>NC_137737.1:155488785-156837695 GCF_963264785.1 Psittacula echo | reverse complement strand
AGAGAGGCTGTCCCATGCTGGCAATTTCTTCAGTGCTTAGCCATCAGGTTGTAGATGTACAGGTTTAGCTCCCTTAGTAAAATCTCCCTCATTCAAATACAAAACCTGTATTCTCATGCAGCATGCTGTGAAAGTGGCTAATGAAGTTAAATTGACAATTTACTTAACATTTGAGAGGGGACAGGAAATGCTGGTAAGAGATTTTGCTCTGTTGTGACAGCAGTGATTGCGATGTTGGAAAGGACAGTTGTATTTTTGCAGTTACCATGGAAAAAGTGTTGGTCATGTGCTGTTACCATGGAAATATTCAATGTGGATTCTAGAAATTAGGAAGGTTTCTGGACAGAGTAGAAAGACAATTATTCTTTTTATAGTAAAAGGCTGCTCAAGCTGTTTGACAGTAGGAATTGATGAAGGGAAACTGCGGAGGATTTAGCATCTTCATACCGCTGAACTTTGTGAGGGAAAATAAAACATATAAAATCTCAAAAAATATAAATATCAAGTGATTTAAAACTTGTGGTGAACTGCTTCATTGATGCTCTAATTGATGCTCTCAGTCACCTCTTCTCTTACACCAGAGTTTGCAGCCTACCAGGGCTTTTAACAGGATGTGTTTCCCCATTCTGTGGTGGCTGCTTAGTGTCCTGCAGAGGAGCTGGACAAGGTTTAACCACCTTTGCTGCCTGCTTAAAAACCAGAAAACATTAAATATTAAACAAAAACATTGCTAGCAGCAGAACGTTGTTTTTTGTTCTCTGTGGAGAAGTCCCCTTGAACAGTCAAGGATGTGAAGGGTGAGTCAGTCGAAGTATAGCGCAGTGCCTTGCACCGGGCTCTGTGTTGTATGCCCTATTGCAGCTCCACAAACTTCAAACAGAAAGGTCGACCACTACAGTGATTGCCTTAGACTTTCCTTTTAGCCTGGAGCAGAATAGATGTTTCCTTTACTATAACACCTCCTTTTGCAGGTACAATGTAGGGACTAGAACATTCCTTCTTCCCCAGATAAAATGTTCAAGCTAACCTTTTCCCTGAGAAAATGAAAATAGGATGGGTTTTTAAAAGATAAAACAGTTTAAAAAGACATTGGTTGTGTGTCCATGATGTTGTTTCAGGTATTATCTATTCCTTTCTCAAAGAAAGGAAAACTTGTGCCTTATATAAAATGGAAAATCTGACTAACGCCATGCAGTTCTTCATGCTTGGTTTTCATGTTTTTCTTTGCAATTTTACAAACAAATCAGTGACAACTTTTGCTCTAAATTCAGAACTGGCCAAAATCATTCATCAGTTTGACAAGAATATTTTCCTCAGGTAAACCTTTTTCTTCTCATTAAAAATAGTTTATCAAATATATTTATGCTGAGTTGTGTTGACAAGCTGTCTTGAACTTATTAGACTATTAATTGCCTCAAACCTTAGGCTAATAAGTACGTTTGCATCAGTATCAGTTGGCTTGTAAGAGATTCTAAGAGGTGGTCTAGGAGTGGCTTGATACTTGTTATTTCTCTTGCAAGGCAGAAATAAAATACCTACTAGCCTGTGGAGAATTCTTTCATGCTCTCATTTCCCTTTGTTTTCTCTGGTCTTTATAGGTTAAGATCAGTGTATGATTTTATATAGATATAAGAGAAAAGACTTTCCTAATTTTAGTTGAATATTCATAAAAACTAAGTTTAGCTGATGTGCTGTCCAGTTTTCCAAGAGAGATACAATTGTCTTCCCATGTGGAGCTACCCTGTTCAGACTTACCCCTTCTGATTTTTGTATCAGTTAGATGCTGCTGATTGATTTTTCTGCAGTGGACCCACATGGAACAAATATGTTTTAATATTTAATATTAATGAACACTCTTAGTTTCAGTGTTCATAGAATTTAAAAGAAGAATTCTAACAATGAGGAAAACCAGGCTAATGCTACATATGTTTCAAAGTAGTACAGTGTGCACATGTTCCTCTCATGCTCTGGTTGCTCTCTTTTGTTTGGGTTGGTTTGGGTTTGTGTTTGTTTGGTTTTGCTCTAAAGGATAAGTCAATGACCATGTAAAGTGGAAAAGAAACAGTGATGGTGAAAAAATAAGGTGAACTGGGGTTTGGCTACATGATCTTCAAAGCTTCCTTCTAACCAAAACCATTCTATGAAATGCATGAGTTACCACACAAGCTGATAATTAAAATATAAACCTTTGGGATGTGTAACTGGAACCACTGTTGCTTGAATCTGAGACATCATGATGCCTTATCTTGTTCTTATCTATGAGGCCATCTGGAACATGGAACAGATATTGCATCATCTATTTCTCTTACTTTGATAAATCTATACGAGTCACTTCAATGTCTGCCCTTTAACAGTAACCTATTAATAAATTTGCTTCTGAACTGTTTAAAGCAATGTTTGCAGATCCATAAGCAAATTTATGCATGTGAAGTTTTGATTAATTCTTAGTGAAGCTGCATTGCACGAGCAGGATGTTCTCCCTTGCCTGTCCTGCTTTCTTCCAGTAGCTGGTACAACAGGATAGTCAAGACATTGGCGATATGTGTGACCAAAGATACAACACTGGAATATAGAGTATTAATCTTCTACATTGAAATCCTATCAGACTGTCCACTGAGGAGAGCTTGATCTATGCTGGCTGGCTGAAGGTGGCTGGAAATTAATCTGACTGGCAATAATTCAATTAAAAATTCAATTAATTTAAAGATTAATTAATCTGGCTGGAATTAATCCGAGTGCTTCCATCAGAGGGTTGGCCACCCAGATTAATTTAGGAAGACTGCAAGTTTTGTGATCCTGTAAATTCGTTAGGGGCTTTGTTGTATTTGCATCTTACATCTAACAAAACTCTAAATGCCTGGTCTTAATGTATAGTACATAATGTCTTCTCATACAGAGCTTTTTTTCTATTCTTATACTGCCTGGTGATCTCACTATAATTCCTGATTTAGAATTGCTGGATTTAGTGACTAAAGGCTCTGTCTACATTAAGATGAGGCAGTAGGAATGGATTGATATGTAGAAGCGCTTGGTGCTAAAGCTCTTACAATACACTGTGGTAATTCAGTTAATTTACCTGTGGCCATACTTACTCTAGCTCTCTGCATAAAGGATGTCCTCTACCTGTGACCCAAATTTGTCATGAGGGCTGCTTGTTTGTGGAGACTATTATACCCCATTAGGGGTTGGGGTATGTGACCTGTATGTACCCTGGGATTGAAGTCTTTGATTTTGTTTTCTTTACTCCAAGAAGAATCTAATTTGTACACACTGAAACTGCTCTGCAGACCCAAGTATGTGGGGATGACGATATTTGCTTTAAAACCATGCCACCCAAACATGAGCTGTAGCAATGGGAATGGAATGTGGTATTAGCAAATATAATTTGTTCGGAGCAGTTTCAAACCAGGAAATATCTGTGGGTTTTATTGTAGTAATTTGGTGTTTCCCACATGTTTAGATAGCTCCAATATGTGAGATTTTGCTTTTATTTAGGTGGTGTTTGTGGATTGCTGTTGCTGTGCACAGCATAAAGGAACAAAATCCTCTTTGGACTATGTGTAAATCTAAATAATAAGAAATTGCGAGTCTAGTTTTAGTGTATGTTAAAACTTCAGTATTTCAATTTTTTTGTTCTTACTGTTTTTGGTTCAATTTTCACACAATTTAATGGTTTGTGCTTAGAATATAGCTTTGGTAGGATGAGAAGCGTAAATATGCCGCAGTGTATTTATTTAACTTCAAGTTATACAAGCTTGTCAGCAATAAAAGTTGCTACTGAGTTGTCATATTGTCTTTTATTGCTCTGCCTTATGCCAGTACACAGACTTGTAGTAAATACCAAACTGAGGGCATTGCTCTAAGGATATAATTTCTGTTAAGCTTTTTCTTGGTTATTAAAATGTAAAGCTCAGTTTCCAGTCTGCTTTTCTTATACATGAGAAATAGTTTATATATTACATCAGTAGATGGTGCAGAATGTGACTTCTCTCTTTTCTATTATTTTCCACAGTATATACTTGAAAAAAGGTATCCTAAGGACTCAGATTGGAATTTAGTTTAAAAGATATTAGCAACTGATAGGGCCACTGTCATGGAAAACAGACGTTTATCCTTGTTATCTTTTAATATTGTAAGCATTAAACCTAATTTGATATTATTAAGACATCTCTGTTGCAATATTCCAATTGCAGTGACCTTCAGTGGGTTTTTGTTCTATTACTGTTTGAGTATATTTGGCTTCTAGAGAAAAATGTGTCAGAATAATCTTTTTGTTTTGCCTTTTTGTATAAAGTCTTAATAGTACTTTTTGCTTATTTTCTCCCCCTTTGATGATAAATTTGTTCCAATAAAACAGAACATTAGACAACCAAAAGTAATTTCATTTATTCTGTTCCTAGATGGAATCAGTGTTAGTGGACTTCCGCTCTCCAGCCCTTTTCGGCAGGTTGTCAAACCAAGAGTGGAGACTAAACCTATTAATCCCCAAGAAAGCAGCAAAGCTGGTGACTTCAGTCATGTGAAGGTAAGTGAGTGACATCAGAATAAGTAATAAACGTGGTTTTCATTGGCTATGTTATGGCTTGTTCTGTGATTAAAAATAAAGGTTTCTTTGCTTCGTAAGTATTTCCTTTTGGGTTTTTTTTTTTAAGAACATCTTGATGTTCTGTGTGTGGATTCCTCCATTAGAACGAACAAACAAAAAGGTCTTACAGGAGGAATTGTAGAGTTGGTTATCAGTATGGTATCCTCAAGGAACTATCAGTTCACCTCCTATGGCTTTCTTATGCCATGTATTCTGTAGAAAGGTGCTTCTGAATGAATTCTTGGTTTTGTTTTAAAATGTATGGAAGGATGTTGTACCGTCTGAGCACTTTGGGATCAAAGTCTTGCCTTCATACTTCTGGAAGGAAGCCTTTTAGAGGAGTTATTAGAAGTAATAGAATAGTTGAGAGAGCCAAAAGGAAAATAAATAGAAGTAGTAGGATGAAAGAACAATCGTGTAGGTAGAAGCTGCACTGTGCTTACTGAGAGACTTTTCCCTGGGGTAAGCTGCTGTTTGTTTTTGATCTTACCTGTTGGACATGTGAACTTCCTCTTCTGAGCAGTGCAATAAGAACAGCTTCATACTGGCCAGAGTTGCAGAAGATACAATTTAAAATGATGATAACAAAGATTGTAAAAATAATACTGTAGAGCTTCAATGGTCTCTTCCATGACTTTGGTGGATGTTTTGCATGCCTTGCAGTAGTTGATACATTTCCTGCCTGGGTCTGGATTCTCTGGCCATTCAGATAGATTTTTTTAGATTGAGTTTTGTACAGTGCAGTACATGATCTAGTGTGCCTTTGGCTGAGAAGCAAACATCAGCCTTGCTTTTCTCAGTGACTTGCTTTGCATGTGAATTTGCTTTCTTTCTGGTGAGGTTCTTTTGCAATTCTATTTGGTCAATAAGCAGGTGAAGGTATTAGTTTAGAAGTATATTGCTTTTGAACCATTAGCACTGATAATTCATCATCACTTGATGCTGCAGTACAGGAAGGATGATGACAGCATGTGATGGATGACAAAAAATTAGGAAAGCCTTTCTTTGTATGTTATGACGTAGCAAGGTATTTCCCAATTGCTCGTAAGTATAAATCAGCATGACTGAGGAACCAATTTAATACTTCAGTGAGTAAAACGTCCATCATTAATTTTTAAGCTTAGAGGTTTGGATATAATGTCTGATCTATAGACACATCTGACTTAGGGAAGCAAGGGGAATGTTATGTCAAAATAGGACTAAAAATCCAGAAATGCAGAACTTCTTTGCACTAAATACATGAAAAAAAACCCATTTTGGTGCACTTTTTCCTTGTCAGCCAGTTGTCCTGGCAACCAAGAAGCTGCTGGTTCACAGTGATCTATGTGATTGTGTTACAAGAGTATTGAAGAGCTGTAAAGCAAGAACTTAGTTTCACTGTACATCGTTAAAAACTGTCTGGTGAGAATGCAAGTGCTTGATTCAGTTTTTGGGTATCTGGAATGAATTCTGATTTACTCAATTGGCATTTTGTGATGGAAGGATCTTGGAGGTCATCAAATCTATGTTCATCAGAGAACATACATTCCAATAGCATTAAGGGTTCCTTGCTCTGTAAAGTTGCCTGTGTTTTGAGCCTAACTATTATGACTGCTGTACAGCTCCCATAGCATGCTCCAAACTAATAATTTACCATGTTAGCATCTACTCTAAACCAGGCTTAATCACTAACCTTGCTCTTTTTGTAATGTTTAGAAGAGATGATTTATGGAGCAGGTGGGAATAAAAATCAGGACAATAAAAAAGCCAATAGGATAAAACTCGGGGGGATGTTTACAAAATTGTGTTTCTCATTGCATAAGTGTTATCATTCTGATCATGTATTTGCAGAAAACATTCATGATAGGAAAAATATGACTTATATTTTTCCAATATTTGTATGATTGGTCTGTTGTAGATGAGAGAGAAAACCACAGTAAGGTGGCACCGTCTGTAGGGTGATTTACTGTTATGGCTCATTGCGTTTTAATGAATGTCCATTTCTGTAATTTCCATTTCTATTTGCAACATTAATATAATGTTATAATAATTATTTTAATAATAATTATTAATATAATTAATATTTTATAATTTAATAATTTATTTTTAATTAAAAATAATTTTAATAATTTAAATTTAATAATAATAATAATTATATATAACAATCTTATCTCAGTTTTTCCTAACTAAACTATTATAAACCAATCATTTGCTCTACTTAGATTAAAAATGCTTATGAAGTTTAGAACTATTTAGAAAGAAGTATTTTTTCACCAGGCTATTCACATAATTAGGTCTCTATGTACATGGACATACATGGCTGGTATTGGGCAAATGAGCAGAAGAAATTACCTTTCATAATGGAAGAGATTACATTTGTGTACTCAGATGACTTCATTACATCCAGTTTTTTCCTCTGCTGTCTACTTATTCTGTTTAATGCTGTCTGTTTCTGTTAATGCCTTCTCTCTACTTTGACAGTCCTCTCTAATGGGAAGAAACATAAGTACCACCAGTAGTTGAAAAACTAGGCAAATTCCAAATAAACCATCAGGCAGTTGTTGTAAATAATTGAGTCAGGTAAGCGTTCAAAGATAGAATGTGTTCTGGTCCAGTTCTTTTGGCTGGGTTTTGAGGAATTTGCTATATTTCTGGGTTTAACTTTCTTGGGTTTAGACTGAGTATCTTTGAGAGCACAGATTCATCTTTGTTGTCAAATGCAAACACTTTTGCTCAATCAGAATGTTGTCCAAAATGTAGCAAGCTGGGATATATACAGAAGAGGTGATCCATGGTTTCCTTTGAATTTCAGTCACAATTTGATATTTATGAATCTTTCAGAGTTCCCTAGACCCTCCTTAAAAGATACTTCAGTTTCTCTTTTGGTGCAGAACAATTCAGAGCTTGTGGTCTACTACCTGTGTCCTGCTCATTGCGACTTGTGGTTGATTGCTTGAGTATGTTTTAAGGTTTATCTTGTAATAGTCAAGTCAATGACAGTGATTTGACAAGGACTAATGTGAGAAGCAAGTGGGAGTTCTTAAGTTAAGAAATGAGATGGATCTTAAACAATTTGTATATGTGGTGAAAATGTTCTGCTGTCATTTATTCATGATTTAGCACTATGTGTCTGTTGCGAATATTCAGGAGTAGTAGTTATTTTTCAGTCCTGCATGCTGTGCAGAAGTAGTCTTCATATAAAGGTAATTTTTTTGCAAATGAAACTTAACGTACATCACTGCTTCTCTTGTTGCTGGCTCTGAAATGTCCTTGTTTGGGTCTTTAGAAGTCTAAATGCTTAAACCTTTCATTCCCTCCTAGTTTGCCTTACAATTCTGGTGCTTCAGTCTTGGATATTGCCAGTATTGCAGTTGAACATCTCTGCGATCTGCAGTTTCAGTTTTGCTACAGGCTGTCTTCTAATAAGCCAGTCACTGGCTTCTGGAAATGACTGTTATAATGATCTCATAAATTCAGTATAAAAATTGCTTTATGACCTCATCATAAAGCTTGCTTATACCCTCAAGCTGAATAGAATATCATGGTGTAGTGCCATGTTCAGATGTACTATTCCTACTGTTTCCTACTGTTTGCTATGGAGTAGTTGTGGTAAGCATTGTCTAAAAACCTCACATCTGTACAGCAGAGTGAGTTAGCCCCTGCTTAGCTCTGCATTGCTGTGGTTATACTGGTATATGAAACAGCCTATTTTGAGGCTGAGTCTGTCCCTTTTTGAGTACCACTGCAGTGTGTTTAGATATACAGCTGTTCTGTGTCTTAATGCAAAAGCTGCAGAGAGAAATTCAAACAAAACTCATAATCTCTCAGCAAACAGTGTTATTTTTAACCTAGGGAAGTCTGTACTGGTTTTCATGCCTGGAAGCTGGAATTATTTGGCTTAGTCTAGTTCCTCTTAGAGATGGAAGAAAGATGTTGTTACTCCATGCTCCATATTATGGCCAAGAGGCTTAGAGATCAGTCTGATCCATGGAAATTTGGTCCTTAAAGTCCCAGGATTACCATAATGTAATTCATTGGTTTTCTGGTTTTGTCACAAGGTGAAAAGGAGAATTATGCATCAAGGATCAACGTAATGTCCGTGGTTTCTTTGGAACAAATCTTCTGGGATTAAGAAATGCTGCATGACGTTTGTTTTGAAACTTGTATGTTCAGGAGAATTTGCCTCTGCATTCTGAACATGAGTTGTAATTCCAGAGATTCAGCTGTAGAAACGGGAGAGGTTTGAGTTATCTCATGGACCTACTCTGGTCCGGCACTCTCAATAAATGGTAGGAAGTGTTAAAATACGGCATGTAGAGTTAATATAATTTAATACACTCTTTTTACTGTATCTTTTCTGTCTCAGAAGTGTATAAAAATGAGTTACAGGCCTTAATTTTTTTTTTTTCCATGGAGTTTTCAGGCTCTGCTCTTCTGGTATGGAAATAAGCTGTTGATGGAGCTAAACTTTATATTGTTAATGTTTTTAGCTCAAACTCCTTTAACCCATAATCCTTAAATTTATTCTAAGTTTAAGCCCTTACACGAAGCAAGTTGGGTTTATTTTTAACTGGCTCCTGAAGTTAGTGGGAATGTTCAATGTGCAGAATTGAAATTGAGATTCCTTCTTTCTGGTTGTCTGAATGTGATCTTAGGCACAAACGTACAAACCGGGTTTAGATGTTCTGCTTCCACACTGTCTTATTTTGGAATTCAATACTATGCTTTGAGACCTCACTTGGAGCATTGTGTGCAGTTCTGGTGTCCTCAACATAAAAAGGACATGGAACTGTTGGAACAAGTCCAGAGGAGGCCACGAGGATGATCAGGGACTGGAGCACCTCCTGTATGGAGACAGGCTGAGAAAGTTGGGGCTGTTCAGCCTGGAGAAGAGAAGGCTGCGTGGAGACCTCATAGCAGCTTCCAGTATCTGAAGGGGGTCTATAGGGATGCTGGGGATGGACTCTTCATCAGGGACTGCAGTGACAGGACAAGGGGTAATGGGTTAAAACTTAAACAGGGGAAGTTTAGATTGGATCTAAGGAAGAAATTCTTTACTGAGAGGGTGGTGAGGCACTGGAATGGGTTGCCCAGGGAGGTTGTGAATGCTCCATCCTTGGCAGTGTTCAAGGCCAGGTTGGATGAGGCCTTGGGTGACATGGTTTAGTGTGATGTGTCCCTGCCCATGGCAGGGGGGTTGGAACTGGATGATCTTAAGTTCTTTTCCAACCCTAACTATTCTATGATTCTGCGGCCCTGAGTTTTCCTTCAGTATTAAACACATCAAGTCTTAGGAAGACAAAATAAAGGGAAGACACGAGTCTCTGTGTTTCCCTAATAACTTTCAAGCCTTTGAAGAATAAGATAAAACCCCCAAAGTTCTTTCATTTCCCAAGTGGAATTTTTAGTAAAATAATATCTATTTTTTTAATAATTAATTGATGTTTGTGAGATATGTGCTGGAAAGCCATTCACACTTCCTGCAGTCTGCTTAGATTGGACCCATGAGCAAAATCAATCTTTGCCAGGTATGGAAGGTGTTTTTTGTTGCCTTCCTGGCCAAGAACTGCAGTTTCCTTTGAAGTAAAGTAGATAATAAAAGTAGAGCTGTTCTGTGAAAAGGAGAGTGGGCTTGGTACCTCTCTGGTAAAATGTGAGTGTCATCTGGGTTTGGATGAAAGCCTGAAGTTTTTGAGTAGTCTGGGTCTCAATGCGCCTAACTTTCCTTCCCTGCCCCGTTTGACATTGCTGGTATTCCTTTAAGTGCTTTTGGATTCTAGAAGTAGTTAGTTGAGTATTCAGCACTATTTCTGCTCACCAGCCCTGTTCCTCTTCTGTGAATTGTTCCATGAAGGAATGAACACTCTGCTGTGTCCTAGAGAGGACTGTTTATCAGAACACTAAGAAAATATTGTATTAAAGCTATTCTCTGGAGCGATGGGAAAAAATATTTGCTGCTCCCCCCTGGGTTTGAGTAAATTCAATTCATTTATCTCATCTGGTATTTTACTTTCAGTATTACCACTGTAGTACCTGCAATTTCAATCCAACACATCTTACAATTTGAAGTACTTATTTTTGCCATTTCATTTGACATGAAAGAAGCATTAAAATTTTTGTGTAGTACTGGTAGAAAAATATGTATAGATTGACTGTCTGCTTGTCAAAAGCACTGTTTTCTCTGGGCTTTTCTCATTGTCACTCAATAATAAACAAGAGTTGATAGTCTGCTTATACCCAAACAAATGTCTCATCAAGGCTAGTTACCGCAGGTACAATCTACTATATCAACTACACTTCATCTATCTTTCTGTCTTGTGTAAAGATGAACTAAGAAAAATTAAAGTTGACATCAACACAATAAACAGAGTTTATGTCAGCAGTAAGAGACTCTGCAGTCATGAGAGCTTCTTTACTGAGGAGCCATCATTGGCCGTTTTACTCAATGACAGTAAAATCCCATTGCTGTAGTTAGGATGTGTCAGTATTACATGAGATGGACAATTTCTGGTAGTCTTTCATCAGCTTGCCAGATTACACTTGAGTCATTAATATAGTCAGTGAGCATCAACAGCAGACATCATTTGTACAGATGTTACCTGTGTTCAGCATGTTCCAGTACTGGCACACTGGAAATATTTCTGACCAAAGGAGTTCCCTCTGAGCAGCTGTTGTCATTTGGAAGGTAACCTTGGAAGAACCCATTTGAGATGGTGATACCCTGAGATCACTGTGAAGTCCGAAGGTTACTTTGGATTGTTGTACCTTGCATCATGGTAATGCCTAAGAAGGCTGCGTGGAGACCTCAGAGCACCCTTCCAGTATCTGAAGGGGGCCTACAAGGATGCTGGGGAGGGACTATTCATCAGCGACTGTAGTGACAGGACAAGGGGTAACGGGTTCAAACTTAAACAGGGGAAGTTTAGATTGGATCTAAGGAAGAAATTCTTTCCTGTGAGGGTGGTGAGGCACTGGAATGGGTTGCCCAGGGATGTTGTGAATGCTCCATCCTTGGCGGTGTTCAAGGCCAGGTTGGATGAGGCCTTGGGTGCCATGGTTTAGTGTGAGGTGTCCCTGGCCATGGCAGGGGGGTTGGAACTGGATGATCTTAAGGTCCTTTCCAACCCTAACTATCTATGATTCTAGGTGCTGTCTACAAATAGAACAGCAGTAGGTGGTTATTTTCATAATGACATTGCAGTAAGAAAGCAGAAATGCTTAATATTAAAGTAAACTTCATGTGTACTACATGATGCCCTCCTGTATAGAAGGGCATCAGCTCTATGGAAAGTGAAGGAAAAAATGGAGGGGAAGGTGACTGGGTTAAAGTAATGGAGAAAAGGTGAAGATGGACTTATGTGAAGACTTGCTAAGGTGGAAACTTGAAGTGGGGAGAGGGTTGGAGCAAATGTTTAGAATAGGGTGGTGAAAATCCAGTCAGCTCTGTAAGAAATTTAAAGAACAATTAGAAATTGAGGTGTTTGAATGCTCTACTTGCATTGGATGCTACGTTTCCCCACAACAACTCTTCCAGAGGAAGAGATCATCTGTATCCTAGATAGAGCTTTCCAAATGTAAACTGCTGTGTGCCACATGGTGAAATGTCAAAAATACGGAATACCTCTGCAGATGCATACTTCAGTTTTTCTCTTGAGAGTTCTTGTGTGTTTAGTTTTTCTCTCTTAATAAGAACAGATCAGCTAGGTCAGACAGGGGGTTTGGATCAAAGACTACTCTTTATTTCAGGTGGCTTATATACTTGTTCCTCAGTCTGTGTACTGCTCATGTTGTGGGTCCTCTAGTAATGAAGAGACGCTGCAATAGTCCTTAAGATTGCTTCTGCCAAATGGAGTATGTTTCAGCACCAAGAATTAAGAGTATGGTCGATCAAACCTCTGAAGACCTACTCCACTTAGTAGACTTAGTTCACGACAATGAACTGCCTTTTGTTGGTACTCAGCCTCCCTGCTCACACTTTGGATTTGGTCTGAATGTCTAATTTAAAGCACTTTTTGTCTCTTCTGCAGGTGGATTTTGATTCATTGTATGTACTCCTAAAAGAGAGTATTACCATCCGTGTCTGAATCAGAAGCTCTGTAGCATATTGGGTATCATGCTATGCTTCAGCTAATAAACCCTTTCTTTAAAGCCCTGCTTATTTTATTCATAGTGCTATACTTGGACTACATGTCTTCTAGTTCTTAACATACTCATGTTCAGTCATACCAGGTTCTGAACCAAGTGAGCCAAGTATATGTTTATGAAAAAAAGCTGTAGGTAAGATCTAAAGGTCTGTTTTATTCCTAAGTGCAAAAAATCTTAGTCGGAAACACAAGAATTCTTCCAGAATGATTTACGTGAAGATGTGGGAGAGGCTTGTGTTCTGTTCCAACTAGAGACTCTTTCAAGCATCTGATATTTAGATTTCATTCATAACGGAAATTCTGGATATTCTGGTTAACTTTATGGACAAATGTATTTATATGCTTCCTCCTTACAAAGATTTCATAGAATCATAGAATGGTTTGAGTTGGAAAGGACCTTAAGATTATCCAGTTCCAGCCCCCTGCCGTGGGCAGGGACACCTCACACTAGGTGAGGTTGCTCAAAGCTCTGTCCAACCTGACACTGAACATTTCCAGGGATGGGGCATTCGCATCTTCCTTGGGCAGTCTGTTCCAGTGCCTCTCCATTTATGTGCATTGATAAACATGGAATTTTGCCATGCTCACTTATACTGGACTCGTGATGATAATTTCTAAGGTTTTAGCTTAATCATCAGTGTGCTGGGAGAAGGCAGGTGCTCTGATGGGAAAACATGCTGTCAGAAGCTGAAACACATCAGAAAGCGGAACTGGGGAGACCAAATGAGAGGGCAGCTCTGATCAGCTGGTGGATTATCCAGTGCCTACATAAATTGATCCAGTAAAGTTAATGCTTTTGAAACTATAATCAAGATTTTATTTCAACCCTTGTGAGTGTGAAATTACATGCAGAGACTGTCATACAGTTAGCTGTAACCTACATTAAGTTATTGTTCCTGACACAACAAAGTAGCCATTTAATGATCAGTATCAGAATTTTACTCAAATCTTTAGATCTGGGCATAGAAGAAAATGTTGCACTTTATCAGATCAGAATTTTGATTGTAAAGTGTATCTTGTATTAAACAACTGAGAAAAGCTGGAGGTTTATTAAAAGTAATTTTTATGGATTTGGATTATTCTTTTCTGTAAAGCAGAATTCTGAATATAAGGAATAGATGGAATCGTGCTTTTTATTTCATTCTGAAATTACTGTTATTTCATCTTTTTCAAAATCCTAGTACTACGTAGTATGACACACAGTTGTCCTCAGTTGAGTATCTGTACCTTCCATTTAGTAGCTTTGCATTTGTCAGTTTTCCATGTAAGTTTCCTGAAAGTCTTGGCTGCACTTTCATTTTTAGCTAGATATTTAAACCTTAATCCTTTTAAATGTGCTGTAATACAATCAATATTCTAAAAACTTGCTTGAACAATTTTTTTTGTCTTCCATAACTGAACTTGTGCAGTTCTGTTGGTGCCTTAGCAATGCTAAGGGCCTTCCATTTGCAGTTCTTCAGCTTGACTTTCGTCTCGTTGATTTAGCCTTTTTTTTCTCCACTTTCTCTTTTCACCTTGTAGGTTTTAACTTTAAACTCCATGCCAAGATCTCTTCACCTTCATCCTCATAGCTGTGAGTTTATAACTTCAAAGCCTATAGATAACGTATATAGATTCAGATAACACGAATCACATAGCAAAACATGTAGCAAATAAGTCCTACTCATGCCTAACAAGGCACTTTTTTAGTATCTCTGCTTCTTGTTTTGACCCTGAAAATAAGGGAGACTGCTTTGTTATAGCTCTGGAAAACTGCTACCTGGAGAAAATAACTTTTCTGAGTGATTTAGTAAGAAAAGTAAGTTTACATGCAGCATTGTGAGTGTACATTATATTTCCTTTGACTTAGACCCTAATAATGATGCTGTATTACTGTTATAAATCTTCCTCTGAAACAATAACAAATGACCTGCCTCACAAAATCATTCTGATGTGACAGACTTAACCACATGAGCTTATAAACAGTCATTTAGGATAAAAACAATGGGTTCTTCAGAAGATCAGTTTCTGAGAAAGGAGGCACGATCTCCAAATTATGGTAACTGGAACACTTATTCCATAAATATGATACCACTTTAGATGCTGTGCAGGAATTGCGTCCTGATCATCTTCCTTCACATTCTAAACTGCCTGTTTAGGCTTTAATTTCATCACTAGGTAGTGGTAGCACACAATGTCTCCATCCTTATTGTATTCATTTATGTAGCTTCTGCTTGTTAGCACAAAGTACTTCTTGTCTAGAGCCTATTACCAATAACTTCTCTGAATATATGGAAAAGGCATGGATAAGAAAGGGTGATTAAGGTTATTTTTCATCTCTTTGGAGCATTCTGAACACTAAGATTTATTTCTTGCATTATGAAATGCTCAGGTTCAAAATGTAATAATCTCAAAGTTTGCTGCTGAAGTTGGTTTCAACCTCATGTTCCATTTTTGCTTAAATATTGCTCATGCTGCATATGATAATCTCTTCTTGACAAATGCTTGATGGAACTTTTGTGAAATTCCATAGATCTTATGCATTTAATTTTTTTCTGTGGTCTTTTAACCACCAGGACCTATTGCACTGGGGAGTAATGAAGAATAGCTTTTCTGAAGGCTGAGATAAACACAGTGTACCGTAGACAGGACTTTCTTAGCTGCATATGCTTGATTAGTTTAAAATGGCTCAGCTTTTTGTCTGTTGTTTTTTAAAATACGTAGATAAGTTCTTTTTCAACTTGAGAATAAATGAATCTTCGAGCAAGTTCAGTTTCTTACTAACTTTCAGATAACTTTCTTGACTTATTCTTGATTTCTCCATCACTGGCAGAGTTCGTAGTTACTCTTAGAGGTTTGTTTTAGTGTTTTTGCAACTACCCAAAGGAAATAAAGAGCATCTTGACAAAGTAGAATCCTTAGACCTCAGGTCTTCATTTTAGCTAAATGTGGCATTCTTAATAGGTGCCTTACCCAGGAGTATGAGAGAGAGAATGAAGTTTAGTAATTTATCGCTGTGGGGACTTGTAAAGAGTAGGTCAAGTGTGGTAGATTTCCTCAGAAGAAATTGGAAATGCAGAGTGTGATAGCTGTAATTGGTGCCAAGCCATTTTTGAAAGGGCACATCAAAATCTGCTTTACCAACTTGGTTTCATCTAGGGAAACAACTGGATAATCATCACATCAAGCTCCACGTTTAACGTTTATGGGGTAAACCAGGTTTTAAATGTCATAGTTTGCATGGTTTTTAGAAGATTATTTGGACTCGTGTTTGCATTGAGGGATTGCTGAAGAGAACTTCAATTTTAGGGCTTTCAGCTGCTATCAGTGAAAACAGGAATGAAATCCCAAGTTTTAATGCAGGTTTATGTGTAACTGTAGTATTAAGAATAATGTTGTGCAGACTTTATCATTGATCAGTGTTAAAGGCTGACTCTTCCTTGGGCTGAGTAGGAGAAGTTTGACCTTAAAAGCCTTAAATGATCTAAAATTGTCAAAAGTAAGGGAGAGGAAAATTGTAATACATGATGGGAAAAAGTGATACTTCAATAAAGAAATGCAGTTTTTAATACTGTGTTGCATGGAATAGATCCAAGTTATAGCTCATAATTTGTTGGCTGTTTTAGGAAACTGGTTTCTATGCATTGTCATTAGCCTGCTGTTCTTGCTGTGTATGGCAGTGACTGATGTGAGAAAGGAAAAACAGTTGATGAAAAGAATTCTTATATAAAGAAGAGAAGGTGAAGGAATTTGGAGATGCTGATCAAGTAGAGTGTAATTTATTAGATTTTTCTCTATGGATTGCTTTAGACCTGATTTTTTGTAGGTGTAAACTTATAGTAAATTAAATTTCTAATGTTACTGTGTTTAAATGGAATAAAAATCTTGTTCTCTGGTGGTAGAAGATGTAGAGAAAAGTACTATGACTGCTACTGTGGAAAAATTAATCCTTTGCACTGGAGCATGTTGTTTGTGCCTTGAATATTTGCTATGCGCCTTGCCTTAGAGATCTGTAGTTTGATGGTGTATTAATATAAATATTACTAAGTGACTTGGATGCGCATCAAGTGTCTGTAGCCATTAAATACAGTAAACATAATATATCATCCTATGCAATTGTATTTGTAAAAGTGTAGAACTTATAATGACTAGGTGATTTTAAACCTGAGACTCTTAAAACATATTGATTTAGCTGAAGTAGGTCTGGGGAGAAGGAAAAGACAAATGATACAAAGCAGTTAAAATCCATGGTTTTTAATAAAGTGATCCTCAGGAGCAAGGAGGCTTCTAGATTACTTTGTGGCAGTAGCTAGTTTATATAAATTTTATTAAGTTTACTTTCAGTTCTGTTATATCTTTGTATTAACTGACTAGACAACTGAGCGGTACATTTCAAGTACGGTACAAGTAACTTCATTAGAATTAAGTCATTCCATAAAACTCCACTCATTTTTTTGTTAGCCATGATGCAAATGCAAGTAATAGACAATTTTGTTACTACTGCTACTAGACCATGTCACCCAAAGCGCTGTCCAATCTGGCCTTGAACACCACCAGGGGTGGAGCATTCGCAGCTTCCTTGGGCAACCCACTCCAGTGCCTTACCCTCACAGTAAAGAACTTCCTTATATCTAATCTAAACTTCCCCTGTTTATGTTTTAACTTAATATAGTGGCTGACAGTCCAGAACCATGGGTAAATGACTTGCTGAAAATCACACAGGATATACAGTTAGGAGTATTTTTGATACAACCACTAAATGTGGTCCTCACTGGGACTAGTGTGAGAAACAAGTGGTATATTCTTAAGAGCACAAAAAAGAGAAAGGTCTAAAATACGACATTTTTCACTGCTGGAGAACTTCAACATGAGCTTTTCTCTGCTCAGCATCTTGATCCTTTTTCCAGAAGCCATTTCTGGAATTTGCCCCTTGCCCCATGCTTCTTTCTGTAGGTAATTGTTGATGTTTGCGTGTTTAAATTCTTCCATTTCTGTTGCACCTTAATGTATTTTGCTGCCTTTTGCTTGGTCAGACTTTGCTGTCATCCATCCAAACCCTCTCCCTGAGTTTATTTGACAGCTTGGTAGCCACCTGTAGACTGTATTGTTAGCTCCCGCTCCAGTGTAGAATAGCTACAACTGGAGGGCAAAGGAGTTGAAATACAAAAAGTTGGAATGTTATTCAGAAAAAAGCTGTCCCCAAATTTGATTAGTTACTGTATTTAACTGAATAATAACTTTGACTAAGGTTTCTGTGAAGGAAAAAACCCAAAGCCACACAAACCAGAACACGTAATCCTCAGATGTTAGTGTAGTGGCAGCTCTACTTACCTTACTTCTTTTGGGGAAGTTACTGCCTTTGAGAAGTCCCCAGTGCAAAAGGTAGCTGCTGTGGATTTGTGAATCACAGAGAAGACTGGAAGTGGCAGAACCAGTGGGGACCATTTCCAACCTAGCAGCACTTTTTCAGTGCGTATTTTCTTGAGGCACTTGGCATGTGAATTTAAAATCATGACAATGACTATATGAGAGTATTGTCTCTTTATATACTGTATCCAAAGGGCCTTGTTTCCTCTGGAAAATTAGAGATGATGATATAAGTATGTGTGAAACAAGACACAGCCTCTCTGCATGGTGTACTGCCAAGTCCTGTTGGGTTCCAGGTACATCATGCTGGGCTTGCCTAAATGTGAATGTTCAATCTGCCCTGTAGAAGTAAGGAATAAGATAGGGTATTTGGAATCATAGAATTGTAGAATCAAAGCATAGTTAGGGTTGGAAAGGACCATAAGATCATCCAGTTCCAACCCCCCTGCTATGGGCAGGGACACTTCACACTAAACCATGGCACCCAAGGCTCTGTCCAACCTGGCCTTGAACACTGCCAAGGATGGAGCATTCACAACTTCCTTGGGCAACCCATTCCAGTGCCTCACCACCCTCACAGGAAAGAACTTCTTCCTTAGATCCAATATAAACTTCCCTTGTTTAAGTTTTAACCCGTTACCCCTTGTCCTGTCACTGCAGTCCCTGATGAAGAGTCCATCCCCAGCATCCCTATAGGCCCCCTTCAGATACTGGAAGCTGCTCTGAGGTCTCCACGCAGCCTTCTCTTCTCCAGGCTGAACAGCCCCAACTTTCTCAGCCTGTCTTCATACGGGAGGTGCTCCAGTCCCTGATCATCCTCGTGGCCTCCTCTGGACTTGTTCCAACAGTTCCATGTCCTTTTTATGTTGAGGACACCAGAACTGCACACAATGCTCCAAGTGAGTAATCCAGGAACAAACTTCTAGGGAGTACTGGCTGAAAGAGAAAGGGAGGAGGAATCCAGGCATCAACTTAATAATTTTGCTTAGTGAGCAAACCACCCTCTCTATTCTGGACAAAATTTACAGATGCTTCTCTAATCTCTTTTACTGTGATATCCAGCTCATTCCAGCAAGGAATGTATGGGACATGAAGCCAGAAGGACAACTTGACAGCAATAACCTGAAATAGCTCTGTTTGTCTGTCATAACAGGGAAGAGGTGTCATAATTGCTACTGTCCAGTGACAGAAGAAAGGCCTTGATCAGCTCTGATATCTGAAGAATATCTCCCATGTACAGGGAACATATGGAAGAGCAAGGGCCATGTCAGTGATGTAGAAGCGTCTTCTTCCACGTCTATACCTACATGTTTCTGTTGTAATTTCAGACATGTACCCTGCTGCCTTATCCTTTCACTTAGTATTTTCCTCTTTGTAACACTAGTATGTGCCTACCCATTTCTAGAAAGGTCTTTGCTGAGTAGGTTATTATTTTAAGAACTGCCTGGATGGCCGCACGCAAAGAGTTGTGGTCAATGGCTCAATGTCCGGCTGGAGACCTGTAACGAGTGGTGTCCCTCAGGGATCGGTGTTGGGACCGGTCTTGTTCAACATCTTTGTCGGTGACATGGACAGGGGGATTGAGTGCGCCCTCAGCAAGTTTGCTGATGACACCAAGCTGTGTGGTTCGGTTGATACGCCGGAGGGAAGGGATGCCATCCAGAGGGACCTCAACACGCTTGTGAGGTGGGCTGATGCCAACCTGATGAAGTTTAAGCATGACAAGTGCAAGGTCCTACACCTGGGTCGGAGCAATCCCAGGCACAGCTACAGGTTGGGCAGAGAAGAGATTCAGAGCAGCCCTGCAGAGAAGGACTTGGGGATGTTGGTCGATGACAAAATGAACATGAGCCGGCTGCAGTGTGTGCTCGCAGCCCAGAAAGCAACCGTATCCTGGGCTGCATCAAGAGGAGCGTGACCAGCAGGTCGAAGGAGGTGATCCTGCCCCTCTACTCTGCTCTCGTGAGACCTCACTTGGAGCATTGTGTGCAGTTCTGGTGTCCTCAACATAAAAAGGACATGGAACTGTTGGAACAAGTCCAGAGGAGGCCACGAGGATGATCAGGGGCTGGAGCACCTCCTGTATGGAGACAGGCTGAGAAAGTTGGGGCTGTTCAGCCTGGAGAAGAGAAGGCTGCGTGGAGACCTCATAGCAGCCTTCCAGTATCTGAAGGGGGCCTACAAGGATGCTGGGGATGGACTCTTCATCAGGGACTGTAGTGACAGGACAAGGGGTAACGGGTTCAAACTTAAACAGGGGAAGCTTAGATTGGATATAAGGAAGAAATTCTTTACTGAGAGGGTGGTGAGGCACTGGAATGGGTTGCCCAAGGAAGTTGTTCAAGGCCAGGTTGGATGAGGCCTTTGGTGGAATGGTTTAGTGTGAGGTGTCCCTGCCCACAGCAGGGGGGTTGGAAGTGGATGATTTTAAGGTCCTTTGCAACCCTAACTATTCTATGATTCTATTTTTATAATAAGCTGTTTGAAGTTTTTCTGCCTTTTGTTGTCACTTCTCTACTCTCATAGTATTTTCTACTCACTGAAGTGCTTTGCCATGTACAAAACCCTGGCTTTCTTTTTCAGGAATCTTGCCATCTGTTGAGTACCTTGTACTAGCCTAATGTGTGAAATTTAGTAAGACTTAGCTCATGTTCTCTTTTCTTCACTTGTTCAGCTTACAGGCTTGCCATCTTAGTCAGAGAGACATTCAAACTGTATGAACAGTAGGCTTTTTAAGGATATGTAGAAGAATAGCAAATGGGAATAAAAGTCAGTCTATAGTTGGGGCTGTAGGGCATTTTCATTTTGCGTGTTAATTTTTACTTTGCTTTCTCAGTTCAACAAAATCTCTGTTTCAAAATACTCATGGTGTGTGTGTTCTAGATGACAGCATCATGAGGCCATATGGTTTGGGGTTCACAGTTCAGTTTTTCTCATGCATTTGAACATACTCAAATGTGAGTTAGCTGAGAACAACCATAATGGTGGATGCACTTAAATTTACTGTTAGAAGTTTTCAACGTCCCTATTAAAAAGAAATAATAAAGAATTAGTTAACTACTTTAAAGTCTTCAAACAGATATATTTCATACTGAATATTTTCCTTGTGATAGATTCACAGAATGGTTTGGGTTGGAAGGGACATTTTAGATCATGTAGTTCCAACCCCCTGCCATGGGCAGGGACACCTTCCACTAGAGCAGGTTGCTCCAAGCCCCTGTGTCCAACCTGGCCTTGAACACTGCCAGGGATGGGGCAGCCACAGCTTCTTTGGACAACCTGTGCCGGTGTCTCACCACCCTCACAGTAAAGAATTTCTTCCTAATATCCAGCCTCCCCTCTTTCTGTTTAAAGCCATTCCCCCTTGTCCTATCACTACATGCGCTTATAAAAGTCCCTCTCCAAAACTTATGGGAAGACTTTTTCTCCTGCAAGTTTGTTTAACACTGTTATAAAGTGTAAGATCTGGTGAATGTTGTGTTACCCAGGGTTATGTTGCTGCAGAAACAAACCAAAAAGTAAAAACTTGCTGCAGTCTTCTCAGTGGATGAAGATTTAGTTGCCTTCTGAAGAGTCAGAAAGTCTGTGATCTCCGTTACTGTTCAGTATGCTTCCCCTCCCTGCAGACAATCTGGAATTTATGAAAGTGGAACTTGCTTTTCTAAATCCAAGACTTTAGGTCAGCGGATTAGGAAAACAATGGAAAATGCCCTTTGTAAGCTTGTTCTCTGAGACAAGAAAAGCTTTTTTGAAGTCATTGCAAAGAAAAATTCAGAATGCTGCAAAATGAGGAACTGGTGAAAGCCTCCACGACAGCGAAACGCTTCATTAAAATTTGTCAGCCACACTGAAGTGTTGGCCTTGGACTAACCTAAACAAATGTGATGGATTGGCACACGGCATCTTGCAGTGCTACATAGCAATGCAATTTTACAGCTTCTCTTATGTCTTTCCTCTTTTTTCCCCCTGCTGTATTCCTCCTTTGAAGGAAGGTACACATTATCTCAGTCATTTAGCTCCTGCACTTTTCAAATCAATTCATCACATTTGTGTGGCTACCTCTTTGGAGTTACGGTGGGCCTGTTATTTTTCCAGCCGTTAAATAAGCCTTGAATTTTAGCTCATCGTACAGCATAAACAGAGTTTGTTCACACTGCTCTGTCTGTGTGACTGGCTTGCTGGTTTGCATTTTATTGTTGCTTTATGAATTGGGAAAATCTTGAAGAATAGAAACAGACTTGAAAAGAGATTTCCATATTCTTCTCTATATAACTGGAAATGCAGTTCCTTGCAGTTTTGTCTGTGGGTTTTGTTCAGGGCTCTGTTTGATTTGAAAGCAATTAAATGGAATATAGGCACTACAGTTTCAGAGTTACTCTGCAAATTTCTCTGCAGGATTTATACTTGGGGAATAGGATCAGATCTGGAGTGGCTGATGGTAGTTGTGGGGAGTGTCAAATGTGGATTGTTAGTATAGGGCATGAGAAGCACTGGGGTCCTGAGAAATGAGACATAACTGGGGAATTCTGAGGTGAAAGGAATATGGATTGAGTGAAGTCTACTGTTAAAGGAATTCTAAGTTGAAGAGGTGAGGGGTATCTGTACATCCTTAAGGAATACCATTTTTCTATAATTCATATTTCATAAAATCCCAGCCTGGTTTGGGTTGGAAGGGGCCTTAAAGCTCACCCAGTTCCAACCCCTGCCACCGGCAGGGACACCTTCCACTAGAGCAGGTTGCTCCAAGCCCCTGTGTCCAACCTGGCCTTGAACACTGCCAGGGATGGGGCAGCCACAGCTTCTCTGGGCACCCTGTGCCAGCGCCTCAGCACCCTCACAGTGGAGAATTTCTTCCTAATCTCTAATCTAAATCTCCCCAGTTTCAGCTTAAAAATTTCTATAATTTTTCTATAAATCTGTAAAATCTCTATATTAAATTATTTTCTTCTATAAATCTATTAAATTGATAAATCGCCCCTCTTTCAGTTGAAACATTTCTATAACACTTTCTCCTTTTTTTTTTAGCAGGAGAACCAAAATTGACAAGGCACGAATAAGAAAGGGTTTTTTGATCATTGCCATATAAATTGTGTTATAGTTTAAGGTTTGTTTCATATTTGATATCACTGCATCCATAGTTCATAATTTACATAATGCTTTTTATATGATGAGGCAAGGATCCTCCTTTCTCATTGAAGTAACAGGGTTAGGAAGATAATTGTCATCTACTCACTGTATTCAGTTCAGGTCCTTTTTTACTGTGTGCTTCTCCTTGCTTTAGCTATGTTAACTCGGTAACAATTAATTATAGTGTGAATTACTACAGCTACAAAGAAGACGAACAGGAAAAACACTGAAATTTGGGCATTAATTGCTTTTTTCCTCTTAATCTCATGCTAATGTCCAAGTTCCTGAAGATAACCGTGATTGCTACTGGGTTTTTTTTTCTCTTTCAGGAATTCCCCTAATTGCCTGACACTGCCACTTCTTGAGCTCTTTCTATGGCTTTATGATGATATAATCTATGGCAAATTGCTACCCTGCATCTTTAATAAATATTCAGGGCACAGAGTGAAAAGTAATGTATGACCTCATGGAAGGAACTAAGATTTTTCTTCTGCAGCCAGAGGTTTTAATCTCTGCTATAAACAAAATGATTTAACTGCAAATAACCAGAAGGGAATTGTCAACATTTCACCCCCCTAATTGCGTAATTTTGTTTGCTTGCTCCTGGGCAGGTTTTCACTTTTCCCTTTAGTTTTTCACTTAGGAACTTAGAAGAAGTTGTGCCTTGGAAACTTACCTAGTTCTGTAGCAGTGTTGTGATAACAGTGTCATGTTAAAAATGTCAGCAGTGTCAATACACCCGTAGATAAGTGTGTCTATTTATGTCACTGGCCTTTTGAAAGCAATCTTCTTAGAATTGATGTGTGTGTCAGTGCTTATTCTTGAAAATGTAGTGATGCACCTGTTCTGAAATGAATTCAAGATGCTATTTCAGTGTTGTGGCAGGCTTGGCAAGTGTTAAGTGCTTTAATCCTTCTGTCCTACCAAAACGTGCATACTGTTTGGATACAATTCAGCTTAAATTCTCGCAGCATCCCAGCTACTTCTGCTGGCTTTTTTTTTTCCCCTCCTTTTTTGTTTTAGCTTTAATCTGAATCTTCCTTTACAGAAATCTGGTTGAAAGTCAAGCCTCTTAATATGTCACCAAAATGAAACTTCCCCATAAAGAGAATAGATTAATTTTTAATAGCTTTCTATTTTCCAGCAATATGTGGTTTAAGATAAAGCTGAGGCCAAGTTACTAAAAAACCTAACGATAGCTAGAGAAGGCATGCCTAAAGTAACTCATCTGTTGAGCTTCAAAGTAGCCACAATGGAAAATTCATGTTATTTAAAAGAAAAGGTACGTTAAAGAATACCACAACTCACTACCCTTCGAAACGTGAAGTTTACTTGTCCTACCACTATCTTGTGACAGACTTTGAAGACATGACTCTAGAAAAGTGGCCACTGGGAATGGGAAAGATGGAATTGTAACTTGAGTTTTTATTTAAGAAATGTATGTAAAATTTCAGCAGGAATTTGTGATATGAATTTAATATTGGAAGGACGGAATTTAGATGTGATCTAAACATGAATCCGTAATATTAATTTAATAACACAAGCTGGGTTGAATTGTGAATAACAAGCTTCTGTCCTAAATACATACAAATGTTTCATCCGGATGATGAGCTCATAGTTTGTTGAAAGTTTATTTTTCATATATTCAGTACAAGGATACTTAATTTAAGTCAAATTGCATATGCATATGTATAGGAGGTGAAATAGTGGGGAAACCTCAGAAATAATACAGAAGAGACATCTTCAGCAGAGAAATTTACACTTCTATTGGAAGTAATTGATCTATCAGGTGTTAAATAATTACAATAGAAAGGACTGAGATTCCTGAGTTCCTACATTTCTTAGGACTTCAACAGAGCTTACAAAAAGCCCCTGAAGAAAATAATATACCCAACCAATTTAGGAGTAGTCAGACTATATAATATGGAAAAGTGTTCAGAAAGATTATTTTTCTTAGATTCCATTACAGAAGAGAAATACCTCAATTTATTTAGTACCCAGGGAACACCTGTAAGCCTGAATAGTCTACATTTGCTTACACTTTCCCTTAGTGATTCAGATGTTTGTAATATTGATCGTCTAAAAATGCAACAATACAGTTTGCAGTGGAAGAAAACAAAGTAATCAAGGCTTTATGAGCAAGTAGTAGATATATTTGGGTAAATGCAGTTTCAGGTATGGAGCAGAGATATTTGGATCTGATTTTTTAATGGCTATTAATGAAGGCTACCTGTTTAGTGATCGGAGATTGTTGCTTCATATTCTCTTGCTGCGTCCTTTCCTTTTTGTCATTTAATTATATTGTATATTCCCTGGAAATTTATTCTACTTTCATTAAATATATGCATCGATGCTTTTAGCGTTCTTAATCAATAGCCAAGGTTCTGAGGCACGCAAGCTTGGAAATTGCAAAATAAAATCAATTCAGCATTATGAAAAACAGTTTAAGCTGATTATTGCCCTTAAGATTGCATACGAGTAGGTAGGTATAAAAGAAGAGAAAAATAACTTGCTTTTATAAATGAAACTGAAGATATTTCAGTCTTACTTGATTTATATTTAGTAAAAAACCCACAGTGTCTGTTCTACTTTCAGCTGTCATTTTTGTCAGTTCTTAATTTACTTCTTTCTAAACAAGTTTACAAATTTGTTCATTTAAAATTGAAAGTTGGCTGCTGCTGTTTCTGTTTAACACATGCTTGAAAATGTGCTACTTTTGAAGATGCTTATTTAGGTGAAAGCTGAAGTCAAGCATTGGAATATGTTTTCTTTCGAAAGTCTGTTTCGATTGCCTGCCCAACTAGATCGTCCGTGTTCCTATATTCTTATTTAACTTGAAGGTGGAATAAAAACAGAACCACCATTATTTAAGATGAATTTGGGAACTAGTTTGTTTCTACTGAGGAATCTATTACATGAAGTTCTATGCATACAGTTATATATAGTTGTAGAAAGAGTCTGCTTACTTTCTGCCGAGAAGTCCTGAGAAGCTGTGAAAATCCTTACAGTGTTAAACACTGACTTTTTACCCTATGTTTTTGTGCTGAATGGTTTAATTCTGAAAGCTTACAGGATATGTAGTGGTTGGGATGTGGCTGCTTGAATGAAGCTTTGTGATAAATTTCTTCAAGAGAGAATTTCTTTGTGTGCTTTGGCACACAAATAGGCTGGTAATAAGGGCGATTGCTTGGAGTGGTTCAGCTCAAATCAAGCAGTCGAGGGATTTTGAGTAGATTTTTCTGTTATTATAGAAGTGCACTTTAAGGGTTGGCTTGGCTTGGTATCTGCTGTTAACTGTTCTCTCCTTGCATAAATATTTCTGGGGGCACTAGAAGACCCATTGGCTTAACACAGTTGTTTGGGATTGAAAGGACTTAGCCCAATTCAGGGCAGTATAGTCTCTTAGGAGACCACTTTTCCATTTTAGCGTGGATTGCTCCATGCCATTTTTCATCCAAGAACTTCAAGGTCACAGTGCTGAAGAGGAAAAAAATTGAAAGACATTTTTCAGAGTCAAACAGTGTGTTCCTGTAGTTGTGTTATCCTTTTTCTACATTCCTCTGGAGAGATCTGCAGCATTCCTGCGGCGTTTTTCACCAGTACATGAAAAAGTCTTGAGGCTGTATGATGCTGGCTGTATTCTACATCAGAATCATCACTGTCAGAGTGGAAAACATAAATAAAAATATGAAATTATTTTAATTTTCAGGTTTTAATTCATTAAGAAATGTCAGTATTTCTATTACTGAGTCATGTTCACTTGCTAGGAGCTGCACAGGTCAAGCAAGAATGCTATCTGCCTACTGCCTAAAATACATACAACTGTAGGTCTCAGACAAGGCAGAACAACACAGACAATTCAGGGAGTGCAAGAGAACATACTAATGACATCCGTTTATTTATGTAGGTAGTTATTTATAAGGCATCATTCACAGAATCAGACTCAGAATGATTGAGGTTGGCAGGGAGCTCTGGAGGTCATCTGGTCCAGCTCCTTGCTCAAGCAGGGCCACCTCAAGCCAATTGCTCAGGGCCATGTCCAGATGACTTTTGAGTATCTCCAAGGATACAGACTCTGCAACCTCTCTGGGCTACCTGAGCCAGTGCTTGGTCACCCTCACAGTAAGAAGGTGTTGCCTTATACTCAGTTTGAACCTCCTGTGTTTAATTTTGTGCCCATTGCCTCTGCTCTGGTGATGGGGACGATTTGGTGGTGGGCACAATTGGAAAAAGCCTGGTTCTGTCCTCTTTATACCCTAATAATAATTTTTAGTTCACGTATCATTATAGAAAGAATAATAATGCAGTTTGGGTTATTGTACACTGACTTCACACTAGGACTTGCTCCTCTCTGTGCAAGGTTGATCTGAGTGCTGGCGAATTGTCAGCTACTGATGTCCTTCACTGGGAGGAATATTACATAGATGGTTTCTGCTCTAGGATACACTTGGGGTACTTTCATATGTTTGCTAATGTGTTTTTACACCTTGCTTTTTCTCCATTGGTCTGCAGCTCCATGTTACATCCAAAATCACTATGTACGGTGCCTTTTACATCTGTTAGCTATTATTTGTTCTCTTTGTGTTTTTGTCCAGCTCTGTATCTACATTTCTTCATCTGACTGTTGGTGAGTTATTTACAGCCTTTGGGATTTCAAGTGTGAAGCGCGTATCCTGTCTCTTATCATGTCATGCCTATATTCCTCTGTGCTGCAACCACGTCTCAAAGTGGCCCGTTACCAGATAGGGCAATACGGTGTTACAAGACAACCCAGTTAGGTGAGACAAAGGTTGGTTTAGATGATCACTACATGAGGCAGGTAGACGTGGGTTCCAGTCATGTCTGTAATAAATGTTCATTCAGGTGAATAGAAAGTGATTTGATGGCACTATAGAATTCTAAGTTTTGAAAAAATAGGTGAATCCAATTACCGTTCCTTCAGAAAGATTGGGATTTTTCTTCTGACCAATTTATCACATAATTGTGTATGCTCATTGTTGTCAGGAATAAGTTATATTAACATTGAAAAAAATACCGGTATCTTGGAGTATTAACCTCTTTCTGTGAAACAGAGTTCCAACCCAAACCATTCTGTGATTCTATGAATAATTCTATTTCCTGAGCGTGGAATCAGAGCAGTTTCTTCCAGTGAAACTATTAGAAGCAGTGGATTTTGGTTTTTGGCAATAGCCTTTCCCATTTTGTACTGTGAATAGCATCCCTGCTGAAATGTCGTATCTGAAATGCAATGTAAAAATGTCTTCCACAGGAAAATAGGCAATAGTTGTTCTCTTTGAGCATCTCAGTTGTTTTTCTTAAGGAATAGTTGAAGCATTTTGTTACTACTTTGAAGGAAAATGGTATCATATGAAGTAATACTTGATGCTTTATGCATGTGGTTCCTTGATAATATATTTAATAACAGAAGAGATACTGGACTGGAAATTGAGGTTGTGTTAATGACCATAGGCAGCAGTGATATCAATTAATCTTCTAGGTCATCAGGTTTACACAGTTTGTTTCATATGAAGTTGAGATGTGATTACTCCTATTGGAAAACTTTAGTGTAGTATTACTTATTTAGTCAAGAAGGAAGGAGAAAAAGAAGTCTACTTGTAATTTTTGTTCAGTAGCTGCCCTTTTTTATGTAACACTTTCTGGCTAAATTGTTTGCTTTGTCTTAACTTCCAGTCAGATATTATTCCTATGGCGTGTCTGTATTAAGGATGAACGTTGCCAAATATAATACAATATTTCCCCTGATGGTCCTTTTTTATAGATATGCAATATATTATAGTCTTGTCACTTATTTTGTTGTGGGAAGGGATGAAGGGTGAGTAACGATGGGAATATTTGTTGTGAATTTGGGGAAAGAGAGAAAATAAAGGTCAACATCAATATGAGAAATCCTTCTCCCATGTTACTGTCTTCATCAAAGTGCCAGAACTTGGCTCTTCACTTCTATGAATTGTTAAAAGAGAGAAAATATACAATGAGCCTGGGAAGACTGTTTAAATTTTTCAGATGTGAACAGAGTAAGCTGATCGATAAATTTTATTCTTGATATTCTGATTTATCTGCACTGAGTTTATTTCTCTGCCACCACTTTTTAAATGAAAGCTATGGTAATTTTAGCAACAGAACTGGAAAAACAAAGTTCAGCAGTGTTTGTCCTTCCATAGCTGGCTTTTAGAGGTCAAAATCCAGGGACAAGCAAACAAAAAGCATACCCTTCCATTTCTCTCATTCTTGAGATCATGCAGTTCATTTCCATCAATAGGAACTTTATTATTTTATAGCAATATTCAGATGACATAGTGGTTAAAGTCCACCATGCACTTTGAAGTTTGCGGAAAGAATGTGCAAATGGGAAATCTTGAACCATTCTGGTTCATAGGGAATTGTTTCTGTCCTCACCTTCAGATAAAACTGAAAACAAGGAGAGGAGTTTAAGGTAGGGGAATGGATGACATGAGGCGGTTGGATGAGCCTAAAACATAGCATCCATTTAAAGTGTGTAAGAGTATAAATAGTCACCAGATGGCACTGTGACTGAAATTTCAACAAGGCACCCATAAATAGAGGCAAGATAGATCTTGGAATAAATGGTACTTTTCTCTGAAGTTGTTACATCAAACAGTGTTTTGGGTTTTTTTTCCCCTCTTTTTTCCCTATGTTGAACTTTAACTACCTTTTCTTAGCTTCAGTAGCTAGTGCTCAGGAATTGCTCATTTATCCAAGCAAAAACATATATGTAAATTGAGCCTTCCAACTGAAACTTGCTAGTGATTAATTTTAGACCATCTGATTAAATTATAATGAACTCGGGCAACTTTTGATATTCTACTTCTAAGGGAATACACGCAACAAATTATTTGAGGAGCACAGTCTGAACACAGTCAAATACTACTTGACCAAAGATTTATATTGAAACAGAGTCATAAAGTAATAGAGTATTTGGTTTAAATTTGTGTCATGAGTTTAACTGGAGCTGTTCATTGAACCGTTTACTGCCCTTGGACTAAAAGCAGTTGTGTAGTAGATGTTTTGCATAGAGGGTTCATCTAATTTCTGTTTTATTTGTAAGAATCAGTTACCAAAATGATGTTTTAAAAGAAATGTTTCAGTCAGGCTATTGCTCACTGTAAAGGCGTATTTTGTCATGAATTTTTCTGTTTGAAAAAATACTTAGCTAGATCTGACGTAACTTTCCTTCAGTCCTCAGCATCACACTTTGACTAGTCGAGTAAAAATCTTAGTGGCAGCAATATCACTTGGCAGAGATGCAAAAATCCTAGAGAGAAATGGAGTGGTACTGTCACTATCTGAATTTTCAGGAGTTCAGAGCTGTAATGTACCCTCTGTGTTCTAATTCCTCTGTGATAGATCTAGAAGAAAGATTGCAAGTGTTGAAACTTCGAAGAAAGAGCCGATGTGTAGTCGATAATGGACAAATCTGAGTAGAAGTGTTAATTCATTTTGCCTTGCAGCCTGAATTCACTGCCGTGATCGAGTTGATCCATTTGCTTTATGAAAACAGCAGTTCTAATTATCTCAAGAGCTTAATATCCAAAGAGCTTAAATGGGCAATACTTTTTCTTTCTTGGTCTCTGATTTCACTTGCATTTGGAAGTATGCATCAAAGATCTTGCCTTCACTGCTGGAAGAACACAAGATTCAGTGCACTTTAAACTTTGTTTAATGTCTTATTTTTAATGCAGGGTAATACCTTTTAAAACCCTATTACTGAAACTTACTACACACATACTCTAAAATAAAATTAAAGACCTGGCTTACACTATGTTACTCATGGCAGCAGTATAGGCTGGAGGCTGACTGGCTAGAAAGTAGCTTTGCAGAACAGGGCTGAGTAGAGGACAGATACAACAGGAGTCAGTAGTGGTGTAGTGAGGTGTCCCTACCCATGGCAAGGGGGGATGCAGCTAGATGATCTTAAGGTCCTTTCCAACCCTAACTATGCTACGATTCTATGTGCTGGCCTTTTTCCGTGAAGGCCAGCTCCATACTTGGATGTATCAACAAAAGCATAGTCAATACGCTTAGAGAAGAGATTCTTGTGAGACCACATCTGGAGTTCTGCGCCCACTTTTGGGTTCCTTTGTATGCAACATGCATGGACATGCTGGAGTGAGTCCTGTGGAGGACTGCCATGCTGGATAGGACATTGAATTCCATGACGTATGCAGAGAGTTGAGAGAGTTGGGTTTCTGCAGTCTTAGGTGGTGATGTCTAAGAGCGTCGTATGATGGGAGAATGTAGAGAGGATGGAGCCAGGCTCATATTAGGAGTGTACAGTGAAAAACTAGTAATCACAGAATGGCTGAGATTGGAAAGCACACCAGGAGGTCATCCTGTTGAAGCCCCTGCTCAAGCAGGGCCACCTAAAGTCAGTTGCCCAGGTTCATGTCTAGATGGTTTTTGAACATCTTTAGGGAGCGAGACTCTGCAGCCTGTCTATGCAACCTGTATCAGTGCTCAGTCACCCTCGCAGTAAAAAAGTGTTCCAGATGTTCAGAGCGAAGCTTCTGGGTTTCAGTCTGTGCCTATTGCCTCTGGTCCTGTACATGAAGTTTGTGTCCATCACCGCTGCTCCTGTCCCTGGGCACCACACAAATAATAAACAATAAGCACAAGCTGTAACATAAGACATTGCAGTCAAATGTTGGGCAGATTCTTGTTCACAGGGAGGATACTCAAACACCAAATGGTTGCTCAGAGGTGTTGCAGAATCTCCATCTTAACAGATGTGTTCAGAATTGGACTCAACGAACCCCTAAAACCACCCACTGTAACTTAGCCCTGCTTTGAGCAGAGGGTTGCAGTAGATAACCTTCAGAGCTGAGTTCCTCTCAACTAAAATATTCGATGACATGTGATGTTATTTACTCTGCAAGCACATCTTTCTTTGTAAACATCTTCGTTATTGGTATCCTCACTTTTTTAATGGCCCCAGTTTCCAGTGTACAATTGCTCATTAGAAAATCAGCAGGCTGTATTTTTATTTATTAGCGAAATAGAAACATTTCCCTGAATAAGAAAGGAAGCTTGTTTGCTTTTCATCAACGGATCTAACTGGCCACAATGGTATTGCTGCCCTGTTACCAACTATGATCACAAAGGTTTTGACTTAAGATAATGAAAATACTAAAAGCAGCAAGTGATACTTATAATTTTTATTGGGAGTGACTGAATTCATGACTACTGAATTTAGAAATCTGTTTTAGGCTGTTTTCCTTTATTCATATCAAATAGTAGCTCATACACTAGTTAGTAAAAACAGTGTAACCATCATGTCCTTGTTTCAGTTCTACGGATGGATGTTAGAAAGAAGCCGAGCTCCAGCAGCTCAGATGATTTGTGTGCTGTTGATTGCCACGTCCCTTCATAAAATGATTTTTGATTTTCATGTACTTCAAATTCTAGGCATTACTTCGTGTTTTATAGCAGCCTTTTCAAGGTTTTTTTACTGTTGTGCTTTTATTTGCAGTGTTACAGGGAGGAGGGAGGTCAAAAAATGTCACTCTGTCTGTCTCCTGTGTGCCACAGATGTTCGTTTCCAGCCTCGTGCAGAAAGAAATTGAAATTCGCTCTGTGTATGTGACAAAGTGTTTGTGAGGACAAGTGTTCAAATGCAATATTGTCAAGCTATTTTTAGCCAGCTGCTGTCCCTATAGTGCTGTTTAAAGATTCAGCTCAGGCTGCTAATAGATATATTTATAACCATTCTGTCAACTGCCACAGCGTGAGTGCTGTTACAGATGATAATTCTATTCTTGGAAGCAGTGCCATGGTTACCATTCCCCGAGCTGCTCAAATAGAAGCTATACATCTGTACACACTTAGTAACGTTTAATATACCAACACGTTTGTACACTGCAAGGGAGAACGAAGCTAGACGCGATATTAAAAGAAATAATGCATGCAGAAAAGCACATGAAATAATTAAAATTGGTGTATTTACTTGTTGAAGGAAATAGAATTTCTTTAGTATTGCATATTCTGAAGTCTGGGTGTGAAAGAAACTGCATGGGGGTTTTAACTGCATTTTACTGGCATTTATTTTTAATGTGGGCAGTTCAGCTTTACTGTCGTTCCTTTCATGTGAGATTGCCATCATATAGACAGTATAAGTGCATGTAGACATGCTGTTGGTACTGTAAGAAGTCATTATGCTGATAATATGGGTATTGTGCCTTCTAAGAAATTCAGAATTTTACTAAATTAGAGATTCTCCTCAAAAGTGAACTTTCATACAAAACATTTCACATGGGTTTACATTCTTCGTTGTGCTCTAAGCATGGGTTCATGAGGTGCTTTTCCTTTGAAAGCCCCCAGCAGTAGCTTTAGTTGAGTGCCTGGCATCACAGCAAGTTCCTGAGTCTATCATGAGGCTGGGTTTCATGTGGAAGCCTCAGATACTCCTTCATTTGGACCTAAACCCCAAGTGATCCAAAGTCCTGAAGCTTTCTTAGTCTCTGAATCTTGGCTAAATATTTGCTAAGTGACAAGGCAGAGTCTGGCACTCAGCTGCTGTATTTCCTTTGATGAAGTACTGAGGAGGCTAAGTGTGACTTCAGTGAGGACATTAGGTCCCATGTTTGAATAAGCCGTGTTTCTAGTGGCTACCCGGCACTGCAGCAGAGTCTAGAAAAGAGAGTGTAAACCTGCATAGCAGGGAACAGGTCAGATCTTTGGAGTTTTTATGTCTATTTTTGATCTGGTTTTGCTATTAGGTGTGCAGGGAATTGGACCATAGAGCCATAAGCAGCAGTAGAAGGCTCTGAATAATGATGATGCAGGTCTTGGGATGATGTGCTATCATCCACCATGCTAGGAAAGAGATGACCTAGTCTAGTTTTACCCTGTTGCTTCTATGGAGTTAGGGAAATGGCTTCTGTGAGTCATGGACAGCAGCAGTTAATTTTTCTTTGCCTTTACATTCATTAGGTACAGATCAGAAAAGTGCTGTTTTTCAGGTTAGATCTGTGCTAAAAACTTCTGTTGCTGGATACGGAGAATAAAGGAGAGTGATGATCATTTTGTTGCCTTGTTTGTCATATTCCGCCTTAAACAGATACCGCTGTCCATTGTAGGATGAAGAGCTACAGGGACACCTGGTTAGTTCTAGTGAGATAAGTCCTGTATTAAGAAAAGGAGCAGCAGGGCTTCATGTAGCCAAAGGATTTTGTTACAAAAGAAAGAAATGTCCACAAGTCACGCAGTATATCAGAAAGCATCTTATTGGTGTAACTAAAATGCAAAAGCCAAGTTTGTTGCTTTGGCCGCTCAGAGGAAATTTTGTCTTTTCAAAGTTTTTAATACTTTTTACTGGTCTATTAAGTGGGTTTTGTCAAATATAAGGAATTTCTTGAACAGTTAAAAAGAAAGATAATGTACTGGCTCATGTTTTCATGTAGATGGTGGAGCAGTTAGTACTTTCACTTAGCAGTCTTGATCGTAACTTTTGTTGTAATCAGTGCAGGCAAGCAGTCCATGTCTTCTAATTGTCAATGTGATGAGGAATGAATAAATCCAAATGCAAGCTCTTTTCATAGGTTCCTCCAGAAACGTGAATCAGTCTGCAATTTGTCTTTCTAATTTATCCTTGGAATTGGGATGTGACCAATTGTGACTGCACGTGATGTATGTATCCAGCTGGTATTGTCTCAAGCATGAGAGAGGTACGCAGTTTCACTGGCCATAAGAGATGGTTGCCAGGTCTCCATGTTACCTTAGTGCTTGGCAGAACCATGCTTTAATCACTCCCTTTCTGTTCTCTCCCAAACAACCGAGTTGTTTAACCGGTTGCTTCTTCTCTTCCAGAAGTTTTCCCATGGAATTTTTTTTAGATTCCTGCCAACCTTGCCTTTTATGTGAGGCTGCAAAGGAGATTGTGACAGATTGGTTTGCAGTTTCATCAATATGCTGCTAATATTCATTTTTGCATCTCCCTTTCATGAAACACAGATGGTCAGGTTTTTTAGATGATTAGTGTGTGACTGAAATTGGGTTTTGGCTAAGAGCTTGTTGGCTCAAAGTCCTCCTTACTGAAGCAGATGACACTGGTTGACTAAGGGGAAAAGATGGGAAGGTAGGGATTTGTTTCTTCAAGAAGGTGTAGCTGCATTTAGTTGTCAGGACACATGGTACTTGGCTTAGGTTGTTGCTTTTGCTTTTTTCATATAAAGAAAGAAGAGGCATCCAATTGTATTTCCTAATGTCCATTTAAAATGCAATTTTCTGCTTTTATTTTACTGATGAGATGCTGGCTTTAGCTGATGATGTCAAATGTCATTTTTGTGGCTTTGTCTTCAGATGTATTGAATTCCAGTTACCATGAGTGTATCTATGATATGAAATCTACTTTCTTCTGTTCAGCATTCTGCCTTTTGGAATGAGCACTACCTTCCAGCATGGTTTTTATTTCTATTTGGAGTCCTAAACCCAACTTTTTTTGCATCTGTGTATCTCAGTTTCCTGTTCTCTTGAATGAGAATAGTTAGACTTCTTTGTAGATCGAGTTGCTGTCATTCATCTTCTGCTTGGCATATTAGTTTCTTTCCTTTTAAGAAATAATACTTTCCATAGCTCGCTTAACAACAAAGATGTGTGGCAGACAACAGTGTTCATATCCACATTGGACTGAGATGGTCTCTTAGATGTAGTTTTTTGTAGCACTTACACAATTAAATGCCTACAAGTCTCAAGCAAATACCTGGGACAGCCCCTGCATTTGAATGCAAATTGAAAAGAGAGATGAAGTTATCTAAAAATATCTGTAAGCCTAAAACACTGTTTAGTCTTTGAAAACATTACATTCATAAAGAGGTATCCAATTCCATTTACTGGAGCTGCGCATCAAGAATTCCACCCATGTGTGCACAGAAACCGTGCATTTCTATGCAGCTCTCAATTAGATTTGTTTTATATGGAGTTAGAGAAAGTAGAAGTTTAATTTGCAAAATATTCCTTGTGTGGTTTCTGTGGTGATGCTTTTGTAATCTGTTTAAAAGCCGGTATATGACATGTAGAATTCTGGAGACAATTCTAACTTTGAAGAAAACTCTTTTTAGTTCAAAATGATGGTTTCCTGGTCTTGTTTATTTAGAGAGATGTCTCATACCCTCCAAAAATGCAACATTGAGAAATGGTCACTGTATTTTAGCATTGAATGGAAATTGGAGAGTGCTTTGGGAAGCTGAAAGGGAGCAATACAGCTGGGCAGAGGGGTCGAAGAGAATCATAGAATGGTTTGGGTTGGAAAGGCCCTTAAGATAATCCAGTTCCAACCCCCTGCCATGGGCAGGGATGCCTCACAATAGACCGTGTCACCCAAGGCGCTGTCTAACCTGGCCTTGAACACTGCCAGGGATGGAGCGTTTACCTTGTGTGACATGGACAGCTGTGAAGTGCTAAGCAGTTGTAGTTTGCCTGCTCAGCTTCTATTTCATGCTTCCATCAAGTATGAAAGAAATAGAGTAGGTGTCCTTCAGATGAGAGAAAGATGTATCCTGTGATGGGCTGAAGTGGCGTTGACTATTCTTTCCTCTGTTCTTTTTGGTTCTAGTAGGAGGGGCTTGTGATACTGTGTACTTTGACATAAGAGTAACAGCAGTTGGATTTGGTTTTAATTCTAACTTTAATTTAACTATAATTTAACTATTAATTTAACTCTAGTGTTGATATCTACTGGCAAATATGAATAACATACATGAATTTGGAAAGCATCCCTTTGTGAAAAGTATAGTTCTGATAGTCTTATTTGCCACCTGTTTTAAATGTCTTTCCTTCCTTTTTGTCTCTTTTGAAAAGTATCTTTAAAGAAATTTTTAAAGAATTTATTGTTATTCTATAATCTGAAGAATCATTGGGTAGTATTTGTATTTATCATGGCCCTGGCTTTAAATCTCCAACATCACTCTTCTTCCAGGGGATCAAGTCCCGTAATTCCTGAATGCTGTGGGGCAAGTTAAGACCTCTAATAACCAGACTTCGGAGTAGAGTAAGGAGGAACGTGATTCTCACCTTGCAGATATGGGCCATGCCTAATATCATAAAGACCTTTCTTTTTGTCCAGGTCTGCTAAAGAAGATTGATGGACTGTTAGATCAGATTTCTCTGAGGTTCCAAGTTAACTTAATGGCTTTCTCAAAACCTTTTTCTGTCCATCCTCTGACAGTGACATTTCGATTTTGACATCCACAGCCTCTCTTCCAGAAGCCTTGAATTCCCTGCTACCTTTTCTTCTAGGAGAACTTGGCACTGTTATATTGCAAGAGAAATCCTGCAAATGATTGGTTATCCCACTGTCCCATTCCCGTAGTTTCAAGAATCCATCATTAGCAAGTTCTCGTTTGTCTGAAAATTTGTGGCCAGCTCAGCATCTATCTGCTCTATAGATATTTAAGAGAAGATAATTGCTACTAGACTCCTTGTAAGGACTCATCATGTTTCTTAAACTGTCAGTTTTAGGATCATTAGTGGTAGCACTGCTGATGAAAGCTGAATGCTCCATTATGAGGAAAAGGACTAAGCTTCTTCAGAAAGCTCTGAGTCATAAGCACAAAGAACTAATTTTTATAGCCTTAACGTAAGGACATCTATCTTTTTTCTTGATAAAAGAGCAGCCAAGAATACTCTATCTATTCAAAGGTGCTGTGTAAGCAGATCAGTGCAAAAAGTACTTGTTTTACCAAGGTAAGAGCGATTTACTTGCCATACAGCAACAGTACTTTTTCAAGCAGTCAGGTTTTCAAAAGGTTAGAGAAAGAAGCATGTCTGTCATCTGGGGCAAAAATAGCCCATTTCACACTCAGGAATCCCTTGGATTTCTTCTGTCCTGCCATGTTGTTCCTTCCTAGTGGATGTTGAACGTTGTCCTTCATTAAAAGGAGGATTGCCATGGGGAGATGTCTTTGTTTGCTTTAAATAAGGCTTCGTCCACTTCTTGGTCAGTCAAACTGTGTTAATATGCCGACCAGAACATTCTCTGGCTGTTTTATTTTGTATGTAGAATTTGTTGTCTGCCAAATAAGGCAGACATTCAGGTTAGATATAAGGAAGATATAAGGATATCAGGGTAGATATAAGGAAGAAGTTCTTTACTGTGAGGGTGGTGAGGCACTGGAACAGGCTGCTCAGAGAAGTGGTGAACGCCCCATCCCTGGCGGTGTTCAAGGCCACTTTGGACAGAGCCTTGTGTGACACGGTCTAGTGTGAGGTGTCCCTGCCCATGGCAGAGGGTTGGAGTTGGATGATCTTAAGGTCCTTTCCAACCCAAACCATTCTGTGATTTTAAGAAATAAATATATCAATTAGCCTCTCTTTCCCCGCACCTCTGCCCTGTGGTAGCTTAATCATTCTGTATTAATTCTCTGCAGAGAGTTTATTATTTGATAGATTGCATTCATATTGCTTTGCAGTAGTCTCTCTACCTGAAGAGCCTCAGTCTATTAGACCTCTCTTTTTGGAACTTGCTAACTACTAGCTATCCACAATGATCAAGCTGTAATTTATAACCAGTGATTGTATTTAAAAACTTAGAATATCATATTAACATATTATTAGTAAATTTCACCACTTACCTTCAGCTTTGTTTTCTGATTGTGTTACTGTATTCCACAGCATCCAATGAGCCAGCACCATCTTGACCCCGATGGTAGTATTTCCCTTCACTGTTTCAGAACTATCTGTTTGCAGCTGTGTTGTTTATTGTCTATTGAGCCAGTTTTCTGTGACGAAAACCTTTTCTCTTACCCCATGTACCTTGGTTCCTAAATGCTTTTTAGGAAGCTTTTGGAAAATTTGCACATAGATCCTTACTCATGTTGACAGTGACTTCCTTGGAAAATGGATTTGGCAGACATTGTTTCTGACCTTAAAAAACATTCGAGCACTTCGGATGTATCACTCCCATCCATTTGTCCACTAATGTTGTTTTCTGTTATGGTTCCTGCCCATTATCCTGTAGTTTACGGATTTGTAATTTCCTTTATCATTTGCTGAGAATCTCCTTCCTTTAAAGAGGAAGAAAAGCACATTGGACATTGTTTTGTTTTGCACTTTACTCCTACTTTGCAGATAGTTTATACAAGGAGTTCACCAGGTTGGTGTGTGAGTTCATAAAGGTCTCTAATACGAATACCATTATGGCAATTTAGAATCAGAGAATCAGAGAATGGTTTAGGTTGGAAGAGGCCTTGGAAGATCATTTAATAAATATTTCTTCCCTGAAAGGGTTGTCAGGTATTGGAGCAGGCTGCCCGTGGAAGTGGTTGAGACACCACCCCTGGAGGTGTTTAAAAGACATGTAGATGTGGCACTTAGGGTCATGGTTTAGAGGTGGACTTGGCAGTGCTGGGGTTACAGTTGGACTTGATTTTAAGGGTCTTTTACAACCTAAATGGTTCTATTCCAGTTTAAAACTATTGTCTCATCACTGCGTGCCCTTGTAGAAAGTCCCTTTCCAGATTTGTTGTAGGCCCCCTTTAGGCACTGGAAGCTGCTCTAAGGTCTCTCTGGAGCTTTTCCTTCTCCAGGCTGGACAAGCCCAACTCTCTCAGCCTTTCCTCACAGGAGAGGTATTCCGGGTCTTGCATCATTTCTGTGGCTCCCATTTGGTATTCTTTCCTTATTACTTCTAAAATTTACTGGCCTTCCACTTTGAAGGTAATTCTAAAGACTCATTGTATAGAAAGGAAGTTTTATGTAGTCTAATACATAGAAAAAGAAAAAATACTGAGTGGTAGATAGACGCTGAGAGGTTTGCCGGAGAATTAAGATACATTTTCATTGACAATCTTTCTTCCTATTTATGTCTATGAATATGAATAACCAAAGAATTCCATTGAGTAACATTTAGAATGGTATGTACTGGAAATGCTCAAAGCCTTTTTGATTGGAAGCTGGCTTGAAACTTGAGTTTACAAGTTGGAAACATGACTCTCCTCTGCTTAGGCGGTGAAAAAAGTGAAGAGAAGAATATTCTTAAAACTTAAAAAAACTTAGAATCATAGAATCGTTAAGGTTGGAAAGGACCTTAAGATCAGCCCGTTCAACCCCCCTGCTATGGGCAGGGACACCTCACACTAAACCATGTCCCCCAAGGCTCTGTCCAACCTGGCCTTGAACACTGCCAGGGATGGAGCATTCACAACTTCTTTGGGCACCCTGTGCCAGTGCCTCACCACCCTTACAGTAAAGAACTTCTTCCTTATATCTAACTTGAACTTCCCCTGTTTAAATTTAAAATTCACCCTTGTCCTGTCACTACAGTCCCTAATGAAGAGTCAAAAAAAAGCCCCACAGTGATTTTATGCTCAGTTATCTGTGCAGAAGGTTATTTTAGGACCTAATTACCAATAAGGGAATCACAGGGAGTTAGTAAAATTACTTTTTGCTCAACTCTTCTTATATCTGGGTGTATTGCTCTACCTTTTAGCAGTATTTGTTTGTGTATGATGTTGGTAACTGTTATAATAGTAGAACTTTTTTTTCTTCAAGAAGGGCTTGAGGGAGAAATGCCACGCTTGTCAGTGAATGATGAATGTATCGAATAAAGGTTAATTACTTTGTGATTCACAAAATAGCTGAAAGCACAGATGAATGCACCATGGAGACTGACTTCAAAGCAGGATCAGAGCTGATCTTAACTGGTGCAGGAAATAGTGAAAAGCAGTTTTCTAGGCTAAGAATGAGTAAGAGAGCAGGGCTGTGTTTGAAAAGCTTTGGTATCTTTTGCAGAGTAACATCTTTTGTCTCATATTTGGGAACTTTCTGTGTAGGACTGATGAGACAAATACCAGTTACATCTCTGTAAGCATTATTATACTGTGTCATCTTGAAAATTTGGTTATTATTTTTCCAGTGTATAGATTTTGGTAATAAAAGAATAACAGCTAAGAAAAGACAGTGTCCCAGCTCTAGATGAGCATTTGTCTTTTCAGACTGCTCAGAGTGATAATTCATTACCCCCTAAAGGTTAAAATAGTAGTAATTTTATTATATTTGATGAGAAAAATGTGCATGCTCGCTATAGTGGTTGCATCAGTCATTCACTGACTGAAAGTTGTAGAATTGATAGTTAACATTGAGAGTAACATTGGATTTTTCTGTTTAAGTTTTAGATTCATGAGCTGCTTCCCACTCCTTGATGTCGCCTTGATCTTACAAATGTTCAGCATAGTAATATTTTCAAAGGTTAGAATTTGAGAAACTTGCAGATTTCCTCACAAACTGGAGATTACTCATTCCTACAAATGTTTCTCATTATACTTTCCTCTGACTGTCTTCCTCCTTGTTAAGAGGCAAGGTTATCTGTTCCGTAGCTGCTGAACACATTGACGTTCTTTTTGCAGCTGATATCTGAAAGTCAGTAAAACCTAAATTATTTTAAAATTCCTGCCTAACAAAAAGTGGAATGTGATGTTCTTTTATGTGTGTGCCATTAAAATAAAATAGCTTCCATTAATAATACTGCTGTACGATAAGGTTTTTTATCAGAACCTTTTAAAATACCTTCATATTCTGCCTGAAGAGAAAGTAGGATTTCGTTGGGCTTGTACTCACTTTCATTACTGACTTCTTAAACAGGTATTCCAGCTGCAGTTAATAAATTTTCCTGTCTGTGTTTGTACAAGGGATGCTGAATAAATCACTGGAAGTAGAGCTGGGAGGGACTTTAAGAGAACACACAGTCTCTATCTTGCTGCCTCTAAGGTCCAGTTACCAAGAAGCAATGCCTAGGCTATTCTGGAAGAAGGATGGAAATTCCACAATCTATATTTAATTATCTTTAGTCTTTGCTATTGCAGAAAGCTATAGAAAGCTTTTCTTTTTTGTTTTGTGCTAGCTTTTCCTTTTCGTGGTTTTCCTGTCTTCAGTGGAAAGCTCATCACACAATCATAGAATGGTTTGGGTTGGAAGGGACCCTAAAGATCATCTAGTTCCAACCCCCTGCCATGGGCAAGGACACCTTCCACATCAGACTTTAAATTACTTAAAAAACTGTTGTTTGATCATTTCTTTAAAGCTTCTTTGAGTCTCACAGGTTAGGAGAAAGGACTCTAAATAGGGAATATAGTTTTAATTCAAAACTGAATCACTTGTTCATTTGTTGACTTTGGGAGAGATGTCTAACACAGTCATTTCAGGGAAAACTCAATTCAAGATGAAGATCAGCTACATCTGGTTGAACAGAGCTAGATTAATTTCCTGGAGTGTTTCAGTTACAGTCACCAAGCTATTTCAGATGGAAGACAGAACTGAATTCTGCAAAACAACGCTATAACTAAAAGCTGTGGTCCATGTAAGAAGCAGACCCAGACTACTTCAATAGATTAAGAAACCTTCAATTCTCTTCTGGCGTTCTGACGGTGCATGGTTGATTTGGCAAATTTTTAATGTCAGAATGACTTCTGTTATAAATTGAATAACACCATAGAATTGTGTGCTTTTTTGCTCTCAACTGTCACGTGTAATCAGCTAATTTGTGAAACTGTGAGAAACTGATTTTAACAGTAGAATTCTCCTTAAAATTTCTACAATTATGATACTTCTTTTAACAAGGCTTCTGAGCAGTAGTCAGAGTAAGGAAAAAGGTCAGTGAGCACTATTAGCATACAGTTTGAGAGAGTGTGGGCAAACTCTTTGATTAGCTCTGATACAGAGTTTACAACACTTTTACTTACTTGGGTAGCAGGTAGTTGTAACTTGTTTTAAGGCTTTATTCAGAAGGGCATGTATTTTTTATGTTTAGGCTTTTATAGACTGAAGTACCTTATGGCACTAGGGTCACAAAGCAATAAAAGAATTGAGAAAAAAAATAAGAATGTGATACTGATTGGAGCTTAGGAAAAAAATATATCCAGTTTTCTTCTCTCCGAACCTTTTTTAAAGTTGCTTCACCAAACTGCAAGAGGTAGGAAACAGATGGAATACTCTGCATAATAAAATACGATAGACTTTGTTCAGCACCTGCCAGGGTAGTATGTAATGCTGGCATACACAGGGCTTGACAAGAAACGCTTGAACCGAGAAGGCCCGTAACTGTATTTGGAAACTCAATTCAACATAGTGTTCTTTAAATAAATAGTTCGGCTTTTACTATATGGATTAATGATTCATAAATTCTGTTTCACTCAGTGTTCTTTAAATAAAATGCCATGATCAGTTTCGATTGCGTTAATCGTTTACAGTTTGTAAAGCTTCACAACAGAACGGGGATATGGAATTGGGCAATACCTTCCAGCACTTTTGTTTTCCTTCATTTCTTTCTGAAGGTCCTAGATAATGTTTAAATGAAATGTTGAGTGCTTTGATTATTACATACATTGGTTCCTTGCAGAGATAAAGGTGGCTAACATCAATATATTGGTTGCCTATATGTATCAACTCCTGATACTCTGAGCAAGGCAAGTTAGCAGTGTACACTGAAAGTGTGTGAAGATGCAGGGTTTAGTTTATGTATGCGCGGTATATATGCTTATAAAATTTGTTTTTACTACCTATGAGGGATTTAATACACACTGAGCTCTAGTTCTGTTAAATCTGATGCAAGTTGGCCTATTGATGGAGACATTTTAATTTAAAGAAAGATTCTTTTCAAATTTGAAGTAGCAGAGTGCTGTACGTAGAACTGGTTATTCAGTTTGCCTCAACCGTTATCTTATTAAGCTGTCACCTTGGATAGAATACATTAAATGATTTACAACAAATGAAAACATTGTTTCATAATTACTATTAAAGTTATAAGCATTTTAGAAGACATTATAACCCAAACACACTGCACCAAAAAGTGCCTTTGTAAGTAAGTAATTATTAAGTCGCAAACGTCTTATATCAGCAGCGGATTTTTCTTTTATTGAGGATGGAAAGTAGAGTAAAACATTCTTAAGCTTGAAATCTCTCGATGCATTTCATAACATGTGAAGCAAAGTCTTGCATTTTTTCATGATTTTACCTTTTCAATGTTTTCTTGTAGTAAGGAAAGATTAAGTCATCTTTCTTTTAATACATCTTCCAGCAATATCAAACTTCTCCAGGTGTTGCCAATGAAATTAGTGCTTCTGCTGAGTTTTGAGGCTAAGATATGTGTTTTAGTGTAGGTGTTAGTCCTTTTGCATGTTGTTAAATGTTTCTAACTTAGTCGGGCTTTCTATGAAGGCATATGGTATCCTGTAAAGTCTTTAGGGTTGTTTGAGGTTCTTGTCCCAAACTTCAGTGGTCATTGAGTTTGCTTATCAGTTCCTGATGTTCTTGTACATAATTACACAAGACAACCTAGAAAAACAGATAACTTTTTCCTGTATAGCTACATTTGCATTATGTACGCAGTAATATTACTGTAACCTTCATTGGGTTTTCAGATGTAAAATGGTGGTAGCTTCTTGGTTTCTAAGAACATATTTAGTTGGGTTTAGTGGACTTAGCTGTAATGTTGTGCTCACAATTGACATAACTAGTGAGATTTTTTTCTTTTCTCCTGACTGCTGAAATAATGGGGTACATAATTATTACCACAAAGAAGCAAAAAGTGTTTAAATTACTTGGACATATCACAGATTGAGGCTCTCTTGAGATTCCATTGGCTTGGAAAGGAGCATTCAGTTGAACCTCTGCAAAAAGCCTGTTTGCTTTGGCTATCTGAATATGATTTTTCACTGGAGCTTGAGTTCTTTCATTTATATATTGTTCTTTCTTTTGGGCTTAGCTCACTGCTGTCCATGTCTTTAATGTGGTCTTTGTCTCTGGGCTATAACTTTAAGAAATTTCCTTTCTGTGGATCATCTTAAGGGCTTTTACTTGATTTTTTGTTCACTTCTGTTGTCCCTTTGACAGTTTGTGTTAGTGGGTTTTATTTGGAGAGGGCTAACTGGAAGTTTAACAAATGCTAAATTATATTACAGTCACTGCAGTTTTTGGAAACAATTCTTATTGGCTATGAGCTTGCTTAAAAGAAGCATAAACCCCCTGTTTCCAGATCCTGTTTTTGACTCAGTATTGCATTATGTCTCTTAATCTTTTAAGACGCACATTGACTTTGACGTCCATAGTAGTACAATGTCTCTCCAGAGAACAGGAGACAGGTATAATGCATCAAAACTAATATTCTGGCCAATTCATTGAGCCTTCTTTCTTTTCTGCTGGGTTGTTTTGGTTTTTTGAGACTGCATGTTAACTTACTGCTTCCAGTGCAAGGTTGCACAGTATTGCTTGGGTTTAGCTTGGCCAATGTTGCTTTTGGCTGTGATTTCTGCAGTGTAATGTACCATGTCACAATTCAGCAAGCCTAATTAGGTTTGGCACTCCATTTACTCTGAGACTGTAGATTTTCTGTAGATGTGAAAGGTTAAGCAAGCACCAGGTCTAAAGTGCAGATTTGACCGTGGAAAAGCTAACCGAACTGTTGCTTGGAAGACAAGTACTTCTTAAATAGCATGACAGCATGAGAGGATCGCGTGAGATGAGCGATGTAATGAGATATTTTTCTAGTAGCCTGTTCATTTATTAGCCCTTACTAACTGATTATTACATTAATAATATTCCAGGCATAATTTTAATTGCATGAATTTTAAATTTCCTAGCCATGTGGGACTAGGGGAATCAGTTAGAAAGTCCTCATGAAAGTGCGTATGGGCAGAAGAAAATGTGGTTCTTGAATTCTCTTGTGCCATTATCAAAGCTCACTGATAAACACAAAGCTGTTTCAGAGTCTGCAGTTCTGTGAGTCTTGAGTATTTGATTTTGATGGCATAGCTTTTGGTATCAAGGTGAGCACCTCAAACACAATCATTGTGCTTTGTTGTAAACATGCTGTATTGGGGAAGAACTCCTGCGAGGACTTGAAGAAAGCACTATCTTTCCTAAGTGGTGCATAGGTGTGTTTTATGAATCTCAGATGAATGAATTGCATTCACAACAAAGAAAGCATTAACATGCCTCTTTAAAATGGCTACAATAAAAGTGTAAAATGCCTAGATGAGGAGATATCACACTGCAGAGCAATCTGTTTCGCTGTCTTGCTGCAGATGTTTAATATAACTTGTTAGAAGTGTTAAGAAGGAGCTAACAAATATATTCAGAATTTGTTTATAGGCTTTCTCTTTAGCTCCTTTTGCAAGTCAGTTTTGTATGCCAGGATTAAAATCTGTTGTTTGTTTCTGTATTTACATAGTATTGAAACGTTCGACAGGGTAAGATGTTGCATATGGAAAGTATAGGTAAGGGGAAAGGTAAATGTCATGTTTGACGAAGAGTGAGCTTACCAGCAAAGGTTAAAGAGTAGAGCAATTTTCATGAGTCCTTGAAAGGATGTCTTTTATGTATGTGATATCAAATGGAAGTGGTAGAGTGTAAGTCTGAGGTCCATCAAGAATAGAATATTAGTCAAAAAAAAGAGTGATGATCTGTTCTCTAGTAAAGGAAACAAACCTTTTGGATTATTACATTAACATGATGCACTTGTAGTGTTTCAAAATGTACAATACATCTATATATATATACTCTGGGCTAAGGATAAACACTTCTCTGAGAGGGCTTTAGAAGCGTTTTCACGAAAATGATTATGGTTTGAATAATGGGTGTAGTTGGATGTCAAGTAGTATTGCACTGTTTCACTGGTTACATGTATTTTTCAGATGAGTGGTAGGCTATTTTAGTAGGATATTTTTATTGCCAGTGGCAGTGCAAAAGTGATCTCAAGTGAACAACTTTACTGAGAAAATATCTTCTTATTTTTGTGGTTACTTCCTAGATTTCTTTTTCAGATGTAGTAAATCAAATGGCTGATATCTTCAGAATTGTAGTGTAAGGGCTAAGCTTTGCTGTTCTATTTCAAAAAGCCATTTTTGTTGGTTTGCTTTTTGTCTTGTCGCATGCTAAGGCACGTGAAACACAGCAAGGTGGTTGGTGACAGCCAGCGTGGCTTCACTAAGGGGAAATCCTGCCTGACCAATTTGGTGGCCTTCTATGATGGGGCTACGGAGCTGATGGACAGGGGCAGAGCAGTTGACGTCATCTACCTGGACTTGTGCAAAGCGTTCGACAGTGTCCCACATGACATCCTTGTCTCTAAATTGGAGAGACATCAATTTGATGGGTGGACCACTCGGTGGGTAAAGAACTGGCTGGATGGCCGCACGCAAAGAGTTGTGGTCAATGGCTCAATGTCCGGCTGGAGACCGGTAACGAGTGGTGTCCCTCAGGGATCGGTGCTGGGACCGGTCTTGTTCAACATCTTTGTCAGTAACATGGACAGTGGGATTGAGTGCGCCCTCAGCAAGTTTGCCGATGACACCAAGCTGTGTGGTTCGGTTGATACGCCGGAGGGAAGGGATGCCATCCAGAGGGACCTCAACACGCTTGTGAGGTGGGCTGATGTCAACCTGATGAAGTTTAACCATGCCAAGTGCAAGGTCCTACACCTGGGTCAGAGCAATGAGAAAATGAACATGAGCCATCTTCAGTGTGTGCTCGCAGCCCAGAAAGCCAACTGTACCCTGGGCTGCATCAAGAGGAGCGTGACCAGCAGGTCAAAGGAGGTGATCCTGCCCCTCTACTCTGCTCTTGTGAGACCTCACTTGGAGCATTGTGTGCAGTTCTGGTGTCCTCAACATAAAAAGGACATGGAACTGTTGGAACAAGTGCAGAGGAGGCCACGAGGATGATCAGGATTAAAACTGAAACAGGGGAAGTTTAGATTGGATATAAGGAAGAAATTCTTTACTGTGAGGGTGGTGAGGCACTGGAATGGGTTGCCCAAGGAAGCTGTGAATGCTCCATCCCTGGCAGTGTTCAAGGCCAGGTTGGACAGAGCCTTGGGTGCCATGGTTTAGTGTGAGGTGTCCCTGCCCATGGCAGGGGGGTTGGAACTGGATGATGTTAAGGGCCTTTCCAACCCAAACTATTTAGTGATTCTATGAAAATCCTTGGTTTGCCCTATTTTTGAAACAATGAAAACATCCTTGTTCTATTTCAATGTCTTAGCGTTTGCAGTTGGTTTGAACTTAGCAATTTCCTTACATGAAAGTCAGTGATATGAAAATATCACTTTCTGTTGTGTCGCTTCTCAAGCTTTTCTAATATGTGGCATTTTACCTTTGATATTATAGTCTTAACTCTTGTAACAAGTTAAACAAATCTGTTGTATTTTTTGATTTTACTTTGTAAGTGCTAAGGAACATGTTGCTTTGACTTCACCCATTTTCAAGGATGCTTTCGGTTGTTTTTTCATTCTTACTCCTGATTAGTCATTAAAGCTTGTTTTGTATTCATTTTTTTACTACTTATCCTGTTTACTTGTTTCCCTCTGGTGCAATATTTCTCCTGTGCTTGTGGTATTCCTTGTATTGAAAGGAATATTAAAGAATTATCCTTATTCTACTCTGTGAAAACAAATATTATGCACATATAATAGGGCTATCTTTGGCCAACATGCAGAGAGCAACTACGCTTAACAGGAGGATAGCTTTTGTTGGTACGTAAAGGCTGTAAAAGGAGTCACTGTCTAAACTAAAACTCAGGTTTCCTGGGTTAATGAATGCAGTCCACAAGCCTGTACATAGAAATGTTACCAAAGATCCCATATACATCAGCATGATTTTCATAAATGTTGCCTTAGCTCTCCACTGCATTTTATATCCCACACAAAACTGCTTAGTTGACATTTAAAATTGTCTACCAATCTGCTGCTCTTTATCTCAATGAACTAGTTCCTTATATTCTGTCTGAGAACTAAGGGGTAGTGTAATTTGTTTTGATGACCCTTAGACATTTGAAATTACAGGAGTAGTTAGTTGGAATATAATTATCCAAATTAAAATTGGCCAGAACGTGAAGGTTAACACTTCTCTGTTTGCAAAAACAAGTTTAAAGAATGGAGGTCAGAGTTGCAGTCTTGTGTCTCATCAGGAGGATAATGCTTTCAGCAATGTATTTAATCATGGAATGGTTTGTGTTGGAAAGGACCTTAAAGCTCATCCAGTTCCAACCCCTGCCACGGGCAGGGACCCCTTCCACTAGAGCAGGTTGCTCCAAGCCCCTGTGTCCAACCTGGCCTTGAACACTGCCAGGGATGGGGCAGCCACAGCTTCTTTGGGCAGCCTGTGCCAGCACCTCAGCACCCTCACAGGGAAGAACAATTTTACTTGTATCTGATCTAAATCTACCTTCTTTCACTTTAAAGCCATTCCCCCTTGTCCTGGCCCTCCATGCCCTTGTGAAAAGCCCCTCTCCAGTTTTTTTGTTGCTGCTTTAGGCACTGGAAGCTGCTCTAAGGCCTCCCTGGAGCCTTCTCCAGGCTGAACAACCCCAACTGTCTTAGCCTGTCTCCATAGCAGAGGTGCTCCAGCGTTTAGTGAGCATCTTTGTGTCTTTCTCTGTGCTTGCTCCTATATATCCACTTCCTTATGCTGCGGGCCCCGCAGCTGAATGCAGTGCTCCAGGTGGGGTCTCACCAGAGCAGAAGGGGAGAATCCCCTCCGTCTTCCTGCTGGATGCAGCCCATGGCACAGTAGGCTTTCTGGGCTGTAAATACTATACTAGTTTATAAAGCCAGCGCCTCATCCTAAAGGAAGAGTGCACATTCTGAAAGATGAAGGATTTCCATTTTTTAGACTGCATTATAAGATTTTAAACTATGTATTCATTTTTTCCACAACTCAAATGCAAGCCTAAAATCTTTCTGTAATGTGGCCCCCTTTACAGTTTGTTTTCTACTTCCCGCAGACTTCCACTACTTGCAATGTGCAAAGCCTTCATTCTTAAGAAAAATAGCGAATGTGAATGGTTCCTTTAGTTCTTGGAACTGGTAAGGGTGAGTACAATGTAAGTGGCACATTTGTTATGGTTCCACCACCTATATTTAACTCAGATTTGATGATATTTCTGACAAGCTGCTTGCTTTTAGACAAGTCAGCAGTTCTCAATCATGACACATGGGCTGGGACAGGAGAACAAATCATCTGAAAAGGACAGAAAATAGAGGATTCAACGGTGAGATGTTAGGAAAGACGATATAAAGTAAATATTAAAAGGAATATTCTTGTTAATTTTAGTCAGTCATTTTGACATCTGTGAAGTGCTGAATGCTTCACTTTTTCTGTTACACGTGTGTGTAATAAGTGGAATGAGCAATAGCATCAAAGACCCAGAAAGACTTATTTTGTTATGGTCTTTACAAGTACAAGAATAGATAGTTTTAGTAAAAAGTTAGGATTCTACATGCCGTATTTCATTTATTAACCTTTTTGAGTTCCTATTAATGATCGTCAGTCACAATTTCTGCGCTTATTTTTCTGGTTATTTCCAGTATACACTTCATTATTGACAAGTACAACTAGACTTGAGAATGGAAATCATGCCAGTGAATGAATTCATAAAAATGAACAACTTCGGGGAGAAAGGAGTTCACATTAGAGTGCTGTTGGCTGTCTGAATTCAGCTTTTTGTATGGTCATTGTAAGAGAAAAGCAAATTATCTGGTTGGGGTCTAGTATGAAGGAAAGTTTAAGATAATTATGTTTTTGTAGACAATTCCAGTGTTGTGGAATGACCTTGGCTGGCTTCTTGGATGCCCCCCCCAGCTGCTCCCCCTTCACAGTAAGGTGGGGAGAGAATTAGATGTAAAAGCTCATGAGTGGCAAAAGGGATGGTAACCGGGAGAGGTAACAGCCAAAACTCAGACTGGGCATTGCCAGAGAGTGGTATCATCCTTGTTGTTGTAAAGCAGTGAAGAAACAGAGGCTGCCCTGCAGCCCCACAGCCAGCATCTGCTCACTGACACCCTGTTTGTATAGGAAAATAATGTAAAAAACCTTCAGTCAGGAAGTAACTTCCACCCCAAAATGAGATGCTCCTTTTCCCCCCATTCTTGGCTATTCTCTTGTCAGATCTTCCTGATAAAATTCCTTATGCTCTCAGGTTGAACATACAGTAATGGTGAAAAAAACCCAGATCCTTTATGAGGTGATGCAGTAAAAACCATCCAATATCTGTAATGAATATGTGTGCAATTTAAACATGAAAATAATGCTGTGTAAAACAGTTATTACACCATCCATCACAATCATTCAAAAGAACTGCTATTTTAATAGCAGAACCAATTTTTACTTTGGGTGTCTGTGAATTTAATGAGCAATTTGCTGTTAATATATTTGGAAAATTTAAAGGGTGAACATTTGCAGGCCATGCTTTCAATATTGGGCTTTTTACAAGAAAGGGGTTTTATCTTTCAAGGATATGATTGTTAGGAATCGCATGCAAAATCAAACTACAGTCCTTTCTCCTGTTTCTTGAGCTCTCCTCCGTGTGGTGCTGTGTATCTACAGCAGTACGAAGCTGAATTTTGGTGAGTAGTTTTCCTATACATTAAAACATGTGACATCAGCTTCTTAGTATGATTGAAGTAGAAGAAAACATTCCACATCTATAGATAAATCAGCAACCCGGAACTTTGCATGCAAGGATTGTCTGTCACATCTCTTATGTTTTGACTGATATAATAGCACTTAAAAACTCAGGCAGATTGGTGGGTTCCATTAATAAGGACTTAAAATGTAGTAGGTTAAATCTGAATTTATTACCTATCACATAGGTCATAAATCAGATAGGTAATTCCACGTGTGCAGGTGAGTGCTGGATGGGTATTCCAGAAGTGAGGAACACGCACTCTGTGGTGGGAGAAGGAAGTCTTGCAGACAGGTCTGCAGGTATTTGAGCTTTGCAGTCCTGTTCCGTACTGTACCAGACCATTTTCTTTAGCATAACATCCCTTTACAGATTTTGTTAAAAACCTTAAAGTTTCTAAATACAGATTTACATTAGATGTTAGCATGAAATTCTTGCCTATGAGGGTGCTGAGGCACTGGCCCAGGGTGCCCAGAGAAGCTGTGGCTGCCCCATCCCTGGCAGTGTTCAAGGCCAGGTTGGACACAGAGGCTTGGAGCAAGCTGCTCTAGTGGAAGGTGTCCCTGCCTGTGGCAGGGGGTTGGGACTGGATGAGCTTTAAGGTCTCTTCCAAACCAGACCATTCCATGATTGTATGTATGATTTACTCTGCATTACAATGGTGAGCATTTCGGTGAATGCCCAATAGGTTTTTATGGTAACACAGTGCTCCGATTTAGGGAAGGTTTTTAGTAAATCGGATGAAAAACTAACCGCATCATTGAATAACACTGATTTTTTTTTTGCTAGTAAACCACAGAATTCCAAGTGCTGTCTATGGCCTAGACAGCATGATGGTCCTGATTGTAGGACCTTAGGAAAAATTAGAGAGGTTGTGAGTTTTGGATACAGTGGTAGGAGATTACTCCAACTGTTCTCTTGTAATATAGATCAGGGCTGCACTAGGACATGAATCAGACTAAATTTGTAGACATGTCTGGTTTATGCCAATGAGAGAAAGACAGTATCTGATATTGGGGGTCGGAACTAGGTAGTTTTAAGGTCCTTTCCAACCCTAACTATTCTATGATTCTGTGATTTTCCCAGGGAACATGTAGGACCTGGTTCAAAATGAGAGGCTGAAGTTCTACCTTGTAATGGTGATTTTAGTATGTTTGGATACAGAACAAGTAGTGCACAGCTTCTTAAAGCTACTTAAAGCAAACATCCATAAACCCAAGAAGAGTTGCTTAAAAGAAAGGAAACAGTAGCTGAGAGCTAAATCTTGGCAGGTAGCATGGAAACTTCTAGAGGGCACCCTGTCAGAAGCACAGAACAGAAGTATTTCCATAGGAAGAGCCTTTTGCCTATGAAGAATGATTTAAGAAGAGGGCAAGGGAACTTGACATGTCCAAAGAGTAAGCAAAAGAACACATTAAAAGCAGGATCTTTCAAAAGTGCCCTGAAAACATTTTTCTTAGGACCTATATTTATGTGGAAAATAATAGAGTATGACTGAAGAAAACTAATATTCCTATCAGCAAGAGCACCTCTGAACTGTGAAGTATTGTAATGGTTAAGTTGTCAGCTGTAGTTTGGCACCTCCTGCTTTCAACCGTCTTTGAGCTTGAGGATTGATTGATTGATAGATGTGAAACATGATGCCAGTACTTTCTGAGAATTCCAGATCTGGGACACTGCATGCTGCTAAGCCTGATGTCTCTATTGGACACTTTGATAGAATTTGTAATATGGAATGAGTGGACACATGAGCGTGTCCATTATACTAGGGACAAAGCTTTTTGGTTTATTTTGTTTGAAGTCAGTGCTTCACAGTCCATATGTTCTTTCAACATGTGAGGAAACACTTGAAGGAAGGACATGGTGAAAGTTATTCTGGATTCAGAGAAACATTGAAAAGGATCTGAGATGTTGGATAGGGATTACTAAATACTTAGAAGTCACCTTTGTTTCAAGCGATCTCATAATGTAGTGGTAGGACAAGGGGTAATGGGTTAAAACTGAAACAGGGGAAGTTCAGGTTGGATATAAGGAAGAAGTTCTTTACTGTGAGGGTGGTGAGGCGCTGACACAGGTTGCCCAGAGACGTGGTGAATGCTCCGTCCCTGGTAGTGTTCAAGGCCAGGTTGGACAGAGCCTTGGGTGACATGGTCTAGAGTAATGCTTGTTGTTGCTCATGGGAGGGGGGTTGGAACTGGATGATCTTAAGGTCCTTTCCAACCCAAACCATTCTATGATTCTATTTGTGACTGGGGGAGTGGGTTGGGGAGTATTTTGTGAAGTATTTTCTTTCTCTGGTCTCTAGGCATCCTGTTTTGGTTACTCTATGTAGCCACTGTTATGGCAAATACGAACTGTAAAAGATTATAATTCTTATGTAATAGAATTTACAATAGCTACATTATAATATTATACAATAACTGTTTTTCTGCAGACTGTGCCATCAGTTAAATTTTACCTCAGTTATGAAAGAAGACTCTGCTTTTAGATTATGTAGTGAATCTCACTAGATTTAGATAAGCAGGTATCCACCTACGGAAAGGATTGAATGTGGTGCATAGTGGTCTAGTTTTACTGGGAGAAAGAACAGTAAATGAGCATTAAAAGCACACTGTCTGAATTATTTTTGAAGAGAATTTCCCATCCCTGGCAGTGTTCAAGGCCAGGTTGGACACAGGGCCTTGGAGCAAGCTGCTCTAGTGGAAGGTGTCCCTGCCCGTGGCAGGGGGTTGGAGCTGGATGAGCTTTAAGGTGATCTAGATTATTGCTTCCAGCCCAAACCATTCAAGGATTCTAAGATGCATCCTAACAAGTACTGAGAGACAGCCAGGAGCTGTATCTTCTAATGCAAAAGATCCAAAGTAAGAAACATCTGGTTTTTTACATTATTGAACTGATTGTTGATTTTTTTAAGGCATGGTTTTGTATTAGAACTCTTAGTGCAAACCAGGATCTCTTTTTGGTTTATATTTCTATGCTCATGTATTGATTCTTGCATCAAACATTTCAAAGCAGCACTTCAAAATGTGACAGTCCATATAACATGGTGTGATGATTTTGAGAAAATCAATGCAAACCTACTGGCACTTCTAGCACATTTGGTTGTTTAAGTTTGTATTATAATCTCCATTATATGGAAAATGGCTAAACCCCTAATTATTCTTTCTCCAGTTACCAAGCTTAAGCTATATATTGTGTTGGCCTTTTTCACAACCTGAAAGGAGGTTGTAGTGAGGTGGGGTCGGTTTCTTCTCCCAATTAATAAGCTATAGGAGAAGAGGAAATGGCCTGAAGCTGTGCCAGGAGAGGTTTAGATTGGATATTAGGAAAAGTTTATTCACAGAGAGGGTGGTAAGACATCGGAACAGGCTGCCTAGAGCAGTGGTAGGTAGAATCACTGTCCCTGGAAGCGTTCAACAACTGTGTAGATGAGGCCCTTAGTGATATGGTTTAGTTGTGGACTGGGGGGTCCTGGGGTATCACAGTATCACAGTATGTTAGAGATTGGAAGGGACCTCAAAAGATCATCTAGTCCAATCCCCCTGCCGGAGCAGGAACACCTAGATAAGGTTACACAGGAATGTGTCCAGGTGGGTTTTGAATGTCTCCAGAGAAGGAGTCTCCACAACCTCCCTGGGCAGCCTGTTCCAGTGTTCTGTCACCCTCACTGAGAAGAAGTTTCTTCTCAAGTTTAAGTGGAACCTCTTGTGTTCCAGTTTGTACCCATTACCCCTTGTCCTATCATTGTTTGCCACTGAGAAGAGCCTGGCTCCATCCTCGTGACACTCCCCCTTTATATATTTATATACACTAATAAGGTCCCCCCTCAGTCTCCTCTTCTCCAAACTATAGAGACCCAGCTCCCTCAGCCTTTCCTCATAAGGGAGATGCTCCACTCCCTTAAGCATCTTAGTTGCCCTGCGCTGGACTCTCTCCAGCAGGTCCCTGTCCTTCTTGAACTGAGGGGCCCAGAACTGGACACAATATTCCAGATGCGGTCTCACCAGGGCAGAGTAGAGGGGAAGGAGGACCTCTCTCGACCTACTGACCACCCCCCTTCTAATACACCCCAGGATGCCATTGGCCTTCTTGGCCACAAGGGCACAGTGTTGGCTCATGGTCATCCTGCCGTCCACTAGGACCCCCAGGTCCCTCTCCCCTACACTACTCTCTAACAGGTCGTTCCCCAACCTATACTGGAACCTGGGGTTGTTCCTGCCCAGATGCAGGACTCTACACTTGCCCTTGTTGAATTTCATCAAGTTTCTCCCTGCCCAACTCTCCAGCCTGTCCAGGTCCCGCTGGATGGCAGCACAGCCTTCTGGCGTGTCAGCCACTCCTCCCAGCTTAGTGTCATCAGCAAACTTGCTGACAGTACACTCAATTCCCTCATCTAAGTCATTGATGAAGATATTAAATAGTACTGGTCCCAGTACTGACCCTTGAGGCACTCCACTAGATACAGGCCTCCAACTGGACTCCGCCCCATAGACTACAACTCTCTGGCTTCTCTCCTTCAGCCAGTTCACAAGGGTAATGGTTGGCCTTGATGATCTTAAAGGTCTTTTCCAACCTATTTGATTCTATGATTCTTTATCTTTTTAAGCTAGTGTTGGTAAAAGTAAAATAATTGAATTTATATGAAGCAGGAGAAAGGGAGACCAAGGCATAAAATGTTTGAGTAATGCGGGCAGAGGGCGAGTAGCGTATAACTTGCCATATATTTGCTCTGTAGAACAACATTTTTCCTTGACGTCATTCCTAAAGCTGTCGTACCCACACCACAATAGAAAGATACTTCTCTACAAATTTTATAGTATCTTGCAAGCTTGTTTGATAGGGCACAACAGGAATTGTGTACCCTGTCAAAATTGGAAGTGTCCTGTGACAAAGTCTGAGACAAGTGGCAATCCTGTAAATGGAAAAGGTGGCATTTATGTCTATTGAAAGCAACCCCATTTTTATTTATATTTCTGAGAGTTGCCTTATTTTTCTTTCTTGTTTTTCTGTCTTTAGGATTTGAAACACTAAAATGAAAAAAATGCATTGAAATGCTGTCTGGCTCTACTGTGCTTTTTTATAATCTTAGAATCATAGAATTGTAGAATAGTTAGGGTTGGAAAGGGACTTAAGATCATCCAGTTCCAACCCGCCTGCCATGGGCAGGGACACCTCACACTAAACCATGTCACCCAAGGCTCTGTCCAACCTGGCCCTGTACACCGCCAGGGATGGATCTTGCATGAGCGCTTTCTTCTCTTATCCTTAGATTTCTTCCCTTACCTTATTTAATTGGAAAGAATGAAAGCAGAGAAAGTTAATTATGAAATAAACTTTAAAACAATCTTTTCCTTGTATTTTCCCCTCAAATCATTAGAAGCTTGTGGTCATTGAAACAGATGGCTGAGGCCTGACCTGCAGACTGCTGTATGCTGACAAAAGCTTGTGAGTTTTTCTACTTGAACAGGTGCTCTAATGAAGCAGGCTGAAACAGAGCAGAGAAGCAAAGGCTGTGATGGACACGGAGACCATAAATCACAAATGCTACATTTCAGTGCCTGAGGACATGAGGTTTTATTTTTATTAATTGAGGATATATTTAGAATGGTGCAAACTGTTGTCCACAGCACTTTCTTAAAGTGAGGAAATGTTAGCACGTGTTGATTTTAATACTTAAAAAAGCACAGTCATTCAGTGGTGTTATACAGCCCATCACAAATTTATTTCAAGGACAAATGTGTTGCTTTGCAGGGGTTTAGCTGGGTAGTGGAGAAGAAAGGTAGAAGGTCGCTGCTTGCTATGTCCTGACCACCGTGTCTTGAGTTGTTCTCAACCTTCTGAATGTTTTTCCTTCTGGTGAAGAAGGTTGAAAGGCTTGAGAGGAAAAGAATTATGCAAGTGAGAGGTAAGAAAGGGGGAAAATGGGATGGCTGAAAGGATGAGAGCTCTGTCATCAGGAAGCTGAGACGTCAGCAACTAGGGAGACTCATGGGAATAGCAAGAATTGGATCCTCAGCTCTCTCTGGTGGCAGAATAGATTGTCATTAGTAAGGAATGTGGCAAAAAATGTGTTTTTTGAAAAAGTAACAGTTGCTTCTAAGTATAGGATGTCTGTGCTAATAGAGGGGGATATTAGTTTAGACTGTCTTTAATCTGATGCTACGGACTTGAATGCCTAGTAGTGGATGGAGTACCTCTTTCAGTTTACTATCACAGAATCATTTCTGTTGGAAGGAATCTCTGGAGTCCTTCTCTGGAGAGAATAAATCTCTGCTCTAGTTCAAAACACCTGATCAACCTATGGTCAGCTAGAGCGCGTTATTCAAGGCTATGTCCAGTCAGATTTTGAGTATCTCTAAATGGATGTACACTTCACAAGCTCTTTTGGCAACCTGTTGTAGCACTTGATTATGCTAATAATAAAGCTCTTCCTTGTGATTAAAGGGACTTTTCTGTATTTTGTTTGTACCTATTGCCTCTCATCCTTCCATTCATCCATTCATCCTTTGTCATCTTCCAGGCACTGAGAAGAGCCTGGCTCCATCTTCTTTGGTCCCTCCCGCTGGGTATTCATGGACAACATCTCCCTGAGCCTTCCATTCTCCAGGCAGAACACTCCAAGCTCTCTCTCTTTTTATGATGGATGCTCAGATTTGTCAGTCATCTTCATGAACCTGGGTTGGACTTACTCCAGTGCGCCTGTATCTCTACTGGGGAGCCAAGTACTCCTGATGGGTCTGAGCAGTAGAGGGGAAAGATCACCTCCCTTGACCTCCTGGCAATACATTCTAATGCAGTCCTTCAGGGTCACTGTGAAATAACCAAGTTTGCATGCTTTAAGAGCACTCCAGAACGTGAACAAAACCTTAGGAAGTTAGAACAAGTAGGAGATTGACCACAAAAGGATCTTCCTCATCCAGACAAACCAAATCCTAAAAACACACTCAATAAAGCCCAAGAGTGGAATGTGCAGAGTTCACACAGAGTCACCAAGGTGGACTGATAGAACCTCTGCAAGTAGGCAGGGAGGACTTATTTAGAAAGCTTCTGAAATTATCTTCTCTCTCATTTTGGTTTTCTTCTTTAAATGGTATCTGTTCTCTGAAGATTGTAACTTCTAAGGAGGGGGAAAGAGGCTTTTGAGAGAGAGAAGTTTTGGCTGACTTGAGGTCCTATCATCATTTTGTGGTTAATTTTATCCTGTAGTATTTTAAAGCTGGCTATTTTCTTTTTAACGTTTGAAGATAGGCTGAGAAAGTTGGGGCTGTTCAGCCTGGAGAAGAGAAGGCCGCGTGGAGACCTCATTCCAGTATCTGAAGGGGGCCTACAAGGATGCTGGGGAGGGACTATTCATCAGGGACTGTAGTGATAGGACAAGGGGTAACGGGTTCAAACTTAAACAGGGGAAGTTTAGATTGGATATAAGGAAGAAATTCTTTCCTGAGAGGGTGGTGAGGCACTGGAATGGGTTGCCCAGGGAGGTTGTGAATGCTCCATCCCTGGCAGTGTTCAAGGCCAGGTTGGACAGAGCCTTGGGTGGCATGGTTTAATGCGAGGTGTCCCTGCCCCATGGCAGGGGGGTTGGAACTGGATGATCTTCAGGTCCTTTCCAACCCTAACTATTCTATGATTCTATGCCTACTGCAGTTACCTTTGCACAATTTTAGAACCACTATTTGAAGTATTACATATAACTCTTAATTTTTCAGAACTCACTTGGATTTCTTGTCTGCTTTGGAAAAGTTAATTTGCTTTTTTAAATCCGTTAGAGCTCCATTTTTTCTCTGATACAGGTTGAATCCAGATAGGTTGCCTTAGGCAAACAATTACAAATCAACTGTTAAGCAGCATCTTTAGGAGTAATTTACGCATTCCATATATTAAAGCTTTAAGGCTTACATATTTGATCTGAGTTCTTATATGTCTCAATTTCAATAGGAAAAAGTTCCCCTCATGTTACCTGGTAAAAATAGATCATAATTTGCCAAACAGATTGTTTACCATTTGGTGTGATAAAATTAAAATGGTAGAGATGGACAAGAACAACTTGATTCTTTATAATCTTATTATTTTTTTAAAGCAGGGTGTGACACTTGTCATCTAGATGCAATAAATATAGTCAACTATTCATTGTTGCTTGACTTTGAAGGCAAGCTTTGTCTACTATTTACTTCTTTTAAAGAGATGATAGTACAAATTTTCTGGTAAACAGTTCTTGACTTTTAAATGTTACAGTTCCTGACTATATTAAGTAAAAGCCTGTGTAGCAGAACACAGCTATGTAATACTCAGTGTTCATAATTCTTCCTGGTAAGCAACTAAAAGGAATGAATGTGTGAATAGGAAGGGAACACATTTTTTAGCACATAAGGTATCATCAAGTCCTTACCTGGAATTTAATCATTTAGCTTTAAAAAATGGAGCAGGCAAAGGAAGACTTCTGAAGCGTTACAATTATGTGTTATGATACTTGAAATAACCAAATCTAATTGTCATGTAATCACTTCTATCTTCAAACAAACAAAAGCAAACACAAATCAAAACCCCTCAACAAACTAAAGAGAATAAATTTGATTTGCTTTTCACTGGCGTAAAGCACCATCATTCAAGTTGAATCATTCAAGTTGAATCAATTTGAATTAAAAAAAAAAAAAAATCAAAATAACCAGTCAATCATTATTATTTTGATTGATTTCCTTTCTTTTTGTCATCCCTATTTTGTCTCAAAACTTTGCGTCCCATGCATTTTTTCCAATAGGATACTGAATTTCTTCCAACTCTTGACTGTTGTCAAGACTATTGTGTAATTGAATGGGATCGTACCTGAAATTATTCCTGACTTTTAGCCAGGAATTATCCCAGTTATTGCAGCAATATTCGGAAGTATTCGGCCTGTTTGTGTGCAAGTGTAGTGTCCTGACCTGCTGTGGTAAGTGGGTATATAGCAGTTCAGAGCTCTATTCGGGAACAGGCTTCCCAGGGCAGTGGTGGAATCTCTGTCCCTGGAAGTGTTCAGAAACCATGTAAATGAGGCCCTCAGTAACATGGTTTAGAGACAGACTTTGCAGTGCTGGGGTAAAGGTTGGACTTGATGATCTTAAAGGTCTTTTCCAACTTAGTTGAAGCTATGATTCTACATATATCACATTCCTTGAGCCCTGTAGAGTTCATTTGCTTTCACTGAACTGCTCAAAATAGTCCTCAGTGGTTGCTAGAATATCCTTCTTTAGGCAAAATAATTAATGATAGGCTGATGGTTATAGTTTATACATTTTCAGATGTATAGGAAGTTGACTAACTTTTGCTTAAAATTAATTCCTGTGGGTTTCCTTGCATCTCATGCAGTAGATTTGTCATTGGAGTAAGAAATGGGATGGATAGATGTTTTTGATTCTTGTTTTTCTATGATTAGATTAATCTGCTTGTGTATGGTTTTTCCATTGTGCATACATTAGCTTGCCTTTTGGTGAAATGGTTACTAAAATGTCTACAAAACCCTGCAGTATTTTACTAAGATTTGCAAAAATGAGGCATTCTTCCTGTTGGCTGTACAGAAATCACTACATTTAAAGTAATTACATACGTTTTTAACACTGTTGAAATTTAAAAAGATACTTTATTTCAAGACAAAATAGAGCATGATGATGTTTAGCAGTAGCTCACTAAACACTTATTCTTAATTGCAAGACAAAATAGGAGCATGATGATGATATTTAGCAGTAACGCATTAAACTTATTGTAAGTATCATAAATTCCATAGGAACAGGATATCAGTACATTGTCTAATCAAGAATGTGCCAGGATTGTTGCAACTTTCAGTAGATACACACAAATAGAGTCTGAGATTGTTGCATGTTCTCATTTTTCTTTAGGTGAAAAATGTTGTTAATGTTAGGTTTTGTTTCTTTATTTTCCTGAATCATTCATTCTTAAATAAGGTGAAGACAAAATCCACCTATACATCAGTTGTAAAGGAAAGAATTATTGTTCAGTGTATGTTTGTATGAAATAGGTTTTTTTTTCATGTAAGCTGTTAGGAATTAGCACTCTTCCCAGTTATCTCTTTTTGGTTGTTATTTCCCTAATGCCCTTATTTCTGTGGAACTTAATGGATGGTCAAGTAGAATTCACAGAAGCAGGATGGTTTTGGCTTAGGATTTAATCGACTATGAGTAACAGTTGGAAAATTCATGATTATGTGTCTGTTTTAAACCTCTGAAGTTATGAGTCACTGTTTGGGAGTTTCCTGCTGCATATTTATGAAGTTGAGTGAGCTGACTCAGTGTGTTTTTAAAATAAGCATTTGTAATCCTTTTAAATGTGTGTTAACAACTTAGGTAGGAAATCAAGTTAGCATCCCTAATAAAATTGAAATAGTGATTTAAACACCAGGTACCAGTACCACCTACCTACCTATTTATCTACCTATCTACCTCTCTGTCTATCTATCTATCTATCTATCTATCTATCTATCATCTATCTATCTATCTATCTATCTATCTACCTACCTACCTACCCACCCCCCCACCCATCCATCCATCCATAGTATTACATGGAATCATAGAATAGTTAGGGTTAGGAAGAACCTTAAGATCATCCAGTTCCAACCCCCCTGCTGTGGGCAGGGACACCTCACACTAAACCATGTCACCCAAGGCTCTGTCCAACCTGGCCTTGAACACCGCCAGGGATGGAGCATTCACAACTTCTTTGGGCAGCCCATTCCAGTGCCTCACCGCAGGATATCTCAAGTTGGAAGGGACTCATAAGGATCATTGAGTCCAACTCCCTGCTCCTCTCAGAATTACCTAAAATTAAATCATATTGCTCAGAGCATTGTCCAGATGATTCTTGAATATGTAGATATTTGTCTATAAAATGTGCATGTGCATATTTTGCAATTTAAGAATTTGCTTAGGTCAATTCACCACTGGGGATCTCTAGAGAGTAAAGTAATCACATGAAAAAGAGTTTTTGCTGTATTTTTTGTGTGTGTATAAGCAGTTGTTGGAAGATGGGGGAATATGTTTAATGTTCTTGAGTATCTCAGAAAGAAAAGGAAAGAATCAGGGACTGTTTCCTGTTCACACAGAAGATTTTCTCTTCCTTCTTTTAGAAAGTGGAGAGTTCTGATTTATTAGTGTATGGTGGTTTCAGGTGGTTTTACAACTGAGATTCTGGAATTTGTTATGTTTCCTTCAGGAAAAGATCTCTGAACCTGCTGATTAATTCTCTTGTTAATGGTGAGTTACATTACTCAAGATAATGACCTCCAGTCAACTTCTGAGAATATATTTTGTTTGAGGTAGGAAAAAACAAAAGTGGCAACATACATTGAGCCTTCTTTTTAAGGTTATTTTTATAGGATCTCCTGTAACTTTTAGAGCATTATTGATCTACGTGAAGAATACAGATGTGTGAGCAGTGACAGCTCAAAACCAATAGGGTTCCAAGCTTTTCCCGAATTGCGAGATCATGCTCAGGAATCGATAATAAATGCGTACTGCAGACTAGTGTGACATGTGCTGTTCAAATTGTCACTGACTGGCCCTTTATAAATCTATATTTCTGAGAAGACGTTTTGTGATGCCTTTCACCTGCTTTAAGGCCTTTGCCTTTGAAAAATTTGTCTGGTTTTGTTGGAACATCACAGAATTCAAAGTGTTTTCGCAGCCTTCAGGAGTCTTTAGTGCAGGTGGGACATGGAACAGGCAGTGGTGCTGGAGCCTGCTGGCACGGATTGTGTTTACCTGGCTAAATAAAGGCCAAAATGGGATCAGTGAAGTAAGGAAATGAGTTTTAGTGTCATCTCTACTTGTGATTTGTATCTGCAATTATCTTCTTGTGTTTACTGAAGAGATACATCCAAATTCCCTATATAGAAGGAAAACATTTGAGGAAATCACATACACAGGGCTTATTATGAGAAATGTATGTTTTAATAATGTGAGTGGATGCTTGGTTGCTTGGCATATTAGCTTTTAGATAGCATACCCAGTGAAAGAAAGAAGATACATTAGAAAGTTGCTGTTCTGTAGCTCTAGGTAGGACCTGATTTCTAGCTAAACTAGAGGACAAATTTAATTTCTGAAGTGTTAGTCCCTGAAAACTAATTTCACGATTTTTTTATTCTGTTAGTTTTTAGCATCATAAAAAGGAGTAGGAATTTACAATATTCATTCCATATAAACCTCATTAAATTAGTGGTAAATTTAGCTCAATAACTTTACTGATACCGAAAACGATTGTGCTGCTAGAGCCTCTATTTCCAACCCAAGTAGCAGCTGATAAATCTGAAGTACTCAGTCTTTCATATTTATATGTTAATGGCTGTGCTGAATAAACAGATCCATTGATTAAGTTGTTCAAGCATTCCTGTTTTAAAACCTTATTCTTCACTTACTCCTACATTTGTACAATTACTTAATTGGGCTTATCGCCCCTAATCACAGGAATTCCTGAAAAATATGAGGATTTTTTAACACAAGAATACAGAAAAGCTCTTTCCTGATTTCTTTTTAAGGTATTTTAGTGACTGCAGAGGAGGATTTGCTTTACCTTTTGAGGGTGCGAGTATCATTTCCATGTAGAGTAGAATGCAGCAATACTGTGAATAAAAAGTATACAAATAGTGAATGGAGCTGGGTTCTCCAGAAGAACAGTGAATGGATTCGAGATCTTCAGGAAAGCATTTGTACTTTCTATGTGCCCTTTGTATGGGGTACATTTGTAAAATAGAAGACTTATTTTGCTTATGTGTGTAATGGTGATGGTCTTGGACCAGTGTCAGACCATACATCCATAGGAGGTGTACTGGACTCTTCACTCTTTGTGTGGGATATAATCTTCTTATTCTCTTGTGGCTTAAAACTTTGGAATTTTGAAATGTTAAGTTTTATACTGCTATTGGGACAGCAGAATAATGCAATTACTTTTCTTGTTAGTAAATACAGTAAAACCAGAAGTGTAACAGCAGAGTTAATAATAATCAGATACGTAAGTTGGAATACGCTGTTGAATGGGTTTTTTAGGAAGGGCACTTGTGGTAAGCAAATCTGTCAGAATTCTTTGAAGCATATGCTGAGCTCATGAACAAAGGGAAAAATCATTGACGCTGCTTACCTGATTCCTAAAACACTTCCAAAAAGACCGTCATAAAAGGCTTTTTGAGAGATACAAATATGCTGTGAGATGAAAGTGGAAGTCCCGTCATGAATCAAGAGCTGGTTTAAGGTAGGATAAATGGCCCATTTGCTCAGTGAAAGGTGGTCTCCAGCCTAATACATACGGATCTGTGTTGTGTTTGTGCTTGCTCATAAAGCATCTGGGTATTAAGGTGAATAGGATTGTGTCAAAGTTTATCAAGGGTAGCATACATGAAAACCATGTTGAAGAACTGCAGGCTTATAATGTGGTAAAGGTGAATTGTTAAAATGGGAGATGAAGATCAGCATTGATCCACATGCGTGTTGTTAAGTAATGCAATGAGGAAAAGGGATTCTTAATTCCAAATACAGTGATGGGCTCCTAATTAACTGTTGTCATTCAGGATAGAGATCTTGGAGGTATATGACATTCTATGAAGGTTCATTTTAGAAGTCTATGAAATTACTTTGTAGTAGCAATGCGAAAGATAAATAGAATATTAGGAATAAAAGAAAGTAAAGGAATAAGGAGCCAACCAAAAAGTTTCTTCTGTGTTTACCCCACTTTGTGTGCAATCTCATCCTTGCTTCTCACAAAGGACATTTTAGAAGAAACAGGGGAGGGATGGGTTAGGGTTGAGGAAGTGTGAAACAGTCTGGAAGTGTTTGGCATGAATAAAGTAAAACTGAAGAACTTCATTGTGTTACCCAGAGACTTCAGGGTGTTGCATATGAACCTGTTAAGGCTTGGTGGTGTAGCTTTGATTCCCCTCCTGGGTGGGAGGGTTGGAGAAGAAAACTGTCACTCACACTTGCAAACATTGTCATACAGCTTTCTAAAATACTCCTTTGCTTAACTCAAAATATAAACTGCCTTGCTGAGTCTGCTTTCACAGCCCTTTTCTTAGGATTGTGACTGATTCTATACTGTGTTGTTATTTCCTTTAGAATTTCATGACATGTAGGACATTTATGCTTGACACATGTTCTTTGCACTGTTATGGCCTAGAGTTGGTTTTATCCACCTCTCACAGGTGTGTTCTTTTAGTAAGAATGTAGCTGCCAGCATCTTGTGCCTTTACTTTTGAGAACTCTGCCTGCAGGGTGTAAGGAGCAGCTTTCATTGAAGAAATACGTTCAGTGATGCTTCTTTACGGCAACCACCATCTTACATTGCCGTTGTTGGGAGAACAAGGCTGAGTTGTTGGTCTCCACATAGAGAAATTTCCCATTTGAAGGGTGTTTATGTGTGTGTGTGATTTGTTCATCAACATCTATCCCTGCATTTACTCTCCTTTTGTACCTTCCTACTTTCAGAATCGGCATGATTTCAGACTAAGTTACTGAGGAACACATGCGATGGCTTGCTCTCCCATTCCTTCAAGTCCTCCAAGAACAGCAAGCAGGGCTGCCTAATTTCCTAGCACATGTTTCTCAAAGAGGTTCTGCAGTTAGTTTCTGCAGGAGGCAGAAAACTCTCGATGGGATTCATCCACATGAAAGTTACTTGTGTTCAAACTAATTTAAATCTCTCATCTGTATCTCAGCCAAGAATGAGAGACTGTGGTAGCTGTGGTCAGCAGTGCTAGGCTGATGGAGGTAAAACCTTTGAGGCAGTTAAGAACGTGCATGTTCTGCTGCAGTAGTACTGCCCTGGAGACCTGGACGCAATTTGCCTTAAAGTAATGAAAGTAGAATTCTGTGATTAGTATTGTATTATATTTCCTGAATATTTAAAGAGGGGAATTGAACTCTAGAAGGGAATTCTGTCCAGAGGAGTAATACTGTATGTTCCTATCCTTCCTCTACCTTTTGGAAGTAACAGCTTGTGGTCTAGCTGAACACCCGGAATTACTTGTGAATATATGGCTGCAGTAGCCAGTTAGAAAATGCAGTTTAATGTGAAATGAATACTCTTCAGTAAAAAATTACTGCATATTGTATTTTATCTGTTAGTCTGTCTGTGTGTGTGCTAGAGTGACCTTTGATTCACCCTATTTGTTAATGCAGAACGACTATAGCAGCTTGCCTGTAAACTTCGTATTATTCTGCTCACATCCCTGTTCTCATTATAAACATGGCTATTTTTAGCAAGCACAGATTCAGAATATGCCTGGCAAGCTTAAGGGGGATTTATTGAGCTCCTGTGTGTATTCACTAGAGATTCCTAGTTGAAGCTTACTGATTTAGGATTGGGGAGGGGTAAAATGTACTATTTAATCCCCGGCATATGCCTGCAGGAGCTATATTTAGCTTCAGCTGCTTGTCATTGCCATTGTGCTATTTTTACAAAGGGATGCAGCAGTTTCATTGTTCAGGGGCTTAACGAGACATTAATGTGGATGGATGAGCTAGATCAACATTGGTGTACTGCAAGAATTGCTACTGAAAGTCAGTGTGTGTGCAGAAGGTGTGCTTGAGCAAAACTGCTAGAGCACAGCAGGCACCTTGTTTGATAGACTGTGTAAATTCACCTGATTAACACACATGCTAAAAATTAGATGTAATTTTGTTTTAGACTAACTAAGCAGTTTAACAGGAATAACAATATAGGCTTTGTTTGTATTTGTACATAGAAAGGTCTGACTCACTGCAGTGGCACGATTTATTTCATCGCTTAATCAGTTATTAAGAATTTTGTCATAGCTTTTGTGGTCACAACATATCCTTTTAATAGAATACAGAGGAGAAAAATTAGTATGGAGAATGCTTGCTGCAGTTCTGTCCTAGAGGATGATTACATATGCGCTACAACCTGATTACATATGCATATCCATTTTATAATGCATGTATCAGGGCTCTTGCCATCACTTACTATACTAGTTGGTGCTTTAAGGAACAATATCTACTGGGAGAGTCCTCTTTTACTATTTGGGGAAAAACAGGGATTTTGCCTTGATGGATTAAGTATTCCAGTTGATTTAGATCTGCTTCATGATTTGCATTCAGAGAAATCAGTGGGTACTTCCTGTCCTTTCTTGGCTGTTTAATATCTGCTTAAAAATGCAGGATATATTTTTGAGCTAAAGAAGAAAGAAAAGAGTTGTGTCACTTCTAAAAATACAGAAAACCTAAAGTATGTTTTGTGTATCAGAAAATCAGACAGATTAGCAGTAAGTGAAAAGACTGATGTTCTTCAGTAAGAGAGAAAGAGCAAGGAATAGATCTCTTTCTGGAAATCTGTATGATATCTTCTTCTGCAGCTTCTGAGTGTGAATGGAGGTGAGCATGTAGGACTGGCCTAAAGTAGCGAGGAGCAGAAGAGAGCTTGAATGTGTGCATGGTTTGGAACCATAGTCTGCAGCCTGAAGCATCACGAAGGCCACGGGGGGGTGTGCATGTGCAACAGCCCTGAGGAATCACAAGATTCCAGGTTGGAAGGGACTTCAAGGATCATCTGGTCCAACCTTTCTAGGCAGAACATGACCTAGACTAGATGTTCCAGCACTCTGTCCTGCCAAATCTTAAGTGTCCGACACTGGGGAGTCCACCACTTTCCTGGGGAGATTATTCCAATGGTTTATTGTTCCCATTGGGAAAAATTTTCCTCTTGTGTCCAGTCACAATCTCTATGGGAGTAATTTATGTCCATTACCCAAGTCTTTTCCACGTGACTCCTTGTAAAAAGGGAATCTCCATCTGCTTTGTAGCCACACTTTAAATGCTGGAGCACGGTGAGAGGGTCTCCCCTGAGCCTTCTTTTCTCTAGGCTGAACAAGCCCAGCTCTCTCAGCCTTTCCTCATATGGCTTCCCAGTCCTTAGATCATCTTCGTGGAGCTTCTCTGGACCCTTTCCAGCCTCACGTCCCAGCACCAGCGAGGGAGCTATGGAAGGTCAGAGGCTTGGAGATGCCACCAGCTCTGCATCGCTGCAGCTGTGGGACACTGTCTGTTCCAGCAACATTGATACTCCAGGCACGCTGTTGGCTGGCTATCTCTTTGCTATTTCTACTAACATTTATTGCCAGGGTTACCTGCTGCTGTTGAAAAGGGTGTGGTTGATGTGAGAAACTCACTTTCTTGTTGTTACTGCCAGATAATTTATTAGTTACAGCCAGGCAGCTGAAATTCCTGATCTGTGATTTATTCACACAATCCTCAAAGCTCTTGAAAGAATTTAAGCATGGCACCCAATAGAAGAAACTGAGAAATTAATTTTGTAGAGATTCTTTTGTGCCTTTTGCAAGATGGAACTGATGAAAGAGTACATTTTTGTTTCTCTTTATTACTGATGAATACAGAATCATAGAATCATAGAATAGTTAGGGTTGGAAAGGACCTTAAGATCATCCAGTTCCAACCCCCCTGCCATGGTCAGGGACACCTCACACTAAACCATGGCACCCAAGGCTCTGTCCAGCCTGGCCTTGAACACTGCCAGGGATGGAACATTCACAACTTCCCTGGGCAACCCATTCCAGTGCCTCACCACCCTCTCAGTAAAGAATTTCTTCCTTATATCCAATCTAAACTTCCCCTGTTTAAGTTTGAACCTGTTACCACTTGTCCTGTCACTACAGCCCCCTTTAGGTACTGGAAGGTAGTCAATATAGTAATACTAACATATGGTGCCATTGTTTGAGTGTCTTGTCATCTGGAACTTAAGCCAGAAACTCTTTCTTCACTAATAGAAGGAAGGACCAATGAAGTAGTAAAAAATGTATCAAGCCGAAGACATTGTACAATGTTGAACAGTCAGACAGGGTTAAACAGTTTATCCTTGTTTTTACTAATGAGTTTCCAGAATGCAATTCTGCTTAAAAACAAGACCCCCACCAGCCTTGTCCATAGCTATTGTGAATTCTAGATGTGTTCAGCTTCTTTTCCTGTATACTGACCAGTATAGAGGCCTGTATAGAGGCCAGTATACTCCATCCTTCCTTCCTTATCTTTTGTATGGATCATCCACAGGCAAAAATTCTGTTCATGGTGACAACCTGCTGTTTCTTTTTGTTAACACAGTTTGGGGAAATCTAATAAAGTCTATTGGTATTTGTAAAGATGAGTAGAATCTGCAGCTCAGTCTGTTATGAGAGTAGGTTTGACAAGGCCACTGGAGTAAGTATACAACATCAGTTATATTGGGGGCTGTAGCATTTGGACTACTCTTCTGTGCAGGTGCTGCAGAAGAGAGTGGTAAATTGTTTTAAATTGGAACTTTGTAAGTTTATGAAAGTGTAGAATCTTGTTTCTATCCTAGAGATAGAAAATGAACTTTTCATGTTGTATAGAATCATAGAATAGCTAGGGTTGGAAAGGACCTTAAGATCATCCAGTTCCAACCCCCCTGCCATGGGCAGGGACACCTCACACTAAACCATGGCACCCAAGGCTCTGTCCAGCCTGGCCTTGAACACTGCCAGGGATGGAGCATTCACAACCTCCCTGGGCAACCCATTCCAGTGCCTCACCACTCTCACAGTAAAGAATTTCTTCCTTATATCCAATCTAAACTTCCCCTGTTTAAGCTTGAACCCGTTACCCCTTGTCCTATCACTACAGTCCCTGATGAAGAGTCCCTCCCCAGCATCCTTATAGGCCCCCTTCAGATACTGGAAGGCTGCTATGAGGTCTCCACGCAGCCTTCTCTTCTCCAGGCTGAACAGCCCCAACTTTCTCAGCCTGTCTCCATACAGGAGGTGCTCCAGTCCCCTGATCATCCTCGTGGCCTCCTCTGGACTTGTTCCAACAGTTCCATGTCCTTTTTATGTTGAGGACACCAGAACTGCACACAATGCTCCAAGTGAGGTCTCATGAGAGCAGAGTAGAGGCGCAGGATCACCTCCTTCGACCTGCTGGTCACGCTCCACTTGATGCAGCCCAGGATACGGTTGCTTTCTGGGCTGCGAGCTCACACTGAAGCCGGCTCATGTTCATTTTCTCATTGACCAACACCCCCAAGTCCTTCTCTGCAGGGCTGCTCTGAATCTCTTCTCTGTATGTGGAATCCAAGGTACGTGTGCAGAGAGGGGTTTAAAGGAGATTGATTGTTATTTGTTAACATTTTGTTCATATGATACTTATCCAAAACAATAGAACATTCTCTGGTCTCCTGATGTCTCCTGCTCCCCCCTCCACATACATTTACAGTCCTGATATAAAGCCTGCCTGATGTTTTTATTTTGTGCCTGTGTGTGTGTTTCTACGAACCTTGCAAATTAACCTGGCCAGAGAAAGAATATAGGTTGGGATGTTCTGTGGTTCGCAGAGGTATTCAAAATCTCATGTCCTCCGTATTAAATATCCTCAGTTAGATCTTACATTTTGGGTGAGAAGAAATGTCCTCATGTTGTCTAGATTAATAGAAGGCCATTAGGTTTTCTTTCTCCTGTTCCTTTTTCTATGGGTGTCCTGGTTCAGCAGTAGCAGTCATTTTTTCTCCTTCTTAGTAGCTTGTGCAGCGCTGTGTTTTTGACTTTTGGCCTGAGAGCAGAGCTGATAACACCAGTATTTAGTCTGACCAAGGACTTTGTGAGTCTCATGCTCTGCCAGGGAGGAGGAGAAGCCGGGAGGAAGCAGGGACAGGACACCTGACCCGAACTGACCAAAGAGGTATTCCATACCACAGCACATCATGGCCAGGATGTAGAACTGAGAGTCCCTGGAAGGGCTGGATCACGGCGGGGTGGGGGAGCTATCGGTCAGCGAGTGGTGACGTGTTGTATTCTCTCCCCTTGTTATTTCCTTTATCATTATTATTATTGGTGGTAGCAGCAGTGATTTGTGTTATACCTTAGTTATTAAACTGTTCTTATCTCAACCCGTGGGAGTTACATTCTTTCGATTCTCCTCCCAGTCCCTCCTGGAGGGGGAAGAAAAGTGTGTGTGTGGGGGAAGTAGACTGCATGGTTCTAATTTATGGCCTGGGCTTAAACCATGACAATGGGACACGTGTAGGGTCATCAGCAGGTTTTCTTTGACACTTTTCTCACTATGACAGGGACCAAGATTATGATGATGCCATTAAACTGTCCTGCTCATCAGTGGCACATAATGGTTGCGTTTTTTCAGTCTGTCTTTCTGGAGGCTTTTCGTTTGGTATAGGACGTTCTGAAGGCTTTTGCGTCTGGAATGCTAATGCTCTGTGACCTCTTAAACTAACATTTATGATGTGTTTACCTGTATTTATATGGGACGGGGCTTGATAAAGCGGCTTTATGCCATGGTCTTCTGTAGCATGAACCATGGATCCATACCACAGTAGCTTTCCCAAGCAGGATACTCTGTCTATTACAGCAATTATACAGAACAAGCAGGTTGCCCAAGGAAGTTGTGAATACTCCATCCCTGGCAGTGTTCAAGGCCAGGTTGGCCAGAGCCTTGGGTGCCATGGTTTAGTGTGGGGTGTCCCTGCCCATGGCGGGGGTTGGAACTGGATGATGTTATGGTCCTTCCAACCCAAACCATTCTTTGATTCTATAGCTGGAATTTTCACAATTTCCTAATTGAAATTGAAGTCCATTCTCACAGTATGATGTGAGCAGTGCTAGATCCCTGCACTTAACAGAGTCTGGCTCTGATTTTTATTAAATGGTCCAGCTGGTTCATTAGAATGAAGTATGTTTTGAATGGGTTTGCATTTTTTTATTATTGTATTTAATATTGATTAGTTCTCCTGACATGACATAAGTTTGAGTTCATTAACTACAAATTAGGAACTGACATAAACTGAGTAGATGGTATGTCCAGACTGTCCAGGGAAGGTTTTATTTCTGTTGTGAGGTGGCTCTCATGAATTTTAATGAAAGTAAATTAGGAATTGGAGTTAGCCCACTTTACTTAAAAGCAAGTGGGAAATAGGCAAAGCATTTAAGTGTGCACATGCAGCAAAACGTCTAACTCTTGCTTTGGTATTCTTTAAATCACTGGATTGTGGTTGTTTTAAGAAAATGATTGTATCCCTGTTTCTCTCCCTTCAGCAGAACTAAGAAACAGAATGGTATGAAATAGAAATGGGTGTTATTGTAAGGTAGAAAATCCTTATATAGTTCCTTAAGAAGGAGTTTGGCATTGCTTCTAAATCTTTTTTAGAAACAGCTCTCCTTCTAGACTTCAGCATAGTATAGCAAAGTTCATGTTAGGGTAGAGGGCTGTCAGTAATCCATAGAGTCATAGAATTGTAGAATGGTTTGGGTTGGGAGGGAGCTTAAAGACCATCTAATTCCAATGCCCTGCCACTGGCAGGGACACTTTCCACCCCATCCAACCTGGCCTTGAACACTGCCAGGGATTTGGGCAGCCACAGCTTCTCTGGGCACCCTGAGCCAGTGTTGCCTTCTGTCCATGCTCTGAGATGTGGCAATAGCAGCTGCTTGGGTAGCAGAATAAAGGCTGAATAAATAAAATCCAGTGACACTTCACGAATTCTTGCCTTGCTTCTAGCAGATTCTATTTTGGGAACATCATGAAAGAAGAGGTAGTGTAGAGTCTGACTGAATCAAAGGTTTATTCTGAGCTTGAACACTGATGATAACCTGGGGACTGGTATGCTGGGACACTTTCCACATGCTGTTTGTTAAGGAAAAAGAAACAAAGCCCAAAATTTCATCACAGAAGTAAAGGCTTGGTACTACCGAGGGTAATGAGTGTGTAAGAGTAATCATCCTCATTTTTAATATTTGCTAAGAAATCATGTTCTATGAAACGAACATCAAAGATAAGCATATGTTTACAGTGACTTGTTGAGAGACCAGATGCTTTTGGTTTTGCATAATCTTTATGTGTCCACACTCGAACACTTTAAAGGTTTTCCATTTGATTATGATTGGTGGTTATTTTTCAAGAATATGAAGGAGCATCTCATTTAATAAACCCTAATCTCTGTTAAGTGAAAATAAGCTCTTCTTTTTCTCTATGTTAAATGTGTATGGAGAGGAATTATGTAAAGGGACATCCAGCTGGCTTTGTTCTGTACTTTTTAGTTTTTAAAAGATTAGGAAAAAAAGCAACTGTTTACCCAAGATGCTCACCTAATTTGTTTGATTGCCTTTTTTCTGGAGATAATAGAATGGATGGATTAGGAAAGCAAATTCTTGAGGGCATGGAAACTTTGTTGGTAAATCACTTCTATGGTCTAATTTAATTGAACTTGTGAAATGCACGGTAATGAAACATGGCTAATAAGTAATTTACTTTTATTTCTCTAGACACTGGAAGCTATTCTGAATTTTAAGTACTCTGGTGGACCAGGACATGTTGAAGGATATTACCGGAACCTTTCACTAGGCCTTCATGTGGAAGTAGAACCCTCTGTTTTCTTTACACGTGTTAGTACCCTTCCAGCAACAAGGTAAGCCTTGTTTTGCCTATTGTATATTTGACTCATTGTCTCTCTTATATTGGTTATAACTTCAAGATCATGTTGGAAACTTTCAATATCAACAGCAACATAGAGGTAAAGAATTATGTGAATGAACTTTCAAAACTCCTTATTTAGGATTTTGGCCTCCTTTAACTGCAGACTCTGATTAAAGCAGTCCGTGTGCATTGGACAAGTTCTGAAGTTCAGACGTTTTTTCATGATGGTTTATTTTACCAGGGAGAGGATAGCTCCTGTTTATTGTCAAATTTCATGATTTCTTTCCATATCTTTTGGCTATTACGGTGTGTTGCACATTACATTGGTTTGTGTTTGTCTAACAATCTTACCCAAAGTTCATGTGTAAATGATCATCTTTGGATGTGAGGAATAAATTGTAAGCATTCCCTCCTGTGGTGCTTGCTTTCTTTTGTAAGCCTCAGGGAGGTTTCACGTGTCCTAGTGAGTTTCAAAAATCATGGTAACGTGTGATGGTGGTCAAATGCTATAATCATAAAAATCTGATTGCCTAAAATTCATCAGCCACTGAATGCAATCAGTTCTAATATGTTTTTTTCTTCTAAAATTGTCTTTTTTGCTGCTGAATGCACAGTTTCTATTTTGTATGTTTTTATTAATTTTCTATTGCTTTACATACTGCTTAAGCAAAGAGCAGCTTTTGCAGAAATGAATTCTTTAAGTTAGTGATTTTACTGATCCTTAACAATTTTTTGCTAACGTAAGTTCACCTATGTTAGTGGTTAAATGCTCCACAATCTGTAAATATTTGGGATGTATTCAAACTCTGGCAGTTCCAGAGGTAGCCTTTCAATAGCTGTCATTCAAAGCATGAATAGACTGGCTTGGGTTTGTTGGGAAGAAAGAAGATTGAGAATGGACTTTGTTACAGTGCAGAAGTTCTGAGTTGTAAATAATGAGGAAGAGGAAATACTCTTTTAGATGAAGAATGAAATTAGTGCAAGAAGAAGTTGTTATGAATTGGACAGGGATGTGCTACCCGAGCTATCAAGTAGCAGGATTATTGAAAAAGAAGCCAGTGTGTATAGTGGGAGCAACCATCTTTTGGTTTAAATTCTGGAATAATTTCAGTGCAATTATGTGATACTACTACTAATAATATTTGAAGGTGAACTGAATTGGTCCAAGGCATTTCTTCTGATCCTAGGATCTTTTTCATGACGGACTAGGCAGGAAGGAAATACATGTCTAGGAGATATTGGGAACGTATTCCATTTACAAAGGAAAGAAACAAGTCACGAGTATCGTACCCCTGCAGAAATGTCAAAGGGTGGATGGGCAGCAACACAGCTTGTAAAACATGAAGTGTTTCTTTTCTTCCTGTGAACAAAAGTAGTAAAGCCTCAAGAAAATTTTGGGGCTTGATCTTTGAGAAACATGAAGAAAAGCGGACAAGTTGGAGAAAGTCCAGAGCAAGAAGAGTGATGAAATATTCCTTATACTAATGTGCAAGTTTAAAGAAACTCTTGGTCTTGCTGAAGCAGAGGAGAAGACTGGCAGGGGACTTAAATTTGTAATTACATAAAAGGTATTGCCAAGAGGCTATATATCTGTTTTTCACAGCAGCTAATACAGTAAATAGTGAGCTTTGCATATAGCAATGGAATTTTAGGTTAGGCAAAGATAATGAAACACCAAAATAGTTTCTGTACAAAATGATTAAAAATGAGACAAAGAATATTTTGCTTTTAGGAGCAGAATGTGTCCAGCTCTTACAAAAGAGACCTAAAACTGTGTGGCCTTATTGGTAAGCAAGTTTGTCAAGCATTTTGCTGCTTGAAAGTGTGGCATTTTAGGCATCATTTTATTCTTTTAGGAACTGCTCTAGTAAAGTAAGTCTAATGCTACTTGCAAAGTCAGAGCATAGTATCCGGAACAGTTGTATGCAGAATTCCAGGAACCTTATTAATGACATTCAGAGTTTCATCCCTGCAATGGCACATTTTCAGGCCTTTCAAGGTTTAATAAGTGATCTCCCTTTATTGACGTGGAAGCACCACAGCATTGCCTTTAAATAGCTTTCAAGAAGGTTCATTGTGCAAGTTAAACTACTCAGATGCGTTTATTATTTGCGTGCATAGTCCTCTCCTTTCAGCATCAAAAAAGTCCTTTGTGTTCTGTCTGCTTTTAAATGGACTGCTCTTTGGTTCACTGCAATTCCTCTCCTGTAGTCACAGAGTAGATTGGGTGTGAAGCTTGGGGGTTTCTGTGTGCTAGTTTTACCCAGCTGTGTTTTGTGTAAGACAGCGTTATCCTACCCCTGCCTTGTCAATCTATTCCCAGGAATTCACTATGTGAGGAAACCATTTAATCCTGAAATGTTTAAAAATAGATTGAGGTGCGAATTCAAAGGTAGAGTTTCTGTGTTGTTCAGCTGTGTACACTTTCACAAGTCTGGTAGCAGCAGAGGCTATATATAGTGGCTCCAATTCAGCCGAGTGCTTCAGCTCATATCGTATGCATTCACTTCATTCTTTGCCTGTTCATCATACTGATCAGCATTTAAGTCAGTGGAAACTTTTACTTTAAGTGATTTGCTGATTGGAGATATAGTTAAAGATGTGACTGCTTTTAATTAGGGTGCCTAAAGCTTTGCTGAGTTGGGGGAAAATAGTGTGGTATTTAAATTTCTTTCAGAAATCTTTCTTTGAAACCCTGTCAAAAGGCAGGTTGGGGCTTTTTTTTGCTGTGTTGGGTATATATTGTCTACTAGGTCATGAATGCATTTAGATTTTAAGTGCTTGTTATCTGTTGCTGTTTTGTTCCATGTTTTGAGCTTTAGTCATCAGGAACACCATTTCTTTACTCTTGTGCTTCCCTGTGTTGATTCTCCATTAGAATAATTCATATGTCATTCAATATTATGTTTTAGAGTGAAAAATAGCAGGAATGTCTTGTCTTCCAATCTGCTAAGGGTAACTATTTATCATTAAATGAAACCAGGTTTGCTTTCTGCCCATACCTGAGACTCAAGGACAGCAAATTATAAGTCAGATTTTGTACTTTTACTTGGCCTGTTAGAATCTTGAATCTGATTTTCTTTTGATTTACAGCTGAGATTTCATTGTTTAAATTCTATCGGAGCTGTATTGGTTTAATCATGATAAGAAACTGTATTGTATGATTCACCTTTCTCAGCTGTCATTTCAGAATGAAAGTTCTGTTTGCTTTCATTTTCTGGATTCAATTTTTTCCCCCTTCTTTTATTGTTTTGCTGTTTTGATTTTACACTGTACCTCAGCAAAAGTAAGAAACAAAAACTTAACAGCTGCTGGGCTTAAAAAGTCAAAGCAAAATAAAAAACTTTGAACACTGGTTCTTCCCTTAGGCTTTTACTGTGAAATCCAGGAAAAATGTTACTGAAATAACTTTTCTTCCCTCGGTTGTAACATAAAGTTTATGGTTTATGTAAAAGTTTTTCCAACTTAACTGGTATTTCTGTTATTTAGCCACTTGAGCAGATATGTATAGGAAATGTCTCAAACAACTGGGGATTTTGGCTTGGTTTTTGTGTTTCTAAATATCCAACCAAAATTATGTCTTCCCCTATGCACAGGTTTCTGCTTTATAGGGAGAGTTTTCATTAAGTGCATCTTCTGTATATCTTAGGATGTGTTTATCCTGTTTAACTGGGCTAGTCTGTAGAGGCATCCATGGTTAGCTTGATGCAGCCCTTAAACCTGCTGCAGGGCCTAATCTGTTGCCTAATTCTGATTCAGTTTTCAGCTCTTCTATTGGAAAAGATGGTGTTCTATCAGTAAACAGCCATAATTTCCTCCCAGGTTTTTCTCTGGTTATATCAACCTATGTTCACTCAGCTCACTACATCTGAAAAGAGTGGCAGAGCAGCTTTGTGCTGGGGAATTGTTTGCCTCTCACCATGTTCCCTGTAATCCTTGAGTTCTGCTTATTTGTGCTTCCAGGGAGACGATTGTCCCGTGATGCATAATCAAGAATGCAGGTGTTTGAAGCAATCCTGAAATAGGGTATAAGAGATAATGAGTTAATGTTGCAAAGTTTTCCCAATTTGCCCCACAGCTCAGTGAAGTCTTAAAGGGCTTCAGGGATCTGCTTACTTAACCATTTATTTAGCATAAGATGCAGATATATCTATGTAGTAAAATTATATTCCTTGTCTTCTGTAATCAGGTGAATCATAGAATCACAACATGGTTTGGGTTGGAAAGGATCTTAAGGTCATCCAGTTCCAACCCCCTGCCATGGGTAGGAACACCTTCCACTAGTCCAGGTTGCTCAAGGCCCTGTCCAGCCTGATCTTGAGCACTGGCAGGGTTGGGGCATTCACCATTTCCTTGGGCAACCTATTCCAGTGTCTCACCACTCCCACATTGAAGAATTTCTAAGGCATTATCTGCCAGTTTTGTGGGCACTGAACGTCCTTCATTATTGCCTTTATCAAAGAGCAGAAAGCACAAAAAAAAGCCAGAAAAAATACTGCTTCTCTCCCCATGTTTGGTAAGAATTCAAGTGAGAGCGTGCTCTGCATGCTGTGAAGTGCCAGTTGGTCTCCTTGCGTCCCTTGCCATTATGCCATCAATTCAAAAGTGTCTTAAATAAGAGTTTAAGTGTTCATCTGCAAAGGTCAGAAAATCAAGGTCTTCCTTATTACAGAGGTCGTGAGAGGGTCTGAATTTGTAGATGGAGTCAATCCACAGTAACATAGGGAAGCTGCCTTCACTTGGGCCAAGTTCAGAAGCCAGATGTGTAAGAGGATTCTTAACTGTAAATTCTACAAATTCAAGGTGGTGAGCAAGGTAAATTTTATGCGGCAACGAACTTTCCTTCCTATCTTAAGTGACGAGGCATCAGCTGCGCATCTCTCTTGGCAAATGCAAAGGCTTAGGCTCTGTTCTTGTAATTGAGTCAGAAAAAAGACAAAATGAGCTGCAGCAGGTCTGCCACTGTTAAATTCAAAATGTCAGTTCTGTGAGTTCAGGTTAATATTCCTTTGTACCATTTACGTAAATCAGTTAATTGTCTGGTTTTGAATGTGTCAGTTCATAATAAAGCCTGCAACGTGCTTCCTTAGTCTAAGACTTTTCATTGTTTTGTATTTAAAGTTGAAGTATTTAAACCAGTTTTTCCAACTTGGTTTCACAAGAGTGCATGGAGACTGCAAAAGAGCACTTTGACTGTGTTGAGGGTTCTCAGGAGATCCTCATATTGGTGCAGAGGACTTTGGGTCTTAATTAAATCAGGGATAATTGTCAGAATTTCCATTCCAGTTTCCAGGGTTGCCCCCATTTTCACTACAATAAATTGCAGCAAAGCTTTCTCAGCAGTCAGGTTCAGGGAAGAAAACCTGATCATTATAAATCATACAAGGGAAAGAGTGAACAGCGTGTTTCTTTGACTGTGCTCGAATAGGCATTTTTGCTATGCAATAAAAAAGTTCTGTAGCATTTTCTGAAACAGTTTCTTGGTTTTGTGTAGCTGAATTTATAAATTAAATTGCCACATTTGCTACATGCAGAGTGAGAATCAACCTGCTGACAGGCAGCTGGCTAGCTCTCAATATTTCGGTGTTCAGATGTCATAGAGCTTTGAATGATGGAGAGAAACTCTTGTTTGGGTGCTTGAAAAGCAATCTGTTTAGTTTGGAGGAAGGCAGAGATAAGATCTGTGTAAAATGAATGGATGGAGAAAATAATTAGTATTAAAATCACTGTTTTGTTAATGAAAAATAGTAATAATAAAAGCCAGTCAGAATGGAAACCAGGCAAATTCAACTGCAAATAAGGCTCTCATTTTGATCAATGAGACTGATAAACTATTAGAGAAATCTGTTAAGCAATGGATTTAATAACCATTTTTTAATGTTCTCTTTCTAGAATATATTCTTTATTGATACACACACCATTGAGCTCAATATAGACTCTACTGAGTGGGAACCCATGACACACTGGGAGGTTACATCCAATAGTTAAATCATCTTGCTAACCTTAAACTCAGCTAATGGTATAAGGTTGAAGAGGGCTCATGGAAGAGCAGCAAAAAAGCAGCTTTAAAGATTAAGAAAATTGATTTTTGAGATCAAAACGTTAAATATGTACAGTTTGGCACATAAGATGTGAGAACATAAATCTGCAAATATTTATAGATGTGCTGGGAACATTTAGCATAATTGAAAAGGTTTACAACTGGGAGAAGTCAGACGAGGACAGTTCTTGGAATATGTGAACAGACCTTTTAACAGTAAGGTGGATAATCTGATTTGATCAGCTAAGGTTACTCTCAAAACTTCATTTTCAGAGGATTTAATAAAAAATAAATGCAATTAAGGAAAACCTATTGAAAATAACAGTAGCACCAACAAAGATGCTTTAGTTTGTTGTTTTGCTATGTTGCTCTTTGTGTTTGTCAGTGAATTTTGGAGAGTAGGGTTGTCACCTAGCACGCCATGGCCAGTGCATCTTCACTTTCTGATGTCTCACTGGGAGTAGGGATACCTGTTAAAGGAGAACAGAAAAGAAGCAAAGGAAAAGCGTGGATGTGAAAACACTCCATGATTTCAGTGGATGGGGAAACTGAGCTGAATTAGGATGCAGGTAACTTGCGAACCTCCCCTGAGTGTTTCTTATTTAAACTGAGTTTAAAACTAAGCTAGAAACAGAACAGCAATAAGATTATTCACTGAAGTGAGCCATCATTACAGTGTCGCAGCTGCATCTGGTTTTTAATACTGTGTTAAATGTTACTGAAGAATACCTGATGCCATATCAGAGTGGATAGGAAAAGTAGTTGCAATACTTCTGAAAGAAATTTCTGTATCACAGTGTAATTGTCTTTTGCCTTCAGTTCCCTTAGCCCAAATTTTTGACTATTTCTGGAATTCTGACATTGTAAGCTTTTCAAACTACAGCATGATTCATCCTGTCACTAACTTGGTTGTTCTATATCCAGAATTCTGCAACGGAGGAGAACAGAAATTAATTTATACAAAAAATCTTCAAGATGCTATTGAATTAACTCAATTTTCAATAAAAAAAAGATAAGGATTCTTATTCTTTATCCTTTGAAATGAGCATTGACTTAAATTTGCATGTTATTGAGACCTTCATAGAATCATAGAATAGTTAGGGTTGGAAAGGACCTTGAGATCATCCAGTTCCAATCCCCTGCCATGGGCAGGGACACCTCACACTAAACCATGGCACCCAAGGCTCTGTCCAACCTGGCCTTGAACACTGCCAGGGATGGAGCATTCACAGCCTCCCTGGGCAACCCATTCCAGTGCCTCACCACCCTCACAGTAAAGAATTTCTTCCTTATATCCAATCCAAACTTCCCCTGTTTAAGTTTGAACGCGTTACCCCTTGTCCTGTCATGTTGTAAATCAATCAACTGAGAAATCTTCCTTGTCATTTTAGTTTTTACCTGGTGCAGAGACTTTTGTGCTACTTGTAAAAGAACATCTTAAATATGGAATTTATGCTAGATTTTTTGAAAGCATCATGGACAAATAAGGAAGATTGCTGAAATAGAAAATGTTTGCACACTGGGTTTTTTATGTTCTTCCATTTAGGCTCTGAAACTCTTTGTTTGACCCAGACTTATTTCCTTTCCATTAGCAGTCAAAATGACAGATGTAAAGAAGTGTAAAAGCCTTTCAAGAACTTTTATTCTTTATCCTAGTATCTATACACAGTCCAGTACATCTTCATCTAATTTGGACTTTAACGTAATGCAATCATTTGTATATCATGCCATTCAGACAAGACAGATGTTGTGTTTGTTGTGTCTGCTGTATTTTTCTGGTTAATTTTATATTGTATTTCCTAGGGAAATGAAATTTATATGATCACTCTGTTTCTCCCTCTCCCTATGGTACATTTTGAGTAATTTCAGCCAGCTTTAGGGAGAAGTTAAATCTATTCCTGCAGACTGGTAACTGGACAGAGAAGAGATATGCTAATTTATGTCCCAGTGAGGAAAGGCAGAAGCAGGAGCTCAGCAATTACCTGCTCTATTCCCTGTGCCAGTGGGCAGGGTTGAGCTCAGGGCCAGCTTGAAGCATTGTGCTGTCCACTGTGGTTGCTGGATAGGCGGGAAAGTTTGGGTGGGTTGTGATGAGGAGTAGGAATGTGGATGTATGGGAATTGAGCCTTTTGTGGTGCAATAGTGTTTTTCTGTCCTGCATAGTCCAGAAGAATCAATAGAGTGGGTTATTTGGGTTTTGCACAAATAGGAAACCTTGTACTAATTGATACTGTTCTCTTAAATGCTTTTAAGCCCTAAGTATATGGAATTAAACTAGATGATGGTTTAATTTTGTGTGTGTAAATGTGTGATGGTACCATGCTGTCTCAATAGATGCTTTGGAGAAAAAATAACAGCCACAAAACCAAAACATCAAATACAAACTGACTTATTTTAGATGTATTTGACCCAAACTTACTTTAAACAGCTGCTTAGTAATAGCAAAATGACCCACAATCTCTAAAAAGACTGGGAAGCCACTGATTACCTTGCACAGTGTGTGAAACGTTGAGATCTCCACCTTCTCTGGGATGAATGGTAACATCTACTTAAGTAGACTTAGAGGACTCAAAATCCTCTCAAAGTGGATTTTTTTCCCAGTAATTCACCCTTTAGCTCTCTCCCTAGCCCACTAAATATTTAGTATAAACTATTACATGGTTGTAGAAAGGCTGGAAAAGGAAGAAATTGTATAAATGTGGGAAAGTCTTTCCCAGTTCCAGGAATCTGTGGCTTATGAGTGGTATTTAGAATCATAGAACGTGCTGGTTTAGCAGTAGTAGTCATTGTTTCTCCTTCTTTTTCTTCTGCTGGTGCAGCGCTGTGTTTTGGCTTTCGGCCTGGGGATAATACTGGTAAAACTGATGTTTTCAGTTGCTGGTCAGAATGTTTACTCTGACCAAGGACTTTGTGAGTCTCATGCTCTGCCAGGGAGGAGGGGAACCCGGGAGGAAGCAGGGACAGGACACCTGACCCAAACTAGCCAAAGAGGTATTCCATACCACAGCACGTCATGCCCAGGAGGTAGAACTGAGAGTTCCCCGGAAGGGCACATTCTCTGCTCTGTTGGGCTCGTTTTTGGCGGGTGGTACTGTATTCTCTTCCCTTGTTATTTCTCTTATCATTATTATTATTGGTGGTAGCAGTAGTGATTTGTGTTATACCTTAGTTACTGGACTCTTTTTATCAACCCGTGGGAGTTACATTCATTTGATTCTCCTCCCCATCTCTCCGGGCAGGGGCGAGGGGGAGGGAGTAGAAACTGCATGGCTGACTTGCCGATTGGCTTAAACAACAATGTAGAATAGTTAGGATTGGAAAGCACCTTAAGATCATCCAGTTCCAACCCCCCTGCCACGGGCAGGGACACCTCACTCTAAACCATGGCACCCAAGGCTCTGTCCAACCTGGCCTTGAACGCTGCCAGGGATGGAGCATTCACAGCTTCCCTGGGCAACACATTCCAGTGCCTCACCACCATTACAGTAAAGAACTTCCTCCTTATATCCAATCTAAACTTCCCCATTTCCAGTTTTAACCCGTTACCCCTTGTCCTGTCACTACAGTCCCTGATGAATAGTCCATCCCCAGCATCCTTGTAGGCCCCCTTCAGATACTGGAAGGCTGCTATGAGGTCTCCACGCAGCCTTCTCTTCTCCAGGCTGAACAGTCCCAACTTTCTCAGCCTGTCTCCATACAGGAGGTGCTCCAGTCCCTGATCATCCTTGTGGCCCTCCTCTGGACTTGTTCCAACAGTTCCATGTCCTTTTGATGTTGAGGACACCAGAACTGCACACAATGCTCCAAGTGAGGTCTCCCGAGAGCAGAGTAGAGGGGCAGGATCACCTCCTTCGACCTGCTGGTCACGCTCCTCTTGATGCAGCCCAGGATACGATTGCTTTCTGGGCTTCGAGCGCACACTGAAGCCGGCTCATGTTCATTTTCTCATCGACCAACACCCCCAAGTCCTTCTCTGCAGGGCTGCTCTGAATCTCTTCTCTGTCCAACCTGTAGCTGTGCCTGGGATTGCTCCGACCCAGGTGTAGGACCTTGCACTTGGCATGGTTAAACTTCATCAGGTTGGCATCAGCCCACCTCACAAGCGTGTCGAGGTCCCTCTGGATGGCACCCCTTCCCTCCGGCGTATCAACCGAACCACACAGCTTGGTGTCATCGGCAAACTTGCTGAGGGTGCACTCAATCCCACTGTCCCACTGTATTTCTCAGACAAAAATGTCAGTAAGCCATTGCAGGCTATAAATTAATCATCTTTAGCTACATTTATTATTTTGAGTGTGTTAAGTTTTTTATAAGCTTACACAATTTTTAATTAATTATATATTATGGAGGGCAGGGTAAATGGTCTGAAATGTACTTAATTACCTTAAAATCCTTAAAAGAAAGGAGATGTTTGTGGAAAAAAGCTTAGTTTAAGTAAGTAACACATTGCTGGCTGGACTTATATGTAGAAGTTCAGCAAAATCATGCTGGAGTTCCTTTATCACGCGTGTGTGAATATGAATTTCCCTCTCAAACCTCATTTGCTGCCACTTTGAGATAGGTTCTTTAATTCCTATCTCACCTTCTGTAAGTTCATCTGTAGTGAAAATCTATATAAATCGTTAATTCGGCTGTCTTGCTCATTCTTTCTTTTCCTTGAACATTTCCTTGAACAGCTCGTAACTCAGCATCATGTGTTCTACACAGTCCAATTGATTGTAGCATTTTTTAGGTCCCTTCCAACCTCAAGCATTTAATGATTCTATGTTTCTGTGTTAAAAAAGCCACAAAACATCATGCTGATTTTAGATCTTCAGCAAATTCCTCTTCTAGAACTTGAGGGTTTCTTGTTTCCTTTGTAGCTTTATTATAGTGTTAATTCTAATGTTCCAGTGCTTCTGCTTTGTCTTGGTTTCTTTACCTGGCTGCAGCTTCCAGTATTGGGAATTTTAATTCAATTTAATTGCAATTTTAATTGAAAGATTTTTGTAACCTTTAATTGTCTTTGGATTTCATTGTTCTAATTGTCTCTTTGATGCTATCTTGTACTTACTCTGACTGTCGAGTGCTATCTTTTTCTACACTCTTTATGTTACCTTCAACCATTTTATACCTTATTCTTCTAAGTTTTCAAAGTCCTGTAATAATTCTCAAACTTTGATTTTTATTTTTTTACTTAAAGATTTTCCTGGAGAATGAACTAAAATTTGAAAAGGAAAGAATGATTCCCCCTACGTGTCTATTTTGTGTAGTGCTTGAAGAGGGTGAAGTAAATGTCGTGCTGATGAATAATTCTCTCTGCATAGTCCAGGAGTTCATATTTGGGACTTTTTAGTATTAGTGACGGTGTTTAGTCCTGAAGAGCTGCTGCTTATATAGGTCCTTTGTATTTATGGCATGAATTGTTTTATTTACAAAACTTTGGTTCTCCTGCCAAAAGATATTGCGCAAGGTTTGAGTGTTATTTCAGGCAATTTTTGGATTTTGCTATGGGATAAATAAGAAATTCCTTCCATATGGAATTTTGTAAACATAGTCTTAGCAGAAGCTGCTCTTGCAGATCATAAACTGGGAGAGGGTAGATTTAGATTAGATATAAGGAAGAAATTCTTCCCTGTGAGTGTGCTGAGGCGCCGGCACAGGATGCCCAGAGAAGCTGTGGCTGCCCCATTCCTGGCAGTGTTCAAGGCCGGGTTGGACACAGGGGCTTGGAGCAAGCTGCTCTAGTGGAAGGTGTCCCTGCCCGTGGCAGGGGTTGGAGCTGGATGAGCTTTAAGATCCAACCTAACCCATTCTGTAATTCTCTCGTAACTTCCTATCTACTGGAGGGGCAGAAGTTGTTTTACAGGTTTTATCCCACTCCCCCAGTGATGAGATAGAAGCCAGAGGGTTTTTTTTCTCCCTTTCTCTTTCATTCTTTACTGGTAACAGGGTAGCTACAGACTCAAATACTGCTCTTCCGGTTACTTCTTTCATGTGAACTGTTGAGGAAGGGAGTTTCTAATACAACCTACGACTCCCTGTATTTTCTAAATTCTTGAGTTTTGACATGTGCCTCAGGCACTCAGCTACCCTCATGCCGCCTTCTCTCTAGTCAGTATTCATTGGGGTTTTACCCAAAGAGAGTGAAAACCCTGAAAATGTATATAAAAAAGCTTCCACCCCCACTTCTGCTTTTTACTTTAGCCAAGAGATGTGCTGCTGCCTCCAAGGAGTGCTCGCTTGTTATTTAGTGCCTGACTGCATGTGACATTGCTATCACTTTTGTGACCTGAACCTTAAACTCCCGTACTTGTCCTAGGAGTGTTCCAGTCTCAAGCGTTTGCAAGCTAGCAGCACAGGTCCTCTTGTATACGCTCTGAAAAGGATGTCTCTTGATTCTTTTGGAAGAGAGTTGCATTATGAACCAGAGAATCTGTTTCCAAAGTAGGAGAGCAGTTCTTAAATTCTTGCTCCTCTTCAGCGTAATTGCCCTTGGAATGGCTGGTGTTTGATTGTAAATTATTATGCAAGAAGATAAATATACTTGGTTGCCTGAGGCACAAAACTGTAGCTTACTTAGTTTGAATATGTATATTTTTGGAAGGATGGCTCTGATGACTCAGCTTACCAACATACTCCTCTTTCTTCCCTTTATGGAAACTCCTGGTTCCAAGTGAACTCTTTCAAATTAATGCTGCTTGTGAGTTCTGCTTGTGACACCGACTACAAGATACTTTTCCCTACTTATTGATTCTGATAGGAATTATATGGGGTGATTTGATCCATAATCCTTGTGCAATGACTGTATTATTTTATACTATAATTCACAATGTCACGTAATTTTGTTATATGTGCATTTAAACGTCAGAGACATTTATAGCTAAAGCTAATTTGTAGTGATGCTTATTTGTTGGAATATTTGTTGTTAATCATAGAATCAAAGACTGGTTTGTGTTGGAAGGGACCTTAAAGATCATCTAGTTCCAGCCGTTCTGCCGTGCACAGGGACACCTTCCACTAGACCAGGTTCCTCAATCAAAGCCGCATCCAACCTTGAACACTTAAGTACCTTCTTAGGGAGTTTTGAATTTCAGAGTAGACTGATGAAGCAGTCTGGAGACGTTCAAGTCCGGTCTGGATGTGGTTCTGGCCAACCTGATCTAGTTGAATGTGTCCCTGTTCATTGCAGGGGATTGGGACTAGGTGACCTTTGAAAGGTCCCTTCCAATCCAAACTATTCTACGATTCTGTTGCAGCTCTATGATTGTATTTGACATTTCACTTTCTGGTTCTGTTGTTATTTGTGCATATTTTCATAAAGAAAAGTTTAGAAATAAGAATAAAAATTTACCATGAAGTTTCTTCTCTGTGGCTTTATCAGTTTGTTATTTCCTAAGGTGACCAGAAATCCGGTTGTTTTATTAATCCTGAATGTTTCTAAGGAAATTTGTATTTGAAGAATAGTAGCTGAAAAATAAACACTGTGAGAGGTGCTTGTGTTTGCCTTTTTCTTACAGAAGGACAGAGTTGTCTCAGAGTAGTTGGTATAATGGAAAAGTACTCTAGTTGGCAGCTTGTTTGGGTCTGTAGAGAAACCGGCTATTGTAGTAAATGGAATTTCTCCCCGACACTGGGCAAGGGTTTAAATTTTTGCTTGTAAATTTATTCTTAAAAAGATATTGTCAAGGTAACTTGGAATAATAAATCTCTTCCATGTGAATGCTCAGAGAACTGAAAAAATCTGTGGCTTTTTGATAGAAATGAATGAGAATTCAAATGCTATGGGACTTAATATTGGACAGGTTGTAGTTGTCATAGAACTTCCCTTTAGGCTATACACTTCTGTCTAGTTTTAGTAAAAATAATATTCAGTTATTAGAAAAGTTATTCACTAGAATTATTGTTCTCTAAAAATATTAGTCAGTTATTCACTAAAAATACTATTATTATCAGTGAAAGAGTAAAATACTCTTTTAATTGGAGAAGTGTATAAAACATATATGTGAATGTACGGATGTTTCTGCATACCTCGAAGGAGGTGATCCTGCCCTCTGCTCTTGTGAGAGCTCACTTGGAGCATTGTGTGCAGTTCTGGTGTCCTCAACATAAAAAGGACATGGAACTGTTGGAACAAGTCCAGAGGAGACCACGAGGATGATCAGGGGACTGGAGCACCTCCTGTGTGGAGACAGGCTGAGAAAGTTGGGGCTGTTCAGCCTGGAGAAGAGAAGGCTGCGTGGAGACCTCAGAGCAGTTTCCAGTATCTGAAGGGGGCTACAGGGATGCTGGGGATGGACTCTTCATCAGGGACTGTAGTGACAGGACAAGGGGTACCAGGTTAAAACTGGAACCGGGGAAGTTTAGATTGGATCTAAGGAAGAAATTCTTTACTGAGAGGGTGGTGAGGCACTGGAATGGGTTGCCCAGGGAGGTTGTGAATGCTCCATCCCTGGCAGTGTTCAAGGCCAGGTTGGACAGAGCCTTGGGTGCCATGGTTTAGTGTGAGGTGTCCCTGCCCATGGCAGGGGGGTTGGAACTGGATGATCTTAAGGTCCTTTTGAACTCTGACTATTCTATGATTCTGTATATGTGGTCTAGTGGAAGGTGTTCATGCCCATGACAGCGGGTTGGTACTAGATGAACTTTAAGGTCCCTTCCAAGCCAAACCATTCTATGATTGTGTGATATATATTTTTATTTATGTATAAATACTAATTCTGATATATATATAATAATTTTGTGTTGTGTTACTGAAATTGTACTATTCTTCTTTCCCCCCATCTGAACAGCACTCGGCAGTGCCATCTACTTCTAGATGTCTTCAATTCTACAGAACATGAGCTGACTATCAGTGCTCGGAATAACGAAGATTTAATTCTGCATGCTGGGGAGTGTCAGCGGTAAGTGCTTTCAGTATTAAAACAGCCCTTGGTTTAACATGATTATTTATTTATATATAATTGATGATGTTTGGGACCTATTTTTCTTTTTTAAACATTGTACACGTGTCAAAGAATATGAGTTTTACTTTCTCTAAGGTGCCTCAATGAATTCCAGCAATATCTCAAATGAATTTATTCTGACTATGAATCCAGTAGAACTGAGACTAACAAAATATAGAATAATTGGTTCTGAGGTGTACCGCACAATTTGTCTTTATAGAATGTTTTAATATATTTTTCATGTGCTCTGGATGTAGTTAAAACCTGCTCTCACTAGTTTATTATCCTTTCCCAGTATTAAACAGTCTGTATGTGGTTCCCCAGTTGTTTCATTAGTTTTTGTAGAAAGAAAACTGCAGGAAAGAAAAACAGAATTGAAGAAAAAGCAATTGCAATTTCAGTGGAAAAAATATTTTACATTAAGTAGGCTGTTATCTGTATTGGTTCTTATAACCCTGCTATGGTGATGGTAAAGGTCATTTTGTAGCTAAGTATAACTATTATTTGCCATGGTGTATCTACCTAGGTCTCCTACTGCTGGCTGTACCCTTGGTTGCTTGGTTTATCTCCTTCAATGACCATTAGATCTCGATAACACCATTTTCACCTTAAAAAGGTGAAACTGTGAAAAAGAAAAGATTTCCATTTGCTCATGGGCTATCTCTGCACAGTTCTCTTCTTTGGGAGAGTTGTGCTGCAATTAAATGATGCAATTGATGAGCTTATTTAAAGAGAGATACTTTTAAGTCTTTGAATCTTAGTCGGAATAATAAGTTCAAAGTAAACCCCCATCAATTGCAAGGAATTCAACTGTCAAAAAGAAGTATAGAATAGGCAATGATAGCAGCACATTTGGAAAGCTTTTCTGCCTTAGTGACTCAAAAAGCACAACCACGACATCGACTCAAAGCAAAGCTGAATATTCTCAATTTTACTTTATCAAGGAATGGACAAAAATATGAGTAACATACAGTACTTGTTCCTTTTAGAAAGAATTGCCTTTTTCTCTCTTTTTTTTTTTTAAAGCAGTCTAAATATTCACCAGAATGTTCATGTTCTTACCTGTTTTGCAGTTAAAATTGGTTTGTAATTTTGGTTTTATGCATCTTGCTATTTCACATCATTTTTGTAGTTGATAAACTCTGAAATGTTTCACTCTGAATTTTGTGGACAATGTGTAACAAATAAAAGTAATGCTACAATAGGGTTATAAGATAACTTTGCATCTCCTGGATTGAATTACTTTTATTTTCCTGTGATTTTGAGGATTTCAGTTTTAATATCCTTAAATCATTATATTGCAATGGATATAAACCCTTTCAGTAAGTTTTCTGAAACAGTCATTTATCAAGGCTGATTATGTATTTGCTGCAAGTATTTAAACCTTTTAAGGTGATTTTTATTCTTAGTGCAAATTGTTTTATTGTTTGACCCTTGGTTAGAAATTGCATGGGATTTCTTATCAGTTCTAAACTCTTTTGTTCCCTACTTCTTAAATGATGAGTGTTTTTAATTGTAGTGATGTGTATATAGTTCCTGTGTATATTAGAGTTTTAATTCTGATTTTGATCAGAAATTGAGTTTTGATTCTGATGGATCTGCTACAGAAACATAACTGGAACATTCACTGGGCCTTAAAATGAGCTTTCCTCTTCCAGCAAAGGGCTTTGGATTATTTTGCCAAAAGAAAAAAGAAATTAAAAGTCAGAAATCTTCCCCTTTTTTGAGCAATGGTTCCAGACCTTTCCTTTTTAACATAGGACGGTGATTATCAGCAGCTTGCTTTTGTTTTCAGTCCAAATACACAATGCTTTCCACAAGGCCTACTCTTAGGTTCTCCTTTTATTATATTTGTTCCTTTGGAGGTTGATTTTTCTTAATATCTGATTAATATTTAAAGAAAGACTCTGAAGTTCAGGCTTTTTTCCCCCTTCCCTGTACCTTCTGGATTCCGTCCTCGTTCTTCATGTTTTCCTCATTCCACTTTTTTGCCAGCTTTGGTGGCGCTGGCTTCCTTTTGTAATTTACAGTCCTTCCATTCATCACCATCATTTTAAAATCTCCTGTCCTGACAAAGTGTAGATGGCAGGAAATTGTTTTCTTCATTTCTGTGTTTATTGCAGCAGACTAGATGTGTTTTCATATTCTCTGCCTACAGACCTACAAAGAGGGATAATGCTGCATCCTGCTTACGCTTGCCTCTTTGCTTCCCACTTTGTATGTTATGTTTAGAAAGTGAAGTAACTTGGAAGTCTCTGATGTGTTGCCTCTCTATATTACGGAGCCATCACTTTAGAATACAAGTTTTGCTCCCTTGTGCCTGCCTGGTGAAAGGGAATTTGCAGGGGATTCTTCCATTGCTTTTATGTAAGATGAAGCATAGTGATGGAAGGTTCTGGATGCTGCACTTATTAAAGCACTCTCCATAACATACTTGATTTATAACGAAGGTATACAGTTGGCCATGGTGCTGGAAATGAGGAGGACATGGAATGAGAAATGCCAAGAAAGGTCTGGGATCATCAGCAGATCAGTACTGGCACTGTCAGATCTTGCTGGGTCTGTGCAGGGCAGTCCCTACTATCAGTCTCATTATTTGGTGCGTTCCAGCCCTCTCCTTTTCTCCAGTGTATTTGTATTTATGTAAAATGGATCAAATGTGTAGAACGCTGCACACCCTTTTTTACTTGAAGAACTGCAGTTTGCTTCAATTAACTGAAAGATAGGGTAATAATAGCTGCTTCAGTAAAACTGCATGCAGTATGAAAAAATGGTATTATACAATTAAGGAAAAATGACATTCTCTAGGCCGTTAGAATACTAACTGGAAAATATATGCCTCTTTTTGTACAGTCAGATTATTCCACTGACTAGTGAAGATTATAATTTTAGCTCTCAGAAAACCTTTAGCTTGCAATTTACTGTAATTTTAAAGCCATTGATTGGGAATGTTTCGTGTGTGCATTGTAACTGTTCTCAGAAGCAATGCTATTTTCCCTCTATTTGAGAATAGAGGAACAAGGCTTGGCTCCCTATTGTTTTAGGGTAAGAAATGATAATTTGGGTTTAGAGATTATTTTGTTCATTCATTTTTCTGTCTTTTATTGTTCTATGTTCTGCAGGCATACAAATGGAAAGGATCAGCCTTTCATTTTTTTCCTGTATCCCAGGATGTTAATTAATTATGAAGTCATCTTCATACTGCCCTTTTTGTTTTCCATATGCTTTGAAATGTTCCTTTGTGTCCCATTGTGGGAAAAGTAGTGATATGTTTTACTTTGAGTTCTTTTCAGAAGAGTGTGAGGAGAAGAGAGAACTAAGACTCATTTGGGGGAGAGAAGAAGAAAGGCAATTTGCTCTCCCTCTCCTGTGAGGTTGAATGTTGAATGAAAGAGAGGTGCAAGAAAGTTCATTACAAAGCTGGGTTAAAAATCAAATTAGTTTTTGCTGCTTTACATCCGCAATAGTTCTTTTTTAAAGCTTTAATATACACAGGAAAATACACTGGACAACTGTGGTACTGACAAAAAGTTGTCAGAGAAGTTACCCTGCTGAATTGCGTCTGCTATGAGTGATGCTGAGATGTTGGTAGTGCCTTCAGTTAGTTACAAATATGTTTGACATACCACACTGTGGTGTCAGTGTGTTGTTAATCTATGCAGGTGAATATAATTCACGTGATGATAAGGGAAACAAGTACTGTGAGGATGCTGAGGCACTGGCACAGGGTGCCCAGAGAAGCTGTGGCTGCCCCATCCCTGGCAGTGTTCAAGGCCAGGTTGGATGGGGTTTGGAGCAACCTGGTCTGATGGAAGGTGTCCCATTGCAAGAGGTTGGAACTGGATGAGTTTTAAGGTCCTTTCCAACCCAAACCATTCCAAGATTCTGTGATGATGGTTCTGTGATGTATGTTATTAGAAGGTTCAACCTTCAGATATTTTGCTAGGTTAGTGAGGTCACTTGTCTGCAAAGCTGTTTCTTGAATCAGTCATACTACACGCTGTTGAAACGGCTTTGCTGTGAACATAGGAATGTTTTGCATGTAATCAGCAGAGAAACTAAAGTTGTTTATCACGGTGATGTAGCATTCAACATGGTCTGAAATGGAAGGATATAGCAGACAGCTCTTGGAGGGGAACTGTATTAGGTATGTTAACAAAAAAGTGTTGCCACTAGCAGTGATTTTAATTTATTGAAAAACTTAGGTATGGTAATTATTGTGTTTCTTACGTGATTATCAAACCATTAAAATTAATTTTCATGACAACCCTCATTTATGCGTAAATCACATCATAATTTATGGTAATAGATGTTATCTCATCATGTGCCCCATGATATCTTATTTTGTACAACATACCCTGCACTGCCTTTACATTTCCATTCTGTGCACAGTGTGTCTGGCATTCAGGAGTGGCAAACATCATCATCCCTGGGAGATTTATCATGGTGATGGTCTGAGTAGATCAATCCTCTCATCTATCCTTGTGGTACAACACAACTGAGTTGTGAAGGTCTTCCATGTGGATGAAACTCCAAAGTTGGTGGCTGTAGATGTAAAACTGTTATAAAGTTTTCAGAGTCTTTTGACCTTGGTGTGAGGACCAGAGGGATTAAAGCTTGGGACTGGAGTGAGGAGTTCAGATATGAAGAGCAAACAGGAGCTGGGTAAGAACAGGGTCAAATAGTGCCAGTCATGAGGAGCTGTGAAGTATTTCTTAATGATTCAGGCATCTTCTCCACAACAAAGAGAGCTTCTCCACTAGATGCTGGAATGAAATCTAAAATACTTTGAGAGCTGTGTTTCCTTGAGAATAATAAGTGGCCCTGAAGTTCCGGATAGGTGCATCACTGGTACAGGCCAGGTGTACTGCAGTTTCTGCAGTATTAGTTAACACTGCCTATACATATTGAAAACATTTTGCAAGAAGTCCTCTTCCAAAGGGTATGAGAATTAAAAATTCTGCCCCTTTTTAAACCAAAGTTCCCTTAATAAATTTATTGTCCCTGTGTAAGTAAATTACGATTGTGATTTCTCATAGCTGCCAAGTCAGTGCCTAATTTGTGTGTTTGTTTATGACAAGGCATGTTGTCTGTATGAGAGATTAATGATTTTTTCCCTACACTACTGTTACAGTTTATGCTTTAAAGACAAAGCTGCTCTAACTAAGGCTTTATGTGCTGTCATCGAGAGAAAATAAAATTTCACAGCAATTTGTCTGGGTCTTCATGTTAAATCTGTGGCAAGCTGGAAGTTTCTGAGATACCTTCAAATAAATAGTGCTAAAGGTTGTATTAACTAAAACATGAAAATCACCTGCTGTTTTCAGGGTAGTTGTCTTTATTTTGTCCTAATTTGATATTTTTTAAATATACATTTAATTTTTTTAAGGCTTGCCATTTTTTACTCATAGCCAGATCAATTTTTAAATATATACTACGTAATTTTGACTGAATAATTAGTTATTTTTAGCAAAGAAATTTGAAAGGATATGTTTGGGTTGGGAAGGGTGATTTATCTAGCACTGCTCAGATCCACAGTATGGTCCAGTTCTAATGTTCATATATATTACAAAGCACTATGAAAATATTGGAGGAGTTACAGGAGGAATATGCAAAAAGTCTTCGCTGGCAAAGTAATAAACAATGTAAAGTAAAGATAAAGAGCAATAGAAGGAATAATAAAGAGAAATGTCAGTTTGGGACTGCTTTATAGTTAGAGCACTCAAGGAATTTCTTTGCAGAAAGGGTCATGCTTGTGGTGAGAAGTTAAACCGGATGCTCTTTGAGGTCATTTCCAACCTTGGCTCTTCTTTGATTCCGATTCTTCAGTAAAGTGTAAAGGAAGGTGATTGCTTGTGGTTGGAAGTCTTCAGTGTGAGTGTACTGCAGAAACCCAAAACAGGATAGGCGAAGAGAATGAGAAGTGAGAATTATGAAGGTCCATTCTGCACACACTGATATAAGAAAGAGGAGATCAGGTGGTAGAAGGCACACATAATTGATGAAAATAGCGTAGATGTTGACTTCAGTTAGATAAGCACAGCAAAATTTAAAAGGGATTATTAATGTATTCTGTAAAGTTGGGTGAATACAAGGACTCTCTTTAAAGGTTAAGGGAGGTGAGGACACCGAGAAAAAATGACCTTTGAGCTGTCTATGAATACAGCTAGAAATGAAGAGATTTCCACGCCTCAGGCATTGTCAGAGTGTTCAGCAGTCTCCCTTACAGAGAAGTCAAAGCAAAGAAGCCGACTGCTTCTAAGGTGTCCTCAGTGAAATTTGGCGAAGACCTGCCTGCAATTGCTGCACTTGCCAACAGTAAGACCTTTTCCAGTGTTCTGTTGCTGTAATTGATGGTGGGAAAACAAATACCCTTGTAGCTTTTACAGCAACAAATACATGAATAGATGCCTGTTGCTCCTTCCATTTCCTCCCCAGGGCAATGGAGTCATGGAATAATAGAATCAACTAGGTTGGAAAAAACCGTTAAGATCATCAAGTTCAACCATTACCCTAGACAATATCATCCTTTTTTTCTCAATACATAGTTATGGTGTATTTCTATAGGTAATCATAGAATCCCAGGTTGGAAGGGACCTCAAGAATCATCTGGTTCAACCTATTTTGGGAAAGCATGATGTAGACTAGGTGGCCCAGCACCCTGTGCAGCCAAATCTTAAAAGTGTCCAGTGTTGAGGAATCCACCACTTCCCTGGGGAGATTGAATGTGCAAGAGAATCTCTTTCCTATGATTTGCATTTGAATTTAGCATTTCTGGTTTTGTCAAAACCCCACATATTTGAAACACAGATAAACATCCCTTCTCTAGTTGGTGATATGGAGCCTTCCCCTTGGGTAGGCTTCTCAGGTTTGTCTCATTAGATGTTTCCCCACACTCCTTCCCCATTTCATTTGAAAGACTCAGTGTATTGATTATATCAGTTGGAGGATGCTACACTGGGAAGGCACTGGTATTATATGACTTCTCATAAGATGATTCTTCTCTTCCCACTTCTTCAAAAGTAGGTCTGAGCGAATTGACTGTTTTCCTAAATCAGGGGTGACTCACTCGCTGCATCTAGCCTGCATGGCAATTTTTCTGACCTCTTTGAACATTGACTTGACCTCAGGAGACCCAATTTGTGCTATTTCTAGTATTTTGTGTGTGCAGTTAGGAAAACGGTAGGTTTGTGAATGCAAGCCAAGTTTGTCTCTGACAGAATTTATTAAGTTGAGTAGGGTACGGCATAAACGTGGCTAAATAGGTTGGCCTTTATACAAAATATCAAACAGATTCAGTATGATTTTGGTGTCCTAGCTTTAGATGATCTGTAAATCGCTCAAATTCCAAAATAATCATCTTCATTTTCACCTTAAATCATAAGTAGATCACAGGTTGTGGGAAGTGCAGGGCTCAAAATCTGTCTCTTTGAAAAAGTCAGAATAACTGATTTTAGAATTCAGATTTAGAAATTATTAACAAAAATCATGTTTGGAGGTTTTGTTTTTCTTTCTTTTTTAACAGAAGAAACAACATTTTCTTGTTCCTTCATTTTTTCAATACTTGGGAAACTATTGAAAATTTTTGAGTGCTTGGCACATTAGTGGAAGCATTCGACAAAGTGCAGACGCAATAAAAATTGGCTGAATACAATGCTTTTTTATTGAGGGTTCATTTTTTGTGCAATATTTGTGGAAGAAGAAGTAAGAATGTAAGAAAATTTGTGTTATTTTCTTTTGTTAGAGAACAATGGAATCACAAGCTAAAGAGGAAAAAATACTACTTCCTGAAGGAAGTCACAGTTGAAGTGGCTATTGTTTGCCCTCACTTCACACCTAGTCAAGCCAGTAGATTCATATTGTGGTTTAAAGAAAATCCATGTTTCAACATAGATGGAGGATGGATAGTGGAGAAAGAAGCTGAACTTTATCAGCTTTTCACTGGGCATTAGTCTCCTCATTAAATAAGAAATATCAGTGTTCACAGGAAGAAATGATTCAATGGAAATTTGGGGTTCATCTATTCTTTTTAGTGGATTTTCTGAACATTCAAGGGGGCAGGTAAATAACATTAATCAACATTGGTGTTTTCTACTGGTGTTTGTCAGTATTTATGTGAGATGGAAACTCAAATAAAAATTTCTGTTGTGTCTCAACCTCTGTGATCAGCACCCCGGAGACAGGCTGTTGCTGGCTTTCCTCTTTTAGTAAAGTTAGAAAGTTTCCAAGTTAGAAACCTGGGAACACGAAGTCAAATGATAGACAACCGCAAGGTAAAAACAGGTGCCAGCTTTTATCTGCAGCTCTATTAATACAGTTGGCATGGCTCATTCTTCCCGAAGCCAACAGTGTTATGGGCACATGCCCATATGAATTGGTTCATCCATCACTTTCTTTTGTCCTCTACGACTTTCTGTCTTTGCAGTGTTTGTCCTGTTCTGTCTCTTTTTCCAGAGGACAAATTCTTTCCCTTAGCCTTTCTTCCTGTATTTTTCTGCTGTTACAGATGGCATAGTGCCAGTTTATGGTAAGGCCTATGGCCTCCAGACTCATAAATTACTTTAAGTAGTGAGTTACTGGGAGAAGAGTGTGTTTGCATAATTCTGTGTCATAGGACCCGTTAGACACATTACTCTTTACTTTTACTCACACCTAAAACCTGGTGCCTTGTACATTCGCCTAACAGACGAACAAGTGCTGTGGAATTCATTTTCCTGATGAATTGATCTTCCTGATGAATTGATCTAATATTGTACTTGGAGATTGGGAATAAGAAGTGAAGGATATCTAGATGAGCAAAACCTTTAGAGGTTGTAGGTTCAAATGGTGAAGATAACTGAATAGTTTTAGTCCATTTCCTAATTAACCATCATCTTTATTTTCAGGGAAAGAGCCACCTAACACATTTCAGGACATTTTTGTTCATGCTGCCAGTAAAGAGTGAGCATTTGGGTGTAGGTAAAGCTCCGGATCACACCGGGTTTGATCGATATCCTTAGATAAATAGATTCATTTAGCCTATAGCACTACCTGTATTTAGGAGCACTTGCTGTGTTTTGTGGCTGTGGTGACATGGTGACTGCATTAATGGGATGAAAGAAGATTGTCTTGAGTGGCTGCCAGTTACGTCTGCTTTAATGGCCAAAGAATTTATTAAAGTTGCACTCTGATGTTGCACTGATTTGGCTTTCTGCCTGCTCTCTGATGTTCTGTAAAAGATCGTGATGGCACAGCATAGATTTTCTGAAGTTGGAAATGAAAATACCCAATTCCTATTAATTTACCTTAGATGATCAAAAGTGTAATTAAAATAGCTGGTTTATGAGTCTTTCCTTCAAGGAGAACAGTCATTTGAAATCAGCGCTTCGGCAGCTTGAATTTATTCTTCAGTTTTGGCATCCATTTACTTCTTCCTTCATTAACTGGAAATAAAAGCTAAACCAACAGTGATCTGAAAAGATCACTGAAAGATGTTGTGGAAAGGCTCTAGTGTAGAAACCTGGCTTTTTATGACATTTTCATTTTGCAGTTACAAAGGCGTCTCTAGAAGCTGGAGTCTTTGTTTTCTCTTTGTTTTCCTGATGCTACTGTACTAGCTGGGATCATAGGCAAAACATTGATGCGTTCTTTGGAGTAATGCAAGGTTTTATATATTCTACATTAAAAAACCCCAAACTACTAGATTCTGCTAAGTTTGAATACAAGGTATGATTAGCCCTATAGAAGTGCATAATCTAGTCAGGGAGTGGAGTGACGTTAAGTCCTTAATCTTCCCTCTTCCTTCACTTTGTCCCTTCATTCCAGCCCACTCTCTTGAAGGCTGGATCTTCCCAAGGGAGAGCTTTACCCATGTTATCTTGGTATGCTTGTAGTTCACAACGCAGCATTTGAAGCAAGTCTATTCAGTTATTGAAAATGCATACTGCTTCTATTTTGTTTTCTTACAGTTGACATCTGTAATTAAAATGAAGAATTCTGCTCTAGTTCTTGATTTTTAAAGAATAATAGACAGTCTCAACCAAGATCTGTGGAGTTGTTTCATTTTCTGCCTTTCAGAAGTATTGTTGCTTGTGGGAGAGGAACTCTAAATCTGAATCCTACTTGATTTCTGCGTAGTGTTTAAAACTTCCATATATACTTTTAATATATACTTCTAATATATAAAAGTTCCATATATACTTCCATATACACTTTTAAAGTTACTCCTTGTCTTATATAGTGCTTTCAGGCCATGAAAGATCCTGAGATTATGGAAACATTCCAGATTTATTATGTTGAATCATAAGTGGAAAGAGAGTGACTTGTAATAGAGAAGGTTAATTACAGGTTTATTTCAGTATTTTTTGTGTACATCTGCATTGTTTAAATGGGCTGAATTGGGAAAGATTAAATGTGGTTTTATGCAGGGAAGATGTAGCTTATAAATCCAGTGAATTCCTGTTAAGGAGCTAACAAGAGTCAGGGTAATATAATTATTGATGTGTGATAGAGCTTCCCACCAAAGTCTGATCGAGAGTCCAAGCTGCTGTGGGATACAAAGGGGAAGTCATTAATTGCGTAAGAGGAAGGTGACGGAAGAGTGAATAATCACTTGTAGAGATTGTGTCATCACTGGAGCCCTTCTAGGGTTTGGGCTAAGCCAGGAGCTGCTCAGCCTCCTTGGAAACTTGGTGGGAAAAGGAGTGAGCAGAGGGCTGGGAAGATCCCAGTAAAACTGGTAGTAAACTCTGGACCATAAAGAGGGATCTGACTGTGAGGAATTGCGGAAGGGCAAGATGATGAATTGGCAGGTGAACTTCAACCTTAATAAAGGCACAGTGATGAACAGGGTGGAAAAAGAATCTGAACTTTAAATAGTGAGTGAGCTCAGAGCTGTGTTTTATCTCTTAGAAATTGGATGCAGGTTTTAATATGTCTGTGAAAATGCTGCCTATGGGTCAATAGTAGTTGACTGGAAAAGCACCATCTTTTTGAGCAGATGCAATCAGCATGGGGTAGGATGTTTTCACTTCTTCGGTACAACCTCACCAAATGAGAAGGTGATACATGAAAAATATTTAAGTTGAAGTGCTAGGAAGAAAACATTTGCAAAAGGGAACCTAATAGGAGAGGTGAATGTAGATACTGTTACACATGGGGGGGAAGAAAATAAAAGCAAGCACATATAAATAGAAGAATGAATTATAAGACTACTTCATGTTTAATAGCCCAAGATGATTGGTAGTATCTTTTTTCCCTGCTTTCAATTACGGGATTAAAATTTTGCTGTCTGATTAAGTATTGGTAAGGTGGTTAAATGGAAACTGGTTTATTGATTCTTATCTTCACCAACTAAATTATTTACTTCTTGGTGAAGGTTTTGCTACTGTCTGCAAATCTCTTCCTGACTCCTGACCTGAAGGTTTCTGGGGTATTTCCACATGTGCTGATGCAGGATTTGCATTGCTGAAGCATAGCTTTAAGGAGAGGAGCCGGTAATGGGTTGGAGCCTGTTTGTACTGGATAATTTGGGGTTGGAATAGTGGTTTTCCTCACAGTGGCAGGTGCTCTTTCAGATTCTTTTAGTACTCGTGTTTCTCTATTCCCCAGTTGTTTATTCTCCTCTTCCTTTCATAGTCTGTTTTCCCGTGAATTGTGTTGATGTCAGTCAGCTAGTTGTAGGTCTGACCTTTAACTGAGAAGGGAAAGCAGTGGACAAGCATCAACAGCAATCTTTGCTTTGCTATTTTTAAAGTCAGCTGAAAGCATTTTAAGTTCCATGACAAAACTGAAAGTTATAATCTGGATAAATTCAGGCGTGCATTGAAACTAGATAAACTCAGTATAACAGAAGAAAGTTGGGCCAGTGTTTTAGTGTGGCTGCATGCCTTAAATAGAGTTAAAATAATGTTTCTTCTTTGCCGTATAAGCCTCCAGAAACTAAGCTTGTTTTGGAAAGGACCTACTGAGTCATTGCTTGCATGAGGAAATTTTTCTCTCTAAATTACTCCTGCTATAACACTTTACTAGGTCATCTGTATTTTTCTTGAAGGGTTTATTTGTTGCCTTTATTTTTTTGTCAGTTCAAACTGAAATACGTGTCAGCTCCACAGAACCCATGGCAGAACATTAATTCTATTAATAGTTGCTGTGAAACGTGTGGTAAAATCCCAGCCGTGGATGTATCTCAGCTAAACCTTCCCCTTTGACAAATGAGGGCCTAAAATGTCAATTATACACACTGATCACCAGAGTTTCCTTCCAGGTTTATCTCATCAAGGAGTCTTTGTTCTCGGCCCTGTCTTTTATATCCAAAGGGTGCTAATGAGTTGTGCATCTCCCAGGGAGGTGGCAGAGCTTGCTCAGCTTCAAGGAGATCTAACACCTGCTAACGCCAGTGCAGAAGCTTGGCTCCTGAGCTGCCAAGACCCCATTTACTGGATTTGAAAATCACAAGCTACCATTGATCTGGTTTTTGCAGCGTGTTCTCAAGTGATTTGGTTTTAGGAGATGAATTATTTAGACAAGTATTTTAGTATTTAATTTGCAGTGTTTAAAAGGGGAGAAGCTGCCTCTTTGGGACTAATAAAGGTAACAAAATAGAGTTTAGTAATAATTTATTGACAATCATTTCTAAGCTCATAAAGAAGATCCTTCTAGTAGGATCCTTCTACTACATGAAGATTCAGTTCTGTATGAACAAAACCAGACTTCATAGGAAAGGAACTTCAAGTGGTATGCAGAGAAAGTTTCAGTGAACAGTATCTGCATTAATAGTGAGGGTGGGAACAGTGACTGACACTGCGTATAAACCAGGTGTATCCCTGTGGTTCTGGCATAGTTGAATTAACACTTTCACCCGGACCAGGTTTTTAGAATGTGGAAAAGTCCATCCACATGGATAGATGTCCACGTGGATCCACATGTGTACTTTGAAATCCTAGAACCATAGAATGGTTTGGGTTGGAAGGGACCTTTAAAGCTCATCCAGTTCCAATCCCTCTGCCATGGGCAAGGACACCTTCTGCTAGACCAGGTTGCTCAAAGCCCTATCACTATCCAGTGGTGGGGCAGGTTTGAAATTGGCCTTTTTTTTTGGTAAACACTAGAAATGGAAATCGAAATGGACTTTGTGTAGAAAAAGGAGAAACCTTGTTTCTTAAAGCCATTCACGCTGAATACTTGCTTGAGGTCTTTGGAAAAAGTAGTAATTATCTGATGTAATTTCCAGCTGATAAATGCATGTTTTAAAGAGCTGCACATTGTATTGGCAAGTTGAGAATTTGTACACTTTATTGTTTTACAAATATCTGTTTTAGTTTCAGAATGTCTTGTTTCACAATACAGTAAAACTGTTATTTTACTCCAAGTCCTGTGGCTGTATATTTTTGTGCCCCTTGGTGAAACATTTCACCGTTTACTGCTTGGAGTTTTGGCTTGAGTTGTGAGCTATATTTGTTTTGCAAAGAGTAGGCAAACCACGGGTAACAGCTGTAAATCTAACCTGCTCCATTTAAATAAAGCTTACACTGAGGTCTTAACAGTTCAGTGACTGAAGAAGTGGAAAGAGGATATAAAATTAGAAAAATACATGTATTAAAGCTACCTGTGTAGCAGTTCACTTACCTGCTGCTCTTTGAAAAAGGGGGCAACGAGGAAAACAGCATCTTTAAATAGGCTGTCAGGCTGCTGCTGCATCAACTTTCTTAGGTGACAGATATTGCATTTCTCATTAATGGTACCTTGCAAGTGCCTGTGGTTGCCATAGGAACTATCTCTGAGTTTTATACCTTAAATTTATCCTGACAAAGGTTATTGTGGCAATTCCTACTAATTGGCTTTTTTTTTTTTTTTGCTGCTGCTATTTTTATTGCATCTTCTCCTCTATTTAAGTTACAGATCCTAATGAAATGAATTGGCAGAATGGTAGTGGGTGAAAAAATGCTTTACAGAGCAGGACAAATTGGCAGCTAAACTCTGTGTTTTGCTCTTCAGTGCTTGGTCAGAAAAGTCTAAATCATAACTTTCAGCGATAACTAAATTACCTGATTTGCCCTTCAAATATTTTAATATTAAATAGTATAAATGCTCTTGAAACACGATTTTGGTTCATGCAGGCTTCTACTATTGTTTATTACCAAGCATTAGTCATGTGTTTATTACCAGGTATACTACCAGGAGAGATACAAGGAAATAAGCCATATCCTGAAGACCTGAAAAGCTAATTTAAAGCAAATCTCTAATAAATAGAAAACTGCACAATAAAGAGAGCCAGCCTGGTGCTATATTAGCACCTGGGACAGGTGCTGTATTGGTACAAATACACTCGCGTGGCTTCTGCTGGTCCAGCAGGTTAAATTAAAAAGTTATTCATAGGCTGATGATATCATTGTTTAATTTCCTGTAGGTGTTTTAGAAGACAACGTCTACAACAGTTCTAGTGTCCAAGAAGTCTCAAATTCAATTGCTTGATTGACTTGAGTCACGTTTTTCAGGCTCGGGACTGAGACAGCAAAGCAGTGACTTGATGAGCACTCCCAGAGTGTTCATTTCATGGGTACAAAGCAGCAGAGAAAGTTACAGGTAGAATGGGGGGCTGTCGAGCACTGTGACTTCTCATAGTGTTGAGGGAATAGTTCAGTTCTGATGAAGAGCAAGAAGCATGATTGGCACAAAATGCAGCGATGAAGAGCACAACATGGTAGGAGTCAAGCAAACCATGATGTTAGAGGAAGACAAGGGGCAGAGGATTCTCAGCTTTTAGTAAGGTGAAAGGTACTGGTGCACGTTCAACCCACTGCTTTACACTCAGCCAATTTCTGCATGGCAGAGTTCACCCAGAGGCACAGCCAGCGTTCATTTGACCTTTCTATTGAGATACATGAGAAAAACCTCTTAACGCTTCACAACCTTTAAACATTGAACTTTCTCAGTTTAATATCTTCAGTCCTGATGTAGATGAGCACTTAAGTTTAGGGAACAGCAAACTTAAGGATGTAAGAAGTGGTTTTTTCGCAGTTGGCTTCTTCTGAAACATTAAGGCTGAGGCATTCAGTTGCTTTGAAGCCCAAGGATACATCCACTAGAACTTAGAACAATTTCATTTTTGCTCCTTGTAAGAAGGAATTTACAAGGACTGTGATTCATGTCTATGAAAGAAAGTTTGCTATAAAGATAGAAAGATCCCTGTGGAAATCTTCTTTGGGCAGGGTGAAGGAGATTTGGGAATTACACATCTCCTCAAGGGCTATGCAGGTGTCTGTTTCATTCAGCATTGTTTCTTCTGCTGCATAACTTTGATCAAAAGCCGCTTTTTCAATACAAAAACAAAATGGAAAGCTCCTGAAGATTGTAATGGCCTTCCAGCATTTTTAATTCTCCTCCTTCGGCTTGGAGGATAAGATGGGGGACAACTTTATCCTAAGTAGATGGACAGGACTTATATCTTGTTTACAGTAAGTGTGCCTTTCATATAATTTAAAATAACAGAGCTTTATGGGTTGCAAAATTGGTATTTTGTCACTGTGAAGCCAGTTCAACGTTCTTCTGTAGAAACCTCATTCTCTTTCCTTCTGTATTTGATGCTACAATTTCTAACACAGTCGAGCTCTCTAGATTTTCCTATATTCTTCACTTGATGTGTCTGATGATGTTCTGATCAGGAACAGAATTCAGAACTGATACTTGATCATGTTTTGGGAACTTCACTCATTTCATGTAACAGGTAGTGAATTGGCATAACTAAGTCCATCACATGTGTTTTCATCTCTATGCCTAAGTACTTTATAAAAGAGGTGTATGTTGTGATTTGGGGCCTCAGAGACAAAATGGTAAGTGATTTTCTGGCTGTCACTCAGCAGGAAAGAGCCAAGAGCAGAAACACAATCTGCCTTTTGGGGTTTGCTGTAGCCGTTGCTATTGAGTGCTGACTTCACTGCTCTGGCAGCAGCTGAGCGTGTACCGTGTACCTGTACGTGGCTATAGGATATATGTGCATATGATATATGTGATCCTAAGAGCTGGGATGTATAAAGAGCAGCTTGAAAACTGCCGAAAGTTTTAACTTCAAATACACTGGCAACAGTGGTCTGAAATGGAAGTGATGATTTACAGTCACATAGAGAATTCAGTGCATTGGTCCAGACCGTTTCTTCCTGTGGTCGGTCCTGGAAATACCAGAGCTCTGTTGGAAATCTAAAACTCAATATGAATTGAAGAGGACAGCATTCACATGCCATTGTAATTTTTCAAGCTTTTAAGGCACTTAAGTTTTACGTAGCAATTTATACTCATTTGCTGCATAAAAGATGTTCTGGCTGAACACCTACTGAAGAGTTTTTCTTGTGTTGACCATGAACTATAATTTTTGTTTTCAGCAATTTTATGTCTTTTTGTTTATAAATCCACTGACAATGGGATGTCTTTTTTCTGTGTGTGTGTTCTCCCTGACACAAAGTGGTTCTGATCAGTACTTAGGTTTTATCCTTGCTGCTGCAGAAATTACAAAGATTAAGGAATAATACAAAGTTATGGTAAAAGAAGAAAATATCAATTTAAGTTGCAGCAGCGAATGTGTTCACAGATCTTTCACTTAGGCGAATCAAATGTATCCTTAATACATCATAGATAATAATTTTATTGTTGTCGGAGAAACTATAAAAATTATGTTTTATACTATGGTAGAATATAATACATTTTACTGAATTATGAGCTCTGTGTTTTATTCTTCATGAAACACTGTTCTATCCTAAGAGCATGACATTCATAGAATCGTAGAATTCTTTAGGTTGGAAAAGACCTTTAAAGTTGAGTCCAACCATTAACCTTGCACTGCAAGGTCCCCCCCTAAACCATGTCCTTAACTGCCCTATCTACACGTCTTTTAAATCCCTCCAGGGATGGTGGCTTCACCACTGCCCTGGGCAGCCTGGTCCAGTGCTGAACAACCCTTCTGGGGAAGAGTTTTTTCCTACTATCCAATCTAAACCTCCCCTGGTGCCCATCTCTCCTCAGTCTCCTTTCAGGCAGTTGTACAGAGTGATAAGGTCCTCCCTGAGCCTCCTTTCTTCCAGGCTAAACAGTTCCTTCAGCTGCTTCTCATGAGAGTTGTTCTCCAGACCCTGCACCAGCTCCATTGCCCTCCTTTGGCCCCGCTCCAGCACCTCAATGTCTCTCTTGTAGTGAGGGGCCCACTGAACGCAGGATTTGAAGTGCAGCCTCACCAGTGCCCAGTACAGGGGAGAAATCACTGCCCTGGTCCTGCTGGACACATCATTGCTGATACAGGCCGGGATGCTTTGTCCTCTTGGCTGCCTGAGTACAAGCTGATTCGTATGCAGGCAGCTGTAGATCAGCACTCCCAGAATCTTTTCCAATGAGCAGCTTTCCAGCCGCTCTTCCCCACGCCTGTAGCATTGCATGAGGTTGTTGTGACCCAAGTGCAGGATCTGGCACTGAGCCTTGTTGAACATAATGTAATTGGCCTCAGTCCATCAATGCAGCCTGTTCAGAAAAGTTTCAGTTGAAGTTAGTCATATACCTGGTTTTGAAAGAATTTAAGTTGGTATATAATAATAATTTAGTGTGTTCTTTCAGAATCTGCTTTGCAGTCTGTATTAAGTCCTACATCTAGATAATTCCAGATGACTAAGCAGACTTACAAACTGAATGGAGTACTCACGCAGTTAACACATTTCTGTGTTTTCTTGCCATGTGAATCCAGTTTATGAATGTAAGAGGTTTGTCAAAGCTCATGGAGGGTAATGGTCTAATAAAATCTGCAACAAAATTTAATTTGTTTAAAGTGACATAAAATTTCAGATTCATGCATTAAAATGTGAATCATAAGCTCCTGACAGCTTGAGCCGTTCAGAGGTTTTTCTTTGTGTTCTTAACAACAGCAGCTATGGTTTAAACGGAATTTAAGACCATTTTGGCTTGGATGTGAATGCTCCATCAAAGATATTAATGAAATATGTTTTCACTGAAACTGTCATAGAATCATTTAGGCTGGAAGGGACCTCTTGAGGTCGGGGTAGTCCCACCCTGTAGTCATGCGAGGTCACCTAGCTCAGGTGCTCAGGATCATGCCTAGTCAGCTTTTGAATGTCTCCATGGATGAAGATTCTGTGGCTTCCTTGGACAACCTCTCCCAGTGTTCGACCATCCTCACAGTCACTTCTTTTTGGTCTCACATTCAGATAGAATTTCGTGTGTTTTATTGTGTCGAGTCCCTCTTGGCTTGTCACTGGGCCCTATTGAGAAGAGTCTGGCTCCCTCATCTTCAGTTTGTTTCACGTATTTACACACATTGCTGAGATCCATCCTGAGCCTTCCTTTCTGCAGGCTGAATGGGTCCCAGCTCTCTCAGCCTTTCCTCATATAGAAGATGCTCCAGTCCCTTAATCTCAATGGCTCCATGCTGGACTCATTCCACTAAGTCCGTATCTTTCAGTGGGTAGCCCAGCACTAGACGCAGCACTCCAGACATGTCTCAGCAGTTGAGAGGATGAGAAGGATCTCCTCCTTGACCTGTGGGCAACGCTGCCTAATTCAGTCCAGGATGCTGTTGGCTTTTTTTGCAATACGGACACATTACTGCCTTGTGGTCAACCTATAGTCCCCTAGGAAAACAAGGTCCTTCTCTGCTTTTCAGCTGTTTGGTCTCCACCAGATAGTGATGCCTGTGGTTATTTCTCCCCAGGTGCAGGACTTTGCATTTCCTCTTGTGCAGGGGGGTTGGAACTTGATGATCTTAAGGTCGTTTTCAACCCTAACTATTCTATGATTCTGTGACTCTATGAGATTCTACTTGGTCCATTTCTCCAGGCTGTCAAGGTCCCTCTGAATGGCAACATGACCCTCAGGTGTGTCAGAAACTCCCTTCAGTTTCACATTATCTATGAACTTGCTAAGGATGCAGTCTGCTCCATAACCAGGTCATCAGTGAAGATGCTAAACAGCATTGGACACAGTACTAACCCCCTGGGATACACTGCTGGTTACTGACTTCCGATTGAACCTTATGCCACGGATCACAACCGTGCTGGCTCAGTAGTTCAGCTAGTTTCTATCCACCTCGCTCTCTGCTTGTCTATCTCATTCTTTGTCAGTTTGTCTATAATAATGTTATGGGAAACAGTGGCAAAGGCTTTACTAAATTTGACGTAGGAACAGTGTATGTTTCTATCTGCCACAAGCTGAGCTAGTCACCTCATTGTGAGGTTGTTAAAGCATGGTTTCCCCTTCATAAATCCATGCTAACTACTCCTGATCATCTTCTCATCCTAAATGTTTTTGGAAATGGGTTCTTTGATGGATTTATTTGATGGAATCCATGATGGATTTTTGTTTTTCCACCACTTTCCCAGGATTGAAATGAAGCTGGCTGGCCTTTAGTCAAAAATGTAACTAGGTCTTTATAATATACTGTGAGCCATGCATTTTGTCTTTGTAAAATCATTATCGCTGTATGATACTAAGATGTACTGTAGATACTTTAAGATTCATGAGTGCATCTTTGATCTACAAGGATCGATTTGAAAGCTATTACTACTGGGTGCCAGACCTGGTGAAAATACCAGACCACCAAATAGAGAACTCCCTCAATGCAGAGTACAGCCTCTCCAAGGGATCAAAGTGGTGGGAAGACCATTCTTGATTCTGAGTACCTCCCAAGTATTCTATGTTTTACAAACTTGATAGAAACTGAAGCTCAAGGCTCAGCTCTGGTTAAATCTGATTATTTTGTGAAAAATTTGCTTAAATCCTTTGAAAGGTAATTAACTGAATGTGCCGTGAAGCCACATGCATATGATTTAATATTGTGATTTTGCTTTCATTATCACAACCTGGAAGCTAGTGGTTATGGTGAGGATTAGAGCTCTGCCCAACCTTGCCAAGCTCCCTTTCTGAATTGAATCTAACGAATTTGATGCAATTGCTTTTTCTGTTCTCTCTCTACTATGTTTTGAATTCACCAGAAAATTGAAGACTGGAGGTCTCAAAGGTAGGTTTAATTGCTTGAAGTTTTGGCAAAATCATTGATGGGTAGAGAGGAAAGAGCAAAATTGCTGCTGCTATTCTGAGAAAGACAGAAGTTAGTGAATGTATATTGGATTTGACACCTGGAGCTTTTTGGTTGTTTGGCAGAGAACATGGAGAAATCAAATCTGAGGTTAGAGGATAAAGAAGAGTCAAATAACACAAATCCTTATGAAACAGACTTTGTTATTCTTTCTGCTCATGAAATAACTTCTTTGACTAAAAGCAGTGTTCTCAGAGGGAAGGATTTTCACCAGATACTTTCTGTGCTTCTGTTTTACTTTTGTTATAAAAGATTCTGAGTTTTTATCTCCACCTGAGATAACTTGTTATATTGTCTTTAAGGAATATAGTGACTGGACAAAGAACAGAATCCTAGTATGAAGTGTACTCTTTCTGTTAAGGACTGAGTTTTCTAAGACATGATTCTTTTAGGCTGCTGTGTGGATTTTGCTCCCGTGTCTTTGAAAAGCAGCTCTGGAAGTCCAAGCATTTATCTCCACTTCTGCTGGGACTCAGTCCTGAATAATGAAAGGAGTAGGAAGGTTCCCCACAGAGCAGTTGATGAGTGAGTTGTGTAGGATGCTGAAAGTCCTCCCTTAACTGAAACAGTGATCCAGGAACTATGGTGCCCTATGAAAATCTGCCTTTGTGGGGTCCATCCTGATGACTTTTGCCCTTTATTTTTCAAATCTCTCTCTTAATTTATTTTCTTTTTAAGAATTTGTTTTGTTTGATGGTTTTCTTATTTTTTTCCTTCCTTTCAAAGATCAGAAAGAGTTCCAATATTATATTCAGTTTCTATCAGCTGTTCTTTATTGTTTTTAAAGATGGCATTATTGATGATGCTCATTGGACATGTGGAAATCTACCCAGTCTTTCTTTGCCTCGACCCAGAAAAGCTGAAGATTCTTCACTTGCTTCATGGTGTCATTTTCTGTATCTCTTTTATGGGATTTCTTTGCATTAGCAAAGACACGTTACTGGTTTTAAATATCTAATGGGAAATTTTCATCATGATCAGATCTGAAAATCTGTGTTGGCATCTCCATTTTTGTCGGTGTGTTTTCTGCAATTGCCTTTAATTCCATTCTGTTCAGATCTGACCTGTGTCAGAGATTGTTGCCTCACTGTTTTGTAGATGATATATGTATATACGTATATTTGGGCTTTTCTTTTCCATGGTTGTATTTTTCACATTGGAGACTTCTGAATTTTTCCGTCTTGTGTATCCCTTAACGTTCCTAGCCTTTATTTGCGGAATGTTGGAAGTATATTAGAAAATCAGAAGTTAATTATTCAGTTCGCAGTTTTCTTTTAGTGGTATATGGTAATTAGAAGCTAATGAGAGGTTCATAACTAAAAGGCTAATTTTTTAAGTGTGAATAGGTTTGTAATTTTCAAATGAGGGCTGTGCTTGTGGTTGATGTCTGATCTCTTAAGACCAACGATTATTAGGGTTTTAACTCTTTATACTCTAAGAGCTATCTTTGCTGCCTCAGTATTGTTAAAATAAAACTTGGGTTTGGTTTAAGGTGTTTTGTACCTTCTTTTCATGTAAAATATTTTTCTTTGTCTTGCTGAAGGAAAATTACAAATAGCTTATGTCTATCTGTGCATCAAAACTGAATAGATGCAGATCAAGAATAAAATACACGGATCTAAAAGAAGTTAACAGGTTTCCAAAATTACTGTATTTACTAGAAGATATTTTTGTTGCATCCAAATTACAGGTAAGCCTTATGGGGAGGATTCTAGAGGAAGCACAAGCATTAGAGAGGTATTTTCCATTAGTGTGGACGAGATAATACTTACAGGTACAGCATTACAGAGTACTGGAGTGATCAATTCTGCATTGACTGTTTCTGAAGCAGAGGCATTCATGTGGCTAATTTGCTTTATTGCCATCCTACATACAGTCTAAAAATGACTCCATGTCTGTTCTCTCAGTCAATGGGCAGCTGCAACAGGTTTTTCCCAGTTTTGCACAATCAATGTATAATGGTTGGTTAGCTGCTTTTCCAGCAGGAGGGGTCCCTGCTTTTCAACATCTGCCAAGATACAGTATCCTGATAATTACTGTTTTCCAGATGTGGCTTCCTGTCAGCGTCAGCGCATTTCAGTCATGCATGGCCTATCTTGGGTGGCATGGTTTAATGTAAGGTGTCCCTGCCCATGGCAGGGGGTTGGAACTGAATGATCTTAAGGTCCTTTCCAAACCAAACCGTTCTATGATTCTATGATTCTGTCTCCTTGTTTGAGGGTCTCTGAGTAGGTGAATCACAGAATCAGTCACACATTTATACAGTTCAGTTCATTAAACTACTATGTAAAGGTTTTGCAACTGATTGTTATTAATACCTGAGTAATTACGTCAGTGTTACTAGTGTGGTATTAAAAGTGCTTCCTTAAAGTAATTGAATTTACTTAAAGTCATTTGTGTCAGGTTACAGCAGTAGTGGTGGGACACTGATGCTTTGTCTACAGCAGAATGCAGATTCTGGTTATATGCTATGTATAATAAATACATAAAATACACATGAAGAAGGGGTGATGTGTTCAAACTGAAGCAGGGGAAGTTCAGGTTAGATATAAGGAAGAAGTTCTTTACTGTGAGGGTGGTGAGGCACTGGAACAGATTGCCCAAAGAAGTGGTAAATGCTCCATCCGTGGCAGTGTTCAAGGCCATGTTGGACAGAGCCTTGGGTGCCATGGTTTAGTGTGAGGTGTCCCTGCCCATGCCAGGGGTTTGGAATAGGATGATCTTAAGGTCCTTTCCAAACCAAACTATTGTATGATTCTATGGTTTACTGCTACACACACATTTCATTCATTTTTAAAATGTTTTTCCTTGTTTCAGTTCAGAAATGTCTGAATAGCTTCCAAACCCAGTCTTGTTCTCTTGGTGTTTAAAGCAAAACCAAGTCTTGTCAAACATCTTGAATAATGTGCAGAATATGCTGATAAAAAATATGTTTTATAACCTAGTGGAAACAATACTGCACGTTTCAGAAACCACTGTAGAAAACAGTAACAACATTCACAAGATCAAAAAGCAGTAATGTGCTCAGCCAAAGTTCTCTGACAAGCAACTCTGGGGCCTCTGTTGTTATTAAACTGGTTTTATACCATCCAGATAAGCAAAGAGGGTACAAAACTCCTTTGGCCAGGAAATGAATCATATCCTATTTTTAGGACAGACAATGTGATCTTTGGGGTGTCGTGTCTGGCCTATGGATTAAGCTTGGTGTAAACACAATTTTTCTCATAGGAAAAGGTTGTAATTGAGTAAGTGCTTGATCAAAAAATTGTGTTTGGGACTGACTTTGCCTGAAGCTTAGAAAATCAGAGAACCTAGGTGGTCTACAAGCTTAGGCATAAGGTGTGTCCATGGCCAGAAGTGAGGCTGAAGGCAGGAGACCAGGAGATTAATGCCAAAAACTGTTGTGGTGTGACAAGAGCAAGGGCAGAGCTTTGGCTAGGTTGGGTGTTTGGACCAGAACTGGAAACTGAAGTTGGAGACCACTGAATCAAGACATAAAAGCACAACAGAAAAAAGCAAAGTGCTGCAAATTACACATTTTTTAGTAGGAATAAAGTGGTGTTCTGTCCATTGCAATGTAAATAAAGAGCAGCAAGAGTCAGCTGAGTCAAACAGCACAAATATTCTATATGATAATGATGCAGACGTTCAGATTCGGTCTTGATGAGATGTTTGTAATCCTTGTCAAGACTGTGAAATGGAAGGAGCAGGGATTAAGTAGGAGAGCATCAAAAACTGATACAAAGAAATGAATTCGAAAGTTTGAATAACACAGTCATTTCAGATTCAGGCATAAAGATTGCATTCGGGGACGGCAAAGATGAGGAGCTGGGATTTCTGAAATTGGAAACTTGCATTATAAGGAAGCAATCTAATAAAATGGAAATGTAGAAAGAAAAATAAGTGAAAGAAATGAGAATGTGGGAACCTGCATTCCTGTGCAACAGGGATGCTAATGTTGCTGAAATAGCAAAGAAACATCAGAGGAGAGAAGGATTCAGGAATGAAGAGTTATTCTTAGTGTGTGCTTAAAACCACAACACCCTTGCTTCTTAGTGCTTGTTAATAAGGAGGAAAGCAAGAGGAGAATTAGGCTTATAAACTCTTCAGTTCTCAACCAACATTTACCCTCTCTCAGCTGCAGATTCCCTTCTGACATACGCCAGAAGACTGGGCTTTGTATATGTGGTTTGTGTTTATCTGCTGCCTTAGACTCTTCTGTTCCTCAGGGTAATTCTGAGTCATCTTTGAGATATTGGTCTGCTAAAGCAATAAAACATCTTTCTTGTCTATAAAATAAAGGTTCAATTTTGCATGGTGTGCCAGAAGAGCAATTATATTTGACAGTGTCAATATTTTGATTTCACACTGTGCCCCATTTTGAATTGCATCTGTCAAGGTAGAGGAAAGGTTTGGTTCTACAGAGAGCACTGTCTATAAGACATGATAGTCTTTATTATGCTGCTCAGCAAATTTGTGTATTTGTCTTCAGCAGGCAAAGAATCAGTTTCATTTTGGGTATGATTAAAAAAAGAAAAAATCCATAAGAAATTAAATGGTCGTAAGTCAGATAAGACCTGATAATAATGAAGAGTTGTATTAACAGTTTTCTACCTTTTTGCTAGCTAGTGAAATGAAAGTGTGGAAACGTTGCAGAAAAAGTTACAGAAAGTAAATAAAAAGAAATACTCAAATTAGCTGAATTACTGTGATTTAATGTTTGAGGTACAGAGCTTGCCATTAGTTCTCTTTTCCGCTTGCACTCTTCAGAGGTAATTGATTTAAAATAACTTGGTTTGAACATACTGGCATAACTTCAGAAAATTATTTTAGTTGTTTTGTTAATTTGCTCCTTTTTTTTGTTATTTTAGCCTTTTACGTGGGAGAACACTTATTATTACATGATGCAGTGATTTCTAGATTAAAAGTAATAATGAGGCTGGTCAAGGACTTGGTAGCCATCGTACAGTGGACACATTAACTACTATAACATCATTTATACTCTTCAAGCCTTTTCAAACCAATATAAGCTCTTTCAAGTTTCTTGTTATGAAGTCTCTTAAGTGTCCTCCTGGGTGGTCAGGAGAGCGTTAATGAAGGCAGCCGGCGTTTTGGCCTCTTAATCCAACAAGAGCTGCTGCTGTTGAAAGAGCAGTAGGGCATTGATATGCTTGGATGTAGGAGATGAAGAATCAATTAACATGCGTGTTTCAAAATCTGGCTTAAGGGCTGAGATGAGCAATAAAGAAAAGGGAACACTAAAGAAAAACCTGCTTTTATGTCTAGTCTTTGAAATGTTTCAAACTGTGGAGAGTTATGTGAAAGAAAATTAATTTAATGGAAACAAGTATTGAAACTGAGAAATGCTTTAAACAGCTCTTAGAGAAGTATGGACAACTATTTAACATCATCCTGAAATTCACTTAATTTAAAAAATAACAGTATTACACATAGTTGCTGCTGTAACATAGAGCATTTTGAGGAATAAAGCTTGAGATCTTTAATTTCACCAAAAATCCCTATGAAACCGTAGTAGAGGGAAAATACAGATTTGATGTGCTTTAAGTAGTGTCTGGTACTGAAGTGATTGTTGTCAATGTGTTTGTGATACTAGAATCAGATACGTGCTCAGAAAGAGAACATGAGAATAAGAAGCTTTACCATTCTGGTGAAGTGGTTGAATTGATACCACGTACTGAACATCCTATTTCAAGGTCATATAACTGTTTTATAAGCACTTCATGTTAATCCGTTACATGATATTCAGCAATCTGAGAGAATCATCAAAGAGGATTTTCTTTTTTTTCTGAATCCAGCAGAAAGTCACCCTTGAACTCCAGTTTAGGAAGGACTATGCTGCATCCTAAGTCAGTGACTCAGGATGCTGCCAGAATGGTGCTGAGCTTAGGTGCACCAACTTCTATGGCCTTCTCAAATTAAAAGAGAATAGAACTTTTACTGTTACAGCAAATTCTTCATCTGTCTGAAGTTTAATGATGCATGTTTCATCTGAGCTATCTTGGTGTATTATGGTTAGTTTTACTTATGACTCTTTGAACCAGCATCCTCCTCCTCATGTGATAGAACTTCACACTTCAGGAGATTCCCATAAGAACCCAGTTCGCTATTCATTAATTTTCTAGAAATAACGTGCTTTATTGATAGAGGATGTTGCTGAGTAACCTTAAAAACTGTAGAAATTAAAAGCCATGGTAAAATGCAGTTTCACAATCGTTGTGATGATGGGGCTTTACTGATAAAACTCTTGTTAGATTTAAGTTCAGAGCTCACTTTGAAAGCTGCTTGGCGGTTCGGAGCAGTACGCATGTATGAGTTTCCTTGTCTTCATGTTACCTCTTTATTTCGTGTTGCCTGGGTGCTGAAGTGCTAAATTCTGCAGACTGTTCATCCGATGATGTACCAACCACGTTATTCTCAGATGCTGATCTGAGCATTACGTCTGTCTTGTATCAATTCTGTATAAAAATCAGTGTTATAAAATTCCTTAGGGTTTCCCTTTTGCATCTTGCTCCCCTTCTGTCACTTATTCCCCAGTTTAACCTCTGCTTTCCTCTTGCCCCTTCACCTTAAGCTGCTCCCCGTCTCAAATGAACGTATTTCTGATGCAAAAGACTTTCCTTTTTTTTCCCTTCTAATACTAGTTTGTGTTGATGTTGGGATTAACCCAAGGTTGGGGATTTCCTTACGGAGAACTCATTTTTGTGCAATTAATTGAAACAACAGATGAAGTGAATGTAGAAAACTTTTGGGTTTTGTGAGGGCAGAGATAATGAGCAGGAGATGATCCCACAGGTTTCTGTGTACGTTTCTCTTCTGCTTTGTTAACATGTTTTCTGAGCTAACTATGCCTTATTCAAGCAATCTTTCAAGTGCTTGAATGAAACCCAACTCTGCACAACTTCACCTGGTAAACAGAAATGCTCTCCTTTTGCAAATGACATGAATTCCTCTAGAGCAGTCCCCTAAATGTTTCCTTCTCTGTTTTTCTGCCCCTTTAACATTTGGGAATGTTTTATTTATTATCAGTGGAAGATTTTTAATCCATTACTGTCTAATTAGTAAACATAAACTGAAATCAGGAGCTGTTTGAGGATAGACATCTGGAATAACCTTCAGACTGGCTTTTTGCCCTTCCAGTCTTCCTGAATTGTTTGAAGACAGAATTGTCGATGAGTGTGGTTACAGAATCACATACACAATCACAGGCCACATAGGGATTGCACAGACTTTCTGAACAACCTGTTCCAGCGTTTGACCACTGTCTACTATGTCTAGATGGAATTGTCACTATTTTGATTTGTGCCCATTGCCTCTTGTCCTGTCATTGGGCACCACTGAGAAGAGCTTGGATCCGTCCTCTTTACTCCTTGCCCCATCAAGTATTTATTCTCGTGGAGAAGATCCTCCTGAGCATTCTCCTCTCTGGGTTGAGCAGCTCGCTCAGCCTTTCCTCATATGACAGATATTCTCATCCCTTAATCATCTTCATCACCCTGTGCTGGACTTGCTCCAGTGTGTCCATGTCTCACTTGTACTGTGGATCCCAGTGCTGGACACCTGATGTGTCTCGCCAGTGCGAAGCAGGGAGGAGCAATCCCCTCTCTCAAGCTGCTGCAGTGCTCTACTTAATGCAGCTCAGGATGCCACTGGCCACCTTTGCTGCAAGAACACATCACTGGTACATGTGCATCTTGTCCACCAGGACCCCCAGGACCTTTTCAGCAAAGCTGCTTTCCAACCAGTCAACCCCAGCCTCTACTGGTACTGAGGTTATCCCTCTCCTGGGACAAGACTTTGCATTACACGATACATTGCTTGTTGCAGCTGGAAGCTGCACTTTGTGACCCTGGAGAATCTTTCCAGCAATAGGTTTTAATGAGCATAAGGAGAAGAATAATGAGCATACCTGCTCTGTTTTTATTTTTTCTCCAAGGGTTTAAATTCAGCCTGTAGCTTAAGTATTTTTTCCATTGATACAGGATGCAGTGGTCTTTATTTCAAAATGCTTATTTTTGCTGTGTAGTTTCCTTTTGTTTGTTGTCTTAGCTTTATTTTCAATGAAAAGTCAGTTAGTTGTTGATTTGGGATTTCAGCTCAAACCTCATTCCTTTCTTCTCTCCATCTTCTTCAATTATAGTTCTTAGTCTTCAATATATACCTTATAATTTTGATCTACCAGGGTAAAGATACAGGTATGTCATTTTTAAAAGGCTTTCGTTAGAACATGACTGTGTGTCTCGTTATCATGAATACAATATTAAACCATTTCAAAAGTTATCAGTATTTGAGTTAGAGTTTCCAATTTAGCACATGTTCACTTGCAGGAAACACTAGGTAATTCTGAGTATGATTTCCCCAGAAGTAATTGAGCTGTAGTTGGGTAGTACTCTAAAGCTTATCTGTGGGATGCTGTAACTTATATTTTCTTCTCAGAGATATTATTGTGTTTTTTCTGTCTGTCCTGAGCTGTGGTAGTGGTGAATTAACCTCATCTAATGTCTGATGAGTCCTCTACCAATGAAAGGAAATGGAAATTTGACATCTTGTGGAAAGTGTTGTTTTCTTGAGCTTCACTTAACAGTAAAATCATTTCATCTTTTCTGTAATGTCATCCCCAATTAGATAAGTATTCTACAGAGCAAAGCCATTTATATCTATTAGAGCAAGAAAAAAGATTTATTTGAAAATATATTGGGTTTTTTTCAATATTTTGTTAAGATTTCCACCCACATAAATATATATATTTCTTGGTTTTAATACATGGTCAGTAATTTTACTTGACACACTATCATAATCAGTACAGGTTTTGATCAGGCATTATCAAGCAGTGCTGCAGACACTTTCTATCCTGAAATAGAAAGAACTAGAAGAACTTTGTTAATATACAGCAAAGCCCCTAATTTATTTTGACATGCGCTAGTGTTTGACTGTACTGTCCTTCTTCAAGGATATAACAGCCAAATTCACCTCATTTAATTTAATACATAATTTTTAAGGCGTTTTGTGATTTCTCCCAGGAAGTTATTCATTCATCCAGTTGAAGAGAGATTCTTAGGCATAAAAAGCTGTTTTAGTCTTCATGACTTGTTTGAGGTCATATTACCCAAACTTGACAAATCTTATCAGTAACATTGAAACTGAGAATCAAATATAATTACTGAGGAAAGGAGCATTTCTGTACATAGCTTTAGCTGGAAACATGAAAGAACCGCAGGACACGATGGTGGTAAATCTATTTTTAAAAGAGAGCATTGCTATTTAATGAAATGCTGAGCCCAGGGAATGCAGTCAAGGATAATCAGAGGCACTTATCACGTTTGACAGGCTGCAGTATTTCTTATGGCTTTGTTTCAGCCCATGACTTCTTACTTTGGTAATCAAGTGCTCTCTGTGCCTACCTCTGGAGAAAACATTAAAGTTTTAAAAAAGCATAGTAAGAAGAAAAGTATAGCTGGAAGGGATGGGAGAACGCTTGAAACATCACCTTTGAAATATTTAAACACCTTAAACCAGAGGTTTAATCCCAGGAGGATTGACGTAGTCCTTCGTCTTTTGCAAGCTAGGTAAACTCAACTTGATGCAGAATTATAGAATCATAGAATAGTTAGGGTTGGAAAGACCTTAAGATCATCCAGTTCCAACCCCCTGGCATGGGCAGGGACACCTCACACTAAACCATGGCACCCAAGGCTCTGTCCAACCTGGCCTTGAACACTTGCCAGGGATGGAGCATTCACAACTGTTGTATGAGTGAATCGCTTCACTGGTGTTCAGAGCACACTTATAAATGGTCTTGTTAGCTTGCTTTTCAAGATCTATAGAGATGAGCTCTCTATCACGATATTCTATCAAGCATAGTCCTGCCACAGCCAAAAAAAAGAAAGAAGTTCTCAGCGAAGTCTGAATTTCCACTGTTATCACCATTTCCTCCGTATTTTTCAACTTGAAGAAGCATGAAGTATGTTAAAGTAATGGCTGATTTAGTTTCCATCAGGAGATGGAGAATACATTAGGAGATCCACATAGACGAGGTTTCTCATGTAGTGTGATCAGCGGTGTGCATGTTCTCTGCGTTCATAGTAACAAGGCATGCTGGCCTACACTGGATTGTTGAAAATTAGTGGTTTCTGCCTTAATGCATCTCAAATACGTTTACCTTTATTCGCCTTTAGAACATCATTAGTAAGTAGTGGAAAGGACATGCGCCAAAGTTTAATTTCAGTTAATAAGTTCAAGTAAGTATGCTGTGAACACCAGCAAAGTGTTTCACTGATGAGATCTGCATATTCGAGATTACTCCTACATCTCAAGCCGTTTTAGCTTGAGTATAACTCAGCATAATTGACACTGAAGAAGCGCATAGAAATAGCTGTGAACCAGCGGCAACACCTTCACTTTTGTCAACAGTATTTTCCTCATTGGAAGCTCTTCATAGAGCTTCAGCTTTTTGTGTCTGCTGCTTCTGACCTTGTGGGTAGGCAGCTTAAAGTTATTTTTAGACCGTTTGTGAGTGTATTTATGTGACACTGACTCTTTTAAATTTGAAAAGCCAAGAAGCTTTTTATAACGTTGTTAAAGAGGCAGTGGTCATGGCTCAGTAGTTAAACTTGAATTCTATTTTACACTTAAAAGCTGAGATTTATCCTTTTAAGCCCTGCACTGGCTTAATGGTTCAATACAAGTGTGTGTTTGCTGGGAAATGGTTTCTGGCTGCTTTGCTCTGTTTGTGTGCATTTTTTCCCTTAAAAAGACAAGGTCTAGTTTGCACTGTGTATCATCTTTTTTGCTATCTTTTTGTGTTTTAATGGTTATTAATTTCTGACATTCTGGATATTTTTGAAAAATAATGCAATTTGAGGATAAAACCCAAACCCCAGTTATACCTAAAATAAAATAAGGTTTGAATGTATCAATCAGCAATTTAAACTAGGGGGGAAACTCAGAGATGATACCCTAACTATTCTCACATTAATCACCGCATATTCAATACATTCATGAGTAAAACTTAGCCCAGAGAAAGACTGATGTGTGAGATACTGGAAAAGGGGCAGTTTCACCATGCAGTGACTTGCATTTTGTCTTTCTGATTTTCCTTTTTCCCCTGATGGAATTGAGAGGAGCTTGTCTTGGAATCTCATACAATAGCTTGCTGCTTCTGCATACATTATTTGATCAAAGTCTAGGATCTCCAGGTATTTTTCTGTTAATGAAACTGGCTGTGGAAATAATGCTTTGTAGCAAGCACATCTGTTCTCTTTGTGAAGTTTGCTTTTGATGCACTTTTTCTGTTATTAAAATAAATAGTTGTGGGATGTTTTTTTTTTCCTTTGAGTGATTGCCCCATGCACACTTTCTAACATGGATGTATGCAAATCCAACTGCTTGCCATCAAATACTTTATGTTCTCCTGTACTGAATACCCTTAAAATATGTGGGTATCTCCCAAAGGAGGCTTCGTCTACCTGGGTCATTCTTAGCATGGCATTGCAGCTGTGTTCTTTTAGTTTCCTTGCTATCCCTTTAGAGTATTGCCTTGCTTGTGTTCTGAATGCTTAGACAAAAATATATATATAGAGAGAGTTTTCACTTTTGGATGTCGACTTCAAAGCTGTTGGGCTTTGAGGGTCTCACTTGTTTCAATCTGTTTGTACCTCTCAGTCTTAACTTTTGATGTTTGATCCCAAAGCACATAGATTTTCCATTCTTGATTTCCTCTTTTCAAATGAAAAAGACAAAACGTTTCAGAATAGTCAGTCTTCAGGAAGGTCACTGGTTAGTGCTCTGTTGTGAATAGCAGAATTACCTTCTCTATTGCCTTATAGCCCTATGAGTATTTACAGTGTGGGGTGGAGCAGACCTCAGTCAAGCAGCCTCTATCAGGGGCAACCGAAGGAGAAAAATAGTCTTCATCTGCTCTGGTGGGTGCTTATGATTGTGAGTTTCTGTCTTCAACAACTTGCTGCATCCCTGTGTCAGGTCACAGTGCTCTTCAGTGAGCCACACAGTTACAGGGAAATCTCAGTCTTTCCCTGAAGCTTCCACAGCATTAAAACTTCCAGGACTTCCCAAGAACATTTTGGAAACTTTTTCTTGGTAATGCAATTACCTTAATAAAAATATGTTATCTGTCTGTGTCCTTGAGATACCTGGAATTATTCCCATCCATAACATACTATTTACAACATACCTGTTGTTACTGTTGATGTGCTGAACTAAGGCAAACCTGTGTTATTACCATGTCACAGGTTGATGCAATAGGCACATCCTGCAGCTTATATACTATTTTCTCAGTATCATAAGAGGCAAAGTACTCTGCCAACAAGAAATTGTATTGTGGGAGCTGGAGAAGAGAGAGATGCAGTTAATTCCTTGTGCGCAATGTGTGCCTCTGGAGCTTGTAGTAACGTTACAAAAGCTGCCCTTTGTTCTCTGACCCCCTAATTGGGCTCCAGCAATGATCTGTAGCCTTGCACAGGCATTGTCAGTCTCCCTTACCTGCTTTGGCTGCAGTTGGTGATTCACCAGTGATGGCCATCCTCATGGCATCCCAGACCTCCAAGGGACCATCCTCTTTGTTTCCTCCCTTGAGTTTAATGGGTGTTTGAACACTTTGTAGACTGCAATTCTTGAAGTAAATCCAACTGTTAAGTCCCTCTTAAGAATAACTACTTTGTCCATAGGCTTTTCTCTGTCTGTTCCAGGAACATTCCTCGTGAAATCCTGCTTAGAAACACTACTAAATGTCTTCCCCACCAGGTTTCCTCTCATTTGATAAGAATGGAGCTTTACAGAAGCTGTTTTCCCTTAACAAAGAGAAAAAAAGGACAGAGACTTATTCTGAAATTCAGAAAAGGGTGAACAGTTTTTGTGGTTCAAGTTAAGTATGGTAGCTGTGGTTGAAATAAACTTCTATCACTTCATGAGGAAAACTAACTTGTTTCTATCCATCTTCTGGGATGTGTGCTTTTCATGTTTTCCATGTTCTACTGTAAAATAGAATCAGTTTTTCGTAGGTCAAGACCACTGTCATAGAATCATAGAATCATAGAATAGTTTGGGTTGGAAAGGACCTTAAGATCATCCAGTTCCAACCCCCCTGCCACGGGCAGGGACACCTCACACTAAACCATGGCACCCAAGGCCTCATCCAACCTGGCCTTGAACACCGCCAAGGATGGAGCATTCACAACCTCCCTGGGCAACCCATTCCAGTGCCTCACCACCCTCACAGTAAAGAATTTCTTCCTTAGATCCAATCTAAACTTCCCCTGTTGAATTTTGAACCCGTTACCCCTTGTCCTGTCACTACAGTCCCTGATGAAGAGTCCATCCCCAGCATCCTTGTAGGCCCCCTTCAGATACTGGAAGGCTGCTCTGAGGTCTCCACGCAGCTTCTCTTGTGCAGGCTGAACAGCCCCAACTTTCTCAGCCTGTCTCCATACAGGAGGTGCTCCAGTCCCTGATCATCCTCGTGGCCTCCTCTGGACTTGTTCCAACAGTTCCATGTCCTTTTGATGTTGAGGACACCAGAACTGCACACAATGCTCCAAGTGAGGTCTCCCGAGAGCAGAGTAGAGGGGCAGGATCACCTCCTTTGACCTGCTGGTCACGCTCCTCTTGATGCAGCCCAGGATACGGTTGCTTTCTGGGCTGCGAGCGCACACTGCAGCCGGCTCATGTTCATTTTCTCATTGACCAACACCCCCAAGTCCTTCTCTGCAGGGCTGCTCTGAATCTCTTCTCTGCCCAACCTGTAGCTGTGCCTGGGATTGCTCCGACCCAGGTGTAAGACCTGTCGGTACAAGGATGTGTAGTTTGAATTCTCTGTAGCTCTGAGGCTGTTCATGAAGGTCTCTGCACCAACAGCTATGTACATGGCAAGTTAAGTGGAGTTATTTTTTATCATTACTTCAAACAGGTACAAAGATTCCTGGAGGTGACTGTGCAGCTGTCTCACTTACTCGAGCTAATTTGAGCCATGCTTTTTCTCTGATGATGAGACATGGCCAGCATCTGCAAAGGGGAGCCTTTCGTCTTCAGCTTTTGCCCTGTTATGGTTTTTCCCTGGTTAGGACACAAAATCTCTGATGCATTTAAGAGCACTGGAGCTCTGGGCTCCTTTTATGTAAGCAGTGATCATGTTGCAGGTCCTGGTAGGTGTTAATAGGACTGTATGGTATGTAGTCAAGAAACTAGTGTAAAATGAAGCACAAAACATTTTGATTTGTGTTGAGTAATTTCTGGCTTCCAAGATAATCTCCTTGACTTAATTTTAAGCACTGAAATATGCCTGGAATTTCATTTGTGATCGATATCAACTAAAGATTTGACTTTGCTGTGGGTTCTGTACTGGCTCAGATCAGATGTGTTTCTAATTCCCTGATTTGTGTTACTGATTTACTGGTTGCAACTAATGGTGGATGCTTTTCCTCAATTCCAGCTCTTGTTGAAAATACCTTAGGAAGGAGATGCTATTGTAATTGTCAGGATAAGGGGTAACGGGTTGAAACTTAAACAGGGAAAGTTTAGATTGGATATAAGGAAGAAATTCTTTCCTGTGAGGGTGGTGAGACACTGGAATGGGTTGCCCAGGGAGGTTGTGAGTGCTCCATCCTTGGTGGTGTTCAAGGCCAAGTTGGATGAGGCCTTGGGTGCCATGGTTTAGTGTGGGGTGTCCCTGCCCATGGGAGCGGGGTTGGAACTGGATGATCTTAAGGTCCTTTCCCACCTTAACTATTCTATGATTCTATGATTCTATTTGTATTTAATGAGTAAGTTTCCAACAGCTGCTTGGTCTTTTGAGTTATAAAACTTACCCAAAGCTCAGATCAGAAGTGCACAGTGTGGGGAGCATCTCTGCACTTAGCTGAGTGTCAGATCAGCTAGACGTACTTTTGTTGGCAGCAGGAAAAGATGCAACTTGTTTCTTAATGGTGGTGGAGAGGCCGGAGAATAATTTAACGCTGAGCTTAATGGAGTTGATTGCAAACCCTTTAAGACCTGTAGTTAAAAAGTCAGGTGACTTTTTCCTTTTATCAGTCTCATTTTTTACGTTGAGTTTAGTTTGGACATTGAGAGAAGCTGAAGGGGGTGAGGGAAGCACACTAACCTTGTTTGGGTCATTTTCCAACAGCATGTGGATGGGTCAAGGCTTGAATGAGGTGTTATGTGAGGTGATAAGGCTAAGGGGAAAGAAGTACCTTATGTGAATGTAGCCAATACATAAACACCCAAATGGACCGGGACATCTTAAAAGAACTTCCCAGTGTTTGGTGAACGACCTTCCTTTTCCGTGTTTGTAAATACCAAAGTCTTTCTAGCTACAGGAGTGGAAAAACATAATGAAGGGTTTCATTATAGCCTGGCCCATGTTTAAGCTACAGAAATGTTAACTGAATTCTAGTTGCTTGGCCGAATTCTGACCTGCCTTTGCACTTTCTTCTCTTCTGGGCATGGCAGAGACTTTGGAAAAGTTGGGTATTGATAGTGATGAATGGAAAGAAGATCATAAACATTAATAATCTGAGTGTGGGGATTAGATGACTGGAAGGGAGGAATTAAAATGATAACCAAAAGAAATTTGATTTGGAGTCACTGACCCAATAGACCATAAGATAGTAACTTAACTTAGTTTGAGCAGTTTATGAGTAAGGCTGAAGTTTTGTCTGCAGATTTGTCTATATTTTTGAAAAGACTTTTGTGTTCTGAAGAATCATTTTAATTATTAATAGTACTGAGAGTAGATGATGTCTTCACTGAAATGAACAGGGTACATCAAAACAAAGTATTTTTGTACCTTGAGATCAGTAAAGCTAACTCTGTCACAAGAAATTGTAATTTATTTTCCTGGAAAGGCTCATGACAATAAGAATCACGAAGGAATCAAAATTTCCACCCTTACAAAAAAACCTCCATTATTAAATCTCCTGAACTTTGGAAGAAATGGAAGTAAAAGAATCATTATTAATTCCATGCACTTGCTTATGTATTTGATAACCATTATTGTTATAAGTGTTATCTTTTTATCTGCTCGATCAGATCTTACTGTTTTGAATCCTGACACGAATGTAACAATTTAGTTGCATTTTCCCCCCTACATTCAGTTTAGGTTTGTTCACAGTCATTGCACTCTGTATATTCTATATTATTCCTTGTTCACTGGATGGAAAAGCAAAATATGTATGCAAAATGAAAGGTGAAAGTTAAGAAATTCAGGAACATGAATTTAAGGATAGGAAAGTGTATGCATCGTGCTTGAAGTTGTGAGCTGAGGTCTTGTTTTTCATTTCAATTTAGACTTGTTAAGTACTAAGGTAAACATAGAAAGTGAAGTTTGTGTTAAGTCAACGCAGTGTTTTTTAAAATATCCATAATCTTAAATAATGTTCAGTGCTGTGTTCTGTAAATAGTGCTCTAAACTGGTTCTTAGCATATCTTACATTACTCATGAGCAGCCTTTATCCCATGTTATCCTACAGCAACACTGCCATGCCCAACAACATCAGGCACAGCAGAGGCATCATACCAATATTTCCTTTTTTTCACTTGATACATTGGTGGAAAGCATATATAAGATGGGCATCACTTAATTCAGTTTATTGAAATAAGTATTTCAGTTTATTCTGCTTATTTCAGCAGCTTATTTCAGCTCTCACTTTCCTTCTGAATACAAAAGGACTTGAGTGGGACACGACTTAATTAAGAATATTCAGTCATGGCCTTTAATATGAACTAAGAGAATTTCATGAAAGTAAGTTACGGAGTGATTAGTGAGTGCTGATAAAATGGTGACAACAAGCAGTAAGTACATACACCCAGGCTTTAATCATGGTATTTAAATCTAGATGAGAAGCATTCTTATGTCAGTATTCGTTGTTTGCTTCCTAGGCTGTTCTGCGTGGGTTCAAGTCAGCTTCTTTCTTGTAATTTCTCCTGTATTTTGATGTCAGGTTTCCTTTTCTGGAAGGAGCCAGCCATTTGTAATTTTGAAGGAGAGTTCCTTGTCATTGATCTGGCTTTATCTGAGAAGCTCTGCAGGCTGGACTCCTGTACAATGATATGCTCAAGCACACAGTGACATCAGAGAGTTGGCTTCGTCTGCACTATTTGTCCTGAAAACACACTCACCAAAACAAGCCCTGGTTTTTGTCTTTCATATGGCCTCTTGCTATTCTCTGTGCTTCTGTCAACTACACAGACTCACTTGTTTTTGATCCCTTGTGCACAGCAACTAAGTGTGAAATAAACAATAAACCATGACTTCCAATAGTGAAATGATAATTATTTAAGCAGGGTTCCTAAACCTGCTTAGCATGTATTGCAATAGGATAGGAACTTTCTCGAGACAGAAGGTCACAGATTGGATCTAAGGAAGAAATTCTTTACTGAGAGGGTGGTGAGGCACTGGAATGGGTTGCCCAGGGAGGTTGTGAATGCTCCATCCTTGGCGGTGTTCAAGACCAGGTTGGATGAGGCCTTGGCTGACATGGTTTAGTGTGAGGTGTCCCTGCCCATGGCAGAGGGGTTGGAACTGGATGATCTTAAGGTCCTTTCCAACCCTAACTATTCTATGATTCTATGATTCTATGAATTGGTATTATCTAAAGAAATACAACAATAAAAAGAGATAGATAAAAAGTAAGTTACTGGGAATTATTTGAAGGAAAATACCAATTTGGCTTAGAATATACAGGTTGTCCCAGGTTTGTCTCCGTGTTAGCTGAACAAGTGCTGAATTAATTTCGTTCCAAAGGCAATTTGTGCATAGAGCTATTTATCCATATCTGATATGAATGAAAAATTATTGGTTTAACTAAATCATATTGTATGTTTCTCAAAATGAGGTGAAGATGACTTCATTTTTGACAATATTCAGAAAGGAAAAGTGTAGAAAAGCACATGGGGACAGGTAAGTGTTGCTTCTCCTCTTCCCCTGGCTTCTGCAGCCTAGGAAGGTCCCTTGTATCTGAGTTTTGGAGTATGCTTTCATCCTTGCCTTCCAGCTCCTGAAGTAGCTGCCAGGGCCTGGACCAAAGCACCTGTACAGTGGCTTGAGGACAGGGCTCTGCGCGCTGCTGAGCTGATGCTTGCAGTGAGCAATAGTTAGCCTCAGTGCTGACAATGGCTAGAGATGAAAAGCCCCAAAGCTTGTCAATGAGAATTGTTTCACTGCAGGTTTTTTCCCCATTGCATTATTCTTTTTGATGATATTCATGATTATAACCCCAAATGATCCCTACTTATTGTCACTCGCATTACAGCTGGCAGGTAGTGTAGTGATTTGATTTAGTGGTTTGCTGCATTCTGTGGTAACCTCTGGATTTCCTTAAGAGAACAGTCCAACTGACAAAAAAGTGTGTAGGAACCTATTTGAAGGATATTACAGCTAAAAAAAGAGAAGACTACTATTTTATTACTCTGTCCTCAATTTTGCATCATTAGAGTCTTGTATATTTAGGAAGAGTGCTGCTATTTAGCCCTACCACCTGGAAGCAACTTGATTTGCAATTAAGAAAACTGCTCTTTCTAGTAATATGAAAACTCTTAACATGCTATTTTAGTGACATGTCATACAGTGTGTCATGTGCTGATTAAAGTCAAGGTTTGTCCTTTTTGGGAAATGATTCTAATATAGTCTAGTCAAAGAATTCCATTTAATTACATGTGTAATACAACTTTCTGCCTTTTACTTAATTGGTCTCGCCTACGATGTTTCTGCCTATTAGATGATAATTTAGCAATTTCCAATTTGTATATCCCTGAGGGAGGCTCAATGGGAATAAATGGCAGTAAAAAAAGTCTCTGCAGCTTTATTCCTCGATTTACTGCTTGGTGGTGTCTCTTTTTCAGTTGTGTGGATGAAGAGAAATGGAGAATAGTAAGCAATAAAAAGGGAAATCTTTTGTAGAAAACGCTTAGTTTCAGAACAAAGCAGATTGTGTAATCTTTGCTTTAGTATATTTACGGTATTATTTGCTTAATTTAGGTTCTGTAAACCAAATTTTAATAATCTCTGCTTCTAGTTTTAATATCAACCCTATAATCTATTTATACCTGTCTAGTTGAATAACTCAGCAAATCAGCACATCAGGAGCATGGCGGTTTCTCAGTTGTGGATGGGAAAGTTTATAAAGCTACTGCACAGTTCTGTGGTGCAATTTGTCTGGTAGTAGTAGCCTGTCATTTTGGGATAATCTGACTGGTATTTACTATGTGAATTTGTTCTTTAGATGGGAAGGATTTGATTTTTATTGTAGACTGTCAAATTAGCCAAACACTGTTTGTGTCTGAATATGTGGCTCCTCTATGTATTTGGAGACTTCGGCTCCTTTGCAGGGACTGGGAACCAGGTGGGATGGAATGGTTTTAAAGAAGAAAATACTGGTGATCTCTGTACAAGTGAATTTCAAGTGTCTCATAAGCTGGAAGTGAAAATATATTGATTTTCTCCCGTTTTAAAAATAGGCAATAAGATTGATTCCTAAACTGGATTCAGTTTGAAGTGGATGCCTAAACCTAGATACACCTACAATAAAATAACATATGACTATAATAAAAACATATGTTTTTATTGTAGTCAGAAAAAATCTAGTCAGTGGAAAGTATACGTCATTTCATGAAAGGGATCTCAGATGATTGCTTTCTGTTTTAGTACCTATGGATTTTACCTTGCAGTTTGCATTTTTTGAAAGGAAAAATTGTTTTGCAGAAAATTAGATAGCATCATCTGTGGAGCTTTTATCTATAAAGAAATACTACAAGGAAGCAGAGATTCCCGGAATTTTGATTAAAATTTTTTCTTAGTCCATAAAATTAAGGTTTAGATAGAATCATAGAATGGTTTGGGTTGGAATGGACCTTAAGATCATCCAGTTCCAATCCCCCTGCCGTGGGCAGGGACACCTCACACTAAACCATGGCACCCAAGGCTCTGTCCAACCTGGCCTTGAACACTGCCAGGGATGGAGCATTCACAACCTCCCTGGGCAACCCATTCCAGTGCCTCACCACCCTCTCAGTAAAGAATTTCTTCCTTATATCCAATCTAAACTTCCCCTGTTTAAGTTTGAACCCATTACCCCTTGTCCTATCACTACAGTGAATAGGTGAATGAAGGGTTAAAGAGAAATGCTGACAGAAATCCCCCCTTCAACATTTACATGTTTTAAAACATTACCGAATCTTCAAATAATATCAGGCTTTTTTTTTTTACTTGAAATAATTGTTTCTCAGTTTCAGAAGCACTGAGCAGATTAATCTAAAAAAAAATGTATTTTGAAAGCCAAGTATTTTTAAAGCATTATTTAAAGCAGCTGTGAGTGAAATACTTAAATGAAAAATTGCAGCGCTCCTTAATCTTGTTTGAGTACTCCTTATTTTAAGAATATTACTTCTCTAATAAAAATTGTGCAAAGCTTTAGTAGCAGACTTAAAATGGTACCTTCAGTGTGAACTTTTAATTGAAAGTTCAGATTTTGTGGGTTTTGATTTAAATTGTTCCTCATCTGGAGGCGTTGTGCTAACTGTGAGAAGAAAGAGAGGTCTGGAAGTCCATCAAAGTGTCATCTCAGACACCATTAGTTGACAGCTCATAAACTATAGTATTTATAATCCCTCTTCCCTCCATTTCCTCCAAATGTAGTTAATAAATGTGTTCTCATAAAAGAAATTTGTGTATATGAAAATCACAGAACTACACAGAATGGTTTGGGTTGGAAGGAACTGTAAAGCTCATCCAGTTCCAACCCTCTGCCATGGGCAGGGACACCTTCCACTAGACCAGGTTGCTCAGCCGTTGCAGTCATTTTTATGGTAAAGATGATGAGCCTCCTGATACCTATTCCCTGTATCCCTGAGCAGACTCATTTTCTAAGACTCTGAAGGTGGACAAGGGACCTCAGCTGGCAGCTCATCAGTTTTCACCCACTCTTAACATAACTTTCTAGACCACTCTGAATACAAACTGTTCCATCTCTGCTGGGACCTTTGGGGTGCTGCTGTCTGCATGTCCTTTTGGGGACCTGAATGATGAGAAATGTTGTTTTATTAGTGGCATCAAAAATCCTGGTTTTACCTCCGAGTTCCTTTACGCTAGATGCATATTCTGTGAAAGCTTCCCAAGCACGACTTTGCTCACAGGTGTAATTTTCCTTTCTAAAATTCCAGCTGCTGTGTTCAAACTATTTTTGAATCATAGGAATCAAGAGCCTTATGATCTAGTTTGATTTGAAGAGGGTGTTTTGATTTGCTTTAGTTCTGTGAAGATGCTGCCCAGACATGAGGCAGGAACGCAAACAGGGCTGTGCAATTGATTGTCCGTATGTGATGCGTGGTCCATACCACCCTAGTTATCTGAGGTAGGTTAATATGGCAGGGAACTGCTCCAAAATGAGTATTTTTCCATGTGAATAATTAAATAAATACTTCATTTCTAGCTCTAGCGTTCAGCTGTAAGGCTGGTGGCCGTTCAGTTTTACTGCCCTTTCCCATGGGAGCTCAAGCTCGTGGCTTGCTGAATAGCAGAGCAACTGGCAGGGGGGTTATTTGATGAGAAATGGTGACTTCCAAATGGGATGTTTTGGCTAAAATAACAAAGTATTTTAGAACTGTGCTTATTTTCTAATATACTAATAAGGCAAATCAGATGCAGCGCAGCAGTATGGAGGGCAAAGTGTGCACAGGTAAATCAATATAAACATAATGAGATAAAAGTGAAGACAATCCTAGCACTGCATATTGCTGAAGTTGGATCCAGGGCTGCCAAAGGCTGAGTGTAATTAGCAATAAAAGCAATGCCTTGGTTTATTAACCATTATTTCCTGTGCAAAGGTGTGGAGGGAAAGTGCTTTGAGGCTGTCACATTGACATTTACGAAGGATCTAACTGCTGTTGAGAATTGCTAAGACCAGTGTGGTCTTTCAGGCCGCCGCACTCCACAGCGGGAGAGTTTGGTTTTGGAAGATAGATTGTTTCTGTGTATGCTTCTAAATACATGTTTATGTGTTATTGGTAGAGGAAGCATTAAATAAACTTATACATACGGTATTTTTAGGGAAAATTACTGTTTAGGTGGTAATTTTGTGTGTGGTGAGGTGTGTATAATTTTTATTAATAGTGTTGAGCAGTTGACTGCTATGGAACCTGTACGCCTCCTCGGGTGAAGCTTACTCATCGGGACTTAAGCTTCTGGGAGCATGATTAAAGCTTCTTGTGCCCCCGCTCATGTTTGTGAATATTATTCCTAATGCCAGTCACAAAATAAGCTCTGCAGGTCAAAACTCAGACCATGTTGCTATAGTGGGAGATACTCACTGCTGTACTAGTGCTTTGCTTTCTTAAACTCATCAGGGGACTGGAGCACCTCCCGTATGAAGACAGACTGAGAAAGTTGGGGCTGTTCAGCCTGGAGAAGAGAAGGCTGCGTGGAGACCTTATAGCAGCTTCCAGTGTCTGAAGGGGGCCTACAAGGATGCTAGGGAGGGACTCTTCATCAGGGACTGTAGTGACAGGACAAGGGGTAATGGGTTAAAACTTAAACAGGGGAAGTTTATATTGGATCTAAGGAAGAAATTCTTTCCTGTGAGGGTGGTGAGGCACTGGAATGGGTTGCCCAGGGAGGTTGTGAATGCTCCATCCCTGGCGATGTTCAAGGCCAGGTTGGATGAGGCCTTGGGTGACATGGTTTAGTGTGAGGTGTCCCTGCCCATGGCAGGGGGGTTGGAACTGGATGATCTTAAGGTCCTTTCCAGCCTTAACTATTCTATGATTTTATGTCCTGACTTCCCCCAGCTTTGCTCTTTGGCAGGCTAGTTTTAAGCATGGCATTGCTCCCAAAACTTGCTTCTGGGACCCAAGATTCTTTAATAAAGCCTGTATAACTCTATACACCAAAAGAATCAATGAGTCTATGGCAAAATAAACATTTTCAAGTCCTTGGTCTAACTGGAGTACAAGACTCTTCAAGGAACTAAGCAAGGATTGCTCTGAACAGCTGTTGCTTATTTTAAGAAACCTGGAAAATGTGAAGGTGATGTGTGATAAAAGTGTACGGGTGTTATGGATCTAGGAAGGGAAATTGGTTGGGAAAACAGTGACTTGGGAAAGAATTTGGTTATCACATTGAATTATCTCAAGGCAGACTTCTACTGCCGTGCTCTGGGGAGAGGGCTGATGTTATCTTTGTATGTAAAAATAGAAGACAAGCAAGTAGATTGTGACTTAATAATTCAGTATGAATGTAAAGTCTAGTTGTATCTCAAAGTGACAGTCCATGGTGAAACATCTACACTTGCACACTAAGATTTGTATATTGTCATTTTACCGAAACATCTTTGAATCACTTTCTTTATGAAAAACTTCTTTTACAAAGTTTTTTACTTTACAAAGAAGTTGCGTATAAAGCTCTACATCACTTAACTTCCTCTTATATGATCAGTGAGATGGACTGCTTCATGTCATGATTTTTCACCTGTATAGGCTGTTCTGGTGTTCTGAGAACTTTTTGATTTTGATTAGGACCTCAGTATCTTCTCTGAAGATAAGGATTCAGGTGTGTGCCACATGTTGTAGCCATCTTCCTTGAAAAGAGGAGCGTTGTCTTCGATTGCATGATTGACTGGGGATTTTTAAGCCTTTTCTCTAAAGAGAGAGTTGATGAGAAGCTTGGCATGACCCAGCAATGTGTGCTTGCAATCAGAAAGGCTGCAGGTTGAGGGAGGGGGTTCTCCACCTCTAGTTTGCTCTGGTGAGAGCCCACCTGGAGAACTGCATCCAGCTCTAGAGGCCTCAATACGAGAACAACGTGGACCTGTTGGGGAGAGTCCAGAGGAGGCCATAAAGATGATCTAAGGGCAGTCTTCTTAATCTTTTCCTGAGCAGGTGGAGAAAGCTGGAATGTTAACCAGGCATGACTGTAGAATGAGTTGTTTTGGTCTTGTTTATTGTACCTGACACAAAATATTTTTAATTTACTTATTTTATCTTTTGAACTTTCTGCCATATAAAGGCAATATTGAATTATACAAATGAGCAACTGAATATGAACATATATCTTTTGAAATTCGTATCTCTGATTATTAATATTCTACTGAGAAGCAGGAGGTTCAGTATGGTATTATTTTGGATAATGAGAGGATTACAATCCTTGCATAGTTTAACTGTGGTAAAGGGAGGATATTCAACTCAATCTTCAAGTATCATTGTGCTTACTCTTCTAGATTTCCTAAAGATGTAAATGACTATTGATTATTAGTCTCTTGTGCCCCCTATAGAAATTGTTGCACCTATAGAGCAGGCTATTGCCTCTATTACTTTTCATTTCTTATTTCAGTTTTGCTGCATAGTGATTGCCATAGAATTCAAAATTATTGAAATGGGCAAGTAAAAAAAGGTGGAAGTTGAAGATAACTGTCCTGCTTCTTCATTTCTAGTTTATGGGTTTCAGGTTTGGAGTTAGGAATTAAAAAGCTAGATTCTCAGCATGCATAGTATAACCTCATTTAAACAGAAGATTTATGTAGCTAACTATCTCTTAACACTGTTCCATTTTCAAATATTACATTTTATAGAGAACTATTCTTTCCTAGTTAATTTTTTATCATCTGAAACGTTGTGGATCGAATAAGTGTAAGCTGGTGAATTTTGCAGACTTCAGCACTATAGTTTGACTTTTATCTCCTCTTCAATTATTTTAAATAAATAAATAAGTTCTAAATGCAAATTATTTTAATTTAATTGACCGTTCCAAGATTAATGGAAAAAATTATCTTTTGCTCTGCATAGTTCTGATAGTGAAGCAATCGTTTTTCTTTATGAAGTCAGTTTTAGGCCAGGAGGAGAGATCATTACTTGCAGGTCACTCGAGCTACTTATTTTTACAGTTGTATTTTATAGTAGTGAATGAAATACAGATTGCGGTTCTAAAACAGTGAAATAATTAGAAGTAAAAACAAGGTGTATATTGATATGAATTACGTGACATTCTGATATTCATCTAGGGATATGTATGTATTCTTCTCAAAAGAGATTTGATTCTTGAGGTCTCTCTTTGCCTATAAATCATAAAATCATAGAATCATAGAATCATAGAATCATAGAATACTTATGGTTAGAAAGGACCTTAAGATCATCTAGTTCCAACCCCCTGCCGTGGGGGCCACACTCTCCAACTTTCTCAGCCTCTCTTCATACGGGAGGTGCTCCAGTCCCCTGATCATCCTCGTGGCCTCCTCTGGACTTGTTCCAACAGTTCCATGTCCTTTTTATGTTGAGGACACCAGAACTGCGCACAATGCTCCAAGTGAGGTCTCACAAGAGCAGAGTAGAGGGGCAGGATCACCTCCTTTGACCTGCTGGTCACGCTCCTCTTGATGCAGCCCAGGATACGGTTGCTTTCTGGGCTGCGAGTGCACACTGCAGCCGGCTCATGTTCATTTTCTCATTGACCAACACCCCCAAGTCCTTCTCTGCAGGGCTGCTCTGAATCTCTTCTCTGCCCAACCTGTAGCCGTGGCTGGGATTGCTCCAACCCAGGTGTAGGACCTTGCACTTGGCATGGTTAAACTTCATCAGGTTGGCATCAGCCCACCTCACAAGCGTGTCGAGGTCCCTCTGGATGGCATCCCTTCCCTCCGGCATATCAACCGAACCACACACCTTGGTGTCATCGGCAAACTTGCTGAGGGTGCACTCAATCCCACTGTCCATGTCAGCGACAAAGATGTTGAACAAGACCGGTCCCAACACCGATCCCTGAGGGACACCACTCGTTACTGGTCTCCAGCTGGACATCGAGCCATTGACCACGACTCTTTGCGTGCGGCCATCCAGGCAGTTCTTTATCCACCGAGTGGTGCACCCATCAAATTGATGTCTCTCCAATTTAGAGACAAGGATGTCGTGTGGGACAGTGTCGAACGCTTTGCATTCATTATATACTGGTTTGTCACTCCCATTTTTTACACCAGCCCTTGAACTTGTATTTAGGGTGGAATTTTAAGTACCTGAAATATCATGTTATAAAACCTTTACTGATGAGATTGCACAGTGGAATTTTCTTTTCTTAAAGTAGACTTGTCTTTATGCATTTTATTTTTCCTTGTGAAAGTGTGAACAATAATGTCATCCTCACTTCCAGCTTTTCCTGAAATTTCAAGTCATTGAATCTACAGGGACTATTTGTATACATAAGCATTTTGTGTAAGTAGTAATGTGGTCTGGCTCTGTGTCTCTACTGTCTGCTTTATATAGGAAAGGAGGATGAACAGTAAGTATCATATTGAATAAAGCCTGCAACTGCCTCCTTTCAGCTTCATTATGAAAACAGCTTGCAAGCTCATCTCTGGATGGTAGTATTTAAATAGGTAGATAACCATGAGGAAGAGTTTTGAGGTTCCTGTTATATTGTTTCTCCCTAAAGATAATTGAATAAGGACTATCTCTAGATTTTATTCTTCCAATCTAAGCAGCATTATTTTATTTACTTAATGAAAGATGAAATCTAGCTATGTTAACCAGATTGCTGCTTTTTTTTTAACACCATGCCTGCTTTTAACTCTGTTTTATTTGGAAAGTGTCACGTATTTCATTTTGCTTTATAGATTCATCCTCTTACAAGAGATGAGGACATCTACAGAGCTAAGATGCATCGCTGGGGAATAGTGTATGCCTGAGACCTGCCCGCTGTCTTGCTGGGAGGAAGGGCAGGAGCTTATAGCACTACAAGCAGTACTCCTTTACTGAATTTTCCCCCTATTAGTTAGATGTGCTACTTGCCACTTTTGTGAAGCTGTTTGTGTTGCTTAGTTTTAATGGCTCTGCTTTGGTAAAGAGGGATATGGAAGGCACTGGCTTAGGAATTGTCATGATGCTGATTACAGGAAGTGATTTTTCTCAATACAAAACCCTTTCTGTTGTGCATTTCATTGTCAGGACAGAATAAGATTTCCAGTAAAGTTGAAACTCATTTTAGGAGAAGTGGTGAAATGAACTGTCCAGTGTCTTTAACAATTCTGTACTGTTACTTTAATAGAGCTTCAGATAGCTGTCATTGAAATGTCTGCAGTACCATCAGAAGGTTTGTCTTTTTTTTCGCCTCTAACTCATCCTGACAGGAGACGTGAGATGATACCACACAAGCATATCATCAGCATTGGCAATGAGCTGACCTTTTCTTCTTCGTTCACTTAATTTGTATTTGAATAATTTGCATCCCTGTAATGATGCTTGGCTGTCTGAGTAGCTGTCACAATGGCTTGGGCTCGTTTCATGACAAAACCCAGTAGTTTCAAAATGCGGTTGTTTCATTATTCATGAAAACTGTTGTTCCTTTATCCCTCCTCCTGCACAAGCAAGGTTAGCAAGAGAGAAACAAAACCTGATTTGCATTTGCAGGATTGGCTATTTAATGTTTTTACATGATGCAGGGTTCTTATACAAATACCTCATGATTTATTGAAAACTCTTCCTGTAGGAAATTTGGATAGCTACCCGTGAGGCAGAGAAGGTTAAGCTGAAGTTCTGGTCCCTTTTCCTAGAGCAGTGTATGTTTGGACTTTTGAGTTTTAAAATCCTTTATGTTTGCCCTGATATGTAACTGCTTTGAACAGCAAGGTACTATCCATACAGTTACCCTTGCTCAACGTGAGGCATTCATTATCTCAGCTGTATAATAAAGTGAATGCCTGTTTCAGTCAGATTTGTCTTTTTTTCTTCTTTCTGTATAGATCCTATAGATTCTTGAATATCACGACAAACAAGGACAAATTTGGAGAGAAAAGAAGTGCAGAGAACTCTTGACAAGAAACAGGTTGTAAAGTAACTGTAGACAGAAGTGGAGGAAGACTTTTACAGCTAAAATGCATTTCAATTTCATGATTTTGAGGCATAGTACAGTGAGAAAGTTGGGAAGGGTTCAAGAGGTCTTGACTGCTTTCTGCTTCTTTTAGGATAAAGCCAGTGTGATTGAAATACGTGGTTTTCCAGTTGGTGATTGTAACCCAAGGTCCAGCTTATCTGTTTGCTGCTTCAGTCAACTGGCTTTGGGAATCGTTTGTTCATTTGTTAATACCTCTGTGGTGAAATGCATCTTTTGGGGGAAATCATCACATGAAAATTGCAGCGAAGAAGCTGTGTTTGTGTAGGGGGTACATTTCTAAGCGTGAGTGACTGATTTAGGTTATGGCATTTATTTTTTTGTTTGATTTTTGTGTAAAGCTTTCCAATTTACTACACATTCCATAGGCTGTGGAATAAACACTGAAGCAACGTTATTGATAAAAAATGCAGAGACTAAACTCAATACGGATATTTTTAGCACAAGTGGAAGAAGAAAACTGATGCTGAAAGGCGTATACGTCTAAGAAAAAGAGCTAGGATTTAACTTTGTCATGCTTTACTTTGAGTGTAACTATAGTCTCAAAAAACTTCGCTTTATCTCTCTTTGTTGCTTTCTTACATTCTGACTACATTTGGATTCATAATACTGGTTTGTGTGATATTTTTCTCTCCACAGTTCTCTTTTACTCAGACCTCTTCACTTTCTAGCTGCCAAGTGTGTTGTTGGGGGTGGTTTTGTATCTTCTCATGTGACACATGGTGTCACTGTGCTAAATACAGTATACACAATATAACTAAAAACATGGTTAAAAGAACTGGAAATATAGTAAAGGTTCTGAGTAGTAGGAGACCTATTTACTAAAGTTTTCCATTCCTTAGAGCTTAATAGAATTTACTTCAAACAGAGCTGTACAATGAGGTGGTGTAAAGAGTAATCTAGGCTGTATTCCTGAAGCTGATGTGGATTTATTATAGACTCTTGTTGAAAAAAGTGCTTACATGCATTTTTAATTTCCAGAAAAAATATCACCATATTGCCAGTAATGATCCATTAACAGAGGAATGTGTTCTGAATGCCCTCAGTTACATATTAAATATTGTTAGGCAGGAATGCTTTTCTAATACATCATTCACTTAGAAAAGAGTGGCTCCATAATGAGGTGAGAGCTGTTTTCCAGGGACACTGGGAGATGGATTCTAGATATTTTTGACTGTTCAGAAGCCAAGATAATTTGTTGTCAGAGTATGACTACAGGTAACTGGCTGTGAGTACTTATGTGAGAATTTAAGCAGTACTGTGTAGGTAATTAAAATCAAGTACTGGGTTTGCATCTGCTCGTGTACCAAAGAGTGATGAAGGAAGTTTGGAAACAAAGGCAAAAATGATTTCGGAACGTTCCAGTTGTTTCTGCCTTCCACATGCATTGCCCATGCAAAATCCAGGAAACTCAACCTGCGTTTTCAGAATCAAATCATACTTCAGTGCCAGTAAGACTTGATGTTGTTGGTCATGGTTTCAGGCCTGGTTTTTAAAAACCCACTCTACAGATTTTATCTGGGTGTTTTTCATTGCATTTTTTCTGGCTTGATCCTGGCTGTTTCTGTGATACACTTCTGTTAGCTCAATGCTAGCCTTTTTATATGCCCGGCACTTGATGGACTTTGCATGCAAATGAAGAACTCTTAACGATCTCTCACTGTAGAAAAATAGCCAAACCAGAAACACCCACTTAGAGAGGAACAGATTCATTCCTCTGCCTTTCTTGATCTTTTAAATGTGAAGATCAGCAAAGATGTGGACTGCAGGAGAAGGAGTTTATAGAAATAGTAATTGTGCCAGCGTTGTCTCAGTGCTGTATTTGTACTTTTTAATGATGAAGGTAGTCTTGGAACATTAACAGCTTCTCCTTAGATGTCAGTTTTTGCTCAGGGTGAAACGTGATGGGCCTATTTGAATTCATCTTTCCACAGTAAACTTCATAAGCTCCAGGTTATTCCTTGTTATTGCAATTGCCTTGTATTTTCTCCCAGTTTCTTTTAGGGTCAAGATTGTTTGAAATGAATACTAATTATCTAAAAATCTCTTCTGGTCTGGGGGGATTTCAGAGTTCTTTCTTGTTGACTTTTGTTCCTAGTGTTTTCCTTTTGCAGCATGTATAGAATATGTTTCTCTCTTTATATGTAGAAATAGGTAAAGGAACAAGAGTGATCCTGTTTTAATAAAATGCCCTTCCCATACCCCTTGTTAGATTGTAGTTGCATTTCATTGTGGATGGTTTCCAAAGCTGTTGCTTGATCTTCTGTTTTCCTTAAGTGCAAAGTCATCTCAAGAGCAATATATTTTAATTCTTCCCTAATTATTTTTCTATTTCAGACGATTCAGGAAATTAAAGCTGGTTTGGCAGCACAGTGTATTAGATCTGCTATAACCAGATTTCATGTGATGTGAGCTGGTCTAAATTCCCTTTTATATTAGATTAGTGATTCTAATTTAACATATAAATATTTAGTATGCATTACAGCCTAATATATTTAATTTAATTTGCTTTTATGCCTTACCGTACATTTAATAAAGCAATTATTTAACCATTTACTACCGATGAATTATAGTATGATATTGAAATTAATGTTGTCTGTAATTCATGAAGATATATTAAGCAAGATGGAAGTATCTTCTTACAGAAGAAGACAAGGGCCATATTTAGGCCCTAGTACTGTAGTTACTTTTTCTTTCCTTCTTGGGTTTTATATGGAAATTTTTAGAGGAAAATTTAGGAAGTTGGCTTGTAAAACTAATGAAGTGTACATGGTTTTCCAAGTGTGTTACTGTTCACTTCAAGAAGCACTTTTGTCTTAAGTCTTAAGCACACGAAGAGCTTTTACATACCAAGGGTGATGGCAAGTGAAGCTCAGCAGAACAATAAAAAAGATCATCTGGTTGCAGCTGCAGAACAGACGACTTGTGTACCACTCACAAAAGCATTAAGATGTTGATTGATGATTTATGAAAATTCAAACTGTCGTCAATAGGGTTAGACTTCTATTTTCAGTAGCATAAATTGTCTGGGTTATGTAACATTAGTACATAGACTAGATGCCACTGAGACTAATCTATTATAGTGCTTGGTTTCACAGTGGTCTGCATTTTCTGCAGGAGTAATATCTGTAAAATTGTTATAGTAACAATCCCATTTTTATCCCTCTTTCTTTTCCCTTTGCTACAGTATGGCTATCCAAGTTGATAAGTTCAATTTTGAGAGCTTCCCAGAATCCCCTACCGATGGGACACAGTTTGCGAATGCAAAGCAGCTGGAAGAAGAAAGGCAACAAGCAAAAGGGCTGGAGATTAACAGCAAGCTGGATATTTGCTGGAAAATTATATCCTTTCAGAAATACTTGCTTTAAAAATACATAAATAGTGCCCTATGACACATTATATTTTGTAATTCAACTCACTTTATAGCAGTGTTACTGAAAAGAAATGTAATTAGAACTGTGAAGCTTGTCATAATTATAGACTCTTTAAGGTTAATTGTGCTGTATATTATTTGGACGATACTTAGATCTTACTATAATGGCTTTTCCTGAGTCATTGAGCCTGCCATAAACCCTGTGTGTTTTTCCCAACTTTTAGGCAACTGAAGAAGTACAGTTAGGATTGATAAGTAGTAATTTTATAGGGTCAATTTTTTCTATTCTCCCCCACACTGAGTAACTGAATCTTGAAGAAATACATGAAGCTGGATTTGGACAGTTTTCATATATTTAATTAAATTTGAGCAAATCAGAGTATATTAGAATAATTTATTTCTGAGTCCTCTTTACAGATCTAGTTTTAAGGTTTAGAAAGGACTTGCATGATGACTTAGTCATTCTAAACATAAAATCCCTATAATCATTCTAAACGCAGTAAAATATTGCCTTAGTGTTATTAATGAGAAATTACATTTGGTTTTGGGTTAAAATAAACCAATGATGTTGCAGTAAATTTAATGATTTCCATAAAAAAATCTGCTGCTTGGCTTGCCAAAAGTACACTTTTTCATGGTATTCATCAGCAAAATGTTCCGTTCAGCCAACAGCCCCCCAAGCCATGTGTTGATACTCAGTATGTTCCAGGAGATTTTTATTTTCACTCAGATCATCCTCAAATTCATGTGAGAGTGGGTGGTAGGAAATGAGAGAAGAGTGGCAATCAAATCATGCTTTATCTTTTTGTTCTTTTAATTGTACTTTTATCTTGTGATCTGATATGATTTTTCATTACTAATTATTAAATTAGCTGCTCAGGCGTTGTCAAAGGCAAGACACAAGACATAAATGAGATTCCCAGTGCCTTGTTCTGTCCAGGCTCCCTAAGCAACATTTCAGAGAGTTCTGTTTATCCAGAATATGTCAATATTTAACCAGAAATCACTCAGAAAATTCCTGTATTATGGAAGGATATTCTTTGATACCATACTTGAATTCCTACACTTGGAATTGAATGCATTATTGTAATATTTTTTTCAGGATGTAAAAATACATTCATTTCTGTTGCTGAGCAACACTGTTTACATCCATTCCGTGTTCTGTATTTAAACCCGATTTTGATACCGAAACTATTGTGGCTGACATTTAAGTCAGTACCTCAGCAAGACAAGAGGACAAGGCATGAATTCTTTGTGTTAAATTCAGTGCAAGAATTAGTTTCTGTCTTTTTAAAAGTTGTCATGAATATTCTCTCTGTTCTTAGAACTAAAACTGTTCTAATGCAAGGAAATGAGTTGCACACGTGCTTAAAAACTCTTCAAGAAAGAGGTACATTGTTTTCCAGATTACATGTCCTGATTAGAATCAGTTTTTCTCATTCTTCTATTTATTACAGCAACATTTAGATGAGAACTAGTAAAACCAAGAATTCAACTTCTCAGGTCTGCTGAGTTTGAGAAACTTCATTTCTGAGACATCTGTCCTGTAATCAGAATAGTTTGACGCTGACCAAGAGGGTTTGTTTCCTACATACTGACAAGACAGATAACATGGAGAAAATGATGGATAACTTAACTGTATAAGCCTTGTTTTCCTTCAGAAGCGAGCCTAAATGCAGCCAGGAGATAAGAAGTATTTGCAGAAATACAAAGGGATATAGTGACTTATATTTCTTCCTAGAGAAGGCATTTTTGCAAAAAGCCTTTTGAATGGCAAGCCAATGAGATCTCTTGGGTGTCTACCATCTTTGAAATACTTTCTCTGCTAAGTGTATGCATGAGAAGAGGAAGGTATATTTTAGAGAACACAGCTGAGATAATGTTGTTGTAAATAATCTCATATTTTTTACTGTTTACATGGGAGGGGACTATACTATTTAGCTTGTAATTACTTAAATTCTTAACTGTATTTATTGATACCATATGAAACCATCACATAAAGAAGGCTTCAAATTTTATGTATGTGGATTACATTGACTGCAATAAGAAGTTGGTTATGTGGAACTCCTGTGAGGGCCAAGAATAGCTCACAAGGATGAGGATTTCAGGCTGTATTTGTATGTCTTGAGGAGCACCGGAAATATTTTCTAGTATGGAAATTGTCCATTTTTCTATGTTTTATCCATTGAAATATTCAGAGTTTCAAGTGATGAGATTTTCAGTGCTTCATTTGTGGAAGTATGGTAAAACTTGATCGATTTTCCTATACCTTTGGAGGACTGAAGGCAGAAGGTAAAGACAACATAGCATATTACTCAATTCAGGTTTTATACATTTTTGATAGAATTAAAATAACTAGGAAAATAGGCCTTCTTATGAAAAAGCTTACTGCCATGCCATTCCAATTAAGAAACATTGTGCAGTAATGTAATTAAGTATATCTTTGATATTATACTTGTATTGAGATCATTAAAATTAAGACCATGCTGTCTTGCTTTTTAGCATCTGTTAGATGGCATCTGGTATCAGTGCAACAACTGGAGTTTGTTTTAACACAGGATTTGAACAGATGGAGCAAATGTAGTATTCAGGTGGCTAATATTTTCAAATTATGCTTCTTTTAATATTTTCTAAATATTTTTAAACAAAATTTGTATTTTCTTCAGGGACTTCCTAATCGTTCTGACTCACCAAACGGGGCATCTGTACTAAGTGTTCTTTGAAGTTTCTAGAGTGTCACTTGCTGAGCACACTAAGATTTTACTGATGTACCTGGATTCTTCAAAATCTTGAGTTAAGAAATGCCATGTTCCCCATGTGAAAGATGAAGGGCAGGTTAAACTTCTCTTTGTGGTTTTTACAAGCGCTGTGTTAGATTGTTACTCTTCAAAGTATTCCATCGATTTGTGCCATCTACATTTTGACTTCAGAAATTCAAATATGTTCAGGATTATTTCAGAGAATTTGATTACAATGCAGGTGGTCCTCAGTTTCAGAAGCATAAGCAAAGATTTATCGATGTTCAGATGGTGGAAGGAATTCTTCACGAGAAACACAGGAACGTTTGGGTGGAACAGCATCAAGACATTATTTATGTTTCAGTTTCGTATCTATTTTAGTTTGTCATAAATCCTGCTGCTGCCTAATGAACTGTCTTTCCCTGTTTTCTAGCTCTGGGTGCCTCTTGTCATCCTCCTGATGAAGTGAGGTAAGAACATCTTTGCCAGCAGACTTGCTAAGCCTAGTGAGTCTAGCTTTAAACTTGGTGCCTTGCAGGGTGCACCCCAAAGCCTGTAGAACAGAGCAAGAAGGGGGAAGCATGGGCAGGAGAAAGTGATGGGTTAAGTTCACTGAATCTGCCCTGAGTTTTTATCAAGCCCATGTCAGGTGCTTACAAAAGGGCTTGCAAAAGCATGTGGAGGAGGAATTAGAGGTCTGGTGTTATCAGGGTTGCAGAAAGTAGTAGTTTGCGTGAACATGGTGCACTGGCAAGTGGGTATGGTTTATTTAGGAAGGTTGTGCAGAGCTGATGAGGAGGGATTGTTGTGTTCTGTGTAAAGGATGGCTGAAGCGCACAGGGAATCGTTAGGAAATGAGGGAAAAAGCTTTTGGATCAAGGACAGAGGAGTCCAACAGAGAGATACAGTGTGCATTTGTTACAGACGACCCAATCAAGAACTGAAGCTTGAAGGATGAAGTATTCGTGGAAGAAGTCTTCCAATTGCAGGTTAGATTTCTGGAGTACTTGAAGGATGAGCTATTCCCTTAACAACTGGAAGAAATCTTCCAATTGTGGATTAGGTTTCTGGAGTACTTAGAGGACACTTTATGTGTACAGCTGCTGGATGGTTTGATTGGCATGTGCTGTACAGGATCTGCTACTTGAAAATAATGAAGATCCAGTTGGAGGGGAGAGGTTTGACAGCAGCCTTGATTACAGTTGCCCTGAGATGGTGAAGTTCAATATCCTGAGAGAAGTTAGGAAGGCAAGTAGCAGGATAATGACTCTATACTGTAGGAGAGGAGGCTTTGGGGAACTGGTAGGCAGGATTGCATAAACTCTTGGGCTTAGGGCTTCGAGGGGCAACCTTCTCAAAACCTGAGAGTTGTAGCAGTCAACAAAGTACGACTGACTCTTCAAGCAAGGCGTATCACAAGGTAGCTGTAGTAAATTGCAGCCAGGTAAATTCTGGTTAAGTACTAGGAGAAATCCTTTTTACAATGAGGATGCTCAAATAGTGGATCAAGTTATCCAAAAGTTCCGTCAAATTGATGTCTTTGAAGATGCTGAAAAATTCTGGACGAGGCCTTGAACAGCTTGGTGCAATTTCAGTATTTCTGTGCTTTGAGCACAGGTTTGGCCAGTGACTCTGGGATTTCAGTATCAATTAATCTGTGATTTGTGCAGCCGTGCAGAGGGCTGGGGCAGAGAATGACTGTTGAAAACCAAACTGCTTTTCCTCCTCCTGTCTCCTGCTGTCCCCAGGTTTGATTGCAGCCAGAGAGTTTTTCTAATGCACTGTGAAAGAATTGCTGTTTCAGTGAAATGAGACTATTACATTTTGGAGTCATTTTCTTGAAAATATTCTAAACCTGGCCCTAACAGCCTTGAAAACATGAGACTTCCAGCACCACCTTAAAAATCATGTTCCAGTTTTAACTTTTCTAATAGTTAGGCAATTTTTTCTTACTTCAACATTAATTTCTGTGATTTAGGTGATGCCTGTCCTATTTGCAAAGTTTTCTTACAGTTTTGAAATTGTATTGTGTGCCTTTCTTCTGTTTTCTTTTTTCTATATTTAAACCTAATTGCCAACATTTTTTCAAAGCCCATTTGCTTTCAGTCATATTGCTGATGTTCTGCAATATAGCTATATTTTTCTCACTGTGTGGGATCCAAAGCTGTAAGCAATACTTCAGGTGAGGTTTCTCATAGAACAAAAGCTTTACCCTACACGTTTCAGGTACAATGGCTACTCTGAGCACTGTTCTTGACTTCTTTTACAGGTTTCCCATGTCTGATAGATTTAATTTTTTATGCAGTCCAGCATAACTGACTGAATAATTATTCCCAACTTCCATTTATAGACTTGTTGATTCCTTCCAGGGTGATACTTGGAACTTTTCTTCACTGAATTTCATCTAAGTGATCTTCATGCGTTCCATTCGTTTATTAGGTTGGTGAATGCTGACATCTTTTCCAAATACATACATTTTATGAATGTTTTTATATTTCACCATTCAAGTAGCCAGTGGGAATGTTGAAATTAGTATGTATCAGACAGAACCTTGAGTCATTTCATTTGAGAAGTTCTTTACTGTAAGGGTGGTGAGGCACTAGAATGGGTTGCCCAAGGAAGTGGTAAATGCTCCATCCCTGGCACTGTTCAAGGCCAGGTTGGACGGAGTCGTGGGTGACATGGTTTAGTGTGAGGTGTCCTTGTCCATGGCATGGGGTTTTACCTGGATGATCTTAAGGTCCTTTCCAACCCTAACTATTCTGTGATTCCATGATATGCTATCTAGTCTTGACAGCAAACCGCTGATAACTTATGAAATTTACTTTTCTGTTTGTCTGTTCAGCTTTTGATGGCTTCATCTTCATCATAATTATGAATCGTAAGTTATGAAAATATTGCATGTTGTGAAACTTTTATACATCTGTAAAGGTTTCCTTGGAAATACTTTAGTTGGATGGAGCTTTACATTTCCATGCTGAGTTTGAGCTTAGCATCAACAATCGTTTGCAAAAGTAACTATTATTTAAGAACCTCAATAACTGTATGTAATTAGTTTAAGTAGTAAAGCACCACAGTAATAATCAAGCAGAAAGCTTGAAATATGACTGAGGCTACTGCTATATAAGTAAATTGTGATCATTAATCATTTAAATTTCTTTTTCATTAGTATAATTTCTCTTTATGAACATTTGCTAATTTGCTTATGGTGTGTATACGCTTCCACCTGTATTTATTTGCAAAGGAACTGAGAAATATGTTATTGCAAATAAATCTGTTTAGAGGGATGCAAGATGTGGAATGCTGCTGAGAGAAAAAACATGACTAACTTTAAGATATAAAGCATTTTTACAAATGGATGGTCTTTTTAAGCAGTAGGTTTTGGACAACATTCTGTGTTATCATTGTGGGTACCCAGCTACACACTAGACAATCAGAATTAGTATAAAAGAGCAAAGTTTTCCTTGGGGATGTAATGAGTTCATTCGACTGTCATCAGGTTTTCACTATGAAACATTTTATATCATATACAATCTGTTGCTAAGGAAATGTCATAGATGCCTATAATGAAAAATTAGGGTTTGATTTTAAGTTTTTTTTAAACAACATTTGGTGGTTGTGTGTTCTTTGGCTCTGAGGCCCCCACTGAAACTTACTTCATTGTGCAGATGAAAATGTCTTGACCTGCCAAATGTGAACAGTTCCACTGGAAACTGGAAGTCAACTGTTTCAGTCCTGGCTGATTCACGTGTTGTTAATAACAAAGATTTGACTGTTGGAAATGAGGCCTGGGTTAACAATTTAACAATCTGACTCCAATGGAAGAGAGGGTTTATAATCCCAGTGAGATGATAGCAAAATACTTGGAGGTTTCATTAAGTAGATAGATTCTACAAGGTCACACTTAGCTTTTTCAGTCTGAACTTCCATTTGTCTGTGCATTTTTTCAATGAATCTTAAATTCTGGATCTTACACTTTTGTCTTTTATCAGGTTCGACTTTGAGCTAAGAATGAAAGGATATATTGACAATCCCTGTTCCAAGTGCTTTGCTTTCATTAACTTCTAAAGGCTTGTCTTAGGAAATAGGCAAACTCTTGAGTTAAGCTTTTCTCTTTTTCCTCCGAAATTTTATTACTACACATTTTGGTTGCTTTTCATCTCCAAGGTGATGAGTTTGCTACAATATTCAGTTTGTGTTTGCGCTATAATGAGCAATTTTACATAATTGCCTGATATATAGTTAGGAGACAAAGATCAATGATACAAAATTCCATGCTATTTCTGTCTATTAGGAATGGTTAGGCCATACGAACTACACTAGTTTCTCTGTCAACTTAATTGATTTTTTTGCTTTGAGTCTCTTTGGCAGCAGAGTGTAAGCTGAATTAGATGCTTAGTGAACTCTGTGGGCAAAACTTTGGATACTCATTAAAAACCTGTTTTTTGGGAACATATTTTTAAAGCACCTTTTCTGAATCACTTGGTGCATATTTTGCCATACCTATGGGACAGCCTGAATACTGCACTGAATGCCGCTAGCACTGCCAAGTCTTCCTGGTGAGTAATCTGAAGACAGCAAGGTTGCACTGATCACAGAATAATTTAGGTTGGAAGGAACCTCCTCAGATCCGTTATAACACCCTGTCCTGCAACTTGCATCTGTTGCCCCTCTTTGTATTACTGTGCTCCTCCAAGGGAAATCTGGCTCCATCTTCTCAATACCCTCTCCATATTTCTCCATAGCCTTCCTTCTCTTCTCAAGACCAAACAAACCCTGTTCTCTCAGGGTTTAATACGTTACATGCTCCAGCTCTCTAATCATCTTGGTAACCCTCCAGGGAATTTTATCCCGTATTTCAGTGTCCTAAACACAGACTGGACACAGAATGTAAGAAGTATAGGTATGTCATTTTTTATTAGTTGAGGTATAGCTTTGGATACTTTTTGCACTTATTCCAAGAAGCAGTTGGTTTCAGAAATCATCGGTAGCTGTATTGAATTTGAAATTTAAAAATGTGTTTTCCTTGTGAATTATAGAATTAGAGAATCATTTATGTTGGAAAAGACCTTTCAAGTAATCAAGTCCAGACGTTAACCTGGCACTGCCAAATCCACCACTAAACCACCACACTACAAGTCTTTTAAATACCTCCAGGGATGGTGACTCCACCAATTCATTGGGCAGCCTGTTCCAATGCTTGACAGCCCTTTCAGGGAAGAAATTGTTGCTAATATCTGATCTAAACCTCCCCTGATGCAGCTTGAGGCCATTTCCTCTTGTCTTGCTTGCTATCTGGGAGGAGAGACCAACCCCCACCTCACTACAACCTCCTTTCAGGTAGCTGTACAAAGCAAGAGGGTCCCCCCTGAGCCACGTCCTTTTCTCCAGGCTAAACCATCCCAGTTCTCTCAGCTACTCCTGGTAAGACTTGTGCTTTACCCTTTACTGGCTTCATTGCCTTTCTTTGGACATGCTCCAGCATCTCAATGTTTTCCTGGAGCGAGGGGCCCAAAACCAAACACAGGATTCGAGGTGCAGCCTCATCCATGCAGGGGGACAATCACTTCTCTACTCTTGCTGACCACGCTTATTGCTGATACGGGCCAGGGTGCTCTTGGCCTTATTGGTCACCCAGGTACAAGCTGGCTTATGTTCAAGTGGCTGTTGACCAACACGCCCAGGTCCTTTTCTTCTGAGCAGCTTTCCAGCCACTCTTTCCCAGTCCTGTAGCATTGCTTGGGCTTGTTGTGGTCCAAATGCAGGTCCCAGCACTGAGCCGCCTTGAACCTCATACAGTTGGCCTCGGCCATCAATCCAGCCTGTCCAGATCCCTCTGTAGATCCATGTGAATACATGTGAATACATGGATCTACTTTGATAGCATTTACCAACCATAAAGGATGGAGAATCGCCTATTTTATACTCATTTTATAGTGGTATCTGAGACATTAAGTTTTCCATGGAGCTTTAAGCAGTAAAAATGTGCAATATTCCAGGTACCAATGTGAGCAAGTTAAGTTAGTTTAACGTTACAGTTAATGGCAGCCACTCTGTTTTAAAATGTCTTTTAAATGCTGCCTTTTTATTAGTGTTTTCTCTCACTTATATTCCTTACATTAAGGATGTGATAACAGGTTTATTTATCTGTTCTTTCTATGGAGTAATCCAAATTATGTATTCTCTGTCCTATAGTTTGGTTTATGGAAATTATTCTGTTGTGCTGGTGTCCTGGGTCTTATTTTTCAGCAGCAGCGTGTTTTGGAAGTGGTATTCTGCAGCCTTCAGTTTTCCAGTGCTTTTATTTAAGGGTGTTTACAGCTTTCAGACTCTATAGAGTTTGTGAATTCTTCATTTGTAGTCCTTTTAAGGGAAAAAAAGCTATTTCAGATGTTTTTCAGGGCATAATGAGAATATTAAAAACATTGTGAGGATGCTCTGCAATGTATCGATTTTCCTCTTCTATCTTCTCCTTGAGCTCTTGAGTCTCAGTCACTAATTGTTAGATCTCAGGGTTTTTCTTTTATATCTCATGGACAGCCTGTAGAATTATGTCCTGTGGTAGGACTTAGTTATCTGCAGTACTTGTTAATTTTCTTTTAAATGACACAGATGGGAACGTACTTTGTCAGTCAGATGACGTGCCTCTCTTTCCAGAGTTGTGCAGAAAAAGGACTGATCACATTTAGGAGCTGTTTATAATAGGTATTCTTCTGTTTTTCAAATGTGTTTTTGAGGAAGATGGTTCCAGTACTTTTGGAGTTGTTGGTTGAAACCTTGATAAAGCTTGTTGGGAGCTTAGGTCCTAGTTACGGTAGGGCACCACTTCACTTCAGTTGTTTCATGTGAAGACTGTGATGTTGGGAAGGGAGTGCTTTCAAGTCTCAGAGAGCATCCTGCCTCTCCCTTGAGCTTTGTTCCTGTGTGATGCTCCCATTCTAGGAAAGCATGAGTCGAGCCATAAAGACAATAAAGATGTTGCCAGGGATATTCTAGTGTAAGCACACCAAAGCTCATATGCTGTATGTGTGTCAATGGAGGAGCTGTGCTTGCTCCATCTCCACTCCTTCCTCTCAACCTGGCTGAGAGAGTGGCTTCTTGTGGTACAAAATTGTGCCAAGCCACTGAATGCAGCTTTGGCCAAATAGAAGATGCTGCTGGCATTTGCATGTGCTTCAAAGCCCTCTGCATTCAGTGCCTCTCTTAAGTAAGGGAATTAGAAATCCTGTTACAAATGCATGCTATCTTCATTGGCGCATCACATGAAATTATTATTAGTTTGTTTAAATGTATGATACTATTTTTGTGTTCCATTGGATATTGCTTGTGCTTTTATTTTAGCATCTGTGTAACCTGTTTTGAAGCCCTTCAGGAACAGAGATTTTGCTTTTCCCAGCTGTTTATTTCAGTGTTTCACTGTCCTTAGAGTAAGAGCAAATTCCTAATTTTTTTCTCGTTTCAGTCTGATCTGGTTTCTGAGCTCATACAGGAATGAGTAGAAAGGGAAGCTTGCAGGTTATGTGCATGTGTGATTCTGGTGTGATGTTTGCCCTCGACATTAACATTGTTGCTGCATTTTCTAATGTCCCTGTACCTCCACACAACTGGCACTGAGCCAGTATTCAAAGTTATCCTTGCCCGTTTGTTCTTTTTTTCCTATTGCCCTATTATATTTTATCCTTTTATTTTGAGATTGCTCTTACTATGTCATTTTGAACTCTCATCTTGCACTGCATCGTTAAAGGTTCTGCATTTTTACAGCTTCCAGACTTTTCTCCCCTTGTGTTTTACTGTGTTTCAGGTACATTTTACTTCTGCATTTTCATATTTAATGTTTCTCAGTGGAATTAAATTTTATATTCTGAAGATATCAGTTTCTTTAATTATTATTGTTAGTCAGTTCATGGGTTAATAAACCAAATCTGTAACATTAACCTTTACTGAATTGCTAGCTTGCAGTTTTAATATGCAATAATAAAAGTTGTATGTATTACATGCTCTTTTTCTCTCTGAAACAAAATTTTCCTTAATTCAAATTTACCCTTCCTTGAAGCGTGAAGGGGAAGCAAGTGTGGAAGGCGTCCTTAATCAACTGGTCCTGGAGCATCTACAGTTGGCTCCTCTCCAGTGGGGTGAGTAGTGTCAAAATCTATTGATGAACTTTTTGGAGGAGATACTGGCTTGTATTTTTTGCATGATGAGAATAATAATGTTTTCATTTACTGACAGTCTATGATACAGGCGAATTTGCTGGGATTTGTATTTTCCTTTGGATATGTTACTTAGCTGAAGATAAACCTAAAATTGATATCTATTTTATTTTAAGTATCACTGTTCAGTGAGAGTAAATTTGAAACCTGAGTACGCACATTTTCCTGTAATTTGCAGTCCTAGTTGAGTTGTATGAGAGGTGGACGCTACTTACATCTTCCCTTTCCCTGACAGTGTGTTTCTAAAGTAATTTCTTTAAAATATTTTCATATGGAATTGTAATATATGTTTTGTTGTATTTCTTACCATGATCTAGAAATTTGCATTGCTAACTTTTTAGGTACAGAAAAAGTTGATAAGCTGTGTAGTGGAGAAGAACAGTTTCACATTGAGAATGATGTTCCAATGATGAAATATTGAATACATTTGATTTCGAAGAGTCGCAATAATGTGACTTCTGTTGAGGTTCCTATCAAGGCTATTCAGAGCCTTTAGAACATGGGATGTTTTATCCCTAACACTTCTATGTCAGTTACAAGTTTCAGAAAAAGTCCCCAGTTCATCAATTTATACTCATATTTTAATTAATTTGATGGCTGAGGGGAAGGCCAATTTTAAGGAACAATCACTGTTGTCTTCATTAACTGGTAAAACTAAAATGACCCCAAACTCTAGTATTTGTGTACTCTTAAATGCTTGAGGTTTTTTCAACCCACTGGACCATCATCAACTCATATGTTAAAATTTATAAGCACTTTGTTTATAGGTGAGAAGATAAAACTCATAATGGTTTGAAGTTGCTTGTTGTAAACCTGTGAAACTGTCTCTGCAATCATGCTTATTTGGCCTCTGTTCCTCAGAGGATTCAAGGATTGGTAGCACTTGCTTGTATGACTGGCCTTGGCTACAATTGCCCCGGTCTTCATCAGTGAAACAGGTGGTTTGTGTCAGATGTGTGTTGTTGAGCTCAGGCAGGTCACTTGAGAGTTATTTGAGTTCTGTGGAATAGTGTTGACCTTCGACGGGTATGTAACCTGGGCTCTGTGTTTGAAAATCTTCCCTTGGCACTTCCGCATGCTAGACAGCCTTAAGGATGAAAACTGTAGTTTCTTCTTCAGTTTCCTTGGGTTTCTTCTTTATTTTAGTTATCTTTTTAACGCCAAATTCCACAAATTTTCTTAGTAAAAGAGGTTCTTAGAATCATAAGATTGTATCCAGTATTCTTGTCTAAATGACAATATTCATAGGTACTCTGATGCGGTAGTTGAAAAACATGTACTTAGCGCTGATTCACAATAAAATCTGATTATCCATGGAGTTGGTAATTTCTCAGGCTGTTGCCTAATTCGGTTAAAGAATTCTGGTTACTTTAGTGTTCAGAATGTATGAACACCACCAACACTGTGATATTCGCTGCCTCATAACTTCAGAATCTTTTGAAGCACAGTCTCTTGGCTGGTTGTGGCTTAAATGTTGATTTTCTGTATGAAATAAAGAGAAAGTGCAATCCTATTGGATATCAAATACTTGGTTTTCAACAACTTATTTTGGAATGTTCTGGTGGCAGAAAATACTGTTTTTGAAGAAATCTGCTGTATTTTTTTTGTCTAATATTTTCTCTATCTGAAATTGCTATTTATTGTCTGTTTTGTATAACACAAAAAATATGTCAATGTAGAAGATGTAGCACTGCAGAGATAATTGAAGGGGACATTTTGATTAAATTCCTGATTTTACTTGAAAACAACAGTAAAAAAAAAAAAAGTTGGAGACATTTTAATTTCTTTTAATGAACCACAATTTCAAATATTCAGCAGTTAATTCTTTGCAAGTTTTCACAGTGTTGTAGCCAGGTAGCCCTACCTGCACTCATCATGAGAAGAGCTGCTGCAGTCCCTCCAGAAAGTGGTACCATGGCAATACAGGCTAATTTTGGTTTTATTAATGTGTGGGATGGAGGAGGAATTAAAAGGTTGTTTTTTTCAGTTCAGTCTGTGGGAGTAATAAGGAGTTGTTGGAACGTCTGGCTAATCAAAAGCGTGTGTTTGTGTACACATGTATTTAGACAATGTGACATACTACCTTTAGGAGTTTAAATTGTCTTTTGGTGCTAGAATATATTTCCTATTCAGTTCTTACAGGCATGGAAAAGTGTTATGTGTTTCTAATCATCTAAGATGTGAGTCCTGTTTTTTTCTATGGCTTTTTTCTTGATATTTTGATGTGATTGACCTTAACTATCCTGTAAGAATAAGCTCTTTCAGTGGTAGTGATCTATCCCAACTACCAATAATGACATAAACATACGAAAGCTATCTTTACAGTTCTTTGACTGTTAACATTTCTACTAAAAGAGAACTGTAAACTTATCTATATTATAATTGATAAGGCAATAGTCTACAGATCTTACTTTCTCATCCTGCCTCATCCAATATTTTGATGTCATTGATAAGAAGGTACTTTAAAAATGCCATAATATTGTAGTGTCAGCTAGATTTTTTTTTATGTCTTAGTCATCACACTGTAATCACAGCCTTGCTTTGCTTTGAGTTTTGTTTTTCTGTACGTTAGGAGTAGCTTGCATAGCTTGCATCTTAATGTGAACCCTTTACTACCAGCCATCATAGTAATATAATCCTTGCATATATTGGCTGAAAATTTTGCCTTAGTTTTATGCAATAAAATTGATTCTATGATTATTCAGGATTTTTGCTATACTGATGGTTACATTGAAGGATTTACTGTATTATAAGTGCTCACAGTGAAACACAAATGAATATTTAACAGGGTTTTGATTAAAAAAATTACTGGCTCTTCTTCAAATTTATAAAAGCTGGACTTCAAAATTTCTTTTAAATATGGCATATTTAATTCATATGATATTTAATATTACATTTCTAAAATTATAAAAGCATATTGAAATAGTTTTTCATTTAAATTTGACAATCCTGTTTTTTATTCATGAAATGCAAGGCAAAGAGTAGAATTAAAAGTGGCATTGAAGTTTTGGTCTGAGGGTAAGAAGTCAGCTCTGAAGGTTGTCAGGGGGAAAAAACTGACTCTTAGTGAACACTGTTGGTTGTGATTTTATATAATTAAATGACTGAGGAAGGCAAAAGTATTTAAAACATGAGGAATCATAAAAAACAAAATACGTCAAAGGCTAGAGTGAGAGTTCTTAATACGTTGTTAAAAGTGATTTTAAGATTTAGGACTTCTCTATAAAATGAAGTTGTCTATAAGGTCAGTCAGTAAATCACACGTAATTGAAAAACATAATCTTGCTCAACATCACCAAGTTCAATGTTCTTTACAAGTTATGACATATTTTCTTTTTACTGCTGGGCAACAAACCAAGTGTAGGAATAAATGTGGTTTTAAGGTGAATATATTAATATCATCAAATCAAGAAAACATCGCCTGCAAAGTTTAATGAGGAGAAGCAAGACTCTTCAAAGGCATCTGTTGTGCAAGTTCCGTGGTTAGATTCGAAAACGGTCAGATGGAGGTATTTGTATTTGCTGGCTGTGCAGTATTTTCTCAGTCGTTACTTGATTTATGTTGCTAGGTTTTGCAAGCAAGCAGAATTCTGAGGCTGAACACTTCACAGTTTGAGGGTACTCTTCTGCATTCATAGCAAAGGTATCATAGGTATAAATTCTGCACACAAAATGGGGCTATTGAACGTGAAATACACTGAGTTTGAAATGAACTGTTGATTTAACCTGGAGTAGGCTGGACTCGGGATGTTCTTGCATTCAAATGAGAAGCTCCTCTTAAGCAAGAGGTTCCCAACACTTTGCATGTTTAACTTCCTTCACTGCCTGCAGCCACAAGGTACAAGCAGCTTTTCTTGATAATTGTCATATATATAAGAGTGATGATATATTAGAGAAATTTGGCACAGAAATTCAGAACTATAGCCACCTAAAAGTGCTAAATGTTTTAATGTAACAGGAAAATGCTTTTCTTTCTTTATAGAAACTAACTGAATAACTGAAAATCAATGATTATACATAAACTCTAAGGGTGGAATTTGCTGTAATATTCTAAGAAACGTATATCTGTCAAGCTTCACCATGGGAAAAGTCCCAAAAAAAGGTTTTAGGTTTCATTCTTTTATTTCATTCACTCATTTCATTCACTCTTCTATTCTTCCTTCATAATAAAGACAAATTTCCAGATAGTTTGTAATGTTTAAATTAATTATGGATACCTTTTCACAATGCAGTGCGTTTCATCTTCTAGTATATGATTATATGAGGAATCATAAAAAACAAAATACCTCAAAGGCTAGAGTGAGAGTTCTTAATACGTTGTTAAAAGTGATTTTAAGATTTAGGACTTCTCTATAAAATGAAGTTGTCTATAAGGTCAGTTAGTAAATCACACGTAATTGAAAAACATAATCTTGCTCGACATCACGAAGTTCAATGTTCTTTACAAGTTATGACATATTTTAATTAAATTGGAGAGACATCAATTTGATGGGTGGACCACTCGGTGGATAAAGAACTGGCTGGATGGCCGCATGCAAAGAGTTGTGGTCAATGGCTCGATGTCCGGCTGGAGACCGGTAACGAGTGGTGTCCCTCAGGGATCGGTGTTGGGACCGGTCTTGTTCAACATCTTTGTCGGTGACATGGACAGGGGGATTGAGTGCGCCCTCAGCAAGTTTGCCGATGACACCAAGCTGTGTGGTTCGGTTGATACGCCGGAGGGAAGGGATGCCATCCAGAGGGACCTTGACATGCTTGTGAGGTGGGCAGGTGCCAACCTGATGAAGTTTAACCATGCCAAGTGCAAGGTCCTACACCTGGGTGGGAGCAATCCCAGGCACAGCTACAGGTTGGGCAGAGAAGAGATTCAGAGCAGCTCTGCAGAGAAGGACTTGGGGGTGTTGGTCAATGAGAAAATGAACATGAGCCGGCTGCAGTGTGCGCTCGCAGCCCAGAAAGCAACCGTATCCTGGGCTGCATCAAGAGGAGCGTGACCAGCAGGTCGAAGGAGGTGATCCTGCCCCTCTACTCTGCTCTCATGAGACCTCACTTGAAGTATTGTGTGCTGTTCTGGTGTCCTCAACATAAAAAGGACATGGAACTGTTGGAACAAGTCCAGAGGAGGCCACGAGGATGATCAGGGACTGGAGCACCTCCTGTATGGAGACAGGCTGAGAAAGTTGGGGCTGTTCAGCCTGGAGAAGAGAAGGCTGCGTGGAGACCTCAGAGCAGTTTCCAGTATCTGAAGGGGGCCTATAAGGATGCTGGGGATGGGATCTTCATCAGGGACTGTAATGACAGGACAAGGGGTAACGGGTTCAAACTTAAACAGAGGAAGCTTAGATTGGATATAAGGAAGAAATTCTTTACTGAGAGGGTGGTGAGGCACTGGAATGGGTTGCCCAGGGAGGTTGTGAATGCTCCATCCCTGGCAGTGTTCAAGGCCAGGTTGGATGAGGCCTTGGGTGCCATGGTTTAGTGTGAGGTGTCCCTGGCCATGGCAGGGGGGTTGGAACTGGATGATCTTAAGGTCCTTTCCAAACCTAACTATTCTATGATCCTATGTTTCTATGAGTAGAGGGAAAACTGCTGCTGCGTGCTGCCCAGATTATAATTAAGATAAGAGTTCACACTGTATTGTGTGTCTACCTGCATCGTGTAGGCATATTCTACTTAGAGAAAACTCAAACCTTGGATTTGAAAGGTGGTTTTAAATTGTCCCTCACAGGTAATTGGAATTAATATTTTTGAAGTGTTTTATGAGCATGTGGTTCACGACAGCTTGTTTTTAAGTTCTGTCTGGATAACGTTCACCAAGGATCTTATAGAAGCATTACTTTTAAAATGAATTATCTTAATAATCCATTGTATGTTTTTTGAATCAGAATCAATTTTCACAGCTTGTATCTTTCATGGATCTTAAAATTACTGAAACTACTCACCCATTTTATTTTGCGTTTTCCAGTCTGACCTTAGACCATAATTAAATCTTTCTCTCCACAATTTACGTGATTAACTGTTAGGGATTGCAGCAGTGTCAAATCACCGCATCCTGAACACAGAGGAAAGTATTTTTTAAAGTACGTGTCGGTAAGCAGATGAGGAAATGATACATCTCTAAATCTGTGTTTTGGATGCTGCGTTGACACCCGGACAGCTTGTTTGTCCCCAAGGACCTAGTGGAAAAAAAGCTAGACGTCTGCAGACATGATCACTGGTAACAGTTTTGCATTAGTCAGGGCAGTCCTACAGTATTGCTCTTGCCCCTTGCTCTTGCCCCATATTTGAAATTCCAAGGCTGTCTTGGCTGTTTGTTCAAAGACTAGTTTTAATGGGGAACTGTAAAGAAGTAGTTTTACTTTCTCATTTCATAAAGAAACCCCTCACAGGCCATCCAAGGACCATGTAGATTGTATTGAGAGAAGCTTGGAAATGTGGAGAGATCAGCAGGGTGTATGAAGGTCTGCCGTGTAGAAAAATGTTGAATGTTGACTCTGTTCATTCATGAAACTGAAATATTCTTTCATTTCTATTTTACAATTACAGTAGTCTGGCTATTAACATCATTAGAAAGATGAAACCTAAAGTATTAGCCAGAAAATCTGAAGAGTAAGCTGTTCGTAAGAACCACAGTCTGATTCATGGGAAGAGCAGTGTGGCGGTAAATGGTTTTTACTAGGTAACCAACCTTTCCTATCCACTTAGAGAAATCTTCAGGTTTTTCGTTTTGATTTTTAAGATGCAAGAGAGGTGGGAACACTTTCATATCTCAACAGCTTGTGTGCAGGCTGTTTTGGAGGATATTTTGGCAATGTCAAACAAGCAACATGCTTTACTTACTGGGAAGTGTTAAGCGACTGGGGTAGTATATGGAAAAAATGGACTAACTTGATAAAACTAGGGCATCTGGCACATGAATAATGTTCTTGCATGTCAAAACATGCTATTGTGTGATATATTTTGAATCAGCTGTTGTTTCTAATTCCTACCAAAGCCTTGGTTACTCTAAACTGAAAGGAAAAAAACTTGTGGAGAAAAGGTTTTAGATATAACCAGACCAGTAGTGATTTCAAAGAAAAGATGCTAAGAATACAGAAAGCACACTAAAGTGAAAATAAAATAACAAAACCTCTTCTGAAAAGGCAGAGAGCTTGAGACAGGTTGGGTCATGTGCCATTGGTTACTTCTTAGCAGGTTTCTGAAAGAACTGGTAGGTGAAGCTGCAGGTCCTGCATTTGTAATAAAGCAGTGAGAATAGAGTGATAAATGCTAATGGAGTTGTCTAAGTATTGGTCTAGGACCAGTTTCATCAATGGAAATAATTACTGATTTTTGCTTAAGAAGTAAGGAAAAAGAAAAGCAAATATGAGGAGGAAGAATAAACTGATGAAATATGCTGATGGCTCGAAGATGAGCACCACCATCTCTCCAAAAAGAGATCAAGTAGTATACTACATAAAGTCATAGAATGGTTTGGAGCGGAAGGGACCTTCAGAAATCATCTAGTCCAAACCCCTGCCATGGGCAGGGACATCTAGGACACTAGATTAGGTTGCATGAAGTCCCATCCAGCCTGACCTTGAACACTTCCAATCCACAGTTGGAAGTACATCCAAAGTACATCCACAGTTTTTCTGGACAACCTATCCCATTGTATCCCTACCCTCATTGTAAAAGGATTCTTTCTTATGTCCAATCTAAACCTACTGTCTTTCAGTTTAAAACCCCTGCCTTTTCTCCTGTCACTACAGATCTTGGTTGAAAGTCTCTCCGTGTTTTTCTTATAATCTTTCAGTAGTCTCAAATCCCATAAATTTACCATAGTACCATAAATTAAATGGAGAAATTTAGTGCTGAAAAGGTGGTTATCTGTTCTGAGACTGGTAACACAGAAATCTGCTAGAAGTTCAGGTGTCCTAAGTAATTGGAAAACTTTTCATCAAGAAATGAAGACTTAGTGTTGGGTTTATGCTATAGAGTTATTACACTGAATAAATCAGATCAATTCTCAAAAACTGAGTAAATCTGTAATTTCTGTGCTCAATACTTAAACATCTACAGTCTTACTTGTGTTAAGTTGCAGTATCTCTGAAGTACATTTCCTTAATTTAGCAAAATCAAGAGTTGAATGGTCTCCAGGAATCCATCAGAGGACTGGGTCTCAAGAAGGGGGAAAGATTTCCTAAAGTAGGGCAACTTGTACCATAAGAACATACTGAATAGAAACTGTTAATAAATAGTCTAGATTTTTTTTAAAGACTATTAAAGTTTTCAACACAAAATTACAGCAAAAATACTGATGGAGAGGAAGGTACCAAATAACGGTGTTTAATCTGATACAGAAAGGAGAAAAACAGGACATTGCGGTAGCAGAAAAATTAACTCATTCAACCTAGATTCAGGAACATGTGCCTAAATCATTTTGTTACATTGAGTAAGTGACCTTGTTTTTAATATCTCATTTACAAACCCATTGTGTTTTTTGAAATAATGATAAAAGAAGCAAAAAAGCTATGCATAGTTTTCTCCTTTATAGGGGTGTTGCTTATGCCATTTCTGTTGGGCCTTAGCAGGGAATTGAAGAGCACCCTAATGATGACAAATTGTTGCACAGTTGGGCAAGGTACTTAATTTTGTAGGTATTGTTAGAAATAAATTGAATAAGAGATTAACTGAACATCCAAATTATTATGAAAATGGGTTACATGTTCAAAAAGAGCTATGACATAATTGTAAGGAAGAAGATTGAAAAGACAATAAAGGCTGTCTTGTAAGGCAGTTGGTGAAAAGTATCACTGAATCTGCAGAGAAATAGATTTCTGTTCCTTTGATGGACACTGAAGATAGCATTTGAATAAAAATTTAGAAAAATATGATTCAGCTTGTGGACAATTAAAAAAAAAAAAGGAGGAAAAAAGATCAGGAAATGTATGTATTAACAAGAGAGGCAAGAAGGATGCTTTGATCAGGCAGGATTTTAATGGCCCAGCAATTAAACGAATTGTATACTTAAGTGTGTACAGAATGAGAAATGGAAAATATTCTAATTGTAGTGGAGGAATATTCTGAATAGCCCATGTAGGACAGGTTCAATGTGTAATTGGTTGCGGGCAGTAAGCAAGAAGAGAGGCATTATTCCAGAATGTATGCGCTGAGCCTTTCTTATCTGGCTTCTAACATTTTTCAGCTTTTGTTTTGTTTCACTTGGAAAAATCACGCATTTGCTTGGAACTGAATGCCATGAATGTTGTAAATGAAAGCAGTCTTTTCACTGACTATGTTGTACTTTGGATCAGACCGTTTTTCACTAATAAAGGGTGTCATTCGACTGTGCCGTTACATCTTCTCTGTAGGAGTGCAAATGTACCCTGTTGTAGTTTAAAGGTGGTAGTTAATCAAGTTAAATGGAAACTTTTCCATTCAGTTGTGTATTTTACTAAAAGCAAGATCTTCCAAGTATTTGAATGTGTTCTCCCCCCACACCCTGTGTTTTCACTTGTTGGTTAAGGTCAGTGTGACCTATCATCAGTAGAAGTTCTCTAGCAAAGACATTTTGAGGGGAGGGAAGGTAGTTTAATTTTCATTGTTCATTCTGAAGTAATCCTTTATTTCATCCAGGAAGCAAAAGTGAATTAATGACATAAATCCACCTCAATAAGCCATGTAATACTAAAATTAATAGCTTCCAATGGTCAAAACCTCAACAGTACAAGCACAGATCAGAACAGAAAGGTTTGCATGAAGAAACATAAGCTTGGACTGAAGTACTGTCTTTCACGTTATCTCTTTTTTCCTTTTTAGTATCTCCCTCTCAAAATTGTCAGCTAATAATCTAACTTTTAGCATGATTTTTTTCTCTCTGTTCAGTGATTTTTCGTAAGCTTTTTCTTCTCCCCATTGTCCCTTTGGTAAAACAACATCAGAACTTGATTTTACTTGTGTTTTTATTTTGTATCTCAGACCTCTGTATTAAGCAATCATAAACTATGTTTTAAAAAGAAAGGTTGTACAGTTTTAGGCCAGCAGGCAGTTAATTTCATTTGAGTGATTTGAAGCATGATTTGATTACAAAGGAAGCCAGTCACACAGAAAATCGTTCCTAAGCTGCAATTGCGTGTGCTTATTGATTCTGTACACTCAGTAGTGAGCTTAGACTTTTTATTTTAGCATCATTTTCCTTGTTAAGCAGAAATTTGGGCTTACTTTACTATCATTTCTGATTACGTATGGATACACTAGAAAAAATTACAGAAGGAGAACATTTTGGTTTGCATCATAAGATGTAAAAGAGGATCTGAACAAATGTGTTCTGTAGGATGGCTTTGTGCAAAAGGACTTTTACCAAAAGATACTCGAGTTGTCTTCTGTTACTCATTACATCTTGTATAGTATATAGAGTTGTGGCTTAATGATATCAGACATGTACAGAGCTGTTACAGAACTTTTATACTGAGGTCAGACACAAGAGATGAAATAAGGAAGAATTTTAATTAAAAACGTTAGTAGTATATAGAATGTGTAAAATGTCCCAGCAGTCTGGAATTACACAGGGGGAAATAATTGGTTTCCTCATGTGAAAACTCTGGGAAAGCAAAAAAGGGCAGCAGTAGCAATCCTCAATAAATAGAAGAAGTGTTAAGGGATAATTACATTTCTGTACTTTGATGAATGGTCAAGTGTCAGTGATCTGAGTGAATGATGGTGTTGGGTTGTTCGACCTGAAATAAAAACCCAGCTACTAGAATTTTTGGAGATCATAAATTAGAGATTTCAGAGAAGAAATGGGTGCCTCCAGCCCTGAATGATTCTGGTTGGGAGTCTTCCAACAAGGCTCCCAGCTGTAGGAGCATTTAGTAAGTTGATTTTAGTGGAACATGAAGTCTCAGAGTTGGTTTTATGCTACACACAGGTTCCAGACTCCAGCTACAGCACTGCGGAGTGGGGGGGATCAGCAGCTCAGATCTGGCTTGGGCTTTGCCTTACCTGTAGCTCACACCAGTAGACTGGGTAAAACATGACTTTGCACCTATAAGGTAGGCTGCTTGGAGTCAGAGCTCTTGTTTGAAATGAGATATATTTGTATTGCGTTCATTCTGCTCAGGAAATTGGGCCTATGTATAAACCCCCAAAACAGGAGTTGACTCCGTGGGAATGGATGTCCACACTGTCTTGCCTAGTGGACTTCTTCATGGCCTTTAAATCCCAATAACTGCATCGCCTCTTGATTTACTATCAAACTTTTTCCCATATATGCTTCACTTCCAGAAAGAAAACTGGCAGGTTTCTCTCACTAACAAAATAGCCAAATTGTGATAATGAGGCAAAGAAAGTTAAAAATGAGTGAGAAACAATCTAAGGTTTGAGATTTGGGTGAAAATAAGCTCAGTGAGCAGCTGTCCGTTGGAGTGAACATCCTGAACTTTGCCTGTTAAAGAGGTAAAATGACTTCTTCTGGTTTCCTAGCGACTGTAATTTTGTATAACTTGCTGGAGCAACCAGTGAGTTTTTGAACATCTGTTCCTAATGAAGGTATTAATCAGCAATGTGCTCACTATTTGCTACTTATGAACTTTTTGTGTTAAAAGGCTGTATTTGAAGGAAGTTATTTCTGTTTATGGGTACTTAATAGTGGTTTGTGTTGTCTACATACTGGTTTAAATTAATCTCCTAACATGAAATACCCATCTTTGTGTTATTTAATTCAGAAGTAGACTGCAGGAGGTGTCTCAATGTAATTTTGTTTTGAAAGCCTTTTGTAAACTTCCTGAGCTCCATCCGAGAAGCTTGCTGCGGATAGGAATTTCAAGATTAAATTTATTTGTGACTCATTTCCAGCCCTTTTGTTCTCATGTCAATATTGTTCTTTAGTTTAAATAGCTTCTCTCAGTCTCTGATGTTTGCCTTTTTTTTACTCTTGCTCTTTCTTTTGTGCACCACAGTCAGGACTACCTCTCAAAGTCTTCTTGATAGCATAGGGCTATTTTATTGTCCACCCCACAATTATCTCAGTAGCTTTTGTCTGTGTCTGTTGTAAAGTGTTTTCTGTTTTCTTTGATCTGTATGACATGCTTAGATCTTCCGTAGCATTACTTCTGACATGGATCCTTAATGGTCTCTACCTGAATGAAATAAATCTGTGCTTTCATTTTCAAGTCTATTTGTAGTCCTTTATGAATCAACAAAATTATAGTGAATATTTAGCGTTTCACTGAACATGATGTATGCGATTGAAACCAACTTTGTCTCTCTCACAAACACTAGTTTGAAACAGGCAATGATGGAGTAAATCCAGTTTATTAAACTTTCTGGCTGATGTAAATGTTAATGTATTAAGGCCAATGTGAATTTTGTTGGTGTCTGGCTACCACATCCTGTTTAGCGAGTTGCTACTGTCTCTCTCATGTATCTCTAGCAAGATCTTGAATGTTTAGGGTTGATAATAAAGTAATCACTCTGAGTAAATACAAAATAATTAAAACATAAAAACTTTAAGTAAATTTTGATTAAATTTCAAACTTCAGGTACTCAGAGCCATGACCGGTAGTATAGTAAAGTCATTATTTTACTACTAATCAGGCCTTATTTTTGACAGAGATTAATGTCATGAAGAAGCATCTGTAATATTTCTAATGGAGTACAGTTTAGTGATGTGAAATTCCCGGGTTGTTAGGTTTCTTTCATTGCTTAAAGTCTTTCATAGCAAACAGTAAGAAGAATGCTCCACATGACTTTGGGAGTCATTTATCTGAGCAGCTGGAACGTTGTCGTATTTGTCAGGCCTGTGACATTCCCCTGGCTGTGCTGATGTTGCTATAGAAGATCTTTTCTGAAGAAAAGGCTCCTTCCTGCTGTCATTTGCCCTGATGCTGAGAAAACCATCCATTTGTGGTTGTAAACCCTGCACCTGGGTAGCTGTTTAGTAAGAACTGGATTGATGCCTGCAGCTCAATCACTAAACAGTCAGATATATAACAGCTTTTTTTCCTATTATCTAGGCTTCTATTTTGACTGACCGTCAGTCAAATCCAGTCCATCCAGGTGATTTGTATTGTCCTTATGAATGTAGTAGAATCAATGCATTTCTCATAGCATCCTTTGGTGTTGCTAGCTGCAAATTCAACAGTTTTTAAGAAACTAAAATTCCCAGTTTAGGTTAGTTTTCATCACAATAATTACAGTTTTCACCCCATGCAAGCACAAGAACTTGGGGATCAAAGCATATGGGATGTCCATGTCAAGATGTTGAGCAGAGACCCCGGGCCCCACGCCACAGCAGGGGGGGATTTCCTGCGGGAGCTGCGGCTGTGCAGAGCCTCGACAGGAGTGCAGGGTCCCTGAAGGATGCGGCCGGGGAAGGGCCCTCTCTGGAGCACGGGGATGGGTGAGAAGAGAGCAGCGGGCGAGAGGGGCTGTGCTGGGCTGAGTGCGACCCCATCTGCACCCGTGCGCCTCGGGGAGAGGGGTCGGGAGAGAAGGGAGGACCGTGGGCTTGGGAAAGGGACAGGAAGGTGTGTTGACTTCTGGTTTACTCTTTTAACATCTAAATCTATTTTAATTGGCAATAAGTTTAGTTTTCTTCCAGTTGAGTCTGTTTCGGTTGTGATGGTACCTGGTAAGTGATCTCCCTATCTTTACCTCTGCCCGTGAGCTTTCTCATCCCATCTTCTTCCCCTGTCCTGTTGTGGAGGATAAGTGAGCAGCTGCGTGGTACATGGCTACTGAGCACAGTGGACCCATCACAAAATGTTTCTTCAGTATGTGCATATTCTCTTTCAGTTACTGTCTTTTTGGGAGGTTTTAGTGCAATTCACCCAGTTCCTTGGAGCCAGTAATACTCAGAAATCTCTGCAAAAGCAGTAGATACTATGCAAAGGTAAAAAATAGTCTAGAATCACAGGAAGCAAGGAGTGAAAGTGAGACGATATAAGATTGATTGTGAGAAATTGTTTTGGCTTTCTGGCTGTCAGAGTACATAGTTTTGATACAGGAGGTCTCTTCAGAAAGCTGTACATAATTCAGTCAAGTGAAAATGAGCAGAGGAAACGAGGACTGTGACATGTAGTGATACATACCTGATAGGAGAGGCAGCTTGTAATAGAGGTTGGTGATGGTAATCTGGAAGCTGTTCTTCAAAAGATGCAGTGGCAGACAATGAAATTCGTCTGTTATTTTGAGAAAGTGAAAATCCAGCTGCTTGATCATCATGCAGAGCTAACCTTCATGGGTTTCTTTCTGTTCTTGTAATAAATTGTTTCTTAGGCAATGCATTGTGTGAGATTAAGAACAGCTCTGACATATTGTATAGCATCATTCTTAATCCTTCTTGTTCCCTTTTAAAGTAGTGTTTATATTGCATCAGTGCTGGCAACTTGGTAGTAATCCAGTCCTTATACCTAATTTATGTAAAACACCACAGATGGCATTTACCTCTGTCTTTCATCTGGAGTTTCAGTCTGTGGAGCTGTTCGTTTGCCATAGAGCGTGCCATAATAATCAGCAACCCTTCAGTCAAATTGAGTTCAATGGTATGAACTCAGTAGAAAGTTGTTCGCAGGTCTAAATTTAATGATGAAGGGGCCAAAGCATTGCGGAAATGCAGAGATTTGATTCATCCCAGGAATTACATTTTATTCAGTTTCTGTTGTCTCTAGATACTGACTGAAGTGTTGCTTCATTGGATTTTTGAAGCAGGTTGTCTGTGACTTCAGTGAATTCACATTATAGTTTACTCCTCTAATTAGAAACTCACTGTATTCCGTATGGGATAGTGGATGTTTCTCAGTTGCACAGATTCCAAATGTGACCCTTGATCAGTTATTTTTGTTTTGCATTAAAGTTCAAGCTAACAATATGTATAATCCCAGTATGCCAGTCTTTTGGATGCCGTTGGGTAGTACTGCTGAATAGTACTATTTATACACAAACTTGAAGTAATAAAGTCTTTGAACTACCTTTGGGAAGAAACTTTAAGCTGAAATTCTGTAGTGTTGACTCCTGTGCTTTTCCTGACATGCTGAAATCTAGAGAGGATGCTATATAAAGGGCTTTTCTGAGCTCGGAGATAACACGGAAGAAGCAGGAGATGGAAGTGCAGGTTCAACTATTTTCAGAGCTAAAGTGGAATTGCCTTGAGCATTTCACTATAAATTGAATTTGAGTGCGCGGTATCTGGCAATTAATAGCAAATTAAAACTGTCTTTATAAGCAGTGATTAGACAGCCTCTAATTGTCATTAATTCATATTCTGATGGCAAAGTGAATTTATTAAAGTTTGCAAACACTGAAGTAAACACAAGGAAATATTTTGCTCAGTAAAATTTTATTCCTGTGCAATAAAGTCTGGGTGAAAAGTCATTTGGGATTCTTCCTATTTCGAAACAGGGATTAAAATGAATCCCAGTCATCTTGCTCTTCATTAAGTAGCTCACTCCTGCTCAATCATAAATAATAAATGCTATGATAGGAAGACTCATCACTTGTTAGTGAAATTTGAATACCAGCAAGTAAGTTAATAGATACAAATAAAAAGTAAGCTAATGTCAGCATAAAATGTCTTTGAAACTTTCCAAAGTTGTATGGAGAAGATCAGGATTGGATACCTTCTACTGCCTAACAAAGTGGAAGTTATCAAGATCTGCTTATAGAGCTGTTCCCTGATTTTTCCACTTCCATCTGTTATTCAAACTAGCTATAATTGGCAAGAATATAGAATATTCATTTTCATAGGCTTGCCCATGAAACTGGGTGGTTTTCAGATGTTCATATGAGCCCCTTCTGTAAGATCCTAAAGATGTCAGAAATAGCTGCCTACTTCTTCCTTTCAGCTCCTATTAGCAGAGAAACCTCACTATGGAAGGTCAAGGCATTAGAAATAGATATACATTGATTACCACCATGACCCCACAAAACCCAAACCCCAGCCCACCCCATAAAACCCCACCTGAGATCTCTATCCCATTTCTGGGGTTCAGTATCTTACAGCTTTTATGGGAAATCCTGGGAAGTTGAGAGGATGGTGCTCTCAGTAGAAGCGCATCTTTCATTCTCCTCTCTTTCCATCCTCTTCTTTTCAGTCTCCTGTGTGTCTCTTCATGAAGCCAAATCGTGTTTGTGATTTTAAAGATGTGTGGATTAAAATATTGTAGGCTCTGTTGGATGCCTGAAAGCACCGACAACACTAGAAAATTTATACTTTACCCTGCTAATTGTTGGAAAATATGAGCCCTTGATTGGTATGCAATTAGAAGTGTAACATTCTGTTAAACATATCACACAGCATATGGCGTGTTAGTAGCAAATCCTCTAATTTAAAATGAAAAAATACGTAGTTCTGCATATTATCAAATTTTGCAGGGAATCAAAATTTGCCATTTATTAAAATGGCAGAGGGGAAGAAGCCATCCTTGGTTATTTTGGTAACCTAAATTGGGTTGGTTTGATAAAATTTCTGTCCTCTTAACAATAAACAAATATAAAAGAGGAAAACCCACACTATAGTTAAATGAGCCATTAGCTCCAACTAATCAAAACCATGCCTTCTGCAAGTTTAAAATGCTGAAGCAAAACCACAATAGCAGAACCACAGAGAAAAGAAGTCAGAGGACTGTGAGTGTAATTCATTGATGGGCAGTCAGAGGGTGCACTGTTTTGTCAAGTAAAAACGTAGAATGGATCCACAGACAGATGTTCCTTTCTTTAACAACATCAATGGTTTAAAGGCTTCATATACTGGACAGGGAGTGGGCTATCTTGTCTAGACTGTGTTTTATCAAAGAAGGGTTGGAGCAGATGATCCTTGAGGTCCCTTCCAACCTGGTGTTCTAGGATTCTATGATCCTATACCCTCCAGTCTTTCAGTTCGTATTCTCTGATCATATTTTTGGTTTAGTAGCCTCTGTTGGGGCATTTTGAAATAATATTTCCACACGTATACCAAGGTGCTGCAAGAAATACCCTTCTGTTAGAGGCTGAAGTCTTGCTTGTACGTGCCCAGGGCTGACTAGTACTTAGAATATGTAGTAGGTCATTTATAAGGCTAATTGTAAGAATTGCTAGTTGTAGGCATTCACTGAATGATGGTTTGGTAGTCCAGGCTAGGATGGGAGCAACTAAGCTGCATATGAGAATGAAATAGTTTGTTTTCACAGTGGCTGTGCAGGGTTACTGTGTGTCTCCAAATACGATTAGTCTCGGAGGGTGTTGCATTTCATTTATTCATTGCACATCCACTGCAATTTTTATCAGTGAAGTTCAAAAAGCTTTGACTGCTTTTTGTTAACAGAGCACTCGACAAGCTTATTATTTCTAATATTTGCAGATGGTCAGTTTATCTCATGTGTGGCAGATAATATTTATCTTCTTCCTCAAAGTTTCAGACTTCCGAGTCAGTCTTTCACTGTCAGGATAACTCATCACTTTAAAAACGTGCCTTATTTCTGCTTTAATTTACATCTTCTCTCAGGTCTTTTTCCCATGGCACGGTATTTGTGAGACATCAGTCTAATGGTATATTTGCCAAAGTAACCTCCTGATACTGGCTTTATTAAGTGTTTATCCTGAAATGGTAAGTAGGATTCCCATTCTTCTTGTCTCCTTGTCATCCCTGACTTTGTCACCCTCTTACTTGAGACATTGAGAGTGACTTCCTGCAGTAGAGCTGAGCATGGCAGAGCTGTAGCCCAGCCTCGTGAGAATTTGCTTCCCTATCTTAAACTGGGCAGGAAAGAAGATTTTTCTGCTCTCGCAGATAACTGATCATTTATTATGCTCAAGTACTGACATCAGTTGTGTTGTGACTTTGAACTTCATCTTGGCATTGCATTATACAGTCAATTTGGCATTGAACTGAAGAAAATGAGAATATGAGGAAGCTGATTCCTCAAACTATTAATTTTGTATCAAAGACAGCTCTCCAAAATGTTGCATGGGGGAGGAGGGAGTTCTTTTTCATTCTGTTTTACTCTCCAAATTACACAGTTACTTTGGAAATCTTAAATCTAGTAAATTTAAAATCAGCTTGTGCTACAAAGCCTGAGGTTTGGTATCGCTTCTTCTTGTTGTCTGCTGTAGTCGCTAATCCTTTTAATGAAGAGCTTTTAACATTGAAAAGATTCTATTTATAGTAAAGCCATTAGAGCATAAAGCTCCTCATTGCTATTCTGCAGCATGTAGCTGTAATGTTTGTCAGTGGAGAAAAGATATTTTTAGCTGCAGCATTGAAAACCGAGGCTGAAAGGTCAAGAATCCTCGCGGGGATATGTTCTGCTACCTCAGTGCTATCACACAGCTGCTGTTTACTCTCTTATCATTCTTAAGTAATAAGAAGATTTCTTTATTGTGACACTAAAGGTATAAAGCATCAAAAGGATTTTGTGCATGAAATGAATACTTGGGGTAGGATGATGTATCCAATCACATTAAATGTTCTACTTCTCCTTAAGTGAATGATTTTATTTTCCCAAAGACCATCTCGATACCTATTCGTCAAAAGAGTCATTCTGGGAAAGTTTCTTTTTTACTATTAAAGGGGATAAGACCCAATGCAAGCAAAAGGCAATCTGCTGAAATAGCAAAGCATTTTAAGTACATGCTGTTCTGCCTGACATCTACACCATTCATTTTCTTAGCAGCGTACTGCATGAACAGGAGACATAATATGAACGTGTAGTTTGCCAAGGAAGAAAAAAGAGCATGGAGATTTCTATTGGTAATTTGAGGAACAGAATTGTGGGTGGTGGTGATTATATCTGCTACAGGACAGCTTGTAGCACACTGGATAGGTACTCAACAAGCACAAAAAGATCATGTGGTCCTTTTAAAACAGGATATGATAGATGATATGTGAAAGGGAGAAGGGAGAAAGGAGGGGGAAAAAAGAGATAATTATAGGAATACAAGGCTGCATATATTAGCTGAGTGTACAATGTGAAAGCTTCAGAGGATTTTCTAATATCTTTATATAAAAATCGGGGAAAAAAGATTAATTGCCACATTGAGAAAATTTGAGCTCTATGATCAAAGGAAAGCAGAGAAGAAATGGCCTGTTGACAGGTGGCTTATAAAAATGAAAAGATTTTTCAGAGGATATGAGTCTGGAGTTTTGTGCTGCTTGGGGAGACAGAGATGCTGTCATCATATTTTAATAATAATAAGCTGCTATGTAACCCTTTTTACTCACCAAACATTATGTAGCGTAGGAAAAGTATGAGTAAAATAATACACTGTTAGCTATGCTTTCTTCTCAAGCTATACTGAGATTAACTGTACTTCTCCTCTAAAGAGTTTCTTCAAGGTCTTGCTGCTGGAGGTTGTTCTTCTTTTTTTGACACACGGAGTCCATTATCACAACACCTTTTGAAACAGGTTCCTTCACATCAGGAAATTATTCTAATTCTTCTCTTTCTGCATACCCAAACCGGTTTTTAACACTGTCTTTTCCAAGTTTTTTCCATAGGCAGTATTTGACTAGGTCCATGTGAATATGACTGTTAGTTGCTCTGTTTCCTAGAATCCTGCCAGGCAGCAGCACGGAATTAACACACATTAATAGGCAGCTCCTGTCCTTAGGATCTCATACATAAATAAACCTAAAAGTGAAGGATTGTCAGAAAAGAACTGGAGAAACTGAAGCGATTCTACAATTATTTTCTTTTGTAATTGAGTGAGATTTAGGTAAATGGGCATTGGCTGAGGGGAATGACAGAGAAAGGGAGGGTATGGCTTTAAGAAAAGACATTAATGGCTTGTTCCTATAAAACCCAACACATGTTGCTTAGTCCCATTATCTCTCATCTCTCAGTCTTACATGGAAGAAGCCCGTATGTTGCTGCCTCTGTCACTTCTGCTGCAAGAGTAGTTTCTCTTGTGTTTGTTTTTACTTTGGGGGGTGGTCAGGTTAGGAGATTGATCAGTATGCCTGTATATATACATATGTATATATACGTATGTGTATATATATATGTATATAAAAATATATATATATACACATATATATACACATACGTATATATACATATGTATATATACGTATGTGTATATATACACACTTTCTTATTGCCTGTAACATGGTGCTGAGTGCTGAGGCAAAGGAGCTGGCTTATGCTGTGAGGAGCCATGGGTGGACAGAATAGGAGGAATAGGAGCTTCTCCTCCTTCCAGCTGAGGTGATGAGCTCTTCATTTAGCTTCCCATCATATGAAACACAAAACCAAGCCTGAGGAAGGCGATGAGGAACGGGGATGGTATGTGGAGAGATACTCAGTTACGTAGGAGGAAACCTGCATGAACAGGGAGTTGTCACGTGGAAGAGAACGACCTAAGAAGGGGCTGTCAGAAGCTCTCCTGATTCCATTCAATGGGCTTGGTCCATCCTTGCTTTAACCCTTTAAGCCTACGTTGGTATCAGCTCCTGAGTACTTCAGGTCCTGTGATGCCAGGATAATTTTGTTGTTTTATTGCTTTGTTATCATCAAATACACATGACTGGAAATAGAACAGTACCTGGGCCTTATCACGGTCTGGGGAGGCTGATGCTTATATGTGAGATATGCACATAGCATATGGAGTGGAGAAATGTATTCTGAGTGCTTGGCTTCATGATGTGTATATATACAAGCTTCCTTAATGAAAGAAATACTTTATAAACTAAGTGATGGATTTAAGATGTTGGAAGAACTGGGAATTCCTGGGATTTTGATGGTAGCACATAGATTTCTCTCAAAGAATTCAGGATGTGTTTTTCTTTCTATAACTGCTAGAACAGAAGGAATCAGCAGAGTATATGATAAAAATACATAAATTAATGATCCATGACTTTCACTTCAAATTAATAAGTAATTTTTTCATAGCCTGTAGAAGTAGTTGTGTTTGTGGGAGAAAAAAAGCAAGTTCTAGGTTCCAGATGGATAAATCAACAAAAAATGTTGATTATTTTGCATGAAAACACGTAGATTTTGCTGTTCTAGCTACTCGAGTGTTGTGGAAATCGGGATGTAAATTTGGATTTTTCTCTACTTCCTTAGTTTTTCTCAACTTCCCTAGTTAATCTTGATGCTTTTAATTCTCGCTAGTCCTGTGAAATCCCATGTAGGTTGTCTGTCTGTGCTATTCTTGCTTTCTTAGATTAATTCTTATTTGGGCTTAGACCAGCTTTGATTACTTTAATGGTGGTTGCAATTTTGCAGTCACTATGACACTATGTAGTTGTTTTTTTTACGGTGAGCTGTTCACATACTAGCTACTTTGCTTTATTAACCAGACATTCTCGGGAAAAACAAAGGGTGTTTTCCCGTTTTTTACCATTGGTGGCTTTGGTTACTAAAACCAGAGGCAGCTCATTTGGAGTCTAATAGGCTAATGCTCCTGCTTGGTTGTGCCTTGGCATGAAGTTGAAGGCTGGTAAATTCTGGTATCTACTGACATTCAACTTCAAAAATCCAGTGCAAGTCAGTTACTGAAACACTTTGTTTTCATGAAATTGTCCCCTGGATCTCTTCCATGGACAGAAATAGGTTAAAAATAATCACATAGTAGACATGACACCCTTTATTGACATTGAGTCTATGAATGTGCAGCAGCCTTGTACTGGTTTTGTATTTCCACTTTAAATACATAGTTTCTGTGAAAGAGTGGAAATGTCAAAGCTGTATCTGTAGTGAAGACAAAAATACTTGCCTGTAATTGCTGATCTCTGAAAAGGTTTTTTTGTGAGAGAGGTTTTATCTGTTCTCCTTTCTGCTGTATCTGAGACTTGTCTATTCTTCTCTTCATTTGTTTGTTAACCAAGAGGAGTTTTTATCTTTTTACTTGTCAGGGTTGGAGGTTTATTGTGTGATTGCCTCTAATTTGAAACCTGACCAATTTTATGAAATCTGGAACTGTGACCTGGTTCTGCCCTCATATACCTATAGTGCATTTTGTAGCAATGCCCCAAGCATGTGTGATGGCCCTGCAAGTCCTTTTATTTGCCGTCTGTCATCCCAAAATGTATTTGGCACCTGGTTACTATACAGAAGGATTAATGATTCCTGACACAGCTGAAAGTTTTGTTTTGGAAGCTCAGTTTAAATCTCCTCACGACAACTGAAATATCAAGGGTTGTTATTAGAGAAAGATTGAGTCATTTTGAGAGATGTGTGTAAAACTGTACGTACATAGGAGAATCTGTTCATTTCAGCTGCACTTTTCTGTCTGGTACAGAGCAGTATCTGGACATTTCAGTTTATCTACTTGAGCTAATCTGTGACTTTATTGTATAAACAGATCCTATGCTGTAGATCCAGTTCAAATGAAAATGAAGTACTAGGTTAGCTCATTTCGGGAGTCTTGTCAATGCTGATACTGTCTCCGTAATGCTTACGATGACTTGTGACTCCAGTCCTATTTGTTAAGTGGATGTATTTTATGTGTAACTAGTGACTTGCTGCTAGTAGGTGGTAAGTGTAACCACTGACTTGTTTCACGGTCTGTTTAAAGCTCTCATGAATCTCTGCAAGAATCTTAACACACATTTTTGCTGCAGTTTCCTACTTGTGATTGGGTGCCATTCAAGATTTGTAAAGAGTTAAGTTGGACTCGATGATCTTAAAGGTCTTTTCCAACCTAAACTATTCGATAAATCTGAGCTAAGAGCTACAAGTAGCCTTGTCTGACTGCATCTCTTTCTATATAGCATTTCGGCATTTGGAATCCAGTGCAATTTATGTTAAATTGAGATATCCTTAAGGGTAAAACATTTCTGGAAATAAACTTTGTTGTTCTTGCTGTCAATTAAATGAGTAGGTCTCAGTGTAAAATCTTCTTTGTTCGGGATTCTGACTTGCGTGTGGTTGACAAGCCAGAAATACAGATAAGATGTGATAAAAGGCACTGTTGCTATTGTCTGCCCACGTATATAATTTGTTTGCTGCATAAATACACCTACGGGCTTGTTCCATACAGAGGTCTAAGTAACTACATAGAAACATGTATTTGCTTTGTTAATTCACACAATTTGTCTGTGTTGTGTTCAACATAAATATAGATAAATAAGCCAAGACTTCATCAGGGAAAACCATGTTTCTGCCAAGTTGTGTTACAGCAGGCCAAAAAAAATTCCTTCCAAAAGATTCCTAGCCACTTCTGAAGGGACCACCTCAACCAGTGCGTGTGACTTCTAAAGCAGTCAATCTGTTCCTACGGGGTAAAAGTTGAAGATGACAAAATAATTTTGCCTTTTCACCCAATAACTTTGAGTCTAGGAAATGTGCAGTGAATAATGCAAACTGATTTTTAAATTCGTGGTATGATGCGGAGGAGCCAAAGCCTATGAAGATGTCTAATGTGGGACATCATGCATTGCATCTAAGAACATAGTGACATACGAGCTAGAAGCATGAGTACGTAAGCAGATAGCCTCCTTGATAGCTGAAGTTTCTGACTAGTTCCCAGAAGAAAGTGTTGCAAAATTCTCTTGCGGAACTGCTAGAGCTCCTCTTTCATACTGTATATATCTGAAGAAACATCATTATCGGTCTATGCAACTGCGTCGCTGACCAAGGCTCCAGTGTCATTTTAATAACATAAATGAGCAAGTCTATTTTATTGCAGAAGCAAATCCTATCTTCAACGTTTCATCTGGTTCCTTCTCTGAACTCTTTTTCTCATGTTAGCTTTCCAACTCAGCTTACGCTAATACGACCTCCAGCATCTCCTTCATTTTTCTTGGCTTGTGTTGTCCTCCTGAGCTGTCAGAACTCAAGTCTTGCGGTTCCCGTTCTCTCTCAGGGTTCATGGAATGAAGATCTCATCCCTTCTGACTCCAGAAGTCCTTAAACAGTCAAATAGGTATCTTTCTCTGAGGGCAGGATGAACTTCTGGCTTTTCTTTCTTGGCCAACATTATGTTAATGATGCTGGAAGCTGACTTGAGAAGCTGATTTTATGTATTTATTTTTCAACCGTAAAGCCTTGTTGAGCTGGATACTGGAGAATGGTGTATCTCCAGGTAAAAAGTTTGTTGTAAACTTTGAAAGCATCCAACTGCACTGATATGTGAAGACAGTTGTTTTCATGCTGCTGCTTACCTCTTGTGAATTTATGATGCTATTTTCCTGAGAACACTGAAATGTTTTTTCTCATCAGTGAGGGCATCGTATCCCTGTGAGAAGCATAATGTGCATATTACATATAGACAGACTGAGAAAAGATCATTACTTTGCCTCAGGCTACGGAATAAGACAGTAATATAGTGGGAAGCTCAGTCTCGCAGTCTCCTGGTTTAACTAGTGAATGACTCATGAAAGTGGCTTAAAATGCAGTAGGAATGAATAATGGTGAATAAAGCTTAGAAAATGATTGGTCAGAACAATGTAGTGTATTCAGAGTTTAATAACGTGTGACTTTCACACCAGTTTTGAAATTAAACTAAAACTATGGAACTAGATTTTGCTTCTGGCAATATTCCTGATTAATAAGCAAAGCAAATATTTTTCTACGTGGAATTGCTTCCAGTGTCTTTATTTACACATCAGTGTGTCAGAGTAGTCCTTTCACTTGTAATTTGACTGTTTAGCAAATCTGTTTTTGTTATTCCCTTTCGCTGCCGCTGGCTTGGCAGTGAGGTGACATTAGGCTTATGTCCTTCTGAACGTGAAGACTTGGAAATATCCACATCAGCATGACAGCAATATTTCTGTCCAGAGACCTTCCTGATCCTGGAATTGCAAGAAATCACCTCTGGGAATAAGTTGAATTTTTTATTACAGGTAGACAGACCATCAACAAACCTGTGCTAAATTTATTCCAAGTCCAGTTCAGTATCAAGACTCGAAGGAACTTTAGGTGGGATGCTAAATTCCTAGTGTCCTCCAGATCCTGTAACTCGCTGCTTTCCTTCTCCTTTTTTTTTTTTTAAGGTTTAAAGTTTAAGGAAGACTTTTAATTGCCCTAAGATGAGGGCTGCTATGAGGAAGTATTTGTGCATTCGCCTTCCTGGTCCTGTACTGGGTTTTGGCTCTTAGTGTTTGTATAGCTGCCAGAAAAGTCAGCTTTGATTTGATCTCTCTGAAAACAGTTTTCTCTCCTCACTGCTGAGTCTTCCTCCAGAATATTTCCTCAGTTACTTTGCACACTTTTAGTACCTAGCTTGTTCCAGCGTTGCCTTTTGTGAGACATCACTGCACTGATTTAAAACACCAGTCTGACACAAGACAAACCCAGTGAGAAAGGCAGATAGTTTTCTATAGCGGTAGTGATTTGGATGGCTGGTTGGAAGATTGCCTTGGTTGCTTTGAGAACTGCAGGCTCAGATCCTCTGTTCCCAAAAAGAGAGAGGAAATAGTTTGCTAAGGAAGAGGAATCTCCTTCATCCCTATTCCGAACCTTCTGTATGTGATTCTCATTAAAACTTGTGTCTTATGACCAATGGCATTCTTTGGGCTTCAATGTACCAACCTTTAGACCTTTCACTGCTGGAGTAATTTGTAATCCAAGGCTGGTTCTGTGTGTATTAAACCCCATCACAGGATATCATTTGATCTTTATACCTATTCAGCTAGGTATTTTAAAATGCAAAACTCTTAGGAATTGACTGCTCAGTTGTACCCAGAATTTGCAAATTATCTGATGAAGTTTCATTTTCCTCCAGAGTTGTATGACTAAACGCGAGTAGGCAAAACAGAGTACTCATCAGAGAAAATAAACAAATAATGACTTAATAATCACAAATCTATCTGAGAAAGTGGGTTTAATTATTCATAGAGGGTGATTTATCTGAAAACTTACTGTTAGGCTGGCAGCTGAAATAAAGGCAGATGTTTCTTCTTTGTCCCACAGGGCTGGAAATACAGGATTTGAGTCAAATTTGATATCCACTTAATGATCTAGAGGGTGTGGAGGTCTGTATAGCTGTTATTTGTGTAGGAAGTTTGTTTTCAGTGAACAGATGGAATCACTTTTTACATTATTTGTACTGTTTCTAGTTTCTTCTGTATGTTGTATAGAGACTGCACTGTAACATCTTTCATTTAGGACTGTTACTGCATATTTTAGAAGAAATATTTACAGGAAAAAGTACAAATGAAAAATGACATGTATTAACATTTTACTAGATATTTTTAAATTATGAAATCACTTCTAGTAATTACATTTCACTTTTGAAGTGCTTTGCAAATACACTTAAATACCACAAACCCAGGGTTTCTAAATACAATATTTAGATTAAAGGTGGAGGCGCTGAAGTAAGGTGGAGTTTGAAGGAAGAAATATATTTCTGGCAAAAGCTGTCAGAACACCTGATTTTGTCCTCCACCTTTATTGTAAATTTATTGTGGTACTCTGGATAAGTTGGTTTTGTTTGCTTTGGTTGAAAGGATGGTTGTGAGGTATGAAAGTTTTAAAGAAGTTGAAAAGAGCTAACCGGTGCAGTATGGAATCAGTACAGTGTAGCTGGACTGGACCCGTGCCATCATCTGGTCTGGACCCCACTCAGAGCAGGGCCAATCTTAATATAAAAAGAAATGCCAAGTGAGGCCTGGTGTGAGGGGTGTCATCACTTTTTTGTCTCCCCAAGGTCAGCCCGTGAGTTAAGAGGCAGGTCTGACTGCTTGCATCCATCCCAGCACTGTCTTCTAGTTAACTTTGCTAATAAATACCTTTAAAGGCCTCTTATATGATTTTTCTTCAGTAATTACACTATTAGCATTTAGAATTTAAGGTGATATAAATTATATAGGGTTATGAAGAAGAAAGGGAAAACAAGCTGTGAAAGTTAAATAGCTTTATTAGAATGGGAGCCTTCAATCTGTTGCCTTAGTTAAGATGTTAACAAGGTGCAAGAGTAATGCAGAAGACCTTGTTGGTAGAGAACGTTTTCTGCTTGTGTCATCTTTTCTCATAAAAGTATATGTATTAAAATTTTTGACTAGCGGTTTAGCTTCTCAGCATTTCATTTAATCAGGTTTAAAGTCTATGGCATCGTCTTTGTTTGAAATGTGGTAGCATGAGCTTTTCTTGTGAAAAACCTCAACAAACCCAAATCCAAATCAGCATGCATCTGAATTCAGTGCTTATCCTGCTGATCAGCATATTTATGTGAAAATAATCCAGATTTACTTGAGCACAGTGAGAGAAGTTGTATTTACAGTTACATGTTTGTATTTTGCTTTTTGTCTCTGAATTTCGGGATGTGTTCTGTTACAAATAGAGTTTATTAATATACATAAATAAATCACGCAATGCAATGGAAGGGAGCTAGTGGTGGACTGCCTAACTCTGCTTTCTCTCATCATAAGATCTTCTTGTCTTGGACTGATGGTGTACAGAATTGCAACAGGCACATAAGGATGTGCAGGCAACTACAGAAACGTGATGCTGGTTGCCTGCCTCCCACTCTGTACGTGCATGGCCTTTGTGGAATCAGGTTTGGAGCATGTTTTGTATTTCTTTGGTGGGGCTTGTATCTGACTTTACTGGACCCAGAGACCAATATGTCTTAGCTGTTTCTCTTGTGGAAATGCTAAAACCAGAACAGTTTGCCTTAAAGATGTTGCAAGAAAGCTGCTTTCCGTTCAGTTCTTTACTTCAACCATAAATCTGATCCTGTGGGGTTGAAAGATCTAGAATTATTTGCAGTTATTAAATAAAATTCCATAGCTATTATGCTATGCTCAGTCTTTCCAGTCTTAAGACCTAGGATTTTTTATCTAATTTTTTATCTGACCTATGCCAAAATATAATAGCTTTTTATGTATTTTAATTCACCTTTTTCCTGGGCACCCTGAGAATGTTTCCTATCAGCATCTCCATCTCAGAGATTTTAATGATTTTTCTCTAACATTTTCTTTTGAGAGTCAGTTCTTTTCTGGAAGCTTGTTGCCAAGCTAACTTCATTGTGCTATTATTATTTAGTGGGTTGTTTTCTTTTTTTTTCACCAAAGAACATCAGAACTTCCAAGAACGTAATTTTGTGAGAGTGGTTGACCTTCCGTGGTGTTGAAAACCCACACATTTTCTTTGGGAAGAGGTTTATATTTTATCTGTATGACCTGAGTCTGGAAAGACTGAGGGAACTTCTTTCAGCTACTTTTCTGTACTGATGCCCAAGATAAAACTGGTAACAATTACCAGTTTCTCTTCGCATGGCTTAATAATAGAACCTATGCTAGAACATTCTATCAACTGAAGATTTCATGTATCATTTCAAGAGAGAAACGTACATGGAATTTTAACAGCCTCAGACCTGTCAAAACAGGCGACTTCTAAAATTGCAGTTTTCTATTGAAGGCAGTAGTTCATTTGTTTCAGCATTAACAGTATTTGGATCACTGCCTTAAACACACTGCTAACTACAGTCAATCTCTTAGTTGTTAGCTAGGTTCAAGTGCATGAACTTGAAGGAAAAGGGTGTTTGGCTCCCACTCATATATGTTCTTCTGTGTTTTTCTGCAAAAATAATTTCATCCAGGATCATACTTCTTTAGAGTATGTCAAGTAAAAGCAAAGCGCGAGATGGATAGATATTTGATCTCACTGGAATAATAGGATTTTACCACATAATGAATTCTGGATGAACAATTATTACTGCTATTAGTATTACCTGTGGTTGTCACATAGCTGCACAGATTTCTGTTCCAGCCAGATAAATCAAAGTGACCAAGGCAAAAAGAATTAAATTGAGTGTTTCCAAGATTTAGTGCTTTTTGTTCCTTTACCCAAAATCATCCTGGTACTCGCTCGAGGACACTCATACTTTTTGTCTCAGCTGTCACATTTTTCTCTAAAATGTTTTTTGTTGCCGTTTCTATTTCTAGACACACTTTTATGTGTTTCTATTTATAGTGTTCCAATTGCATGTGTGTTTATGTGCATGTACAAAAAATTCACCGAGGCTGCATGCAGGTCAGTTTCCTTTACATGATTAGTGTGTGATTGTGCAAAAAATACAAAATTTGGAGGAGAAAAAAAGCTTATCGACAAGATTCTGGAATCCAGAATACAGAAACTTGCTAATTTAGTCTTTGAAGACACAAGTGATATTTTCGCCCTGCATCCACTTGCTAAATATTCCATAAATAGACTTTATTCATATCCCTCTAGGAGAGACGTGGCTGCAATTTATGGAAACCTCATCATGCTCCATGAAAAAGCTGAATGCTGCAGCTTCAAACTGAAACCCGCTGGTTCATAAATGTTGCAATGCCATGAGCAGTGTGAAAGTGTACTTTTTTTATTCCTTTCTGGCAGGTGATGTGATTTTATTGCTTGAAGATGATTCCCACAAAGAGAAAAAACATGATCTCAATGAATTTCTGAAAGAATTTAATGTTGGCTAATAAAAAAGATATAAAAACTAATCTGACAACCTGATAGACAACGTGTGGTTTCAATGGACCATATCATTCTGTTGCTTCTGCTCTGACCTGTGTCATGTTGCAATCAAACTCTCCATTCTTGATGTGCCTATCAAGAACTGAAGTTTAGAGAAGAGCTCTGGGTCGCTGCAAACCTTAGAGCTTTCATACACTAAGGGTGATATAAAAATTGATCAATAGAAGAGAACTTTCCTTGTAGTCACAATTTCTCTCTGAAGATGAAGGCTGTTCATCACAACAAACCATATTCTTATACCAACAAGCGCATACCTGCTGAGTAGAAATACTACCATAGTGAAACCTGTGCCTTTAGTGTCCCTGCAGTGTCCTTGGCAAAGTGCTTGATGGATTAGCAAGCACGTGGTTCTATTACACAGATTAGGTGCAACTCATTCTTCATAATAACAATTGATGCATTGTTATTTACCATTCCATGCATGCAAAATTAATGCTCTAATTTAGTTATATTAAAGCCATATATTAAAAAAGGAAAAAAGGGATTCATTGTAGTTACAACTTGCTAGTTTTGAACTTGTAAAGCACCCCCAGCACACCCCAGGTGGGGCCCACAACCTCAAGTTCTCAGTACCTTTGGAGGCTTGGCTGGACACTAAAGATTCTGAGTTGTCTTTGAGGAGGCATTAACTCTCTTAGTTCGTATCTTGTGTGTTTAAGTGTAAACGCTCCAATGTGAAGTCAATGTGAGAGTACAGAAGGGATATAGAGAATATAGCTTACTAATACTTTAATGGATGTAGCTTACAAGTGGTTTCTCTCTTTCCTACAACCTACAGCATGGCGGTGTTGGCTTTTCACTAAATGGAACAATCTGGAGTATCAGAAAGATGTATGAAAGCCCTAAAGAAATACTGAAATGAATGAAAATTTCAAAGAAAGATTTTATTTTATTTTTTAAGAAAGTAATTAAGTATCATGAATATTTTGGTTACTCTGCAATAAGCAAATTCTTAAGGAATGAAAATATGCTCTAAGTAGCTGCTTTGCAAATGTATGAAATTCATAATATGTTTGATTAAAACTTCTGTTTGATTAAAACTACTTAAGCTTTATATTGAATTCTACAAACAATTCGTAAGTAGTTCATAAATCCTATCCTCTGTCAAAATCTGATGTATGCAATTTAAGAATGAAAAAATTGCTCAGAACCCAATAGAAAGAAAGAAAAAGGTCCTTGTATTACTGAGACCTTGGCCAGTGCCAAGACTTGCTTAGAATTGCCTTCTGTATGTGATATTTCACATATTCTTAAGCATCCTGGAGATACGCGACAAAGGATGAATGGGAAAGCAGTGCAGAAAAGAGGGCAGAAATCTGGAAGCTGAGTTCTAAACTGGCAACAGGTTGTTAAAGGAATTTCTATTTGATTTATTTTAATATTTTAAAAATAGAAGAGTTAGGATAATTTTACTTTCTTTTCTTGAAAACCTTGAACAGATTCGCCATGAAATAAAGGCTGTCTTCCCTAATTGTGAAGCTATGGGTGAACAAACTAATGTGATTCTCTCAGTAGAAACACTTACAAATAGTCATCAAATTAGCTTATAAATTCTCCCGCTGAATGCATGAATTGCATAATAATTAGAGGTTATAATCAAGTCTTAAATAAAATGCGTTTGTCTAAGGAACACATGTGATGCAAATGCTTGTTAATACAATGTTTTTTGAGAACCTGTTTCTTGAATGATCGTCGCTAGGTCACCTGCAGTACCCTTCTTACCTCTTTCTTTGCTGAATTTTATTATATACCCTAGTGATTTTCCAACTCAGAAATAGAAAAGGGCCATAATGACATTATTGCTGTGAGTTTTGTTGCTGAATTTTCTCAAAGCCCTTGAGCAAAGTGAAACAGAACCAAAATCGGTGGCATTCATCAGTCAGAGCGAACAAACAGGATCACTCTTCACGTCAGAAAGAATTTTAATATTTCATTACAATCCATAATTAATTACCCACTCTTTCCTCATCTCCCTCTCTCCAACCTATTTACTTTGCCATTCATAATACTGACATTTATGCTGACCTGTGTTCCTTAAAATTATTTTGTAGGTCTTTAATTCCATTTTCCAGATTACCCTAAGGTGAAAATTTCTGCCATTCGCTTCAATGACAAAGGATCTTAGAAGCACCAACTAATCTTAGTATAGCCTTAATCTCCAAATTCAGTTCCAAAAGCTTCAACAAGAAGAAATACTGAACAGAAAAAAAAGGGAAGGTCGCATGAAAAACAATGTGTGATGTTTCAGTTGGAGGGAAAGAAAAATCAATTGAATGTTTTAATGTGTCATGGTATCTGAAATCTTACGCGGTGCGGAAAAAAATCACAAATTGTAATTCCCTTTTAAGAAGAGGGTAAATCATAGGAAGAAAGAAGGTCAATTTATATATGTTTAGGATCCCTGACAAAGTAACAAATAAACATCAGTCTGCTAGCATTTCAGATTAAATTAAAAAAGTAAATAGCAAAAGACATGAACTTGAAAAAAGTCAAACTTTTAGATGTTTGTAGTTAAATCTGATCATTTTGCAATTTCATTTTATACTTTTCCTATAATAAATAAGTCATCTATGATAAAATAAAGTGTGATAGAAATGCAAAAGAATTTTGGATTCCCAAATGCTGTTATGCCTGTGGCCTGAAAACTGTTCCAAAGTGGTATAAAAAGGGAAAGAAAGAAAAAAGGCTGGTCAGCAAGAATCCCTGGTCAAAATGAGTCATGGCTCTACTTGTGTACTGCTCAACACAGCACTTAGAGCAGCTGCTTCTGGTTTTCACTTTGGTGATTCAGAGCAAATTCAGTTTGGAAGCCCCAAACTTTGCCTTCTCAGTAGAGTTTAATGTGTGGTACTCCTTTGGAGCTAAAGTAGGACCCACCACAGATCTATGAGAACTTGTAAATTCAGGAGTTATGATGCACATTTCTAAGATATTTCTTTTAACCCAAAGAGAACACAGTAGTTGCTTATTGCAAGAGAAACATAAAAATCTTCAGAAGCTGATAATGTTTGTCCAGACATTTGATCACTTGGCAGTGGAATGTTCAAGACCATTTAGACTTACAAGAAGGTGTTTTAACTATACTTATCAACCTCACTAAAACCCTGCCATAATAACACCTACCAGTTTCAAATCATAAGTTTTATGTTAAGATATTCAGAGCAAGGCTTTAACTACAGACTTTGCTTTCAGTTTTGTTCTGTGATGCACAGAACCTTAAAAAGAAGTTTGAGCTGGTTGAGACATGCATGCTTTCCTGACTGTAACCTTTCAAGTAGATTTTAACTTAATGCAATGCTTGCAAAGTACCCTGCATAGCGCATCTCACCTGCTCAGGAATTTAGCGATGCACTTCAGTACATGAGCTCAGCATACAGCAGATAGGGAAGGCAATGTAGAAAGTCCAGTCATCTGGAAAACAAGCAGTGATCTGATTTCAGTTCAGAAATGTCAGGTTATTCTTAATTTTAGATGCCATGGCATTTGCCGCTGATGTGATTATGGAAAACTTGCATTCATGTGTCGACACCTTTTCCCTTATGTGCCACGTTGAGTTGTGCATTGCAGTTTCCTGAGTTAAAAAACTTCAGTAAGAGAAGAATGTGGAGATTTAATAGGACTGTCTCCACATTTTGGAACAGTGTAGAGGATGATCAGGGGACTGGAGCACCTCCCGTATGAAGACAGACTGAGAAAGTTGGGGCTGTTCAGCCTGGAGAAGAGAAGGCTGCGTGGAGACCTCAGAGCAGCTTCCAGTATCTGAAGGGGGCTACAAGGATGCTGGGGAGGGACTCTTCATTAGGGACTGTAGTGACAGGACACGGGGTAACGGGTTCAAACTTCAACAGGGGAAGTTTAGATTGGATCTAAGGAAGAAATTCTTTACTGTGAGGATGGTGAGGCACTGGAATGGGTTGCCCAGGGAGGCTGTGAATGCTCCATCCCTGGTGGTGTTCAAGGCCAGGTTGGATGAGGCCTTGGGTGCCATGGTTTAGTGTGAGGTGTCCCTGCCCATGGCAGGGGGGTTGGAACTGGATGATCTTAAGGTCCTTTCCAACCCTAACTATTCTATGATTCTATGATTCTATGATACGTATTGGAATGATTAATTTTCTTTGCTGTTAATTGCAAAAATCCATTTGGATTTAACTGACTTTTTATTCCAATTTAGCAATTCGTCTGTGTGTGGTGGCTAGCACAAGCATTTTTGAAAATACAAATCGAATTGATTAACAAACATTTAATCCAAGGGAGATCTTTTTCTCAAAGACCTTTTTTCCACTACTAATAGCTTTCAGTATGTTTGCAACTGTTCTCTTTAAAAGAAATACGCATGGTTTTGTTCACATAAAATAATAAGAAAATAATTTGAAATTATTTTTTTACAAAATTAAAATACCTGGTGCTGCATGTAAAAAAGGAAAGTAAGAATATCCATTGGAATATGAAATTTTGGCACTTGCAGCCCAGAAAGCCATCTGTATCCTGGGCTGCACCAAAAGAAGTGTGACCAGCAGGTCGAAAGAGGCGATCCTGCCCCTCTGCTCTGATGTCATGAGACCCTACCTGGAGCACTGTGTTCAGCTCTGGGTTCCCCAACACAAGAAGAACATGGAACTGTTGAAATGAGCCCAGAGGAGGCCATGGAGATGCTGCGAGGGCTGGAGCAGCTCTGCTCTGGAGCCAGGCTGAGAGAGCTGGGCTGGGGCAGCCTGGAGAAGAGAAGGCTCCTGAAGGGGAGACCTTAGAGCAGCTCCAGTGCCTAAAGGGGCTGCAGGAAACCTGGAGAGGGGCTTGGGACAAGGGCCTGTAGGGACAGGCCAAGGGGAATGGCTTTAACCTGCCAGAGGGGAGACTGAGATGAGCTCTTAGGCAGAAGCTCTTCCCTGTGAAGGTGCTGAGGCGCTGGCACAGGGTGCCCAGAGAAGCTGTGGCTGCCCCATCCCTGGCAGTGTTCAAGGCTGGTTTGGACACAGGGGCTTGGAGCAACCTGCTCTAGTGGAAGGTGTCCCTGCCTGTGGCAGGGGGTTGGAGCTGGATGAGCTTTAAGGTCCCTTCCAACCCAAACCTTTTCATAATTCTATAGAATTGGAAAAGGAGTTTAAGTAGTGTTATCACTCATTTCGAAAAACATTTCCAATTACGAGATTTACTTCTTTCCTGATGTTTTCTGTCCAGACATCTTTTAAGGCAGAGCTTCTCTCTGAAGACCTAATGCAGTTATAGTTATGACTTACTATTGTGATTATTTTCTAAACAATTTTATTTTACTGCCTTTGCTTATACATTCCAATTTAGTATCATTGAGCCCTGTTTTAGAAGAGATTAACTGCTCAGTATGTACTTTCCACTAACTCCGGCTGAGTGAGTGGGCAATAGTATTTGTTGTGGTTTGTTGTGTGGGTACAGGAAAGTAAGAAATGTAGAACTAAATTCAGAAATATAGAACTAAATTCAGCAAAGTGATTCTCAAGGAAAACAATTTTTGTGGAACAGTGGAAACAGAGTGTGATACGCATACTGAGTCAAAGTTCCTTTGTTGGTTTTACAACAAGGTAAAGGTTGTAAAACCTTTTACCTTTTACAGCAAAGTAAAAGTGAAAGTACAGCCTTTGCTCTCTAATTCTCTGTAGTTCCTGTTCTGCCTAAGAAAGCAAGAGAAATAAGGCCATTTCCCTTTAAAACGTACCCCAGGATAGACTCAGGTTAGCTGTATTTTAGAATCATAGAGTCATAGAATAGTTAGGGTTGGAAAGGACCTTAAGATCATCCAGTTCCAACCCCCCTGCCATGGGCAGGGACACCTCACACTAAACCATGCCACCCAAGGTCACCTTTAGCTGTTTTACCAGATTCCAGTTCCTTGCACACTCAGGCATACATGGTAGACACTAGTGAAAGTCATACTGTGAAAAGTATATTAAAGGCGTAATTACAGAATGCTTCTTAATAGACTGTCTTATCTGTTTGTTTAAGCTTTAATTCTCTAAATACTTGGGCATTGGGTAATTTTACACCTGGAAGTATTCATGTTGAACTCCGTGGATTGTTCACGTTACTCCCGTATGTACCTTTCAGAGACCTGGAGCACTTACATTAGTAAGTAATTATGTTTGTAAGCTAACATAAGTGCTCCAGGCAGTAAGTAGCTCTGCTACCACCCTGCTTTGAGTAAGTTGCCAAATACTTGTAATTTTGGTTTTGCCTCCATAAATTCCCAGGTTGTGTTTTTTCCTCTAGACCTTGTGTATCTCTTTTGACTTAAGAAATAAACCTGACTTTTGTCTCTGGGAGAAATGCAGTGGAAGTCTTCTCAGCAAAAATGAATGCACTTGGACATAGAAGTCGTAACTATGCAGCAGTATTTGTGGTAAGAACTATTTAATAGTAGCATAACATCAGTCTGTTATTATCAGGATATTGTTAGGTTGCACAGTGATTTGATAGGCCTCAATAAACTCAGGATTTAATTTAAATCCAGTTTAATTGACATCCAAACCTTGAGTCGGTTATGGGTTCTGTTGGTGTTTGTAAGCGAAAATTCTGACACTGTTTGTCAGAAATTCCCCAAGTTCTGCTCCATGAAATCAGCAGCTGAGCAATGACATCCTTACCTGCCAGCTGCCAGCAACTCATTCTGTGCCTTATCTGGCAAAACCAGCCCTTCTCTTGTTTTATTGGAAAAAATTGCTTTTGCCCTTATATTTCTTGCAGAAAAATTGACCTTTAGGAAGTTTCTCACTGCTTCCCCAATTTATAAATCACGATTTGACAGCGTTGTTCTTTCTACCTTATGTGTAAATGAAACATAGATCTCTAGGGACAGATTCTGAAGGAGACCTGTAATAAAATCAGATTTCAAATCAGAGACAGTCTCATGCTTGAGCTCATTCTTCTTTCTTAGGGATGCTCATTCAGACATCTTATCCTGGTGCATGCTGAGCTGCACTATGACTTGAGTTGTCTTGAGCTTTTCTGGTGGCTGTATGCAGTCTCTAACTCTGCAGCCAAACTGTCACAAAAGCTTTGCTTTAAGCTGTTTGTTTTACTGTTCCTGTCTGTACTGAATTCTTTCATGACATATGAGGAGAGCTTATCTTCTGTGCACTGCTGCTTTCTGCATCCACAGTAAAAACAATTTCTGTGTCTACATTTTTTGCCTATTCTTCCTCTCACAGGGAGCAAGTTGACAGAAGCCGAGAATAGAAATGTGCATAATTTCAAGACACAGTTCTTCCTAAAATAGGTTAGAAACCATACATAACTTCTTGGTTATGGGGGATGTGTGGGTGAAAAGGGCATGAAGTGGTACTGCTGTACAGTACTTTGTACTGCCTGTGGGAGCGAAACAGCAGGTAACTATGTCCAGACCTTAGCTTTTAGCTCACCCTCACCTCCTTTGGCATTTTTTCTGCTTCAGCTTTTGCCATCAAGCTCACCAAATTTGATAAATTTATCAAATGAAATTCAAGCTAGCGCTTTAGACCAGAGCTGAAATCTAAGCACCTGCCTAACTATAGGAAACTGGGGACAACAAAATCATCTGTTGTGTAAATTGTTCACTGGCAAGAGGTTACATCAATTTAACATTCCTTTTTTCCCCTGCAGTTTTTAAGTTAAGACGAATGCAGCTGTTCCACAGTCAGAATGTTCTGATGTTAAACCAGTTGCCTACCACATCTTGGCCTCAAATACCTTATTCTCGTTCAAAACCTTATTGAGTGACCACATGATCGGTGCTTCCTCCTTAGGTCACCTGTATCTGCAGCCAGGTCCGGTGTTCAGACACTCGTGTGACAGTTGCATAAACCACTGCAATGCCGTGTGCTCATGGTGCTTGTGAATGAAGTGTGAGAGATAAAGTAAGTGTATTAGTTGCAGATTTTAACATAGATTAAGGAAATATGAAGGACACGTTGAGTCTTTATAACATATTTCTAAATGCAAAAATGCATTGCAGTAAAATGCAGTATTGTACTATATTCGTATCACAAGCTTGTTTGTGCAGTCCACAGATAGAAACTGGGGTTGCCCAAATTTAAGATTTCAAAATGTAGTTTGCAGATTCAAAACCAAATTGCAGGAGGGCTGTTAGCAGAGGCCAATTCCGCAGTGAATGAACCAGCAGCAGAGAGCTGGGTGAGGATAGCTGGTTTTGCTATGGGTTCAGGAGATCTTGAAGCAGCTCTGTTAGGCAGCCCTAATGAGAAGTTCAGCATTAGTTAAAGAAATTTATCTGGGCACTGGGCAGAAATGAGGAGTCCTTTAAGGGGCAGAGAAAGATTGCTCCTCTCTGAACAAGGAAGGGGTTCAAGTTAGAGACTTTCATGCTGCAAAGGGGGACAGGCAGATGGGCACCTTTTTGAAGCAGAGACTGCTGAAAGAGGGAGGATTAACTCAGCCGGTCCTTGTAGCTTGGATGGGAGTGGACTGAGTCTGTTGCCACTCGGAAAGGTGATACAAAAGGGAGGCAGTTTGATTTTCTTACTTTCTCATCCAGTTGTTCTGAGCGAACTCAATTTAAAGTAAATTTCTAGTTCATATTGTAGGAAAATGTAGTATTGACGGTAATTCCACCAGAAATTGAGGGCTGTGTTCTGTCTCACTTTATGTCTGCGTTTGCAATTGTATTCATTCTTGCTTTCCCTACCAGCTCTTTCACCAAACTGGGCTTTTATAAAAGTGACATATTCTTGCAGGTTTACAATTTGCTACCGTAATATTTCATCCAAGACAAGGAATTTACACTGAAGATGCTTTCAGGGAAAAAAAAGATTCTTCTCTCTATCATAGCATTAAGGTCAGTGTTCAGTCCATTCCCATGTCCCAAGCTTACTTAAGAGAAAAAAAAATCAAGTGAGATCTATACTGATTTAAGTATCATGGCAAATTTTTCTACACAACCTTCCATCAATTGTCTTGGGCTCCCCTGCCCTCTAGGGCTATATCCCATGGAAAGTTTTTGATTTACTTTTAAACTTCTTTCAAAGATGTCTTTTGTAGTGGCTGAAGTCAATTTTTCTTGATCAAAATGTTTGGTGCATGATGCTGAGTTTGTCTGGTAGTCATTAGGTGTTGCTGCTTGCAGTGCTGTGCAGTGCAGCATGGAAAGGTCCACATAGATGATTTTATTTTGGTGTCAAGTAACCATCCTTTTCTGGCTTATTATTAGTGATTCTGTGCTCAGAAAAAGATCTTAACATACTGAAAACCTGTATAAAACTGGCAGTATTTTAAACAGCTTATGTGTATTCTGTGTGGCTGCTTGACAGCGTGGACAAACAGGATGGTTATCTCAGCAGTTTTTCTTCAAAATTGAAGGTTAATAGCCACTGTGTGCAGCTGTGGCATGAATGTGTGCTTTGAAATTTGGTCTGTCCAGTGGTATCTTTAATGGGTTCATCTTCAACCAATTGTTTCTCATCAGAGCATTTCTCAGCTGTGAGGTTGATCACTTGAGTGATGATTATTCCTATACACCTGCGTTTTACTCGTATACCTTGCTCGGGAAGCTTGGCACAAAGTCTGGCCCTTCTCTGATAGGCAATGTGAGAAATAGGGGGCTTCAAACATAGAATCACAGAATGGTTCGGGTTGGAAAGGACCTTAAGGTCATCCAGTTCCAACCCCCTGCCATTTAAAAAAGTATCTATAATTCTTTCCAGGTTTAAAATAGCACAATTGTCAGAGAATGCAGTACCACGCTGAGACTCATTGTTAATGTCATTATCAGTTAGGGAGATGACTGAGCAAACTTTTCCTGAGGGATTGCCATATAGGAAACCTAAACAGAGACCTCTGCACATCTGAATTCCAAGAAATTAAGGGAAATCTTAGTTTTAGGAATTTTGGTTTAGAAATGTAAAATGATGTTACCTGGGGTAAAAGCAAGTAAAAACAATGGTCCTAGAAGTCAAGGAATGGGGTACAAGTGCAGGAGCTGGTTCAGTCTCTTTCTGTTGAATGCGTGCTGGTTTTAAAAGGCATCGAGTAAAGTGCTTGTCCTGGTTCGCAAAGCAAATAACGAAATATTCTTGCTCATAAAATATAAATAATTTATAAATATATTTTTCTGCTCGTCCCTGTGAATGTTTCATTATACATTCATCTATTTTTCATTATTTGTACCTTACATTTGTCAGTGTTTGCACTCCTGGAAAACACATGTTCTTGCAAGGGGGAAAAGGTATAAAAAGGAAAGAAAAAGTTTTCTAATGTTGATGGCAAACGAAATGGATGAGATACACATTAATAATGAAAATAGTTTTTATTCACCGGCTTCAGACCACCAATGTATTTTACTGAGGATTTTGGTAGCAAAGGGAATTGATTTGAAGTTGAGCAATGTTGCCGGGGGCTCTGATTTACTAGAAAGATCTGGAGACACAAAGCAGGTGGTTCTTGCATGCATTAATTCAGTCTTTCCTAGGCTACATGTCAACTCCTTCAGTTCAGGGCTATGTGATGAGGTGAGATGGAAGAGGGTGGCTGTGAGTGCCCCTGTCTTTGAAGCATGTGTCAAATACAACCAAAGATGTAAAAATAGTAATTGCAGGGAAAAAAATACCATATCTATTTATCAGTATGGGATGTCAAAGGAAAAGCATTGAATCTGCATACGTGTTGGCAAGTTTGCATAGCACAGAAAAGGGGTTTATTACAGAATACTGTATGTTCTTTGTATCCTAAATTGTCAGGAAGGGACAAGATAAAGAAATCATACTTTTATTAAGAAGCAGTTGGTTCTTAACACTTCTAATAAACCCCAAATACCCAGTAAAGGCTCAGAGGAGTTTTATTGCAGTGCTCCAGCCACGCAGACCTCTTGTAAATGGTGTCATTTGTGGGAAGGGGTGAGATAGCTTAGAGAAAACTATGTTTACTTTTGTATTTGAAAATCAATTTTAATGAGACCTGGAACAAGAGAGCATAATGTCAACCTGTAAGGATATTTTTAATATGCTGAATTTTAGGTGTTAGTCTTTCACAGTCTAACAATGCTGGTGGGTGCTGCCCCTGGCAATACAATTTTTCTGGGGAAACACATAGTTCTGGAGTGTTTTTAAGTAATTTAGTAATCTCAGCTCTTGAAATAAGGATTAAGCTTGTCTGCTCTACAGGTTTGCAAGTCATCAGTTATCCTGGGTCAACTGGCTTGTGTAGACACAACAAAGGTTAAAGATGATGTTCTCTTATGTTCAAATCTGATGGTCTATTATTTGTATTGTACAAAGTCTTATAGTTTGTAACATACCCATGTAGTCTCAGTTGGAGTTATCCCTTGGCGATTTGTAGGATGCTGAACCAGTGACTTGAAGCTGTCATTCATTGGTAGGATGAGAGAACACTTAATCTGTGTCTTTTATTTTGCTAGTGTTCATTAGCATCATGAATTCCCCTTGGGGGAAAAGGGAAGGGGAAAACAGAAAATGTTGAATTGAGAATATGTCATAAGGTGGAATAACATTTTGTAGCTAGAAATATGAAATATAACTGGATGCTGCAGATGGATACTTTGAGTTTAGTGCACATGAAAATATTGTTAACCTACTGTTAAGGATGTTGAGGGAAGATATCACTGGTCTGCAAATGGTATCTCATAAATTGGCAGAAAGGTCACCATCAATCATTGTGGAAGAGAAACTATCAATAGAAAGTTCTGTAAAGTTTCTTTCCCAGCTTCAAGCAGAATATTGGCAAACGCAACCTCACACTGAAGCTCTGCTTTCAGGGAAATTTGCCTGCTTATTGTAGATGCCGTAATGCACCATTGTAACATCTTCTTTAAGATTGCTCTAAAAAAAGTCCAAATTGCATTCATTTAGTAAAATACCTTAGCTAAGTGAATTTATTTTGAACTATTTATCATAGTTTATGGCAAAATGGGTCTAAATAAATGGGATTTTGGCATGATGAAAAGAGAAGTGAAATGCAAATTAGATCTTTAAAAAAATTAAAGCAGAGAGGGATATTATTGCAGTAAGATGCGTTGATAATAAATACTTTAAAAAGAATCCTCAAATGAATATACAGGACGTATCATTGATAACTAACAGAAGGTATCTAGTTAGTGCTAATTTCATCACAGGAGCAGACGGCTGGCTGAAAGTCCCACATCTTGTCTCTAATTTTCCTGTTGGTTATAAAGTGGAAGCTTCAACATAGGTTTAGAAAATTACTATTTATGATGATGATATATTGATTTTTTAAAAAGACCTATAAGCTGGACTTTCAGGCAGTTTCAGATCTGAACCAACTCCAATATCTCCCATTTTGTTTTAAGACACTTTAGAAAACAAAACAAAAAGCCCATTAAGAATTTTTATTTGCGTTCGTGTAGTGTTGTCTTTGCTTTTCTAAGTATGCCAAGGTGCTCTGCACAAGTGATGCTGAGATGTGTCCCCTGGTCTATACTGTAACATCATGGGGGAGCCAAATTGTGTAGTCGGGTGAAACTGTAGGTGTAGTAAGCCTGTTGATCTCAGCACTAAGAGGATATTGGGTATCTTTTGGGTATTTTGGGTACTGTGAGAAGCAAGCCTCTTACCATTAGACATAGATGTGTGAGCCAAATTAAAAGTTTTATTTAAAGTATGGAATTGAAAGTATTTTATTATTAAAGTACATTTAACATGCCAAAACTACAGTGTATATTTTATTGGAATTCTGTAGACACACACATAAGCCAGCTTCTTTGATCGCTTTTTCCCTCCCAAGTTCATGACGTATTACTCAGATCAGCGACTCTGGTAGGGAGATTGCTTCATGCTTTCTTCTTAATCAGGCATGAAGAAAAGGCAAGGAGAACAAAAGAGACAAGGGGATGCATTTTTCCATGCCTATAACTTCCTGCAACCTTGCTAAATTTCTCCTTGAATATTATGCCTTTCCTATCTACTGTAGACTCTAACCGCACATTTTCATTATGTACATTTTTGTCATAATACAACCACCAGAGCCATGACAAGAAAGGAAACATGGTCTGCTACTGAATTTGATGAGCTTAAATTTAAAGAGAGAAATAGATTAAAGAAAAAGGAAGACTGAGCTAAGAGATAGTTTTAACTTTCTCTATTAAGATGGCTCCTTTTTGTCTGGGAGGGAAACATGTCAACCAGATTTGCCCAAGTATAGGAGGTAACATTTTGGAGATGTAGAGATTGATATTTTTAAATGGTAGGCAGGAATGGAGGGAGATACTTTAAGACTAAATCAAATCTTGTCTTTCTAACAGCTATGTGTTGGATTTAGTAGCTGGAAGATGGCTGCTTTCTTCTTGCCTTTAACTTTGTGTGAGAACTGGTGGAGTTCCTTTGCTCTGTAGCATTCATTTTTCAAGAAGCTGTTCAGGACATTATACTTTTAAGACTTCTACCATCGTGTCACATCAGGTTGAAATAATAAAAAAGTATCTTAAAAAATTTCTAGAAAGGAAAAATTTAATTTGGAGAATGTGTTATTGAATAAATTTTGTTTTATTATGAAACCTGATACACAGGAGCAAATCCGAGCCAGATACACAGGGATTTTTGCCTTCTCTGCTCACATTGTCATCAAACTCAAACTTAGCTGGATTGTCTCCATATTTTCCCCCAGCCAATCAATTAGCAGAAGCATTAATTTTTTATAAATGTCACACTGTTATAAAATTACTTTGTGTCAGTTGTTTTTCCCCTAGAACTAATTTTTATAGCACAGGGAGAAGTACTGAAGGGTGCAATTTTTTGGATCTGGACAAGATTTGTTACAGTAAGATAATAACCGTATGCTTTTAAACAGATGGGATATCATTTATTTTCTTTGGGCCTGCTTTCTTTCATCACAAAACATTTAATGAATAATACAACTGTTTATCAGTAACGTCTTTCTTCCCACCCATTGTGATATCGCCATCATGTAAGAGAAGCAAATCACTATCACGGGTCATCTTAAGCAAGTATCAAGTGATAGCATTCTTTATATTTCTTACTAATCCAAGGAAGGATTGTTGTTAGGGTTTTAGTGGTCTTGCAGTGTGTTGCACTGCTATTACTTCTATTTTGCTGTGATTTTTGCTTTGGGCAAAGGGAAGAATTAGGAGCAGAAAGAAAGATGTCTTAAGGTGGGCCATTCTGCTTGACCTCTGAATTTTTTTTTCTTTCAGAAGTATCATTTCCCTGCTGAAGTTTTAACCTCTGAAATTCCAGCTAAAGTATTTGGCGTTTTCTTATGACTACAGGGAAATATACTGATCTTCTTGACATTTTACTTCAATATTTGTTATTTTTTCAGTGTTGAAAGGTGAAGATGTTAAGAACTTTTGCTATGTGCTTGAGCATTCTGGAATAAGTGTAGAAAAAGACAACTGGGGACCAGTGCTCACTGCTCTTCATAGACTTCCTCTGACCTGCCCCTGCAGTAGGAATCATGATGCTGAGCAGGCTTCCATCAAAACTTCTTGCCTTGATGATACGCTTTCTTAGCATCTTACTTAGTATTCACTAACAAAAAGCTAATGTTTCCTTTCCTTTGGCATGAAACCATAAGAATTCCTGTTTGCTCAGTTCTTAAATGTGTGAAATTGTGTTTTACAAAAGCAGGAAAAAATGGTTTGCTTTTTCTTCACTTTCTTCTGAATTTCTGACTCAGTAGGGAGTCTGCACTTTCTAAAATCCCTGCGCTTTCGTAAAGCTCTGCTCATAGGGATGATGCGTGTACAGGCAGGAGGAAGGAAGTTCGAAGTTCTTAGATAATTCTGCAATAACATTCCTCATTTCTCCTTAATATTCTCATGCCAGTTTTTCTTTACAGTGAATGTAGAGCTGGAGTCACCTGGCAAATCCCAGTTTTTGAACTAGGATATGACTACCTGTTTGCTACACTCCTGCTTCTCATTCTTTTTGATTTTCTGTTTCATACCAAGCAGCTAAAAGACATTTGGTACTTTTTACTGAGGATCTGGTTAAGATATTAAAAAGAAATAATATTTCAAGAATACTTAGTAGCTGCCCCGGTGCATGTTTTCTTTCGGAGAAGGTAGCTGTATTTTAGTGTAGGTTGTTTAGAAGTTATAAATCTGGATCTTTTTCTATAGTTTGGTGTTTAGGTGTGGTGTATGTTCGTTCTTTATGACAGCTATATCAACTTGAGATTTTGCGAGGGTACATAATTGGAACAGTAGGCTGTTAATTGTACACTCAGCAGGTTTGATCTACAGACATTGGCAGACAAGAAACATTGACTCACAAAAATATCAATGTTCCTACAAAGCCATTTTTTTCCTGTCTTTTTCAAATAGTCTTGTATGGCAGGGCCAAAATGTACTGCACAAAAGGAGACATAAACCAAAAGCCCTCTAAGAATGAGCACTGCACTTGTACTTTGACATGGTCCACGACCTGTTTCCTGTGATTGGGTTGTAAGACTATAACGTGTATCATTTTTCTGCTATTTCAAACAAACAGCTGCATTTTCAGGGTGGAATTGTTTTTTGGCACTTCTAGTGAATTTTGTATGTGTGCTGCTCATCAATCTGATAGTAATATGAGTTCTGAATGTTAGTATATCCACCTTCATCAGTCAGAACTATTATACAGAGTAAAACTGTTGTTACCCTTTTGAATTAAAAAAGAATAATCAAAGGTATTAATGCCCTCAAATGAGGGGATAAAGATCAATGAGCAAGAAGCAGTCAGAAGGAAATCTCTAATTTTTCAGGGGTAAGCCTTATAGACACAGAAGAATGATGTATTTTGGAGGTTTAGTAAGGTTTTGGCATTTGTTCTTATTGAACTTTAAGCTGAAGAAACATAGCTTAGATTACTCTGGTGTATAGCAAATGCAAAACTTGTTGGAAAACTACCTACATAACACAGTAGTTTGATAGGTTTGTTCTGACACTGGATGGATATGCTGAATGGAGCTCAGCAAAGACTTTTTCTGATTAATACTGTCGTTAGCAACCTAGGTGGTGCCCTAGAAGGCATTCTTGTTAAGTTTGCAGAGGCAAGGAAGCTGGGAGAGATTGCAGGTGTGTCATAATACAGAATTAAAGTTCAAAAGTACTTGAAGAACTGGACTGAAAAATGGAAGAATTCTTACAGGAACAAGGACAAGCTACTAAGTTTAGGTGGGAGCACTTTGTGGATTCTCAGGTGTGCCTTTCCAGTAGGGTACAAACTAATTATAGCGAATTCGGAGTGTAGTCATGGTTGCGATTAGAAATCTACACAGCATGATCTGAGGGAGGAAATAGAGAATTTGGGTTATTTAACTTAGCAGAAAATCAGGAGGTACATAACAGCCATCTAATATGTTACCTTTTGTACTGATTTTGGCTGGGGTAAAGTTAATTTTCTTCGTAATAGCTACCATGGAGCTATGTTTTGTGCTAAATTTGTGCTAGATTTTCAGCTAGATTTGTGCTGAAAACAGATGTTTCAGTTAACACTGAGCAGTGCTTAGAGTCAAGACCTTATCTGGCTCTCACACTGAATTGTAGTCATAGAATACCAGGTTGGATCATGTGGTCCAACCATGGCAAAGTATGACCTAGACTAAATGGCCCAGCACCATGTCCAGCCAAATCCTAAAAGTGTCCAACTTTAGAGACTGGAACATGGGGATGACATGACCCTTGTTTTCTCAAGCTTGAAGAAACCCAGCTCTCTCAGCCTTTCCTGACACAGCTGCTTAGTGCTTGGATCATCTTTGTGGCCCTTCTCTGGCCCCTCTCCAGCCTGTCTGCATCTTTTTTGTATAGCAGGAACCAGATTTGAAGACAGTATTCCAGGTATGGCCTGACAAGCTCTGAGTGGGACAATGACATCTTTATCTCTGCTGGTGACAGGAAGCAGGCTGGGGGTGAACAAGGAGTTGGGAGGGGACACAGCCAGAAGAGTTGACCCCAACTGAGAGGGCTGAATACCTGCCTACTAATGGGAAGTAATGAATGAATTCCTTATTTTGCTTTGGTTACACATGGCTTTTGCTTTACCTATTATACTGTCTTTATCTCAACCAATGAGTTTTCTCACTTTCACCCTTCCAATTCTTTTCCCATCCAACTGAGAGAGGAGTGAATGAGTGGTTGTATGGGGTTTAGCTGCCTACTGGGGTTAAACACAACATCTGTGCTGCAAAAATGAAGAGAAAGGCAAAATAACAGATTATTTTGTTTCTGGTTAAAACAAATGTTGAAATAAAGTTGCAGGAAAAGAGATTTAGAAGTTATCACAAAGTTATGGAAGAGATTTTCTTGGGGGGCCGTGGTGGCTTTACTATGGAAACCTTTGAGATCCAACTAGACAGAAACGTCTCACGAATGATTAGGTGGAACAAGATCCTCTTGTGGAAAAAGAGACAGAGCAGATGTCTTCTTCAGGATCACAATCTAATTTTCATGACAATCTCGCAAGGTTGCCATCCATGCATGGTACACCAGGAATTTATGTGATCATCCATCCTCACCATTTTAATTGGTGGGTGTGTGCTCACGCATATAAACTTGTCAAGCTGTATCCTCCATTGTTGATGAGTGAATAAATTAGATCTTTTATTTTTACATTTATGAGACTATACAGGCTTCCCTTCCCTATCAAAACAGAAACTTACACGTTTACTAATGGGTTGTAGGAAGCAAATGAAGCTTGAATTCAGTTCTTTTCATTTTGACAACTGTTATTGATATGAAGTGTAATGAAAACAGCCTGTCTGTTGTTAGGCTTTTAGTTATTTGGTATACTGTTTCCAGCCGTTTCCAGCCCTTAATTTACAAGGATGAAGTCATTGACCTTGTGTCCTTACAGGGCTGATGAGGAATTACTGACTGCAGTTATGTTTTATTTAACCTGTAGTGCTATGCCACTGAGAATAAATGCTCGTGTGTCTTTAATAAGCATAGAGGATGGTCTGGTTAAATGTTCTCTTAAAGATTTTTGATACTTGGTAGCTTCTGATTGCTCAAATACAGACTGAAAACACCTTGTGAATGATGAACAGCAATAGATTCAAAGGAAATGAAGTAGAAGAGATGTATAGAACTACTGCTGAGTTTAGGTTCTCATGGCAAGTACAGACTATCGTGCTTTACTGTCCTACAGCTGAGTCACAAGGTGCTTGTGAAACAGCATGCTTTTTGGTGTAATAATTAGAATTATTTTCATGTAACTGTTGCTTCCTTCAGTTGAATCTGATTACCACAGAAGTTATAACACTTAATTCTTGTCATTTACATCAGAGATGTGAATATCCTTTGAAGAGAGTCCAAGCATAACTACTAAACGTAAGTAGGCCTTGTGGAGTTCCCAAGGGCATAACCACAGCATCAGAGCAAGTTGCTGGCTTTTTCTGTTGCAATTAGGGTCAGATTTCTGTCAGTTTAACAAAATCGAGTTGCACATTGGTTGTATTGCAGCTAAATTTTGGTGAGAAGATTACATGAGCTCTCTGATTGACATAGTGAAGGATACGACCTAGAAAATTTGGGACATCACAAAACCCACTTCATGCTGACAGTAACTTGACACCTCCTCCTCCTCCTCTATACACATTTTTCAGCTATGCCCTATCTGCTACTCTCATGCTCGTATCTTGTTTGGGTATGACTAATTGGAAAATTAAGTATTTTTAATCATTAATTTAGAGAGTTACGTAAAGAGTGGATTTTCTTGGATAAGAAGGGTTCCAAGTACCTTTCATTGTGCCCTCTTTGGGTGTTCTTTGATACTCGCCCCTAACTAGTCATCCTTGAACTTCCCACCTCTCCTCAACTTATTGGTATATACTGTATTTCCTTCTTTTTGTGCTTTTTCTACCATATCTACTTAAAAAGTACCAAGCATGACAGTAAGAGGTCGGTTCATCCCATACTATTTTGGGTGCCTTGCTGCAATATTTGAGGGATGTGCCACTCTTGGTGTTTTCTCTCCCTTGCTCCCTGGGACGGTGACCTATGCCAGATTATTTTCCCTTAAAGAGTTTACTTTCCTGTTTGAACAAGCAAAGCCGTATCGGTCAATGTGTTGGTAGCTGTCTACTGAAGCTTCATTTCCCATCTTCTTGCCATGCATCTGTTCTTCCTCTTGCTTAAAGCCTGCCTAGTGTCTTAAATCCTTGCATAGTTTTGCAAACAGATTTATTGTTGATAGTATATTATTAGTACAGTGCCTAACACAGAGCCTCTGGGTGGCACCAGAACATGAATAATGATAATTATAATGAGTCGAGCCAGCCATTAAATCACTTCACCTTCAAATCTTGGCTATGTGTAGAAGCCTTTTTTATTTCTAGAGCTGACTTCTTCCAAATCTAAAATTCATTACTCTCTGCATTTTTCATCTCCACAGACGTGCTGGTGCTCAGAGAAAATTGGTCTGCAAAAAGAAACCGAAAAGGCTTTAATTAAAAAGCAAATAGCATTTTTTCAGCAGGGAAAAGAGGTGGTGAGATCTCCCCCAGGCTTTTCTTACTATAAAAAGATCCTTCTATTTTTGTTCCACTTGCCTTATAAAATCCACCACCTACCTTATTTATTCATCCCCACTTAGAGTTTACTGATCCAGTTGTAAGAGAGGTGTTCAAAATTAGCAGCTGTGCTGTGGCAGCCTTAAGGGGTATACAACTTCCTTCTGTAAAAGCAAAATTGCAGGCTCTGCACATTACTTGTACAGCTACTTTGCCAGGGGGATGAAGCTCTAATAGTGTCAGTACCTTTTATTTTCAATATTTAATTGCCCAGTATGTAAAGACAGATTTCTTTTGGCAGTAAGTAGAGCAGGTAAGACATGGGGTTTATTTTTCAGAACAGAGCAGGCTGATTGGAGAAGACAAAGTGAAATGCTGTGGTTGTCATTTCAGTTTTCACAATTTCATTTAGGACAGAACTGGTTAGCAATTCCACTGTTGATATTCTAGGGAGAATTAAGAAAATCAGTATACGTAACTTTTAAGACATCTTTCACTTCTTTGAATAAATAATATACTTATCACATTTCCAAATTGCAGAGTTGGCTGAGTGGTGGGAGAATTGCTCTGCAAGCTTTTTTATGCAGTTTACTCTTTTGTCTTAAAAATCAAAGCAGTGAAAGCCCTTTACAGTTTTATTAGCTATTTGATGACCAATTTGAAATCAACTGTGATCTTTCTTTGTACTTCAGAAGAGCATATCTTGTTCTGTTATATTTAGCTGTAATTGGCGTCTTTATTGGCAATCTTAAGAAAATGACATGGTGAGGTGGGCCCTGGGAGCTGATTAGGCCCTTTTAATTACTGAATGTTTGTACTCCTGGGAGACGCTTGACTGTAGCTGTGGCGAAGGGGACCTTCACCCTGCTGCTCCATTTTTAATTATCTTTGCAAAAATGTAGCAACTGACATTCTGCTGAGCTTTCAGTTCACCATCCCTCTTATGAACAAATCCCAAGAATTATATTCCTGAAATCATTTAAATGTCTTTTTGAATGTTCGCCAGTATATTTCTAAGTGCTTCCTCAAGTGTTGGATGTTTCCATGTGCTGGAGCATGTCATCCATCGTATGGTGTGGTTTGATCTTCTCAGAGATGAAATCCTGGGTTTACTTAGGTTGGTAAGAATTTGATTATGGGGTTAGTGACAACAAGGATTTCACCTTTAACATCATATGTTAAGATGGCTTAGCCGTCAGCTCATGTGGTCAATGATGGTTCCTGGATCTAGCGAATAAGATATCTTCAGTGTATTTTCTTAACCGACACTGAAATAATTAGTGTTACACTGTTGAAAAGTAGTATACGGAAAACATTTAAAACTTGTTTATTCTTGTAATGTTGGATTTGCTCTGAACTATACTGACAGTGTAGCTCAACTATACTATCACTGAACTATATATAATTCAACATTTTTCTCTGACATTGTGGTTTATGAAATTCACAAGTCATACATAAACATTGACTAACATGACTACAGGCTGTAGCCTGATTCTTCTGAAAACTATAGTTGCTTTTCAAATAATGTTTGGGATTTTGAGGATTTCTTCATTAATAGGCAGAATTTGGTTGCTGTGGAAAGCTCTGCTCTCTGCATGAATGTTTAAAACATCTCTGTGTACAGTCTCTCTGGAGATAAGATTTGACTTCTGAAATGTGCCTCTTTACGGCTGCTGTGAAATGGAGAATTTGAACTTCAGCATTTTTCAAGCGGCATGGACATTACTTATGGACATTTCTTATTTGAACAACATAAACTCCAGTCAACCAATAAATCAATGAATCAATCAATCTTTTTATAGAATAACAGAATCACAGAATGGTTTAAGTTGGAAAGGACATTAAAGGGGTTTCCAACCGCCTGCCACGGGCAGGGACACCTTCCACTAGAGCAGGTTGCTCCTAGCCCTGTCCACTGGCCTTGAACACTGCCAGGGATGGGGCAGCCACAGCTTCTCTGGGCAACCTGTGCCAGGACCTCAGCACCCTCACAGGAAAGAATTTCTTCCTAATACCTAATATAAATCTCCCCTCTGTTAGGTTAAAGCCATGTAGTCCTATGCCTACATGCCTGCGTAAAAGGTCCCTCTCCAGCTTTCCACCTTTAGACGCTAGAAGTTGCTGTAAGGTCTCCCTGGAGCCTTCTCTTCTCCAGGCTGAACAAGCCCGTATCCCTCAGCCTGTCTTCATAGCAGAGGTGCTCCAGACTTCTCAGCATCTTCATGGCCTCCTCTGGACTTGCTCCAACAGGGCTTTTCTTCGTCCTCCTAACTAACTAACTTGGTCCTTATGCTAACTGAGACAAGCAGTTTGAGAAAACTGCAGCTAGAGGTAATTTGACAGCCTTTTTTTTTTATTTTCTTTTTTTTAACTCATCACTTATGATAATCACATATACGAGTCCTTCTCCTTTTTTGTTAGAACATAGATGTTGGATATTAATCCTTTAGAGCAGTCTCTCCATAACTGGCTGGTTTGCATTTGGGGGAGTATAAAACCATCAGAATTTGGAACTACATTTAACCTCTTGCTATCAAATGAATGCATAAAACTTCAAGGCATGTAGTTTAAAATCTTTTAGTAATACAAAATCTTTTAAAGTCATTAATTTTATTATAGACCTTTAGGTACTTTCAAGTCTGACAGACATTGTCTGGTATGCCTGAGTGCCTCTTCCTGTAGTCCATATTAGTGGTTGCAGTGAAGTTTCCATCTTGGTTGATGTTCTTTGATTAAAGACAGACTGCTGATAAAATGAACTCTGTAATTGTATGATGAACAGTGTTGAAATGAGTGTCTGTTCATGCTGGAGACTATACTCAGAGTTGTTGTATTCATGGATAACATTTACTTCAAAAGGGACTTTATCCACATTATAAATTGCTTGACCTTATCTTACCATATATAAATAAACTGATATTGGATGTGTTCAATGATAGTATGATTTTTATGAACAAAAACAAGTTTTCTATGTTGCTAGATAGAAATATTTCAAATTTCACTCTTTCGAACACTTGTTGGAATTCTTTCATAGTGAACTTAGACTTTCAAAGATGATGTCAACTTGAATCATCAGATGAGAGGCTTTGGGTGTGCCTCTGAGGTTCCTGCTCTTCATTTTACCAGCTTATGATTTATATTTTCTTGGCTTTAAAAAGTTTGTCTTATAGTTTGAAACAGACTACTGTACATATACTTTGATATCTTCATAGTCCTTTTATTTCCAGCTTTTTAAGCAGTGTCAGTCACCATTGTTGTATCCAGCTTCTTGCCTTTTTCAATCTGCTTTGGTCCTTATTTGTCCTCTAGTCAGGCCAATGCCTGCTTTCCGTAGGACATTCAGATCCTCTCAGAAGGTATATTTCCATTATGATGCCGACAAAGCTACAGACAAGTTATAATGGTGCAAGTTAAAGGCATTTATTAATCTTAAAGGCATCTATTAAAGGCATATCCACACTGCCTGTTTTGTTGATTTTACAAAAAAGAAAACACAAAAAATAGGGATTTGAGGAGTCTCCATGTAATTGTATTTTAATTGTCATCTTTCTGAAGTAGTTGCCTACAAATTACCTACAAATCGTTGAAGGCCTGAGCTCGACAGCACTACTAGAAATAAAGCCCAAAATCATCCTTAGAAAAGTGTTTGCAGACCTATTAAGCATTAGCAGTACTCTAAGATTTGAAGAACGATACTTCAGAAATCAGCCTCTGTAATTAAAATATTATTAAAGGAAAAGAGGGGAAAAGATAAAGTGTCAACAGAAGTTAATGAAGCCTAATGATGCTGTGTTATTAAATATGTCTCACAAGTTTAAGATGTTCTTGGAAGTCGTCACAATGGAAGTACAAAGCAGCAGAATTTTATATCAATACCTTAAAAAAGTGTTTTTGACTTGTTGGAAACAGTGATGGTCTCTTACAGGCTTCAACTATTAGACTTGGAGACGAGTAACTGCATTTCTTCCCAGTGATGAATGACCACTTAGATTTTCCTTTCAGTTAAAATTACTTTAGTGTAAAATGTGGTAGATTTTAAATTGGGAGAGGAGACTATTTATCCAGCCCTTGCTATTTGTTATATTTCTCCTTTAATATTCCAAGGAAAAATGACCCCCTTCATGCAGAAAAAGATTGTAAGCATTGGACAATTTGGTATCATAGACGATATTTCTGCCCTTAAATATTCTGTTGGGAAAGAAGTAGTGACAATCTGAAGTTCTCCAGGAGCAGGAAGATATATCTGTGCTATCTGAAGTTCAGTAAATTGAATAGGAAAGTAAAAGGATCATACAGCACTTGAGTACTTAAACTAGGAGGCATTGTGCGATAACTGTTTAGTAAATCAAGAGTCACATTCTCCTTTGAAGACAAAAGCAGGGAGGAGGAGAATGTGAGGTTGTGTAATGTGTCCTTTAAATTTTCCAGTTAAATTGCATTCTCTTTGGGAAGCTCTAGTTCACCTTCTGAGTGGTTGAGCCCTTCAGGAGGCATTTATTCAGCTGCCCAGATAATCGATGGGAGCACCCATTCAGGTGGAGGACAGAGGGTTTTCTGCCCCATGAATTGTCTTCTAATGGCCCTGTTGTCTTCTAATCCCAGCCAGTGGCTGATGGCTTAGAAGGGAGTGTAAAGAGCAGGGACAATACAAGGTGATCCTTCCTGTCCCATATATACATGTCCGGGATTTACGTTCCCAGCTTCTGCAAATAAGCTAGTGGATGTCTGCTCCGACATTAGCCTTAGTGTTAACTGGGCTTCAGGGGCACAGCCTGCCTCACCATGATTTGCATCATGGGCTGCAGGGGAATCTCTGTTCTAGTGCCTGGAGTACCTCCTGCTCTCCTTCCTCACTGACCTTGGGATCTGCAGGGCTTTTTCTTTCACAGGATCTCACTTCTCTCTCCTGCCTGCTGTCCACAAGGATGATCAGGGGACTGGAGCACCTCCCATATGGAGACAGGCTGAGAAAGTTGGGGCTGTTCAGTCTGGAGAAGAGAAGGCTGCGTGGAGACCTCAGAGCAGCCTTCCAGTATCTGAAGGGGGCCTACAAGGATGCTGGGGAGGGACTCTTCATCAGGGACTGTAGTGACAGGACAAGGGATAACGGGTTCAAACTGAAACAGGGGAAGTTTAGATTGGATATAAGGAAGAAATTCTTTCCTGTGAGGGTGGTGAGGCACTGGAATGGGTTGCCCAGGGAGGTTGTGAATGCTCCATCCTTGGCAGTATTCAAGGCCAGGTTGGATGAGGCCTTGGGTGGCATGGTTTAGTGTGAGGTGTCCCTGCCCATGGCAGGGGGTTTGGAACTGGATGATCTTAAGGTCCTTTCCAACCCAAACCATTCTATGATTCTATGATTCTATTTTTTCCCCCTTGTTAAATACTTTTTCCTGGACGTGCTACCACTGCTGCTGATGGGCTTGGCCTTGGCCAGCGATGAGTCCAGTTGGCATTGGCTCCATTGGACATGAGGGAAGCTTCTAGCAGCTTCTTACCCAAGCCAACCCTGTAGCCTCTGTCTGCTACCAAAACCTTGCCATGCAAACCCAATACAGAATACCTGTCTGCCTTCCTTTGCAACTCAGATGCCATTTTATCACCCCAACACTTAGGTGGTTTATCCAATGTTACAGTTTTTCACAGCAAGCTTTTTATTTTGATTATTCTAAACAATTTTATCGGCAAAATTCATCTCCATGCCGGTTGGTAGTTTTCTAGATCATGTGTAAATCTTTTCAACTGCACAGTTCCCCTGTGTGTTTCCCTGCTGTGGAAACCTGGTAAGTGAGCTATATTTTTAGCATACTTACAGATTTTTTTCCTGGGATATCTAAACATCTTTCTCTTTTAGAAGCTTCTCAGTGGTCTGTATGTAAAGGATTCGGTGGTCTTCTCTTTGATGTTCTGCACATTGCTCTCAGCGCTATCATGTTACAACCAAGATTGAGCAGGGACGTAGTAGATGTTGAAAGGAAGATGTTGTTGAACCTCTTTTCACTTGCTCTGTGGTTTGTCTTGGTTAGGACAGAGGCTCGTTGCATCCGCAGGTTGTGAGAGGTTTCCATGGCCATGGCCTGTACAGCCTCCTTTTCATGGATTAAATGGGGTTCTAAGGATGAGTCGCCATCAGCCTTGAGATATTGTTCATAAATACCCATGGCAGGGGGGTTGGAACTGGATGATCTTAAGGTCCTTTCCAACCCTAACTATTTTGTGATTCTGTAAATGCAAAATGCCGTATTTTTTCAGGGAAGTTTATGAAGCTCTGCAGTGATTTTTTTCATGCAGCCATTATGGTGTTATCAATCATTTGACCGAAAACTAGCAAGCAAATAACTATAGATCATCTGATATTCCCCATATTTAGATGCACATAAGTGCAATTTCCCTTTGTGGGTTTGCTCTGTGGCTGTAGTCTGGCCGTCAGAATGAAGTAACGTTGGCATATTTCAGTTTTATGATCCTTTTTTTGCAGGCCAAAAGTTTGTGTGATCAGTGTTACTGTATTTAATGTTCTTTGCTGTATTTCCCTAAGTTGTGTGGTAGTGTATGCTTCTGTGGCAGAATAAAACTCTAGAAAACATAATATATCAAATGTTTATGTTGAACTGGTTTTTGGTAGTATTCCAGCAGTGGCTTTTAATGATCATCATGTGAACTGTTTGCCAGATGCATCAGCATATTTAGATTGCTGTTGTTGGCTTTTAGGGTGTTATTGGTTAAGAGAAAGCAGGATTCTGTCAATCTGAGGAAAGTTCCTACGGAAACCATGGCAGGCAGGGAGGCAGTGTGCCCTGCCTTGAACACTGCTGCTTTGTAAATGTGACTGCTGTGTCATTGTAGTAGTTAAGCTGCCCACATACATTTTAAGTTAAACACCTCCTGGTATTTCTGCAGAAATTAAAAACTAATTGTGAAGGAACATTTCTCTGTTACCAAGTAGACCCGATCACACAGAGGTGTTTTAGTGTTGTAGGTTTAACTGCATTTATTTCTATCAAGCCTCGCTGGATAACGACAGGGAAAGAAGGTCCAGTTTCCATACAGGCTGTCCAATGAATTAGCACTCAGGTGTGCTGCAGAGCTGCAGTCAGAGGCTTTGCTGGTCATAGAATCATGGAATCATAGAACACCAGGTTGAAAGGGACCTCAAGGATCATCTGGTCCAACATTTCTTTGCAAATGCATGACCTAGACTGCATGTCCCAGCGCCTTATCCAGCCACATCTTTAAGGTGTCCAGCACTGGGGAATCCACTTCTTCCCTGGGGAGATTATTCCCATGGCCGATTGCTCTCATTGTGATAATTTTCCCCTTGTATCCAGCTGGAATCTCCCCAAAAGTAACTTGTACCCATCACCCCATGTCTTTTCCATATTACTCTGTGTAAAAAGGGATTCTCCATCTTTTCTATAACTACCCTTTAAAAATGGTCCTGCCTTTGCTGCTGCTGTTACCCTTCCTAGCCACAGTAGAAGATCACTGAATACAAGTTGTTACGGTATTCCTTCAAGTAGATCAGGTGCAGGGTAGTATTAACTCAGCATGTTATTTGCAAGCTAAGATATAGTATTATATGCCACGTACTTAACTGTGTGTAGTTAAATTCAAGGAATCTCACTGAATAGGTGGAGTTTTGATGTATGCTCTGGCTTTTCTTTCATTGCCTGCTTTTCCTGCTAGGAGGATTTAAGCGGAACCCCTGGAGGCCTTGCTTATTAGTGTTAGGGGTTGAATTTATGTCTTCTTAGAAGTAGCTAAAAGCAAAAATAACAAAAACTGAAGGTGTGAAATACTGTTTATGGAAAAAGTTGTTTTGTGTAACTGCTCCTTAGAGAAACCCACCTTAATTTTGAAGACTGGTGCATTTCTTTGCATTTTGGGTACAGAGGAACTCCAGTGTGGAAATTTTGAAGCTTATTAAGTTTATATAATGTCACACCTAAAGTTGGAGAGCTTTTATGTAATGTGAAATGGCATGGAATATTTAATGGTTACACGTTGAAATTGTTTGGGAAGTCTGGTAGGAGTCAGATGCCATCGTGACACAGTTCTGGCCAATCACAACTGCTACTTGTGTTTCCATTGAGGATGCATTCTGTTAGCTTCTTCTGTATACTTGTTACTTTCACTAACACTTAAGTTGGGCTTGCTGATGTATTTGGCTACTCTTCCCAGTGCTTTAGGTTAGGATCTTCACAGGTTGAATAAGCTTGGCAGGGTTTTTGGACTGATGAGCTGAGAACATTTTGTGGAACACAATCTTGAGTCAGGATGGGTTTATTTCCCAGTTGCTTCTTGTATTGACGCTGGTTTAGTCCTTTCACTTCTGGAACTTGTGATCTCTCAGCTCTGAAGAGCTTCTGAAAGAAAAGTCCATGCTGGTTTTGAGGAGAAAATGCTTCAATGGTACTTTTGAACTCCACTAAGAAAAATGTTGAGGGTACACAAAATCAGAAAAACTCTTTTTATAGATTAAATTGGAAGAGAGTGAAAACATGGTATATTTTCCAGGCATACATTAAAATCAAGACATAAGCGTCTTATTAGGCGCAGAGACAAATTAGAGATGACACCTTTCTGGCATGGTAACGGTTGTCACTTTGTAATGAATGATTGAAAAATTTATAGCTTTTAGAGTTACTCATTACTCCAACACTTGTGAACTACTTATTATGCTGCAGGTCAGGCAGATGTGTTGCTGTGGATGTAATTCCTGTTCCAGATGCAGTTGGCACTTTTCTTCCTGGTCCTATTAGCAGTTGTTTAGTTTCCCTCTGCTGTTTACTCAGTTACAGTTAGCTAAGTTGGCAGCTCTTGCTTCCCAGGACCCAGTGCAGTATTATGTGACTGCTGAGTTTATTGTAAAATGACTTTGAAATGCTTTCAAGTCCCCTTTTTTTCTCACCAGTCTTGTTGCAGAGCCGCAGTCAACACATCTCATTGCAGAACACACTGGAAGTAGTCTTGTACCAAGAACAGCAACAATGAGGCAGTGGAATTACACATTTGTTTGGTCCATAGTGCTTTCTCAGTGCAAGATGTTGGGCTTTTGGGATATGAGATGCTGTCTAATCAAAGGGGTGGTGATTCAAGATTCCTTTCTCTAAAGTTCTGGTAAAAACATAATGGTCATGACATAGTTGAGACTCATCATGAAGGACTCTTATATTAGGACAATGAATGATGGGTTCAAACTTAAACAGGGGAGATTTAGGTTAGACATAAGGAAGAAGTTTTTTGCTGTGAGGGTGAGGAGGCACTGGCACAGGTTGCCCAGAGAAGTGGTGAATGCTCCATCTCTGGCATTGTTCAAGGCCAGGTCGGATGGGGCTTGGAGCAACCTGCTCTAGTGGGAGGTGTTGGAAAGGGTTTTGAACTAGATGAGCTTAAGGTTCTTTCCAACCCAAACCATTCTATGATTCTAAGTGTTTTAAAAATAATTTAAAATAACTAAAACCAGAGTTTGGAAATCTACAGTTAGCTTAGTGCCTTTATAAATTGATATTTGAGTTACTAAATAAATAAGCAACAGTTTTCAGTGAAGCTAAATCCCAGTGGCTTTCACTGACTCAATAATAGTTGTGGCTAAATGCAGCTGCATGTAGCAGAGCTCCGTGCCATTATAGATGACTTGTACTCCTTAATGTATTAAATTCCAAACCTCAGAGAAGATTCAACACTTAATATATTTGCAGGGCTGGATGAAATTAGTTTGCACTTGCATGTTATTTTTGCTTTTCTAGTAAATTCAGGCATTAGTAACTATGACATATCCGAAGACCCTCAGGAGAAAGTATCCTGAGAAATAGAGCTTTATAGCATAGGATGCGCTTATTTAATTTCTGGCTTACAGTGTATTCAGTAGTGGTTTTCTCAGAATTCTCTGAGACTTCACAGCCAGACTGTAGGTAGGAGAAGAAGATAGATTTTTGAACTAGGAGATGTAAAGTGTGGAGGGAGGGATTTTTCATGAATTTTATCAGGATGACTCTGCATTTAGACATAGATATTAGAGCCAGAAACCTGCTAAATTTGCCAAGAAGCATTACCAGTTAACATAGTTAATTAACAAGAAGCTATGTTAAAATTAGTTTGGGGTTGGAGGAGGGGCGAGAGAGTGAACTGTAATTAGAAAAAGAAATCACAGCTGCTATTTAGAGAACTGGTAGGGAAGTTTGCAGGTCTTGCTGTTGGAAGAAGCACTGCATTGCGGTTATGCCTCGTTCATTCATTCCATTCTCAGTTTTCTAGGAAAGAGCTACTTTGGTATTATGTGTCATGATTTCCAAGCAATATTGATTTCCCTAATCAAATTTAACTTTCTGCAGGCTAATATAGTAATAAAAAGAGTCTTTTTTTTTTTTTTCTTATTTCAGAACTTCTCAGAAAGGTGGGACTCTCTGTGTTTCCTGAGCATTTAATGTTCCAGAAATTAGGCTGATTTTCTCCAGTTAAGGATTTGGATCCTTCTGAGTAGAATTTGCTCAAAGGAAAAAATGCCGACTTCCCCAGCTGGTATTGCCCTGTGTGCTGTTAGTAAGCAAAAAGGAAAAATCAAAGCATTAATCTTTGCAAACTGAAGTGAGTTTCACATTAGACATGTGTGAAAGTTAGCCATGAGGTAGTGAATGTCTCACAAATACCATTTTATTTTTCCAGTGAAAAAAACCCTGCAGTTTATGTAATAGATAATTTATTTAACCCTGTTATAATATGATTGATTCAGCTTCCAGAGAGAGCAAATTCTGCTGAGGCAGAATCTGGATAAATAGAAGTGCATGAAACCTGGACAACGGATGCTGTCGTTTCTCCAGCCAGTGCTATTTTAACCATCTTAAAGTGGCATAGTCTGGGTTTAGGTATTCAAAGCTTTCAGGTTTCCTTTCTCAAATGCCATTCATCTTAAAGTTTGGGTAAATCCAAATCTTGTGCTCCATTTATGTTACCTCTGATGTACTCTGATCCCCACCAGAGGAAGGGGACCTTTTGTTTGTGCCTGTGTGTCAGTTTATAAATAACATCAGTGAGGGACTCTGTTGTAGATCTGCAGAGACAATATCTATGAAGAGCTCTGGTTACTGTCTTTGTGTCTTAAGTACGTGGCTCAGGAGTTGCCTAATGTCTCTGTGGCTCTTGTGAAGCGCATACATAAGTAGTGAAACTAGCACGGAGTCTTCTAAACACCTTAAATCATTACTTACAGCTCTGGTTGTGTTCAAGAAAGGCTAGAACAGATAATATTTTTACTCTTTCTTTAAAAGATCTGCTATTTAGTTTAACATAACATTTACTTGACTTTTTAATGCAGTCAATACATTCTGAAAAGGTCTGTATGTGCAAGCAATTCTATTTAAGGATTATTAGAAATGACACTAATAGCAAACCTAGTAGCTTCTGCTTCCCATTCTCCATTAGAAATCATGATCCTTTGTTTTTGCTGACACAATTACCTCTATGTGAGCCAGTTCTAACAAGGCAGAATTAAGAGTTCACATTATAAATGAGCAGCAGGAACAGATGGACTCAGATAATAGTCAGGTTTCATGCAAATATCAATAAGGGGGATTAGTAAAGCAATAGAAACATTTGGCTCATACGCTGGGGAGGGACTCTTCGTCAGGGGCTGTAGCGATAGGACAAGGGGTGATGGGTTCAAACTTAAACAGGGGAAGTTCAGGTTAGATATAAGGAAGAAGCTCTTCCCTGTGAGGGTGTTGGCACAGGTTGCCCAGAGAAGTGGTGAATGCTCCATCCCTGGCAGTGTTCAAGGCCAGGCTGGACAGAGCTTTGGGCCAAATGGTCTAGTGTGAGGTGTCCCTGCCCTTGGGGAATTGGAACTGGATGATCTTAAGGTCCTTTCAAAGCCAAACCGTTCTGTGATTCTATGTTCCTTGGGATTAATAAAGACTGCCCACCCGGGAAAGCATTGAGGCCGGTTGGAGGTCTGGAGTGTTGGGTATTCGGCTTCTGTACATTGCAAAGTCAAGTTTTGGTTTCGAGAAGACGACGTTGCCACGAGTGGTGTTGCGCTGCCAGGTCCAGTATTAAAATTCATTATTTTTCACAGATTCATTTAGCTTAAGGGCTGAAAGCATTGCATTTCATCCAGTGAAACAGATACTGAGCTGAGCAGCTTAAATTTGATTAGAACAATGCTGTGACTAGGTAAAACAGGATTAGTGACCCTTTCGCTTGGGTTTCAATTTTCTGGTGTATGAGCCTTCACTTGCAGATTCCCCTGGCTGCAAGCCTTCCTCCTGTGTCTCCTTATTCTCTCTGGAGGTATCAGTCTTCTGCAGTGTTTTGCTTTTGTTGTTTTGCGGTGATGCTGATGCACTCCTGTATTTCTCTGTACCATATGGATCTGTGCCCTTTGGTAGATCTGTTTGTCCTGCATTTTCTGTCACTACTGTAACTGCCAGAGGCAGGAGAGCAGCAGAGTCTCTGGCAACACTGAAGAGAGGAAACAGCTGGAATATATATATCATGTATAGCACATGTCTACATATTCCTATCCAGGATTTTTTGGAGAGGAGTGTCATTGCACATTATGAAGCATTTGCTTGTTGACTCACGTGTGCTCTGGACTCATCGGAATATCAACACACACATTTGGATGCTATTTGTATGTGCTTGACAGGTGCTTTGGAATTGCTGCCCATGTAGTTGGTGTGCACACACACTGAATGTCTGGACAGCCACATCGAGTCAATAGCTCAGGCTTGCCTCTGAACCAGCTGGAAAAATACCAGAAGTCCTTAGGATTTGTGTGAACATCATTTCCTAGCAGAGGTATCTGGGGAAACCTGGTCAGCCCTTATGTAAATCAGAAGGTTAAGATTGCCTTCCCCCTTTTCTCACGTGCTCAGAGCTGCTGAGTCACACCAATGTAGACATGCATTTTTTGTTGGGGATACTAAGCGTATGTGTGAAAAGCTATATTTACTCTGAAAACAAATTGATTTCCCAGTGAGATAAAGCATACTGTATGGAAAGGCATCCAGGGACTTTTTTGCCTTATTTCCCATTTACTAATGAATGAAGACCAAAAAACATAATTCTTCACTTAAAATTCATGTAGCAAACTTCTTTCAGTTGTAAATAGGGGAAATGTTCATTGCTCCAAGTAAGTCCTTAGGCAGAGCAAGGCGATATATAAGATCTTTGATGGCAATAGGCCTTTTCATTATGTTTGCTTTAGGTTTACCTTCCTATGACTGCCCCTGACTCTTGTGTATATTTCTAGTTCTTAATGAAGAGGCCTTTGAAAAATAATACTATGGAGTATTTGTATATAACAGATCTCTTGTTACCTTTTAGTCACTTTGAAATACTGTACCTCTAATTCTTTTTTCTTCCACTTAATAACGTTTCTTCTCCTCAGTATTAGCAATGGATATGAAACCTCGGCTCTAAGCTTGCTTCCCTTAGTTTTTGCTGTGACCATTGAGACTTGTAGCAAAAGCTCACTCTTGGTTTTTGCAGCCTGCTCTGGGAGGACAGGAGAGCTTTCTTAGCTAAAAACATAGCTTCATGCATTTCACTTAGCTTTTGATCGATTTTGTTGCTGCTCACTGTTGGTATTGTATTGCAGTTGTATTTTTATTGTTGTAAGCTCCTGTGTGCTGTGGTGGTTGGCAATCTAGAAATGTGTTAAATAATATTGATTTCTTTTTTCTCACTTGGCAAGCATTTTATTCTACTCTGTCTCTGATACTATTTTAAGTATCATTTACTGGTTTTATTTTCTTTCTTATTTACGACTTGGCATCGTGAAGAGCAAGGGGCCATCTCAGTGCCTGGAGAGAAGTCCTGAGAGAGAGGATGCTCTTAAGAATATGCTTTCCAATTCCAATGCTAACTGCCTTTAGGTAACAGCTAGATGAGTCTGCACACTGTATTCTTATGACATCATTAAACAGGAGGTGTGCATATTTGTCTCAGAGAAATAACACTTATTTTGCTTTTCACTGTAATGTAAGTAACCTATCAGGTGGGTGTTTTGACAAACTAACTTCCACAAAACATCCTTCCTGGACCTCCAAGTGCCAACAAGAAGGCACAAGAACACCTATCCATTTCTGATATCTTTCACAATAAATGCATGAATTTAGGTGGGTTTCACTTCAAGATAAAATGTGGGTCCATCTACTAAAAAGGACTTTCTCAATAGTCGTTGTGTGGCCTATGAAGATATTATGGAAAGGAAGGCTCCCCTTCACCGGGGGGAAATAAAGATTTGCTCTGAAGTGCAGGTCCTTTCTAATGCTACAGAAGTTGTTCCTGCATCTTAGAGCCTTGTTCTTGTGGTTTTATCCTGAGCTGGAAACCTGTGCAAAGCAGCAAGCCATGCTGAGGAGTTTAAGATACAGACAACAGCTGAGTGATAAAGCTGTGGTTTCTAACAGTGGTTTTCATTACAGCTAGTAAGGGAGCACAGTGGCCTTTTCAGCTATGGTAATTGTTTGTTTCTGTTGAGACTTCTCTTGAACTAATACTGGGAGGTTATTTTTTAAATGAAAAGAGGTTAATATGGTGGGTTATTGTCACCGTTTATTTGTTTCATTTTTGGTCTGTAGAGATTCTCAGAGCTCTGAGTTGTTTCCGGCAATGAAATGTTTCTTTAATAAATAGTGCTTCTATCCCAAATTTCGCTCAACTGTTCAAGTGTTTTATTTCAGAGGAATGGTTCAGACCTCAGGTCAGGCTGTTATGGCATCTGAAGCTCTGTGTGTGTGTGTGCAAGGGGAAAAGGTTAGCTCGTTTTCCTGGAAAAGATGTCTTTATTTAAAAGTTATGAACAGAAATTTCAGAGAAATTCAATAATTATGCAAAAATGCAACAGTTCTGTTTTCCATTAGGAGAACGTTTATCTTGCTGATGGAAAGGGGTAAAAAGAGGAGCAATTCATCTACTTCTAATGAATTTCCTTTCTGCCTAGGAAAGCAGGAAGGGGAGTTTGGAGAATGCTTGGAAACCCCTCCATGGGGGGCATGAGCACTCACATTTTTCACTTGATTTTTAATCCATGGACATTGATGATCTTGAACTTAGATCCTGACTGGATCCTGGCCTTGAATCGAGTTCTCCATAATTTGAAGCAGTAGTGAGATGAATGCATGAATTTCCAAGGGAATGGTACAATATGAATCTTCCCTGGGGACAAAAATAAAACAGCCCTTACTTATGAAGTGAAGGGTTTACTGCTGGTATGACTGAAATCTTAACAGTTTATTTAAAGAATATTAGTTTCAATACTAATTATTACAAGTTGAGACTGTCCTGCCTGCGCTGCAGCGCAGTGATGGGCAGTGAACTCAGCAGAGCCTGAAGAATGGAAAGTATTTCCATTGCATATGGAAATCTGAACCATCTCTAGAAACGAGTTATCCCAGGTGATTTTGGCTGGGAATTAACACTGTTGCAATTGTATGTATGGCAACTTGTAGACAAATTGAATCTTATTTGATTTATAATCTAAATTAAATACAATGCAGGCTGTAAGCAAAGGCAAGTGGCAAAGCGGATGGCAAGGTTAGGATAGTCAAGTGCTGCAGCAAAGACATATTTTCAGTGCCTGTTTTGATTTCACTGACCTGTGTTTCTGAATCAGACCTGCTCCTTGGAACTGTCAATAACTGCGAATGTCTGGATGAGTCTTTATTTTAGAATCTATTTGATAACCTAATTCTCTTCACTCGATTGATTTCTGACCTGACTTTCATTCTTGATTCAAATGGCTTTCTTAATAGCTTAGCTAACTACAGCTGCCAATATAATTGATCCTTATTAAACATTTTTTTTTACATATCTCAGCATTTTTTTGCCACCCATCTGCTTTTAAACTGCCCGTTTGTATGGATTCTTTGCATAAATATTTTGTGGCTCATTTGATTCTCTGCATAATTATATAATTGCTTCTCACTTAGTTTTCTACATCACTAATCTACTGCCACATAATTAACAAACTCTTTAATTCCTTATTAATTATTTACTGTTCTTTTGAATATATGAATTAATTGACTGTTTAAATTGCTGCTGTGGTGATTTGACATCTAGTTAATTGTTTTGATTAATCAATTAATTAGCTGCTTAATCTCTGCTTGAAAGTATAACCCTGTGACTGCCTTGCAAATGTTCTAGCACCCTTCTTATTCAATGCTATCTGTATCTGGATGCTCAATTTACTGTCCAGGCACACATGGAATTTTTGGGCTTCCATGTATCCATCCCTTCAGCGAAGACATCTCTATAACCCCAGTGATGCTCCTTATATCTCCTCCTCCAAATGACTTTTCTTCCATGTGACACACTGCTCATACACTTGAACCTCAAGAGAGACTGAACTCTGCTCTAACTATGCCAAAATGAAAAGGGGAGAATGAGGAAGAAATGAATTAAAGTATTGAGGAATGGTAATCCATGAGGTAAGGGTGATACAAGAACAGACTTTGTGAATTATGCATTTTTATGGCATACAGGGTGAGGATGTTTCAGATGCAATATAACTACTGAAGACCTTTGTGGTAAGTTGGTGTAGCTGATAAAGTTCCCAAAACTTTATATTTATGTATAGCTCTCCCACTAGACTTAGTTGTTGAGGCTGTTTTTCTCTGGCTCTTCACTACAGAAGAATTTTAGTAGAAAAGAACCTTTCTCTTCACACTTTGCTTTATTTATGTGCTAATCCTGGACCTAAGATTTCACAACTGGTTGCTGTAGAAACTGCTGTTCTCTTTGGGGACAAGGCCTTTGAAAGAGGTGTTGCCTTAAAAAGTATTTGGTGTTATATATCACGAATAAGCCATCAGAAAACATACCCAATATTATGAAAACTCCTTCAAAATGGAATGGCTTGGTTTTTACGTTTTCCACAAGGTGTCAGCTGCTCTTTGAAGGTATTTAATTGTGGCTTCTTATACAAGTGGAAGTGTGAGTAACGAAATGGCTTTATCAAGCAAGCAATGTGAAACATGGGAGGGTACATTTATGTCTTTAAAAGAGGTTGCTAAGTTGAGTATTACATCTAATAGCAAGAGAATAACCAGGTCAGAATTCAAATAGGTTGGACTTGCTCATACATACAATGGATGCTATCCTAATTTGTTGTCTGATATTGGGGGTTGGAACTAGAGGATCTTAAGGGGCTTTCCAACCCTAACTATTCTATGATTCTATGTTCATCAATCTATGGATTAATAGTGAGAGTGGTTGCCAGAAATGTAGTACTTTTGGAGCAGATGAAAATGTATAAAAACTGTGTTATCAATTAAAATTTTCAAATACATGGCATGATTATGGTTATATATTCTGTTATGTATTTAAAAGTTAACAGTAGGCATGATATGTATGTTATATCTTAAAAGGACTGTTTAGCATGATCATGTGTCTGCTAAACCTTATTAGATAGTAAAGGCCGGAGCTGGTAGAGTAATACCTTGGATCTTAGAAGCGATGCTGTTCTGGCTGCCCAGCTTTTCCTCCTTCTGCATACTATTGACTATAGCAGCACAATGCCCATTCACTAGCATTGACTGCAAACATAAACTGCACGTGGACATAGCAACATGAAGGAGACTAAATTTAGTTGCCTTAATCTTGAGCTGAATCCTACCACCAAGTATTTTGCTGAAGCACTTTGGTAAGAAGGCTTACCAAGATCAGCTGGTCCATGAAGAGTCCCCTTTAACAGTGGTCTCCATGCCCAAATGTATGGGATTTGCTCCTCTGGTGGAAAACATTGGAGTACGTGCAGAAGTTGTTAATATTTCAAGGGAGCGGATGCAGAAGTCTGCTAATCTTTTTATCTCCAATTTCTTTGAAACTGATTATCATGAAAACTTGCCATGAAAAGACACCAGGCAATACACACAACCTACTGCAAGTGTAGAGGTGAAGAATTTAAAGTAGTTTGCTTTTCTTTGTTTACCTTAGGCAGATTAACTAGAGGTTTTTTCTGGGCTGTTTTACAATATATTGAATCTAATTCATAAAGAGTCTGAAACAATTGGATTCCCTGATCATGTAGTGAGTAATAATGAAAAACAAAAGATGAAGCTGTTGCTATTCCTTTGATGCTACTTTAATTAGGCTGGGATTTAATGAGTGTGCTGCAAAATATGGATCATCTCTTAGTCCTATATGTATCTCTGAAGAAAGAAGCTTTACTCTTTATATTTCCAGACAGTGCCTTATACAAAAACTGTTAATAACTATGATCAGCAGTAAGTATATGTAAGTATTGCATTTCAGGGAGGCTATTAGTACAATTAAAATTAAGCATTAATGTTAGATAACTCAGTGGACCCTAACCCTAACAGTATTCACGTTGGAGATATGCCATTACGAAAAATCAGTGTGAAAAGAGGTACAATCTGAATGCAAAATGTAAGTAATATAGGTTGGAGAAATTAAATTTTTTATCATCCAGAAATATATGCATATGTACTTATTGACAGTATTTTTTCATAGTGAGAAAAAATACAGCAACAACTCAGTGGTCTATAGGAATTGTTAGAGAAGGTGGAATAGCTGAGCCTGCAGGAATATAGTTCCCATTCAGCTCTGTCTCATTGCATTTTTATGTCAGTATATAAATCCACTGATTCAGTGAAATTCAGCCCACACCTTGATTTCTGTGTCTAACTCAAGCTGTGCAAGCAGAAGCCCATACATTTCAGAGCTCCTGTTTTATTTACTGCTGATAGAGCATTATTCCAGTGTTGTTCAGAGGATAACGTGGTTATTCCTCATAATATTTTTAAACTAAAGCTTCTTCCCGAGTTTTTTGTATGTTTAGTAGCTCGCTCTCAAATTTAAATTAGCTTTCATAATCATGTATTCAAATTGAATTTTAGTATTCTTTTTCTTTAGTTTTCTTTCTTAAATATAGAAGATTCCCATATAAAAATGTGATCGCTCAGCTGTTTAAAAATCTGTCATAATCATAACATGTTGCTGGTGGTTTCATGAACAGAGTTGGGAGACAGTATTTCAAATAAGAACATCTGAAACGCTGACTTCCCATGTACACAAAGGTGTTGAATCCTCGATGATCTCTTTTTTTTCAGGTGTTTACCTTTCTACTAGTAGTGAAGGGTTATGAACATAGGAAATATGTAAAGGAAACATCCCTCTTTTGGCAGGATTATGCACATCACTCTGTGTGATGGAGTAGTCGTGGTTGGCAAAAAGGACGGAGGCAGAATACCAGCAACCATTGATTTGTCATGGGTTTGTATTGTACCTCAGCTTCAGTAGTCTGCTTTTTAATGATTACATGTACTTGCTAACATTTGAAAGCTGTAAGAGAGGATGCAGCGTTTATACTGGAACAGCATTAGCTTGGCATTGTTTTAGCAAACATAACTGCAAGTTATGAAACTTGGCTTCCTTTGCTGCTTTGTCTTCAATATAGAATTTATTCAGATTTTCAATTAATGTGAAGGTAAGATTTTGGGAGAAGCTCAGTGTTCAACAACTTAATACTTTAAGTACCCAGTATTAATTTTGCTTAATTACAAAACAACACATAGAACTTTCTGACATAGGAACAAGGCATTGCCAGCAGCTTGCTTTTGAAAAGGAAAAAAGCAGGTGATGAGACATTTAATAATGCTCAGTCATTTTACAATACTCCCTTGGAAGGCAATGGAATGTTTTAATATATCAAGTAGAAATTCTTCAGCTGTTATCATTTAATTTATGTACAAAACTGAACAGTAAATTATTTTTCTGTGTATGTGCCTCAATACTTTCAGAAAAATGACTCAACTCTGTCTTTGAGTTTGACTTAAAGTAGCCCAGTGGTATCTTAAAGCTTTCCAGAAATTAGGGAGATGCCTGTACCTAATAGCATCACCATTACCCTTCCTCACTTGAGCTTTCACATCAGTTAGAATTAACCCTCTCCCAAACCACATATATTGAAACATTAAGCTTGGTCTTAGAGGGTTTCTCTTGCTCAGATCTTGTGTAGAGCATTAATTACCAAAATAAACACTTGCCTTTTCATCGCAGTTAAAGCTTAGCTACTCCTCCTAATTCATTTGTATGGTAGGGGAGGTAGTTGTGTTTCAAGCCTGTGGAATAAACCAAATATACTGGAGCTACCTCTTAATTGTAATATTTTGGTAGACTTGTGATTTGAGCAGTCTGCAGAAAAGCATGTTCATCTGTATAATACGAGAATTCAGAGTAGGTGTCTTCCAGGTCATTTCCGTATGAGGTCATAGAAACATAGAATCAACTAGGTTGGAAAAGTACTTTAAATCAGCGAGTCCAACCTTTAGCTCAGCACTGCCAAATCCACCACTAAACTGTGCTCTAAGGGTTTTTGAACACTTCTGGGGATGATGATTCCACCACTTCCCTTTCAGTGGGGAAATTGTTCCTAGTATCCGATCTAAACCTCCTCTGGTGCAGCTTGAGGCCATTTCCTCTTGTCCTGTCACTTGCTATATGGAAGAAGAGACCCAGCCGCCTCCTGGCTCCATCTTCCTTTTAGGTAGTTATCAAAAGTGATAAGATGCCCCCTGAGCCTTCTGTTCTCCAGACTAAACCCCCCCCCTCTCCCCCCAGGTCCCCCAGCAGGTCCCCATCACACTGTGCTCCAGGCCCTTCACCAGCTCCATTGCCCTTCTCTGGACCCGCTCCAGCACCTCAATGTCTCTCTTGTATTGAGGGGCCCAGAACTGACCACAGGATTTGAGATATAATATTGTATTTGATTAAAAAGGTTCTAAGGTTACACTTGGTCCTGACTTGAGCTTCAAGAAATGGAGAAATCTGCTTCCCTTTGTCTTTTGCATTGTCAAGTGGGAGCTGCAGAAACCAGAGCAAAATTAGTCCTTTGAGGCAGCATCAATCCTAACTCTGAGCTCCCCAGTTTTCACAGGCTTATTTATAACTGAGAGGCTCCAGAAGGACACAGAGCAATGCCGGATAACTGTAGCTATGCCTAAGTCGTGTTTCTGAGAACTCTGCTTGCGTTGCTGAAAAAGATGAAATAAAGCACGTAGTAAAACTGAATGCCACAATGAGCAGCAGTCGGGTTTTGCTCCTTCTGCTTTTTGGCAGTGACTGTCTAAGCTACAAAAAGTGCCGGCAGCACAGCAGGGTCTGTCTCTCCCTATGCTATATCTCATTGATGCATCCCAGTCTTCTATCCTCATGGCTCTTTCCTATAAATAACAGATTTTGCCAAGAAACATGCCTGTCAAGGAATTGGGCAAAAAGTTGGGAAATGATGTAGGACAGAAGGGCTGAGTGAGGATGCTTTTAATGGGGAAAGGAAAAAGATAAATTCAGCAATAGATTTGCTTCTTAAATATTTCTACTATTCAAAGCATGTTGCTAAAGTTTAATTTCCCCTTGATGGTAACATCTGGCCGTCTGATTATTGTCCTATTAAACGGACAAATTAGAATCTGTGCAGGGATGCAGCTACGGTTTGGTAGCAACAGCTTTTCCCACTGTCTGAGGCAGCCTTCTCGCTTCAGCAATGTCATGGGCTCCCAGATGTTGTGTTTGATCTGAATCGTTGACTTAGTCCTTAGCAAATCCTTGAGTGTAATACCATGTCCCAAAGTTAGTGAGTGCCAACTAACAGGTTGAGGCACATGTGAAGGGACTGAAATGAATTTGGGAGGATGAGAAACATAATCTTATCCTCCTCATGTTTTAAAATAAATTTGGGCTAATTAATTTTGATCTTTTAGCTCAAAACATTATTCTGGGAGCACCTTGCTTGAATTAATCCAAATGTGGACCTTCAATCTGGCCTTGTTTATATGTGGCAAGCAGATACCAAGATTATCTGGGTAAACACATGGATAAAAGAGCATTTCAGCTATTGAATCTTTGACTGAGAAATGTTCATTGTTAAATATAGAGCTGGTGCTCCAGCGCAGTGATGTAAAATCCAGTTCGAGGTTCTGTTCCTCAGCCTCCAACTGAATGACTTTTGGTCTGTTGCCTTGAGCAGTCTCTTAGTGTTTAAGTTTAGGATGTGTGGGGTTCTGGAAAGGTACAGTTGAAATCAGGACGATCTGTGGGAGCAGGGAATGGGGAGAGCATCAGGGCAATTGTGTCTTCCTACCTGTTTATACATTCTACTGAAACAGGACTGTGAAATAACATTCTCAGTTTCATTTGTTCTGTGATTCATAATAAAGAGGCAAGTGGCAGACAAGAAATCTCAAGAGACAAAATCCTGAATCCTTTTATACAGTAATATATAACAGACAGTGTTATAATAGACAATGTTTTCTAGTCATAAATGGCCTGAAAAGCATGTCTCTCTTTGAGATGTGTGATTACTGTAACAGGATTGATAAAAGGCCTGGATATAATAAATAACGGAACATTTTCAAAGTAAGAATACGACTGCTACATCTTGACTTTTTAGAAGTCTTTTTCTTGCTTTCCGTAGAATCATAGAATGGTTTTGGTTGGAAGGGACCCCTGCAACGGACAGGAACACCTTCCACTAGACCAGGTTGCTCCAACCCCTGTCCAACCTGGCCTTGAACACTTCCAGGGGTGGGTCAGCCACAGCCTCTCTGGGCAAACTGTGCCAGTGTCTCACTCCACTCACATTTTCATTCTTCTTCTGCATGTCTACAGCACCCAGGTTCTGATACTATGAAGTTGATACATGAAAATGCAGGAAGTGATGGTTAGTGTATGGCCAGTCTGAACTGCGCCTTGTAAAGTATTTTATGTTGCAAAGTTTGCTTCTAATAAAGCATTGAGTTCAGTTCAATTTGCTGTTAACAATCTGTAGAGAAAGGTTTTCCAAATAGTTCTTGTTTAGAGAAATGTTTTGTGCCACAGATTCCTTATTTCTTCTGGTAGAAAAGCACAACTGGGAATGAAGGAGGAAGGCATCCGGTGAGAAGCTGAACATCAGTGTGTTCAGTGCCTTTGCCTGAAGGACAGCTTCTTCATAGACGATAGTGGGAAAGTTGAGATTTATTTCTAGTAACCCTGGAGAGCAAAGATGCAGAAAGGTCTAAAAGCAGCACATGAGGTAATGCTGTAGCTTACTATAGCAGGAAACTGAAAATTCAAGCCCCAAAAATACAGGGAGAACATATTTTTTGGGAAATTATTATGCAGTCAAAACCGACCAATTAGTAGTACCATAGACAGGGCTTCCCTTGGATTCCTTCCTTGCATATAAACCATTATGAAAAAGTTCTTTCCATTGATTTCAACACAAATATCCTTTCTGAATGATACCTTATTTAGGCTTTTCCTTAAATGGGCATATTGTGCATTACGGAGCCATCAAATTGTGCAGAATTTTATGTCTGCATCTTGGTGAGCTGCAGCTCAAGGAAACTCAGCTGCTGTTTGGCTTTCAATTCCCCTTGTGATGTGAAAGCCAGTTCCTGCTCTTTTGGGATTAGAAATAAACACTGCTAAATGGAGTCTGCAATGATAAATTTATTTAATAACTTTCTGGATGAGGAAATCAAAATGGGATTTTTTTTTTTTTAACTTCCCATGCTTTTATTTATTCTTTTTTCAAGAAAAAGCAAGATTGAATTACTGAAATATGAAGATACAAATCAGAGTACTCAAGGTACCTTTTTACAGAATGAAAAAGAATTATTACTTTTGAATATTGTCACATGATTATGAAAATCCTCATTACAGCATTCCTGAGAGAATACGATCTTATTACGAAGTAACTGTCTTTTCCAGCTTCTTCAGGTGATTTGAAAAACATGCAGATGTTAACAACACGTCTGCTGCGTACAGAAAGGGATGTGGCTTTTGTGTTTATGCAGAGAAAAAGTATTTGGCAGAAATGCCAGCCAAAAAGTTGTTGGCTTTGACATTGTCCATTAGAATGATCAAATTGATTCATTTCTTCTCAAGATACTAGGTTGTCTCATAAGACTTCTTCCATCCTTGAGCCAGTTCTTGAACCATGATGATTTTAAATGGAAGAGACACAGAAAAAAATCAGCTGCTGCTCTAGTTCAATGATAAATATTCAGCCTGCCTTTTGTAGCTGCTCTGTACGATAGGAATAAAGTACAAGGGTTTAAGAGCTGTTCCTTTGCTTTAACTCATTTTACTATCAATTTCCTTTTCTTTTTTAATTTCATTCGAATAGATATCCTCAGATTGGTCACCAAAGCTTCTCCTAAGGTTCAGTTACCCAGTAGATACGTTATTCATAGATATGCTGACATCAGTCACAGGAACTGCTGGTTGCTTTCCTGCTTATTTTGGTATTGTGTTTTAGTAACACCTGGTCTGGCAGTGCGTAATAGAAAGTAGCTCAGTACCTACAGCTTTTGTGTTTTATAATTGTGTTCCAGCAGAGTTGCAGAACATGAATGTCTTCATTTTGAGCTGTTGATTAAGAGTGGAAGCAGGATGTGTAGTAAACCGTACAGATTTAACATCTAATTTGAAAGTGGTGAAGTTATGTTTCAGGATATGCAGAAGATTGGAGAAGGAGCAGTAGAAAGTCTTTATTTCTACCCTTTCTTCAGAAAACACATGCTGAGGTTACAGAAAAGTATCTGGGGATAAATGAGAGAACAGGAAAATAGAGCACTCCTAAGCCTGGTCATGTTGGAATTTAGCAACCTGAGAGGTTTTCTGAAGGCTGAAGGAGTTTTGAAAGTTACTTCGAATAATGGCTTAAGACTTGCTGAGAGCATAACCCCATCTCTGTGGAAGCTTGCATTTGAGTAACAGATGACAATACAAAAGGTTGCTAATCATTTAGTGGTCTTAGATGTGTTTACATGCTAACACTTGTTTGTATTTTTAGTTAAAGTAAGCTAACTACTAATATGTTAACTATAAAACAAAGATAAAGTGATAAAGAGGTATTATGAGGCTGAGAGGAGGCTACCAGTACCAAAGTGAATAGCCATAAACAGGAGTCTGCAGCTCCCTCCACCCAGTTCTTCTGGATTGGTGCTTGTACAGTTGAGCCTTGTGAACAGGGATGGGAATAAACTTAAACAGGGGCTTGGAGCAACCTGGTCTAGTGGAAGGTGTCTCTGCCTGTGGCAGGGGGTTGGAACTGGATGAGCTTTAAGATGCCTTCCAACCCGAACCATTCCATGATTCTATGGGTCTATGACACACAGGGAGACTCAGCTCCTAGTGTGGATCCTCAGATACGTAATCTTTCACATATAATGATTTTACTTGTGGATGCTTTTATCTAACAAAGTCAGACTGAAATGGATTTTATTCAATCATTAAAACTTAAAAGAGCAAAGTCTCAAGCTGAACAACCAGCCTTATGAGATAAATTAACTGTGCTTGTTTTACAGCAAGAAGCTAGTTCCTCATTGTTGAAATTTGCTTGCCTAAGGTCAAAGTGAATTGACAACAGATCCCAGGACCTATGAACACAGTTTCAAGTCTCTAAATACAAGCTGGAAAGGGAACAGTTTTCTTAAGCTATTTTATTGCATTGCATCTTTGACCTCAACATGGTCAAGAAAAAATCAATATTTTCCATAGACTTCTGGAGTTGGCTTTGTGGGTGTATGAGGATAGTCTGATTTATTTAATGAAGCTGGTGGTATGAAGTAAATGTTGTCATACAGTTTGTCACCACATATTGGAGGGAAAGCAAGGTGTCCTCAACATAAAAAGGACATGGAACTGTTGGAACAAATCCAGAGGAGGGTCACGAGGATGATCAGGGGACTGGAGCACCTCCTGTATGGAGACAGGCTGAGAAAGTTGGGGCTGTTCAGCCTGGAGAAGAGAAGCTGCGTGGAGACCTCATAGCAGCTTTCCAGTATCTGAAGGGGGCTACAAGGATGCTGGGGGTGGACTCTTCATCAGGGACTGTAGTGACAGGACAAGGGGTAACGGGTTCAAACTGGAACTGGGGAAGTTTAGATTGGATCTAAGGAAGAAATTCTTTACTGAGAGGGTGGTGAGGCACTGGAATGGGTTGCCCAGGAAGGTTGTGAATGCTCCATCCTTGGCGGTGTTCAAGGCCAGGTTGGATGAGGCCTTGGGTGCCATGGTTTAGTGTGAGGTGTCCCTGCCCATGGCAGGGGGGTTGGAACTGGATGATCTTAAGGTCCTTTCCAACCCTATTCTATTCTATTCTATTCTATTCTATTCTATTCTATTCTAGATATCTAAGGAGGCTGCTATTTGTACTTCTATTGATCTTTTGGTGGAGCCATAGGTACAGGTCCTTTTTTGATGCCAGATTATTTTATCAGTGATGCAGCATGTGTTTCCTCCTCAGTCCATTTATATTCCCTTTAGGCACTGGTGCAGCATAGCCAGTTTTCTGGCAGAAAAGTGGCATTTTCTTTTTGAGTTGGAGCATTCACCCTCTATCATTGCCATGCTAAAAATGTCTAATTACCAAGAACTGATGGAAGTTTGGTTATAAAGAGCCAGTGGCTTTAAGGTTGTTACTGCATGTGCTGTGTCTTTCTAACATAAAAATGGGAGAGTCTTAATCAACTGTTCATTGAAAACAAACATTTCTTGTCAGATACTCAGAGGATCCCAATGTGTTTCAAAAAGCTAAATCACAGACTCTGTATCATTATTCTTGACAGCAATAAAAGACAATTTATGATGTGTTTTGCTCATGGATTTAAACACTAGTGGAATTAAGAAAGCCTCTTACAGTGTTACCAGAGCGATGACTGCCAGTTGCAAATTACAGGGCTTTTTAGATCTGCTTATATCTGATGTTATATCTTAATATTGTTAAACTGCAGCATGTACAATATAATGAGTCCCTAACCTTGTTTGATGGAAGTGAATCAAGCAAACTTGTTAAAGTCCTGAAAGTCTCATAATTTATGAAGTTTAAAAATGATTTTAAAAATAGAGTCTAATTGAGGTACATATTGCCATTTTGGTTTCTTCATGCTCTGCAAAGTCAATTAATTCTCTCAGCAAACCAGAATGTGTGACAAAGGAGGAATTGAGCACAGCCCAAGGGTACTCGTATCTTTGAAGGTTTATTTTTGGATGGGATGCAAGGAAGAAACTTTTGAGCCTGTGAAATTTCATAAATGTCTAGGTAGTAGGAAAGGCACTGAATGCCAAAGGTGTCTGAAATCAAGAAGCTGCTTGACATGGGGACATTGGCTCAAGTGGCAATCCAGGAGATTAGGTGGGCGTCCTACTTCATGCTGGTGTTGTAAATTGACCACCGTTGCAGATGTTAGTGTTTGTAAGATCATATAATCTAGCAAAATCGTATTTGTATGCTGAGTAGGCAAGCACAGGGCTTTTATGTGTGATATATCTTTTTAGGGGGCTTGGAGACATGCAAGACTTACTTTCTTAGAGGGTTTCCAGCTGCCACTGCACCACTAGAGGGAACAGGAGGCTGGTCTAGGGAAATGCTTATCCAGATGGTTGGAGGAGTTTCGTGGCCCAGATCAGAGTGGTGCAGAAGAACTTGCTGCCTTAGAGACAAGTTTCTTAGTTATCTTTAATATTCATAACTTCCAAATAGCTTAGGTCAGTCCTTCTAACAGAGCGGAAGATAAATAAAGCAGTTCAGCAGTGGCTCAGTAACGGCATGTGGCTTCATCTTAATCCTTTTCCTCCTCTGAGAATTCATTTTTAAAAATCAGAAGTCCCATGAAACATTAGGTTTGCAGTCAGTTAATTAGTTGAATTCAACAATGGCATCTTAATAAATATTGGCATTCAGTTCCTCTCTCTTTCTTGTAGAAGTTTGCATCTAAACTGGGAAAGCTGTCTATTTACAGCTTACGGAATAATTTCTTTCCTACCTGCCAAAGAGATATTGCTCTTTGTAAGCAGAATAAAACAACCAGTTGTGTTTTTACCCTCTGGTGCTCTTTAATCTGTTTACCATCCTGTTTTCCCAGCCAGGGTTTTCTTAGTACTACCAGTCTGATACTCTGAAGATAGAGATCTTTTTTTGCTAGTGTATCTATAAAGTGCCCTGAGCACAAAGTCATTATCTGAGAGCTACAAACTCAAATTGATCTGGTTTAGGCTTAGCATAATTTCCGTGTCTGGGCTGACCCGAGTGTTATTGTTCGACAGGTTTCTGAAAATGTCAAGAGCCAGAGGGGAGGTCCCAGAGAAACTGAAGTTCTTCCTTCCCCCATGGTAACTGAATTTTAACATCCCCAAGCTCTGTAAATGAAAGAGAAAAATTGGTAATGGGAAAGGGAATTAATAGGACAGTCTTTCACACGATTTATATAGCTTTCAAAAACTGTTGCATTATTGTGTTTAAAAGTACTGGTCTGCAGCACTTTCACACCAGGAAGATAAGATTAAAAACTTGAAGAGGCAGCTCTGGGAATTAGAAACTGGAAGAGCTGATGGATTTGAAATGAAATAAAAGCTGCTATTGGGGGAAATTTATTTTGAAGCTAAAATAGTGTGGCTGCCAATAAAGTATTCAGAGGACTCAAATGTTTACCTTGATACGGATGTCACATTTCAATTTAGTAGATGAGTACTTTTTTTCAGCTACTGTTTTCATTATGGAAATCAGCTGAATGAATCTCTGCCGTGTAATACATTACAGACTAAATTGGAATCCGATGAGAAGTTACCGTTATGCAGATGTGATATCCTGTTTGAATGCGTGTGCAAAGTCATGTCATTGCAGCCCTCTGGAATATACTGCACTTGGACGTGAAAAAATTAAACCAGAAGCTAGAATGGTCTTTTAATTAGAAGGGAGAAAAATGAACAGGCAGTGATGCATCTGCAGAGCATCTGTCTTTGATAAAGATTTCTTTTTGGGGAAAGCTATTTATTTTAAACCTCTAACATTTAGAGTGAAATATATCTCTGCAGTGAAGCTTATTTTAGGGAAACAAGGACATAAGTTCTCGCATCAAAGGTGATGTGTTCGCTCTTCATGCCTTTATTTATATTTCTGTATGCCTATCAGCTCCTCTCTCTTTCTCTCAGATGTGTATATGTTCTCACTTATTGTTGTCTTATTCATAGTTTTACCATGCAGTTAATACATTGGTGATGAGATTATGAAGATTAAGTTGTGAAGATTAAGTTGGTTGCTTCTGAAGTAAGGTACCGTTGGAGCATTCCAGGTTCCTGTGGCTGTCCAGTTTTTATTCAGAAAGTCTTCTCGTTGATATGGTTCTTGAAAAACCTCCTAACTTTGGTATTTCCTTTGGTAATTTGCTGCATGAAAACTCATTCAAAAGGAGTCAGTGTTGCTGCAGTAAGGGCAGGAATGCTCATTATTGTCTTTAATTGTGTTCTTTTCATTGGAAACTTTCTCTTTTTTTGCCAGCAATTTGCTGTAGGGAGTTTTTGCTTAGAATTCCTGTCTCCTGATTTGTTGAGTTTCTGTCTTACTTTTTTCTTCCCTTCCAAGAGCTTTAGATGTTTTCTAGGCAACCAAATTGATTGTTACACTGCAGTGCAGGAGGATTTTGCGTTGCATTTGTTTGCTATTGCTCCTGGAGCTTCATTGTTAAACTAATAAACTTCTGTAGTCCCTGCTCTGTTTTCTGCTCCATTTACACCTTTCTTGTCTGGCTGCATGGACATAAGCTACACTAGTGTTAAAAGGAAGTTAATGAACGTAAGCGTGCTGCTGGAATTAACAGGACTGTGAATAGGAAATGCATGTTCTTAGAAGTTTGGTGTCAGCAGAAGCCAGGATCACAGGATGAATTATTTCTTTTCTTGTTTTTTCATTTGTTCTTAGGCTATTTATCTACAGTATTCAGTTCAAAAGGAAGGAGGATAAAGTTTCTACCAGTATTTCCAGGGAAAAAAATGAAGTTTTATTTTTGTCTGTTTAGAAATAAAGTGAAGCAAAAACATCTAAAGCAGACTTGGGCTAAAGATTTTTAGAAGTTAAGCTATTTTTTTCTGGTCTATAAATGCTGTGCATTTCCTAGTAGTTAGCCTATAGAATACTTAAATGGTAGAAAGGTCTATAGTATGTTGTAAAGCTAACAAATTCATAGGTGCTGTGGATGACATAAAATACATGTTTTGCATAACTCTGCATACCTGAACACAACTCGTACCTACCAACAATGTTCCTCCAGGGAACATGGCTGTATTTGAAGGAGCCACTGCAGTACACACAGAAATATAGCACACCATAAAGCAGAAGGCTCCGTTAACCATAGCTGGAGACTGCACGCAGCCCTACATTGGCATCTATATTGAAATCACTAAATAATTGCAGCATATGCTGCAAGAGGGAAATTACCCTCTCTCCCACCTCTCAAACACCTTCTGGCACTGGCAGATGCATTACCAAATGGAAACTTCATGTCAGTGCCAGAAATTAAGGACAGACTACAGCTTGCTGATACTTCTTAACAACGATCATCAGTGACTGCAGTCTGCAGAACCATGAAATGAGTCTGGTAAATGTGTATCCCCTACTATGCAATTCTACCAATGAGCATGATACCTTGTGGAAGTTGAGGGAAGATGAGACTGGCACAGCAGGACTCTATCACAAACCCTTGGTCAGGCAGGAGTTCTTTTTCTAGATTCATGTAGAAATTACGACTGATACAGTGCCAAACAGTATTTTGAACTTGCTGGATGCTCAAGACATCAGAATATCAGGCAGTTTATCTGGATGCTTAAACGTAACACTAAAGCCTTTTAATTTTCCTTTGATTTTTGTTGGAAAACTTGGGATTTTATGAACATTAGAGCCAGGAACCCCAAACAAGCCAGTTAAAAGCTCCTTCAATGTCCAGAGGAATGGGACTTTCTCCTAAAAATTAATCCAAGAAGCTCCTCTGTTCCAGTCACCATTTTATAGCAACAACTGAAGAAGTGAGCAGGCTTTGCTTCAACTCCCCTGTGCACACAAGGGAGCTCCCAAGAGAAAATGATGGTATCTTTTCTGCATGGACATCTAGCTGTCCTCTGCATGTTGCATCCAAGCTTTGAGATCGAGCGTGTCACCATGGCTTATGGCCTGGTTCTTTTAGAGTCAGAACTTTGTAAGTATGAAGGGAAAGGCAGAATTTGTTTTATAGTTTCTGCAGTCAGTTTGAAGTGTTTATAAAGTGCTTCAGAACCTTTTCCAGTAAAAGCCCTCATAAAATGTGAGAATTTTGGGATTAATGGCTTTATCAATATCCTGAGATGATGGTATAAAAGAGTACTTATCTGCAGGGCCATGAGGACAAACTGAATATTATCTATTGGAAACAAGACCTGGAAGTCAGCAAAATCTTATTTTAGATAGAATTAGTAGATACATGTAGAATGAAGCAAGAAGAATGGTATGTGTAGGTACAGTGTTATGTTCTTGCCAAGCGTGGCTGCTCATCTGAGTGATTTATTTGCACTGTAGAGAAGCTAACCTGAGAAAATCTACCTCTATGATAACTTTTAATGGAATCAAGGTAGTTATGCAATACAGAAAACAAAAACCCTAAATGGGTTGTCGTAGTTAAAAATAGGGATTAATGGTCTGATATGTTTCATGCTACTGTGGCATGCATAGCTCTGAATTACTGTGATTAGATAAGGGGAGTATTATCTAAACAGAGGTGAAGTGTTTTACCTCAGCACATGACTCTCAAAGCAGTGATGTCATCTGTTTGTAGAATGCCTTGTGCATCCTGGTGTTTCTCCAAACAGGTGATAAATGGTAAAGGATAACATTAATGACTTGGAGTTTTCTTCAAGTGAAAGCATCACAAAGAACTAATAAGAGGAGGAGAAAGTCCATTAAATGGGAAATCTCACTTTGCTGTGATTGGGACGGAAGGGTTGACCATGCTTTAAATATTTAACACTTCCCAGAACAAGGTGGGAACCTGTATGTCATCTTGATGCTATGTGACACACATAGTCAATGCATATAGGCAAGGTAAAGAGTACATACAGTACTTGCACTCCTGTCTTGTGGTGCTGTTGTATTCTTAGTATTCAGTTTTATAATGTACCAACAGAAAACATATTAGATTCAGAGTGAGTCAAGCCGCACTGTATAAAAGTTTTTGTGAGTAGCAGATCTGGGCATTCTGGGTAGCAAATCTGAGCAGTTGTGCTATAGGAAAAAAATTGTATGCCTTAGGCTGTCAAGCAAGCTCTGCCCTTCAGCCCTTCCTGCTATGATTATATTCTGTATCTGAAGCCATGGGCATGAATCTGACTCCCTGGATATTGTTCTCGTGTCATGAAATTTTCAGTCCTTGTTCTCTGAAGGAACTGGCAGTCAAAACCAGATAACAATTCCTGTGCCTAGATTGGGTAGTTCACTTTTCAGTCTTATGTTGTTTGGTAGCAGAAATAATTAGTATACATGACAAGTGCTGCTATCAGTGGCTGTTTTTCTGGTGGTATACCTGGTACACAGTATTGGCTGTCTCTAGATAGACAATGCTCCCATTCCCACTTGCCTTCTATTAGGGATTTTCTACTCTTGACCTTGATGCCATCTCCTGTTTAATCAATGGATCTTCTTCCAATTGAAATTCAGAGGTTTCACCCCTGAAGTCTTCATTTCTTCTTCTTCCCTTGATACCTTGGGAAGGAGATTGTCAAGATGTTGAGAGGTGCTGAATTGAGATGAGAGTCTTTCATCTGAACCTCAGGTGCGCTAGTACAGGCACTTGTAGCAATGCTCAGCCTTCTCCCTCCATGGGTGAGAGCCTGGACTATATCCCCACGCTCTGGCTTTTTTTCTGTATGCGTATGAAGTTGTTTTGGTAGTTCGGGTTTTACTTCTCTTGCTTACAAGAAGAGCAGAGTTCAAAGTCCCCTTGGGTGTATCAGCAGCATTTCAAATAGGCAGAAAATAAGCAGGCGTGGGAGCTCTGGAGACTGCAGCAGCACTGCTGCCCAGCAAACGCTGCAAAACAAGCGCTGCTAAGAAGGAATTGAGGTTTTGTTCAAGTACAGCAGGAGGGAGCACAATAGACTGGAAACGGGTAACCTGCCCCTTAGCAGTGATTTCCTGTATGTGTCAAAAGTTTCCAAATTCAAGAACTTTGAGCAAACTGTGGCAGAGTTGGAGAAGTTACCAAAACGTCATAAAAATCAGTGCAGGCCTAGCATTTGTAAAGAGAAACCGCCAGCTTGGAAAGCCAACGGGGGGAATTTCACTGCAGAAATGTTTTTGTCCCATGAAATTTCTAAGGTCCTTGAATTATCTGAAGCACCTTGATACACTTAAAACCCCCTAGCTAAAAGCTAAAGTGATGTCCCACACTGACACAGCACAGCCTGTGTAGAGTAACCTTTGCTACCTGGTGTAGTAATAATAGCAAATATAAGGAAAGCTTTTGTGAAGCTTTTGGAAGTGAATTCATACTCCAGAAATGAGCTTGCATGCACGATGTGCTCCTTGCTGTGTTGGAAAGTGCTTGATTTGGATGTGATAAGTTTTAAATAGATAATTCTATGAAAATAGCCTCTTCTTTTTTGCCTTTTTTTTTTTTGTAGATGAAACTAAAGCTTTAATTAGCTCTAGAAGAAAACAAAGGCCACAGCATACGTATTCTGAAAATGCACAAGGGAAATAAAATGCCTGTCATGGAGAGAAATGAGAAAACCATTTTTTCCCTTAGTTAATACAGTAAAAATTCAAAAAAGTTTACATATGGATTTTTTTTTTTAAATCTCCCTGGTAAAGTTAGATTGGAAGAACTCAAACTGTGCGTCAAGCTAATGGCAACGGTAATCCTCAAAATCAATACAGAAAAGCCTTGCTTGTTTAATAGAAATATATTAATTGGGATATTCAAGGAATAAACCAGAATTAAGTATTTTCTTTCCAAGTATATGTTGATAGGAACGTGTATTTTCTGACTAAGATGATTTATGGGAGAAGGGATTTCATTTATTGTTAAGTCCTTTGGCAGTTAACTGAGAGCAAAATCCCATTTTTGCACATCTTTGCTGTGAATTCAGTTGCTATTTACTGCATTTAATTGTATTTTTAGACCGATTCCTGCAGAATGAGGCTTTCTGTGCCTGTACTTATCTCTCTCATCCCCCTACTACATTTCTAACCTATTGGGCAACCTAAACCAAATTTAAAAGAGTGCAGTACTCCTCAAATGGAGTTTAAAGATCTCCCAGTTTTACGAAAACCCGAAGAAACCACAAATGTTATCAGACCTGGAAGAGGCTGGAGGATTTGCCTGGTTTGTGTGGTGTTTGGCAGAAGCTAATTTACAGGTCAGAATGAATCCCAGCACTTAATCACTTTTGCATAGTGACTTTACAATGGAGAGGAGTGCAGAAGCAGAGCACACATGTCCATGGAGAACCAGGCTTCAGCAGTTCTGTTTGCTCTGGTATTATTGGCATTGCTTTGGCAAGTTATTTAGTGTCTCATAGCAAGCTCTTAACAAACCAGTGTGGACAACTGGAGTACATCAACGACCACCTCACCCTCCCCACTAGCAGAGTGAGCAAGATTTTGGCTATACTGTACTTTCTACTCGAGCTCTCACTTTAAAAACCACTTCACTGTGCTTTTGTTGTTTTACTAGGTGATTTTTTTCTTATATTGTTCAACATAAAGACCAGTTATTGTTGCGGGTAAGTGCTGGACAAAATTATCCCCTGCAGCTTGATCAGCAGTATCAGATAGTGAAGTAGCTCCCTGAAGTGTGTCTTTAAGTGCCTTCTATACCCTACTTAAAAACTTAGTAAACCTCATATTCTACAGCCTACTTTAACAATTGGGTAAAACCCACAACAGTGTAGTTTCAATGATAATGTGGGTACATGCCAAAAGCTGTCTTACTTGGTACTATCCTTCAGGGCAGGATGAATTAGTTGGCTTTGCTTTCTGGTGCTCCTTTGTGCTGGAAGAAGGATTGCATACTCAAGATCACTGGCAAAAGGGGACTTCATCCTTTACAAACCTGTAGATGATTGACCATGCGTCAAAAAGCACAGCCTCAGAAAGATAGTTCGTTAGCGGGAAGGTGCGATGAACAAATGGTTGGTTGTGATGGACATCGAGTACAGAATAACAACGGATACCTGCAGGTTTAGCCAAAACACTTACATTTTATTCTTTGCTAAATGTTGCCCTTAAAAAAACAAACTCCAAAACCCTATTGAGTTGTTTTGAATTTCGGTAACTGAATTCAAGCTTCTACTGAGATAGCAATAAGCGGTACTGGGCTGGTGATGTACATTAATTTCTTGGCTGGTGTAATGAGGCATATAGTTGTCATGCAGGGTCACTCTGGGCATAGGAAATTGTGCCAGTTGGAAGTGATAACTTGCATTCTGTCCTGCCCAGGTGGAATTGCAAAGATTTGGCTGCACCAGCCCAGGCTGTAGCCAAGTGCTCATCATGCATGCAGAAACTTGAAAGATCAGATGGTGCCTTATGTGAATGGCAGGGGAGCAGAGATTAGTCAGGAACAGATATAGTTCATATGTCAGCATATTTTATGTTTCTATTCTTTATTCTTCACTTCAGAATTCAGATTCATTGATTTCTTTTGCTTATTTCTTTAGCTTATTTGACTACATTTAAACTTCATTGGTATTGCAGTCCTTTCCCTGCTATGCTTTTGACACAAGCTGAGGATGCATCATTTAACATGATCCTGTGTTTTTGCTTTGTTCAATGAAATGACGACAGTAGGATGATGTATGTTGTGCTAAATATATCCTCAGGGTTTAAAAATGGCATTTGGTTGGACATATGGGGCAGTGCTGTACGACATCAAAAGTCAGGCTTAAAAAGATTGAATTTCACCATAAAAATCATACATTTTTTTGGCAGTTCTCAAGGTGTGTTACAGACCCAGTTATTTTTGCTACTGATGTGATCTTCACAACATATTTCTTTGGGGTCTGACCTGTATTGTCATATGTGGTAAAAAGATATTCCAACCTGAACGTCTAATACTGGAGGACATTAATATAATCAGCAAGAAATCTTTTAAAAATAGAACTCCTTTTAACAGCAAATCAGAATCTTTTCTTCACACCCATTTAAGAATGTGGTCAGCTGTTAATTGAAGGACCATAAATCCAGGCGTTGGTTTTTAGAGGTGTTTAATTTTCCTTGCCTGTTTGGCCATATGACTTTGAGCTGCCATTGAAGGGCTTCTTTGCTGGAGTCAGTGATTTAGTTAGCCGCAGTGCAATATGCTTTAGGTTAGTCGAATTTTTCCATAACTCAGTTTAGCCTAAAATTGTAAAGAATTGTTCTTGTCACTTTTTATAGCGGAGTGGAAAGAACTGTTATTTCTGAAGCATCCTGCATTATTGATGGCTAATCACAAACAGCTGTTTTGAACTGTAAAACAAATTGGTAAGAAAAACACTTGTAAAGCCACCTGCCTGTAGAATGCAGACCTGCACCTTTGAGAAGATGCTCCATGCTTCTCATGGGATGCACACAACTGGTACCTTGATGATCAGCTGTTCAGATGCTGTTGAATCAATTCCATGTGTTCTTTTGATATCATTTTAATATGTGATTGTGATTTGCTTATTGACTGGTGTAATAGATCATTAAATGCAGTCTGGAGGTGCAGTGTCATTCTTCACATGCTTGTGTACAGCGCAGCCACACTGGGATATGACAGATTGTCAACATGTGCAAAGTTATTTGGAAATATTGTTTTGGCCTTTGAGCTACTGAACAGTGGTGAAAAGGGATGGAAAAGAAAAGATTTCTTTTCTTGGGCAACCCAGAGTCATTTATCCCTTAGTAGCTAAGGAGAAAGCATATTATCCCAGGGAAAATAACATGGCATTGCAACGGCGTTGAGCTGAAGACAGTCACTCCCATGCTTCTACCTGGGGAAGACAAAGATATATTAAAGGCTGGATTTGATGATCTGAAGGTTGGACTTGATCTTAAGAGTCTTTTCTAACCCAGTTGATTCTATGATTCTATGAAAATATGAAAAGGAGGAAAAAAATGGCTGCCTTTCGTTCTCAAAAAGAGCCTCGTTTTCCCAGCCTGGTTTTACTTGCAATAGCAGAAATTAGGTACTACCGAGCTTCAAGGAAGATACGCTGGTTGGTTGGTTTAGTGTAGCTGGTAGGATGGGTTCAGCTTCAGAAGAAACAGTTGCAGGAATGGGCAGGAAGTAGAAATCAGCTGTTATGGGATCGTCAGCTCTCATTACTGTTGTTGAAGCTACATTGGAGTGCTCCAAAGTTCAGCAAAGAAAAGGCATCTGGTGAGTGGGATCTAGTGTGGCTAATACTGATGTATTTTCACCCAAAGACATGTCCTTGAAAAAGATGCCTGTGCCTAGTTGATTGCCCCAAATAACAGCCTGAAACTTCTCATCTGTTTCTCTCTCCTTCCCCTTCCTCTGTCATGGTACACATGTTCTAAATACTTGTAGAAGGATTTTGTCCATTTTCTGTTTCTGCCTCTTGAAACGAAATGAGGGGATTTACTGTGGTATAAGATAGATTTTTAATTCCTGTCCAGAGAACAGGTCAAAACTGTATTGTAGTTGCTTTGTCTTTTATTCACATAGAAAGAGACGAGTTCGAACACATCAGATTTATCCATTTCTAACAACGGTCTGAAACTGTGGTCCAGTGATAAATTGAGAAATCACTTAGTCAAACTTTTATCTGATGGATTTTCCTGTGATTTGATATGCTTAAGGGCTAGGGGAAGAGGAAGCAGGAAAACTTTAGCATATGGACTAAACCTAATTTGTGTGTGCTTAAAAATGGGAAAAAAGTTCTCTGTCAGCCTTTTTGTGGGAAGTTAGAGAAGCCCCTGGCATGTTAAGCAAGCTGTTGAGATTATGTAGCAATGAATAATGCATATATACGAATAGAGAGATCTCACTGCTGATTATTTGAGTGGATATTTTTGTGGCCGAACTACTTGTGAAATATGCAGCGAATTTCTTATTATTGCAGAAATGATAAAGGGAAGATTGGACAAAGTTGTTGAATGATTTGAAGTGATTTGTCATAGGAAGTGGTTAACCACGCTAGCTGCATGATTTTTGGAAGACAGGCCATATGCATCTGCAAGCAAAATTGTTAGCATGCCCTACAATGTAGAGATTCTTCAACCTACCTGGCTCTGAGGAACTCATCTGGAAGGTAACACAGTGCATCACAGCCATCTTCACTATCTTCCCCTTTTCTCTTGAGTAAGTGATCCCAAACCAGATGCAACAGGAGATGTGGAGGGTTCCTGATACAGAGTGGCAGTGGGAGAGGGAGGCAGACTCCCACATTGTGGGAGTATTCAAGCAGTTGGATGAAGCAACATAGCACCGGTTCTTCACACGGTGACTGTCTCTTTAGGAAGGCTGGCGCTTGGATTTCACTCGGAGACAAATCAGGATTGTGGCTTTCAGGGAAATAAAGCTGCTTCCCTGCTGTTCAGAAAGATTTTGCTCTCAGTGAGGGGCAACATGTAAAGATGCGCCTGTCACCTCCATGTTTCCTCCCAGCTGAGCTTGATGTCTCCTGTGAAGCTGCGGAGTCCATGTGGCAGCAACTCATCTGCCCAGGTGTCCTTCACACTTCCCAGTTCAGGTGTGTGACTTCAGCTAGACTGAAATTAGATGATAAGAGGGAATACTGTAACATCAGTTTCTCTTTGTGGATCCAGCTGTAGTTGCCTTTTAGTGCTACATCAGACAACAGGCCCCGTGTCTTGTTTTTTCAGGTGTTTGGACTTCTTTTAGAATTAAATGTGGATACTCAAATAATCACTTGAAATCAGTTATTTTAGTATGCTGTGGGTATGGTTTTATTATATTTTACTTGCTTCTACCTCTTTTCGATTCATGTAACTCTTACAGGAAAGACGTAAAATATATTTAAGTTTCCTTATTTAAGAATTTGAGATTATTTTTTATTATTGATGGAAGCTGTGGATGCAGTAGTTGGGCAGACTGAATTCCTCTTCATGAGCATGAGTGGTACAGGGCACACTTCTTCCATACAGCAGTGCTAACGTCCCCCAAATCCAGTTCAAGGATAGTAGTGTTAGCTTGTTTCACATATGCATTTTGCTTCTGGCCTTTGTTTTTGTTTAAAGTTGCCATTGTGTTACTTAACCCAGGGGCTGTTACAGAGCTTTCAATCGTCATTGCAAAGGGCTGTGACTATGCTACAGTGAAGTGCCAAAGATCTTGACCCTTTTCAGATACCAGATATAGAAATGTATCTCAGTTATATTTATTCCATGTTGTGTCATTGCAATGAGCTGATTTCAGTGTGTTGCCCAGGCACTGGATGCAGGATGCAAAACACATGAGAGAATTCAGATTGCTGGAGAGATTCATGGTAGGATCCTTCAGCTGCTTGTAAATGCTGTTAATTGACCCTGCTGACACTCTTTGTTCTCTTCTGATAACATATGAATTGAAATCACTGCAATGCATTTCCTCACTCATGTATTTCACCACATCAAACGCATGACATGGATTCTAGTTTATCACCCAAGCAGATAACAAAAGCTTTGGCTTCACTTTCAAAGGTCTGTGCGGCTCTCATCTCTAAAGTCAAGCTTCACATCCTCTGCTTTGCTGCTATCTTGCCCCATTTTTTCAGCTTTTCTTCCTCTTACATGGCCTCTAACATATATATGTTAGAGTCATGTTGTGACACTGTTTGGCTCACATTTAAGTTCACATAGGTTCCTTATTAGAACTATTTTGCTTAAATTCAGAGTAAAAAGATTCTTTCCCTTTCCTAAACCTCAGTCAGTCGGACTGTGACTCCATGCAAGCCCTATACCAAACCTTATTTGCTTGCACCTCACTTCATTTGGGGCACCTTGTTCTGTTTTGCTTTTGGTTCCATAGAGCTCCAGAGGTTTTACAGCTCATTTATAAATTTGCTTCATCCTCATAGTGTTTGCATCAGACATTGTCTTGTTCCAGTAGCAGATGATGTGATTTAATAGGTTGGTTTTTAGTTAAATGGTACTCTTACGGCTAGGAATTAAGTCTAAAATACACTGCATGTGAGTTTTCTCCCACTCTTTACAATAATGATCCCAAATTCTTTCTAAAATTGCATTCTGAAAATATAACAATTACCAGGAGCTGGAAATACAGTTCTTGACAGAGATAGGGTTCTTTGATGCTGATTTTCTCTGTTTGTCATCTCATATTCTTCATAGCAGAATAAATGCCACCTGGGTTTGCCATAGTTTCTAACATCTCTGGCTTCTTCAATTTCCACTTCTTCCTCTTCCATACATCAAAAGCAATGCACAAATAAACGCAGTTTATAAATAGAATGAATTGGAGACAGTGGGACTAGAGGAAGAGATCTCAGCATTCCTGTGATTTGATTCATTGGTGATGAGTAGATTTTAGCTCAAGAAAAATAATTTTAACAAGTATCTTTGCAATCTCTGCCCATCACTGCCTGCCCCAGGAAATGCATTAATACTTCAGAGCTTTCCTGTGCTCATCTGTGTCTTGCTTTTGGGGGAGTTAATGGAATTTACCCTGTAATTTCATTGAGCAGATATATTGCTTTTCTGTCTTATTTAGGTTACATGAAAGAATTGAGGAAGGAAAAAGCTCTGCAACCTTGTTGGGAACAGAGATTGTTAAAGGCACAAATGTCCTTAGAATCATGTCATAATAGAAGTTTGCTTAAAAGAACATGCCAATTATAATGGAACAGTGACACTATGAGATAGTGATTTTTGTTTTGTTTGCTTGCACATTACCAAGAGTAGCATCTTTGTGGTTGGTTTTTGCTTGTTTGTTTGTTTCTTTGTTTTTTCCTTTAGAGTATCCCAACAGGAGAGGCATAAGTAGAAAATCATTTTCAGAAATATACTATAGGGAGATGGAGACATCACAATTAACTGTATGTGTAAAACAAGTTTAAATGTGGGTGACCACAGGGATGAGTTTAAATCAAACTTTCAGATAAGATTTAAGCATGAATGTAGGAGAAAAACTATTTTTGGTTTAGGTAACAAAGCCAAAGTAGACCATCTGGTTTATCTCCTCTGCAGATTTATCAACTGTGTTGTCTTCCTGACCTTCCATGTTGCTTGTTTGTCTGTTTAGAGCAGCCTTTTGTTTGAGGACATATTTTCTGTGGATGTTAGGTGGGGTTTATGTTTGTATGTTCATACAATTTAAGCTTCCATAGAGCTGTAGACATTTTGGTAGACCCATGGTGGTCACCTGCACCATTCTTCTATTCAGAGGGAGGTTGTTGCCACCAGTAGATCAGGTGAGATGTCACTTGTCTAGCAATGTTAAAAGCCTCCCCGAAAGTTCCTATACCTTGATCTCCATCCTTCTAAATACCAAACTCTGATCCTTTTAAAGAGTTGTTGGATTGTTTGTTCTCCAACTGCTAACCACTGATTGCTGAGTTTAATGACAGCCTGTATGAGGCCAGCTGTGTTATTTGAATTTGAGCATTTCAGCTCTTGGAAGGCCATACAGTATCTACCAGGCACAAAGTAATAAACATTAAATGTCTCTACTGCCAAGATTGAAGCACTAGCAAGGAATTGATAAAGCAGAGAGAGAACACGATCATTTGAAGAAACAAGTCAGGTTCCTATATTACAAAAGAACTGAGAAAATAAATTCAAAGCTCATCCTTGCAAAAGATAGTCATATCAAAGGCAATCCAGAGAGACCTTGAAAGGCTTGAGAGGCAGGCCCATGAGAACCCCTTGAAGTTTAACAAACCCAAGTGCAAGGTCCTGCACCTGGGTCACAGCAATCGCAAGCACAAATAGAGGCTGGGCAGAGACTGGATGGAGCAGCTCTGAGAAGGACTTGAGGGTGCTGGGTGATGAGAAGTTATACGTGACCCAGCTTCAGTATGCACTCACAGCCCAGAAACGACCTGTGTCCTGGGCTACATGAAAGGAAATGTGAGCAGCAGGTCGAGGGAGGGGATTCTCCCCCTCTGCTCTGATCTCATGAGACCCCCACTGCAGCTCTGGAGCAGCAACACAAGAGGGACGTGGAGCTGTTGGGGCAAGTCCAGAGGAGGCCATGGAGATGCTGCGAGGGCTGGAGCAGCTCTGCTCTGGAGCCAGGCTGAGAGAGCTGGGCTGGGTCAGCCTGGAGAAGAGAAGGCTCCTTAAGGAGAGACCTTAGAGCAGCTCCAGTGCCTAAAGGGGCTGCAGGAAACCTGGAGAGGGGCTTTGGACAAGGGCCTGTAGGGACAGGCCAAGGGGAATGGCTTTAACCTGCCAGAGGGGAGATTGAGATGAGCTCTTAGGCAGAAACTCTTCCCTGTGAGGGTGCTGAGGCGCTGGCACAGGGTGCCCAGAGAAGCTGTGGCTGCCCCATCCCTGGCAGTGCTCAAGGCCAGGTTGGACACAGGGGCTTGGAGCAAGCTGCTCTAGTGGAAGGTGTCCCTGCCCATTCTATGAAATTGGAAAAGGAGTTTGAGTAGTCTATCACTCATTTCCAAAAATAATTTAAAATATGAGATTTATTTTCTTCTTAATACATTCTCTCCACGTTGTTTTTTTTCCCACCATGCAGTAACCAATGGCTAGTACATTAGCATAAAGCAAAGTCAACTTTTTTTCACACAAACTACTTTCTTTTGACCTGATTTTGCTCTCTAGCCCTGTTTTTCTCACTGTAAGTTACCATCCAGACTGCATCTTCCGAGAAATATTTGCTCATCTCTATAGTATGGATATCATATATCTATGGATAGTGGCAGTCAGTTGCCAGTTTTAGAGTCTTCCATAACAGAAGGGCTATATGGAATCATAGAATCAACTAGGTTGGAAAAGACCTTTAAGATCATCAAACCCAACTTTTACCCCAGGACTGCCAAATCCACCACTAAACCATGTCAGAAAATATCTCAAGAACAGTCATAGAATATCTCAAGTCATGTCATAGAATATCTCAAGTTGGAAGGGACCCATAAGGATCTTCAAGCCTAACTCTCTGCTCCTAGCAGGACTACCTAAAACTAAACCATATAACTTAGAGCATCGTCCAAATGCTCCTTGAACTCTTGACAGGCTTGGTGCTGTGACCACTCCCAGGTACAACTTTAGTAATCATAGAATCATAGAAGAGTTAGGGTTGGAAAGGACCTTAAGATCATCCAGTTCCAACCCCCTGCCATAGGCAGGGACACCTCACACTAAACCATGGCACCCAAGGCTCTGTCCAACCTGTAATCACTTGTAACAGGCAGGATGGCGACAAAAGTCAAGTCTGGCCTTGAACCAGTTGAAAGCAGAGTGTGATGGCTCCAAGAGGAGATGCAGCACAGTTGTATATGGATGTACTGAGGATTGGTTGTTGAAGCAATTATTTTCAAGTAGCAGTATTTTCAGAGATTCTGGGGCTATCTGACATTTGGGTTGTACTCATGAGAAAGCAGCTGGTTTTTGTCAGGGTAACGTACACCCGGATTACTAGCACGTTATGTTTGTATTAGTTCAACTTTCCTTGGCTGCTGGTGGATTGCACATTTTCGCACTTCCCCTGAAAGGGAGGAAAACTTCACACTTTTAACTCCAGCAAGTCATCAGCATCCTGTTGATTTGGAAGACATATACTTTGAAGGCTGAATTCTGTCCATTGTTCAGTGCTGCCTGCTCCCCCCTGGCCAACCGCGGGCTGACTGGGATGCTTGTAGGTCATTGCAGTGGTCTTTTGAAAGCTAGCCACAGGTTGTGGTTAGAGAAATCAATTTTCCTCTAGCAATAGGTAACAAAGTGAAATACCTCTTGCAGAAGCCCTCTGTGATCTGTAATCATTCTGCTTGTCTGAGCTCCTGGTTTTGCTGTGCTGGAAGTGGGAGGCAGCACTTGAGATTTTAATTTTGTGCTATCAGGAGAGCACAGTCTGAACCGATGTGACCAAAATGAAAAATTATTATAAACCTGCAACCACTGGGCAGATACCGAAAAGAAGCAATTGTTAACATTTCCAGATTGTTTTATAGTTAGAATCTGAATAAACTAAATCCAGGATGAAGGATTACAGCAAACCTTTTGGATAGAACATTGCGACGGTGGTTTTTGAGGAGATAAAGAAACTGTATTTCTGATAAGGTTTGCACAAAAAGCCCATGAATCCTTACGCCATTGCAAATGAAAGCTCAGTTTATAAGGAAAAAAAGGTAATGTAAAAACCACTTCTTTATGTCACAACCTTTAGAGAGCAAAATATTTTCATAGCCATAATGTGCTCAAAGCACTACATGTGCAATTTGTAAATTGTCTTGAAGCTGGAGAAGATTAATCTGTGCAGCTCCTGACTGTGCCCAATGCATTGGACAGACGTCAGAGTCTTCCACTGACTTCATTTCTCCCTTGTCTGTACTTCTGATGTTTTCATTTCCTTTAATGTAAACTGTAAGTCTGAATTTCCTGACTTTCTAATATTTGCAAGTCATTTGGTTTATCACTTTTCAAATTACCGGTTACCAAACTGTGCCTTTAGGCTTCACTTTGACTTAGCTTTTATTTGCAAGCTTGTAGTGTATTATGGTACAACCTTACGGTATATAAGCTTCAACTTTCAGCAAAAACTGTAAGCTTTTAATTGCAAACATGTTACTCAACACTGAGAGTGAAGAATTAGAGTATTACTTGAACTTGCACTGCAATATTATGAAAAATGGATGAGACTAAAGAAAAAAATAGGTATTGACAATTACCTCTTTGTCAGATTTTCCCCAGAAAATCTCCTCGTTTTGCATGCTTTTCAAAGGCAGAATAAAAACGTCTTGTTTTCTTCCAGTCTGTATCATTTAATCATTGCTTGTTGTGTACCGGCTCGTAGAGTATCAGTTATAGTTCAATAGCTTTTGTCTAGAGCTCATTATCTGTAATTGAATGTATGCACCAAGCTGAATATGTTTGTTTGTAACTTGATAATTAAGCTGCTGCAGACACTTATTCTGGGAGAAGGGAGGAGAGGAGAGACACAGCCTGTTATCCCACAAACACTGCTCTGGCCTGATACGGGAAATGTGCCTGAGGGTGATCAGAGTTCACCTCCCAGCATTTACAACCACCCTTTAAATCTCACTGGGGTTGCATTTGTTTGTTCATTAGTCTCCAAACAAATTGGGCACTGAGGAAAAGGGGCTTCATCTTTCTTTTCATAGATTGTGTTGGCCCAAGTCTTACTTAAGATAAGAGGCTTAAGGTAAGACTGATGCTGTCCAATTTTTACCACTGAAACTCCTAAATTTACTCTACCCTGTGTGTTAAGAAGTGGTGATTTCACTAGTTCTTAGGTAAAATGGGTAGGATATGCAGCAGCACCTTTCTGTTGTTACAGCTGATACCAAAGTATGTGGAGCTTCCTTTAGGGGAAGGAAAAATTACTAAGAGCAAGTTTAATGGGAGTATATTGCATTTTCGTATGTCTTGGTGATGAAAATGAGAGCCTACTGACGTCTGGTAGCCATGGTTGCTAACATTTCAGGAAGCACAAAAGCAGGGATGTACGTAAAAGTCTTTCTTTTTCAGTTCCTATGAGGTTTTGAATAAATCAGACATATAGTGGCACCTTAATTTTTACTAAATATATCTTGGTTTGCTAATGTTTTCTCAGAGCAGACCTGAGATGACATTGTAGAACAGAACTGCTTTGTTTTTGCTCTAGTTACCCTTATGCGTTTTTTAAAGTAGAGTGTGTTCAGTTGAAGTTTTATTTTCTGTCAAGTGTAAGAGCTGGTACTACATTACGTCTCATTAAACATGTTTTAAAAATAAGTCCAGATCCTGAGAGGAAAATCACTGCATTCACTGATTGACTCTCAAGGTAACAAAATAGGGAAAAATAAAATGCCTCAGGAAGAGCTACGATGCTGCAATGTCGTGGTCACTGCCTCTGTTCTCGCAAAGTACTGAAGGGCGTGCTTAATGTTTGTGCCTGAGTTGCCCTTCTGAAGCCAGTGGGACCAGAGTTTTTATGAACCTGAAAAGAAAAAGGTGCTGTGGCTTTTCAGGGGAGTGTAGTGCATGATTTGGGTCTTTCTGTTGCTGAATTTGAAGGCATCCATATACTCAGGTATGCAGTGTATGCGAGAGGATAACCCAAGGAATAAACTTCTATCAGTTGGTTAAAGATCTTTATAAACTCCTTGCTGAATGTATCAGGTTTACTTTATCAAGCAGTCAACCTTAATAGTATCCTTGTAAATACTATAGTATAGCAGAGGTGAGTATTTTAATACAGCAACATGAGCAGTGAAATCTCACTGCCAAGTAGGATTTTTAGCCTAGAATTTATGGCAAGTGCTTGTATAAATATGAACATACACAAAGATGCACCACATTTTGTACCTTAAGGCAGGGTTTATTACTGAGGTTTGGTTTATGTACTGCTTGGTTTGGGGAAATTTGAGGTGTTAGATACACTCAGAGTTGTATGAGCTCTTATGTACACCTTTATCATCTCCTGGGCGCTGAAGCTATCTGTGGTGATAGCTTTGGTCCTCCCAAGTTTTAATGACAGGACTGCTTTCTGCCTATTTCTTTAATAACTATTGTCTGGTGATGTTATTTTTGTCCCTTGATGTAGGATCACAGCTCAGGGAGGATTGTTTCGAATCACACCAACTTGTCTTGGTATTTATTTTAGGTTTTGAGAAAAAATGTACCCAAAGCCATTCTGAATTAACGCATCGTCACAGACATGAATGCAAAGAACAATTGTATGAGGCTGCAGAAGGTGTGTGGTTTATTATCATCACCTTTTTCTGACACTTTTATTAGAGACCCAAAAATAGGCATTAGTTTTGCATTTGTAATCCCTTAGATTTAATGCTGTATTCTAGAATAAAGTGGAATATAAGGGAGAAATAAATAGCTGCCTCTAACTTCCCTTTCTTCCCTTGAAGCCATGTATGTCAAGTCTCTGCCTGGCACCATGTTTGAAAGACCATTAAAATAATCCATTTGATATGATACTCTAAAATCTTTTTTTAATTCTGAAAGGTTTTCTTAATGCAGAAAAATGAACTTAATGTGTAAAATGATTAAAGCTTCTGAATTCATAGGATCTTGAGTATGGCAGATTTTTTCCTGTGGTGACCACTGCATCAACTGCTATAAGTTATCCAAGGACCTAGGAAGATGTTTTCACTGCGTGGGATTTACCATCCTCACTTCATTCTGTAGTGTATTTGCTTCCTTTTCATGGAATGATATCAGTTAGAAAGAAGATCTCCGGGGGTCCTCTCATCCACCCTTTGCCTGTATAAGTTCACCAGTCTTTATATATATATATTGAAACACAATTAAAGTATTGTGCAAACTAAAATATATATATAAGTGTGTATATATAGAAATCTTTGTTTTCTTACATCTGTATTTCCTCAGTTTTCTTTTCCCTAGAAGTTCTTAATGAAGTGTTTTTCAGTAAGTGTCTCTGTATCTTGTGGCATTCTACGGTTCTAATATTCCCCATGTGTTCAAATAGTTTTGAAAGTTACTTCTCTGTTCATTTCATCATAACATCAAAGTCTGTGGTTTTGCTGTTTTAATATTCTTTTGTGCTTGGAAATGGGCATCAGTTAGGATTTATTTGTGGGTAGAAGGATCTTAGGAGTTAGTCTGTAGTGGATTTATTTTACCCATTTGAATACAGTGAAAATAATTCACTGAGGGATTCCTGAATGCTCAGAGAAAAAGAGAAAAAAGTAATTAAACCCTTTGAATATTTCCTCTCTTCTCACAAGGATATTGTCTTAGAAGCAAAGGTAAAATGATACAGTGTTAAAAGCATCCCACCCAAACACGACCGTATCTAAACTGAGAGTCAACAGTAGAAACGTGTGTGAAGATCTATGTTGTCTCTTTGCATATATATGTATACACATGTGTGTGTATTTGTAGTTGTATCATTCATGTGTCCACTTTCCCAATCTGATCTCTTATCCTATGCCTTACATTTATTATTTATCACAAACCATTATTTAAATGCCAACATACACTGTAAGTTATATATGGTGATCTCTGATGTTGTGGTAGCAAATCAGTGGAGCAGCTACATTTGACGTCATCTATCGTCTTAGATTGTAAAACTGTCCTCAACATAAAAAGGACATGGAACTGTTGGAACAAGTCCAGAGGAGGCCACGAGGATGATCAGGGGACTGGAGCACCTCCCATATGGAGACAGGCTGAGAAAGTTGGGGCTCTTCAGCCTGGAGAAGAGAAGGCTGCATGGAGACCTCCTAGCAGCCTTCCAGTATCTGAAGGGGGCCTACAAGGATGCTGGGGGTGGACTCTTCATCAGGGACTGTAGTGACAGGACAAGGGGTAATGGGTTAAAACTTAAACAGGGGAAGTTTAGATTGGATCTAAGGAAGAAATTCTTTCCTGTGAGGGTGGTGAGGCACTGGAGTGGGTTGCCCAGGGAGGTTGTGAATGCTCCATCCTTGGCAGTGTTCAAGGCCAGGTTGGATGAGGCCTTGGGTGGCATGGTTTAGTGTGGGGTGTCCCTGCCCATGGCAGGGGGGTTGGAACTGGATGATCTTAAGGTCCTTTCCAACCCTAACTATTCTATGATTCTATGATTCCTGAGCAGGGCTGTCCATCGTGTTTTGTTGTTAGCTTGGTAAGACATTGGGGTGATGAAGCTGCCTTTGGGGTAGATTTTATCCTTGAGGAGACTTGCTCTGTGCTCTGTTCCATTGGGAAGGAAGCAGAGCATGCCAGAGCTGCAGCCTTTCAACCTGGGACCGCTCTGACAAATGCCCACAGTACAGAAAGAAATTGAGTGACACGTTTTCTAAATTACATGCTTTGAGTCCATGGGTCAGCAATCTCAGACAAATTATCAGACAAAATGCTTGACCAGTTGGCTCATAGGCATCTCGTACCGAATATTTGTACAAAACCTGTCTTTTTTTAATTTTATTTTTTTCCTTTTGCCCGAACATAGGCATTAGTTTCATATCCTTACTAACAGGGCTCATATCTATTTCTGAGAATTTACCCACTCCCTATAATGGTATAAACAACTGAAATAGGATTTCGTGCCATGTCTCCCTTTTGCTTAAGTCCCAGATAGGTATTAAGTGTTTGCAAACATAAACTCTAGCAGCAGTTGGGCCAGTTTTTAGTTTTCATATTAACACTGAATAATAATGGGAGTTAGACTTAACTTGATGATGCCTGGATGAGCATTTTTGGCTTAATACTTGACTGTGATTTCCACAGTGACTGCTGGTGATAAACCCACCACCACCACCCCTGAAAAGAATCCAAACAAACAACAATAAAATCGGGCCCTATTTGGGCCATTTTTGTCATGAATTATTCAAAGGCCAATTTGTGTTTCTTGCTGTGAATTATGGGGAGTTAGCAGAATCAGGTGCTCCAATGTGATATGTTTGAATGGATGGTGCAGGCTGGGGTGCGGCTGATTTAGTGTATGGTGTCTCTGCCCATGGCAGGGGTTGGAACTGGATGATCTTCAGGTCCTTTCCAACCCAAACCATTTTATAATTCTATGAACAGTGTTTTGAAATGGGAGAGAAGAGCAATTTCCAAATCCTCTAAGCAAATTGGGGTTCCTCCTCAACTTCTGACGAACTGCTAATGTTTGTCTACATTTGGATGGCTTTGGTAGGTTTGCAGAGTTTACAGTACATTTTCCAATCCTTTTGCAGCAACTGTCTGGATTTCTCTTCTTGTTTGAAATGCAAATGTTAAGATGTATTTGTTGCCAACTGACTGAAAGCAAGAAAAATTATTTTAGGAGAAAGAAATCAAGCAAGAAAGCATAGCCATTCATTATTTAAGTGACAGTGTTTCATGGCAGTTTTGTCTTGAAATAACCTCCTGGTTTTGTAAATTGTGCAGCACTGATTTTTCAGTAGCCAAAACTCTTTGTCACGCACTCAAAAGCCTTTGTGATGCATGCATTGATATCTCAGTAATGGGAACAGATAGCTGGCAAATAGTATTAACCAGTCGTATGTTCCAGTGAGGGTACTGAATCGATATTTTGCTTTGGTAAATGCATGTTAGTATCCAAGCAATTTGGCAAACCTTTAGATTTGACCCAAGAAAATAACTAGAAGAGGATTTTTTGTGTGTTCCCACCTTCTGTATCCTGGAGTCATCTTTCCCATCCTGCCCTTCCACCCAGAAATGTGGAATTGAGAGCTTATTCCCTGCCAGTGCCAAGAAGTAAGTTTGTTGGCTCTGTCTCTTTCATTAGGATGACTATATAAAATGGACATTCTCCGTGAGGATCAGTCTTTGAGCTGAAGTTACAGGATATGCCAGTTTTTGAGGCTGCCAAGATGTTTCAGGAGAAGTTAAGAAGTGGCCGTGTTGTACATTCAGTATTTTCTCTTTGCCATCTGCCTGAAAGAAGTACCTTTAAGTTGATTCAAATCAGGGAAGAAATTGCAGTAATTGGTTCCAAATGTCCCATTTTGTGCTGAATCAGTTGCTTTAAAGACATGGTCTTTTACAAAAGATGTTTGGCTCCCCCCCCCCCCTTTTTATTACCACACCAATATTTAATGGATATTCTTAACATTAAATCAGAATTATTTAAAGTTAGGTTTAATTTTTCATTAGGAGACCATCAGAGAGCTAGTGATACACACAAAATGAGTTGGTTCTCCCCAAGCTACTTGTATTAGAGAAGAGTTAGCATCTGAATATTGTTACAACATACCTACAAGCAGCCATCTAGACACTGCTTTTGCATGGGCTTTGAGGGAAAATGTCTGACTTCCAGAGCCACTTTTAGATAACAAAATAATTGCTTTAGGACTGCAGTTATTTTCCCTTCAGAGATGAATTTCTTTTGCTATTCGCAGAGGAAACTTTTATATTGTTCATAACTCAGCTGTTTTGTGATCTGTGTGACTTCTTTTTCTGCGGTCTTTTGGCTTATAGCAAGTTGCCCTCTGTGTTATTAGTGAACTCTCAGGGACAGTAATCTCTGTATCTGTTATGATATGGATGGGCCCTACAATAGCTCTCATAAAAGCTCTCGTAAACACTTACTATGTGAGTGTAAAAGGCTTCAGGCAAGAGCTTGTTTAAAAGGGATGCTGTATTTCTCATGTGCTGCTTTTCAGACTCTCAGTTCAGGAGTGGTTTACTGAAATTAAGTTTATTTTATATCTGTCATTAACAAAAAATTGCCATTGGTGATTATTCTTTAAAAGTCCCTTGGAGAGGGACTTTTCACAAGTGCCTGTAGGGACAGGACAAGGGGGAATGGCTTTAAACTGATAGGGAGTAGATTTATATTAGAGATTAGGAAGAAATTCTTCCCTGTGAGGGTGCTGAGGCGCTGGCACAGGGTGCCCAGAGAAGCTGTGGCTGCCCCATCCCTGGCAGTGTTCAAGGCCAGGTTGAACACAGGGGCTTGGAGCAACCTGCTCTAGTGGAACGTGTCATTACCTGTGGCAGGGGGTTGGAACCGGATGAGCTTTAAGGTCCCTGCCAACCCAAACCATTCTGTGATTTCAATAATTTAAGGTCAGAGGGGAGGAAAAAGCTGTGTTAGAGCCCTCAGTTACCTGTAGAGTCATAGAATAGTTAGGGTTGGAAAGGACCTTAAGATCATCCAGTTCCAACCGCCTGCCATGGGCAGGGACACCTCACACTAAACCATGGCACCCAAGGCTCTGTCCAGCCTGGCCTTGAACACTGCCAGGGATGGAGCATTCACAACCTCCCTGGGCAACCCATTCCAGTGCCTCACCACCCTCACAGTAAAGAATTTCTTCCTTATATCCAATCTAAACTTCCCCTGTTTAAGTTTGAACCCGTTGCCTCTTGTCCTACCACTACAGTCTGTAATGAATAATGTCCTACCACTACCATCCCTATGATAATGATAATGCTGGTGTACATTGACACAGTACTTATTCATCACTGTTCCCTATAAAACCAGCCTTGTTTTAATGGCTTATCATAGACATTTAGTAGAAGAATGTGCTTTGTCTCAGTTCTTGAGAAAAAGGAACTGAAGCTGTTGCTTTTTGGCCCTTCCTGGAATCTGGATGGGGGAGCTGCCTCCACTTGCTGTGCAGTGCTGGAGCAGCGCCGAAATATTTACCCATGGAAAGTGATAATAAATAGTGTTTGTACTGCACATTCAGGTCTTGGGCAGAGCAACGCTTTATATTGGCTTCAAGAAATATTATAATAATAAAATTTAGCTACCATGTTTGTTATATTTCATCATAGTGTCATGCAGAAGTATAAATAAAGAAGTAAGCACACTGAAGAAAGGGGAGGAGATGGCTGTGAGGCAGAGCCCACACTGGTACTGTTTGTACCCAGCATCTAAAATCGCATCTGTGTCCTTAGTGGGGTTTCTAGGTACCGTCACCATTCAAAGAAGAAATCAAATAACCTTTGCTGGTCAGTATCTCAGTGTTATTAAATCAGTGATTCATGACTACACAACAAAAATCTATTGTTGTCTGTGGACAAGTGGGGTGCATTTTGGACCTAAGAAGGGAAATTAAATTCATGAATTAGTGATGATATCCATTTTTATGCCATTTTTTCTCCTTTCCTTTGCCCTGATGCTGAGATTGTGTTATGAACATCTTACACAGATGCATCAGAAAGCACCTGGTGCTGCAGCTTAACAAAGTGAATATTTAATGTTCCACAACAACATGTGACTAAGGCAGGCAATGGAAAAAAAGAATCAGTCCATTATTGGCAGAGATTATACAGACAAAATACATTTCCTTCTTGCAGCGGGAAGGAAAAACGCCAGCGAGGATGATGAAGACTTTCTTAATAAGATTTCTGTTTTCAAATATTCTGCTTCAGACCTCTTAGTAAAAATGAATGCGCAGAGCTAAGATCACTGCTGAATGAGATTACGCTCTCATCCATTTAATAATGATGCAGTTGTAGGTTTTTTCCCTACCTTCTCTTGTAACTTTAAATATTTAGTGCTGAGCAAATTTTGCTTGTGTTTAAATGAGTTCATTTAATATTTTTTTCTCTAAATAAGCTTTAAATTTATGTAATCTGAATATCTCACAACAGGCTAAACATTTTTTCTAGTCATCTTGTGACTTCAGTGTGTCTTAGTACTGCAGAGGCTACAGAGAGAGGAGCCTTTTTATGACAGCGTATGAAAATTTAATTTAAAGAGAGCATTTTGCTTTAATTTGCAGGCTCAATTTGTTTAAATAGACAGTAATCTTGTATTTGTCCTGGTAAGACCTTGGACAGGGAGTACATTTGGGCTTCATTCTTGATGCTGTAGAATATAGCACTTGTGATAATAACTGCTGGTAAACTGATATGTTCATGTATTTTTACTCGGAATGACTGATTTTGGGCTTATGTATTATTTGTGATCGATTGCAGGTTGCCTATTCCTTTTCTTTCTGGCTGGGCTATGGAAAGATAAGTGACTCTTTTCTCTTTACTTCCTTACTCCCCTCTGTTCTCAGCCGCCTCCCCAAGAGATCAGCTCCAATCTCAGCGCTGTGTGACTGTTAGCAGTTGTGACAGGCTAGCCTATTTTTGGAAGTCTGTCCCCACTCTTTCCCTGCTGGAAAAGAAAAGCAAGTTATCTTTAAAATTTAATCCATCTGGAAGAGAAGGAGAAAGCTTCACGAGGTGCTCAGCGCTGGGGCAGCAGTTCTGCTAATTATTTGTTCAGCTTGTGTCACGGGATGGGAGAGGTTTGCACTTTGCCTTGGCATTGATCACCTGCCCTTAAGCTCTGCAAAAACCCTTCTGTTCTGTGCGGAAAAAGCAGCAGACTAAAATACAGCATGGAGCTGCATGGATGTTGTCCAGTCATGTCTTATATTTCACACATTTCTGAGCGGCTTCTGCAAAACCAGAAATACTACTGCTTGTCTCCAGGGAACAGAAAGAGAAGTTCAGAATTTGGCAGTTAGGGTGGAAAGATATCTTCTTTTTTCTCATTTATTTTGCCCCTTCTTTAGACTCTGCAGGCTCTACAAGTAGTAAAATATATGCGTTAAACTGTACTCTCAGTGGGGTAACATCTGTAATGGTGTTCCATGTGAGGAAGTAACTGCTGTGTGCTTAGTGATTACATCTCTTGGTTTTGATACGGTCTCCTAATCAAACTGCTGTATCTCTGTGCATTGCAAACCCAGCCTGAATAAGGCAGATGCAGTCCGGGAACTTTCTCAGGGTTATCAACTAAAGAACATAAAGCAAATGCTAATTTATGGTAAGGAAAGTGTGGCAGTGTATGACAACACTTATGTTGTCAATGGACAGTTTATATTGTGTCAAAAAAGCAAGAATTTCAAGTATGTGAAACTAAGACCAAAATGGCTTTTAAATCCTTGTTCCATGTTGTTGGTGTCCCTAAAGCGCAGGAGCACGCTGAACAGATCTCCCGAAGTGCTATTGTTTTGTTTTCTCATAGGTGGTTATTATTGGAACTTTAAAAATAGACTCTGCTGTCTGCCTTATCTATTCTTTTATTCTTGTTCAAGATGGTTCTCTTTATTTCCTTATATATGATGTGAATACCTCTGTGCCTACACTTTATATACCTGTCATTACTAGAATATCAGAACACCTTTCCCTGGAAAGTCAGTGCTGAGTCATCTTCAGAAGATGCTCGTCTTCCCCACCTCTTGCTATACAAGAAATGAAGTATTCAAACTGCCAGTGATGTGAGTGCCACAAAAGAAGTGGGGAGCAGATGATCACTCAAGGCTGATCCTGTATTTTTGAGGAACTCTGTGGAAGCTGTGTCATTTCAGGCTTCTGACCCACAAAGCACAGATTTATGATGTTAGTTGGCTAATGAGACAAATGCCATAAAAATCTCCAGAATAAAGTACCTTTGGAGGAAGGACTAATCACAATGCTCTGTTTACAGAGGTAACATTTCCTCAATGTGCCTTTTCCTTTGTGTTCTTTTAAAGATCATGATAACTCTATATGGCTGTTTCTGTCCCTGTGCCAGCGGAAGCTCAGAATAAACATAGGCTTCTCTGAGTGGAATGGGTTGAATTGAAAGTGAGGCAGTTCATCAATTTAAAGTTATGGCAAAATGTATATTGATTCCTCTACTACTTTTCCTTCTCCTTTCTGACTCCCAAATAAATGCATATGTTGCACATTTTAATCCTTCAGGGTTAAGATCTTCTTGAGGAATATAGCTCACCTGATAATATTCTCACCTAAAGGCATTTTTGAATTATTGCTTTATAATAACTTCACACATCTCTCTCATCTCTGCCTTTCTTACCAGAAGGAGATGCCCATGAGTGTGCAGGTACACACACCACATTTATACTGTATCATATCAACCAGTGGAATGCATGTTCACGCTGCATAAACTCAGACTGACATGGCCAGTGAACCAGCCTCACGTTTGCACATCTTTGTTGTGCACTGTACATGATCAGCGTCATAAACTATGTGTGTTATTCTGTGGATTTTGGGGACGTATTATCATACCAGTTAGATGTTCTGGTAGAACGGAATAATTCCATTGTGGCAGATAAAGAAAGGGAGAGGAGGAAAAGATTTTAGAGTAATTTTTGGTACATATAGAGTCATATAATCACAGAATGGTTTGGATTGGAAAGGACCTTAAAGCTCATCCAATTCCAACCCCCTGCCATGGGCAGGGACACCTTCCACTAGAGCAGCTTGCTCCAAGCCCCAGTGTCCAACCTGGCCTTGAACACTGCCAGGGATGGGGCAGCCACAGCTTCTCTGGGCACCCTGTGCCAGCGCCTCAGCACCCTCACAGGGAAGAACTTCTTCCTTATATCTGATCTTAATCTCCCCTGTTTCAGTCTGAACTCATTACCCGTTGTCCTGTCACTACCATCCTTGATGAATAGAAATGGATATATGTTCAAGGACAGGTTGAATGGAGTCTTGGGTGACATGGTTTAGTGGGAGGTGTTCCTGCCCATGGCAGGGGGCTGGAACTGGATGATCTCAGGGTCCTTTCCAACCCTAACTATTCTATGATTCTATGATTCTATGTGTGTGTGTTGGTATGTATGTATTACCTGTTGTTTCCCGTGGTAGATCTGTCTGGGGCATCTTCAATTGGGTGTTGTATTCCTTCTGCATGTTTTTTTACATGAAGGAAAAATGTTTCCTTAATTCTACCCCTCATCTCATTTACACAATGTAAGCATAATTAGGCCTGTAAATTGATGATTACTCTTTCATATCCATCACCACTAGTATGCAGCATTCTGAAGATATTTATTTAAGTACATGTGAACTAGCAAAGTAATGAATGAACTGTGCTTCTGGACTTTGTCTTTTCATATGCTAAGTAGTAATAGTTAATCAGCATTGGTATGTGGTGCAACATCAGATAATCAGACCAAAAACATCCATCTGCTTCTCTTGAAGTGAATCATCGTTCCAGCATTCTTATTCAATATCTTCAGTAGGAGGAAAATGAAACAAACTTCTTTTAGCCTAAAAAGTGTTTGCTTTATCCCAAATGAATATCAAAGAGGAGGAAAAAAAGAAGTGAAGTGATACAGGAAAGTATTTTTATAAGGCTGGATGATGTGTAGCATTATATTTACGTCCTTTGTGTATCAGAAACAAATGTGTTTCTCCACACTCTGGCTTGCCTGGGCATGTGGGGAAATGTCTTCCCCTTGAAGCAGATTTAATTACTTGAAGGAGCAATTAATGGTACCTTGTGTGATTGGCTCCAGTCATCTAAGCTTTCTAGTTCGTATACTTTATTTTTCTAGGGAAAATGTGAATCAATCTAATGTAATTGTGTGTATTTCAGTTAACAGCTTTCTGTTCACAGTGGTCAGAAAATCCTTCCTTCCTTTCTGGCTCTATGTGTAGATTTTATCTTTTTACCTGCTTTCTCTCCAAACATGTGGTCAAAATGGTCTGAATTTCCTTAATCAGTTCTGTAGCCACAAAATATCATAGCGAATTTCCAGTCAGTCTAGATTTGGACACACAGAACAAGTCCTGGGAAGTTGCTCTGAACTATTTCCAAGTTTAAACTATTGTTCTCCACTTATATAAAAGTCATTGAGGCAGAGGATTTTACATTCACTGATCTGCAGTTGCTTTGAGATTAAATGCTATTTGTACTGTGTGTTTTCCTGTGGTCACTGTTCTTTTTTATTTCTTACATAAGTATTTAAGACAAATGATGAAAATAGTCCTTGTTCTGTGTTACTAAATGCCCAATTAAACCTATAAACTGCAAGAAGTTACAACAATTTATATTTTATATGTGGTCATGTTGGTGGTGTGATAGCTGTAACAAAAACGTAACCTGGTTTTTAGCCTTTTTTGAGAGTGCTTGATTTTGTTCAGCATGAATTTGTGCTCTGAGGTTGTATTTGCCAGGTTGTAGCACAAGTGGTGTGAAAGGGGCACTTTGCCCAGCAGCTCCTGCTGTACCTAGTCCAATTCGTATGCCTGACAGGGTTGATTGACAGCCAAATGGAGTGTCCCAAACACTCTCCTGGGTTGTTCCTGCTATAGAAGTGTTAAGATTGTACATAAGACATCCATAGTCAGAAGAAACTCTTCCGCATAAGTGAGTATGAAGAACAGTCTTTTGTATGTCATTAAGACTGAAGAGAGGTTTTGTACCTAGTCAGGGTATATCAGTAGACCCCACGTGAAGTACTTCATTCAGCTCTGGGGCCCTCAACAAAAGAAGGACATGGGCCTTCCAAAGCAAGTTCAGAGGAGGCCATGAAGGTGATCAGAGGGCTGGAACACCTATCCTATGGAGATAGGCTGAGAGAGTTGGGGATTTTCAGCCTGGAGAAGAGAAGGCTCGGGGTAGACCTTAGAGCAGCTTCCAGTGCCTAAAGGAGCCAACAAGAAAGCTGGAGAGGGGCTTTTTGCAAGGGCAGATAGGGATAGGACAAGGGGGAATGGCTTTAAAATTAAAGAGGATAGATTTAAATGAGATACATGGAAGAAACTCTTCCCTGTGAGGGTGGTGAGGCTCTGACACAGGTTGCCCAGAGAAGCTTTGGCTGACCCATCCCTGGCAGTGTTCAAGGCCAGGTTGGATGGGGCTTGAAGCAACCTGCTCTAGTGGAAGGTGTCACTGTCCTTGGCAGGGGGTTGGAACTGGATGAGCTTTAAGGTCCCTTCCAACCCAAACCGTTCTGTGATTCTGTGATTCCGTGAAATAATGCATATACTGGTGTGGTCATAGGAGACTACAATCAGCTGGAATAAATAACTGAGCAAAAGGGATTTGAGGAGTCTCCTGAGAAGCTCACACAACCTTCGAAGGGAAGTTTGGGAAATGTTGGGAAACAAAGAAGCCAAGTAGAAGGAAAAAAGAGGCAAAGTATTTGTGTAAGGATGTAAGTTTGAGTTGTCTATTTTGTGTCCCATGCAAATAGATGTGTAATGTGTGTCTGCACTCAACTGAGGATGTGTAACTATCACTTGGAGTAAGTGAGAAAGTCTGCCCAAAGCATCTGGCAGATGTCTTGTTTCCTCATCTCCTTCACACCTCCCTTGGTCTCCAGCAGTGTCTCCCATTGGGGTTCCTTCACTGTGTCTTGCCAGAAGTAGTGCAGGTCTGTGCTCTGTCATTTCCGCTACTTGAAGCCTGAATCAGAGAGTTCACGGTGCATTGGAAAATGTAGAGGAAATCTCGCTTACACCAGCCTAAGGTTAATTCCCGTTTTGCCAAAAGCTTGCTATTTCTATCCACAGGCATGTTAATCTGGTTTTAGTGTTAAACACTTACCAGTCCTTCTGTTCTTCTTTTGTATCATTTAGATATAATGCATATTTTTTGCATTTTTTCCCCGAATTCTTCTATTTCAGGAGCTTTCCAGGGGCTAGTTATGCATACGATTGTAATTCTGCAAATCACAGAAATTCCAAAGCATGCAAATTGAAGTGCTTCCATATGGCCACTCAGCTTTAGCGATTTGGTAATTGATAGAGGAAGGGGTCTAGATGGATTTTGTATTGCTTTTCTTCCTATATGAACTGTTCCTATATACTGTTGTATGATTGTCCTCATCTTCATGACTTTGTCATCATCATGCTTTGCTCTGGCACTTATCTGGTTGTCAAAAATGCTTCTTTATAGATTTGGTTGTTATACTTGCTTCTCTTTGATTACTAACTTGCAAGCCGATCAGTGTCAAAGCGCTTCCGTAATATTTATTATAATACAGAGGAAATCAATATCTGTGTAATGGAATAGGAATATATGCATTAAGATTGTGAATTATGGTGGGGTGTCTGAGGTTGATTGGTGTTTCTGGATTCTAGCATTTCATATGGCTAGGAATGCTGACTGACAAAAACATAAAAGACATAAAAGAGCTGGTTCATGTAATTTTTCTTTACCTGGATACCTAAGTAAAGAGGCCTGTTTGCTGTTCACAACACTTTTTCACAGGGTAAACCAGAGTGCTTTATACTAACACGTCTAAAGCCCACTGTGTAAGCAGTTTATTTTTTATTTATCTCAGACCTGGGGGGAATACTCCATTTTTCTCTCCTATTGATTAAAGAGCTTCCATGTTTACATTCTACAAAACTCATCAAAACACAAGTGAAAATACAAATTTCTAATAGCCAAATATCACAATATATTTTTGTTCTCCTTCCCTACAGAGTAATGATAATGAAAACTAAAGTGACATTGAGACGCCCACATAGTAATGTAGAGACAGAGCTGCTATTTCTGTTAGCTGGAGTTACCTTATCAGATATAAGAAGAAAAAGTAAATACCTGACTTCATCCAGTCACCTAGATATGACCTTTATGCCACTCTTCAAAGCTTGTGCATGGCTCTTCTTTTCACATAGTTACATCTGATGACTTGCGTGGCAAAATGTTTTTTGTTATTCCTCGGGACCCTGGAAGCCAGGTCATCAAAGAGAGCCAGCTAATGCCTGTTTGTCACCATCATGGAATCATAGAATCACAGAATGGTTTGGGTTGGAAGGGACCTTAAAGCTCATCCAGTTCCAACCCCCTGTCACAGGCAGGGATCCCTTCCACTAGAGCAGGTTGCTCCAACCCCTGTGTCCAACCTGGCCTTGAACACTGCCAGGGATGGGGCAGCCACAGCTTCTCTGGGCAACTGGTGCCAGCGCCTCAGCGCCCTCATAGTAAAGAACTTACTCCTTATATCTTATCTAAATCTATTCTCATTCCCTTTAAAGTGTTTATAATCTTGAGGGTTTTATAACCTTACTGAAAGGAATGTGCTGGGATTGTCGAAAAATGTGCTCTTTCGTTCCTTTTGATACAGTTACCTGTATTGCATCCATCATAACATCTTGTGTTACAAACACTGCTGGTATTCTTGCTGTGTTCCCAAGAAAATATTGGTGTAAGGGAATAGAGCATTTACTTAAGTGAAAATTCATTAACATGATATAGGTTTGTTTAGCAAAGGCAAAGCTGTGGAAGTTCACCTGTATTTGGATGTGAGGGCATGGCTAGTGACATCTGCATTTTCTTCAGTCTTGGATCAGTTCTCTGACTCTTGGGCAATTTTCTCCCTGCATTGTTGTATGTGAATAATGTATTTTTAACCTCCAGAGTGGTATTTGGTGATATTTTGCATGTCTTTTCTGCAAATCACTTGGAGGCATTAAGAGCTGTAAGGCTGTGTGGTGTAACTGCTGCAGAATTGGGTTTGTGAAATCTTTACTATTGGAGATTCTGTGTGAGACGATGATAATGCAGGTTGACTTTTAGATCGTGGATTGATCATGAAGCACTAGCTTTTAGGGGAAAGGAGAACCGATGCATTAAGTATGGCATTATGGATTCCTCACATGGAAAGCCATAAGGCTGTTTTTTCTAGGAATATATCTCGGAGCAGAGTCTGTTTCTCATCACCAGTGTCCTTCATATCATGTACTTTTATTAGATATTCAAATAGCATGAGGAAGGATATCCCTACGCTGCTAATTTGGTCTCTGATCTTTCAAACACTTTCTTATATCCTTATGTTTATTCATGTGAGTAGTTCATTTGACTAGTCTGGTCGCAGAAAAAGAGATGCATTCTGAGTTTATTATGCAAAGTTAAGGAAGATAAGGAAAGGTATGCATATGTCATTGCAAGCTCATTTATTTCATAGTGTACTGCACAGAACACACCAGTGTGTTCTACAACAAAATTTATCCTTGTGCTGCTGGTAGTACAGAGGAGTGAATAAAATACATTTGTTATAACATAATAAGTCATACTAATATAGAATAAAATAGCGTGAGTATCTTGTTATAGATAGTGTGGCTGCAGTGTAACCCAGGGCAATATGTGAATAAGTAGCATTTATTATTAAGTGTAATTGTTATGCTGCTGTGAAAGTGACAAACATATGACATGTTCAGTTAATAGGTTTAATTAAAATTCAAGATTAATTATGAAGATGAGTAAGTCTCCTTCATTACCTCGTAGGAACAAAAGATACTTATATTTGGAGAAAGAAAAGATGATTAACCCAGTAACATGTATCAGAAGAATTGCAAATACTCCCTTCCAGGAGTAGAGATCATAAATATTAAATTCTACCTCCCCCACCATAGAGGGAATGAGATTCAAAGTAAATTGGGTTTGCAGAACTGCTGGGTTTCAAAAAAGTGATTTTAAAATAATCATAAGTACACTTGTCAAAGAGGTGAACTGTTGCTTCAAACCGATCAGGGATGATTAGAAGACGGGAAGGTGTTGGAATCTTGCTCTACATTTCAGCATGTTATTGAAGTATAGCTCAAATGTAAAACACTGGATGTGGGATTGGTTCCCTGGGTTTAAGTTTTGCATATTCATCCCATGGTCATGTAAAAAACTAGAAAGAGGGTGTTCAACAACTATCCTAATTTCTTCCACTGTTTCCAAGAAAGTGGCAACACCAGCTGATGCATTGTAATATGTTATATTTATAGGTCAGTTTAGCAGCTTTTTCTATTAAATCTTGTCAGGCTCTATGATTTGTATGTTATTTGTTCAGCATGCCTGTAGCAGACATGACTGGGTAATTTGAAATATGAAATGTGTTAACCTCTGAGTTGAGCTAATGATGAAGTTGAATTAGGCTAATAACAGTTTAAAACAGCCATATGTTTTCTTTCAACCTAATAGATTTACAATCTTAGATATGTTTTTAGCCTCGTATAAAAATACAAAGTGTTATTTCTTTGTAAGTACAGCATGTTGTTCTGAAGGGTCACCTGCAGGTCTTCAACTTACAAGTAGGAGAAAAAGGGTTTTCATTTTAATATGTTATGAATTTCCAGTCTTTGAAAGATGTCTCCTTGTATTTCTTGTGTCAGTCATTGGTATTTAGCTTAGATTCAATTGCCGGATCTCACACATGGTTTGAAATGACTCGTATCATTTAATCTCTGCAGTCTTTTCTGTTGCATCCTTTGAATTAGCTCAAAATAAGCTATGAGCACTGCAACACTCACATGATTTTATGGATTTGATGTGAAAACAAGGCATTGCTGTACCTGTCAGACAGAGAAACTCTTGAAACTCATCTGATGAGAGGAGAGTGCTTATGCTGGGATTCAATTCCTTACTATCAAACTTGACAAGCAAGTTGAGCTTTACAAAACTGCCCTCACTTCTTGGGTGGTTGGTGTGTCCTTCTAGAATGAACTGCAGTCAAACTATTGTAAATGTAAAATACTACTGAGAGGTACCTTTTCCAAAAATGGAGTACTATATTTTACTCATCAATTGACCATCAATTTTTAGGAGTGACATTTATGTCAGTATCATGTCTTGAAGGTCACAGCTTGTTTAATGATGTCTCATCATTGCTATTCCTTTTGTATCAGTTTTCCCACTTGTGTATCCCAATTTCTTACTCCTGAAGCCAGGTCATCAAAGAGAGCCAGCTAATGCCTGTTTAGCACCATCATGGAATCACAGAATCACAGAATGGGTTAGGTTGGAAGGGACCTTAAAGCTTACCAGTTTGCATATGAATTCCTGGGGAAACCCATATTACGAGGTTCATTTAGACCTTGATTCATCTGTGACAGTAAGTTTATGTCTGGCAATGTGGAATTATTAGTGGAGCTGTAAGACTGGGAGAAGGCAAGGGGCAGATCTGATATAGATTTTTTTATTCTACAGGTTGAGAAATTCTCATTTCAGTTAGGAAGTCCCTGCTGGTGGCTCCTTGAATTGCTGTCATAAATATCCAAGTGTAGAAATCAAGCTTTTTGTGTCATTCCAAATAAACACTAATGACTAGAAAATTTAGAAAACTTAGAAAATCCCTCCTCCTTGTTCTCTTTCCAATCATAAATTTATATACAAAATAAGCCTTCTTTTCATTGTCTTGATTAGCAGCCAGTTTATTTTTTCATCGTTATTAGCTCTTTAGGCAAATTTTTATATGTAAGTATAGATACACTTGCTATGTTCAAGGTGTTTGCCATCATCCAGAGTCTAAAGCGCGTGGTCATGAAGATTGGCTGTGATACGTGATATAGAGGCCGTAGAACATAATTAAGTTCCCAGAGAAAATTCCTCTGTCAGCTGACTCATCTAACGCCTAGAGGTAACCCTTAAAATCATCCATATTTGTGCTGTGAAAATGATGCTTGTCAAAATGTTTCTTTTGAGGGGACATGGGTTTTTATGCGGGCATGATTACTGCTTGGATGCATTAGCAAAGGAGAGCTGTGCTTTGCCATCGGCTGTGCAATAACTTCAAGATCTTGACTGTCACAGCAGAGGTGCTGATCGGGGGTGAATTCTGATTGCTTTTCAGCACATGTCTGGGAGATCAGAATGGAAGAGCCTAGGAAAATCTTTGGAGTGGAGTGTATCAGTCATCCCACACATGCAAATGTATTTGCGTCTCACATAAAAATGTCCTGTGATATTAAGCAGTGACTACAACATATTTCTTGGGTAAGCCGTTGCCTGGTGGCATGTGGTAGATTTGAACAGAAAAAAGATGATCTGCAGCACAAATAAAACTGAAATGGAAATCCTTTTGTTGGGCACAGCTGTGCTGCAGATTGTTTAGGTATCTTGTGTGTCATTGTCCTCGCTTCTTTCTGGTGCACAACATTTATGTCAGGGGCTAATAGTCCCTCAGCATCCTGTATCTGCTCATGCCATCTCAAATGGTTTCCCAGCTTTTTTTGCCAGCACTGATTTGGAAATCTGATCAGTGATAGTGACTCTGCATTGGGATCCTTCAGCCAAGATGGTAAATCTGATGGGTTTGCTCTCTTGTATTATGCCAAAAAACCCTTTCAGTTGTTTTCTTGAAAAACATAGCTCATAGCCTTGCTTCATGGCAAGACACCAGTTTAAGAAAATGTTGACTTCCAACCTATACAGGAACACCTCATCAGCTTCATTGAGCCCTTCCCAATCCAGATGGTGAAGACACTCTTACAGAAGATATATCATCTTCTGGAACCTTGGTAGAAGCTGCCTTCTCGCTGTCTTTCAATATGAGGCCAAACTTGGGGCCGTTATTGCTATTCTTCTGTTTTACTTAAGGGTCTGAGGAAGAGCTTTAGATGCCTGTGTTAACTTACAGTAGTTGGTCTAACCAAAATAATTACCTCTGTTAGGAAACTTGCCTACATTGAAGAAATTATTTACTCCTAAGGTTGAGAGCCCCAGCTATTGTTGGAAGCCATCACCTGATGCTGAAGATTCAGTGGGAGAAAAAATAAGGAAAAGTACAGAGTTCTTTGTCTGCAGATAATGTTTAATGTAATTTACTGTGTTTTGGGGGAGAAATAGAAAACTTGCATGTTTTCCAGTGTAGACAATTATAGGCTGAAGAGGGAGATTGCAAGGTACTTGGTTAGAGACAACCATTTGTGTGGGATGACAAATGATAGCTTTTATACGTTGTTTTACTGGTGATAGTTTTTGTGTTCTTAGCAGCCACATTTAAACTCCAAGCACGTTTGGATCTTTTCCGAAGTGCCTTTAAACACAGAGTTGGGCTGCATTTCACTCTTTGCAACAGATAGTCCAGAAAGTTGGCTACTCTGACAGTTGGCATTGAGATATGCTCTTAGCTCTGAGGATTTCTTAGAATGTAGCACAAAGAATGTTTTCAGTAAGGGAAGTAGCTCATTCCTTTTACTTCTGAAAAGTACCTGGTCTAGAGCAAACAAAACTAACTGTTGGTCTGTGCACTTCAGTCCCTCAAAAGGGGGTCCACAGAGATCTCTTCCATATTAATTTTTCATTTGTCCATGGAAGGCACTGCAAAAGAAAAGGTTTTATCCAATTTGGGTTATTGTATATATTTTTCTTACTAAAATTTCATGTACTTCCTCAGGAAGGTTTGGCCCACAAGGAATCAGGTCATACCTCCCCTAAAGCAGTTAGTAGGGGATAGGAGAAGATGGCAACTTCTCATATTTAGGCAAGGATATGAAGGCATGTTGAAAAGAAAGTGGGTTTTCCTTTATTGTCAGGGTGACCTGAAATATTCAGAGCTGAGATGCCCTTTTGCCACTTCTGTTCTCTGTGTGGTCCCTATGGATATCATGCCATTTGCTACATTTTCCTGCTGACCTTCTCAATACATTCCGTATGTCTGAGCCAGTGGGATGTCACATCTAAGAAAGTCTCACCCTTAGCCTCCTTTATTTCCATCCAGCAGGTCTAAGGCCTTTATACAAATCAGAAATAGGTTCTCATAGGTTGTCCTGAGTTCAGCAGCAGCAGTCATTTTTCTCCTTCTTAGTAGCTGGTGCAGTGCTGTGTTTTTGACTTTCAGCCTGGGAACAATGCTGATAACACCAGTGGTTTCAGTTGTTGCTCAGTAATGTTTACTCTGACCAAGGACTTTGTGAGTCTCATGCTCTGCCAGGAGGAGGGGAAGCCAGGAGGAAGCAGAGACAGGACACCTGGCCCAAACTGACCAAAGAGGTATTCCATACCACAGCACGTCATGCCCAATATATAAACTGGGGGCAGTTACGCAGAAGGGCTAGACCACTGCTCGAACCGGGCTGGGTATCAGTAGGTGGGTGGTGAGCGGTTGTGTTCTCTTCCCTTGTTATTTCACTTATCATTAGTATTATTATTGGTGTCAGGAGCAGTGATTTGTGTTATACCTTAGTTACTGGACTGTTCTTATCTCAACCCGTGGGAATTACATTCTTTCTATTCTGCCTCCCATCTCTCTGGGAGCACGGGAAGAAGAAGCGGGGGAGTGAGCTATTGGCTGCGTGGTTCTGAGTTGCCATCTGGGCTTAAACCACAACAAGAAGTTACTGAGTTAATAAACAAATGTTCTCATATAGCACTTAAGTATGTCTTTGCTCTTCAGCTTTTTGGAGTCTAGAAAGAGTAACCATACCAAGATTTGGTTTAGGTGAAACCAGATCTCCTACCCTAACCCAGTATCTTTTATTTCTGACTGTGGCCAGTAGCATGAGTATTTTTTAGGGAATAAAATGTCAAGTCTAAAATAGCACTTTCCCAAATGCGTGCTCTTCTCGTTTTGGAAGATGGTATCTCAGGCACTTTTTGAGCCAGAGGTTGTAGCCACAGCTCTGTGTTTCTTAGGTCATGCTGAACTTTCTTTGATGGATTTATCTAACTAGTCTTTGAAAACACTTGTACTTTTCAGCGTGTATATTACAGTGAGTAAATTTTTATGCATGCTTTGTAGCAGCTTAAAGGGCTTCCTACAATTACCTACTTTTTTTTGTGTGTGTGTCTACTATAAATCCATTTCTAAGTGCATAAATCCAATGAATAGAGCTTTTATTCTATCTGTTGATGTTTTGGTAAACATCTCTGCATCAGTTTCTAAGTACAACTGTCCTTTTTTAGTTGTGGGAGAAGGAAATACTTTTACTTTGCCAAACTTCATAAAAGAAATCTGCTGATAAAGATTTAAAGCTCTTTTAAAACATGTAAAATTCAGATATAAACTCGTATATAATTAGATTATCCAGCCTCATTCTCTCATCTTCTTTTTCTTACTGAAGCTGGTGTCAAACCCTAGGAAGTTTGGTTGTCTTTTGTGTAAAGGAAATGTATCTGTTCCACATAATTCTTTATAGAACATGTCCAAAAACTTTTACTGTTTATTCTGAACTAGATATCAGATATTTCTTGCTATTCTAATTGAATTGACTGGCCTCGTTGTCCTGTTCTTAAGCTTAGCATCCTCCCATTTTCTCTACATTGTCTTCTGCTGTTAAAGAGATACGGTTTCTCTCACACTTCTCTCTCTTCTTTAAAAAGTTTTAGATCTGATTGTGGTTTTATTCCAGGGCTAATGAGATTTTTGTCAGATAGCATTCAGTCCTTGGGTTTTAGGATGGGAAGGTTTATCAGTTAAGGATGCGTTTCATTACAGCCACGCTGATATCTGTTTCTGGGTTTTATGTGTTTCTTCTTTATCTTTTTCTGTTAGTTCTGAAAAACCCGTTCATAATTTTTAAGGGGCACCAAATAAAGCCGTGCTGAATCTATATGAATATCACTTGGTTTTTATTTCTAGCCTTTTTTTACCCTAAATTGGTGGGTGATCTTGTATCTACAGTGTTTTTCTTACTAGCCAGAAGGGAATAATGGGCTTGCTTTAATATTTAATAAGATTTCTCCTCTGGAAGCCTTACAATTGTATGTTATTATTTCATGCTTTTCTTCTCTTTTGTGTTCTCTGTAGGGCACTTCCTTATTTAATTTTTTTTTCTTTTTAATTTTACAACAATGATCTTTATTTTACTGATCTTGTCTTACTCTTAGCTTTAAAAATGTATTTATCTCTAGCTCAGAGAGTGTACTTCCAATTCCTCCTGACTCCTCGATTCAGTTTTGGAGGTACCATTTCTGATCCCAGCTCATCGTGGACCTCTCTCCTCACAGAGGCTGTTTCATGTCTCTTGTCTTCCACATATTCTGTTTCCCACTTGAAAGACCATATTTTATTTGGCAAATTCCATGTGGTATCCAGAGCTGTGATCCTCCCTGGGAATTTCTTTTGGAAAATAGCACTTTTAATTCTCCTTCTCATAGAGTATCTGTTTCCGAACCAGAGGAGTAAAGGTAGGGGGTCAACAGAGATTGGTGGGTTTGGGATATTTGGACATCTTGCCCTTGAAACTCCAGCACCAAGCAGTGACACTGCAGGTTCCTGGTCTCTTAGAATTTATTTTTCTTCTTATAATATTTGCAAGTTTAGCATAAAGGTGAATTCAGAAATTAAGAAATGTTTGGATGCTACTAACAGGAGGTTGTAAAAGAGCACTACCAGAGAGTGTGTCTTACAGATTTAAAACTACTTGAACTTGCTTTTCAGTTGCCAAGCTATTTTGCCATTGTTCCTCAATATCAAAATATGTATCCTTATAAATCCCAAAGGAAGTAGTAAAAGTTATCCAGGTAACGATTTCTGCAACGGAGAAAAATAGGAAGAGTTTTTAAAAAACCCAATTTTGTTCTTGTTACGAAGCACTGGGTTTGAGATTGTAAGATGTTGTTTCCACTTTTTTTGATAGAAAGCAATTTGTCTGGAAAATCTTGAGCTTTTCCTATAATGAAAAGTCTTATAATGGAAAACCTAGCAGTAAGAGACACTCTGCAGTTTCATCTGTGGAAGACTGAGGGAGGATAACAGAGGAGGAGTAAGAACAGAAACGAAGAAAAAATAAAGGCTGTGAGTTTGGTGGCTGAAAAAAGAGCAAAGGGCCACAATAAGAAATGAAATCCGAGGTATAAGGGAAGAGCTGAGAACACGCATGTGCTGTTGTTAGATGTGACATTTTGGGTAGAAGGGGAAGACTCCATAGGTAAAAGCTTATGTATCTTGGGAGGAAAGGAAAGATGCTTCTAGAGTATCAGACTAGGAAGATAATTTTAGCAGCTGTGATTTGAACAGGCTGGCAAGGAAGAAAACATGTGGGAATTGGATGCCAGGTAGGAAGGAGTCACGGTAATTGAGGCAGGAGATGATGATCAGGGCAAGGATGAATGATTTAGCTGGGCTGGTAGGAAGAATGTTTGATATTCAGTAAATTGCAAAGCAGGGAAGTGATGTGCCCTGCTGAGCATCCAGATGCTGCGCTGAGGGCAAAGTGAGCAGCAGAGCGGATGACGGTATCGCAAGGCTGCTTGAGCACGGGGTTGGGAATGGTGTTCCCAGACGTGGGAAAAGGAGAGGGATGTTGGAGGGAAAAGAGCTCACTCATTGCTAGTGTGTGATGTGCCCTCCTGGCTGTGAGATCTGGGTGGCGCACGGGAGACCATGCAGCAGCGGTGGTGTTGAATCTGCACTTTAGCTGTAACGCAGTTGCGACTAGCTCATGAATGAGTGAGCTTGTAGGCAAGGGAAGAAACGTGGAGGTGAGAACTTAATGCACACACACACTTTGAGGGGTTGGAGAGCGAAATAAGAGAGATACTGGACAAGTGCTCAAAGGGGAGGTTAACTTCAATCTCTTAACAGCTTACTTTAACAACTCACAATTATGCTATCACCCTATACTGCAGCAAAGAAAGAAGCTTTTTAGTGACATCTAGTCCTGTTTACTCCGGTAGGTTTTGATTTTTCAGCAGAGTAGCCGTATGCTGTGTTTTCAGCTGGAGGGAATGACATATGGTGTTGTTTAATAACTGAATTTATTTTAGAGTGTCATGTAACATAACTGCCCTGGAAGTACTGTACATACTGCATAGCTGCCTCTGAGAATGAAGAACAGTGCTTGTTTCTTGCCTGCAACTGTGCTACTGTGCTCTTAGATGAGCTGTGAACATCAGCAAGTAAAATCAGTGATGTTAACTGATGGAAGTGATTCTGGAAGCACTTATATCTGTGGAGGCAAGAGATTTTTCCTGGCTGTCTCTCTGCTTTTTGTGTCAGCTGGTTGTGACCATTTGCAGGTCATCATGAGACCAAGTTAAGACACCTAAGTGTCACTGGCTGCAAATGCAGTAAATGTATCATGGAGTCATGGATGCCCAAGCACTTTTTATTCTTGACTCTTCTTTGTCCGTTAATGCTTTTATTTGTGAAAATAGATGGAGGAAAATTTAACGTGTACTCCACTTGTCCTTCCTGTATGTACAGATTTTTCAGAGTGAGTTTTTACTTGGCCTCCTTTGCCCTGACATCCTCCTTTTTTTAGCAGGGCTGGAAATCGGAAGCACATAGGAAGGGATTTGTAGAGCAGATTTGGGCAGCACCTGTAGAGGCAGAAATGCTCTCCCAACACGGCTCATGCCCACTGCTTTATCTGTCATTAAAAGACCTTGTGCAATGGAGAGATTCTTCCGCTTTATTCCCAAAAGGAGTGAATATCTGAGAGCACTGGGACTCTTCCTTGTGTGAATCCCTGGTGATATTTTCTTGTTCCTGGGAAAAGAAACTTTTCTTCTAATTGGATTGTGCTAGTGCATTATTTATAAGTATAAATATATAAAAAACTTCATTCTGTCTATTCATAAGATTGATTGTGAGCTAGAAACAGCAGGATTGATATTCTGCCTTATTTTTTTTATCATAGTAGCAATTTTGTTGTCATACTGGTTTTCACTTTCATTAGTACAAGGCATTCAGATGTTTATTTTCCTTTTGAGCTATCTGAAATCAATTATAGTTTAATAAATGCAAATAGCTGCATAAAACCAACATTAGGATGGAGGGGGAAGAAAAATAAGAAATATTTAATATACAGGTAAAAATTCTAGTTTCTCTTCTCCTGCTCCCACAGGATCCCCTAATTGGCATTCCCATTGCAGAGACTGCGTTGTATTTTGCCATGCAGGAAATTTCCCTGTGGAAGTGACCACAATATGATCCTTCCTCACATTGCTCTGAACCAAGTAGGGATGATATGCAGTCTGTCAAAGGGTTTCTCTTGGATTTGTCCTTTATTTATTATAGTATACTGAAGTATTTATTATGTTGTATTATCTATTATTAATGCTGTTAACTGCGGCAAATAACTTTATTCATAGCCTTCTACATCATGCTCAGGTTCATAGGTCCCTAAAAAGGTATATCAGCTTCTTCAGGGACTGTATTGGACCAAGTTATTTTGCTTCTACAGCTTGACGCTGGGTTTAGCGAGCTTCCATTAGTTCTCATAGTACTCCTGGCTACTAGTTTTTCTAATTTAGAGGGACATTCCTAACTATATTTGTAACTGTAAAATAATTATTTCTGGGTAATGATTTGGCTCCATAATGTGTTTTTCCACTTCTGAATTATATCTGCAATTGCACTTACTTGGGGGGAGGACAGTCCTTTTGCTGAGCTCTTTCAGGAAATTGTTTTTACCAGCAGATATTTCAGGAAGGAAAGCCAGAAAATCAAAGGCATCAGTCTCTATGTCCATTATGAGCCCATTAGCCCTGTGTTACAATGTCTTATTTTAGCTTTTTGGCTGATAAAAGAGGCAAATAAGAGAACAAGAGTAGCTGGCTCCTGCTGAGGAATCACCTCTTCTGTCCTTCCCTTCCATTTCCTTCAAAAGAAAATGAGAAGGACAATATGAAAGATAGTATCTATATATGTGAAGGTTTCACCAGCAATTCTCCTAGGCATGGCTGGCGGTCAGTAACTCACCATACACATTGTCAGTCTAGAGAGTGGAGTAACTAGGAACTGATTGCAATGACTCTATGGATGAGGCTATACTGATCTGGGAGGAGAAGAGTTCAACCAGTGTAGGTGAGACTTGCCATGGCTCGTACCTGCCTGCTGAATTTTTTATACTGATTTAGTGCTTGAGGCTGTCAGAGCTCCTTTAAGAAGTTGAATCTCCAGCATCGTCCAGGAGAGATTCATTTGTGACCTCTTGGAAAGGAAAGACCATAAACTTAATTTCCAGACTCCCTGGTGGGGAGATTCATGGCCAGACACAAATGACTAGAGTTTCAGTAGGAGAAATGAATGCAATTACATATCCTGGGAAGTAGGAGAGGTCAGAGAAGAAGAAGATATAATGTTACCTGCTGGTTGTAATGTCTGTGGATCAGGGACAAACTCTCAAAGGAAACATTCATAAATCTGAACTAGTTACCCTGCTCAGTTTATTTTAAGCCAAACTGATGGGTTGGTGGTTGATGTCTTTGCATCATGAATAGCAGCAAAGGCTCTTCTCTTCACCTGATATATAGGGACCTGAAATCTTACGTCATCTTTTCAGAAATTATGTATGTTTCTGCTGCATATTTTTCCACTGTTCTGCATGGCCACAGGAAAGACATGAAAGGATAAAGTCTATGCGTATAATTCCTTGCTTCTTGACCTGTCTGGAGCTTGCAAGGCAGGTTAACATCATATTGTACTGTTATTACGGCAGGCTGCTTTTTCCCTGTCCCTTTCTACTGAATAACAAAAACGTTAAAGCCCCTCAAAACCAACCCGCCGTTTGGCATCAAAGAGGCTCAAAGAAGGGTGATTGGATGAAAAGCATTTCACTGCTATAGGCTGTAGAAATAAAGAAACAAATCAACAAATTTATTGCATTCAAAACAGGGTTTTGATTTGAGTAGTTAAGAAGAAAGTAAATAATAACCTTGCATTCATTTGAAAGACTTCTCATTTGTTTGTATAAGCAACAAAGAAAAATTATATGTTTTTTTAATTATTTGGGCTAATATTGTACAAAGGAGGATTCATTCTAACAGCAAGGGCAAGATTCATGTTACTTGATGCAGGTGTCTGTATCTAATCCTGTTGCATTAGGCTACCTTTTTACTGAAAGGATAGTAAGAAGCACTTACAAGGTTTGAGTTGCTCAGCTTATGTAGTTGTCTGGATCAGGACCAAAGAACACCTGTGTCTCCCATTGACCTTAAAGGGAGCACAAGGACATGTAAAACTGATGAAAAAGAGCTGCATTTGCTCAGCTGAATTCTGCCTTAATTATTTCCTGTATTAAGGAACTAAGTTTATTTCTAGCAGTTTGAGTTATGGAATACAACCTTGGAACAGCTCCAAACACACAGCATGCTATAGTATGACATAATGATAAAACCTTTATAGTTACTAAGAAGTCAAGCAGGGTTTGTGCTAACTACCAATCCAAATGTTGCTTTACATCCCACTAACAGTCATTGGCACGTATGCCAGACCAGAGCGATACTAATATATAAGTATTTAAATGTTGGAGGAAATATGGAAGCACTGTGATGGAAGCTGTAAATGAGATGAGACTGGCAACACAAAAAAGGCAATATCATTTGGAGTAATTTATTTAAATAGTTGCTTTGTCAATTAAACTAATTTGGAGAAGGTTTATTGTCACAGATAAAATTTCACAATGGAATTTGCTTCTTTACTGTGAGTGGTGAGGCACTGAAGAGTCTGCCCAAGGACTGTTCCATTCCTGGCAGTGTTCAAGGCCAGGCTGGATGGGGCTTGGAGCAACCTGCTCTAGTGGAAGGTGTCCCTGCCCATGGCAGGCAGTTGGAACTGGATAATCTTAAGGTCCCTTCCAACCCAAACCATTCAACACTGTAATATTACCTAATGTATCTGTGGGCAGGATTTAAGGTACATGCAGTTAGACTGCTAAATAAGTAAATGTGAACGAGCCCTTGATCCACAATTTTGTGAGTGGGACTAGCAGAACACACATTGCTTTCATAAAGTTACTGTTAAAACTGCACCGTGTTGCACCTAAAGGATATTTGAAGGATGCAGGTTAGTTTTATGCCATCAGACTCAAAGCAGATGGGTTGTTTAATACACAAAATTGAGTGGAGGAAAAGATTGCGAGTGTGTCTTGAAATGTGACAGCACAACTACTGTCGTTCACCCGGGGAATATTAAAGCAGTTAGTTGTTTGCTGAAAACGTGAAAGTAAATGAAACTGGCTGCTAAACTGTTGGTGTTTGTTTGCTTTTGTTTGTTCCCATGGAGTTTGATCTTTGGAGGTGTTGGTGTTAGTTGAGTAAACTGTGTCCCAGAAATTAGATGCCACTCAGTGAAAGACAGGTAATTTACAAAACAAATGAGGTCTCCTGAGTTGACAGGTCTGTAGGGCTTTCTCTAGAGCACTACGAAAGGAAGCTGTAATATGTGATACTCATTTTCTATAAATTCAGTAACAACTTTGCTTTTGGTTCCTCTGTGATACCTACTTTCCATTGTTACAACTTTGCTTTCCTGCACTGCATGTCATGCATTTTTATGTGATACAAGGGGATGTAATTAAGAGCAAAAGGAAACTGGAAATGTTTCCTGTTGGGAAAACTCTTTGCTTAAGACTTGCTGTGCGGTAGGTCTTCTTGCAATGGTGGTGGTGCTTATCATCATCATAGAATGGTTTGAGCTGGAAGGGACTTTAAAGCTCATCCAGTTCCAACCCCCTGCCATGGGCAGGGACACCTTCCAGTAGAGCAGGTTGCTCCAAGCCCCATCCAACCTGGCCTTGAACACTGTCAAGGATGGGGCAGCCACAGCTGCTTTGGGCACCCTGTGCCAGCGCCTTAGCACCCTCACAGAAAAGAACTTGTATCTAATCTAACTTTATACTTGCAAGGAAATGTGGGGTTTAATAGTGTTTTTTTCATGAAGTTCTAAGATGGGTTTTTTCCCCTCAGGAGTTGGCATGTGTCTGAGTTTTACTGGGCTTAAAATTGCTTTCCCTTAAAAGTTCATACGGTCAACAGCCCGTGCAATGTATACCAACTCTAAAGTGTTCATGGTGACTAACGGCCTCCTTCCAGCATCCTAAAATAGCACTGCTTTTTCTGTCCTGAATCCTGGTGAGGATTTTGAAAACTCAGCCACTAGGCATAGACCTAAATTTGACAGTGAAAATCCCATTGGTATCTCAAGCTGTATAGCTTGAAGATAGACTGTATTTCCATGTGTCTGTCTCTACCACATTGAAATAATTACAGCTTTAGTATTAGGAAATTGTTATTTTTTACTTTAAAAGGAAGAAGAAAAATAAGGAGAAAACTGAAATACAGTATCTGGTTTTTGAAAGAGTACTAATGTGGGAAAGGAAATGAGAAAATATGCATGGAAAATGGCAAAATTGCTTATTTATTTTCTCAAACTTGTAATAGTTTATTATTACTATTTTTGCTAGCATAGAACATATAAATCTCTTTAATTCTGCTTGCTAACTGGTGCATTCATTACGAGCAATGGGAGAAGATAGGCGACTGTGTCCAGAAATAGCCATCTGTGTAAAAGATGAAAGAAAATAACTGAATGAGCTGGGGAGGATTCAAGAAAACGAGGAGATGCTGTAGTTCACCACGATAGGCAGTGATCTCTAACATATCAACAGCATTACCCTTGTGAAACCTTTGTGGGCATCACACTGGGGAAGTGCTTTAAAGAGCCTAAAGTAACATAACTCTTCCAAGAGCCCATGGGCAGCGAAAGCAACAGCTTGATTGCAAAGCAAAAATCTTGATTTCAAATCAAACGGATGGGCAATGGATGTTCTCACATGCCTGCTAGAGGTGAGCACAGCCATCCAGTGCAGAAAGAGAGAGGAAAAGACACGGAGGACAGACTGAGGGAGAGGGTGAGAGCAAAGGAATGTGGCACACATTACATTTCTATACTGCTAATGCGACGGTATGAAGTCAGAATTCATTAAAGCCTTTTTATAGGTACAGTAGCAACACCATATGGAATACTTCTGTCTGGCCATGGCCACACAATAGTCTTTGAAGAATGTCATGTGCATTCAGTAGACTGAGACTGAAAATCTACATGCGTGTGTGGATATACACACAGACCTAAACTTCTCTAGTAGCCAGCTAATACCTAGTGCATCCCCCTGCATCCTTCAGGGACCCCCCGCTACCTCCGGGGCTCTGCCCGGCCACAGTAAATCCCCCCCTGTGGGGCCCTCCCCGGGCTGCAGGGGGGTCTCTGCTCCCGCGGGGTCTCTGCAGGGCTGAGGGGATCCCTGCTCCGGGCCTGCAGCACCTCCTGCCCTCCTCCTCCTCTGCCCTCCCTCGGGGTCCCGCTGCTGCTGCTCCCTCCTTGGCTTCCTCCTCCTCTGCCTGCGCTGCCTTTGGCCCTGCCTGGAACCTGTTTTTCCCTTGGCACCCCCCGCTTGGCTGAGGGGCTCCGCTGGGTCCTGCACTGGGCATAAACATCTGATAGAGGGGGACGTGTAAAAGGCCCCATTTATATCCACATATTCCATAATGGGACATTGCTGCTATGTCGCTAAATAAGAATGACACAAAATACAGGATTTTCTACCCCCACCTTTACCTGTGGGAACATGGAGAATTTCACAACATGACATGGTCAGAATCCCCTCACACTTACTTTATCTATAGAGGTATGAATATGAGAGCTTCTAATCACTCTAATTGGAGGAGACGCTACTGAGCAGCATGCTTCTAAGCTACCGAATGGGTTTTCTTTCTGATTGTCCTAAATACTATTTCAGTATGTGATAGCAAGCTGCTTCAATAAAGATTGTTTGCTAAGTGAGAGCAAGCAGGACACATCACTGCTTTCTTATTAGCAGACCTCTGCAACTTCAAAAAATGTATCTATTTCACGTGCTTCTCCTTAACACAACATGTGAGGCATGACCTGTGGGAAATAACCACTTCCATCCTCATCTGAAAACATCCCCTTTCCTAATACCCATTCCAGGGAGTCAAGAAGGAAAGGAAGGCTTTGTAGATTGTCATTACACTGGCTCCGTTAGACGTGGTAGATCCCGCTGGTGAATTAATCTCTTCAGTCTGAACAGAACTTAACAGCGTGGAGGAGCAGTGTTGGGGGAAGACTCCTGGTCTGAATTTCATATCTCTAAATAGACAAATAAATCTGCCTAGACAGCTATAAACTTAGGAATTGAAATAATCAAGACATCAGTGGTGGTTTTGTTGCTGCCATTGTCATTGTTGATAAGTATCAAAATACTCTAATTCCACCAAGCCAGGCAGTGTTTGCAGTTCTTCATCATCTGAAGCCCATTTCAAAGCATAAGATAAAATAAGAACGCTGATGCAAATCTTGGTGCAGATTGCAGATCTGGGGCTGAAACCATTTCCTTTCTCAGTTCAGCTAATTGATTTCCAGTTGCCTTTCATTTCACTGCACCCAAATGCTCATTTTCAATTCTGGAAGCAACTGCATTACTTACTCTATAAAACAGAATAATTTTTGCTTGGGTTGTTGATTATCTGAAGCATTTTTGTGGTATCAGTGAACTTAGAGATGCTTTTATAACACTGATAATTAGAGTTACTTGATTTGCATTACTCCTGCAAAATGCAAACTTAAAAGGTTCCTGTTGGTTCCTACTCTAGTGTTGTAGTCATGTCAGAAAATAAGTTCATCGCTTGAAACTTCCATAAAGACAGGACAAATACCTTGATGTCAGAAATGTTCTAAGATTCAAAAGAATTTCACATCAAGGAGAGATGCAGGTTTTGTTGGCTGTCTACACCCATATGGCAAGGCTCACATGTATGTCAGATGCCGGTGTTTGATGTGTACCTTTTAATTAGCTATCCCTTGTCAGCCCGGAATAAGAATTAATAGATTAGTTATGCTAAACTGTGGATGTTTTTATTTCTTTCTTAAATGATTGCATGCTGAGGAAGACTTGCATTTGGAATAGAGATTTACCCCACTGTCTGTTTCCGGTTTGCATGTTTGAGGTTGTCAATGCCCATCCTTCATGCCATGCTCCGTGTCATTGCACCTTTCCTCTGTGTATAAACTTCAAGAATTCATACTTGAACCAGCAAGTTACTGACTCTATTTTCAGTAACATCAGGGAAGATAAAATGTATCAGTTAAGCTTGATATATTTAATGTAGAAGCAGTATTGAGCACTAGTAACATCCAAGGCAGTATTAATCACAAAAATAAGAACAGCACTAATACACTTTATGAGTTGAAGATTGTTAATGTTTCCCTGATGAAACTTTTACATTTTGTTTGTCTGATTTGTGATGCTCTCCTCTTACATTTTAATATTCCAGTTTTCTCTTTTACTTGCCTACTTAGAGAATATCTGAGGAACCCATTTATGTTTATTTGAGCACTTAGAAGAATTAATGCTGCTTTATGCCTCTCAAAGATAATTACGTTTTACAATTAGCTACATTTTATTCTAGTTCTTCTGTTTAATTGTTTAGATGGCAGCAGCAAGTCTAAAATGAAATAGTACAAACAAATACTTAAAGGTATATTGCTGAACCTTATGCTAACAAAGAAGGACGGCCTGGTTGGAATCCAGGACAGCCTGGACTCCAGTGACCATAAGGTCATGGAGTTCAGTGTCATGTGGGGACAAAGCAGGGCAATAAGTAAGATCACAATGCTCGATTTCAGGAGAGCTAACTTTGGCCTCTTCAGGGATCTTCTTGGAAGAATCCAGTGGGAATGAGCCCCAGAGGAAAGAGGCATCCCAGAGAGCTCATTTGTATTCAAGGATTACTTCCTCCACGCTCAAGAATGGTGCATCACCCTGGGTGAGAGGTTGAGCAAAGCTGGCAGGAAACCTGCATGGATGAAAAAGGAACTGCTGTCAAAACACAAAAACAATCAGGAGATATACAGGAAGTGGAAGCAGAGACAGACCACTTGGGTTGAATATAGAATCATAGAATAGTTAGGGTTGGAAAAGACCTTAAGATCATCCAGTTCCAACCCCCCTGCCATGGGCAGGGACACCTCACATTAAACCATGCCACCCAAGGCCTCATCCAACCTGGCCTTGAACACCGCCAAGGATGGAGCATTCACAACCTCCCTGGGCAACCCATTCATTCATTCACCCTCACAGGAAAGAACTTCTTCCTTATATCCAATCTAAACTTCCCCTGTTTCAGTTTGAACTCGTTACCCCTTGTCCTGTCACTACAGTCCCTGATGAAGAGTCCCTCCCCAGCATCCTTGTAGGCCCCCTTCAGATACTGGAAGGCTGCTGTGAGGTCTCCATGCAGCCTTCTCTTCTCCAGGCTGAACGGCCCCAACTTTCTCAGCCTGTCTTCATACAGGAGGTGCTCCAGTCCCTGATCATCCTCGTGGCCTCCTCTGGACTTGTTCCAACAGTTCCATGTCCTTTTTATGTTGAGGACACCAGAACTGTACACAATACTCCAAACTTGACATCCACAGGTCCATGGGCCCTGCTGGGATGCAGCACCCATGAGTACTGAGGGAGGTGGTGAGGATCGTTGTTAGGCCACTCTCAATAATCTTAGAGAGGCCATTGAATTATGGAATCATAGAATGTTTAGGATTGAAAAGGACCCTAAGATCATTCCATGGCAGCCCGGAGAGTTGCCTGAAGACTGGAAGAAAGCAAATAACAACCTTGTCTTCAAAAAGCACAAGAAGGAGAACCCTGGGAACTACAGGCCAGTCAGCCTCACTTCAATCCCTGGAAATGTAATGGAATGGATCATCCTGGAGGCCATCTCTAAGCATATGGAAGACAAGAAGTTGATCAGGAGTAGTCAGCATGGATTCGCCAAAGGGAAATCATGCTTAACCAACCTGATTGCGTTCTATGAAGGGACAAGTGGCTGAGTAGGTGAGGGAAGAGCAGTGAATGTTGTCTACTTGGGTTTCAGAAAGGCTTTTGAAACTATCATCTTCTGTGACACCTTCATAGGCCAGCTCAGGATGTGCAGGCTGGATGAGTGGACAGCAAGGTGAGTGAAAAACTGACTGAATGGCAGGTTTCAGAGGGTTATGATCTAGCTGGAGACCTATAACTAGCTGTGTCCCCCAAAGGCCAGTACTAGGTCTAGTATTTCTCTTACTCATCAGTGACAAGGATGAAGGGACAGAGTGCCTCCTTAGCAAGTTTGCTGATGATACAAAACTAGGATGGGTGGCTGATACCCCAGGTGCTGTGTCTCTAGATTTAGAGAATCTAGACAGGCTGGAGAGATGTGGACAGAGGAACCTTTTGAAATTCAACAATTGCAAGTGCAGCACCTGCAGAGGAATAACCCCATGCACCAGTACAAGCTGGGGGATGACCTGATGGAAGGTAGATCCTGAAGGACCTGAGGGTGCTGGTGGCAAGTTGTCCATAAGCCAACAATATGCCCTTGTTGCCAAGAATGCCAATAGTATCCTGGGCTGTATTAGGAAGAGCATTGGCAGTAGGTCAAGGGAGTTAATCTTCCCTCTCTACTCAGCCTTGCTGAAGGCCTCACTTCAAGACTATGGGGCCAAACTCTTCTCAGTGGTGCCAGGACAAGAGGCAGTGGTCATAAACTGAAGCACAGCCAGTTCCACCTGAACATGAGGAAGAACTTCACTGTGAAGGTGACTGAGCATTGCAATAGGTTGGCCAGAGAGATTGTGGAGTCTCCTTTCCTGGAGGTATTTAGGAGCCATCTGGACACAATCCTGAGTAATGTGCTCTGGGTGACCCTGCTTGAGCAGGGAGGTTGGACTAGCTGACCTCAGGTGGTCCCTTCTGACCTCAGCCAGTCTGTGATTCTGTGATTCCTCTTCTCTGAGCTGGCCTATGTTCCTTACAAAAAAGCCTGTGGGAAAATACTGACCAGAGGCAGCACACGTAATGCAGACATTAAATTCAGTCATTTTCCTGTTAACTTATGTAACAGTAATATGGAAATCTTGATGAAATCTGAATATGGTAATCCAAATATAGAGATGTATTTTATATATTCCCTTTGCACATTTTCAGTTGTAAGTTATTTTTATGTTTCCTTTTTTTGTAAGGTGATACTTTTATACTAAAGATTTTAAGATGTTATGTTAAAGCTATACAGGTTCCCAACATATGGATAGACTTTGATGTACTTGCATTTTTAGAGCATCTTGGCTACACCAGTCCTGTTGTTATAAAGAGCTGTAGTTCTGAAAAACTGAATGAAATGCAGGAATGCTCAGATGACTAGAAAAATATATTACAGGGATTGGGAGGGAGCTCAGTGTATTTAAGAATACAAGGTTATGACATGTTGATTACAATCTATACATTTGCTTTGAGGAATAGGAAACTGGTGATGGAAGGAAAAAGTGGTGATGGCAAAGAAAGATCCAGCAGCTGGAGACTGAAGCTAGGTATGTTCAGACTTGAGTCTGGCAGCTTTTCTGAATAGGAAGATCAACTCACTAATCACAGGAGCACTCACGTGAAGGGTGTTGGATTTACCATTGCTCAGCACCTGACTGATGTTTTCCCAGAAGTCATTCCAGTGTGAACACAGATGAGTTAGAGGAGTCTGGTGGTGTGTGTTGTAGAGGTCACTCAGCAAGTTCTGAGAAAAGCTTTTTTCCTCTCTTAAGTTATGGCTAATGTGGGTGGACAAGTTAGAGATGGTGCAACCTATAGAAGTGACAGTGTGACCTGTGGATGATCTGGTATCGGGTCTCCTCAGGGTTGTGATGCTCTCTGAACTTAAATGGTTTGCTTACATTCCGAATGCCCTAATTCTTTTATATGTAATGGGCAGACTGACAGGAACAGTCACTGCTTACATCATAAGAAGATGAAGTTGCTAGAGGCATGAAATCATGGAATCATAGAATGGTTTGGGTTGGAAAGGACCTTAAGATCATCCAGTTCCAACCCCCCTGCCATGGGCAGGGACACCCCACACTAAACCATGGCACCCAAGGCCTCATCCAACCTGGCCTTGAACACCAGCAAGGATGGAGCATTCACAACCCCCCTGGGCAACCCATTCCAGTGCCTCACCACCCTCACAGGAAAGAATTTCTTCCTTATATCCAATCTAAACTTCCCCTGTTTCAGTTTGAACTCGTTACCCCTTGTCCTGTCACTACAGTCCCTGATGAAGAGTCCCTCCCCAGCATCCTTGTAGCCCCCTTCAGATACTGGAAGGCTGCTATGAGGTCTCCACGCAGCTTCTCTTCTCCAGGCTGAACAGCCCCAACTTTCTCAGCCTGTCTCCATACAGGAGGTGCTCCAGTCCCCTGATCATCCTCGTGGCCTCCTCTGGACTTGTTCCAACAGCTCCATGTCCTTTTTATGTTGAGGACACCAGAACTGCACACAATGCTCCAAGTGAGGTCTCACGAGAGCAGAGTAGAGGGGCAGGATCACCTCCTTCGACCTGCTGGTCACGCTCCTCTTGATGCAGCCCAGGATACGGTTGGCTTTCTGGGCTGCGAGCGCACACTGTCGGCTCTGAATCTCTTCTCTGCCCAACCTGTAGCTGTGCCTGGGATTGCTCCCACCCAGGTGTAGGACCTTGCACTTGGCATGGTTAAACTTCATCAGGTTGGCATCAGCCCACCTCACAAGCGTGTTGAGGTCCCTCTGGATGGCATCCCTTCCCTCCGGCGTATCAACTGAACCACACAGCTTGGTGTCATCGGCAAACTTGCTGAGGGCGCACTCAATCCCACTGTCCATGTCACTGACAAAGATGTTGAACAAGACCGGTCCCAACACTGATCCCTGAGGGACACCACTCGTTACCGATCTCCAGCCGGACATCGAGCCATTGACCACAACTCTTTGCGTGCGGCCATCCAGCCAGTTCTTTATCCACCGAGTGGTCCGTCTGTCAAATTGATGTCTCTCCAATTTAGAGACAATGAAATGTGTGTTCCTGTTCTCCTTTTCATTGCTAAGTAATACTATTAGTATGAAACAATTGTAGCCAACATACATGGCTAATCATCTTTCAGAGTGACAGGCTTTTCTTCTCCATTATTAGGTACATGATTCATCCCATTGCATGACTTTGAAAATAAGCATAGTACAGTTCACATTTTTTCCCAGTGGAAGCTTAATACCATAGGCTGAGTTTTCCAGAGGAGGTTAAAAAATCCAGTGTTTACTGATGGTAAGAACCGTGCCTATTGTATGTCAAGACCTTTGACTTATTCATTCTATTTTATTTTCTTTCTCAGTTGAGATCTTCTCTTATCCAAATCTGCAGTGATCAAAGAAAGAATGTAGGATTCCTTCATTTTTTTTTTTCCATTTATTTCCATTTTCTTTCACATCTCATTGAATTTAGTACAATATTGGAAGAACATTATAAGATTTCAGACTCTCAGTTATTTATTCCAAGCTACCATGAACCTACTTTCTTTTAAAACTTTGTTGCTACTCTGCATTTACTTTGCATTAGTTGCTGAAAACAATCCAGATATTGGGATTAATACAGTTGGAATATTAAATATTTAAAATTAAATAGTGGGACATTAAGTCATGGTTTTCTGGTGTTACAAGTGGACAAACAATCAGAAGCATTTATATCCCTTTTGGATATAAAAAGCTTGAGATTCTTCTTGATAGATATTGGTGTACATGGTAGTTTTCAATGTGAATAAAAGTGACTTTACAGCCTTGAGAAACAGGACTTGTGTTTTCCATGTGGGACCTCTATTTTGCAAACAGAAACCTGTATCAGTGCCACACACATGTAAATATATCTATATGTGCAAGTTAAACTACATTATAAAATGTAGTTTAAAATGTTTTGGTATATGGATTTAATGCTGCTATTTAAAATGATATTAAATGTGAAAATCATTACTGACCATTGAGTGATAATAAAATACATATTTATTATTTTTTACTAATCAGTGGCACATGAAATACTGTGTTTTCTGTACACCGTGTCGTCCATTCTAAAAATATTGTGTATACTGCTGTGTTACAAACTCCAATATTGACTTTTATTAAATTTACACTTAAAAAAAGAAAAGTCTTAGCAGTATTTCTACCTTCAAATCCCACATCTGGGCTAACCGTGATCGGCTTGGTACCATGGAGTGTTAAACAAGAAACCCAACTACACTCCAGAGACAAAAGGTTGGCAAGTGGTGACTGGCTTCCAGACTTACTGAAGAAGGGAAAATAATCCCTATGTGAAGACGTAGAGAAAAGAAATCAAAGTTCCATGTAGTTTTGAACTGCTTCTCTTTCTCAATCCCTAATTAATTTCAGCAGATTTTAGCCTCTTGCAAATCCAGTTTTTCTCCGTAATATATTTATTTGCCTTATAGTCCAGCTAGAATGGTGAACCCAACAGTAAGACCTAATACTCATGTATATTAGAAGATGCACACAGATTTTTGTATTCCTAGATCTGTGATTCTGTGTGCTAAGTCATACTGATCAGCATGGGTTTATTGCATTATTTCAACAGTAGAGATAATTAAATGAATGGTGACTAAAAGAGGACATTTATATGACATTCAATTATTTAATGATGTAAACTGTCAAAAGTGTTTTATTCCAGCACTGTAAAAGCTGAATTTAGAAGCTAATCCAGTGGAGTCGTTGGAGTTGAATTTTTCATTAGCTTTAATGACTTTTTTCAGTAGTTATTGTACAGGTCATCTGCAAATGCAGTAATTAAAGCACTGGTGGTAATTATAACTGAAACTGAGTTTGAGTATAATGGCTGTCTTGATGCCGCAGGACTACACCACAGGCAGGTACTCATGCTTTGTTTCCGGTTATCATGCTTTCCTTTCTATGGTGGGTGCCACTGGGAAATAATTCCTCAGAAATTATGAATACCTTCCACCACATGATATTTAAGGTTCTTTTGACGGCTTTTTCTAGTCAAATTTGGAAATAAGCTCATAGTGTCTAATATCAGAAGTATGTTTCTGTGACTGAGACAACCCTCTTTCTCAGCCCTTCGGCATTCGTCACAAATACTTTATGTACACAGTCCCAAACATTTTGACCATTAATACACGTGTGAATTAAAAATAGATGCCTATTTTTCCATAGAGCCTTCATCCTCGCTTATTCTTCAGTCTTGCTTTTAAAGGATATAAATATCAGAACATGGTAAAGCTCCTTACCTCAAAAAAATTGTTGTATGTCCTTTGCATCTACAGGCTTCAATGATCCAGGCTGACTGACGATCCTCAGCATATGTTTCAATTTTGACTACCAGTGATTTATTGTGGTTACAAACCTTAGTATTGGAACAGTCCAGTGGATAAGGTACTAGACTGAGAGTCAAAAGACCTTGTTTTCCAAGTTTTTCTCTGCCCTACTGAATGAATACTATTTTCTATGTCTGTAAAAGAGGGGGGACGTCTTCCTCTTTTAGGTACTTTGAGTCTAGGAATGGAAAAAAAGATAGATTTTAGGCCCATTATTATTTTCCTTTGGACTTTACCTGGAAGGAGTGCACCTAAGGTAGTCTCTAAAATATACTTTTAGGTGGAGTTTGACCTCTGCCATTCATTTATTTATTCATTCATTTTATTCATATTTCAGTCAATTCTATGATTCTATTTTGAGTTGGAACAGCCACTTAATGGTATAATACTTGTTCTTGTCTATAAACATAAAGGTCTATAGGGGAGAGGATCCTGCACTGCTGTGCTTGATGTATTTCTCAATGACTTAAAATTACTGAACAGTTTTAAGTAGGGATGATCATAATTAGTGTGTGTTAAATGCCCTTCAACATAGTGTCAAGTTGCACATCAACTGATTAAAATTGAGGACAATGTTGCTCCTACCAGAATAACTTTTGAGGCAAAATGTCTATTTCAGCATGGAGCACAGTAGCAGAAAGAAGGGAAAAGGAGCTGTTTCTGGTGTTTATGGACTTCCGGCCTGTTGAAGTTCTGCAGCAGAGGCCAAGAAATGGAACTGTTAATTGAGGTGTTAAGGTAAACAGATTGTCCTGTTCGAAGATGCCTTGAGACACGTGATTATGTGTAGTGTTCCCTTTCAAAGGTTAATTGTGAAGTGAGAAGGTATACAACATGCTTATTGGATAGAATAGAGAAACCTAATGCAGCTGAGTTTTGGATTTTTCTTTCTAACATCTTTAAAAACAGATGAGAGCTGTGTTGTTCACTTCATTAGTGTGCAGAAGTTATAAATGTCTTAGCTTTGGGAGGGTTTCTCAGGAAATACAGTTACTTTGGGTTTTGAATCATCTGTTAAAGTCCCGGGTTCTTGTTGACGAATCAAGATGCCATATGTGAAGCAGAATTGTGATTTCTTGGGTATTACTTATTTTTGCTCACAATTTTACAAAACACTCAGGGAAAAGTAGTATTATTACTTTATCATTTTGATATTTTAGTACTGTGTGGCTTCCAGAATAAGTACAAACTCTTTCCTGGGAAAGTCTGGTTTGAGTTTGTAGTAAAAAGGGATTTAAAGCTTGCAGATGTTCCAGTTTTGGAAGCAGGCCAGACTAGAGCTACAAACTGATTTTATACCCAGTAAGGGTAAATAGATAAGAGAGATTTTACCAATACTCTACTAACAGATCGGACTTCTCTTCAGAGAAAGCTACCAATTAAAAATCTCCCTCTTAATACTTAGATATTTTGGTTCTAAAGGTCAGAAGTCATGGGCCCAATTCATGTTACTGTTGAAGTTAGCGAGATCTGTCCTTCATCAGCATGTGACATTGTGGTTGGGAGAAGCTTTTCATTCTGCCTGTGTGTCACTAAGCACCCAGGAGCCTGACTCTGAAGACCTGAGTCAGTCTGCCCCAGGCAAGGATAAATGGAGATCTTGCCCGAGGAATGACTGTTTCATGTAGGAGTCCTTTGTGCATAATGTGATTTGTAGTAAACAAAGAGAATTCTATTCCTCATAAAGTGCTGGCACACAATTCCCATTGGCTCATCCAGGGAGTATTTGTTCTTTCTCATCTGATCTTATAAAAGTAATGTCTGCAGACCCTTAAAAATCCTGCCTTGTACCACTGGTAAGCTGAGGGAGTGATTGCCAACTTCTTTCTGCTGGTTGAGAAAGAATGGTTTGATAAAGAGGAACAGTCATTAAAACACTTGATACGAGCTGAGTGGCATTTCAGAAAACCAAGAAACTTCTGGAAAATGGGTAAAGATATGGCAAATTTTCATTGGTCTTATGTTTCAGAGATGTTTTGTGAAGAAGCTTTCAAAGGACTTAGTACCATTTTCCCTCCCTGTTGGAAAATTCAGGGTTTTTTAAATGCCAGATTTCTTGACATCAAGACAAAAGAATTAAAAAGGTGTGTTGCTCCTTTTTTTTCCCCTCCCATTGCCAGAAGATGAAGCTCTTTTCTTTATTTCTGAAGTATCTGGTGCAGAGATAGTGTTGGACTCCATGAGTCTTGTGTGCAGTTCAGCCCAGTGATTTCCACAAGCTACCACGAAATTGCATTACTGATCTATATGAATAGCTTCTGTGAAAGCATCCTATCCTTATGATGCTTTAAAAAAGCATAATATCCTTAACATGTTGTTTAAACTCAGGACTGTTGGCTACTCCTGTTACAGCAAGTGGGAGGAAGGAGCAAGCAGTATTCCTTGCACTCTAAGACACTAGAATGTAGTGGATCTGGGTCAGCAACTGAAGGTTGCGGGCCTTAGTAAGGAATCCATGAAAGGATGAAGATAGGTATCACAACATCAATATTGCTTACCAAACCTGTCTAGTGTTTTGAGCCTTCTAGATTCCTCCCGTGAGTAATGTACACGCCATTTTGGTGATAATAGAGAGCGTTGACAATAGCAGTCTCTATCCATATATTGAAACAATAGATTGCTTCTGACAGTGGATGTAAAGACAAGTGAAATTTCAGGTTTCTAAGACATTTTGATGGGGAGATTGTTACATTTTCCCATCTTGACAGAAGAGATTTTAAAGAACCAGCTGAAAGCGCCAGTTGATGTGGTTTTGTCTGGATAATGACAGGTTCAAATCTATCTTGCAGATTAGAGACCCTTTTAATTGTTTTGAACTGAAGTGCTATCGGGAGGAAAAAGGAGCGTGAGATTGCCTTGAGCAACCTGCCTTTGTCTAAGTTGTGAACTTAGTTCACCACTGAGAGAGTAGCAAGCAATTCCCAAGCCAGACCTCAAGCAGACAAGGGCAAGAAGTGTGTATCAGGGTGCTTACCCAGCTCCTATCTGTGGAGTCACTACCATATGTGCTCAAAAGGATAGATAACAAGACAGTTTTGTGAAAATCTGCTGGAAGTTATTTTGGGTAGGAAAAATACACCTTCAATCCCTTCTGTTTGTCTGCCCATAGCTGAGTGAGTTGTTTTGACCACCAGATTCTCAGTTGGAGGTCTAATTGGAACCTCAGTTCTTTGGGATGATTTTCTTCTGCGTAAATACAGACTGTCAAAAGTCAATGTTTGAAGCGTTGACATCTGAAAACTCTGGTTTTGCCTGATATTTGGAACTGCCTTTGAGCAAAGGTAACATTGTGTTTCCCTTTAAATGTATAGATTTAGATATGGTGGTTCTTAATTTACAAGATAAATTTGCTCTGCACTTAGGATTGCGTTAAATCTGTCCGGTAAATTATTGTACTTGTTTTCACACTGTTCTTTAGAGAGATTATTTTGTTTTTTCTGAGAGAATGATGATCGAATTTATAACTGTGTTCTCTATAGCAACATCAATTATTCCAATAAAAAGAGCTATTTACTTGTTTTCTCAAAGGCTTACTGGGACTTTCAAGTAGCTCAGATATCTTTATCACAGCAAGTTTCTGTTAACACAATGAACTCTTATACTGCCTTCATATACGTTCCCACACTGTTCAGTAGAGAGGTCCATGAAAAGGCACTTGTTGATGCCCTGGAGACCAGCTTGTTATCATGCTTTTTGTAGACTGTTTCCCCAAATAATGCAGTTCAATGCAATGGAACTTAAAATAGGAGTCAGTGGTGTTGAAAATGGTTTTGGTATTTCACTGAGCGTCACTTTAGCAGAAGTGTGTCTTTGGTCTGCTGGACTAAAATAAATCTGTTGCTGTTGAATGTGAAAAACTAGGAAGCTCCCTGCTGTTTATTTTGCAACAGCAAAGATTGTTGTTGTCTTTCTGTTGGAGTTCATACTATCCTTGTACAGAATAGAGAGGCATGAAGGATGGAGAAATCTCCATTTCTGCTGATACAAGGCAATTCTGTTGTAGAATTAGTGTATATATATATATATATACACAAAATACAAATACAGCTAGAGGCCTCATCCTATGCATGTGCCAAGTGGTTGCTTAAGGCTTAAGTGTAAGTCAAGATAACCACGCTGATTCACTCGGGCTCTGCTAAGTTATCACTTTTGAACTGTTTATTGCATAGCTGATGGATTGCTTGGCATCAAAGTTACACAAGTGAAATTTCTCAGACATCCTCTTTTAAAACTGTGGGGAGAATGATAATTAACATGGGATTTGTTTAGATTTATCTTTTTTCCCTCAGAAAGTTCATTTTCATTATGTATGTCTCACACTCTGACCATGATTTCCCTTAGCCTAAAACAAGGGAAATTACCTCCACAATTTAATATTTTACTTTGATTAAAATTTTCTAGCTCATGCTGAGAGTAGTAACATGGTTTATAGTTTTTTCTTTCTTTATAGTTCAGAGGGCTCCATAAAGAGCCAGGTGGCATTAACACCAATTTGTAGGTAGCAAATTGAAACAGAGAAAAGGAAATGCCTTTCCTAAGATTTCACTCAATTGACCAATCTCGTGTCCTCTGTGACAAGGTGATGCTGTTTATCTGTAAATAACTCAGCTGGATGTTGGTGAATCAGATTATTTCATGCTTCAACTTTGTCTTAGGTGATTTAGCTGTATGCTGACCTAGTCTTGCTTTGCAGACAGTGTGTGCTGTGACATGTTAGTGGTCCTAATGCTGATAACAGAAAAACATAAGTACTTAATTTTCAGCTCTCTTTTTCACCTCTGATTGTGACAAAGAACCACATCTGTCTAGAAAAAATCACATTGAAATGTAGCAGATGGGAGAGTTGAGCTGCTAAAATGTCCCAAGGGTCAGCTTCAGTGCCTGGGCATTGAAGATGAGGACATTAGGCAACCAAATCTTGAGATGGAAAGCTCACATTCTGAGAAACAGCCAAAGAAATGACACCTGAGGGACAGGGATCTCCAGCACTGCTCCTGACAGCACTGGTGTTTTCTGTAGCCACTTTACTACTGGTTTCCTTATAGCAGTGGAAGGTATTGTAGTTGTACCAATAGTTTTAGATCTGCTCTGCAGCTTGCTGTTGAATGATGCTTATGGCACTTGGTTTCTGGTCATGCATTGCTTAATGCTGGTAAAACATCTTTGTCCACAGTATCTTTCAAAACACTTAAGATGAAACAAAAGCTTCATTATTTTCTGGAAGTAGGAGGCGAAAAGTTGGAGCAAACAGTACAACAGCAGTACCTAATGGGTGGCCTGAGTCTTTTCACCTTTTGAAGAGTTTCTGTTCATAGGCAGCTGTAAGAACTGCCAACTGTACAAGAAGAATTGTTTGCAAAAGAGGACTTCAGTCATGCTGAATTCAGTAACACTTTACAAGCTTTCAAAGGCAACAACTATGATGAGTTCTTGACTCCTAAATTCTACAGCCACCAGGTTTGATTAAAAATCTCCATTATTTGACTGCATTTACTCACATGAAAAAGAACTGTTCACAGTAACCTTGTTGTAGTCATGGTAGTCTGTAAGGATATAAATGAGATAAAGTTTTCAAGAAGAGGTCATGTCTTCTATTACTTTTCTCTACAAACCCTTCATTCTCATTAATGTGCATTCCTGTTCTCTCGACTATAGAAAACATAATCATGTACCAAAATGACTGTTCGCTTTGAGCTTTGTCACCTCAGGCTTTACAGTGTTACTGCGATTTGGTTCTCATTTAAGAAATTACTCAAGTACTGTTTCTAAAAGAAGTTTGGAATGTTAATTAGGTCCAATAGGTCTATGCTGAGGCCATCAAATTAATTTTGCTTCTATCTTATGTAGATACGAATCTCAACTTCTTGAATTGAAAAGGCTATTACATTATGTACAACCCATTGTGTTCTAGAACTTCTCTATAATGCATTTATAGTACTTATCTGGCCCAAAGGAATATTTCTGCTCATTCAGGAGAAGTTTAAAATACCTTCTTTGGACAAGGCAGCAGCCTCTTCTTTCTCTTTTTACTTCTGATTTGTGGCACAGGTCAACTGAAGTAGTTAACTGAAGTTAAACTGAAATAAGTATGTTCTTATTTAAACCGTAGGACTTTTCTGCAAGCTTCAGAATTCCTCATTATTTAAAACAAAATAAATAAGAAATTCTGCATCTTTAGTTCTAATAAGAGTGCTTATTCTTTATAGAGTCCAGTATACACATTGCATCTAAAACACTTTGCAAAATGGAATGGTAAGAGACAAAAGGAGAATTCATGCCCTTGGTTTGTTTGAGTGTTGTAAGTCCATTCTGATCCTACTAGAGATGGACATTAAAGCTACTGGAAGATACTATGACAGGTTTGCATCCCAGGCCAAAAAGGATGATAACCGTGAACAGCTGCTTAAGGAAAGCATTACTCATGCCAGCCAAAAAATGCAAATAAAAATGTAACCTGTTGTGTAAATGGATGGAATTACGAGATTTAACCATTACTGCAACTTTTCTTGTGAAGGAAATCTGGAACATGGCGCTGTTGTGCGTTTTATGAGGTAGGGAGGATTAGAATTTGTCTCGGGACTTCTTTGATTTACTTTTTTGCACTGACTTTGGCTCTGAGTAGCATTCACATCATTTGTGTGCACCAGCTCATGCTTCACATCTCCATCTGTTTCACACAGAACTCGTAAGTATCTCAAATACCCACCTAGGAAACCTAATCTGTTTATAAAAGTAATGTTGGTTAAGAAGGACAGATTTAAAATCTTCCTAAAAATTATCTGTCCCTGTCCCTGATTTGGGGTTTACTGAGGGGAGATAAGCAGTAATTGCTTGATGACACTGGGGTTTCTTACAATATAATTAATACATGACTGTAAATGCACTAAGAACTGATAAAAGATACCCAGGACAGAGAAAATATACTTATTTTAATGTCTCACTGCAAGGACCCTGTCTTCAAATGAATATCTCTGGGATAATATAATTGTCATGATAGTAAATTAAAAGTCTGCACGGTCCTCTGTAATTCCTTTTTTTTTCTTTTCTAATTGTCACCTTAGGAAGAAATTATTCCAGTTACATTTTTCACTGCCAAGCTGTAAACTGTAAGTTCAGCTTGAAGGAAGCTAATAAAGGAGTGCAGTAAGAAGATGCAGTTTTATGTTTGATGTCAGGTATAATTAGGATTTTTTTCTCAGAGGGAGGAAAAATAAAAGTCCTTATCTTGGTCTGGAGCACAAAAAAAAGTCAAGTTTCCATTTCTGATATTTCCAATGAGAAAGAGATTTAAAAAATGTGAGATAGAAGCACTTTACTGAGCTCTGTACTAAGGAGACAAGTTGCCCACCCGTAGGAGATTGTCAGTAATATCTTTCCAGGCCATCGAACTGGACCTTGATTTCTTCATCATCAAAATTAAATCAGGGATTGACGTTTTGCTTCAGAGTATTTTGATTAACATAGGTGAGTACATTTGAATAGTTCTTCAGACGTATTTGCCAGTAAGCTGAATTTAACCATCCAGAAAATTGCAGCTGATATTAGTAGTACATTAAATCGACAGCGTTCTCCTTTAAGCACTCAAAATTTAAACAATGTACAGTGTGATTTAATGTCTTTGAAGTTCTCCTTGGGGACATTTTGGGCACTTGAGCCTGCTGTATTCCCTGCTCTTCTGCAAAAGAAATCACAGCTCTTTTCTCCAGAAACTTTACAAGGTAAACACCATGGTAAAGTCAGTGATAGGTAGAGACTTTGATTTTATATCTGTCTTTTTCTCACAACCTTTGATGTTAATTCTGAAGACAAATTTGTACAGTTTCTTTTGGCGATTCAGAGCCATGAGGCTTGGTCTTCCCAACAGCAGGTGGATTTTCATTTCTTTATTCCATTTAATTTGTTGCTCTTATTAACCTGATCCCTGATGGTATGCAGCATTCAAGAATGCACCATTCCTTATTGCTTTCCTTTCCCAGTGGTGAAGTAGCCAAATACGTCTTCACTAAAAGTTGCTTTTATGAAATAAGAATCAAGTAAAAACACTGCAGGGAGACTTACTTGACATAGCTCGGGGTGTCTGCTACTGTGACTGACCAGAGATGGATATATGTCTTTAGCTTTATAAATGTTATGATGTTATAAGTCTAAGATGAAATAGCGCTGTGTCATGAGCTCAGTCAGCACTCAGGAGATGAATGCATCCGTCACTGGCGTTGTGATTAAAAAGCATAAAGTGGCATAAATCAAATAATTTATTCCAGAATTTTGTGAGGCTTTTTGCATCTTTTAAATATGGAAACTTGTGTCAGGGGTTAAGAAATATCTCATCGAACTACAAAGTAATAGATTCTTTCCTTTAAAATTATGATCCATATCATAATGAATATATGACAAAAACCCCCACGGCAATAAAGGAAGACAGCCAAATCTATGGCAAAAAAAAACCAATTGTGAAAACATGCCCAGTAATATATCCAAAAGAATACATGAGTTATCAAAACTAAAGCGTAAAACCTGAGCTGGCTCTAAGTAAATTAATTGGGTATTTGAGGCAATAGCAAGAACTTACGTAAATGATTGATCCAAGGTAAAGCTGTGCTGCTCTGCCACATCCATCTGTATCCACTCTGCCTCCAGTGATACGTATTTCGACTTTTTGCTGACAGTGCCTGAAAAGACTACAGTCTACCCAGCAGAAGTCTCTTTTTTTCCTGGATTTTATGAGTGTATTATAGATCTTAGCATAATATTTTCTATGTGTTAGTTTTGATTAGAAGAAAAAGTGAAGCTTTTTGATCCCTGGATCTTCTGAGATAAACTAAGAGCCCGTGGGTTCCTGCTATATGTATTAATGTAACAGGAACATGCGGAGGTCTTTGGAACTGGCATTGGAATGAAGCATTGTCACAGCTCTGTAGAAAGGATGTCCAGGGTGGAAATGAGAATAAGTACAGCATGAATTAGCTATTTGAAGGTTTTGGTCTCCAGGCAGATTGCTGTTTGGCAAATAGCAAATTTTCTGTCCAGACTGGACAGTCAAAATTAATGCATTTGAGTGTTATAAAATAGTGCCTTTGCTAAAATGGAGGGTCGAAAGGGGCCAGTTAGGAATGGTACCCTCCGAAGAATGCTGCTAGAGGACTGTGCATGCATGTCTTAGAAGGTCTGGTGACTGACTTAGAAGGTCTGGTCCCCACATCGCATGTGGGGAGATGAGGAACATCTCTGTGTCTTCAAGATTTTTAAGGAAGTATACACCATTGTAATAGTAGTGTATGGCTCTTAAGCAGTTTCACATATGCAATGGATGGTTAAGCCATTAAGTGATCCTCATGATATGTCTGTGAATGAAGAATAATTGCTAATAAATTCACACTCAATGGCTTAAAAAGTCATTCTTTGATCTCTCAGAAATAGCCTATCACTCTGTTAGTGATTCAGTGGCAGACCATGGTTTTCACGTAGGTGTGTTTCATACCCAGAATCTACTTACTTGAGCTGTGTATGTTGAAGAGCCATAAAAACCTAGTTGGCTTCAAGAAAAAAAGAGGAAAACCGACACAAAAAACCAAGGCAACAACCAAGTATATTCATTGCTAAGAATATAAATACATTTAGCAATAATCCTCTCTTTTTTCCTAACATGTTTTCAATGTCCTGGATACCCTCAAATCTTTTTACTGTGTTGAATTCATGGCTTCAAGTGGTATGTCTGCTGCGGGGTGTTAAAGATGTGAGAAGGAATTGGGGTGAAAGCTTAGTAGGACCATCTGCAGTGCAATTCCAATATCTAGAAGAAGGTCCCAGAAATACCAGATTGTAGCAGAATGTTTTGGCTTCTTATTTTTTACTGTTCCTTTGGCAAATATAGGAAGTTACTGTCATCCCCCAGTGATTTTTCTACAGCATCTTCCTTTTTAAGTTGCAGAAGAATGTATGTATTGGTCATCTGGGAGAATGCATCATCTAATGCATTGAAGACCTCGTGTGATCTGATTATTTTCAGTTCAGGTCACTACTCCAAAGTCAACCCCCTCATCCTGTCCTCCAGGGTGGCTCCATGTAGCTCTTGGGTCTTGAACCTCATGATGTCTAAGCCACTGGTCACAGATAACATCTCCAGCATCGCTGGCGGACACAGGAAATTAAAAAGCTGAAACAGAGGCTAGCAAAGAGTATTCATAGAATAATAGAATGGTTTGGGTTGGAAAGGACCTTAAGATCATCCAGTTCCAACCCCCTGCCATGGGCAGGGACGCCTCACACTAGACCTTGTTGCCCAAGGCTCTGTCCAACCTGGCCTTGAACACTGCCAGGGATGGAGCATTTACCACTTCTTTGGGCAGCCTGTTCCAGTGCCTCCCCACCCTCACAGTAAAGAATTTCTTCCTTATCTCTAACCTGAACTTCCTCTTTAAGTTTAAACCCACTAGTACACCTACTAATGAAGGCTTGCAGCCTTCAGCATTACTGCCTGTGGCCAGTGAAGGGTGGTTACCTGGTTCGTGCTCAAAGATCCTGAATTTTCCCTGTAAAACCTCTCAGGAATCACACTTTCAGCAGGTGTGGTTTTGTCCTCTCACAATGTTTTCAAGGTTCAGCTTTAGTAAAACAAAATGCTGCACGATTGAAACAATCCTGTCCGGAAAACAGATTAAAACAAATTTCAACTGAACTACTTTAGATCACTCGTGTGCTTTCTCTGCTAGTCAGGAGGAGCATTTGCTTAATGCTTTTCTTGAATGATCTTCTTGAATTCCACCCACAAATGCTTTTCTGGAGGGAGGGCACTGAGTCCTTCAGAGACCATGTGGCTCCGTATGGATTTACTTAGAAATTCTGTTGCTAGGAAGCTTGTAAAGAGAAATGTTGTATGAATAACATGAATACATACAGTAGTCCTCAAATAGCCCTTGTATCCATCTGTCATGTGTCAACATTTGTTTATGGAAATATCCTTTCCCAAATGTCAGTCTACTTCATTGAAAACTTTACAAGTTTGCTGTAGAACAGTCATCTTCAGATATGCAGATGAGTCCAAATAACTCTAGTGCAAATAATAAGCTTTGACCTCAAGCGGAGAACTTTTATTGTTGAGTTGCCGCATTTCTTCTTTAGCTTTCACTGCTTTTGTTCAGCTGCATGTGTAATTTATTCTTTATTTTTTTTCATGTTACGGATTTCATAATAGCAATTTTAGCATTACACTGGGACAGGGCAAAGATTAATTTGATTTTAATTCATTTTTTAATTGCAGTTTTCTCCAAAGCTTGGGTTACATTTCTCTGTGTATTTAGATTTGCTACCTCAGTCTAACATAAATATTAACCCACTTAAAGCTATATATTACTTTAAACCTTAGAAAAATCCTCTCTTTAGTGTAGAAAGACATTAGTCTCTGTTCACCATGAAATTGCCACAAATAAGCAAGAACAGAGTTGTACAGTTAATTCCATGTGTGTGGCATTGAATCATTATTCTTCAAGGCATTTATGAATTATCCTTTGAATAAAGAATCTAGTTTTAAAAGAAGTTTATGGATTTAATGTTATCTCAAGTTCCTAATGTCTGAATTTTCCATGTTCTGTAACTAGACTAGTGTTTGTCTGGGCAAGAGATATCTCCTGCCACTTGGGGTCAAAGTAAAAGGCTAAACAAGTGCTAGAAGCAGAAATAGACTGGAGGATTTGGAGTCACCGTTGTCACCAAGTTGTCCCACCGTCCAGATGCACTTTGCAACTCAAAATCCATTTTGGAATTTAAGTTTACAGTAGGATCTCCATCTTTGTTACCAAGTACCATGTGTAAAATAAAGAGATCTACTCAGTGGATTTATCTTATTGGCGTACTGATAGGTTGATAATATGTGCTCATGTTGGTGCATCTCCTCAAAAAGCTTCAAGGTTTAATGTTTCTGCCCATTCGGTTCTTATGGGAATGATGTCCCCATTGTATGTTGCTTTTTGTTCCTGGAAAGCTGGTTGGGCTAGGGCAGATCATAATGCCAGAAGAAAAAACAATTATACATGTCTTAACAGCAGAACTTACTTGGCTTCTAAATTTGTCTGAAGAATTAAACCAGCAAGATGATAGTCTGTTATGATAAAAGCCTTCTTAATTTGTATGATCTCAGAGTTCTATGGCTGTAAATGTCTTTGTTTTGAGAAATGGTGTTATTTACCTCTCTCTCAAATCAGAGGATCACTAGCATTGTGCACCTTTTCATTCCTACCATTCTTTTCGTGTTAGCAATCATGCTGTTCTTAGTAAGGGCAGAAATTCAAGATGATAACTCTTTGTTCCAAGAACAGGTACAGGGAGGGTTTAATGTTAGTTCCTGAGGTTTTCAGTCTCACTTTGAAGGAACAGACTACATCTGTCAGCCTTTGGTTGTGTAACAAGGCAGTAAGTGCCGTGTTGCATCGTGATCCTGATAGGCCTTCCCTGGGTTTGCCCTGTTTTCAGGAGCAATATTTCAGGAAGATCTGTAAGAATTTCAGGTGCCTCTTGACGAGCAGTGAGAGGAGATGTGCTCCAAAGGCCAAAGGATGCAGTGATGGAGATGGCTTCACTGGGTATGGGAGCCACTCTGACAGTGAGGCACATAGGAGTGCTGAGCCAGGATGCAGGACAGCAAGTCAGGATTGGGTCCAGAGACACTGCTCAGTATCCCACAGAGCCCAGTAAAACAATAGCGATGAGACGGTTCCAGCATCAAGCCAGGAAGCCCAGGCATCAGGTTTGGATCTGGAAAGGGGACACAGGAGACCAGGACGTATTTGCCAAGCATGTATGTGCCAAACATGTAATGTACAGTGGAGCATCTATGATAGTAGGAGATAGACTTACAGGAACTGTACAAAGACAGGCTTCCAGGAACTTCAGACAGGTCATTTTAATGGATTCACCACATTATTTAGCTGTTCTGAAGAACCTTAGAAATGCATCTATTCCCCAGCAATTTAAAAGCCATTTATTAAAGTGTCACTCAAGTGGATTATTCTTGCTTGTAAAGTGTCACCTAAGTACTGGCCCTGCATATGATGTTTCCTACTTGCTGACAGTAATGAAACTTTCTGATGTTGTTAGGAATTTGAGTATGTACTAAGACTTTATATAAGTACTAGTGTAATTCCCATAAGTTTCCTGGATTTTATGTGCTGTTTTGGATGCTGGTAGCTTAAGTAGTTTTATTGGTAGTTTGTGCTGCCACTGTGTCATTATAGCATTTGGAAAGATCTTGGTGAATCTCTGCCCAGTATTATGTCCTTCTTTTACAGAAAAGCTTTTTTGGGTGGAGATGAAGAAATAGTGAAGGAATCTACAATTTCCATGTTTATTTAAAATACGAATCAGCAGGTAATCAATAACAAGAGGTATGAAGATACCATCTCAATGAATCTTCCCTTTCTAGATAAGGTGCCCTTCCACCACATGGTAATATATAACATTGCAGAGCTGCCTTTCCAGCATATTTTACCACAGCCTTGCCAATGATATAATAAGGCAACTGGGAATTACTGTGTTCTTACACTGCATTTGGTATTGTTTTACACTTGTGCTTTGAAAGGAGAAGTGAAATAGGTAAGAATTAAGCCTATTAGTAAAACTATAAGCCAGAAACTTGTACAGCAGGGGCTGGTAACGTGCCCAACTACTGCTGTTGTAGATACCAGTGCTTAGCCTATTGTAAATTTGCTCATGTTCGTGGTATTTAGGCGTCAGCAATGAGTTATTGTTTCATGTTCCACATTAACAATAAAACCAGAGCTTTGCCTGAAGTTTTTGAATGAGCTGAGGGGTCTGTTTTGCTGGTGTTGAACAAAGAGATGCAAACCAGGAAGATGAATGTAAAGGATTTGGAGAAGTGCTGTTTGGATCTGCTCATTCGACTCCTGGTGCTTGTGCAGTGAGCGCTGCGGTGATTTTCTGCATTTCTTTTTCTGGTGTTTGTTCTCCATGCTACTGGTTATGCATTTTCTCTCAGTGAGGTGGTGAGGGTTTGGTATGTGAAAGGATCTCTTCTCCAAAATCTATATAGTCCATGATATTTGCCATACGCCTTGAACCTTCTGTGTGGTCATGTGTACCCATTCCGGAAAGATGATAGCTTTCTGGTAAGAATCGGGTGATAAATCACAATTGTTCCTTTAACTGAGGTAATTGCAATCCTGAATTTGCTTAAGTGTTTAACTTTTCATACTACTTTATTCCAAACTTAGAGGTGATCTGAATGTTGTTTTCTTCAGCAACCAGGATGAGTAGAAACACTACGTAGGTGGCTGGCTAGGGGTTTTATCACATCTCCAAAATAGAAACAATATTCCTTTTCATTTGTGTGGAGACTTTTGCCTGAGGATGTTAATGCAGCTTTATAACATTCTTGGGAAGGAGAAGAACATTATTAAATCCAGTCTGCCAGTAGAGTAGATTTAGTCACACTACAGCAGAGACAGTGTACCCCAGTGGGGAGCAGAACTATATTTTCCCCATCTCTGGAGTTTAGAGCTTATATTGGACAAAGTCGCACGTTCTGACTTAAATCGGGGGATGTCTTTTGTGTGGCATGAATAAAAATAAAACAGGATAGCACTCCCAAGATTTCCCTTTGAGACACTGAGACACCGGTAAGAGTTGTCTCATTCAGGAATCAAAGCTCATGGCAATCCAAACCCAAAGGAATATATAGGTTCTTGTTATGGTTTAAACCCAGCTGGTAACTAAGCAGCTGCTCACTCACTCCCCTCTTTCCCCCATTCAAGGTGTGATGGGGAGGAGAATCGAAAGAATGTAAAGCTGGCTGATGCCATGGGTAGTTCCCTTTGAGAACTGTATTTCTTTTTCTCACTTTGAAATAGTTTTTTCTTCCCCTTTTTGTTTTTATTCACCCTAATTTCATAGAATCACAGAATAGTTAGGGTTGGAAAGGACCTTAAGATCATCCAGTTCCAACCCCCTGCCATGGGCAGGGACACCTCACACTAAACCATGTCACCCAAGGCCTCATCCAACCTGGCCTTGAACACCGCCAAGGATGGAGCGTTCACAACTTCCCTGGGCAACCCATTCCAGTGCCTCACCACCCTCACAGTAAAGAATTTCTTCCTTATATCTAATCTGAACTTCCCCTGTTTCAGTTTGAACCCGTTACCCCTTGCCCTATCACAACAGTCCCTAATGAATAGTCCCTCTCGAGCATCCTTTGGCACACAGAAACTGGTGGAAGTTTGTTGATGAGACACTGCCTCTTTGTTACATTCATCCTGGCAGGACTGTTAAAGCACTCCTTTCCTCAGTGCTCTTGTCCTCTTTCTTGCTTTGGAGGTATACTGATCAATTTGCATAGAAGACAGCATCTTGGCTTTGATCCCATAGATTTTCCTTATGGTCTAGTAACTACCATTGTAACTATGGTCAGGTAATGCAATTAACACAAGTTATTTATGACATTTACTGAAGACATTTAGGAAAGAGCATGTGGGAATTTATTCACAATGGTACTGTGAACTAAGTCTTCTGCTTTAAAGTGCTTGACTGTGTGCTTGCTCCATGAGGTAGAAGAAACTCCTCCTTCATCTTGTTCAGGTTCCCTGCTTTCTGGGGAATCCACACAAATTCTACCTGTCTTAGAAATGCCTCATTGTTTGCAGCCAGGACATAAATAGATGTGTTTATGTGGAAGTTGATTAAAAAACAAATAATCCAAATAAAAAGCTTACTGTGTGATGAATTCTACATGCTTGCGTAAGGAATCAATACCCTCTTTGATTTTCACGGTATGGATTCAATTTATATGTGCTGAGAGAAGCAGGAATGCCCTTTTCTAAAGGAAACAAAACGATTCTTTAAGTTGTTTATATAGAGTAATCTATTTGCAGATGAAGGATATCATGTGCAAGTGTAATGGATCTGTCAGTTACAAATTATTTCCATATATATAAAAAGAGATCAAAGATATAAGCTTCCTAAAATAGACTTCTTTATGTAATTATTATAAAGTACTACCAGAGGCAAAATAAATAGAGGCTCATCATGGTGATAATATACATAGAAAGTTGAGTTCAAGCCTAATAAGGAAAGTATTTTGCTATTATTGCTGTTCATATATTTTAATTACTTATAAGCATACTATCAAGAATAAGACAGGGGCTTTACAGATAAAAACATTAGAAAGCTGCTAGCTTTTTCCTTTTACTTGCTTACAGGTTTTGACCACTATGATTTTGTTCAAAATGTTTTATGTGGACTATCTGGTGCCAGTTCAAAGTGGGAAGGCAATGAGAATAATGTAACAGAGGTTTGAGTATTTGACTCAAGTGAAAGGAACCAGCAACTGGGCTAATTTATAGCATGAAGCATCATTCCAGTTGTTTTTGCTAGGAAAATAAGGTATGAGCTTTCAGGTTGTTTTTCTTGAGTAGCTTTGTATAACCCTTGTATAGTTTCAGCAGAGGTGGAGAAATCACAGTTAAGATCCTGGAAGCATTTTTGCAGAAACCTTAACTTGGATGTGCAGAAGCAAAGATTTAGTGCTGTTTATAAATGTTTCTAGGGCTCTGGCTTAGAAGAAGAAAATAAGTAGCAGAGTTTTTAGTTCACCCTGTTACCAATATAGCAATGTTCAGCAGAAGATCCAGTAGCTAGAGGCACTGCTGCTGGTTCCTGCCCCCCTTCCTCAAATGAAGCAGTTGCTCAGTGCAGTCTTTTTGTGTTCTTTTTTCTTTTCTGTTTTACTTTTTTTTCCCAGTAGTCATTTAATTATTATTTGGCCAAGCTGCACTCACTGCAGTATCTTTCATACTAATTCAGGCACTCCAGCTTTTGAATAATTAATGTTGACTGTGCTCAAAACTCATGTTGAACCTTTCCAGCCCTGAGTCATGTCGAAGAGTAAGAACTAGTTTTGATGTGAAGACCACTGTGCCCAACACGAATAACTAACGTGTGTCTAGACTGGTCTAATATATGTATTCTGTAAGTAATCCGTTGACCTTGCTGTCTTGGCCAGTTTTAAGACTGTCTGAGTTACTGTCTGTCTTTTCTCTGGGGACTCTTGTGTTGCTGCTTTCAAGGTTTTTCTCTCAAATATCTTTTTCCTCCCTCACATGTAATTCTTGCTCTAACTCTTAATTCTGATCACTGTATATTTTAACCTTTTCCATCCTGACAGTATTGGCAATACTTAATCCAATAACTTTATGAAACCATTTCATTTTAGCCAAATCCAAGTCCAGCTTGTGTGTCATAGCTCTAGCTTTTACTAAGCAGCCCACTGCCATCTACTATTACCACTTCTTATCTGTCCTTTAACCAATTCTTGTTTATAAATATAAAACTTAATTTTTCATTTCAAGTCTAGCAACTCGCAGTGGGGAGTGTTTTCATGGAGTTCAGACAGGCAGTCAAATGCACCATGTCCTCCAAGTTCACTAATTTGTGTAGGTTGATAAAAAATTGCTTTCTGCATGAAATTAAATATCCTGGGAGAGAGGATGTTTTGAAAGCTGTGTGGCAAGACATGTTCATATAGTAATTAATATTCAGTGTAGAAGAGAATTTGGCTTTTAATTTTCACAAGTGTTTTATGATGGCAGTCGTGCTTTAATACAGAGAGCACTTCATAGCTAGAGAAAATAGATAACTCTATTATCCATAAACAACAATAGAAACTATTCATCAAGTTGTTTATGGATTTTTAAGATTTAGTGAGGCTTACTTTTAATTTTAGTTTCTACCAAGCCTTCCTGATTTATCACTTCAGCATCTCTCAGTTTATTGTAGTGCTGAACTGAGCACAGTCTCCCCTCCATAAATAAAGACACCCCATTATTGTATTGTTTGTTAGTACAAAAGTCAAAAGTAATATTTAGGCATTAAATTAGTGGTTGTCTCCTCTGGTTTGTTCTGTTGTCTCATTAGCAGGCCTGTTTGGCTGTAGACGGAAGATAAAATAGGAACATAAAATCTGTCTCAGTGAGCTCAGGTGGTCCTTGCCACCCACTGTCCCTTTTCCGGGGCCAGGCTCTCCCAGGTCTTCTGAGCAAAGAGGAGCATAGCTGAGAGCAGGCATTTCTGGAAATGCTTGCCAAGAGGCAAAATGGCTTCATAACCTTCCCAGAGTCTCATCTGTTGCCCTGAAGATGAAAATGTGCACCTCTTCCATGTCTTTTTTAGTAATTTCAGTAAGACCCCATTAATTTGGTGGAGAAATGAAAGTTTGTATGGTCTAACTAAGCCACTGGTTTTCCTCATACCTTGAGAAATGAGTTTAAAATACATACGTGAAGTTGTCTTTTGATTTTACCACATCTAAAATACCAATCAGCCAATTGGTATCAACATGGGGTGTTTTCATGTGTGCAAAATTTGCATTTGGAAGTTTAAAATTTCTTTTGAAATCAGGCAGTTGTGGAACGGCTGCAGGAAAGGCAGAGGCCGGTGTACACTGCGCTCGGTTTGATAACTCTAACATTGCCCTGCAAATAATTCAGGCCTTAATTTTTAGGCAGGGAATACAGTCCCGATAATATTGGAGTATATTTAAAGGCAAGTGAGAAGTTGAGGGGAAGGAAGAATTCATTAAAAAGCTGTACAAAAAGAGAAACCAGATACCAGTGACTGTTTGTGCAGCCCTCCCTCACACGTGCATGTTTTCTGCCCTTTCCATCAGTTTAAGGAATTTTCTCCTCCAGAGAAGAGGTCAAACCTAAAGGAATCTTCCCATGCCTGCTAGGAACCTGCAGGGTAGCTCCGTGCCATAGAGATGAGTTGTGAGTGTGATGGGCTATGCTGTTTTATCCTTGTTAGACCAGTTTTTCTCAGAATTGGGGATAGAGCCTGGCAGTGTAAATGAAAAGTGGTTTTATTGCACCGAGAAGTGAATTTGTGGTTGGAAATGGGTAGGAATCACTGCTGCAAACTGGCATGACTAAGCATCTTTGTCTCCAGTTAAATGCTCACAAGGGCCAAAATTGAAAGATAAACCAGTTCTAATATCTTTATGTCTTCTGGATGCTATGTTGGCTGATCACTCTGTGATGGCAAAATTGATCTCTCTTCAATCTTAGTCCCATTATTCTATCTTATCTTCCTTTCTAAATGTAGTGGAGGAGCCAAGCACACCAAACACTAAGGTTGGGGTGGTCTCATGTGAAAAACTGATTTTTCAAGAAGAAAAATTCCAAAGAAGACAAAAATTATTGATCCAATTTGCGTGTTCTTCAAAAGAACAATAAAAAGAAAGTTTGGCTTCTAAAATCCTGTGGAGGTGAAAGCAAGACTTGCCTGTATGTTAAAGGAATACTCAGTGGCACATGGGATTAAATATGGATTTCCTTTCCTGGATGAGTGCCCTAGTGCTTCTGCTGGTCATGTACCTGCATGTACAGAGTGCTCTGTATAATGTGCTACTGTAAGGGGGACCTGGCAGAGATGTATTTCAAGTCTGAAAATGTGAGCTTCTGAAACAAAACCTGGCCTATTCCAGTCCCTCCATGGAAAGCTGACTTCTTTCTTAGGGTTTATTTTTAATGCACTCTTGACATCTAGCAATGGGATTTCTATCACTCCCTCAGCTGGTGGTTTGGAGGCTGATCTATTATTTCCAAGATGTGTTTGCCAAGACCTGAAACAGTACTCAGACCTTTCCTGTTCTTCCACATCCTTAATTCAGGTTATAGCTACAATTTCAAAGGTAATCATAGAGGTTCTGAAAAGCAAAAAGAAAGAGTGTTTTTACTGGGCTATTACCTTTGTCTGAAAGGGGAGAGTGAGGAAACATCAATATTTTGCATGAAATAATGGAAAGTGTCCCTCTTAATGGTGGATAAAATACATGTATTTGCACTCAGTTAATGACTGCGCATTTTAGTATTTGTAAAACATGGAAATATTTAGATTTCTCCTGTTATTTGTGTAAACTTTGGGCCAAACAGCATTTGACAATGGTGCTCCAGTTGCTGCAAAGCTTTTTTTCTGGCCTTCTCCTGGGAAAAATAAACCACATTAAGAGAAGCTGCAGGTAGTCATGGTTCTTCCTAGCCAAGTGCTAAAGCATTCAGCCTCATAGCCACAGAGGTGAACTGAGCTATAAACTGTGGATACAAAGCTGTGCTGTAAAGCACTTTATAACCTACCAGCACAATGTACTATTTTGCAAAGCAATTTATAGCACTATTCAAGCCCGGCCAGAAAAAACGCATTGCCACCATGCAGGTGAGGAACATGTTATAAAACATGGCAGACAGGACAGTTCTGAGTCCTGCTGTAATGGGGGCCCTCTGAATGTACCAGAAAGATGCTCAATGTGTATTAAGAAGGAGGTGAGGTCTTGTCTGTAGTCTAGGGAGGTGATAATCTGTACTTCCTCATGTTATTTATATCCAAAGATACTGCGTTCTGTCCCTGATACAATCTCTGTATTATCTCTGGTATGTATAGTCTCCCTCAGGCTTCTTGTGAAAATGAGGCATTTATGATTTCCTTGGAAAATTAGATTTTACCTAAATACATCCACACTGATTACAGAAAGCTCTGCAAAAATCCTCACATTTCGGGTTGCATGAATGTTTCCATTCTAATTCCTTGACTTCTGCATTAAAACTGTGTGCGTTTTCCTCCTGAGGAGTTGTTTTTCCATCCTGATTTCTGCCTGAAGACTAATACATGGTTTTTCAACCTGGAATAAAAGTTGTTCAGCTGGTTGTGAACAGGATGCTAGGCAGAAATATTATTTTTCTTATTATTAAATAAGCACAAGCAAATAGGTCTTGCAGCTCAGGTTATATCCTTGATTATTCACTGCACCATATTCATAGCTTGAATAGATTTATAGTCTTTAAGGGATAATTCAACTCTTAAAAGGGTTAAGCAGAATTTGTTTATGGTACTACAGTAGTTTCTTGTTGATTTATCTTTGGCAGTTCCTCTAAAGAAAGTTTGCCAATGTCTAAAGAGGAAGCATATAGGGTTTCTTTAACATTAAAAATATGACTGCATTTGAAAGAAAAAAGGCTTTAGAGGAAAACTTCAGCAGTTTAGTGACCGCTTTGTATTGAACAATGGCACCATGAGTTCCATAGCCCACAACTGGATCTGGAAGACAACAGTTTGTAGAAAACAACCCAACCTGCAATTTCTGTTGAGACTGTTCAGCCTGTCTTACCTGTATTACAGCAGCACCATAGGGGATCACGGAGAAAAGCTTGGTACAGGAATTTGGTTTGTTAAATGTCATAGCAATAAATGCAACAATATTTTTGTGGAAAAGAACTGGGGCAGATACTTAGCGCAGCAGCTGATACTTCTAGTAGGAAAACGTTTGGTTTTGGTCACTGGCAGGATGCTCAAAATCGACAAAATGCCTGGAAGTTAGAGGATTCATCTTGATTTGCATTGCTTTGCTCTGTAGAAAAGGGGCCAGCAAGGAGGTTTCTCTGCCTTCAGAGAAGGAGGAAAAAGCATATTTGGACAGCCGAGATGCCTGGTGATTGCTACTAATCCACGCCAATGTGCCATTCCTCATGCTTAATAAAATGCAAGTGAATGAATTATTACTTCATTTGTAAATCACCAGCAGCACATGAAGTCATAAAGAGGGGGTGTATTTTGAGTTTTGGCAGGTACGGATGGAGAAGGAAATTGTTTGCCAAATCCATATAGCCGGCCATGGTTCTACCTTTCTGTTTCTTTCTATTTAGCTCTTCTGAAGAAGTGCAACCTTTAAAAATTAATCAATGCGGTAATGATAAATGCAACAGTGAAAGGGAAAGGAGGAGACCTTAGTTTAAAGGAAGACTTGGCAATCATGCAGAAACATCCTTAAGCGAATATTTGGAGTTTTTATGTAAACCAGACCACTGCATTTAAAAACACTTGAAACAGAGTATAAAGCCCAAGCAACCGAAAGCTGATTTTAATTTTTAATCATAGCATATCTGAAATTTACCGAGCAGACTTAAAGCAAGGCATTTACTTCATCTTCACTTCTTAGTTGCAAACTTCTCTGTGCCTACTAAGAGAGCGCTAGAGTGGTGCTTGTTGCTGGCACGCTTCTACCTCTCTTGTTCAGTATCATCAGAGTATGTTTGAGGTTCTTGTAAAAGCTCTAAGAGTAAAAAACTAATCAGCACCTTCCAATTTCATATGTTAAATTCTTCAAAGAATTAGGTAAAAAAAAGAGCATTGGAGGTGTATGTTGGTAAAGCAGCGGTATCGTATACCAGCTACTACAAAATTCAGTAGATTTGCATGCATATATCTAGAAATCTGTCTAGCTAAGTTATCACAACTAAGTGTTTTGTATCACCCTGTGTATTTGAAGTATGGCCTGGTTGCAAATTCTCACATGAAAATGATCATCTGGCTAATTGGATAGAGGGGGGAAAATACTGGATGAGTCTGAATGGATGTAGGTGAATGTTTTGCACAAAATCACTGCACACTGTATAAAAGAGGTAGGATGATGTGGAATAAAGGGGTTTAGACCAGAGTTTTCATTTTACACACCTTGAAAGGAGAAGGGAGTTTGTTACAATGGGTTTCAAGGGCGGCGTTGGGAAGTGGTTGTGACTCTGAGGAGGTCACAGACAACAAACGTTGACACCCTGCAGAGGTGGGGAAAGAGCTCCCATACCTCTGCACTTTGGTGTGCCAAGAAAATGGAGAGTTTTCTTAGAAGTCCGTCAGTAACTCTTGATAAGAGTAGACCGGGCACAGAGGGAGCCTCTAAAGTGCACGGCTGAGTGCAATGAAGATGCCTTTAATCAATGCTTGCTTTTCTGTATTGTCAAGTCTAAAGCAGGCATGGAAAGAGAAATCCAGTCTCAGATTTTGGAGCAAGTCTGAGGTAAAAGTAACATGCTGTAGTTGTCAGGGCTGTCTGACAGGAAGGCAGCTTTGATGTGCTTTATTTGCAGTAGGTTGGCTTGTTTTTGCCCAGCACAAACTAGCTTCTTGTTCTCTCTCCCATTCCTTCATGTAAGTAGATGTTAAATAACAAGGACCTTGTCCCCCTCTCCAAGTTATAGGAAAATCTACAATATTGATGGCAGTTTGATGAGAAATTCATACACAGGGATGTTACCAAGCCCCAGGGATGATGAGGGTTCATCAGGCAGTCATCTGGGTGCAGCCTTTAGCTCCTCTTGCGTAGCTCTCTAATGGGGCAAGTCCGGTGGAAATCAGATGCTCAATTACAGATCAAAGCACATCTTGCTAATCTCCTTGTACTGCAAATCAGGATTAGAATGGTTTCTTTAATCCTATTAGCTAAAAACTATTAATTCCTTTCTCCTCTCAAATGGTGTTTTGGAGACAAGTTCTACAGACCTCATGTTTTAAATAAAACCCATGACATTATAATTTGGGGTTTCTAACATATACTTTTTGTAAATGATACACTGAGGAGCTGCTTACAGCATCCTTGGGGGATCCAAGGGTTGTGAACACCTCTGGGGTATCTTTTCCGTTGGCTTGAGGAAATCCCGTGCATGTAGGTGCCTACCTACGCCTTCGTGAGGCATTCAAGGCATCCAAAATAATTGCCTAACAGAAGCAAGCTAAACCTTTTAATGTCAATCCCTTGTTTCATACTGTGGAAATGACTAAGCTGGATGTGCTGATGGCTTGCATGCTCCCCTGTTGTGTTTCTTCTGCCAAATGAAATGTGCTTTTTGACATCAGTTAACTTCTCTTGGTTAGTTTTGTCTACTTGGGGCACTTTAGTGAACACCATATAGAGGTAATGAGCCAACAGTGCTAGAGACCAAAACATTGACACTGCTTCAGAAGTGGTGCAGCATATTCTTTCCCTGCAACGCCATGTCATCAGTGTGCCTGGTCATAGATTTACGGTGTAGGCACTTGTCACTGTGGAAGTAGGCAAAGGCCACTATATTACACCGTGAAGCAGGCTGGAAGAAGGCTGCAAATTTCACTCTTTAGATTAGTGGGTTTAGTTATTGCAGAGCAAAGAAAAAAGTGCCTGAAGCCTGTAATTGAAGCCTTTGCACTTCTGAAGTACACCAGCTTGTATTACTTTTGAAACTTGTCCCATTATTGTTAATGGAACCTGTTCATAAAATCTGCTTCCCCAAATGCTTACCAGAAAGAAAGCACTGCACAGCAAGATTTATAATTATAGAGAGATGTCTCGTCTCGTTTTTGTACTTCTTAGTTTATTTGTGCTTTATGTATTATATAGAAACATATGAAATAGAATAAATAGAAAACCACACATGATAGGGGGAAGGAAGAGAAATTAAAAGACATACCCAAAAGAGAAAAAAAATGTGTTTCCATGTATGTCATTTCCATCAGTACAGTATATCAAGTTAACTAATAATCTGTCTCCTTGTTTATAAGACTGTCAGTCTTTGCCAGATGATGGACTGAAGCACAAACACTTGAGCTGAAAGCATAAATCCGTGCTTTGTACTGATGAGCTCCCTGCCACAGCCAAGATGGTCTAGCTGCCTTCCTGGGTCATGTCCCAAATGGCATGCAAAGCACATTCTCTGAGTGGAGCAGTCTGTGGTGAAAGGTTGTTTTAACAGTGTATGGGATTTTTTATGCTGCTGCCAGTGATGGGATACTCCAGAGTCTTTCAGGCTTTTGGTTTGACCATCAGCCCAACTTTGCTTTCTGAAAACTTTGCAGAGATTTCATATGAAGGCTGGAGACTGAGAGAAGTGGCAGGAAAAGGAAGATGAGGTGTTTCTGTAGCCAAGAACTGAAGCATCTGCCCAGTACTGAGTTTTTCTGGCAAGCCAGGCCTGGTCAGTACAAAGCTCTGGGAAATTAAAATACCTCCTTATGACTGACACAGATTTATAACTCTCCATCAGTTCTGTTTTAGCTCATAACTATCCTTTAAATACCCTTATTAAGATACATACCTTGCATAAAATTGCACAACTGATAAAATAATGCAAATATGTAGATAAATTAAAGCTTCTTCATTTAATTACTGTAGGTGACTGAAGGACAGTAGGAACAGGGAGAATTTAAATAGGCTGAGCTGGAATGCAGAAACAAGTGGAAAGTTTTCAAATCTCCCCTGTCAAAAGCAGAAACTCTTGTAATATTGATCCTTTGCTCTGTATTAGTTTAAGTGGTAGACATGCCCCTTATGGAAATTTATGGAAGTGCTTTGGAGATATCTATTTAGAAGACTTAGCTGCAGGTTTATTGTTGCCATTGATTATAATTTGAAGTGACTCATTGGCTTTCCTGTATGTTAAGGCATGAGATCTCTTCATTTTGCGTGTAGATTCACATCTCAGTTGATGCAGTTTATGAAATATGGGCCCTTTGCCTTAAGAATAGAGGCAGCACGAAACATTGAGCATTAGCTGCAAAAAATTAGCTTCTGCACTGTTGTGTTTAGGACTTGCTTTGTAGAAAATTGTTTCTTTTCACTGCAATTTTGCTGTTATGGAGAGGAAAGATAGCGGCACACTGAGCCGTAGCAGGGCAGTCCATTAGAAAGTCTCTCTTTGATCAGAGTAGATGCATAACTAATTGCACCTTGTCTTTTCACCCAGTGGATTGAGGCACTTCAGGTGGCAGTGGCGTCTGTCCTTTTGAGTCATGGTGTGACCTCATATTGATCCTTTCACTTCTAATTGAGCAAATCTCCTCAGTTAGCAACCTGCAAAATGGTAGTGATAATTGTTACCTAGCCAGAAGAAGTGTTATGAAGTCCAATTAGTGAATGTTCTAATGTTCATGGGTGAAAAAAATAAGAATGTACAAATGCTTTGATTTTTCTCTTTTAAGACTGTATCTATTAAATCTGCTATTGTGGTGTTGTTCACAGTGCTTTCATGTATAAGAGTGGTCATCTAAGAGGGCTTTGCCATCCTGAAATATTGTAGGTCTTGACCAGCCTTAAATACAAAGGTTTTTTTCTCACAAATGTAAGGAAAATAATGCTTCAGAGCCCTTCTCTTCCTTTCAATAGGGTTTTCTAAAGGGAAACTTTTAAATAGGAATGCAAAGCAAATCGTAGCACTTCAATAAAAGCCTCATCTTGGCACTGTGTAAGGAGGCAAGTAACTTTTCACTTGTGAGTCTCCCTGTAAGTTTGCAAGGTCTACTTGAGTAGAAGTGTTTCCGAGACAGACAGTGTTACCTGCCTTTTTGACAAGCTTAGATGATTCTGTCTCTGATCTGTCTTTGTTCTTTTTTGGTCTTTTTTTTGTTCTTTAAGGTTTATCTCTATGTCAGTATTTCAGCACTTCCTAGGTAAATTAGACTCACCACAGCAAACCTCCTGGTAGACTTCATGGGCTCTTCTCCCAAGTGGCTTTCTCCTTACAGATGTTGCTCATTAAAGTACTGTTAAATAAAGTATGCTTCACAAAAAAATCCCCAAATCCTACAAGTTGTCCTCCTGATAATAAAACATTTCCTAGCTTGGTGTTCTTGGGGAAGCCAATCCATTGGTCAGAGGTATTGTAGGCCCGGCTCTGCTGTGTTTCGTGCTGAGCTCCTAAAAATAGCCTCCCCAAGGACGTCTCCTGCCTGATTGTCATAGACTGAACAATAAATAAATCTATAGGCAAAGAAATTATAGTCCTGATAATATGAATAGTTGGAATAGGAGAATCAGTAGAAATGCGCTGTAATTGCCTTCCAGTCTGAGATTGTGGTGTGGAGCCAGGTAGAGGGCTAGCCAATGGTTTTGGCCTGATTTACCATGTAATCATAGCAGACTATGAAGTGTGTTGTCACTTAACACAATGGCATGACTGGCATTTCAGAAATATGGTTCTAATTTCTGCTGTGAGCTGTAGGAAAAGGTAAATGAGGCAAGTGACCTCCTTGTCTTCTCCTCTTTGTCCTCTTCCCCCACTGCAGCTCAGAAAGTCTGTGTGGGACTAGGCTCAATTGCTGTAGCCTGATACCCAGCACGTGATAATGAGGTGTGACACTGGGGCACTGTCTGAGAAAAGCCTGGTTAAACTAAAGTTATCCTGGTGTTTCGTTTAATTAAGTGCAGGTTTCAGTAAGCAGGGGATAAGATTCCAGCTCCGCTGTGTTCTTACACATCTCCCTCTTCTATTTTGTGTGTATGAAATAATAGATTGGCCAATCTTTTTCTTGCTGTTGATTTAATAATCTAGTGGTGTAATGACAGAAGACCTTCCTACCATATATTTACATTGAAGAACAGTTGTTCTTTGGGATTTCATTCCCGGAAACCATACACTGTTGTCCGCTATTTTGTCTGCCTGTGCATTTATGGTTAAAAGCGTCTCTCATACACCTTCACTTACTGCAGTGCAGAACTTGTAAGGACATCTTGAAGTTTCATGAGGTGATTATGGTTCCAATTTAACGGTTAGGCAGGCCATAATACCGTTCTTATTTAATTATATAATTACCTTCCATTCGTTTCATAAACCATTAAGGAAAAAGAAGTGTGGTTAGATATTTGACCATAGTTTTGACAGCCTAATCCTTGCCTGGAGCAAGGGCTTCTCTTCGCTGCTCTGTCATTTGAAGATTATGCAAGCTCCTCCTTATTTTTAATTTTACACTTGATTAATTCTACTTTGTTTATGAATTTGTTATTTGTGGCTGACTCCCCAGGATGCTAATTGCTACTGTAAACTACAGATACTGCTGAGCTAATGCATTCTGAAAATACCAGGAAAATAAAGGATGCCATGAATGTACCATTAAAAAAAGAGCCACTGATTTGTCAGATGAAATGGATAAAATAGAAAAAGATAGATTCTATATTCTTTACTTCTGTTGGAGAAAATGCCCATCTCCACTTTATTTATATCATAGATCATAGAATAGTTAGAGTTGGAAAGGACCTTGAGATCATCTAGTTCCAACGGATGAGAGTGGATGTGATAAAAAAAGGGGGTTTTTGTATTTGTTCTTGCATTTGGTACATTTTATTCCATAATTATTAAGAGAGTATGACTCTGCATAGTCCAGTCAAAATTTCAAGGTTATCTAGACCATAATATTTAGGAATTGGGTCCTGGATAAAGTCTTAATCTAAGTGAAAGGAATAGAAAAATTGATGGAATCAATCTTACAAGTTCCTTGCCTTCTCCTTTCATTGCTGCCTTTTTCCTAGTGAAGAGAAAGTAAGAGATCAGTGCAGATCAGCTGCAAGAAATACAAACCAAGATATCAGTCCTTTCATAGGGAGAGTTGTCCTATTGGATATGTGATGATCTGGATGAGAATCAGAAAAGAAATTTGTTGCTACGTTGATCTTCCAGACCAAGTGTGAAAGCCTAATGAGGAGTCTCCCATGCGGAGTTTGGCTTTTGGTGGAGGACTCTGGATGGACATCCAGATGTTGTGGAACTTTTGAATAGCCTTAGGTGAATCGGTTTAATAATTAGAACTTGAGTTTTGTACTTTCACCAGTGTAGGCATATTTGTGTTTATCTGCTGTAATAAGATGTCCTGGGGAGCTCTCCTTCCCTGCCAGCGTGAGAGGAATTTTCTGCATCATACTGGTTTTCCCTATATCTCTTAGGTTTCAAGGTGGCATCTCCTTTCTGTGGTTCAGGATGGATTTTGTCTGCTGTATCCATCTTTTCCCGAAATGTGACTTGTTCTTTATCACTTTTCCCGGTTCAACATGGATTTTGTCTGCCTTATCCAATTTCCCCAAAATACGACTTGTTCTTTATCCCACTCAACAAAAGTCCTAGCTTCATCTTTTGGGCAATACTGAGATTTTATATCCTTCTTTCTTCTGGCAGGACAGTGGATTACTATGTGGCAGTGAGAGGCACTTCATAGTAGCATTCTCCCCTCTTCAGTCTTCATTAAATACCTTAATTATCATGTGTGTGGCTCCAGGCTGCCTTTTCTTATTTGAAGCCTACTGTAGGAACACTGGTACTACTATATATGTCAGATTACCTCAAATATTTAGACACTTGTCTTCAATGTTTGACTATTAACTTTATCTGAATACTGATGAAAGGGAAAAAGAAGGTGCTAAGACCAAGTGCAATATTATCCTCCCCAACAAGTCCTCTGATGCGGGATGACTTTTGCTCTGGCTCACTGCAGGATTCCTCTTACACCTAAACTTTGAGAGTGTTTTGAGATCAACAAGCAAATACTTGCAGTGAAAAGCATGGTGTTACTTCTCAATAAGGAACACAGGAGTTAGCTGTAAAATAGGTGGAGATCCTTATAGGAGTTGCTTAGCTGGCTGTGACTTTCCTCAGTGGCGTTTAGAGTGTTTAAGAGTCAAGGTAAAAGAATACTTGCCTGGAGGAACAGACAGACCCATCATGGTAGTGTCTGCCAGCTGCAGGAGTTTCATTTACAGCCCTGAAGAACTGTGCTGTGCCATGTTTTGTCAGTGAATTACTATAGTGAAGGTGCTAATAGCTCATTATACAGCAAAGAGGTGGTGGAGATTCTTGCTGATATATCTGGAGAGCCTGTGGAAGTGTGATGGTTCAGCTAGAAAGGCATCACTGGCCACTCTGGATTTTCTGCAGTTTCTGCCAATATCGAAGCAAAATACTATTTGCAGTGTTTGTCCGGGAGCTAGGGCTGTGTGCTGTGTTTTTCTGCTGTGTTTGGGCTGAGACTTTGCATTTTCATTGGGAAACATTAACATGCTGTAATATCCTGAGGATGAAGCAATTACCTTAATAGATGCTTCTGTCTTATTGCATGGTCTAGACTAGAGCGTGTTACTTGCATTCCCTTTCTCAGTGTTGCCTTCTGAAAATTGAAATATTTACCACCAGACTCCTGCAGAGTCTTCAAAATAGTGTAAAAGTATTGCATTGTGTATTAATGTAGCTTAATAATAGTCATATGCAGAGATTAGAGACTGACATAGTTTGTGCAGAAGTTAAAAAAGCTATTTCATTATCTTTATTTAATCGTGCAAATGTGAAATCTCTGTGGCCTAACGTTCATCTCCTGGACCCTGGGATTTTTGTTTAACTTGGGTCCAAATCATAGAACAGTTTGGGGCTGGAAAGGACCTTAACATCATCCAGTTCTAACCTCCCTGCCTTTAGGCATTCTAACCCCAGCAATGCCACCCAAGCCTCTGTCCAACCTGGCCTTGAACACCGCCAAGGATGGAGCATTCACCATTTCTTTGGGCAACCTGTTCCAGTGCCTCACCACCCTCACAATAAAGAATTTCTTCCTTATATCTAACCTGAACTTCCCCTGTTTAAGTTTGAACCCATCACCCCTTGTCCTATCGCTGCAGTCCCTGATGAAGAGTCCCTCTCCAGCATCCTTGTAGCCCCCTTCAGATACTGGAAGGCTGCTCTGAGGTCTCCACGCAGCCTTCTCTTCTCCAGGCTGAACAGCCCCAACTTTCTCAGCCTGTCTCCATACGGGAGGTGCTCCAGCCCTTGATCATTTTCATGGCCTCTTCTGGACTTGCTCCAACAGCTCCATGTCCTTCTTATGTTGAGGATACCAGAACTGTACACCTTCATTTTTATGACAGTTGGGTTCTCATGGCCTCTGCTCTGCTCTCCTTTGACACCATGTAGTACTTTGAACTTCAGTTCTAATACTGAATGTGGAGTTTGCAGGTCCTGAAATCAAATCAAACATTAAATCAGGATGTACCCAGTAACTGTTTAACTTGATTAGCATTTTGACTGCATAGGGAACCTGAAGAGTGTTGGATAGATGCAATATAAGGCTTTGCAGTGGCTGCAAAATATATTACTTGTTTAATGTCAGCACTAAATAATGTAATGTTGATATCGTTGTCAAATGTCAATTTTCATTGCTATTTTCAGTGCAGCTTGATTGCTGGAAAATTTATACATCACAGTTTCAGAAATCTTACAGCTTTGCCATGAAAAAGTAATCTTTAGAGACAGCATTTCGAAGAATGAAGGTTTCTTCACCCCAGACACTAAATTTTAAAGTTAATTCTTAGTTTTTTATTCATTAAGGTCAACAGAGAGGGAGTAAATCTCAGACTTTCAGATTTTAGGTTGTAATTTTGAAAATCTTGTGATCTGAGACTGTTCTTCAGGAAAGCAAAAGAGCTTTCTGCTTTGCATCAGTAATGAAATATCAGACTTCTCATATGAATATTATGATGGCTTAATTAAAAAGTATTTAACCAAATATTTAAATCAGAGCAAATGTAGAAAAAATAACATCCTGATTTAATTAGAAAGCAGTTAAGAAAGATTTACATCACTGTAAATCTGAGAGGTGAATGAAGTATTAGGAAATAAGGAATCCTGCCTTAGAAACATCACAGCTTTGAGAGTGGCTGTCACAAAATACTGATTAATGTTTTGGCCCTGTGGCCAAAACACATCTTTGGATTCTGTTCCCACCACCAAAAGCCTTTGAACAGACACATCAAGCACCTACAATAGATTTTGTCTGAAATTAAAACCTAAATTCTGTTGGCAGTCTTGCTTAAATGTGTTTGTGTCAGTTTGTGGACGTACATTACAAATATTTCTTCAGCATATTTTATTCTGACATAATTTAATGGCTTTCTTTCAAAAGTACGAGTGAATATTAGTCTACTAAATTGCATTACTACTTGGGAACTCCCTCTGGTAGTTTTTCTTAGTCATTAAAAATGCCACAGCAGTCAAATGCCGCATTTTACTTAAGCACAGCTAAGAAGCCTTTATTCTCCAAAGTGGGGCACAGGATCCTCAGCTATAATGTGACTACAGCAGTTTCTGCAGATGGAAGGAAAATTTCAGTTTCTTACATTCAAGACACTTTCAAGGTGAGGCCGTGATTTGTGTCGCTGTAAATCGCATCAGTGAGGTTCTCGGTCAGCTTTCCTTTGATGCGTTGTTAAAATGTTTTGGTGATGAGACACCTAAAAGCCAGCTTGTTGCTGGAGTCGACGTGCGGCTCTGTCATATCTGAAAATGACACTGGAAGAATGTTAAGTCAGGAAAGTAAAAACTGAATTGCAAAGTCAAAGCTTCAAGGGGTTAGGAAATGTAAAAATTAAGGCTTCTTCTATGACTTTGACTCCCGATGGACATTCAAGCTTTTCATAGGCCCCAACATTTTGCTTAAGGTTTCTTTACTTTTCTTTCACTTCCTCAGACATAGAATTTATGTTGAAACCCACATTGCTGTAAAGCTGACAAAAGCTTTTGGGCTTCCTTACCTGCGACTAATTGTGTGCATGCATGTATGGAGAAAGGCAGAAGGGAGGTTTGGACATGCTTGTTAGTCATCCTGCTTGCTTTCCACTCTTCTGACATTGCTGAGACCTTGTGACAAGTGTCCTTTTCCCTTCTGGAATGGCCATGCTACAGATACGGTCCTTGAGATCTTGAGGCTTAGATGTTAAATCTCTTTACTTCCCTGTGTATACACACGAGGTTGTTCTATTTATTTGTTCTGTGAAAGCACTTTGTGCATCTGCTAATTGTTTTCATCCCTTCCAAAGTTATCTTGACAAAGCCATCATCCTTCCATTCTGCCTGAGCTTGTGAAAAAGAGAGGAGGAGGAAAGCAAGCAAAATCAAGATTCCTGCTGACTTGCATGGCAACAGCGATCTCCTTCCAGTTGGAATTAATCAATTGTGTAGTTGTGTGAATCAATTTATCTGCAGCATGCTGTCAACTTATTATTAAGAAAGTGAAAATGAGTGCTAGCTAATCACTTGGAGCAGCTTGGAGCAGGCTTGGTAGTCATGGAAATAAAGTTATGGAAGAAATATCTTCTTGGTATGATGCAGTTCTGCCTTGGGATGCACTAATGGGCCAATTGACCACTCTGTGGAGTTACTTGCAATCGGTGCTAGGATATTTTCCTCCAACTTTGAATGAAGAATTTTGTGGCTTTCAGTGAATTTCAGGAGAATATGTTGATTTACATTTCTGATGAGTTTAGAGTTAGGTATTAGGGTACACATTTGAAGCAAAAAGTACAAAACCAAGAACCACTGGGGCCAGAAAGGGACCCAAGGTTATTAACAGCCATTGGCTCTGTACGAGGCAGCATTTTTCTATATGAACTTCTTAAGCTGCAGAAACTGATAGGAAAACCAGTAGTTCAATGTGATCAGGCAAATGGGTGAAATTGGGCAGTGAACCAAAATCATTTCTTGCTGTTCATGGGGTACATCTGCTCTTATGCAGACAACATGTTTAGTGATGTTTCTCTTCATGCTTAGCTACCATGGTAAGAGGTGCTGTAACAGTGTTAGAGATAAAAAAATACATGTATTATGAATGAAGGAGTCGTGGCTTTTTGCTGTTGTTTTATTTTTGTTTTTCTCAATGAATATACAAACATGGCACTTTTTTCTTTCTTCCTCCAAGTTTTGCTCTACCTTATGATTGATCTTCGAGGAAAATAACTCCTCCTTTCGTTCCTTAAATAGTTATGGTCTCTGTCTCTGTCTACAAGGAAGATAAACATAATAAATAATGCAACATAGGCACTACAAAGACAGAAATGACAGCAGAAGGAAGACTAGTAATTTTGGAGATTTGTGTGGGAAAATGTTCTTGAGCTGCTGTTACCAGAACATTACCATTCTTAATTCACAGATATATTTTTTTAGGGGGTACCAGAAGCTTTCCCACTTATCCTAAGATAGCACATTGAAACCCGTTTCATAACTGGCATTAGTGCCTCTGGAAGAAATTCTTTGAAATCCTGTGGTTTAGGAATAGAAATGGGATGGATCTCCACAAACTCTCTTTTGTGGGGATGCTGATGGTTGAAGACTATTCAGGTGATTCAGACCTTTCATTAGTAGTGGAAGAACCTGTTGCCTTAAACAGTGACAATGACAGCAGAGGAAAATCAGCCTCTTACAGGATATAGAAAGTACTTGGTTAAAAACCCTCAATGTTTTCTACAGCATAAAGTTAGGCAGTGTATGGATACTTTGTCCAACAGGTTATCGTGCCTTCCTTAAATATAATAATAATTGTAATGGAGTATCTGTGACATTAATGGTATAGAGCAACTGTGCATGTGTGTTGGTAACTCCCCAGAGCTGTCAGAAAACCTATAAAGTTGTATCAATCATAGTAAGTATATCATCAAAGACTAGGTAATGAGAAATAAGAGGAACTTGAAGAATTGTAGACAACAAAAACTTGTTCCTACTTCTCAACTAATATTATTTTTGCTTAGAAAGGGTGGTATTACCAGAAGGAAACTACATTTTTGCCTTTCTTTCCTATTTTGTATGTAGATAAAGAAGGATGTTTTGAATATAAATACTAGAAGTACAACATTGTTCCATATCTTAACACTACAGGCGATTGGTTAGCAAGCACCAATGATGTAACAGCATAAATGGGAATACAGAGGTGCTGTTTAACTTTTATCGATGGCTTATACTGATGTCTTCAAGAGAAAACCCCGTGGAGACTGTTGCAGACATCCTGCACTTGAAACTGGCATCTTTTGCAGTCACTTAAGAATACTGTACTGTACATGCAGTGTAAAATTTTATGTCTCTGCAAGTAGGTACTACCTGCGAGTAGCCTATTGGGCAGAACTTACGCTGTGATACTCTGTGAACCCTTCAGATTCAAGCAGCCTAACAGTTTGGTTAAGGCTTCATTGCTAGCTTATCATTGTAAGGCCGTGTGTTTTTCCCCATTTTGTTCATGTACTATAGAGAGCTTCAGAAAACAGCACTGCTAACCAAAAGCAAAGCCTAACATTGAAAATAATATAACAACTGTGAAGATATCGAGGCTATCAGACAAGCAACCTGGCAGTGGATGTTTGCAGATAGATACAAGAAATAGCTAAAAATACCTCCAAAATACTGCAAAGATAAATTCAATTGATTTTTATCTTACTACAAGAGGTTAGAAGTCCAACAGGAGTATGATTAAAAAGTGATGGACACAAAGCTCTCTAATAGCTTCACAGCTGGCATGTAGCATATGAGATTAAATTTCAGCAGTGAAGAGCAGAAAGAAAAACATTCAAGCATCCTTCCATTTTGGTGTCTGGTTGCTGAGGATATCCTTCAAGAACTGAACCCCCCCCAGTTGGTTATGATATGTTGATGGTTTAGAAAACTTAATCTAACTTTATGATCTTTTTTATCTGTCACATCTGAGTGAGTCACACAGTAGTTGAGACTATGCTTGGTTTGTAAGTATGAAATACTTAGCTAGCTTGCATTACACTTAGGTGGTAAATTGATTTATAGTTTAGCGAACAATGTGAAGTTTGGTACCAAAATTGTATGAAATCAGAAGTTATTTTCACCCTCTGGTAGGTTCCTGTTTCTGCTGTGCTAACGCAATCAGACTAGCTTGGAAGTTCAGTTCCTGGACCCCTTTCAGCTAATATTTCTTTTGACAGCATCTTCAGGAATTAGTGAATGTGCTTCAAGATGTGAATGCTCCATCCCTGGCAGTGTTCAAGACCAGACTGGACAGAGCCTTGGGCAACATGGTCTAGTGTGAGGCATCCCTGCCCATGGCAGGGGGTTGGAACCAGATGATCTTAAGGTCCTTTCTAACCCAAACCTTTCTGTGATTCTGTGATTCTATGATTCTATCTGTGATTAGGACGGTGTATGAGAGTGTGCTGTTATTGAAGTGCCCTTAAATTTTGATTATTCTGTAGTGGTTTAAATAAACCTGTAAGTTCAGCTTGTGTTTAAGTATTGTTTTGAATACAAGTCCTTTCCTGAATCTTGAATTTTAAGATTTGACTTTATAGAATGTGGTTATGTCTGAACACCCCCAATATTTTGGCTGACAGCTCTCTCCTAGATTAGGGAGGAGCTTTTATCTCTGCTGTGCAGCTGAGAAGCAAGGAGAGAGAATTCATGACATGCCTCAAGGTGTGCAAGAGTACTGTGGCAGAGCAGGGAATGAAGCCTGGGTCTCCCACGTCCTTCGTTACAGCGATGTCACTAAATCTTGAACGTGTGAACTGCCTTCTTGATTCATTTCTTTTCATGCAGCTGCTCAGTCCCACTTGGACTAAGGAGTGAGAACTGATTTTAGGTATGAACATTTACTCCTTGACTCTGATTAAGGGCAGACAGAAAGCGTACGGTGAGTATGAACAATTGCAGCCAGCACTTGCAACTGCTTCTTGTCCCAGTGATGGAAAAACCTGAGCTATGGCTGGCTAGTACTGCTTTTTCTTAAGCTTCATAATCCCCATTGAACTCAATGCCCGAGTTCCCTGGGCTAGCAGTTGTTAGCCCAACTCTGGGCTAAACCATTTTTTTCTCCAACTGTAGGCCTTGGCAGTGGTGGTTTTTATTAATCTTCTTTTTCAACAATTTTTTCCCCGTGGATAAGGCTGGGATATTGAATCACTACCTTTCTGAAAGCTAATCTAATAATGCAATGATTTTCAGACTCTTAGGTACAAAACGAGAGAAAAGCCTCTTTAGACTTCCTCCTTAATAAGATTTACAGTGTTTTCTATTATCCACAGACATAGTTCCATTCCTAGGCTTGGAATATGTTCGCTTCACAGTCAGGCTTCCTAAATGAATGCCTGATTCTTTTTCCGTCAGTTTTTCATCTCTTTTAATTGGCACTGGTCACAGGCCACTCTTGTCATGTTTTACCACCTCCACTTCAGCGCTGTCTGCTGCTGCTCCCTGAGCTCATCCCTTAACTTCCACTGATCCCCACCTTTCTCTCCTTCAGACCTTTCCATTACATCCTACCAGCTCTGCTCTCTTGTCAGTACAAGACTTCCAGCTCTCATCTTAGCCCTTTTCATGTGCGCCGATATCCGAGAAAGAAATGGCTTGTTTTGTTCAGTTTGCCTTGTTTAGGCAAAAAAACCTTAGAAAAGGTAAGTAAGGTCCAGCAGCCTCTTGCTTCCGATGAGCCTCTGATCTTTTGCAACTTTTGGGATATTAAATACTGAAATTATAGCTTTAAAGGCAGCATTAAGTTGTGTAACATTCAACTTCTGTGTCCTGTAAGATTTATCTGTAGGGAAAATGTCAGGTGTATAACCTTAACTTTCAATTATGTAATTCAAATAACATATCTCGCTGATACACATTTTTACTTTGTACCTTTTCATATATTTATAAATGTATTTTTTAAACTAGATCCTAATTATATCAATAATAACCAACACACACCTACTCCAGTTTTCTTCATGTAGGTGGTTGTTAGTGCTCAGTAGCAGAAAGCCTATGGTCTGTTTGCTTCTATTCTATATATTTCCTACTTTTTAAAATGAATGCTTTAGACTTTACTCCAGTTTATCTTAGCTAGCACTGACTTAACAGCACTGACTTCAGTGGAGTTAGCTATAATCTTCATTTATGTAGGAGGTAAATTGTGCACATCTAGCTAATTCTCTAGGTGTCTGGACTTAAAATGGAGTGTAATGGATCTTAGTCACTGCAATGTTTTCATGCAAACTGTTAAATCAACACTTTATTTGCACAATTTCCTAAAGCAGTGGAAAATAAAGAAGCTCATGAGCAGGCTTTTGGCTACAGAAATACAGATCTAAAATGTGCTGATTTCACAGTGAATGGCCCCAAGAGAAAGAAGGGAACTTCAGTAGCATCAGAGAAACTCCAAAATACCGATGGACAACAAACATTTCCAGCTGTGGCTCCTTGCTAAGGATTTTCTTAGTATATTCTTAATGCATATTTTCTTAATGCATATTTTCTTAATTCTCTTCTGTTTTTGTTTGTATTTTCCATTGGAAGCTGACATAGGTTGAGTGTGGTCCCTGCAAGCGCGGTTAGGAAGCAGCAGAGTGTAGCTGAATAGAGGACATAAACCAGAGCACTTTGTCACTCCCTTGTTTTAATACCAAACATTAAACATACCCCTAAGTGCAAGTGTTGTGCACTTGTGTTTGTGCAAAATGTTTAGACAGAAGGATGTCAACATAAACTGATGATAAGCCAGCTGGGAGCTGATGGATCAGGTTCAGAGGGCAGAGCAATGCAGGCTGTGCTGGATGTCCCCTTATAGACAGAGTGTGCAGGGAGAAGGAGGTGAGACCGTCTCTGAATGAGTGGAAGAAGCCTCACATGGACAGGCATTGGTCCTCATGAAGACCTTAACCACCCTAAAAGCTGGTGAAGGGGCAATAGAGCAGGGCACAAGCAATTCAGGGGGCTTCTGGAGTACACTGGTGAGCTTCCAGATGCAGGTTAATGGAGCCAGTGGGTGGATGTGATCTGCCTGGACCTGATACTTCAAACAAGAACTGGTCAGTGATATGGAAGTCAGGCACAGCCTTGGTTGCAGTGACTGTGGGATTGTGGAGTTAGTTTAACGCCTTTCTAGTTTAAAGCTGGTATCCCTTGTCCTGTCTCTGTGTGCCCTTGTAAAAAGTCCCTCTCCAGCTTTCTTGTAGCCCTACCTTAGGCACTGGAAGCTGCTCTAAGGTCTCTCTGGAGCCTTCTCTTCCAAACAAGCCCAGCTTTCTCAGCCTTTCTTCATAGGAGAGGTGCTCCAGCCCTCTGATAATTGTCATGGCCCTCTTTTGGACTCGGTCTGGCAGAGACCAGCCTTAGACACTGTATCATTCTCATGGGCAAAGTGATGAAGTACGGAGTAGAGAAATGAGTAGTCAGGTAGACTGGGATGTGGATCTGACAGTCTCCAGTTCACACAAAAAAGCTTCAGAAAGCCTAATGTTCCTCTCTTCCTGTGTGTAAGAAAGCCCTATATCTTGCCCAGTTCAAAACTCTTCAAAGTTACATATGGAACTATAACTCCATGCAATATGATTATGTTTGGAAAAGGAAAATGAAGGAAATCTCTTGGTCCAAAGACCAGTCTGCCGGGATGCCCATTTAAAATGACATAAACTGATATAGGAAACACAACACAGTAAAGGAATAAAAGGATGTAATTTAAGTTTCATTTAGCAGGGGCAGCAGCAATGCCTTCAGGCCCATGCTCTGCTCACAAGGGCTGCAAACTGTTTTCGACTTTTGCCTCTTGCATGCTACAGAGATGAACATGCGTCTTTTGGCTTCTGAAGGACAGCATCTGTGTGGTAGCACAAGCTCAGACATACCCATCCCTGCTTCTACATCACCTCTGTCTTCAGACTGCTCTCCCTGGCTTTCTTTAACTCCCATTTGTTTTTCAGTACCATCTTCGTTCTTGGTAATGAGTATTTTTATGCTCTTCTATTTGTTGATGAGGTGTTTGCCATTCCGTTCTCACACTGGCTTCCATTAGCGAACATCCATCATTCCCTGTTTACCAGCTTTTGTCTCTGCTGTACAGCCATTGTTGAATTGAAATCGCCTTCTGGGGAAACTAGTCTGCCAAATGATTAAATATGTGAGAGAGTGAGCAGTGAATCAGATTTATGAAAAGCTCCAAGTCCGAGAAGACGGAAAAACTCCTGGTTCTTGCAGACCTCTGGTTGGATTCCTCCTCCCTTTTACTTTTCAAAACAAGCCAATATAGATCTGATGTCTCTTTATCAAGTGTTACATTTAAGGAAAATCTTTGGGTAATAATCCCTTTTCTGGAGACAACTCTTTGTTAATGGCTATTTTGACCCAATAAAATTAAATCCCTGCCAAAGCTTTACTGCATTTCCAAACCAACTATTTTATATCTATGGTATCTAGAAAAGCTGTTATTTCTGCTCTTATTTTAGACTTAATTCTTTGTCTTCTCTGCCTTTCATGGCATTATGAGGATGTGTTACCCCAGACTCCTGTCCTCCCCTGCTGTTTATTTTCAGAAGGTGACTGAGAAGTAGGAACATACTGAAAACCACAAGGGAATGTTGTGGGTGTCTGTTACAGGCCACCAGATCAGGGTGAGGAAGTTGATGAGGCCTTCTACAAGCAGCTGAGAGCGGCCTCACAGTCACAGGACGTGGTCGTCGTGGGGGATTTTAACTTCCCTGATGTTTGCTGGAAGGACTACTCAGCAACCCAGCCACAGTCCAGGAGGTTCCTCCAGTGGATGGATGATAACTTCCTCATGCAAATGGTGGATCAGCCAACCAGGAGAGGAGCGCTGCTGGATCTCATCCTCACTAACAAGGAGGGGCTGGTCGAAGCAGTAAGGGTTGAGGGCTGCCTTGGTTGCAGCGACCACGAGATGGTGGAATTCAGGATCTTGTGTGGTAGGACCAGTACAATAGCAAGTAGAATTGCAACCCTGGACTTCAGCAGGGCAAACTTTGGCCTTTTCAAGCAATTGCTAGGGGAAGTCCCATGGGCAAGGCTGCTTGAAGGTAAAGGGGCCCAAGATAGTTGGTTGGCATTCAAGAATTGCTTATTCCAAGCTCAAGAGCTGAGCATCCCGACACGTAGGAAGTCAAGGAAGAGGGCCAGGAGACCTGCGTGGCTGAATAAGGAACTGCTGGGTATGCTCAAGTGGAAGAGCAGAGTTTATAGGTCATGGAAGGAGGGGCTGGCCACTCGGGAGGAATATAAGGCTGCTGCTAGAAGATGTAGGAAGGCAGCTAGGATGGCTAAGGCCTCCTTAGAATTAAATCTGGCCAGAGGGGTCAAGGACAACAGAAAGAGCTTTTTCAAATACATAGCTGATAAAACTAATACCAGAGGCAAGGTTGGCCCACTGGTGAATGGGATGGGTGCCCTGGTGACAGAAGATACTGAGATGGCAGAGTTATTGAATGCCTTCTTTGTGTCAGTCTACTCTGTTGGAGGCAGTCCTGAAGAACCCTGTACTCCTGAGACCTCAGATGAAGTCAGGTCACTGGAGCGGTTTGCCTTAGTCCATGAGGAATGGGTTAGGGACCAGTTGAGCAATCTGGACATCCATAAATCCATGGGTCCAGATGGGATGCACCCGCGGGTGTTGAGGGAACTGGCGGAAGTCATTGCTAGACCACTCTCCATCATCTTTACCAAGTCTTGGGAAACGGGAGAGGTGCCTGAGGACTGGAGGAAAGCAAATGTCACTCCAGTCTTCAAAAAAGGCAAGAAGGAGGACCCGGGTAACTATAGACCGGTCAGCCTCACCTCCATCCCTGGGAAAGTGATGGAACACCTTATCCTTGATGCCATCTTAAGGCATGTCAAGGATAAGAGGGTTATGAAGGGCAGTCAACATGGCTTTACCAAGGGGAAGTCATGCTTGACCAACCTCCTAGCCTTTTATGAGGAAATAACATTGTGGATGGATGATGGCAGAGCGGTGGATGTGGTCTACCTTGACTTCAGCAAAGCATTTGACACAGTCTCCCACAGCATCCTCATAGCTAAATTGAGGAAGTGTGGCCTGGATGATCAGGTAGTGAGATGGACTGCGAACTGGCTGAAGGACAGAAGCCAGAGAGTTGTAGTCTATGGGGCGGAGTCCAGTTGGAGGCCTGTATCTAGTGGAGTGCCTCAAGGGTCAGTATTGGGACCAGTATTATTTAATATATTCATCAATGATTTAGATGAGGGAATTGAGTGTACTGTCAGCAAGTTTGCTGATGACACTAAGCTGGGAGGAGTGGCTGACACGCCAGAAGGCTGTGCTGCCATCCAGCGGGACCTGGACAGGCTGGAGAGTTGGGCAGGGAGAAACTTGATGAAATATAACAAGGGAAAGTGTAGAGTCCTGCATCTGGGCAGGAACAACCCCAGGTTCCAGTATAGGTTGGGGAACGACCTGTTAGAGAGTAGTGTAGGGGAGAGGGACCTGGGGGTCCTAGTGGACAGCAGGATGACCATGAGCCAACACTGTGCCCTTGTGGCCAGGAAGGCCAATGGCATCCTGGGGTGTATTAGAAGGGGGGTGGTCAGTAGGTCGAGAGAGGTCCTCCTTCCCCTCTACTCGGCCCTGGTGAGACCGCATCTGGAATATTGTGTCCAGTTCTGGGCCCCTCAGTTCAAGAAGGATAGGGACCTGCTGGAGAGAGTCCAGCGCAGGGCGACAAAGATGATTAAGGGAGTGGAGCATCTCCCTTATGAGGAAAGGCTGAGGGAGCTGGGTCTCTATAGTTTGGAGAAGAGGAGACTGCGGGGGGACCTTATTAGTGTATATAAATATATAAAGGGGGAGTGTCATGAGGATGGAGCCAGGCTCTTCTCAATGGCAAACTATGATAAGACAAGGGGTAATGGGTATAAACTGGAACACAAGAGGTTCCACTTAAACTTGAGAAGAAACTTCTTCTCAGTGAGGGTGACAGAACACTGGAACAGGCTGCCCAGGGAGGTTGTGGAGTCTCCTTCTTTGGAGACATTCAAAACCCGCCTGGACACATTCCTGTGTAACCTTATCTAGGTGTTCCTGCTCTGGCAGGGGGATTGGACTAGATGATCTCTTGAGGTCCCTTCCAATCTCTAACATACTGTGATACTGTGATACTGTGTGAATGAATGTCTATCCCAGGCAAGGGGCTAGTTTGCCACATTCCCTGACTCACACAAGCCACCCCAGCTAAAGCTGCTGTCATTCACTGCTTGGGTCATGTCAGTGATTGCTTTAGTTGGAGTTATTTGCATTTACCCTTTACATCCATCGCTCTTCATCCTCTCACCCAGGCTGTCCAGCATCACCCTTCATATCTGCTAGGTGCTCCTTTTTGTCAGATGATTTTCCCAATTGTAACAACAGACTTTCTCTCTTTTATTCCATAGTAACCCCCAGCTCACTGCTGTCTTTCTCTTCTCTCCCACTAACCACAATGATATCCTTGACTCCATCGGATTTATAAGCATCTTCAGTGAAAAGATACTTTTCAATCTGCTCTCCCCCCCCGTTCTGTGAGCATATCTGCCACTCCTTGCTAACACATTGTGCTCAACAGTTTGATTGTGGAAAGCCACTGGTCTTTGTATGAAGAGGACAGGATAGGATTAATGCCCTTCTTTCCTGCCTAATCTGAACTTCTCCTGCTCTAGCTTCTAGCCGGTACTTTTAGTAATGTGTTTCTCCACCAAGTTAAAGAGTCCTTTATCGCTCTTCATTGCTCTCTTTAGGGATGCTTACACACAAATAAGTAATTATTGTAATTATTTCGATCTTTTGGTTAAGATAAACAGATTAAGCTTTTTATTTCTGTCATTTTCTCCAACCTTCAGTTATTTTTGGTTGTTTTTTTCTCTTTTCTGCCTTCTTACTGTTCTGCATTCCCTCTCCAAATGGGGCAGCATGCAGCATTGTGGTTATAGGGTTAATCTTATCAATGACAGATACAAAAGTAAATTATTTCATTCTGCTTGTTGCCTGTTGATGCATTTCACCACGTTTTTTAATGGAGGATGGCATTAGAAGCAAAGTTACACTTCCAATTCTTTTCTCCACCCACTTTTTTTGAACCCGAGGAAACCTTTTATGTTGATAACTTACGTTAGTAAGAGGCTCTACAGCTTAACTGTGGTTTGTGTGGCAAGACATGTCCTTTCATTGTTTTCAATGTGCCATCTGCTACTTCTGTTTGACTTCCTCTGCTGTTTCTGATAGGAGACTGTGAACTGTCGTTCCCTTCTCACCTACTACATGTCCCTCATGTTTATGGACCTGTATCATAACACTCCTACATCAGTTTAAAAACTACTGATTTTCATTGCACATCTTCCACTCTTTAAGAATAACCTTTGTAACTTGGAGAAGTATGGATGTATTCATTTGTATGTGTTTGTATCACAATAATGCTTTTTGAATGAACCCAGATCTCTGAGTGGTCTGGGTTTTCCTTAGTACTTCCTCTGTCCTCATTATTTATTATCATCTCTGGGCTTGCCAAGAAACAAAAGGGCTGTAATATTATTTCTGTGCAGTATTTTCTTTCTTTTTAAAACTTTGACATTTGGTCTTTTCTATACTTCTCCCAGACAGGTCGACAGTCACCACAGCTCAGTAACAGTAATGTCACAATCATAGAATCATAGAATAGTTAGGGTTGGAAAGGACCTGAACATCATCCAGTTCCAAACCCTCTGCCATGGGCAGGGACACCCCACACTAAACCATGGCACCCAAGGCCTCATCCAACCTGGCCTTGAACACTGCCAAGGATGGAGAATTTACAGCCTCCCTGGGCAACCCATTCCAGTGCCTCACCACCCTCACAGTAAAGAATTTCTTCCTTATATCCAATCTAAACTTCCCCTGTTTCAGTTTGAACCCGTTACCCCTTGTCCTGTCACTACAGTCCCTGATGAAGAGTCCCTCCCCAGCATCCTTGTAGGCCCCCTTCAGATACTGGAAGGCTGCTGTGAGGTCTCCACGCAGCCTTCTCTTCTCCAGGCTGAACAGCCCCAACTTTCTCAGCCTATCTTCATACAGGAAGTGCTCCAGTCCCCTGATCATCCTCGTGGCCTCCTCTGGACTTGTTCCAACAGTTCCATGTCCTTCTTATGTTGAGGACACCAGAACTGCACACAAAGTGAGCTCTCCCGAGAGCAGAGTAGAGGGGCAGGATCACCTCCTTCAACCTGCTGGTCACGCTTCTTTTGATGCAGCCCAGGATACAGTTGGCTTTCTGGGCTGCGAGCGCACACTGCAGCCGGCTCATGTTCATTTTGTCATCGACCAACACCCCCAAGTCCTTCTCTGCAGGGCTGCTCTGAATCTTTTCTCTGCCCAATCTGTAGCTGTGCCTGGGATTGCTCCGACCCAGGTGTAGGACCTTGCACTTGGCATGGTTAAACTTCATCAGGTTGGCATCAGCCCACCTCACAAGCATGTCGAAGTCCCTCTGGATGGCATCCCTTCCCTCCGGCGCATCAACCGAACCACACAGCTTGGTGTCATCGGCAAACTTGCTGAGGGCGCACTCAATCCCCCTGTCCATGTCAGCGACAAAGATGTTGAACAAGACCGGTCACAACACCGATCCCTAAGGGACACCACTCATTACCGGTCTCCAGCCGGACATCGAGCCATTGACCACAACTCTTTGCGTGCGGCCATCCAGCCAGTTCTTTATCCACCGAGTGGTCCACCCATCAAATTGATGTCTCTCCAATTTAGAGACAAGGATGTCATGTGGGACAGTGTCGAACGCTTTGCACAAGTCCAGGTAGATGACATCAACTGCTCTACCCCTGTCCATCAGTTTCGTAGCCCCATGATAGAAGGCCACTAAATTGGTCAGGCAGGATTTCCCCTTAGTGAAGCCATGCTGGCTGTCACCAACCACATCCTTGTTTTTCATGTGCCTTAGCATGTCTTCCAGGAGAATCTGCTCCAAGAGTTTGCCAGGCACGGAGGTGAGACTGACTGGTCTGCAATTCCCTGGGTCATCCATTTTCCCCTTCTTCAAAATGGGGGTTATATTTCCCTTCTTCCAGTCGTTGGGAACTTCACCTGACTGCCATGATCTTTCAAATATGATGGCCAGTGCCTTAGCAACTTCATTCTCCAGCTCCTTCAGGATGGGTTTCGTCGGGTCCCATGGACTTGTGTACGTTTAGGTTTTTAAGATGGTCTTGAACCAGATCCTCTTCCACAGTGGGCCTAGGGTCTTCATTCTCACAGTCCCTGTGTTCGCCTTCCAAGACTTGGGTGGTGCAGTCAGAGCCTTTGCCAGTGAAGACCGAGGCAAAGAAGTCATTCAGAACCTCAGCCTTCTCCAAATCCTGGGTAGCCAGTTCTCCCGATAGCTTCCAGAGAGGGCCTACATTGTCCCTAGTCTGTCTTTTATTCACTACGTACCTATAGAGTCCCTTCCTGTTATCCTTAACATCCCTAGCCAGGTTCAATTCTAACTGGGTCTTAGCCTTCCTCACCTGGTCCCTAGCTTCCCAGACAGCATCCCTGTATTCTTCCCAGGCCGCCTGTCCCTGCTTCCACCTTCTATAAGCCTCTTTTTTCCTTTGAATTTTCCTGAGCAGCTCCTTATCCATCCAAGGAGGTCTCCTGGCCCTCTTGCTGCACTTCCTTCCAGTTGGGATGCAACACTCCTGAGCTTGGAGCAGGTGTTTCTTGAATAACAACCAAGAGTCTTGGGCCCCCCTGCCCTCTAGGGCTATATCCCATGGAACCTGACTAAGCAGGTTCCTGAAGAGGCCAAAGTCTGCTCTCTTGAAGTCCAGGGCAGTGAGCTTGCTGCACGCTCTTGTCACTGTCCTGAGGACAATGAAGTCCAGCTTGCAATCTTAGATACTTAAACAGCATTAGCCAAATAACACTGATTCATTTGTGATCTTTTTGACATGACCTTTCTTACAGATCTTTTAATGTAAAGGATTGCTGTAACTAATACTTATAAAAAGCTCTTTTGATTCTCCTCTTTTAGGGAGGTCTTCAGTGTAAATCCATGACTCCAGGTAAACTTAACCCCCTGATATATTTGTTGCTGTAGATTTTATTTTGCATACTTAAAATGCATTCCTATCCATATAAAATATCAGGGATTCACTTTAACCCAGTAAGAGGAGCTCTGCAAATATTGACTTGTGTGGAGAAGATCAGGTACAAACTTCTGACTGGAAAATAAATAAAAGCAAATCTTGTCTCTTCTTACCTGCATCATGCATTAGCACAAAAACACCTCCTGAATGAGTAGCCTGTTCCATAGGCTTGGTCTGTTAAGCCAACAGTGTTTCATAAAAGGGTTTGGGTAAGGGTGTGCTTTTTAACATGATGCTGGTGATATTTTGAAAGAAACCAACCTGTGGAGTATTTTATAGCTCTAAAAAAGAGTCTTAATGGTGAAAATCAGATTATTTCAGTTCTGTATTCTACTACAACAAAAAAACTCCTGATTAAAATGGGATTATTAGGCAATAAAGGGTAATTGCTGGGTGCTGGTCTCTTAAAAGTGTTCAGAGTGTAACAGTAAATGCACTTTCTCAAGAAATGACATAAGGAAATTAGAGAAAAGATTTGGAGAAAGCAGATTTTTGCTTTTTTTCCTAATCTGGTGATGACAATTCGGGGGCAGGGAGGGGGAAAGAAAAAAGGAAAGAAAGGAATGAAAGGAATGAATATTAAAACTAGTTCAGGTATCTTTTCAGTTAATCATAAAAGTTAGTCAGAATTAACTTATTTTCCCAGCTGCTTCTAATGGAATTTATTAATCAAATTATGATGTGATTTATGTTTCTGAGGATTTTGTGTTTCAAAATAGTGCACTTGGGAAGAATTATATCTCTTCTCAATCAGATTGGATTGAGAAAGCAACTGGTTAACTCAGTGCTTCCTGGGACACCTTCAGGATTTGCAGTATCCAGAAGCACTGAAGATGCACTTAAGCAGACTTTTGACTCCAATACATGAAAGTAGGAGAATGAGGATGTTATCAAAGAATGATGCTGGCTCTGTGTTATGTTTGCCTCTTGTTAGAATCCTGATACAAATCAGTGTGCCTGTAATGACAACTGGAATAACTTACGTAGAAACTTGGAACAATCCCTCCAATATGCTGAAAAATGTGTCTAGACCATAACTCACTGCCATAGTGAAGAGAGAGGATGAGTCTTTCTGACACCTGTAGGTGATATCTGAAGGAAACAGAGGTTTACCAGCACTAGCAAAGATGGTAAAATGGGAGCTTGACTTGTAGAGCTGTTGTGAGCGAAACCACGAAATTCAGTATTTCAACAGCCATTCTCACAACTCTCATTACTTACTTGCACACCTCACAGGGTCTGCAGAGCTATATTTTCTGTACTTTATAAAGCGTCTTCTCATGAGCTACGTCAGCAGTATCTTCTGAGTGAAAAAGATCTGAGTTGTTGGACTAACCAATTGGCCCGTTGCTCCAAAATCATAATCCAGTTCAGGAGTGAGAGTAGACCTTGTGTGTTGCTCCACGGGAATGTGAGAATTAAGTTCACAGTTAACTATTCACAGCATAACATGGTTCCTACGTAGGACCACACAGGGGCTGGTTTAAAATTTCCTTGGTACAACTAAATGCATATCAGAATAGTAACATGAATTCAGATTTGCTCTTCCACTTTTCTCTTAGGTCCCTAATTTCTGTTTTAGCAAGGGGAGGGGGAAGGTTGAATGCTTGTATAAGCTCTCTGTCTAAATCCCTATAAATTAGGTCTGAAAGTAGATGAATTACTCTTTTCTCCAGCTTTTCCCTCTCCTATCACATGCACATACATTCATACTCAGAAATAGCATGCTCTTTATGCAAAGGCTCCCCTCTTTGAAATAAAACTAATATTTTTTTTTAACGTTTCATAAGGAGCGGATAATTTGATTACCTCATGCTCCTAAATTCAGCTTTTAATTATTTATTTGGAGGTGTTGGATGGGCTACCACAATTAGCCTTGACATATTCAATAGTTCTTTACAGTAATTGGTGGTTGATGCTATGCTGCTTAGAATAGGTTTCAATATTTCATTCCTGTCTTGGAGCTGGCTGTAATTTTGAATTCTGTGAAACACTTTAGGACACTGTAAGGAAAAACAAAAATAATCACATCAGAAGTGAGAAGTGTCGAGTAAAATTCCTTTTACAGAAGTGTGCCCGTTGTAAATTTAGCCCGTAATTGGTACCATTACAAAGTGCTGAGATGGAAAACAAACAGGAGGAAACCTAATAATCCGTAACGGGAGGAGTCTGCACCTGCAGCTCGGTCGCTGTCTGCCTGCCGGTGTGTGAACAGGCTGTTGAAGAGGTAGAAGCTTTCAGCAGTAAGACAAAATAAGCTTCAGATACTCTGTGGAAAGGTGTCCAGCTGAGGAAACAAGAGGTAGGCAATGACCTTTCAGTTCTTACTTGCTTTTATGGTCTCCACTTTCACATGCTGTCGCTTCCAGGGCAGCAGGGCCAGCCAATGGTTCTCCAGGTTTTCTTTCTGCCGGGATGCATTCTCTCTCCATGGGCAAGCTGGCCTCCGAGTTTTATCCAGTCTGTTGTTTGCTTTCACCTCTGGGCTTCTCACATCAACATCTCCTGCAGTGGAGAAAAAGCCCCAGATCTGGCTGCATAGTGATGCAACTGGGCTGTGTAGGTACCTAGATCTGTGTAATATATTCTGGCTGACTAGAAGATGTCCAAGCTAAAGGAGTTCTTCTCTTGCTCTGGGCCTCCTGACAGCAAAGGAGCAGCAGGATTTGGGTTTGCATAGCAATTCTCAGGAGCTCATTTGGCATTCCTTATGCTGCCTCTTTCCTTCCGTCACCATCCAGGTAGTCTGTAAAGACTTACAGGGATAATAAAAAGGGCACTTGGAGAGCTGTACTGTGTCTCAGGCTTTCATACCTCCAGCAGAGTAAGATGGTGTTGATGTATCTTAGTTGACATGTTTCTCAGGGAGCTTCAGCACTCTATTTCTTCCCATTTTCCAAGACTCCTTACTTCCAGTTTAGGCACAAGTTAATAATGTGATACTTGTATGTTGTGGCTGATGCTTCCAAGAGCAGGCTCCTCCTAGGTCTTTCATTCCATGTTTGGGTCCAAGTTCCAGATATACGGCCGTGGCTTACTCTCTTTATCTTCTTAAGTACTCCAATCTCTCCATCTCCCAGGAGCTACTGGTTATTCTCTGTGGACATTACTTGGGCAATTGGCCACACGCTTCTATAATGAAAAATGTTAATTGAAATGAAAAAATAGTTAAAAGTCCCAGAAGAACTGTTTTTGTACTGGAAGTCTGTAAGTTGTAGAGAGCTGATGATGTATCTGCTCTTTTCTGGTTTTGGGAAGCTGCATGTCAAAGGCAGCTTTGAGAGAAACAGTACAATCTGCTCCACAGTGCTGGAGGTTTGATGGGTGCGTGTTTCCAAATGATGGACTTTGTGCAAGGTGATGTCTGTCTCAGCATGCTCAGAGACCAGCTCTTCATTACCATCCCTCAGAAGCTGGCAGTAGGGCAGCATTTTTAGCCTTGTCTTCCTTTCCTTACTAATCAGAAGTCTATTTCAATTTGCAAATACATAGTAATTTCTCTGTACAGCTGAAGCCGTTGACCTTGCTGTCTTTAAATCTGGTATAACAGTGTTCTGAGAGGCTGAGAAAAGGGACAGCCTTTTTTCCCTGATACCACTCTATTTCCTCTGCAACACCTTATGTTAAACTTCTGTCTTCATCATGACCTTCTTCAAGAAACAGTAGCCATAAGGATGTTTTATAAAGGGCAGATAGATTTGGGATGGCGGCTTGTGGAGGGGCAGGGAGAACTGTTTGATAGAATACCTAATATATAATATATAATAGGGAAACTACATAAATTCTCCTTGGAGGAGAAAATAAATTCTTGTCTTTCAAGAAAGCCTACAGTTTTCTTTTTTTCATGGTCCTATAAGAGGTAAGAAGTTTTAAAGGAGGAGATATGGTAGTGTGTGTGTATATGTATGGAACCTTGATATTTGCTGTCTATTCTACACTTCTGCAGTGATTTTGTCTGACTTGGAGGGATTCCTCTCTCTGTAAATCCCTGTTGCACCAGTGATTTCTGGTAGTATTTCTGTAAGCTGTCACTTAGTGGAGGGAACAAGAAGAATCCTGCTTGTTTCCCTCATTAGAAGTTCCTAGTCAAATACTGTGTCCTCCTACATTGAGTTGGTTCTCTTCTTCTGCTCCTTTCCCATACTAAACTGCCCTTTTCAAGGGGATGAACTTTTTATGAGATAAACTTGTGAACTGACTCTAACACTGGAGGAGATAAGGCTTTTTTTCCTTTATCTGTTCCTTTAGGCATCTGTATAAATTCAGACAGTGGTGTTTGATGTCATGATTGCTTGAATTTTAATAGAAGTTTAAATTGAATCTTAATAAAACTTTTTATAGTGGCAAATAAAGGCAATTATATACACAGGTCAGGAAACTGAAATCGTCTATCCAGTCAGCCAGGGGATGAGCTAACTTCTGTGCAGTGCTCTGTGAATATCTTTCCTTCCTAAATGGAATCAGTTATGTAAATACTTGGTTCTGGCTTTGAATGCTCTCCTGTCCCTGTCCTGGCTTTGTCAAAATACACAGTGGAAGAGTATGTACCTAACAAACATCTACCACTTGTAGATGATTTTGGTAACCTTGTGCCTCATTGTGTAAAGTTGGCTTTGTATAGTCGAAAGACCTAAGCTAGCAATAATTAATGGGTTATAGTGCAATGCTTTAAGTCTTAATCAGGATGCCCCATTTGAACACATTTTTCTGGTGTACTATTACTGTACAGCCCTGTCTCCTTGAAGTAGACACAACATGCATATGTAATGAAGAAGATGTAGTGAACCTATCATCTAAACACCAAAAACCAGACTTCAGTTCTTGACGATAGATAAGAGGAGAAATGACGAAGATGAGCACAATCAGCCCATATTTCTGTTTTTTCATGGCCTGGCATGAGTATTTGGGTGAGACATCTCTGAAACTACTGCTGTGAATAGGGACAGCTGTCATAGTAAAGGTTTGCAAGACTGTTTATTTTTGATGCGAGGAGGAACTGAAATATGAATGAATATCATAAAAAGTTGATATATTCTGTCTCCAGTGTCTCATATCTGTCGTCTTTCAACTTTTCTGTAACCTCTTGAGAATGGATTTTCCAGTGGCCTAATTAAAATCCTCCTGTGACATCCTGTCCTCTCAACAAACTCTTATCTCTGTGTGATGTTTCGATACTGTCACTGGAAGGGTAAGTTTGGATTGTATGGACTATATGGCATAAATAAGGACTTCTTCGATGCTGGTCTGGTTTTACTAGAATGTGACCGTATTGGTTGGTTTTAAAAGTATGTCTGAGAGGAAAGTAATGGGAAAATGATAGCAGCAAAATTTAATCAGGTCAAAAGAAAGAAAATGCCATGCCTGTGACTACCTGAAGAGAAAGACATGAACTAAAATATAGCATATTGATGAAGACTGAAGCAATCGTCCTCATTCTTCTCTGAACTAGTCTCTGCAAACTCCTGTGCATTTTGGCTTTCTGCACATAACTCCATTAATTTAATTGAGTTTTGGGCTATCCCCAGATAAAATGACATACTCCTTCATAAAATTATAATTATTTTCTTAATAGTGTGTACCAATTTGCTGTAAGGAAGGCAAAATTTTTACAGGGCATCATGGCAGCTTATTTTGCATGTACAGTTACTGCCTTCAGTGTGTTGCATTTCCCATAATATAGTAAAAGTTAAGCTGAAGGTCGCAAATAATAAGAACAAGTAAGAATCTTTGTTTCTTTGTATTTTCTTTATTATTGTTTCTTGTCTGTGGTAGAGGACTGGTCCTTTGGAGAGAGGGATGGTCATTAACATCATAGAATCATAGAGTAGTTTGGGTTGGAAGGGACCTTCAGAGATCATCTAGTCCAATCCTGCAATGAGCAGGGACATCTCTCACTAGATCAGGTCGCTCATGTTGGTGAGAGCTTTGTAGAAACTCAGTATTCACTATTCAGGACTCATGACCTTGTGAGGTGTATTTATGTGGCAGTCATGTATATTTAATGGGAAGGATTACCAGGGTAAAACTGATGCTTGGAAAAATTCAGAAGGCTCTGCTTGTGCTTCCAGCATCTGTATGATGAATAGGAATGATGTGCAGCTGGACCCCCCAAAAAATCACTTGCGGTCGCTCAATAGCATAGCCAGTTTCATTTTTTCAGGATGGTATTCAGGATGGTATTACATGTATTGAAGTACTCTGTGTGTGAAGAAAGCTTGATTTCCTCTAGGAATACATTGTTTTTAGAGACTTAATCTCATAGATCACTTTTATGGTTTTCCATTTCTGTCCTTTCTCTGTAGTCTAAACAATAAGTCTTTCTATCCACAGGTGGTTGTGTTGCTTCCTCAGGGTCCCCATTCTAGAGATTGCTTTTTACAGGGTTTTATACTGCACTAAAAATGGAGATAAAATAAACTGTCCAGATTGGGCTTTAAAGATATGGACTGGGGAGATGTACAAGCTACACACGCTGTGAATGGTTTCTGATAGTCCTGCAGTGTAAGTGCACTTTCTTTGTCATTCTTTTCTACCTGGGAAGCCAAGTACAACAGAAATCCCTTTTTTACCATTGTCATCATTGCTTTCATTTTAAACAAATCCAGAACTATGAGAAGGGTGCAGGTGAAGGACACCTGTCAGCACAGGGCATAGATAGGACCTCTCTAATCCAGACAGCCAAAAAATCACTATGACCCCTCTCTTGGGTTGTTTCATCTTCACGTCTTAGTATGTAAGAATAGTTTCTGTGATAGTTCACACAGAGCTGCATGGAAACATCTCAGCATTTTCATACAGGGTCTTAGAATTGCTTAGTAGTGATTTTAAGTTGGTCATTTAAGGATTGAAGTCAGCATATTGTCGTTATTAACCCCCCAAATGCCCGACTTTGCTCTGACAATATCTGTATTTAAGTTTTAAATAGAAGCTTAAGATGTCACCTTTTAAAATGCTTCCTGACTAATAAAGTAGAATCTCATGACTGTTAAATAGTTGTATTCTATGTTTCTCAGTAGTCAGTTTGCAGAGAGAGAGAACAGAAAGAGAGGGAGTTGGAGTGCACTATGGCACTCCAACAGGACTGTGGTTTAGGTTCTGCGGGACCAGGACTCTGAAGCAGAGCACCTATGTCCATCAGCCAGGACATAAGCAAGATGCACATCCAGAACACTAGGTCTGTCGGTTACACAATTCCTATTGTGGATGCAGGGTGACATTCCCATCAAAATATAATACAGCGGCAAAATCTGGTAGAACAGCATTTCTGTCACAGAGAGCAAACCTGCGCCTTATGTTTTGTTACATATCTAAACTGTGCAACTCTTTATAAGCCGTTTAATTTACTTTAGATCATTTCTTAAAGCAAGCAAATGTCTCTTTGTGCCAGTAGTGTATTCTCCCAAGTACTAAACCCCTTGCTTTTGCTTGCCAGCATCTCAGTGGCCATACATCTGAAAACCCTAAACTCTGTAACCTAAGCTCAAACTATTGAAAAATGTGCATTAAATCATACAGGTGAAGGCAGCTATAACTTAAAAGCTTAAGATTTTTTTTGTTTTGAAAAGGATATATAGGTTCAGTGACAAAGTTAACATAAAAGTGTTCTGTAGGATGGGCATGTTGCTCAAGGGAATCATGTGTCATGGATTTTAATGTCTTTCAGTAAACTATTCTCAGCTACATTCACAAATACTAGAACAATAACTAATAAATACAATAATATTAATTGAATAAGTTGGTAAGTAACTTTTTCAGGGATTACCACTGTATCTATGCTCAATTATTTGACAAGCTGTCATGAGCAGTTCTTGTCAGAAGCTGCGTTTGCCCAGCTCTTATTCTAGCACTGATTTAGAGGATACTGAAATAATCTTTTACAAGTTTATTTTACAGTCTGGTCAAAAGGTTGAGAGCTAAAGCTTAAACTGATAATGTCCAAGTGAATGAAGGCATTGCATGGAATATAAAGCTTTACTCGATAGACATATCTAAAAAGAGAGCAAGAAATGTCATTTGAAGCCAAAAGGATTGACGGTAAAATTTCTAGTGAGTCGAAGTTCTTCAGTGAATGTTCATCAAGTGTGTAGCAGCATGACAAAGAAGAAGATGAGCTTTTTCTATCAGTATTGCCTCACCTCAGCCATCTCTGACAATTTCAAAAGGAATAGGGGTTTGAACAGTTTATCAGCATACTGGCTAGGAATGCCTGGTGCAGCACATTGCTGAATGTCTTGAATTAGAGGAGCCATGTTCACAGGTAAGCTGTGCATGGAGGTGCTGCAGAGGTAGGGGTTCATAACTCTGGTTTGCTTCATAAGAATCTTGTGATGCTGTCATGCTACAGAGCAACATGAGTGGAGAAACTAGAGAAATTTACCATCCTGCTGTTTCTAAGTATCTGTTATATGAGCATGCAGGGTGGTAAATTCTTCCCCTTTTCTGCTTCTCTTCCCTGGCTGTCCCAGTGATTTATGGGAATGAATTATTTTTAAAGTTATCTTTAAAAACCATTTTTAACCTGACAGTCTTCCTGTCAAGCACACTTGAGCAGAAGGGACCACACAAGGCACTTGCTGCTACTGAACAGATCAGAAAAGATGAAAGTGGCGAGTTAGAAATCTTGTGTGTTAAAGACTTTGCATTGTTGTTTTTCCTGATTATATAGTTTTAAAATAAACTTTCTCACTAGAGCACTGTTCCAATGTCAAAACCTGACTTTTTTTCTCATTAAAAAGCCTTTAAAATAGTAAGCAGTGTTCTGCTTGCCTGTTAATCTTAGCCCTCATCTTCTTCAAATGAAAAGATACCCAAGAAATGCAGCCTAACTGAATACAATTAATTTGATGGCTCCTGCAGGAAATACAGCACAAAATTTTTAGACAAAAGAGACTTTCAAGTTTGCTGTGTCCCACGGAAGGGGAAGAACCGCGGGAACCATTATTAGATGAGAAGAAGCATATCCAAATTCTCACTGCAGCAAAAATGAGGATAAGAAAGAACATCTTCTCCATGTTATTGAAAAAGTTGGTTTTCTGTTAATTACAGGTAGATGGGATCGGCATATTATTTCATAGCAATACTAACTGATCATCTATTTTAATACTTGACTGGGGGGGTCTTTCCCACTGCATTCTGGAATGCCTAATTAAATGTCAGGCTGTGTTCAAAGACTTTAAGGGACTGACCACTATTGGTTTAGTTTAAAATAGTGGTATTAGTTATATTAATCATAGAATAGTTAGGGTTGGAAAGGACCTTATGATCATCAAGTTCCAACCCTCCTGCCATGGGCAGGGATACCCCACACTAAACCATGTCACCCAAGGCTCTGTCCAACCTGGCCTTGAACACTGCCAGGTTTGGAGCATTCACAACCTCCCTGGGCAACCCATTCCAGTGCCTCATCACCCTCTCAGTAAAGAACTTCCTCCTTATATCCAATCTAAACTTCCCCTGTTTGAGTTTGAACCCGTTACCCCTTGTCCTATCACTGCAGTCCCTGATGAAGAGTCCCTCCCCAGCATCCTTGTAGGCCCCCTTCAGATACTGGAAGGCTGCTATGAGGTCTAATAAAGATGTTCTCTTTGAAAACGTGCAGCAGTCATTGAAACATCACTTGTTTTCTTTTGCTGTATAAAAAGCAGTTTCCTGATGCACTGATAAAAAGCAGTGTATAAATATCTTTGGTCTTTGGAAGTAAGAGACCCTTTTTTGGACTTATCCTCAAAGTATTTACTGAAGCAGAAGTGCCTCCATTTTGGAGTGTTTTGCTCATTGCACGTTTCCCATCCTGTTTAACAAGATATTAAAAAGATATCCTTGGGGCAGGCACTGAAATGTAACAGCAGAAAGGTCACCCAAACAGCAAGAAGATGGCCTTTGAAGAGCTAATTCTGCAGGAAATAGAGAAGAATTTGCTGTCTCAAATTTCATTTCAGGACTAAGAAGGTTTTTTTCTTTTTCCCTCCTTTTTTGAACCCAGCATTGCCACTTTTCCCCCTGCACGGATAACAACTGCCCTACTTTTAAGATTTTAGGATACTGTTTCTTAATATTCTATATAAGTTGTAGGGACCCAGAGTGCTACAGATGAAAGTTGTGCCGAGTGCATCTAATTTTGGGTTGTGCTTCAAAGGCCTATTTTAGCTTGTGGAAAAATTAATAGGCCTCAGTTTTCTTAAAATGTCATTACTTTTTATAGCTTTGATATGAACTTTCCTGTCTGATCATGTTAGCAAGAGGATGAGTCCTAATAAAGGAGTGACAACAAGGACTGCATGCGTAACTGGGGTTGGCTAGTTTTAAGATGGCTGGTGGCTGGTTTGCTTTCACAAATCTTTTCTCCTTAGTAACCAGTTCTTGTTCCATGGTGTTGTTAATCCTTTAATTCAAATTGAAGTCATCATGCTTCTTTGTGTGTGAGTACAGGAAGGGAAGTAGTGCACAGGAGGAGGAATTGCGTTCATGGCTTTGCCCTGTTTTAATTGTTTCAGGTCGCACAAGCAATTTAAAGACATTATTGGTCCTACAGCATCAGTTGTTCAGAACTGTATGTCTAATTTTAGTCTCAAAGTTTTAGAGCAGGTCATTGAAAATGTTCATGTTACTTTTCTTCCTAAATTTCCAGCTCACTTTGATATTACTGTCAGGGAGATGAGTTATAGGAAATGTCTGTCCGCAGATGAAAAACCAAAGACTTTCTCTGGTTTGAATGAAAGTTTCGAGTCCCTGGACACCTTTAAGAACTTAAGGGTGAGAAGGGGAGAAGAAATGCAATAACCCAACTAATTAATCACTTACTTAACAAAATAAGTGAATAACGGAACTAAAGCTGTTTTGATGGTCCAAATGGATTAGTCAATAGAGCAATGACATTCCTCTGACTCACCAGTTAAAATTAGTAGAGGAGTTATGATGGATTGCGTTCATGCAATAAAAAAATTAGAAACTTTCATTTTGTTTTTATACTTTGATTTTTCTTTCAGTTTTCTGCTACCAGTATAGAAATAACATTCCTTTGGGTGCTCCTCAGGCTCTTTTATTACAAAGAAGTTGTGTTTGTTTCCTTGTTACTGTTTTCAGACTTCATTTTTAGGAGCTTTTTACTAGAGATCCCTGTATGGAAGACCTGTATATGTGGTGTTTATAGCATCATATAGTCTGTGAAAATGCCAGTTCCTAAATTTGGATCAAAAAATAAAGACATTTAGTTATGTCTCTTTCTTTTTATGACATATCTTTCATAAAAATGAAACGTGTTCCATGATCATACAATTGGAGAATGGTTTGGGGTGGAAGGGACCTTAAAACTCATCCAGTTCCAACCCTCTTCCACGGGCAGGGACACCTTCCACTAGAGCAGGTTGCTCCAAGCCCCTGTGTCCAACCTGGCCTTGAACACTGCCAGGGATGGGGCAGCCACAGCTCCTCTGTGGGCACCCTGTGCCAGGGCCTCAGCACCCTCACAGTAAAGAACTTCCTAATACCTAATCTCAATCTACCCTCTTCCAGATTAAACCCATTACCCCTTGTCCTATCACCACATGTCCTTGTAAAAGTCCTTCTTCAGTTTTCTTATAGGTATTGAAAGGCTGCTCTGAGGTCTCCCCTTAATGAGCCTTCTCTTCCTCAGGCTGAACCAGCCCAGCTCTCTCAGTGTGGCTTCAGAGCAGAGCTGCTCCAGCCCTCCCTTGCAGCATCTTCATGGCTTCCTCTGGAGTCACTCCAAAGGCTCATGTTCTTCTTATGATGAGGAATCCAGAGCTGAATGCAATACTCCAGGTGGGGTCTCTCATGAGAGCAGAGAGTTTCTTCCTTCAACCTGCTGTCAAGCTCCTTTTGATGCAGCCAGGATAGTGCCAACTTTCTGGGCTTCAAGCATGCACTGCCAGCTCAGGTTGAGCTTCTTGTCAACCACCCACCCTCAAGTCCTTCTCCTCCTTCTCTCTGGTCTCTACCTAGCCTATGTTTGTGGTTGGGATTGCTCTGACCCAGGTGCAGGATCTTGCAATTGGCCTTGCTGAACTTCAATAGGTTTGCACTAGCCTACCTCTCAAGCCTGTCAAGGTCCCTCTGGATGTCATCCCTTCCTTACACCATGTTGATGTCGCCATGCAGCTTAGTGTCATCAGCAAACTTGCTGAGGGTGTACTCAATCCCAGCGTCCATGTCGCTAGCAAAGATGTTGAACAGTGCTGATCCTGATTCCAACCCCTGAGGAATGCCACATATAAAATCATGGAATAGTTAGGGTTGGAAAGGGCCTTAGGATCATCTAGTTCCAAACCCCTGCCATGAGCAGGGATGCCTCACACTAGACAGGGTCGCCGCCCGTCATTGGTCTCCACTTAAACACTGAGCCCTTGACCACAACTGTGACCATCCAGCCAATTCTTTATCCACTGAGTGGTCCATCCATCAAATCCTTGTCTCTCCAGTTTAGAGACAACGTTGTCATCCAAGGGAGAAAATTATTGCAAATAAATGGCGAACTCTTAATTCACTTGAAGAGCTACCTTTCCTCTTCTGATTGCCATATTGCAGTCCTTCTCCATACTTTATCAGTGACTATTTCCACAATCATTTTGCTTTTCTTTTGAATATTTTAAAGGAATTAACCTAACTCTAGATAGTCTAAGTTCAGGGAAGCTTTATAGTTTTGCTGTGTGTAAATTCTCTGTTAAGCCTTTGTTGAGGTCATTATGACATGAATATTATTGAGGCAAAATACTGGAAATAAGATACTATCACAAAAACATTTCTCCTGTTCATGCTTTATTGCTTTTAGAGTAAATATTTCTTTTTGTCAAAAGGTTGTTGGCTTAGCAAAGCATGGAGATGCCTAATTACTTACACTTTAAAGTACAATAGAGGAAGTCTCACTTGTAGCACAGTTAGAGGCGTTGCTCCCCAGCCTAGCCTGTAGTGAAATGATTACCTGAGCTAACTAAATAAAACTACCATACTGCTTTGTAGTTGTTCTCAGGTTTGTGTCTATGTGCTGTTCTTCATAAAGCCTTCCATTGCTAACCATGAGATCTGGAATCCATCACCCTTACCTTGAAACCCCTCAGTTCTTCGATCTCTGTTTTTTCAACTTGAAAAGTAGGAGTGCTATTCTAACATCATTTGGCTTCTAAAGTGATACTGCTGCACAGTGAGCTTATGGTATGCAGCAGGATGCATAGCAGGGGTGCTAGTTTTCAAAGTGATCTAAGCATGACAGTGAAATAGAAACGCAGTTGCTGTTATGAAGAGTGGGTCTGTAATTCTCTAGGTGCTTGCTATTGACCTCTGTATGTTATTTCTGAGTTCCCCCAGAGGGAAAACAGGGAACTGAGTCACGACGAATCAGCTGCTTTTAGTCATACTGAGGTCTCCTTCAGGGGAGCTGATGATGCTCTTTCTCTTAAAACCAGAAGAAACAGGGAGGCCACCTCATCTCTTCTTTAATAAACTCCTTTAAAGCTCTTCTTTAATGGTTTTTGGTTTCCTCCCATCCCTCCACTTCTGGAGTTGTGAATGATGTGGATAAGTCATGCCAATTATAAGTTATATGCCTATCTCTTTCTCCTTAAAAAGTCATGATGGAAACCTGACCCATTTGCCTCCTTTGTGCATGAGTACAAACCTAGATATTGAGCATCAGACAAAATGTTTGGTTGGAAGGGGCTTCTGGAAGCCATGTACTTGCACCTCCTGCTCAGAGGAAGCCTAACCTCCAAGATAGGTCAGACCAACCCTCAGCAAGTTATGTGAATCTCCAAGGATGAGGAGTCCACATTTTTTCCTTAGTGTGGATGTTTTTTAACATGTCTTTGATAGAGATTTCCTTCCCTACAACTTGCAACCATTGCCTCTTGTCCTGTTGTGCTCCTCTGAGGAAATCTGACCCGGTCTTCTCTGTAAGCTCCATGTTTACAAATATGTAAAGGGTGAGTGTCAGGATGATGGAGCGAGGCTTTTCTCAGTGATGTCCAGTGATAGGACAAGGGGTAATGAGTGTAAACTGGAGCATAAGAGGTTCCATGTGAACATCAGGAAAAACTTCTTTACTGTGAGTGACAGAGCACTGGAACAGGTTGCCGGGGGGGGGGTTGTGGAGTCTCCTGCGTTGGAGATATTCAAGGCCCGGCTGGACAAGTTCCTGTGTGATGTACTCTAGGTTATCCTGCTCTTGCAGGGGGGTTGGACTAGATGATCTTTTGAGGTCCCTTCCAACCCTTGGGATTCTGTGATACCTCCTCTTCCAGTTTCTTAAGTCTTTCAGTGTACATTGTGTGCTCCAGCCCCCAATCATGTGGATTCATGCCATTTTGTCAACATTCCTCTTGTACCAGGGAAGTCCCAAAAGTGGATGTCATATCCCAGGTGAGCCAGGTGAATAGAGGGAAATTCTCACTTCCAGTTGACTTGCAGCCTGCGCTCTCAAGAAAGCAATCCAGCATGCATTTAGCTGACATTGCTGCCTGGGTACCTGTCTGAAGTTGTTCCTTCTCAAATGCAGGACTTCGCTTGTGCAGTTTCTGGCAGCCCATTCTTCCAGCTTCTGGATGTCCCTCTGAATGGCAAAATCCTCCAGCATCCTAACAGCTCTCCCTCCCCAGTTTTTAACTTGAAAATTTCACATGGAATTATAGAATAGTTAGGGTTGGAAAGGATCTTAAGATCATCCAGTTCCAACCCTCCTGCCATGGGCATTGCGTCTGATCAGCCAGGTAAAGATGGGAAATGATACCAGCTCTGGTACAGACCCCTTGAAGCATCCCTTGTAATCATTTGTGGAAAGTTCAGGCTCATTAGCAGCACTCTGGCTATGGTCAGATAGTTTCTTTTTGCCCATGTAAAATGAAAATGGCTAGAGCGAGTAGGGGCTCTTTTTCCCTGGAAATGAGAAAGTTCAGTTCTTTCAGGATTGGTTTTTTTCTGAATGAGAATGTTCTTTTCTGGCTTTTATGGTGACTTAGTAGACTAGAATTATTGCATAGAAAAGCAGAAAAAGATCATTCTTGTAATTTTTTTGTGTGCAATGTGACATTCAGTTTTGTTCTAATAGGCTGGCTATTGCCCCTCATCTATTTCAGTTCAGCTGCAAAAAATCAGAAGTACTGCTGCAGTTATTCTAGACAAAATGCCCTTTCGAAAAGCAGCTTAAAACTTCACATAACCACTGGTATGGAACTGCCAATACCGGCCCTGGTCTGCATAATATTGATGTACCCATATGCCTGTGGAAGATGAGCGCGCTGAGCCTTAGATGAGTTTGTTAAAAGGTTATGTGCATTTAGTTGAAGGTTTTGGGGAAAAAGAAGGGGGATGTCCTTAGCATGCAGTTGCAGTCTGGAGAACTGCTCTGTCCTTATCACATCCTCAGTCCCCTGTGATTCTTTTCACTTAGATCAATTTAATAACCTGACAGATACAAATGTTTATTACTGGCAGCACAGCACAGCCAATATGGGAGCGAAAGATCAAGCTGTGTGCCTGCTCTGCTTCCCGTATCAGCAGCACGGTTGCCAGCTCGGTTGTATCTCTGAGCTCCTCGATGCGGGGATGAGGATGGACTGCTGGTGGGGGAAGGTCGGCAGCTGATCTTTCTGTGGTTGTAGGCTGAACAACATGAAATACCCTGTTTTGATTTGTAAACCAAGCAAGCTGAGAACAAGACCTGTTGGGGAATAGTTCTGAGACCACGTAATTCCATGGCTGTGTGTGGCTTCAATACACAAAGTCAATAAAGATCTTTTTCAAAGAGACCAAGATTACTTTTGCTCCTTCCTAATGGCATCTCCCTAGACAGCCGACTTTTGCTGTGTGGATGGGATTACAGGTAGAGGAAATCCTCCTCCCCTTACCCATCCCCACAGGCAATATTGTCTTCTCTTGGGCAAACACGTGTGTGATACATTTGTCCACCTCCCCACCTGAGACGCAGTTCAAGAACTGACTTGGATGCCTGTATTTTTGTGGTTGCTCCAATATCCAACATTTTAATGTTTAATTTTTATTGTTTTAATGCAGCTGAAGGTGCTAAATAACAGTACTCTGCTTCTGAGGAGTGCAGGAAGATCACGTTAGCTTTAGCCTGGCCTGGTTAATCATTGATGGAGAGGCGATAGACCCTAGCCTGTCTCCTTCTTCCCTCCGCTTGTTTTCATTCTCTCTTTTCCCCATATGAAACTCAATTAATATGCTCTATTATTTCAGGACAAAACCTGATCTTAAAATATGCAAAATAAAGTTTTCAGTTTTATTTCTCCAGTCACCTTGGCAGGGGGTATTTTTAGCCCAATTTCCACATGAATATTATGTCATCAAAGGGCTGATTAAAATGGGGTAACGTGACAGGATTGACTGGTAGTGAATGGTTATGTTATTTGTCCTGTTGAAAGGACATTACTTTAACCTTGCCTGCAATCCTGCAGAGTGGTTCCCAGTAAGTTATGTGCCATCTAATCTTCCCTGAAATTTATTCGTAACAATTGACATGTAGATTATCAATGCAGCAGGAGTCTTTTATATTCTCTTTGGAGCAGGGGGTGGCAAGTAAGCAACCTTTCACAAAGAAATCTAAAGCACCCATTGATAAAACTGGAGATACATAATTTAGATTTTTTTTAAATTCTGGATTTCAGCAGAGAAGTAAAAAAAAGGCATTGAAAGAATTTGGCAGTCAAAAAAAAGAAAAAAGTGAGCTTTTTGTTCTCATTTCAAAGGGGTTTGCTGTCACTTGAGTAAGGTGTTTCATTTCTAAAGCAGATACCTGTTACAGTGCAAGCCTATTATTTTAGAGGTGACAGAGCGTTACCTTTTGTACTGAAGATTTACAATTAACCGACGAAAATGTTTCCTGGGTTAACAGTAACACCACTTTAGAAGAACGTTTTTCAGCAAAATTGATCTTGAAGTACTGAACAGAAGACATCAGGGTCATCCGTCACCACCTGAGGGGTGAAGCCAAAGCATGGAGTGAGCCACCAGTTTGCCCTGCTTACCAGTGGCATGGCTCTAAAACTAAGGCAGGATTTCAGGGTTCTGCTGTGGCACTATGTGCTCAATAGTATCACTGGCGTCCTGTGCTGAGGCACAGGAGGGTCTGCCATTGGCCATATCCTATTTTCAAAAAACATCAAGAAAATACTGCATGTGAAATATCTTTGCAGATTCATTCACCAGAGCAGTGTTCTCCTTTAAGGCATCCTGCTTCTCCTCACTCTTTCTTTTCACAGATCTGACGATTGAAAGGTCTGAAGGAGAATTGCTGTGGCCAGTAAATTCTGATTGATGGACTGCAGGATTTTCAGAAGGATACCAGACTTTGCTTCGAATTTTCCATACCCTTCAAAAATCAACCACCCCTATGATTCATTTTTCATTTCCTATTCTAATTTCTCAAGGCTTAACCTCTGCTACTGAATTTCATTGTGCCTTCGGTAGAGTGGAGAACCTTTCCAATACCAAATGAATGAAAGTTCCCTGTGCAGAGATGGTGACCCAGAGAAGGGACCTTAAAGCTCATCCAGTTCAAGCCCCCTGCCACAGGCAGGGACACCTTCCGCTAGAGCAAGTTGCTCCAAGCCCCATCCAGCCCAGCCTTGAACACTGCCATGGATGGGGCAGCCACAACTAAGTTAGGATGTTAGTATAACTAGGTTAGTGTAAGTTAATATTGCTGTAGATAGAGCTAGAGACACATGGGGTTAAGGAAGAGTGACTTCTGCCTAGCAATATAGGCAGGAAACTGGGGTTTAGCTTTATTTCCTAAGGAAATTAGTGTCTGCAATGCTGTCTATATGCCTGTCCCCAGTAATTTTTCAACACAGTGATTGATTTCAACAGTATTTAAAATAGGACAGAACTCTTAAAAAATAATTATGTTCCTACAGGTTGGCACAGGTGAAGATCTCTATGGACCAGAGATGGAGTTTTGTATCACTGAAGGGTTCACAAGAGGCTGGGTGGGAGCTAGTATGATTGAAGGAGTGATGATGCATTACATGGGACTGTGAGCATAGCTTTTTCAGGAAACTGGGCAATTCTTAATCTTACTGCTTGCAGGAAAATGTATTCTCTGTGTATGTATGGGAGAGCATCGTGCAAGCGAGTGGCTTCTGCTGTATATTGCATTGGAGCCACTTTGGAAGGGGCGAGAAGAATGAATTTCTTGACCATGAGCTGGGCTTTTGAAGGCACAGGCACCACCCTTTTGGCTGGGGAGAGTGGGGGAGACAGATTTAACCCTGTGTGGCAGTTGAAACAATTTAGTGCAAGTCTGCTTCTGTCCTTTCATTCTCTCTGTGCAGCAAAAGGCGCTTGTGGGAAAGGAATTATCTCAGCTCAAGGTTTGTAGCTGGTGAAGGCAGATCATCCTTGGGCTATTTAAGGCTCCTGGTCAGGCAATAACGTGCCAGTTTTTTGGCACGTTTATTTTTGCCCATTTGATTCAACACACAAGGAAGGGAAGTGGGTGCCAAAGGCATGGTTAGGACAAGCTGTTTGGATCTGGTCTTAAATAGGAAACAGTCTCTCCATCCTTGATTTCTTTCTCACTTTATCTGAGCTATATAAAGTGAATGTTGTGTGCAAGCTATTTTCAGAAAGTGGTAATTATATTAAATTTTCTTCTTCCGGTATTCTTTCATTTTCTAATGTATTCAAATGCTGGTAAGACATTGTCCAGACAAGATGATGATAAAATCTGATCATCTGTTACTGTTTACTAATGAAAGCAAAATTGGAAGATTATGTAGCAACTTTAAAAAGGATACTTTGACAGTTCTTATTTTATTGGAGTTGTTCTAGTCTATTATTTAACAAACCGTCTCTTTATTGCTTAAAGAAGTGATTGCAATATTTCACAAGGAGCTCATTTTTCTTCAATTTCTATTCACTTGTGGAGCGTTCTCCTGATAGCTTTGTGCTCTGCTTCTCATGCTAATTCCTTTTACAGCAGCTGCTGGAGAATCTTAATGAAATTTGGCATTTCAGCCCCCTTCACTGCCTGCCTTGTACAGTGCAGCAGCACAACCTGGTCGAGCATACGTTATTACTTCAGCACAGGCTGGGGGTAGATCTGGCCACTCCTGAGCCTGCAAACCTTTCCTCTTACATTCTTCTATTTATATACATACCCCTTTTTAAGTCACTGTCTATAAAGCAAACCGTCTTTTCAGGATCAAATTGGTGTTGCTCCAGCAATGACCAAAGCTAAATATTTGTAGCAGAGGAAAAACATGTAAAAGGGAATTACTATTTAATATTGGCAGAACATTGCTGCAGTTTTTTGACCAAAGACAACCATCAGTTTACTCTCTGGTGCTATAAACTACTCTGACATTTCGAATTTAATGAGTGATATGGTGAATACTGTACTAATTCACATGAAAATCTGCCCTGATTTGAAACTGTTGGCAGGGAGTTCTGCAGGTTAATTGAATTAGAGTCTGTGTGTGCTGGTTTATCGTATCAATTTGTATCTCTTAGTTTTATTGGTAGATCTTTCGATTGCATAGTCAGGAGAAAATGAGCATGAGAGTTCAACCAGTTTTCTCATTCTTTGTCTGCTGTTCAAACATCAGTGTTTTTTCATTCCTGCTCCATAAGGGGTTGGGTGAAACAATTGTCTACGTTCCTGCAAACACAAACAAGCAAATTTCATTTAGGCTGCAGAGGTTTGTCAGGTCTTTTCTTTACACCTATGGATATATATGAGAGTATATATGAATATGTATGTTTGGTAGAGATAAGAGATTTGGGAATTTTAGTGTTGCTAATTTAAGATGTAGCAAATAACTTATATTTAGTGCACAAGCTCTCAAAGGAGCTTTCATAGACATTAGAAATGGAAGATAAAGGGGAATACGTTAGGTATGTGTGCAGACCATAAAAGTGGGGCTTCAGTTCCGGCTTTTGGGGTTTTAAGCAGGAGGTGTCCAAAAAAGTTACTATGAGGATAACTGGCTTGTGACATCCAAGTGTTCACAGCAATGTTGTTTTTTGATCCTTCAGTGTTGTCTCTTCCCATCACCATGAAGCAGAGTTCACCAAGCACAGGGTTGTCCACCTGCTAATAGGGAATGTGAGATGGGATTAAACTGTCATGAGACAGGTTTTATCCTTCTGATGATGTGTTTTTAGAATAGCAGTCCTGCTCAGTACAAGAGGAACTGCAGGTTCAGACCCTCAGTGTGTGTGCTTGATTGAGGAGTCCCTGGCATGAGGCTACCATCTATGGGCTTTTGGCTGAAAGTCAGAATCCCATCTGGATGCAGCAATACCACAGTGCTGCCTGTGCCTCGGTGGGCTTCTGATAGCCAGCTACCTGCCCTGCAGGAGACAAGCCCTATGCAGAGCACCACTGACGGTTCGAATCGAAGGGGTGGGCAGATGCATCACCACATCTCCACTGTTGCATAGCACGTAATCATGAGCCACTTGGTCCTAAATCAGTCATAGATAACCTGATTCTGGGTCAAGGTTTTGTATGTAGCAGAGCAGCTTCCTCGCTGTGACTTATTGGGAATCAGCCCTTGACACAAGCTTTTGTAATGAATTCTTTTACAGGTTGCGCAGAGAGGTGGTAGATGCTCCATCCATGGAAGCATTCAGAGTGACATTGAACCACCTGGTCTAGTTGAAGATGTCCCTGCGTATTGCAGGAGGGTTGGACTAGATGACCTTTAAAGGTCCTTCCAACCCAAACTATTCTATGATGCTGTGATTCTGTGATTCACAACCTGGCTTGAAGACTTTGCCACCAAAGAGCCATTTTACATTCAACATCCTGTTTCAGTTATCAGAAATACAAACCCATTGCAGGGCATATTTGATTGTCTGCCTGCTGTCAGCTCTGCTGTTGTTGTTTGCTTCTCTTAGCCCTCACTTCTGAGGCTCTGGCTTTTTGCAAACCAAAAGAATGAATTTTCTTTACCTACTGTGGTCTGAAGGATCCATAGGTTGGTGTCTATCACCAGACAATATTTGTTCTTGTAGACACCATCCTTCAGATATGCTTTTCACTATAGCTCTATATTCCTCATTAGTATTACTATTATTTTGAATGCTTATGCTGATGCTGTATTTGTCAGGTGGACTCTGAGTGAAGTGCAAGTCCTCTGCTTTACTTTAGGTAGGCAGAAATGTGTTTGAGTGTGTCATCAAATTATCCCAGCCTATTTTCTCCCCTCAGCCCTCAGCTCTATACTCATCGTATGTCCATTTAGACCTCACAGATTTATAGCAGTTGAAAATTGTGATACAGAGATGAGGTTTTTCTGTCCCTGGAAGGGGAGAGTCATGCTCCAAGTCCTCATCAGCTTTTCCAAACCTGCTGCTCAAGGAACAAGGAGGCTGCCTACAAGCGGAACCTCAGTGGTGTGTGCAGTGTTGTGATGTTGCTACAATGCTCAGGAGCGATTCCTGTGGATGGTGAAAGGTACTTTTAATAAGAACCAAATCATGCTTTTTTGAGGAGCTGGGTTGCCACTGGGGTAATCACTGTAATGGAACTGGAAGGGTGTCATGATACTGTTGTTTTCATATTTATTTGGTTCTCTCTTTGGCTATTATTTTACTTTTACTGGGTCCACTATTGTGTTTCCCATTCAGATCTAAACACTCCTAAGCCCTGGGGATCTTTGCAATTATTGCCACTGACAGAGCAAACAGGAATGAGGCATCTAAGCGGTTGCTATAGAGGCTTTATATAACACAATACCCGTGGAGCACTGGGCATAATAACCACAACATGAAAAATGAGTTATCGATTCTCTGCCCACTTCCAGGGAATGAAAAATTTCCTCCCAATCTGTAAACCAGTGCGCTGACAGCATCATCCGCCTGACTGCTTGTCCACAGAGGTCTGACTTCGTCCTCTGATCACCATTTAGTTTAGACTAATGGAAATGCATGTGTATTTGAGGAAAAAGCTTGTCATAGGATTATTTAGTGTCCGTACAGCATCATCCGTGCAATGATTTCACGGCACTTACACATGCAAGATGCTGTCTTGACTTTGGTGGGTACCAGTCCTGCCTTACGTTTCAGGGAGGAACTAGGGCTGAATCTTGGAGAGAATCAAGAGGCAATTCTGGCATCCTTATTCCTTCAGAGCATTGTTTCAACCTCTGCATAGCATCCTACTTGATATGAGTGAAGATGTCATGATTTAAGTGATTTTAGCCTAATAACGCAGGAAATGTTCAGTAAAGATTAGGCCCCAGTCCTATGTCCTGAGTAGAGACAATGCAAGAAATGATCACTCCCATCTTCACAAGCTAAAATTTGGCTGTTTCCTTTGACATGATCAACTGTTTAGTCATGCATGGAATCTTCCTTTCGCTTCTCATTCTTGTGATTTTCACCACTGCCCGGTGTGGGTTTGCTCTGACTTCTGTGTGCGGTGCCTGATGGACACATGTGCCATGAGAATTATCATCAGTTTTCCTTTCCTTGACATCTCTGTCACTGGTTTTAGGTACAATTAGAGGCCAAAAAGCCCTCACAAGGCAGTATTAGTTCTTTGTGGGTAGCTGAAAGAGAAGTGCTATGTGGATATCAGCAAAACTTGGCCGCTTGTTTCACTGGCATCGGTGCCAGCGTTTTCTTTGGTTTGCTCCATGCAGATTTGGGACCTTGTGTTTCATTTAGAATTTTGCTTGGGACTGAACCCAAGTTTGGGAGATAACACTGCCAAGTTTTGTCTGGTTTTGTGTCAAGAAAAACTTTGGATTGAAGCTGGAGCTGATCCAGGCATGTGATCTAACTCCTATACTGTCTCATACATTGAGGAAAGATAGTCTCGTCTAGCCAAAATGGAGTCAGACAGAGGGTGTTATGTGTTCCTTATGTAAGATTAAAGTAACATCCATCGACATTTTTCCTCTCCTTTTTATTCATAGTCTCACAAAAGAACATTTCTGGAACAAACTTTCAGTGTGAAGGTTATGAATGTTCTTTTTCCCCCTCTCTATTTCTGAAGTAGCGCGTTGAAGGATGACTGTCCTTTTCGAGTGCATGGTTGATGGAAAAGGATGTGGGAGCAGCAAGTGAAGCTCAGTGATTGCATGTCAGGTGCTTGGAGCTGCTGCATCCCTGTAGCCTTGAAGGAAGGCCCCCAAAAGCAGCCTCTGACTTCCTCTTTAAAAACTTCACAGTGTTCTGCTGGGCACTGTGCTGAAAGCTGTCACCTGAGGGCAACACGTAAGAAGCCCGAGTAGATTCTTTGATGTGTCACCATTTCTGTTAATAAAAATAATTAATGAGAAGATTGATATTTGGACCAAATTCATCTCTCAGGGAGAGAGATGATCTCACTAAAGGTATCTTGCTCTTCATTTAGGCATTTCTGTGCTCTTTGTCACATACCGAAACAGGCATTGCAAAAGGGGATTGGGATGGCATATTTAAACCTGTTTTCAACAAAATCCATAGCGTGAGTCTCTCAAATATGAGCAGCAGCTCTGTGTAAGCCCACAAACAATCAGGAGGCACAGGCAAACAACTGCTCTGTATCTGCAAACACCTTTTGTGCCCCGCTGTTGCCTCCCCTACATCATTATCCCTTCACTGACTCGTGCCAAAGCATCTGTGTGCTGCTGTGCTGATCATTTATGCCTCGATGCTGGTTCTCCAAAACCAGAAAGCCCCTTCCATGGTCTTCTGCTGAGCTTTGCCTCCAGCACAGAGTGGAGACCTTCGTCACGGGCCATTAGTTTCTATGTTCCCAGCTGTAGCTCCTGTTACTTTTGCTCATGCAAAATATCTGTGCTGTTGATAGGAATTAATTTGTCCAAATTGAGAAGACCAAAAGAGATGGTTTAGGGTGTATTTTTGTGTTGGATAGAGATCTGACTCCCACCTGTTCATAACTAGCAAGCTTTATTTTTAGCATTTGGATGCAGAGTGATAAACAGGCAGGGAAATAAAAGCAACCTCCAACTGTTTTCAAATGTATAGAGATGTCACTATTTTGTGGAGTTTCTGGTATTTCTCATCATACCCGTGCATGTTTCTGAGCTCTCTGCTGAATCAATCTGTTTGCTTTCCCTCTTGGGCTGCCTTTCAAACAACACCTGACCGATGCTGATCAGCCAAGAGAGATGTGATATGTGACCTACCCACTCAAACTGCAGCAAATCAGGCTCTGCACAGTCTATTTTTAGAAGTCTGGTTTCTGTGTTAAGCTCCTGGAATTCTGTGTTTGCTTCATCTGAAATACGACAAAAATCTTTTGATTAATTTTAGAGGCAAAGCTCCTTGGAATAAAATTTGGTTTAATAATGGAAGGGCATTAAAAATTGATATGAGAAATGGGAATTTACATCTCTCTGGGAACTTTGATTTAAATACAGTCTACCTGAAACAGATATTCAAGATGTTATAAACACAAGATTCACATTGAATGTTTGAGCCCTGCTGAGGTCTCCAATCCCATCCTGTTTCAAAACCTTTCTGTGTTGCCTTTTTGCTGGTTACCCTTCCCGCTCACAGCCTTTTTCTGTTTCCTAGTGTAAGTAAACACAATCCCTCCATATTTTCCCTTGGCAAAGTGAAAGCCTCTCACCTGTCTTGTTACCATCCTCTGACCTGTGCTGAATCTCAAAGTGTGGGCCAAACCCAAACCTGGTGTTCATGCTATAATGCCGGCAATGCTGCATGCAACAGAGCAATGCCCTTGCAGACTGCCCCGCATGTGTTAGTACAGCTGAGATGGACGTGTGGGTATTTGGATATACTAGCCTCTTGTGCCTGATTAGCCAATCTGCTAACACAGAGCTACCAGTCCCTAAGGCAGAGTTTTGGGTTGGTTTGGGTTTTTTTAGTCACTGACTATTTACATGTGCTTTCTCTTGCTGAAGATCAGTATTCTATCGTCTTCTTCAGTAAATTGCATTTTACTGATTTTGGGGATGAGTTATCAAAATCCCTTTGCATTTAATTTCATGTGCTCCAAACTAACACTAGCACCTTCCAGTTTAAATCAGTTTTCCTTTATTTTTTATCCTTCCTGCCCTCCCCAAAGTTAAATTGTCAATGAAAATATTGGCTACACCTCCTGGGTTTCACCTCTTTGAAATATTCTGAAATATTTTTGGCAGAAGATACCGGATTTTCAGAACTCTCTCTTTGAATACAGATTTTCAATTATCTTTAAATCACGTGTGTCACATACAGATCCAGACCACAAATGGGAAGTTAGATAGTGAAGTGCCATGGAAAAGGCTGTCATTGCTTTTCTTCTATCCCAGCTGGAAGCAGGAAACTTTCTGATTATCAGTAATTATTTCCTGGTCCTGTGCTATTCTGCAGCCCTGCCTCAGCCAGCCTTTGAATTCAGAGCAAGGAGTTAAAAGCAGATAACCTACAAAATTTTTCTATCTGTGACAATATAAAACAGGGCACCCTGAGGTAGCAGATATTTTTAAAGTTGGATTTAAGAACATGAAAAAAGAGATGATGTCATTTAATTTGGAGGCCTAAACGTAGACCTGAGAATCCAGAGCCCTCAAGCTTCACACCTGGTTCAGTGACTCGGCATTGCAGAAGGCGAATTGTGTTCTGGATCACTTTGTCTTCTTTTAAAAGAGATTTGTGTGGGCAAAGTGCACTGTGAAGGCATAACATGTTTTAAATTTACTTGTACCCACACAAATTGAAATGGAAACTATTATTTTAATATTAAGCATTATCTTCAGTTTTTGTCACGCTGCAAGGTCTAGATCCTGCACTCTTTTTCAGCGAGTGCTGGACCTAAATCAGATTTCATTTTTACAACTCAATCTTATTTTTTTCTTCCAACTATCTTTTAATCCAGTTTGTTTCTAGCCTTCTACAACTCTTCTAAAATCTATTTAGTTTCTGTGTTCTGCTGAATGCACGCTCCCAATACTTGATTTTTTTGGAGGTTAACAGCATTCTGTTTGAAATTTCCATCAGCTTGGAAATAGTATCAAAGAGGAAAATGATAGATGGGAGAGACGTAGGGTATTTTGAAATCTAAAAGGCTAATTTTGACTAAATGTAAAATGAGTGTGAGCAACTGCTGTAGTATTTTCACAATAGCCAACCAGATGCCATCTGAAGAATCATAGAAGCATAGAATCACAGAATGGTTTGGGTTGGAAAGGACCTTAAGATCATTCAGGTTCAACACCCTGCCATGGGCAGAGATGCCTCACACTAGACCCAAGTCCAAGGCTCTGTCCAGCCCAGCCTTGAACACTGCCAGGGATGGAGCATTTACCAGTTCTTTGGGCAACCATTCCAGTGCCTCACCACCCTCACAGTAAAGAACTTCTTCCTTGTATCCAGTCTGAGTCTCCTCTGCTTAAGTTTAAACCCATCACCCCTTGTCCTATCGCTACATTCCCTGATGAAGAGTCTCAGCATCCTTGTAGCCCCCTTCAGATAATGGAAGCTGCTCTGAGGTCTCCACGCAGCCTTCTCTTCTCCAGGCTGAACAGCCCCAACTTTCTCAGCCTGTCTCCATACAGGAGGTGCTCCAGCCTCTGATCTTCCTCATGGCCTCCTCTGGACTTGCTCCAACAGCTCCATGTTCTTCTTATGTTGAGGACACCAGAAGCCCTAATATTGTTTTATGCTAAAGCATTGTCAGGCATTGGCATAGGAAACAAACTTAACTCATTTGAACTAAAAACAGCAGTTCACACTGCAGTTGTATATAACATGGTATAGAGACCCCTTGGATCCTGGAAATTTATGTGAGAAATTGCCTGAGACCCCTTTTGAATTTGTTTTACTGAGATTTTCTGTCCAGCTCTCTTCTCACTTCCAGAGTGCAGAGTGGAGTAATTGCATCTAAAATCTGGGAGCACAGGTCTGGGAGTAAGGCCAGACTGGACAGAGCCTTGGGCAAGATGGTCTAGTGTGAGGCATCCCTGCCCATGACAAGGGGGTTGGAACTGGATGATCTTAAGGTACCTTCTAAGTCTAAATATTCTATGATTCTGTGATTCTATGGTGCTGTCTGCTCTGACGAGCAGCTTCTCAACAACTCATTTGAGATACAGAAAGAAAAGTCACAGCAGAAAGTTTTGAATATTTGCCCAGAGGCAAATTTGGGGTTTTGCCATAGTGGCAATGATTTGCATGGCAGAAGGAAACTGAGTCTTGGTTAAGGTTGCTGTCTTGAAAACCCTGGAGATTTAAGTCCTCCATAGATGTGACTATCATCACAGCAAAGAGACTCCACTGAGAAGTTTTCTATGGAAGTGAGAAAGTAAGAAACTTTTGGGTACCAAGAGTGCCCTTTTTTCTGATGTATTTTTAGCATTGATCATTATGTGTTAGGAACAGCAGTGAAATGTTGTGTAGGATATGCCAATTTGTTTCTATTTTCACAAGGTATTATTTTTTTCTATGCGTTCTTAACATGCTCTGTGTGTACCTAAAGCTTCCTGCCTAGCTCAGTTCAAATTCTTTGAATAATTGGTCCTTCTTCCACCGCTGACTATGCTGTAGTCATTTGTCAGCTCATTTGGGTTTTTTCCTTCATAGTATACCCACTTCAAAACACTCATCCCATTGCTAAGAGCACAATCTGTTATCAAATTTGGTCTTTAAATAGGCAGACACAGTGAATGACTGGCCTGGTTCAGCTCTGTTAATTCATTAACTACACAGATGTAAAGAAGTCGCACAAAGATATTACTATTGCAAGAACACCAGAGTCAAGCCTACAGAAAAGCAAACCCTACCACAGTAATTGGAAGGTTCAATCCATGTATGGAATGATCAGATTCCATCAATAGATACTTGAGGTCATATCCTGAAACTCTTGATAGCGGGAAAGTTCATTGTAGGTGAACTTCTTGAAAGTTCAGTAACTTTCTAATCTCAATCCTGTTTCATGAAGAAAATTATTTAAAATTCAATTAGTTAGTACAAGTTGCACTAAGGAGGATGAGGATTAATTGTCTTTGTGGATGAGGCTTTTTGAGCTGCCAAATGCTGTTACACGAAGCATTACATAAGGCCAAGGAAATCAAAAAGGCACTAAGAAATCAAAAGAGAAAGGGGAAAAAAAAAGCCTACTCTGTGGCTTTTGAGATTCCCTTTTGTAGCATGATTTATTGGTCTCTCAGTTTTGTTTCAGGCTCCAGCTTGGAGGACAGTAGCTTACAGTGCAACCACGTAGTCTGGCTTGACAGAGATGCATGTTTGGATCTGTAATGTAGAGAAAGCTGGAAGGAAAGGTGTTGAAGAGTTCAGGGAAATAAGGGAGCCTTTTTTTTTTATTTCTTCCTTTCTTTCTATCTTGGACTTTTCTTTCTTTTATCCTTTTTTTTTAGCGGAGTTTGTTCATAACATCTATGAAGATAGGCTGAGAAAGTTGGGGCTGTTCAGCCTGGAGAAGAGAAGGCTGCGTGGAGACCTCATAGCAGCCTTCCAGTATCTGAAGGGGGCCTAAAAGGATGCTGGAGAGGGACTCTTCATTAGGGACTGTAGTGATAGGACAAGGGGTGATGGGTTCAAACTTAAACGGGAAGTTTAAATTGGATATAAGGAGGAAGTTCTTTACTGTGAAGGTGGTGAGGCACTGGAATGGGTTGCCCAAGGAGGTTGTGAATGCTCCATCCTTGGCAGTGTTCAAGGCCAGGTTGGATGAGGCCTTGGGTGCCATGGTTTAGTGTGGGGTGTCCCTGCCCATGGCAGGGGGGTTGGAACTGGATGATCTTAAGGTGCTTTCCAACCCTAACTATTCTATGATTCTATTTGCTGAACTATTTTTCCTTAGGCCATTGAAAGTTTTTATGTGCTTGTCCCCATTATATTTTTCCATTCGTTACTATGTGTATGGAACTCTGTGTCATCAATTTCTCTTAATGACCAGTAAGCCATAAGTCAACAGCAAGATAAACAACTTCCAGTAGTATTGCCATGCATTAATATTTATCTTTACAGTGGAAACAAGATGAATTGCAGAAACCCCACCTACACTTGTAACACCTACATGCTTTTCAACTGGTTTTATGCCCATGTTATCTGAAAATGGATTTGGCATTAGAAATGTGCCTTCAAAATACTGATAACAATAAAAAGGCATCCCACTGAATTACGGTAAAGTTGTGCCTGTAGGAGTTTGTGCATAATTATCTCTTCTGTACTATAGGTGATATTTATCTCCCTTAATTAGAATTGCCTGAAAGTCCAGGCTCTGTTTACTGTCAGTGGAGTGAGATTGGTAGTCCCAGAGTAATTCTTCCCATCCTATAAGAACTGTCCAAGTTAGGTGGAACAGAGGCACATTTAGAAGCGTATTTATCTCCATGAAGTTACAGAGAATCTTGTTCTTACATGACTGCAGTTTGAGGAGATAAATCGTATTGATGTGAATGATTATATTAGTACTGCATCGTGCCTTATATGTAGAAGACATTGTAATAGCACTTATTTAATGGGGCAGGTCTGAGGAAGAAGCATATTGTACCTGACTGAAGAGCTCTCCTGTGTCAAAATGCGCATGTAGATGCATTAGAAATGAAGGACAGATCATCAACTCTTTTTGTCACAGGCCACTAAGTGTCACCCAGCTACCCTATTACCAACCTGAAGACTTAAGGGATGTATGTTTCAGTCTTTCAGAAATTCAAATGGGGGCTTCAGTTGGAAAGAGAGGCAAGAAAAATCCTAGTGCACATGGCCCATGTCAAATTGCTATGTAGTTCCCTCCGAAGACCCTATTCTCTCATCTTCCAGAGAAAGGTAAAAAATCCCAAAGGATGGGAGGCTCAGTCCGTGCTGCAGCATCGTTGTACATTAAACATAGTGACAGCTGTCTCAAATGATGCTCTGCTGGCCCTTTTCTTCCTGGTTTTTGTTAAAATGCAGAACTTGCTGTTGCCTTCCAAGCTGCTCGATGTGAAGCCCCTTTGAGGAGAGGCTGTGGTTGCTCTTTGCAGCTTGCTCTTCCTTCTTGATATGCCTATCATGGCTTTGTATGGGATGAAGAAGTTGGGGAGGCAATTCAACTGGAATTGCTTGAAGCAATGGATGATCGTGATTTTCCACAGTGATTGTAAGCCTTGGCATTGTCAGAGAATAACTCATCCTGGGTTCTTCTGATAAATTGGCTTGATCGTGGCTGAGGAGCACTGTATAGCCACAGTGGCTGTGGCAGCGAATCTTTCAGAATCATTGCAAATGTGTTCATCTCCCAACAAAATGATAGAGGCATTTTTTTTCCAGTGAAACCTTTGTGACTGACACAGACTGGTTTGGCATGACTAAAAATTCACTCTGTCTGTTTGCATTCAACATCTCCTATTCAGCCTCACAATGTCCCTTTAATGAAGCCATTTAGGAAAATGATTCTATTTTGTGGTAATACTGGCAGGCCAGGGAGGTTCATGCTTGTTAAGTAAACTGGCTCGTACATTGACCAAATCACTGCTGCAGTACTGTCTTTGAGAAGGCATTTACCACTAAGTGTTTGTTAGCATAGAAAGAGCCCAAGCTGTTTCTAAACCTTTGCAAATCTAATACAGAGAAGTCTTACCCTAGAATATCTTCTTAGGAGGTGAACTCGGGAGCTATTAAGGTATTGTTAGCAGAGAGAAGAAAATAAAATACATGCCGAAAAGGGAACACAAGATTAAAGATAGTCGTTCTGCTGTAGGGGCCCCTTTAGGCGACCAGGAGAAAGAGAGTAAGGTTTGTGATACTCTTTTCTTTCTCTCATTGCCTAGAGAAGTCTTCATGTGCAAAATATTTTTAATCTTGTTTTCTATTTTGAGACTGTTTCGCAAAGTCATTTTTATACATCCCAGTATAAACACTGCAGCAGATTTAAGAGGGATTTTGTGTCTGTCAAAATTAAGTGCATCAGTCTGTGTGCGAGGCTGGGAAATGTTAGGAGGCAATCACAGTGAAAAACAAACATGCAAAAAAAGGCAAACATCAAGCATGGAATAGTTTTATGTTTCAGATAAGTGACTTTATTCCCAAGGCTGACTAATGACGGAGGAGAGAGAGGTTATTCAGTGGTTATCACAGACAGGGGATGATTGGGGCTTTGGGGTTCTTTTTCTGTGCTGACTCATTTTCTGGCCTTTAATGAGTAAACTCTATGTCATTGTAGTCTGTAAGAATGGGTGTAATAAGGATGTGTGTCCCAAAAGCATTCTGAGCTCTAATTGACATTGGCAAAAATATTGGTATTTTTGTTTGAAGACACTAAAATGAAAATAGCAACACTAGGAGAAGCAGCAGCTCTTTCTGTGTGAACATTTCTGTACGGAACCACACTCTCGTGGACCTAAATATTTTGCCTTTTCTTTGCTATCCCTTAGTTTTTATACTTCATGGATCATGCAGAAAGCTGAATGCTTCCATTGGTGCATTCAGCAGTACCACTCGTATCTGACATCTGTATCATGTTCCCATGTTTCTGTTTCTTCCTCCAGTGTGAATGCTTTTACACCGAAATTTAAGATCTATCCAAATTGAGCTTTTTCCTAGACAGTTGCTATAGCTCTGCTTTTGTATATGCTGCCAGGTTTTGGGGAGCGTAAATGTGTTAAGTCCCTCTCCCATGAAATTCTGGGACAAAATCGCATTGATTTTCAGTAGGGCAGGATCAGATTCAATATTCAGAAAACTCCATTTCCTGCTAATAATCTATTTTGGTCTTGAGACAATTTGCAGAGTTGCCTTTAAAACCGATGTCTAAATCTGATCATCTGCTTGTTTTGTTCTCTCTAAATAGCCTGCACAAAAATACATTTATAAGGTTCAGTCCTGCAGATTCTTATCAGTGTTGTGACTGCTCATTCAAAGGTGACTCTTTATAAATGAGGATTACTTCTTAGAATAGAGGCTGGCAGTATCAAGGCCTAAAATTCTCACGGACATTTGTGTTTCAGACCAAATACGTAGCCAGCTGACTGCATTTGACTGCAGCGAAGCCTGGGAAATAGAAAGCAGATGAATTATTAGTGAGCTCAGCTCAAACAGGAAACTTTAAAGTAATGCTGAAAGGCAAAAAAAAGGTTTTAGGCCTGACTGAGGGAGTGCATTTGCCATGTTGGAGGGCACTTGGGTTACATGGTCAGTAATACTTAGTGCAACACCAGCCCTCTCCTAAGCAGTATTACATTGTATTGCCCGTGGCATGGGGATTGGAACTAGATGATCTTTAAGGTCCCTTCCAACCTAAAGCATTCTGTTGTTCTGTGATATTAAACAGAATATAAACAGGATCTTCAAATGAGTTCCAAATAGGGACTATGTCATGCAAAGTAAGGGAGATACTACTAACAAGGGATAGAAATCGTGAAGCAGAAACATGGTTATGGTACACACTCCAGGAAAGAGACACTGAAGTGAAGTGTGTTTCTTGCAACATCCTTGATGAGATTTTGAGAGGTTCAGAGCCGGGCAAACACAAATCACAAGAGAAGAATTGGCAGAGACACGGGGCCGTATTCAGACTGTTTTTCTCCAGAAGCCTATCTTTAGCATCTGAATTTGAGAAAGTGATCAGTGATTCAGGCCACCTACAATCCAGCGCTGCCAGACCAGGCTGTCTGCACTGTCAGTGAAGAAGAGCAGTCATGATACCTGAATTAGCTACTGGGAGCAGATTAGTCTGTATACAGCTCTGAATTTACGAATGGAAGTAAGTTCTTGCACTGTTTAACTCAAGAAAGGTGATGAAACAGCCGGAGACCCAAAAGCATGGAAGTGTGCAAACTGCTTGGCTCTCGTTTCCTAATTTAATAACTATGGAGGAATGTGAAAATTTGGTTTAATATAAGGTAAAATTTAAAGGAAAAAAATAAAAGGAGAATACAGAAAGTAATGGTGATTTCTCCAGTGCCCCTACGTATTTTTGGGCAAGGGTATGAAGTCATGCACAGTGGAAAAATTCTAGGATTTCACTGGGCAGCACTGCAGCAAAAAGGTCCATGTAATTGCAAGCAGGATTGTGTTTAGCTGATGTGGTAATTCCAGCAAACCTATTTATCAGGAATCACGTGTTCGCTGTTGCTCTTTGTAATATGTTTGCTTGTTATCGAGGTTCTTTTGCATTGTTTTGCTTTTTTGTAGCTGTATTTTGGTTTTAACTCATTGTCATGCTATAAAATTTTAGCTCTAATAATAATTACAGACAGATTTTAGTTTTCCCATGTGGATCCATTATGCTTACTCTTCCTTGTTTGTTTTTTTTCCCCTTCTGTATCTGGTATGTTGTGATTAGAATTGTGTACAATAATGCCTAATGAATTTCATGAGTGAAAATGTGCAAATAGGAGAGGAGGCAAAGAATAAAGAAGAGGGAGAAAATGAGAATGCCTCAGCTCAAAAGTGTAGGAAAAGCTAAGAAAATTGTAGAAGAAAACCTGTATTATGCAATTCTCTGCATATCTCTGACAAATATGATTTTAGCCTCTTGATTTAGGAAAAAAAACCCAGAATTTGGAAGTCAGTGGGTGGCTTTTCTAATGGCTCAGTGGGTTTTGGCTGACTAATACTCTGACTCTTAAAGAGTATGAGCAAAGTACTGTTGTTATCTGTCAGGGAGGACATGATTGCTCTGCCCAAGAATTAAGCAATGATTAGGGTGGAATTCACTTGGCTGGGTGTTGGGTGGCTGTATCTGAGCTTATGCAAAACCTATGGGAAACCTCATCAGATTTTTTTTCCCCTCTGGAGTGAGGTCCCTGAAGTCACGAAAGTTAATGCTGTTGATCTCTCAGTCTCAGATTGCTTTAGATAGGCACAAAATATATGCCTGGTTTTAAATGGTGTAATGCAATGAGACTTCTTCCAACCCTAACTACTCTATGATTTTATTGTAGTGATAGGACAAGGAGTAACGGGCTCAAACTTAAACAGGGTAAGTTCAGGTTAGATATAAGGAAGAAGTTCTTTACTGTGAGGATGGTGAGGCACTGGAACAGGTTGCCCAAATAAGTGGTAAATGCTCCATCCCTGGCAGTGTTCAAGGCCAGGTTGGACAGAGCCTTGGATGACATGGTCTAGTGGAGGGTATCCCTGCCCATTGCAGGGGCTTGGAACTGGTTGATCTTAAGGTCCTTTCCAACCCTAACTATTCTATGATTCCATAATTCTTCTGATTCTCAACATGGTAAATGGTTCAGTTCAAGAAGGAGAGGGACCTGCTGGAGAGAGTCCAGCGCAGGGCAACTAAGATGATTAAGGGAATGGAGCATCTCCCTTATGAGGAAAGGCTGAGGGAGCTGGGTCTCTATAGTTTGGAGAAGAGGAGACTGCGGGGGGACCTTATTAGTGTATATAAATATATAAAGGGGGAGTGTCACGAGGATGGAGCCAGGCTCTTCTCAGTGGCAAACAATGATAGGACAAGGGGTAATGGGTATAAACTGGAACACAAGAGGTTCCACTTAAACTTGAGAAGAAACTTCTTCTCAGTGAGGGTGACGGAACACTGGAACAGGCTGCCCAGGGGGGTTGTGGAGTCTCCTTCTCTGGAGACATTCAAAACCCGCCTGGACACATTCCTATGTAACCTTATCTAGGTGTTCCTGCTCTGGCAGGGGGATTGGACTAGATGATCTTTTGAGGTCCCTTCCAATCTCTAACATACTGTGATACTGTGTGAGTAGGGTGGATCAGAAAGCTCCGTTCAGCTGAGGGTGAGGAATTTGTGACAACAGAGATGCTTCTGGAATGAGCCCACAGGCGAATGGTGCGTATCCAAGCCTTGACCATCGTTAAGAAATAGTGCTGAACTTCTTTCAAAAAGAGAAATGAATGAATGGCATTTACAGTGTTGCTCTCTCTTTCCAGGCAGAAAAAAAGCCAACCTTGTCAAGTAGTAAAACAAAGAAAGATCAAAAAAGCTCTTTCTCATTTGGGGTTGTTATCAAGACAGAGGTTGCTGTCAAGAAACCCTAAGGACTTTTGGTATTGATTTTACATGGAAGGTTTGGGGAGTTTTGGTGAAAGATGATGGCAAGTAAAATACATTTAATGATAGATGGGGTCAGAGCTCAAAAGTCTCACTGGAGTCCTATATGTCTTCTTTTCCTTACCGACTGGGCCAGCGTCCCTGCCTGGGAGTGTAAAGTGGACAGCTAATGTCTTCCAAGCAAATGCCAAAATATCTTTTGTCAACCCAGTGGATGTAATGACTGGTATTTCAGACATGAGTCCATGCACTGTGTGGGTGCACATTGTGTTCATCCTTAAGTGTAGAAAAGACCAATTGAATACGTGCAGTATTAAGTAAGACTTCTAGATTCTGTCCTCAACAACTTCCCAACATGGGCAGCTAGATGTTTCCCACTGAACTCACTGGCTGACAATGCTGCTATTTGCAATGCACAGACACATCTTTCACTCGGCATTTTCCTATGCTAGCTTTGATTTCTGCTTTAGTATCATGGAGAGCATGACACTGTAACTCACTTTCTCAACTCATCAATACGTGAAGAGAAATACCACTCAGAGGTCATAACATGCTGTTCCATCTTCTCTGTCCTGCCCTATATCATCAGCTGGATTTGCAAATCAGGTCACGGACATAAATGTTACATGGGGGCCAGAACGAAGGAATTACAGTACCAGGTCAGAACAGTTGTCTGCTTCATCTAGGATTATGTCTGGCAGAGTTGGCACCATGGGCCTCAGGAAAAGGAGTGTACTGGAGAGCAAGATGAATAGTGGTTTTGTACCTTCATATCGCTGTGTTAAGGACAGACTGAAAAGGACAAGAATTCACACATGGACTAGCCTGTGGCAATCCGCCCTGTAGCATAACTGTGGGAGCAAAACAAAAATGGAAGTGTGTGATCATTCCTCTCTGGAAAGAAAGAGAGAGTAAATGTGCTTCCCACTTTTTGAGGGAACTTTCCATCTCTTTCTTCCCTCTGTCTCCCTCAAGGTCTTTTGAATTTGTTCACCAATTTTGCATGCAATTTGATAAAGAGGTGGAGAGCTCAGTGACAATGAAATTCCTGCAAATCCGTGAAATTTAGGGAGAGGAGAAAGACTTCATAGGCACTAACAAGGAGACTGCAGCATGGGCAAAATCCTTTGCAGGCACCACCAAGCCCATATCAAGGTAAAGATGCCCTTTGGAAGGCGCTACTGGAGGTCTCTAGTCCTGTCTCTACTCAAAGCACCAAATTATATTAGACTCAGCTTTGCCTGGGCTGAGTCTCAACTGCTGCTAAGGCTGGAGATTTGACAGCTGCCCCAGATGAGCACTCTTCTGCAAGTGAAGAATCTTTTCTTGACATCCAAGCTGAACCTCCATCTTGGGGCCATTTGCCCATGATTGAGAAGCAATTGTCTTTACAACTTTACCATCATCTTTACAGCTCCCATTGGGGTAGTGTTAGCCCAGAATCTGAGGCCCCTCAGCTTCCTCTTCGCAAAACAAGCTGATGTTGAGTCGGTCAACAAGAAAAAGAAGCTGTAGGCAACCAGTATCCTCAGAATTACTTTTCTTTTTTTATAAATTGGAAGACAGAGGGATGAGAATTAGATATTTCTGCACTTCCTACAAAAATGTATAAATACAGCACTGCAATGCACTGATTTCTGCTTTCTTCTTGAAGAGTAACAACTATTGCTACAAGAACAACTACAACTGCTTTCTTTCCAAACAAACGATAAAGTAACTTACCTTATGTCAGCATTAAAGAGCAGAAATCAGTCATCTCTCTGCCAGCATTATGTTTCATGAGAAGCTCAGATACTCTCCTCTCTAGTGCAGCTTCAAATGAGTACCTCATTTGCAGAGTTCATGTAATACCTTGTTAGAATCATAGAATAGTTAGGGTTGGAAAGGACCTTAACATCATCCAGTTTCAACCACCCTGCCATGGGCAGGGACATCTCACACTAAACCATGGCACCCAAGGCTCTGTCCAACCTGGCCTTGAACACTGCCAGGGGTGGAGCATTCACAGCTTCCCTGGGCAACCCATTCCAGTGCCTCACCACCCTCTCAGTAAAGAATTTCTTCCTTAGATCCAATCTAAACTTCTCCTGTTTAAGTTTTAACCCATTACCCCTTGTCCTGTCACTACAGTCCCTGATGAATAGTCCATCCCCAGCATCCTTGTAGCCCCCCTTCAGACACTGGAAGCTGCTCTGAGGTCTCCACGCAGCCTTCTCTTCTCCAGGCTGAACAGCCCCAACTTTCTCAGCCTGTCTCCATACGGGAGGTGCTCCAGCCCCTGATCATCCTCGTGACCCTCCTCTGGACTTGTTCCAACAGTTCCATGTCCTTTTTATGTTGAGGACACCAGAGCTGCACGCTTTTGTTGATCTACCGTAGTGCTCCCTTAATGTTTGCGAGTTGAGTTTGCTTTCCAGACCTGGGTTTTAAATAACTTCAGAATTGAAAACTTCTTATTGTTTTGCTATTTCTGCATTACTCTATTTCCATTTTATTATTCCATAAAGATTTGTAACAGCAGTTGGTGCACAGAAAAATCAAGGCATCAAGAAAACTGGATAATGGAAAAGAAATGTAGAAACTTGAAGTATTTCCCATTAAATGTCAATTTGCATTGTTTGGGCCAGCAATGGGCAAGGATTTAGTAACTCTATCTCATTGCAACCTAAGAAGTTCCACTTAGTGGCTGGTGTATTGTTTATCCATAAAAATAGAGAAGCCGCTGTTGTTTGTGGCAGTCATCAGGACTCCATTAAACTCGTGAGGTGAGCGCAGCTGAAAGAGGCAGCCAACAGAAGAGTAGTTTCTCTGCTTTCCTTTAAGATCTCCTGGGAACTTCTAGGGCTGCTGGAGAACTGGGAACTCTTTGAGGGTTTTCAGGGTGCTGGCTGCAGCTGGTGAGGGATAACTACAGGAGGCCTGTGTTCCAGCAGGCTCTAAGCAACTTCTAATGAGCTCTGCCAGCTATGCCTGATCAGAAGGTGCTTTGAGCTTTTTTCCTTCTCCAGCTGACTCCTAGTTAGGGAGGATCATGCACCCTTTCAGCAGGTGCTGTGGAGAAGCCTATATAGCTGCTCGCCTTAAAACGCAGCTCCCAGATGCAGCAGTTGATGAAGTAGTCTAGGAAGAGATTAGTTCTTCTCCAGGACCCTGACGATACAAAAGCCTGAGCCCCCCAGCTGTACTGAAGAATGTGCTGGAAGTCTGTGCTTATTGGGCTGGGAAATTAAGACTTCCATGGTGGCATAGGCAGAAGCTTGTGAGTTCTGGCCTCAGGAGAAAGGCTTCTGTTCCAGTGGCAGATATGCAACTGCAGAATAGCTTCAGTTCCACGGATGTGAATGCAGGGCTGGAGCTCTGTCCAATAAAGCATCTGAGCATGGGAAAGAAGGCTGGTGGCAATGGGTGACTGTGAGGGATGGAGTCCTCATCTGTCAACCCAACCTGTGTTCTAGGGGATGTTTTCTGCTTACCAAAGGCTCAGATCTCGGATGTTGTAGACAGACTGGTTGGGCTTGTCCTGGGCTATTACCCACTTCAGGTGAGCATCAGTGATACAGTCAATGGCACCTGGAGCATATGAGTTATGGCTATATGTTTTCACAGGTCATGGTTGAGGACATGTGGCCCAGATGGTTTTCTCCTTTAGGTGATAGGGCTAGAGAAGGAGTGGACAGACCCTGTAAGTCTGCAACTATTTGCATATCTGGTGTCAACAACAAGGACTGGGTTTTTATGACTATGGGATCTTCTTTGAGGATCAAAGGTGCCTACAAAGAAATGTGATCTTCCTGATCAAGCGGGGCAAAACCATCAGTAATGACAGGGGAGGGCAGTGAGGAACCACAGCAGGTTTTGCACATCATGTGAGGGAACTTTGCCTTGGGACCAAATGATGAGCCAACTGGGAGCTGCTAGATCATACTCAGACAGCAGACCAATGGAGGTGATGCTGTGGTGGGTGCTCACCCCAGACCACCAGATCAGAAAGAAGGAGATGACTCCTTCTTCAGACTATGGGAAGAAGCCATCCCAGGGAAGACAAGGCTCAGGAGATTTTATCCATGTGTATAAATATCTGATGGGAGGATATAGAGACAGAGCCAGACTTCTTGGTGGTATCCAGTCAAAGGGCAAGAGGATATGGGCACAAGTTGAAATGCCATTAAAAAAACCCCAAAATGGACAGCTTTTCATGATGTGGGTGTGTGAAAACTGGCACTGGCTGCCCAGAGAGGTTGTGGCCTCTCCATCCTTTCAGCTATTCAAACTTGGCTGGACATGGCCTTGGGCAACATGCTCTAGCTGACCCTGCTTTGAGCTGAGGTTGAGCTAGGTGATTCTCAGAGGTACCTACCAGCATCAGTGATTCCGCAGCTCTGTGGGAAGCCACAGTCCTTCTTTTCCTTTACATCAGTGAGGAGCAAGGTACCTGATTTCTGGTGATGTGCTTGGAGTTTATGTGGAGAGAGAAAGTGGGAATGATTTGCAGCACAGCTTTCCCGAAGCATGTTTGCTTTTTGTGAGTAAAATAGTCTACCTTGAATTGCTTAATTATTGGCAATAAAAGAAACCACAAGGCTGACCTGCAAATTACAGGGATAAAAATCTAAGTGCAGGTTTAGACTTCACTGAAGCTTTGTTGAAACTCTGTAGGTATTCCAGGTGTATGTTTAAGAATGTCAAATGAATAAATAACAGCTACTTGAGCTGTCTACTCTTTCTAACTGCAATTAGTGGTACACTGCAGTCTTCCTCCTGAAAGAACTGGAAATCTTCCAAAGACAAGGCCACAGGATTTTGGTACAGTTGGTAGAAATGATGTGATGTGGTGTTCTTGTGGGTGGAGAAAGGAAAACAGAAAGAGAATGACCAGGAAGATGCTGAACTGGTAAATGTCTTGATTTCAGCTCAAACTGGACAAAAGAAGAGATTTCACAGGCTCATAGTCAGAGAATAGCTGGTGTTACTCTTAAAGTGATACTTTGCAGAAATCTTGAACATCTCTTCTGAAAATAGCAGCATAAAATGAATAACAAATTAATGTATTTCAGTAGCAAATGATATTTAATATAGGTAAGTTGCTAAGTGCTCCATTCCAGTAATTCGTACATTGTACATGATTCAACATAGTTTGGGACAGGTGGTTAAGCACATAGAGGAATGGTTCAGAGCCTATTCAAGAAACATAGGAAAAGATGTTTGGTTAAATCAGAAATGGTAACAAGGGGAAAGTCAGTGTCATATGCTAAACTTGGTTCAGAAACGCATGTTTTGGACTGAAGACCTATCTGGATCTTTAGATCCAGAAATTAACCCAACTTACCTGTAGTCAGGGTTGAGTAGTAGATGAGATGGCCAAAGACTTGACCAGAGCAGCTGTTAATACAAAAAAGTAGTTGCAAATGTGTCAGAGCTGCCTTACAGATAAATAGGATCGGTTCTTTTGTGCTGTGCCAAAGGAGGAGGTTCATTCCCCTGTTCTGCCTCTGGGGCACAGGATCACTAGCGATGATGTGATACGACATTGTGTATTGTAGTTCTGGCGGGGGCTGTTCGCATCCTGCCAGTTCACAGCAGAACTGTAGCCATTCACTGAACGACGTGTCCAGTCTGTTCCCTCTTCTTGCACGTAGCACAAGGTGCTGATGTGTAAATAGTGACTCATCCTTACAGCCTCCCTCCTCTTGCTTCTCCACTTGCAAGATCTAGCCAATGTTGATGCAAAGACCAGCAAGGTCTCCTTTTTTGTTTGCTTATTTTCCATTCTTCTGCTACTTTGTCATTGACAGAGACTTACGCTTCCTTTATCCCTCTAGTCCCTGTACCTGCCTCTTCGGCCTTCATTTGCAAAATAATTTCAGAGTCTCCACTCTTGCACCCTCTCTGTTCCTTCTCCTCACCTTGATGTCAAGTTATCATCTCTTTTTCTTCTTGTCAGCCTCACTTCTGAAGTGTGCTTTGCACAGTGCTATATATCCTTGTCTCCACTTTGTTGATTCCTAGAAAATCCACTAGTATTTATTATTTTGTTGCTTTCAAAGTTGGCTATAAAAATAGATAAACTATGGAACTGCACTTATTTAGAGAGACACAGCAAATAATACCCTAAACCTATGCTAAACAGGTGTTCTTCCCTATTGAAGGAGAAAGAAGAATTGCCTATGTAGCTAATGCCAATGTGGGAAAAAGCAGGAAACTTCAAAGAAATGATGAGTCTGTTGGTTGCTCTGCTGAAAGGGAATAAACTATGAATGAAATGAAAACAAACCTCAAAAGGTGACATTGTTCTGCAGAAAACTGAATTAAACTGTTTTGCTCAGCTGCAGGTAAAGTTGTTTTGCTTTTGAGAAATTTGGAAACAAGTATATCTTATATGTGTTGCAAGTGAACTTGTTGCTAGAGACTGCATCACAGTGGACAAGGCTGAAGAGTTTGAGGGTCCTATTTCCTATTTCCACCTATATATCTGATGTATGGTGTAATTTTAAGCAAATTGTTTCACCTCTCTGTGCCTGTTATTAGTAAGAAGAGCTAATGATACTTCCTTCTTTCGCAAAGCTTGTTCAGTCTAACTGGAGAACCAGGCTATAAAAGGTGTGTATCCTTGCTGTTATTACACAGCAAAATGTCTTGAAAGCTTCTTTAAAAATTTAGGAGAGGACACATCCACCTATATCCAGACTCAGTGTGAAGCATAATGGCTGTAATATTAAGTCCTAGGAATCAAAATAAACTAGAGTCGGTGCCCAGTGCACATTTTCATGCTTTATGTTGCTGTTTGTTCACATGTGTAAGAGGATATTTCTTGTATTACCCACCATCCTCTTTTCAATATGTAGAGCTTTTTAAATTGCCAGGTATAGAAATGACTACATAAATGGATGTATTTCTAAGCCAACTTCCCCTTCTTACAGAATTTAAAATGAGGAGGTTATTTCCGCTATGCCATAAAGCGTGTGTAGTTGCACTGGCTTTGAGAGGCTTCAGCACCATGAGCTTTGCAGTTAGTTTAAGGATATGGTTCTGTTACTAGGACACTATAGCATCTGCCAAAAAATAATGAAAAACAGTCCTTTTTTCTTTTATTTCTCCAAGGCACTGTATTTGTGTTACAGTCCAGAGTGTTGTGATCTGATTACTTCAAAGGCAATCTAACTTTGAGCTCCTTGTGTGTATAACTATGTGGTCATCACACGTTAGTCTCTCTGAAGGTCTTGAATAATGACGTTGCCATTAGAGCTTTTATCCATGGGTTAAACATTTTAGGGCATTCAGAGCAGCTCTGCTGCAGAGACAGCATTAACAGTCTGTTTTCCTCTTCTGCCTTGCTGTTTGCTTTCTGAGATAGGTGTATTTTGAGAGAAACTCTGTGTGTGTCTAAACAAAGTGCTTGGTCACGGTAAATATATGCAGGAAGAATGAGTTCCACAAACAAGGAAGACTTTGCAATGTGACCTCTTTTTTTGAGAAGATCCTTGGGGAGATACATGGATGTGTAGCAGTAATACGCTTCTCAATGTGTTTACTTTCTGGAGGGGTCATTGGTCGGCCTGACTAAACCTAGGAGCTCTTGAGAAAAATGGCTAAGGAAGAATATTTCACATCTTTTTGCTGAAAGGGCCTGCGTGACTCTCAGCATTGAAATCAGTGTGTTAAACTTTGCTTATCAGCTGGTATTCGGTACAGATTTGCTGAGCATTGACTTCTGCATAATGATTGAAGATCTCAGTCCTGGTTATCCTCCTAACATCTGCACCTTCTTTTATTTGCCATTTTAACAGAGAGAATAAGACTTCAGTGTGCACAAATACACCCTTGTGAGAGAAAATGAGCTTCAAATCCGAAGTCATGTCATGTTACTAGGGCTAATAGTGGTCACATTCCTCCCTATGATGTTAGGGGACTCAAAGCCAAAACTCATTTATAATTTGAAAAGCTACAAATCCTTCTGCTTTGGAATAGGTTTTCATCTTTAGATTGTATCTGTCAAAACAGAGAACTCCTATGCACACTTGTCCAATGCATGAATTATGGATCCAGAACAGAGGACTGCAATCCCACATTGAGACGTTTCTTTGCCAGGACATGCAGTTCTGTTTTCTTTTTCTCTTTCATTTCTATGTATTAAGCAATGAAGTAATTATGAGAAAAATAAGTAAATATTTTGAATGATACCTGTAAAAAAGTGAGGATTGATGCTCTCCAAATCTATCTATTCTACCTTCAAAAGTTAAAACTTAAAATTCATAATGAAACCATGTAATAAACCATTATTATTAGTCAAATAGTTTCTGAAAGAGAATGAAGGTTAGGACATAGTGTAGGCTGGTCGTGCTAATTAATTGCTTTCATTTGTGCCATAAATATTTCAGAAAGCAAAGAAGCTGTAAAGTTGCCTCTTAAGTTTGTTCACAGCTATTAGATGAGTTATAATAGCTGGAAAGAGTTTGTCCACATGTCAGGGTAAAACTTGGAAGTGCTAGTGTCAGTTGTTCTTCTTGTCTTGGGTTGGACAGATCTGCTGAGCTCATTCCTTGAGTTATTCCAGCAGATAGTGTTTCTGCAGCTTAGAAAGGACGCAATAGTCAGAAGTCCATCAGAACTTGCATGTTGAAGTTTCCAAATTAGGGAAAGCTACACTGAAAAATGTATTCCTTGTCTTGTTTATGGACTGTAATGCTGCTAGACAGTGAGTTAGGAATGACATAGCTCCTTCTGACTTTTGATTGTTAGTCAAAAGTGTATCTCCTAGGAGAGAAGGGTTTGGTCGTACATCCACTGGTCTGACCAAAGGTCTGAGACAGGAAATCTCTCTGACAAAGTTATTGAAAACCTCTCTTGGCTTTTATCCCCCACAAATTAAGTGACATGAGAAGATGTCCATGGTTTTCCATAACCATACCATTCCTGAGTGTTTAACTCACTTAATTTGAAGTTTCTTGTGTGGCTTTAGGTGTAGCTGTGGGAGTTCTGAGGAACCAGGCTGTTCTGACCTTGGGCACTCATAGCTACAGTAGGCTTCACATGGAACTTAGGAGGGAAACTTTCCATATCTTGTGGTGCTGGAAATGGTATTACTCAATAAAGGGAACATGGAGGGTATCTGGTTAAAAAGTCTTGACTATGAATACAGAATATATTATTTATAATTTATATTATTTTAAAGTTATTTATAATTTATTTATAATTTACAGGAATTTGGGTTGAGCTGGAAGAGTATCGTGTTTAACATGCAGGCAACTGTAGCTCCCCAGCCAAATTCCAGACCTTAGTTGTGATGTCAACAAATGCTAGAGCTGCTCAGGAAGAAGATCTGTGCAAATTCTAAACTCATCTTAGAAACTTTTAAGTCATACTAGACGCTATACTAAAAAAAACCCCTGCTGTAATTGTGCCCGAACTAATTCATCTCAATGGTGAAAGACAGAACTGGCATCTTTAGTCAATATTTATCCAGGAATATTGAAAACAAAACTCTTTGCTGTCACTCAGACCACTGTATCATCAGATGAAATCTGTGGAAGAATTAAAAAAGCAAAAATTAACCAAAATACAATTCTCCTTCTGTAGAAAAGCAATTTAACATCAAATAAAGAAAGTAACTTCACTTGGAGGGTTAACCTGCAGCCTATCAAGCCTGCCATATAATTTTAAAATTTATAACTCTTATGATTAGAAAATGTCAAGATAGTCAAAATAGAGGGGAAATTACAGCTGCTACAGTAAATAAATGCTCTGAAAGTACTCGGATTGTGTGCTGTTATAACATCCATGTTAGAAAAGTAACATTTAAAACACTGTTTTGCAGACAGTATTTTGCTTATACATTGCTTGAAGATAGCCAAGATTTGGGTGTGATTTCATAGTTGATGTTAAGCGCAGGTTATTAAATCCCTTACATTTGATACACCGCTCTGATAATGAACCCGTGCTGCAGAGAAAGTGTCAGAAACTTTAATTTCCTTTGTGCTGAAACCCTCCATAAAAATCTGCGTGGGTAATAAAATTATAATCACATATTCATACCTCTTTGCAAAATAAATGTAATGATACTTTTGTATTCCCTCAGTGCCAGCTCTCCCAAATTCTTCAGGCACTTTATAAACATTAATTAAGACTCACACCTCTGTGTTGCATCGGTGCCATAGGGGCCTACAAGGATGCTGGAGAGCGACTGTTCATCAGGGACTGTTGTGATAGGACAAGGGGTGATGGGTTCAAACTTAAGTTCGAAACTTAAGTTCAAACTTAAGTTTGAACATTAGGGGAAGTTCATGTTGCATATAAGGAAGAAGTTCTTTACTGTGAGGGTGGTGAGGCACTGGAGCAGGTTGCCCAAATAAGTGATAAATGCTCCATCCCTGGCAGTGTTCAAGGCCACGTTGGACAGAGCCTTGGGTGACATGGTCTAGTGTGAGGTGTCCCTGCCCATGGCAGGGGGTTGGAACTGGGTGATCTTAAGGTCCTTTCCAACTCTAACTATTCTATGATTCCATAATTCTTCTATACTGATCACCTTCATTCTTTGATAGTGCCTGCCATATTTTGATAACTCCAGAACTACTTGTTAATATGACACACTTCAGTAAACTGAGGCAGAGCAGTTAAGTTGCATAATTAAGTTCCTGCAGGAAATCAGTGATTATGGTTGGGGCTGCAGTTAAGTTTATCTTTCCCATTCCCTGTTGTAGCCACCGGACAAATTCCTATGGGGACTTCAGTGTGTTTTCAATTATTCAGATTGGTTTCGGTGCTAAAAGAAATGTAATCCATAACATGGATAGGTGTAGGATTATTAATGTGTTGTCACCTCACTCTTGAGGGCAAATGTTTGGCAGTAGAGCAGCTATGAACCATACCATGGCCCCTTTTAAATGCTCTTTTCCTGTAATAAACTGTGATAGACAGCTTTCTGCAAGCGTAAGCTGCACATTGTTATGGTGTCTGTGGCTCATTTATGACTGAATGGACTTTTTTTTCCCTGTTGATCCTTAGCTTGCAATGTGTTACTTTTCCCTCATTTTCCAGTTGAGAAAATTGTACCTTCTCATGGAATCGGCATTTCTCTTCTCTCTTGCCAAAGGCTGTTTCATTAACTCCCGGCCAACTTCCATTTCCTGTCATTTTCTGCTGTTTTTCCATCTGAAAGAAGACAGTGGTCATGTCATAATTATTTTCCTTAGTAATTGCCACGAAGATGCTGAGTGTTTCCTAATTAGATCAGGCAGTGTTCATGGTGAAACCTCAGAGATGCTGTCCGAGGACACAAGTTTCCTTCAGATCTTGGTAATTGAGTTGTACAGCTTTGTGCTTGTGCAACCCAAGTTTCTCTCTGCAACTCTTGAAGCACACCAGGGGCTTGAGAATTATAGTATTTAAAGAGAAAGGGAAAAAAGCTTAACTGGGGAAGTGAAGTGATGGGATTTCCCCCCGCCCCTCTTCTTTAAATATGCCACGGCTACAAATCTTACTAGGTTGTGTCTCACAATAGTCTTCTTTTACAAAGAGCAAATTGGAGCTTATTATATTCTCTATAGGTGTGGATCAGCTAAAAGAAATGGAAGACTTAGATGAATTTCTAGGGGAGATGGATAAACCTTATCCAGGGATTTAAAACCCATTTGCAAATGTACTGTTATTTTGATGTGAAATAACCTTACAAAATGTTCTAAATAGTGCCTTATTTTGCTGCTAGAGGGCTGTGAAATTGTAGATCATTGCACTGTAGATGAGATGTTAATTTGGAGGAATTTGGAGCAACATAGAATTGCTGAGTGCATTCGGTGTGCTGCTTGATTTCATTTTTGTTAGTCAAAATGGACAACAAGGTGGTCAGCATTTGAGAGCACTGACAGTGAGGATGTTCCACTGACAGGATTAATGTTCATGGCAGATGTCAAAAGTGATGGGAGAAATGGGAAAATTGCCCTTTATCTAATGTCATGGTCATTCTTTTTGCCCTGCTATTCGTGTTAAGAACACCTCCCTTCCACCTTTTTTGCTTCATGGATAGGAATGGGATGCTTATCCAGAGATAAACCCGCAGAGCACCTGGAGGTGATGGGGATCTGGTCCTCCCTTTGGCTACTGCTGTGGGTTTCCTATGCCATTTCAGCACACTGGCTGCTGCAGCAGGATTAAATAGTTCTCTGCACTGTGCAAGCATCATTACAAAGCAGATTAGGAGGGAGGGTGAAGCTTCTTTTATCCAGCTCTAACCTGAGGTAGGCCAAAGATTATCTACTACCACTCAACTCCATGTTTCCCTTTAAAATTGTTCTTTTCATTGTAGATTCTTGAGAACAATTGCACCTGAGCAGCTTTTTGTATTCATGACTTCCATGTAAAACAGGCAGCAACACTGTGCTCAGGCATTTTTAGGAAAAAGGGCACCTTTTTGCTGCACAACGTCTCCTTGAGCTCTCCACATTGTGTGATGGTCAGACCCTGTGCAGCTTGACTTGTGACACTTCTTGAGCTTTCAACTCTACAAGGCTAAAAATGAATTTAATCCCTAAAAGAAGTGGTTAAAAACTAAAGGCATCACTTAAAACAGGATCGTGAAGTGTGTGGTGGTATGTATGTGGTGGGTGGTAAAACCCTGGAGAAAAGGAAGCCATGGGTTAGTCAGGAAAAGAAGATAATATAGTTTTATGTCAATAGCCATGTTTAATAATAATAATATTAATTACACCAGATTATACTTTTCTGGAATGATGATTAAAACAAACAAAGGCTGGCCTTCTAAGTCTAGAGTGATAGATACGCTGTTCATACTTGTTATTAAACCCTTCATTTGATGAGCTACTTAGTGTAAGTGCCTTCATGTAACATCTAAAAATGATTCTGAAGCCTAAGCCACAGACAGGCAGAACACAGCTAGTTATTTTGCTAAGGAGAAGGATGAAAAGGCAACCATCCCCTGGAAAACAGGCAAAAAGATAGGAGAAAGACATGAACTGTCGGCTTCTGTCCTATCAGTCTTTGTGGTCTAACATTTGATGATAGGAAATGCTACTGAAGGACACCAAAGCAAAGTAACCTTTCCTATATCCAGCAGGAAATGGAAAGCATTGCTGTCATTTCCAGGGCTTAGTGGATTCATTCTGTTCACCAACATTTCAGCCTGCTGATGCTATGTATTCAGGATAATAATGGAGGAAAGCTGATGCACACTGCATGAATAACAGACACGTATCAGCAGCACAGTTCTGCTTTGGTCTGTTGGCAATGGGATTCAGACATCTTTCTCTCTTAAGAAAGATTAGGAACAAATTCAAGAAACACACTACTTCTCACAGACAGAATCCACTGTGATATATAGGATGGCAGAGCTGCTGCGTATAAGCAGGGCTTAATCTTTTTCTTTTTTCCAGGTAGAAATCACATAAATAATTTGAAAAAATACAAAACCTGATTCAACCTGGCTGTCCAGCAGAAGAGAAGATAAATATTTGCAAGATTCTAAAATACATTGTCATAAAAGAGATTTGTAGCTGGATTCTTCCCAGTGTTTTGTGGTCTCTTTGCCATTCCCATCTGGTTTTGTCAAATTAGATTCTCCACAAAGTCTGTAAGATCATACACATATTTGAGACTTTTAAGGTCTCCCCTTGACATGAAGATAACAATAACTTAGTGATCAATTCTGTAGCGATGCTGTTTGCAAAATCAGAATCAAAAGACTTGGAACTGATATCAGAGTTGAGCCAGTCAGGCCTGTTTTAAGGGTTGGTTGCAAAAATAATTGGCCCTGTATTAAAATACAGAAAATCTGAATTGATCCCTTTGACTTTGCAAAGATTGGTGAGCATCTGAGCTCGTGTTCAGGGCATACGCTTCCAGCTACAGCCTGTCAGGCTTATCTTGAGAAAAAGAACTTTTCTTTCTTTAAAAGATATTCTGAACACTGCAGGCTTTTATCATCATGAATAAAGGGATTTTTCTTTATTCAGAATCCATCAGACGTCTTTCATTGCAGTCTCCAAGTAAAAGCTGTCATAATTGTTGCAGTAGACATTAGTTTTTCTTTAAAAAAACAGTATTGTTGTTTAAGTGCTTGCTGTTCATCATGTCTTAAAACCAAAATGCCAAAGCAATGGCCATCTTAAACCAGGTGCTGCAGAAGCACAAGGCAAAACATAATGATACTTTCAGTAGATTGTTGAGACAGTATTATGGGTTAGATGTGTGATGTTCTCTAATCTTTCCAGACAGGCGAAGTCATCGCATTACGTATCTTGAATATTTAGCAATGAAACTGAAATATCTTTTCATGTGCTGCTTATAGAAAAGGGAAGACAGAAGGTCCAACTCCACACTAGAAGCCCATCATGCCTCAAATTTTCCAGGAACAAGGCGAATGGGAAGACCTGAACTCAGCCTTGCTTCCTCTGTGCTTTGTGAGCAGAATGTGAGCATCCTCACTGAAGTCATTTACATATTTCAGCAAATGTCTCATATAAAAGGCCTGATGAGGCTGGTAATAAAATAAAGCAAGGTAATTTAGCAAAGAGACGAGTCACTTTGGTTTTCCCCTAGTGGTTAGCAATGAGTGTGGTTTTTCCTGCTCTGTTTAAGTTGCTAAGGAACATTATTTGCTCTTGAATCTATTTTTAATTGTCCCACCAATGAAGAGTTTCAGTACAAGAAAATGCTTTCTGGAGTCTAGGTTTGTGAATAAAGTTTATTCAAAGAAACAGAGTTCATTCTGGACTGAGGCATCTGATATTTTTAAAGCAATTCTTCAGTCCTTGAGACACACATTTAGAAGTAGATACAGACTTTTACAGACTGAATCATAGAATCATAGGATAGTATGGGCTGGAAAGGACCTTAAGATCATCTAGTTCCAGCCCCCCTGCCATGGACAGGGACACCTCGCACTAAACCATGTCACCCAAGGCTGTTAAATATTAAGTGAAGCCTATTTAATATTTTGGAAATCAGCTGTGGTTTATTGGTTTAAAAAGTTTAGGAAATATTCTACTCTTCTTCCTTGAGGGTCCTCTGTTGATAAAAGGAAATTACTTGTATTCTGAGCTAATTCAGGTATAACCACAAAGAATACTTAAAAATACCCCTAATTGAAGTGGGGCTGCTGGTGATCAGTCATGCTACATGGTCTGACTTTGGGATTATGTACTTAGGTTTATGTTCCTTTTAAAATAACTTTCACAAAACTGAGATTTTGATGTATTGCTGCTTCATTTGGATCATCTCTCTCCTGATACCCTGAAATGGTGTTTCTTGTAACACAGTTCCTATCAGAACGGTGGTATTATTGAAAATCAAGTTTCATCCTTCTTTTGCCAGGCAAAGCTGCTTGGCATCAACACTGTTGGTAAACAAACACCATCAAATATTCTTCCAGTACTTCATTCCCATGTGTGTTTGTTGAAATTGCAGCTCAAATGAGGTTGGATGCAGCAGTTCTACCTGACTGCAGACAGGCACAGCGATATTTCTCTTTGCACTCGGTTTGAAGAAGGCACAGGCTTGACAGGTAACTTTAGTTGAGTCCTGTCCAAGATCTTCACATTTGCTGTAAGACAAAGCACATCATTCTATTAAAAAAAAAAAGAAATTAGTTCAATTTTTGAGAAATAAATTAACACACCTTCAGGTGCTGCTGTATTAGCATTTTGAGATATAGTGTATAAAGACCAAGGAATTCTAGATTAAAGAAGATGCACAAGATTCTTCTTGACCTTTTTGGCTTAGATCACATTTAACATCAGATTAATTTAAGACAACCTGTATTCAGGGGCGCATTCAGTAATCTAATAGGCCTTCTCCATTTTTAACTGCTCTAATTGTATCTATTTTTACATTATCTGGCATTCATTGGTTTTTCTGACAATTTTAATTTAGTCTAGTATATTTTTCTAATGTCTTCCTGTGCCAGAGGGTAGTGGAGGCTTGAAATGTTAGAAGGATATCAACACCATGTGGGAGTAGAATTATTTTGAGGCTAGAATATAGGCTATAACTAAGAGTAATGGGATAAAATGAGGATGGGAGCGTTTAGACTGACACTTAAGGAGCCTTGTCAATAAGATCCGTTGAACTGTGAAGGTATTTCCTAGAGAATATGGTGAAAGTCTCATAAATTTGAAGTTGCAATGGCACTGAATATATTAGAAGAATTACTATACGTGGAGCAATCAGACTTATAATTGGAGATTACCTCTCTTTTCATTCTAACTTTTGGCTATTTCTCCTCTTTTGCTCTATCCAGCCTCTTCAGCGGGACTGGACAGAATTTATGGAGAAAAAAGTATGCTGTATTTGTATATAAAATTACCTGAGTAAGCTGTACTGCAAGAGATATCTGTACCATTTCCCAGTGGAGCCAAGAAACCTCCAGAGCTCTGATTTTTTCCATTGCTAACTGCTGAGGAGAGGGATGATGTGACTGTTGCTTGCCTTGCCACCCAATGAATTAATAAAACTATGTGTTTTCATTGCTAATAGAATTTTTGAGACAAAAAATGCAGAATAAGAGATCTCTTCCTTGAATGGCTACGATGGCATCAATAATGTGATAAAAGTAAATTTTAATAGCTAATTTGAGAAATGTGCCTTTCTGAAGTGCTGAGTTTGATTCTCTGTGGGAACTAGTGTTATGATGATGAAAGTGAGGTGTGGTAGCACCTAGTTGTGGTGGGATCTGAGCACCCGTGACTGTCAACACTACATAGAATCACAGAATCAACTAGGTTGGAAAAGACCTTTAAGATCATCAAGTCCAACCTTTACCCTAGGACTGCCAAGTCCACCAGGAAACCATGTGCATATGGCAGAGATCTCTGCTGCCCCAGTGAAGCTGAGGTGCTGCAAGAGGTGAGCAAGATGCTCAATCTACAAGCCTAGGGAGACAAGGTCTGGGAAGATTCTGCTATGAAAGTGTATGGAATAACCAGAAAAAGAAATAGTGGTCATTTCTTCTGGTCACCTCCCAAGCTGTTATCTTTTAGTAGTGTCCCCAGAAGTGGTGTGCTGTGGGAAGTAAGGTCACTTGGCTACCCAGTGGTCTCATGTGGAGAGGCCATCACATTTATAATTGCCATTTTAGGAGAAGGCTGGAGGGGAAAGAGCATTTGAGACCAACCTCAGTGGCAGGGCAGAGTGTGAGGAAGAACAAGGCTTTGGTCATGGATAGAGACAGGGGCACAGCTCTAAGAACCATCAGAAAGCAACCACAGGTTTTTTTTCAGTGGTGCGGTGGAGAATAGGCATTTGGGGACATGAACTAAAGGAAGTGTAATATGACCAGAATGATAGCCATGAAATAAAGCTGGGCTACTTTGCCACTATGATTAAACTCTTTTGAGGGTTTATTTGAGCCCATTAACTGTCTGATGTGTAGTGATCACTGTTTTTTGGTGTTAGATATGTGATACCAGCTCTAAGTAGAGAGCCATTTCTGAGGCATCTGTTTGAGTCCTGCTAATTTAACAGGCCTGTGACAGTGATGTGAAGATAGAGAGAAATAGAAGAGAAACCAACCAGACAAGCAAACAAATTTTTAGTCTTTGGAGAAGAAAGGAATTGTTGCCCCCTAACGTTTTGAGTAATAACCATTTCTGAAGCATTAGGACTCATTTAATCGTTGGTATCTCCATTGTTACAGGTCTCTTTCAGAAGGCAGTGTGGTAACTTGAAAAGCAATGATCATAATACCAGCTCAGCTTATTAGTATAAACAACCTGCAGAGAAAAACTTGTGTTAATTTATTAATTAACAGCTGTACTGTTCTCCCTTGGATATCTCAACAGAAAGGCCATTCTTATGTGTGCCTAGCAGAAATGGCTCAGCTCTCAGAGCCAAAGATTGGCAGGTGGTTTTCCAGGGCTCTCAATACAGTCTGTGTCATATTTCTACCCATGGCTCGGCGGGTGGGCAGTCAGAGAAATGGTGTTTGCTGCCTTTGATGGCAATTCACACTATGGCCAAGCCGTAAAGAGCCATGCTTGCAAATGGTCCAAGAGAACATTACAGTTCCCTGTCCCAGACAATGCAAATTCTCATACAGGGTTCAAGTGTTTAAGACTGCTTTGATAGGATGCTAAGTTTAGGTAAGGTAAATTGTTGCTCAGTGTTATTAACAGGCAAACCAGCACACAGAACGAAGATTGGTGTAAATACTCCAGCAGACTGCCAGAAAATTAAGTCAAGTCATTCTGATCTCAACTGGGTTTTCCAAAGTGATTTGCCATGGTTTCTTTCAAATATTTAAATTTCTTGTTGAGGTTATTGTGATCCCATGGATTCGCAATGCATGAGAAAATATGTGCATGAAATACTTCTTCATTTGTAGAGGAAAGACTGACTGATTAAACATAGCCTTTCTTCCATCTCACTGTCAAGTAGAAATATTCCAGATCTATCTAGACCTCATACTCTTAGGCATAGAAATGCTGTTACTGGTACAGGATGGAGTCCTTCTGGACAGGCATAATTTGGAAGAAAATTCTATACTTAGTGAGCTGTTAGATAGGGATGGACAAGGGATATATGAAAATGCCTAAGATTTGAAATGCTACAGTAACTCTCAAATGTATGAGTCGATGGGCAAAAGAAGCTGACATGGTGAAAAGTGTATGATGTAGCTGTATGTATAGATAGCTACTAGGAAATAATAATCAATTAGCTATGTTAATAATGAACCTGGTAACTGGAGTGATTACATGCATTCTATGTATTTCTCTATAAACCTTGTGGATGGTTTTACATATAAGTATGTATAATCTATAATAAGTATGTTCATATAAGCATGGATAATTTTACATAGAAGTTCAGCAAGATCCTAATACCAAATTCAAATAAATGCAGGATGTCAAAATGCCAAAGCCATACAGGGTCTACAGGTATGTATATTAATTACAGTATCTTATGTGTCATAGTCGAGTGGAAGGTATCCCTACCTGTAGCAGGGGAGTTGGAACTAGATACTCTTGAGGTTTTTTCCAACTCTTACCATTCTATAAAGCTGCAAGACCCTTCCTTTCTAGACCATCAAACTGTAGGCAGGACAGAAATTATCCCTGTGGATCCCTATCCGAAAGTATCCCCATGAATTTTTGACCAGGTTCATTACTGTTTACTCACAGAAGACATAACTACAGCTTATATTTTGTTAACTGAACTACAGCTTACATTTTATGAACCACAGGGTGTTCCTAGGTTGGTTGCTCTTAATTTTTTTCCTTATTCCCACTTCTCTGAACTTTTTGAATCATGTTTTCTCATTAGCAGGATATACTTGATTAACTCATTTAATGAGGTGTTTGGGGATGGTAAAGACAGCAGTCCGTTCTGCTGAATGACATTGAGATGTTAAAAAACAAAGCTTTATAAGCGTCAATAGATCTGTTGGTCTTTACTGGTAGTTGTTCTTTGATGTGAGAGAATACTCAGTTCTGGCTAGCATTCCCCTTCAAGAAGGTGATTTTCAGATTGTTGTTAATAACAAGTGTTGGCACACTGTGGTGTTACTGGTTCTTCTCTTAGACAAATAAGTAAGAGAAGGTCAAGCTTGCCTGATTTTCAATTAATTAGGAACTTTGTTAGGTTTTTGTATCCTACAGTGATATTCATCTACATTAGATCTCAAGACTGTCAGAGGAAATGGACCTTTGCTCTTACAAAGTGTTTTTTACTTGAGGCTGCCATGCTCCAGAATGTAAAAATGGAGCCGAGACACAAATTAAATGGGTAAAAAGAGAGGATGGATGCTATGGTTGGGTTTTGAATGATTCAGATCATTAAAGACTACTGGAATTGATCTTTCCTGTCAAAGGCAATTCTCCAGTATTTTTTATAAGTTTTTAAGTGTTCTGTGGGTTTGTTGCTTCTGAACTTGTGTAAGAAACCTATTGCACTTTATGGTAACAAAGATCTTGTCTCAGTGTTTTTAAGATGAGGAGTGTTTGTTTGCTTTATACTGAAAGGTTGATGGTTTAGAGTTCAGTGTGCACAACGTCTGCATTTCACTTCAACAGCTGGCAAACCCCTTCTGGAGCATCTGCTTTCTATTACAGCTACTTTTCTCTGAGGCAGATTGAATGTGGCATCTGAAAGGGCTCTTGGCATACATGGAGATTTCACTGGTCATTGCGTGACAAAGTGATTATTTAAGGACACAGACTTTGCATGTTTTCGTACGGTTCCTGGTACACTAGTTCCTGTCAGAGGCAAATGCAAGACATGTTAAGAAATGGTCAGGAACAATGTGATGAGAGAGGAAAACAGTAAAGAAAAGGTAGCAAAGTTGTACATCTGTAGGTATTTACTACTGAACTTCTAAAATGCTCAAACATAACTTTACAGATTTTGAATGCTTTTTGTAGTTTTGAATGTGATGCTTCACTTAACACGTTATCCTACTGTGATAGCTGTTTAATATTGATGGTATTTTTAGAACCCTCTCAAAGTCAAACCTCTCATGCAGGTGAGTAATTTTTCACCTCTGATTTTTGTTCCATTTGCTTTGATCATACTCTTTTGATCAATTTGGTATCTAAATCTCAGGAAATCTCATCGTGTTTCTACAATATTAGCATGTATCTGTGCTCTTATTGCTAGATATGAGTCAGTGATACGTTTATGGAAGAAGAAATAGCTTGGATTTGGCGAGTGATCTTCCCAAATTACCATTTTATGCTCTCATTTCTCATGAAAAAATTGTAAGAGATTCTTATTGAGTTGACTCAAGCAAGAAATGTGTTCAAAGAAAGCATGCATGAGTGGTGTACTAATAGGTGATTATATAGCTATGGAAAGGAGGCTGAAGCCACCTGTACTGATGATGTGTTCCAGCAATAACATCTGAGACTATGGGTGAGGACATTTTGTTGACTCATGGTAACATCTATGAAGACTGGATGTAGTTTTTTCCCTTCCTTGAAGGCATATCTTCTTCCAATCACCTGTGTCAGGTCAGGGTCCACCTGCTTCTCCCCATGCATGTAATGCAAGAGGCTACCTCCTCCTTGCCCAATCCTCCTATGTTCTCAGGTCCCCTGTGAATACCATCTTCATCTGAAGAGTGAAGTAGGGGTTCTCTGGATGTGCACGCACACCAGCAGGCTCTTGTGTTATGGTCTGCTGAGCGTGGTGCAAGTACCGAGGCCTCTCTTTGGAGCACATGGGCTCATGCTGCAGGTGTTCAATCAGTGAACCACAGTGGAAATAAGGTTCCCAGCTGAAGTTTCCTAAAGCTCATGGTGAGGTCTCTGAATGTGACTATCTTCAGGGAAGTAACTGCAGACTTTTTATTTCCTGCTCCCATCCTGATGTTTTAATTCCATTCTGAAACGTTAAGCCAGGAATTGCACAGGTTGTATTCTCTGAGTGAGCTCTGTTTATACCCTGGTTTACAAGGATGTGAGACAGGCTGAGAAAGTTGGGGCTGTTCAGCCTGGAGAAGAGAAGGCTGCGTGGAGACTTCAGAGCATCTTCCAGTGTCTGAAGGCAGCTACAAGGATGCTGGAGAGGGGCTCTTCATCAGGACTGCAGTGATAGGACAAGGGGTGGTTGGTTTAAACTGAAACAGGGGAAGTTCAGGTTAGATCCAAGGAAGAAGTTCTTTACTGTGAGGGTGGTGAGGCACTGGCACAGGTTGCCCAAATAAGTGATAAATGCTCCATCCCTGGCAGTGTTCAAGGCCACGTTGGACAGAGCCTTGGGTGACATGGTTTAGTGTGAGGTGTCCCTGCCCATAGCAGGGGGTTGGAACTGGATGATCTTAAGGTCCTTTCCAACCCAAACCATTCTATGATTCTATGATCTATTCAGGACCTTTATGGAAAAATAATTCAGTTATATTGTTGCTTGTTACTGCTTCCTCATAGCTGTTTATCCAGTTGTCATATTCTGCTGTGCTCTTGCCACTAAGCATGCTAATGCCATTAATGGAAATGGATGAGAGAGAACTTCATTTGTTTCAGAAAGTTTTCCAAGAGAGGGCAGCCATAGTTAATTCTGGGTCAGTTCATATAATACAATGTGAATGTAGATTACTGGCAGCATTTGGCTGTGATGCTGTATTGCCCAGCATGGTTTGTGTGCTTAGTTCCTTTAATTTGTTCTTTTGTTTGGATTGCAAGTGCGTAAAAGACCTTTTCACAAATTAATGCTGGAAAATACAAACCACATAATAGAGTGGTTAACTCCCTATGCCCTGTACTTGCTGAAATTGCAAATGCTCTTGGGAACAGTTTCCATTATATGTCACTGTTTGCTTTATATACTTTCCAACCAATTCATGAGTTTTTATTCAGTCTCTTACATCAAAAATACTTATGGAAAACCACAGCCCAGATGCTTGATAGAAACCTGAAAAATTCAGGGGAAAAAATCTCCTTGCACTGAAAACTTTTACTTCTTTTAAGAGTTTAAAAATTATCAGGACAAAATTATCCTCTCCTGTTTTGCATAATGAAGATACATATAAAACCTGTCTTGGTTTGGATGCAAAGGTGATAAGTTAGCATGAAGGGGCATATCCCGCATCCACAGTTTGGAGACTATACTCACCCAAACAGCAATATTGATGTAGATGGCATCTACATTTAAAGTTTTAATACTGCCTTCCCAACACTATTGGTTTGGCAGATCTGCTTCTACAACCAGGGTGGCAACCAAGACCTCTTGACGTGCACCCTCAGTTTTGTAAGTAAGAGTGCAAGAAAAGTTGCGTTTTCATGTAAAACGGGAAGCTTCATTTCTTGGACCAGTTCAAAATAGCAAAAGCTGGTTTTCTCCTTTTCGCCCTTTGTTTTCTATTTTAAAAATGAAAACAACTCTATTTTCCTGTGCCACCAAATAAAAACTGCATGAAATACCTTTTGCCAGATTGCTAGGTAATGTAAATCCATGGCTTTTTATAAAGTTAAAAATCAGGTCCCTGCAGGTACAGAGGTGATGGGGTTTGACAGGATGTTTTGTAGGAGGAAACAAGCTGCTGTCAGTATCACGTCACATGTAAATCCACAAAATGATACATGACTTCAGAAATACTACTGAGGAACCCATCAAGTCTTTCTCCATACATTGAGTTGTGAAGACTTTTCACTTCAATTTTGTCAACATTGTCAACTTCGTATGCTTTACAACCTCTCTTCATTCCTTAAGCTTTCCACTGATGCATATCGAACATAGAATCATAGAATAGTTAGGGTTGGAACGGACCTTAAGATCATCTAGTTCCAATCCCGTGCCATGGGCAGGGCTGCATCACACTAGACCGTGTCACCCAAAGCTCTGTCCAACCTGGCCTAATATACACATAACCTCAAAATACATAAGCCATTGAAAGATTTCGCCAGTGGAAGCTGGTCAGACTGCATGGTGTTGGTCTGCCTGCTATGGAGGTGAGCAGTTAATAATTTCTCTGCTTATGTGTCTGTGGGTGTCTAAAGGTAGAGCAGACACAATACCGTTCCTGTAGCTGTGCTGATAGCTCTGGCCCCGGTCTGCACACAGAACCCTATGAAAACAATTCTTAGAAGAGAGACCTAATCAGCCGCTGCACTACACTGATTTGCACATGATAGTATCTGTCTTCTCAAAGCCAGAGATAAAAGGACAGAATTTGACACCTGCTCGTTGCTCATTTTTCCAGCAGCTCCACAGGCTGGATCAGGGCTGCGGGATATGAGCCAGGAAAGGTTTTGCCACCCGGATGGCCAATTAAGGGAGAGGGTTTGCAGGAATGCTTTGCAGCACTTGACAGGTGAAGCCTAAGGCATGGCTTGCAGCCTTGGGTATGGAAAGGACTGAATGTTTTATTCTCTCTTGCTGAACTCAGTGTTTCTTTTCTTTTTTTTTTAGTTCTCCCCCCCCCTTCCCCAAGTATTTAATGTGTAGTTTTAGTTAAACACGAAGTTTTCATCCTCTACACTTCACTGTGCGGGTATCTGAGATCTCTGTTTCTTCAGAATGCAGTGATGGGGAAGAAAGGGTTTCTGTACTCTTACTTTATTTCTTTTATCAAATAATTAAATAGCAATTTTATTTCAATTTACTTTTTCTAACAGTTGGGCTTCCTTTTTATCCTCTCTCTCCCTTCCTTCATGTCCTATAAATCCTCGGGTTTTACCTTAAGTTCAGTGTAAGACTTATTCCTGTAAGGATTTGCAACCTCGGTGAGCCAGCATAGGGATTTTGAAAGCTTATAATCAAGATGAGCAGCCTGGTCTAGTGGAAGGTGTCCCTGCCCATGGCAGGGTGCTGGAACGGAATGATTTTTAAGGTTCTCTCCAAACTGTCCTGTAATTCTATAACTCTATTCTTTCTCTATCTTCTGAAAGTCACCTTCCTCTCTCAATTCTGTTGGGTATCTTATGCATTCATTTCTGCTCAGTGAAACCTCGTGGCTGCTCTTCACAGGATACGTTAACTCCTTCCTAAAATGTCTCAGTGTCTCCATTTGGAAAAATGGTAATGTGCTCTCTTCTTGCCTCACCAGATAGCCTGAGACTTGAGATACACAGATTTAGGTATTTTTAATTTATTTAAGGTTATTTATTTTATTGTTTCTAATTCTTTAGCAGTGTTTGCTGGCCATCACAAGGAAATAGGTCTGCATAGTTCTAAGTGCCATACAAATTGTTCTGCTAAGCTTTTAGGAACGTCAGTACTGTTGTCCTGAAAAGTATTGAGTCTGTTATATATATACACATATGCATATATATATATATACACACACACATATATATAGCATATATATATGCTATGAAAGTATGCATGTTTGTTATATGGAATAAAGAAAAAGGTTAGCAGGGAAGAGGAACAGGGAAAATAGTATAACGGAGTAATAGGAGAGAAGTAGTTTTGCACTCAATTTGTAGACCATAGGGAGCAGTGAGCACAACTTGCCACCTCTGGAGCATTCAGAGAGCTGGTTTCTCTGAGTTTTACTGTGTGACCTCAGTAACAGGTTTCAGCTTGCACAGGAAAAGTTGGGACATTATGTGTGGATTTAGCTTAGGCTGAGCTCTACTGCTATAGCTAGGAAGTAGACAACCTGGGAATGATGTCTGTGTAAGGTGCCATGTGTACATAGCCAGGTTATAGACCTTCAGGACAATCTTTGCAGCAAGGTCTTCAGTAAAATAGAAGGGAACTAGTTTGGAGGTGTCAAAAGCAAGGGTGAAGAGATTTTAATTGTTAAAGCTTATAATCTAATTAGGTCTTAGACAAGGGCTTGGCAATGTAGGCAGAGTGAAAAGGTCAAATCTGGAGAAGTTTTGTAGAAAGTGGCATCAGGATTTAATCACAGACAGGAGATGTGAGTCATGAGAGGAGATCAAGTCAAAAAGAAAGTCAAGATTGGCAGGGAAAGTCTGATTTTATTTCTGAAATTAAGACACATATGGAAAGGACTTCATGAAAAATTCAGGAGCTGGGTTTTGAGCATGTTCAGTTTTAGAAAGCAGTAAATTATTAACAGAAAGAACTCAGAGACAGGCCAAAAGTTGTTTGGTTTGATGACTCCAGGCTTCAAGATTTTTTGTTTTCAGTAAGTTTGATTGTTATTTGTATGTTCATGTCCTGTCTAACCAGGAAGAGTATGGATTTGTGTCACAGAGCAGGACCGAAAACCTCGTCTACGTGTATCTAGTAGTGCAGTTCTTTTGTGGATTCAAGTTGGATTTTGAGACAGATCATGATGTAGAAGAGGGATGCAATCAGAATAAAGAAGTCATAACACCATAGTGGGGCTTCACAGTTTCCAAGTCGCATCTGTCTTTATTACTGTCTCATGTCTAAATGCAAAAATGTCAGAATGGACTAACCACACATAGGAAAAATAGTAAAGCATTTTTCCTATTTATTTATAATTTTTTCCAGTAAACAATTTAATCCACTGCTAAGTTAACCAAATTCAACTGAAATAGACTGTGGCTGGAATTCAAAGAAACTTCATTAAGAACGTACCCATTTTAATGTGTATCTCAGCTTTTGAGCAACTCTGGTCTGTAGACATTAGGCACATGTAGTCTGGTAACCACACGTCACTCCTTCCCTGTACATAAAGTGATGCAATACAGCATTTGTACCTGCATTTGTTTAATATCTCTCATTTAGCTCAGCTCATTGCATTTCAATCATGTTTGGCCTAAAGGAGGCCTGTGAGGCTCAGTGTCCTAGTGCTCATATTTACACAGTTACTGAGATGTGGTAAATCATCTACCTGCCTGTTAATAGGGGGTTATATATTATCTTGCACCAGGCTTTGGCTGCTCTACAAGGACACAAAAATTCGTATAGCCGGGACATCTCATGCCATATTTCACTGTTCTTTTTTAAGACAAGCATGGAAAACGGGTCATGTACCCATCATTTTTCTTTAAATAGTCAGTATCACTTTTTTTTTGCTTTCTTAAAGCATCCTGTGTCTATGCATTTGAACATAGAGATACCTGCTGTCTCATCTCTGTTCTATCTGTGTTTGAGTTTCTTCGGCTTCCGACATCACGTATTTCATCATGCAGGTCTCAAATATGACAGTTATACTACACATAGAATTAGTTTAATTAGCAACTTAAAAAACATACCTGTTAGATATGATTCCTTATCTATGTAAGAGTCCAGAGTTGCACTGTGCGTCTGTTGAATGGATAATGCGGAACATACTGTTTCCACTTGAAACAGTAAAAAATCCAGAAAACTGTCCTCAACATAAAAAGGACATGGAACTGTTGGAACAAGTCCAGAGGAGGCCATGAGGATGATCAGGGGACTGGAGCACCTCCCATACGGAGACAGGCTGAGAAAGCTGGGGCTGTTCAGCCTGGAGAAGAGAAGGCTGCGTGGAGACCTCAGAGCAGCCTTCCAGTATCTGAAGGGGGCTACAAGGATGCTGGGGATGGACTCTTCATCAGGGACTGTAGTGACAGGACAAGGGGTAACGGGTTCAAACTTAAACAGGGGAAGTTTAGATTGGATCTAAGGAAGAAATTCTTTACTGTGAGGATGGTGAGGCACTGGAATGGGTTGCCCAGGGAAGCTGGGAATGCTCCATCCCTGGCAGTGTTCAAGGCCAGGTTGGACAGAGCCTTGGGTGCCATGGTTTAGTGTGAGGTGTCCCTGCCCATGGCAGGGGGGTTGGAACTGGATGATCTTAAGGTCCTTTCCAACCCTAACTATTCTATGATTCTGTGATTCTAAATAGTTTCCACTTCCATATTCCCATATTCAGTGAGAGTTTAGATAAGTAGATTGAGTGGTGAAATACACATATTTGACTTTACATGCACAGAATTGAGTACAGGAGCCTGGTTTGGTGTCTCTGCTGTTAAGTAGGCATTACTTCTTTTGTGACCCTGTGCTATCTCACTAGTATCTCAATAGGGAATGTACCACAATCACCATCTTTATCACTGATTTCTAGAGGAAGTAACACTCCCTGGAGGTCTACAATCTATTTAGTGTCTAGACTAAACCTGCTTTGTGATCAGACTCCCAAACCAGCACATAAGGGCTACAGACTCCTTTTTTACCATTAACTTTCTCAAGTCAGAAACTCTCACAAAGTTTGCATGAGACCTTTAAAAATCTCCTCTGCAGAGGGACAGGCTTGTCTCACATCCATCATTGCGGAATGGTAGAAAGAAGGAGAAAATCTGAAGTGTCAAGGAACCAGTGAGGAATAAGGTGATTTTTCTTTCAGTAAGCTCTAGGTTAAGCCACGTTACTCATGACCTGCAGTGGTTTTGCACAAAGCTGCCAGAATAGAAAAAAGTAGTATTCAATGATATATCCTAGTATGGATTAGAATCATAGAATCAACTAGACTGGAAAAGTCGATTTAAGATCATCAAGTCCAACTTTTAACCCAACACTGCCAAGACCACCAGTACAGCCCAGTTTTGTTTAAATGTAATATAAGGCCTTTTTTCCCCCTTTTTTTCCTTTTCTTTTTTTAACACGGCAGGGTACGGATGCTCTTGAAAGTAGCCCTGCCACAGGGAACCTATAGACAGAAAGTTTTCAATAACCTAAAATAACATGCAAATCCTGTGAAATGTCAAAACACAGGCATCCATTGTGTGCCAGCCTGCCTGTGTAGCAGATAATAAAAAGAAGTCTTCTGCAAACCTGCTTGTGATGAATAGATAAAAAGGGGTTGGCCCACATTTGGAAATGAGGCTATTTAAGCAAGCTGGGGCTATGTCATGGAGTATTTTGAGATAAAGATAAGTCAAAAGGAAACACAGAGCTTTGGGAATTTTAAAGTTTTAGAGGTCTGCCTTTGAGCATTTCGATAAGGGCTGGACACAAGCAGTACGAACTCTGAAGTGATTTTCACTTTGATAGCAAATTGGGCACATCACCAAATGACAGGTTATCTTGACTGCCAGAGGAGAAATGAGAGAGGCAGGTGCCATCCATGTGCCAGCAATTTCACAGGGAAGAAGAGATGTCTGTTGTAAAAGACACGTGCAAAAGAAAATAGCTCCCATCAAAACCAGAGAGGTTGAACTGAACTACTCTTCTCTTAACTAAACCTGTGGATAATGTGGATTCAGGTTTGTTGTTTCAAGGTCCCAAATAGAAGTTGGAGGCAGGCAAACCCCAAAGCACTATGTTCACACTTCTCTTTTGAGCTAGCGTGACCCAGGTATTTAGAGTTGATTGAAGAAGATTGTACTACATCTAAATGTTTGCAGCCGAGATCAAGTAGCACTGAAATTGAGCACTCATCACTTGTCTGCCAAGGATAGATTTGGAGACTAAAATTGGATATAAACATTGCACTGATTTGGAAGAAGAAAGCTTCCTCGGTGCAAATGAGCAAGATTGAAAAGTCCTTTTGCAAGTGAGTCCTGCAGGGATGCTGCAGCATCCTCAGTCTGTTGTCATCACAGAGTTAAGAACAGAAACAAACTGGAAACCGTTTGGCAAAAATGATAATCGTACTGGTCAGGATCTGTCATCAGCATACTGGCTACTGCAGAAGAGTGATTAAACAGGAAGACACAGACAATTATCAAAGACTAATTGCTTATTGTTGCTAGAACTATATTTTAAATGTGGGGGTTTTTTTTCTTTTTAATTGCTTTTCAATTGCAAAATGTTTGGGGATGGGAAGTCTGCCAGGAATCAGGCAGCTCAAGGTCCTGTGAAAGCAATTGCCTCTCTCACTAGCATATATTCATGTTCAGCCATCCCATCCTCTGCCAACCTTCCTGTTTTCAGGTTCGTGCCCCTGTGTTAGCTGAAGGTCTCTGGGTTACTGGTACTTGCAGGAAGCTGCACTAGTTTGTTCATATCTTTTCCTGTATTTTTTATTCATCCGTGTGCGAGGGCCTTGACCCAAAGAGGAGTTGAACTCTTCAGGTCTGTAGGGGTTTTGGAGCAGCAGGCTCTGAGTATAAGGGCACTTCCCAGGACAGGACTAGCAGTGGTTGACAAGGTGAGATATTCGTGTAAGTTGAGCCTGTTATAATACAAATATCTGTACACCTCTGTGCTCTGTTACTATTGACTGCAGTGAAATTATGCAGGGGATGGATTTGGCTGTGTTGTGTCAGTAGAACAATGAATGAACATGAGGATGTTTTTACGAGTTAAGATGCTCAGGTCTGGTGTGAGGAGCGTATCGAAACCACATACAGAATGTTTTATGCAAATTGCTTTGAGGCTCTTGCGTTATAAAATAACCATTCAGCGTTTTCATGATGAGAGTGACAGGGAACCCAGTTTTTGTATTCATAGAAATATCTTTTGTATGGATGTATTCAGCTCTGAAAATATTGCAAGAACTTGTAATGGACAAATGCAACCAAAGCTGTATCTCTGTGTGTAAATAGTTTGCATGAACAGTTTGGAAAATGAAAGGGAGCTGGTCTGTGTGAGGGAGAACAAGTGGGAAGAGGGGAAGCAGAAGCAATGTTTAAGTTCATAAAACAATAGAGATAGATACATAGGAAAATTCAAGGAGCCTTTTGTCTCAAAAGAATGCCACATTACATGCCAGCTCCTCTAAGCAGCCAACTGAACCCTAAATAACAGGATCCTAAAACTCTTGCTGACCTGACAGGCAGCATGGTCAGAGGAATGGGGAACTTGGATTTGGAGACAGGCAGGATCAGCTTGCTGTGTACATAGAGCGTTTCCCTGTGGTACAGGGCTCTGTCTCCATTCTGATCTCTCTTCCATCTGCAAAATATGTAAGATCAGAAACGGACAGAGTTGTTCAACGTATTTCTAAATGAATCATTCAAAAAATAAATACATAAAATCCTCTTTTCTTTTTAAGTTCCTTGCAAAATCCTGATCAAACATTCTTGCAGAAGAGGCCAGGAGAAAAAAAAAATAAAACCCAACCTTGTTCCAGACAGCATGGCCTTTTCCTTGCTCTTTTAGGGCAATTAGAAGTAAAGCTGGCCTGGGCAGACATTTTAATCAGCACTTTAGATTTGGTGAACACAGGAAAAGTGAATCATTCTGTTGAGATTTTCACTGCAGCATCTCTGCCTTGGGCTCTTGGTCTTTGGCTTTCCTCCATCAAAGTACCTGATGGACGTTATCTAGAGACATCAACGTTGTTGCTGCTCCTCTCCCCTGCTCAAATCACAGCTCCCCCAGTTTCACAGATGAGTAAAACTTGTATTTAGGAACAGTTCTAACAGCATAAAAAATGGTTGATTGACTAAAATTCATCACAGTACACAGTACAGCTGGGCAAGGCTTGTGCTTCTGGGCTCGAAGATCTCTTTTGCCTTTCATGTGAGAAGTATTTACTCATTTGGGCATCTCTTGCCTTGACCTACTTGTTGTGCAAAGCCATGCCTCTGTGAGCTGTTTGCTTGAAGTCTTGAACCGGGTTCTCAGCTGCACTGAATGGCAAGGGCCAGTGCATCTGCATCAGCTAGGAATTCAACATCCCGTTTGAAAGCAAATATCCAATGGAAATTTCTCCATCCCACACTGCAGAGATGAGCACAAACACCCTGCCTGCCTTCCTCTGCAGCCTGTTTTTGAAAATCAACCCAAACTCGAGTGAGAAGAGTAAACATTGCCGGAATATGCATTTCCATTGAGATTAAACATGTATTTGTATGCGGCTTTCCAAAATTAAACTTTCATAGTGGCAAACAGGGAGTTGGATGTGGAAATGCAATTAGCCATGGCTCAGGACTCTTGACATACAAGTGGGCCCGTGAGTTGGGAGCACTCACAGGGAAACTTGACAAAGTCACAAGAACAACTTTCTATGTGTTAATATGAGCAGAGTAAATAACACGAAGTGCTGATAATGTTTGGTATTCATTTCCAAGGTGCTCCTTTGGGTGATACAGACAGAAGTGCGCCGGGCAGGTGATGGTAAATGATGATTTTCCTGTGGAGGAGTAGTTGTCTTCTTGTTAGTAACATTCATTCCCTTTTCTTGAGAGTTTTAAGATCCCAAAAGAAAGATGCTAAAAGAATTCTAAAGTATTATTTTCATGGTCTCCCAGACTTCCTGTGATGTCAGTAAGCATCACCTATCAGCTGGGCCATGAACTAGTTTTTCCAGCCAAAAGATTAATTCATAGAGATCCTAAAAGGCTTGACTAAGGCCATCAGTGAAAAAGCAAGGCTTTCCAATCACCTTCACTGCCATCATCTTCATCCTCTGCCTTCCAAATGCATTAGACAACATTTTCTGCCTTGGTACAATAAACACTTAGAGAACATCATAGAGAGGTCTGATGCCTGTTCATGGGTGCATGGCACAAACTGTGTCTTTCTTTCTTCATGGCTATCAAGCATTGCAGGATAATGTTGGCACCAAGGATGCCAATATAGTGGATGTGTATGTAAATGAGCAGGAAAGGAGCGGAGTATAAAAAAGCAGCCTTCTGTTGGATTATTAAAGTACTTATAAGGATTTAACTTTTAATTAGAAGGAGATTGCCAGGTCTTTGTTCTTTTTTTTTTTGCCCTGACAGCCAGAGTTTACACTTCCATCTTTTTTAATGTAATTTATGTATGCTGCTTGCATTATACTTGGTCCTTCTCTTGTATCTGAATCTTTGGAGAATGGAGATACGGCCACCACTGTCTTCTGTGCTAGCGACTGTATCTTCTGATTCAGAGCTCCTGTATACCGAAGCCAATAATGATTCACTGTCACAGCAGTGGTGTGAGCAGTCTCAGTTTTTATACGCCATCTGTGTGAGTGAGCTGAATCTGCAGAAACGGGACCCCGTACACATGGCTTTTCCTCTGTTCATGGATGAAAATATTAAAGCAAATCCGTATGGTCCATGAGATGTTTTCTGTGTCAGGAAGGGAGTAAAGCTGCCTGTCAAACCAAGCTGTTCTCTCTGATGAAAGGGGACTGTTTTTAAACACTCCTTTCCATAGTATTTTGCACGCCAGCCATGTGTGTTTTCTCATCTGACATCTCACTGATATCCTTGGCTTCAGTGCTGCAGGAGGGAAAGGTGTGCGGGGAGGGAAGGATATAATCTCTCAATATGTACGCGAGCACGTGCGCACACACATGCTCTTAAATCGATCTTAAATGAATTGATTTGGGGCGGTGGGGGGGGATAAGAAAGAAAATTAATTTGGTTGAGCCAGACTTAATTGCTTCCCTTTTGTCTGGATTTTCTATTTTCACATGAGGGTATTAGGCAGCAATGCTCTGAACTATTATTAGATAAAAAGGTGGAGACAGAGGGCAAAGGGTTCATTCACAACTACAGCAGAACTTCGAATTTAGAGCTAAAAGGCAAGTTGATGAGTAGCTTGAAAATGAAGATTTGTCCATCTGACTTGCTATTTCTGAAGGTTCCTGCTGATCTGGGAATATGCTTGAGGTTTTTTTAATGAAAGCACTTACCTTGCAGGGATAAAAACATAAACTGATATAAGGTAATGAATTAATACAAGCAACTGGACTTCACTTCTGTGGTGGGAGGTTGGAACTAGATGATCTTGAGGTCCTTTCCAACCCTAACTGTTCTACGAGTCTATGATTATACACACACACATTGTTATGTTTTTCCAGATAGTGCAATACCATTATAACCACTACTTTACCTCCATGGTCTTAGGGCAGTCCTGCAAGAAGCAATTGAATCATCTTAGGCAGGAGAGCCCATAACAAATTAGAGTGTGCTATGGCAAAGTATACAATGCCAAACAGTTTTTCTAGCTCTTTCCTAAAATTCAGTAGTGATTCTAACTTCCTTTCACAGAATCACAGAATGGCTGAGGTTGGCAGGGAGCTCTAGAGGTCATCTGGTCCAACCCGCTGCCCAAACTGGGCCACCTAGAGCCATTTGCCAAGGACTGTGTCCAGATGGCTTTTGAATATCTCCAAGGATGGAAGCTCCACAACCTTCCTGGGCAACCTGTGCCAGTGCTCGGTCACCCTCACAGTCAAAAATATATTTCCTGATGTTCAAAAGCAAGCTCCTGTGTTTCAGTTTGCGTCCATTGCCTCTGGTCCTGTCACTGTGCTCCACCAAAAAGAGCCTGCCTCTGTCCTCCTTGCACCCTCCCTTCAGGTGTTTGTATACATTGGTGACATCCCCCATGAGCCTTCTCTTCTCTAGCCTGGAAAGTCCCACTTCTCTCAGCCTTTCCTCAGAGGAGAGATGCTCCAGGCCCTTCATCATCTTCATGGCCCTTCACCAGACTCTCTCCGTTATGTCCATGTCTGTCTTGTACCAAAGAGCCCAGAACTGGACACAGTGCTCCAGATGTGGCCTCACCAGTGCTCTTGTCAAAAACTGGGCATCTCCTTTGGAAAGAAAAGGCTGTGGCACAAGGACTGTTCCAGCTGGGACACTGGCACAGGTTTTGGATAGCTGCAGCTTGAGCAGTGCTGGGTTGCTTTGTGCTTGCTCTGCCTCTTGTGTCTGGGACTTGGGGCTGCACTTGGACACCTTTGGTCAAGGAGGGATTTTCATCTGGGTAGCTGAGCTTTGCTGACCTGACCTCAGGAATATGTGTCCCTTTCTGAGCTTGTTTTGTCTTTGGCACTAGCTTTACAGAGTTTTTTTCCAGTTGCTGCATTAAAGCTTGTTCAGTTTGCCAGGCTAAAGGGCATCACAAGAACGTGCATAATTTTGTGGGTTTTTCGTCTAAGGCAGCAGAGAAAAATAAGTAAAAAAACCCACTTTGGTGTAAAATGTTGCTTTGGTTTTTTTTTGTTTTTGTATTCTTTTCTGCAAAAGCTCCTGAAGCATAAAAGTAGTGTCTGTTCTTGAAGGGGGGATATTACTAATGTAAATCTGATGCTGTTGGCAGAAAATAATATTCTGTATGTCATAAGGCAAGCAACTGAGGAGGAGCTGGAGTGATCAAAATGCCTCATGGGCATATGAGATTGTGGGGATAGGTATTCACACAGAGGATGCCTTCTTACATGTGCCAAGGGCTTTCTCTTATCTTTGAACATGAACCCATGGTGAAATAGAAATGTTCTTGTATTAATAGTGCATCGGAGATAACCTCATCTGAAAAATACAGCAATACTGCACAACTGGGAGCCCTTTCAGAGTGGGGAATTGGACTAGCTATTTCATAGTGTGGTGATAATGAAACATTTTGGTTCTGTATAAGCAAATGGAGAAGGTTAGTGGACACATTACTCTGGCTGTCATTGTCCCAGCAGTAACCAATTTAGAGGCTTTATATTTTCTGCTACCCCAGTAAGGGAAAGAAAAGTAGAAAGTTAAAAATAGAAATCCCACAATGAATTAAAGTGCAAGGAGTGAACAAGCTTGTGGTACTGCTGTATAATTTTTAAATCCCTTTTCTTCGTTACAAGCTGGGCTTTAGTATATGTATTACATTGCAAATTCTGGCAGTGTCTGTCCTGCTCCAAAAGGCCACCTCCGTACAGGAGGATTTTCTCTGGCTGTAGCATGTGAACATGGATCTATCTAGCTACCATTTGTATCGATGGTTCTTGTTTGTATTTCCATTCATTTAATGCTGTTGATCTGCAGGAGGAGCATGAGAAGTTGTCTATGGCATTGGGCTTCAATGGAGGAGACTAAAAAAGTATCTTCGGGTGCCTGTATGTAGGTTGGAATTGGGCTTTTCAACAGCAATTTTAACAGCTGTGGACATGTATCAGACTTAACTGAACTGTTTTTAGGAAGTAGTTGCCCTGCAACATGACCCTACACAACACTGCAGCGTTGGGTTTTCTTTCCTAATGTTAACCATTATTTGATGGTTATTAGGTTAATCTAATGTCATTCACTCTTGGTTTCATTGAGGTTACCTTGTCTCGTTCAGTTTCCTATCAAGATTAATTCATTTTCTAAACCAAGAGGCCAGTATTCTGAGAGATTGTTTTCTTGATTTGCAGATATCCTTGTTGATGGCCAGCTTTGTGACTGTGATATCGTGGTGAACTGCAAAGTGGGAGACCCTGTCTCGCTGCAGGTGAAGCTGACCAACTGGAGCAAACACAGTGTGGGGCCCTTCGCTCTCACCGTGATGCCCTACCAGGATTACCAGAATGGGGTGCACAACTATGAGCTGCAAGACGCTATCACCTTTGTGGGATCCAACACCTTCTACATTGATTCTGTAAGTCTTTCTATCATGTGTTATCATGATTCCGGATGATGTGTATTTGTAACGGGCTTCATTATTCAACTGAGTGTTTTAAAGCAGATGAAGTCTTGGAAAGCGCCATGATTATGCCAACTATTGCTAAAGGTGCTGCTAAGTTTGAGCATGTAGATTAATCTCCCTGCAATGGTTTCTGACTAATTTCCTATCTTGTAAACTATCAGACCAAGTGACCTTTGGTCACTCTAGATCTGAATAAATGTGAGTAGATAACCTAGTTAAAATGTTTAGTACCATATTGCCAGTCCCTTGAGCCACCCACTGCAGCTGCAGTAATAGATTTTAAGTAACTTTTCCTCTCTAGTCCCTAAGAAATACTCCTCAGGCTGAGGCAAGGAACTCAGCAAATCAGTTGTAGTCAGGTCCTGAGGAATTGCAACAGACTGCAAAAAGAAAACACTAAACATTAATGACCAATATGAGAAGCTGGTTCATTTCCTTGTTGCTTAGAATTCTGTTATAAAACTATAAAGAAAAATAGAAAACATGCTTAAAATGAGGGAAAACTAAGTCCTTTTTTAGAACAATTGAGATTTTGATTTTTTTCTCTCAGTTTCTTCTTTGGACAATTCAAGTCTGGCAGATTTTTGCTCCTAAGGCAAGAAACTGAAGATACCAAACTACTTTCTCCCACATCCTTCCCAAAAAAACTGCTACAAAAGATAAAAAAAGGAATGAAGAACATACAGACAGTACTGCAGAGAGGAATAAACAGTATTTCTGGTAACTTATAAAATAAACATGAAGAAGAGGGTGTTTGGGATAGTGCTTAGGACCTTTGCTTAGGTCAGCTCCTCAGATCACTAATAAAATGTGCCTGTCAAAACTGAATATATAAGTGAACCTTAGTAAAGAAGAAATTAAAAGCTAGCCACAGTGATAGTCACCATGCATATTCTTCAGTTGCTCATCATGGGAAGAAAACATTTCAAAAAGCTAATCATCATGGAATTCACTATCAACTTGAGTTTTAATGGGGGCCAACTGTATTCTTAGCTAAATACTTTAAATATGTCAACAGAAATCATCAAGAAATGGCTTTCTTTGACTCTGACAATGTGGGCTTTTCAATCACAGTGGCAGTGTTTGGATGCTGAAGGGCCTGACCCTCCAGGCTAATGAGGGGAGAAGGAGGTGTCAGCCTGATCTATTCTTACCTTCTGATTGAGTCTCCTACTGGGCAAGGAGTCAGGAGGTCACATCTCTTGTGCCTGCCCAGGCAGCCTTCTCCTACCTTACAAACCCTGCTTTTGCTCCATTGTGGAATATTTCTCCTGTAAACAAAGTCCCCAAAAAGTTAAAAATAGAGTTGTTTTCTGCTGTTTGTTCTCCTTTTCATCCAGAAAGGTGAAATGAAGAAAATGTCGGCTCTTGGGTGAGAAATGTTACATTTTGGGGTATGTAGTATTGATACTTGTGCTATACATGATAGTGGAGAAAATGCTTAGTCATATTTCTTTAAGGCATAGAGCCCTGCTCATGGAAGAAAATTCTTCAGACAGTGTATCTAATGCTGTCAGAGAGCCTTTCATCCCCCATAATAACTAATTCAGTAATGGAAAAAAGATTTCAGAAAGCCCCACCTGGTTTGGGGACAAGAAGAAAGTGCTGGTTTGTGCATTTGATGCTTCAGGGAAGAATGAACAAGCCAAGAGTTGTGTTTGTGGTCTGAGTTTGGCAGAAACTCGGGCAAATACTGGTTAAGAAACCAAAGAATCTCATGTTTGGATGACAGAGATTCGGAGTTCCTCTTTTTATATAAGTGAAAGCTGAGACACTGAGCCAGATTCCCTGCTGGTGTAACTCAGTGCTATTAAACATGGGCCCATTATTCTTATAAACCAAGGTCATGGAGCCACAATCATTTCACTTGTTAAATGGAGGTGAATTGGGATGCTACTTTCTCCCAGCTGCTTGTTTCTGCCCCTCTGCAGGAAGATGCTCCCTTCCTCCCAGCACCCATCATGAGAGATGGTTTGAGCATTTGTTTTCTTGCAAAGTTGGCCAGTTTAGCACAAACTACGTTTGTCAGCAGTTTAAGCTAATTGGGCTGACTTTACACTGGCTCTGGCAAGGAGGTGGTGACATGATTTATTGCGCTGCTGAGCTGGGGGCGAGGAAGGATGGAGAACTAGCATATGGTTTGGCATGTCAGTAGTGGATGGTCAAGAACCAAGTAGGAGCATCAGGACAAGATCCTTCTCACATCTTGAAAATGTGGTCTGTAGTTACTCTGCTGCAGAAACTCCATTATTGGTGCTCAGCGGAATGTGATTTCTCTGGGGAATAAAACAGAACCCAAACACGTTCTGCTTTCCTAATGTTCGTTTCATCTTAAGCCTCATGCTCAGCAAATCACAGTTATTTTTGTTTCCAGACTAAAAAGTTTCAGATCGGTTTCTGCTGCTACCTGGGAGGCAGGGGATATACACAGGCATTTTCAGCATGCACATGCTGCTTCACAGCATGAATATAAATTGTTTAAAGGGTAAAAGTCATACGATTTCGTATTTCTCTTTCTTGCGGCTTGAAGTCCAGGTTAGATGATTTATCTTGGAAGTAACATAGTGAGTGGTTATTCACCTTTTTGTGCCCTTACTTCAATTCAGTGCAGCAGTCTGAGTTTGTGTCACAAAGTCTCTGCTGGGATATACTACTTCAAAAAGCAAATTCTTTTTACTGAAAGATTTAAAGGATATTGAGATATTTCCATGCATTTTAAATTAAGTAGAATCTTTATTTTGAAGCACAACTTCTAAGTTGGTTAACCTTACTTTTCTATGCCTGCATTTAACAGAAAAAGAGGCTTCATCAGTTATCATTTAGATAGCAGATATCTTTGTTCTGTGTGGGGTTTTGAAACATAAGATAACATGGTGCTCCCACCATCCATTAAAATACATTGCATTGATTTATATCTTTATACTCACAGCCTGATGTTTGGCTTTAGCCATATTATAAAAAATTCTTAGTTGTTATGATTCTATAAATCATAGAATCATAGAATCGTAGAATAGTTAGGATTGGAAAGGACCTTGAGATCATCTAGTTCCAACCCCCCTGCCATGGGCAGGGACACCCCACACTAAACCATGTCGCCCAAGGCTCTGTCCAACCTGGCCTTGAACACCGCCAGGGATGGAGCATTCACAACCTCCCTGGGCAACCCATTCCAGTGCCTCACCACCCTCACAGTAAAGAACTTCTTCCTTAGATCCAATCTAAACTTCCCCTGTTTAAGTTTGAACCCATTACCCCTTGTCCTGTCACTACAGTCCCTGATGAAGAGTCCATCCCCAGCATCCTTGTGCTGATCTGGGTTTGGTGGTTTGGTTTTTTTTTTACTAATTAGTTGAACAGAGTTCATTCTTTCCAAATTAAAACCAAAAACTGTATCTTCTGTAGAAATTACTTTATCTACCTTCCTTTGTCCTTCCTTGTTGCTCCTGCTTTTGCCATTACTATTCTCAAGCAGCTTTCTTAACTCCGTGTGTTATCAAGCACTAGCTCAACTGATTGGCAGTGGGAGATGAGGAGAAAATCATTAGTAGATGGTCATTTTGAATCATCTCAGGAGCTATGATGAACATTTCCTCACTTCTGGCAAGCCCATCTGGAACAAGTTAGTTTTCTTGGCACCATCTTCCTCACACTGTAAACTCTTTGGGGCAGTGAACAGTAGCTGGCACTAGCCCTAATCTCCAACTGAGCTCCCTAAATACTACAGCAGGAAAAATAAGGAATAATTAGTTCTATGCAATCGCAGTCCCACATGGTAGCGGGGAAGGATTAGGATAGAGGTAGAAACTTAGTTTTTCTTCTATCTCAGTGGAACAGAGGGGTGATGTGGGCATCTTTTTCTTGATACTTCAGTCATTTTTTTCTGGGGTAGAAGTTTCCCATCTTTGGTTTCCATGGTTTGGTAGAATTTTAGTAAAAGCTGTTTCAGCTCTGGTTCAACTCAGCAAGCATGTATTCAACAGCATCCCAGATCAGCACAACATATAGGCACATATCTAGGCAGTGACACTGTGAGAGCTGTGTGCTGCTAGATTGATTGACGATACAAATTTGGTCTGAATCAGGCACAAGTATGTGATCTTCATGTTTCTTGTAGGGTAGCTGGATCATGCATTGCAATCAGTGGTAGAAACATGTGACTTGTGTACACGTCTAAACAAGTCACCCTGAGCTCCCTTTGCAGGCAGTGGAGAGCAAGTCATCGGGGTTGATGGGGCTTAAGGGGGTATTTTGGGGTTGGAGAGAGTCCAGAGGAGGCCATGGAGATGCCGCAAGGGCTGGAGCAGCTCTGCTCTGGAGCCAGGCTGAGAGAGCTGGGCTGGGTCAGCCTGAGGAAGAGAAGGCTCTGGAGAGACCTTAGATCAGCTCCTGGAACCTAAAGGGAGTCTACAGAAAAGCTGGAGAGGAGCTTTTTACAGGGGCCTGTAAGGACAGGACAAGGGGAATGGCTTTAACCTGCCAGAGAGGAGATTGAGCTGAGCTCTTAGGCAGAAGCTCTTCCCTGTGAGGGTGCTGAGGCGCTGGCACAGGGTGCCCAGAGAAGCTGTGGCTGCCCCATCCCTGGCAGTGTTCAAGGCCAGGTTGGACACAGGGGCTTGGAGCAACCTGCTCTAGTGGAAGGTGTCCCTGCCCATAGCAGGGGGTTGGAACTGGATGAGCTTTAGGGTCCCTTCCAACCCAAACCATTATATAACTCTGGGATTACCTCATTCTACGTTTGATCAGATGAATCCTTGTGTTGAACGGCTGACTCAGATGTGGACATCCACTCTACAGACATTTGGGTGGATTCAGTTCCAGACTGAGACATCTGAATGAGTAGGTGTCACCATGGGATGCTGGCCAGCTAAGCTCCCATTAGTCAATGAGGATGTAGTCTGCAGCTAGTAGAACCTGGCTTACACTAACATAGACACCATGGGTGAGATTCTGTTGCCTAAAAGTAGGTCTCTACCATCCTTTAGGTGCTGTGGGTATCCCATCTGGCCTCCACCTCCTGCCAGAAATCCTGTAAATCATCCTTTAAATCTTGCCAGTGCTGTGCACATGTCTCAATGTCTTAGATCATCCAAAATGTGATGAGATGCCTGTATTTAGGCAACTGTATCCTGACTTTAGTCTGGCTGGGTAGACTATTCTGTGTTTGCTCCGGTGGCTGCATTGACTAGGTGTCTTGTTATTGTAATAGGAGCTTGGATACCTGGTGTGTAGAGAGACACCTAAATGTAGGTGAATTAACTTCAAAATCAGTATTGTGTCTGGTACACCAGCTGGGTTGGATCTGGCCCTCTACTGACCTTCCTGCTGCTGATGTACCTATGGTCTTCTGGGAATGTTTCTAGGCAGCCCCACTAGAGAGGCAGGCTTACTTTTCATGGTTACTATTTTGGAAGAAACTTCTTGTAACTTCTGCAGAGCCACTTGCATCCCAACAGTGCAGAGGTTTCAAGCTACTTTTGCTTCTCTGTTTCTTCCCAAACCACAGGTGTTGATTAGAGAAGTGGTGTGCAAATGGCCATACAGATTGGTCCCCAAACCATGAACGTTGTTGACTAGTCTGTGCGTACTGCATACAGAGAGATGGGGTGCAGGCAGAACAGGACACATACCACTACCTGCCTCATTGGCTGTTCTCGTTGACAAGGAGTAATGGGTTTAAACTTAAACAGGAGAAATTTAGGTTAGATATAAGGAAGAAATTCCTTACTGAGGGTGGTGAGGCACTGGAATGGGTTGCCCAAAGAAGTGGTGAATGCTCCATCTCTGGCAGTGTTCAAGGCCAGGTTGTACAGAGCCTTGGGCAACATGGTTTAGTCTGAGGTGTCTCTGCCCATGGCAGGGGGATTGGAACTGGATGATCTTAAGGTCCTTTCCAACCCAAACCATTCTATGATTTTGTGATTCTACAACTGGTGCAGAGACTCATGCTGTAAAGGCAGGAGGAATGAGCAACCACATAGGCAGAACTTTAAATGAGTGAAAAGGTTGCATCGATGCCTGAAGCCACCTTCCTACTTGTCAAGGGTTCTGATCAATGCTGTTACAGATGCTTCCTCATGGTGCAGCTAGATTAGGAAATATAGACTGAGAGCTTGAAAAAGGTATGGGTCCTGAGGAGGCTCCATTTGTTGTTTGCCTCCACCCGTTGCTAGCATTAGTGTCTGCCTCTGATGCAAGTCCACATCAGTTCCAGTGAGGTGGAAATAAGGCAGGAGGGGAAGGAAACAAGAGGGGAGACAGCTTGATGTTGTTCTGCATGTCCAGACGCAATGCCAGAGGGCAAGAACTTGTACCCAGTGAGGAGGGGATATGCCAAGGACAGGGTCAGGAGAACAGCTGTGGCTCCTTTGATCATTCGCTTGGATGATAGGATGCCCATATGAGTTTGCTGTAGGTCAGCAAAAGTGCTCAGCACCATAGCCAAAGGGAGCCTAGGCTCTGCCAGCTCTGATGATGTTGTGTTGCTTGTGATCAGCCAGGCCCTTGTGCAGGAGCAGCAATTTAGGGGGGTTCAACAAACAAGCCTGATACCCCAGGGGTCTCTACATGGTGTATGTCTGCTGCTCAAATGACCCAGCAATAAAGGTCAAAAAACCCCCCTAGAATAGGAGAAAACAGAAACAAACAGCTCATTCGCTACAGAAAACCTTCCTCACTGGAAGGCAGCTTGAGGTGCCTAGCATGCCTGGAAACTTCTTCTAGTGGTTCATCCGTAGAAGAAGGATGCTGGTCTAGTCACCATCTTTGTTCTAATCTTCCTATGCAATGGCAAGATGTACTTCAGCAAGGGGTGTCCATAGACACTTTCCCAGTTAATCACCCATTGTTGATATCCCAGTTTACCATATGGCCAATTTTTTCATAGTGCTCAGGTATCCTTATAACATGTATCAGAGCCTTAGCCTTATCCCTTCACTGTTGCAGGTGGCAGTGTCCCATCAATTCCCAGTGATGTCCCTTTCTTTTCTCCCCCTGAGTCCAGTCAAGTCCAGCACATGTAGAGAGCTCTGTGCTTCAGCATCCAACACCAGAGTTTCTGTTGTGGTTGGGTTTGGATCTTGGCTTAGCTGAGCAGTGGTAGGTCATGCTGTCATTTGGAAACAACACTGGACTCTGTAACATGATGAGCACTGAAGCTTTTGCAGATGACCAAAGAAAGTCTCATTACCAGTGAGTAAAAAAATAATACATATGGACACAGGCCTACCCATGAAATTAGGGATGACCCCATGAATGTATCTTGACTTGATGGTTTCAGGATCCATAAAGCAGAAAGAAACCAATAAGATGGCTTGGCTGAGGGAAGACCAGTACTGAGGAGCATCAGGTGCCCTTTATTGATTCTTTTCTCCTGGGATGAAATTACCTTTCCCAACTTATGTGAATAAATTCCATTCAATTGAATGACTTTGTGCTGATTCCATGTTTTGTATCTGCAACAACTTTAACCCAATTCTAGGCACCCAGAAACTGGCTTTAACATCTTGTGGAAACAGATATTAATTCAAACATTATCACATGCTGAACAGTCGTGGGAGTGTGAAAGTTGGGAATTACTTAAGTGTCTTGCTGAAACGATGGACTGAGATACATTATTTGTTGTAAAGATATGGATCGTAAGTGGTTTTGTGATGAAGGGAGATACATAAATGTAGGAACAGTGTGAACTCTGTATTTAATTTGGACAACTTAAATCAGGGTGGCTACTTTCTGTGGGATTTTTCTTGCTAAACTTAATTATTTCAGTGATGGTGTATATTAAAGATTCCTGTTCAGAGTCTGCAGTCAGATTGTGTCTGAATAATAAGTGGGCATGAATTTAGTTATTACTAAGTTGTTAAATGGTGTTTAACCATGTGTTTGACATGAGTTCAGAGATATGATTTAGGCCTGGTTTGAGCTGTGCCACAGCTTTGCTGCATGAGAGAATAAGGGCAGGATTTAATTTTCAGTGCTCCAGTTTTAGCATTGCAAGAAAAGGGACAAGATCTTTACTCCTCTGTGTGTGAAGGCAATATTGAGATGCTTTGAGATCATTTGAAGGAGCTACTGAATTGCAAAACGAAACTATTGTTGGCTTAATTATACCGAGTTTCATGTTCTCTTTTCCAGGTGAAGCCGACCAAAGACTCTGTGTACTTTGGAGCACTTCTCTTTCTCTACACAGGCGATTTCTATCTGGATATCAAATTCCATGAAGACAACTGCAGCAGAGAGCTGCCTCTCTCCTGGTTCTGCCTTCCTAGCGTCCACATCCGTGCTACGGAGCCTGTGGTCCAAACTAAGCTGTAAATACTCTGTGTGCTGTTCGATTAACCGCAGTGCACAGAAATGCTTGGCACATCCTCTGCTTGACCCCAGCTTGTTTCTGTCCAACCCCAGGCCACAGTCCCTCCTTTGGAGGAACAGCTGAACACTTTCTGAATTGGCTGATAGTCATTTGGGCAGCTGCTTTAGCTAATTTCAGAGAGAGACAGAGAGACAGATTATAGCTATGCTAGAGTTTTCCTTTGCTTCAAAAAAGCCTTTGAAACTGCTAATATATGCATTATACTTCCACAAACTCTATTGATATCGGTGGGTTTGAAAGGGTCTCAAGGGGTGAATTTAAGAGGGCTGAGTTTAACCATGTGTTTGAAGGTCTCAATTCCAAATTGAATAATCCCATTTTAGCATTTTTCAACAGGAGTTGTGCATCTGTATGAAATTACTCCTGGCTGAGACAGGACCTGTGACATGTACCCTTGAGGTGTAGGTCTCTCTTAAGTTTGTTCACAGGCTTGTTCTTGTTCACTTGTTTGTTGAGTATTTGTTATCTTTGGTCGGAAATAGCAGTGGTGATGCTTTTTCCTGTGTTACTGAAAGTAAGAATAGCAAATGTGCCTCCAGCTATTCAATTCCTCCCCTGAGCTCAGTGCCACTTGCTCCTGGTAAAGTCACTCCCTTCAGTTTGGTAGATCTGTGAACAAGGGAGGAAAGGCAATGAACAGCTAAAGAGTTAAAGAGTTTTGTCCTTCAGAAAGGAAATGAGCCAAGTTTTGAGTTGCCCAGGGCTTGCCTGTGAAGTTGGGCTTTCACAGTTCTGTTTCATACAGTCATAGATTCATAGGTTCATAGAATAGGTTGGAAAAGACGTTTAAGATCATCATTCACTTGAAATGTTTGAAGACACTTAAAGAGCCACCAGAATTAATATTACTGACCATTAATATCACTTCATGTGAGTTTTCATAACTTTTCTGATCAGATTTTTTGTGCTAATAGGCTGGGCTTGAGACTGGTTGGTTATGTGGTTGTGTTTTTGTATAAAGAGACCCGCATTTGCCCCATGTAAAGCAGGGAGATGTCTTAGCTGTATGATTAATGTTGTATTTGTTGGACCATATGTTTCTAAACTGTCTCAATCTTATCTTAAATTAAAAGCCTGCAGCTCTTAAAAGTGGTGGTAGATGTGGCAGGGCCGCTCCAGGTAGCTCTATAGGTGCTGAATCTACATGCACAACCTCCCTGTAGACTTTCTGTTTGTTTAGGCTTCATCCACATGTAGGTACACCACTTCATGCCTGACCTGGTCCATCCTGCTCATGTGGTGCATTAGCCGAGGTAGCGCATTCTGGCTGTCTGCACCATGCCCAGGTGTGTCTAGTGTTTTCTGTAGTGCTCAGAATACAATTCATTGCATGTTTGCAAATGACTGTAATGTATTAATCAGAAATGTATTCCTGATTGGAGGGAACTATGGCTACAGCATGATAGCTGTATTTCCACTGTATGCAGGGTATTACCTCTAAAAACCTGTATTTTGGCAATGTTACCAGTGTTTGCTCTTGAGCCATGACTGTACACAGCTTCAAATGCCAGAGTGGAAGTCTTCTGTCTTAAACTGATGGAAAACTGAGACCAACTGAAGATTTGCTTGCAATGATGTGCTGCGCTGTCGGGTGCCAGCACGCAATGTGCAGTAAGAAAACTGTTCCTTAGACTTGAGCATTGGCTCTGGGATAGAGACACCCATGGAAAGAATGTCCAACCAGCCAAGTTAGGCATGATTTTGGTGTTGGTGGAGCTTGGTTGAGCAGATTATGCCATAAGGCTAAATTCTCTGTCACTAGATAGGTGGTACACACTGACAGATAAGATCACAGAAGAGCAGGAATTAAACCAGTTAATCTCTGTAAAAGCTTGCTTTTGACACGTGTGTCTGTACTGTGTTACACAACACTGTTACAGCAAAATCCAGATTGTGTTTTATTCAGTATTCCTAGCAGGTAACCTCAGATGCTAGGAATACAGCTAAGGCTTTGTAAGGACCACTTGCATTTGAAACAAACACATTGCAAAGCAGATGCTGTTGCAGTCAGGATGCTTCTGCTTACCCATCTAAGGGATCATTTCCTTAGGTTAGTTCCTCTGAGAAGATACTGTTCTGTGAAGCCTATACTGGGATGCAACACTCCTTTGCTGTTTACTTATAAGGCATCCTGATCCACAGCCTGCTGAAGCTATTGGAATGGGAGCAGGTTTCATTATAACAAAAGCAAGCTGCCTATTTCCTACGTAGCCAATACACCATTATAAATCTGCCATATGTGCTCATAAATACAAGTTTTTATGTGTGAGCTGACCCTTAATGGTCTATCTGTTCATTATCTGGTAGACCACTCTGTCCCTTGTCAACTTTGATGCTCAGTTGCTTTTGGCATTTATGATATCTTTCCCAATTTTCTCACACTTCCACTTGTCTTGGTGAGAGAGATAAAACACAAGAAATTCTTCCTTCTGGGGATCATTTGTGACTTGTCCAGAAGGGGAATATTTAAGTGTCAGCATAATCTGGAAAAGAGTCAGGGGAAGGTACTTGAAATGAGAATACTGTGTCACGGGGGTTGCTGTCAGGATTGGTCCTTGCAGTACTTGAAAAAGGGATGATACTTCTTTTGATCTGCTCTCCTTTCCTCGAACTGAAAACTTGCTTTTATCTCTCCAAACTACCCAGCTATTATTTTGAACACGATGAGCCAAACAGTGCATTGTTACACAGATGTAAATCTGATACAATCTCACTTGGTTGAATTAAATCATTCCTAATTTAAATCACTATTGCTGAGAGCAGATGTTGGTCCAATATATGTGTTGGAGAAGCGTAAGTTGTGTAAATTGAAATCTCTGAATAAATACTGATCTGTGTTATTTACACCTCTGCCTGTCTCTTGATAGTGTTCTTCTGTGGTTTTACTGGGAATAATAACGTATCTCTTGATGCTGCATTCTGTCTCCAAAAGGATGCATTTAACACTGGAACTGAAATTTCAGCCTTACTTACACTTTCTCTTCCTAGATGAAGTCAGAGCAGATGAAGGATGTGTGACTCCTGTGTCAGTGTCCATTAACTGTGAGCTGAGAGGAGAGAAATGCGCTCACGTGAAAGGTTACTTACACCTCAGTAGCCTAATATTGATAAGGAAGGTGCTGAAACACTGGCACAGGTTGCTCAGAGAGGTGGTGGATGCCCCATCCCTGGAAACATTCAAGACCAGGCTGGATGGGGCTCTGGGCAACCTGATCTAGTTGAAGGGTGTCCCTGCTTATTGCAGAGGGGTTGGACTAGATAACCTTTAATGGTCCTTTCCAACCCAAAGTATTCTGTGATTCTGTAAATCTGTGATCCCTCCATCCTCTACCGAAACAGCTCAAAGGCTGAAAGAAGGACCACTTATGGAGGTGGTATATCTGGGAAGACTGACAGGAAGCACTTGTTTTCTGTGCACCATCTGATGTCCAGCCTTGTTTGAGCTCCTTCTGTCAGAGTCCTGAGGTGCCTCTGTTTAGGTTCCCAGTCTAGAAGATCTTAAGCTTTCCTTAGTGAAAAGCCAGCTGCGCTCCTCTTTCCTTGGATCCTTTGTCTCCCTTCCTGGGTCTGGGCAGTTTGTCTCTCACTGAAATGGGACTATCCATCCATCCATCCCACTTTCACTGTGCACACTACAAGTGTCTGCCAGCAACATGGGATGTTAAGCATGACTTCTAGAGCTCTGGGCTTGCAGCTGAGCTGTTTGGGCACAGATTGCATTTGAAGGCTTTCCTACAGGTAGGTGCTTTACAGAGGTTTTAAACACAAATGCTCTTTTCTTAATACAGAAGACACACAGATTTCATGCCCAGTGTTCAATGCTATGTGTTTGTTTGCTTTACAGATCATGCTGGGGCTTACATCAGCATCCTTGGGTTTTCCAGCATCTTTTTAGCTCTTGTTTTTTCATCTTTTTCTCACCTCATCCTTCCCATCAGCACTTCCACTCACTGCATTTCTGCTTTTCTTTGGTTGATCCTAATAGAAAGCATCAACTTATGCCTTTCTTTTTCTCTCTCCTTCCTCTGCATCTCTGCATCTGAGCCCTCCTAACAAACACTTTGGTCATCTACTGGGGAAAAAAAATGCTTCAAACCTGAAGTTGTTAAACTTGTTTCTCATTCCTCTTTTAAAAGCATCTTGTGATATTTCAGTTGAATGGGACCCTGTTGATTTTATTACTATCTGGTGTTGCTTGTTTTAATGACTGTTGTGGTTTAAGCCCAGCCGGCAACCCAGAACCATGCAGACACTCGCTCTCTACCCCCCTTCCTGCCCCTCCTCCCAGAGGGATGGGAAGGAGAATCAAAAAGCATGTAACTCCCATGGGTTGAGATAAGAGCAGTCCAGTAACTAAGGTATAACACAAACCACTGCTGCTACCACCAATAATAATAATGATAAGGGAAATAACAAGGGAAGAGAATGCAACCGCTCACCACCCGCCGACCGATACTCAGCCCGACCCGAGCAGTGATCTAACCCTTCCAGGTAACTGCCCCCGGTTTCTATACTGGGCATGATGTGGTGTGGTATGGAATACCCCTTTGGCTAATTTGGGTCAGGTGTCCTGTCTTTGCTTCCTCCCAGCTTCCCCCCCTCCCTGGCAGAGCATGAGACTCACAAAGTCCTTGGTCAGAGTAAACATTACTGAGCAACAACTAAAAATGTCAGTGTTATCAGCTCTGTTTCCAGGCCAAAAGTCAAAACCACAGCACTGCACCATCTACTAAGAAGGAGAAAAATGACTGCTGCTGCTGAACCCAGGCCAGTGACTCTTAGGCTACTACATTCATGATGCACCAATTCCATAACACCAGTAGGATTTGTGTAGGTAGATGGTGTCATTTAACATGTATTCATTACTTATTCTCCCTGTGTTCCTGATCCGGCAAGATATCTAAGCATGTGTTTAATGTTAAGCACATCACTAGATCCACTGATTAATGCTAATTCAGTCACGCATGTGCCTGAGGAACTTGTAAACATGTGTCCAGATGCACAATCTGCATCTGAACCCACAAATCTGGGTTGCCTGTCCCATTACATTGCATGGGACATCACCACTGGCTCCCAGGACCCCTGGTACAAGGAGAAGACATCTCACCAGAATCCAGCACTGTCATTTTAGTATGTGAGGGATAAATATACACAAGTCTGGGAGTGCAGAATATCCTTCCAGGCTCAGTGTATATCTTTACGAACTACAGCAATGAAACTTGAAGGCATAAATCACATGCATAGACTTGCTTGGGAAATCACACTATACTCAAAAGCGAGGCAGTTCTCAACCACCTCCTGTTTGCAGTTGCTTTTCCAAGTGCTTCTCTTCCAAGGGCTGGTACCAGCACAGGCTGCCCCAGCATCCTCTTAGCCTCCCCATCTTCACATCTCCAGGAACTGCTCAGGAGTTACTTTGGCGTAAGGGAAGACATATGTTAACAATGAGGAAACATAGCACCACTTTGGGACCTCTGAAGAGAAGAATTCATTTCAGCCCAATGTACTCTGATACCATGCCTGAAGAAGGGCGATTTCAGCCCCTTTTCAGCATATATTCAATCTGAAGAAAACAAGTGCAGATGCTGCCAGAAAGAAATCAGGCCAACTATTGAAATAGTTTAACAATGAGCATCTTGTTAATGGCTATCAGGATGTCAACACTAATCTGTGTCAGAAACAGGGCCCTTCTGCTCTCCGAAGTCTGCCTGTGGTCCAGTTTAGGCATCTCCCTACCACCTCCTTTCCTAACAGCTCAGACCCAGAGCACAGATGCCATTCCCTCCCTATCCCTTTGTCTGATTTGCCTCTTTGTGTGGCCACACCAGACAACTCATGCAATGAGTTTGGGTTGAAAAGGGGGAAGAAAAGGCAGGGGAGTATTTTCCTTTAGTGTCTGTACACGTGCGTGAGGGAGTTATTGATGTGCAGCTCAATCATTGCACAGACACTTGAAGCCCTCACAGACACATTTACACAGCACAGGGGTAAATAAGCAGTGGGAAGAAGGGAGGGTTAAAATGCAGAGAGAAATGATATGGGGCTACAAGCAGAGACACCTCTGCAAGGTGCCTGGAGTGAACTGAGATGAATCAAGGCCAAATGATGGGTTATGTAACTGCCACGGCATTAAAAATAGGTTACACTGCATATTAAGATTTCATTTATAAACTATTTATAAAGCAGTCATGAATGTTGGATATAGTAAGCACATTATGCACGTGAATACTTTGTGTTCCAACATTATCGATGGTTCTACATGCGGTAGCTGCAGGTATTATAGATGGTTAAGTCAAAGCTATAGAGACCAACAGTTCAATAGCAATATACAATAATTGATTCATCAATCACTTAAACATGTATTAAGCATTTATGTGTTCTTCATAAATGGAACCTTAAATATGAACTGTGGCCTTAAGAAGTGTGGAACAGGGAACTTTTCCCCTTTCATCTTCTCTTTTATTCCTAAAAAGAGAAGAATTAGAAGACCTCTCTCAATACAGTTTAATAATGATTGTACTTTCCCTCACCTCTGGCTTGAGAGAGGCTACAGGCTCCTGAGAATTAAAAAGGTTTGGATGTGCTCCCCTCTGCCTGTAAATCTGTTTCATGTCTGTTGTGGATATGGGCTCCAGGGATGCAGAAGGATGTCACCCCAGGAGAATGTCACCTTGCCAGCCCGGCTGTCTCCAGATCCCTGGAGGAAGCACAAGAGCAAAGGTAATGTGAGTATAAAGTGAGTAAAGAGCAGAGCAGGAGGACCATGACAATTTAACAGCACAATTTAACTCATTAATATAAACCCTACAGCCAGCTGTGGGTATTTGCATACATGGAAGAGAAGATGCCACCTCAGCACAAAGCAGACCAGGTAAGAGGTTTCCCCTTCCCTACCATGGCATCTGCAATGTAAACAGACACCTGGAAGAAGGTGTAAAGATGTAAAGCTCATCCCATCCCAGTTCCCACTCCCTTGCAGAGCTGAGCATCACAAGATTTACTAATGAAAGACATACAAGATGCTCCTGTCTTTCCACACTTGGCTGATGTCCTGGCCAGGGCTGTGTCTTTACGAGTCCCTTGAGGAGGGCGTTGCAGGGACCTGACCCAGGTCTGTAGTGTTTGAATTGTATATTGATATTAGCCACTTCCATGTGGTGTCAGAACAAAGCGCTTGGATAATATGTATTTAAATTTAGCACAAAAAATAAGAAAGTATGTGCTAATGCTTTGGGATAATATTTTCAGTACGAATATTGGGTAAATACACCAGATTGCCCTTTTGTATAGCTTTCCAAATGTTGCTGCTGTTGATTTCAATATAAAATCGTGGCTTCTAAATCTTGTGGTCAGTCCCTATTAGGGTCACACAACGTCTGCTGGGAGAAACAACAGGAGGGATCTGTGATGTTATTAACACAAACCTCTTTATTTAAAACCACTAAGTATCACACAGGATTCATGTGACGTGATATACAGGGCAGTCATCTGTACTTCCCAAGGAGAAAGGGGCTCTGTGGAGAAACATCCATCCTGCATCAGAAAAGTCATGTTTCCAACCTGAAATGCCTTCTTTGTTGCCTATAAAGTGGCTATAAAGAGAGGCCAAGGTGACTAGTTGAGATGGAGACATCCACTTCCCAGGCCAATGCATTTGGGTGAGACAAATCCCCCTACCCTGTCCCATCAAACACGGATGAAGTTAGCTGGTGAGTTTAACAGTTTCAAAGGATGCAGGGGGACACCTCTGCGCACAAGCAGCATGAGCACAGGAGCATCATTTCTTTGAAGGTGAGCTCAACAAAACCCACCCAGAACGCAGTTGCATGGGGGCCAGGTTTGTACACGGGCTCTTCAGTGCTGCTGTGCTACGACTACCAGGACTGCGGCTCATTCCCAGTACTTTTCCTCTTTGCTCTGCACACCACCAGCCAGCTGCACAGTGACCTTCTGGGCGAGCAGGGCATCACGCAGTGTGTCAGCAAGGAGCCACATGATGGGGAAATAGAGGTCTCCTGGGGACCACCGATGTTAAATGTCCAGGGGAAGAGGGAAACCTGCTGCAGCTTTATCTGAGCTTTGTGCAAACCTGCTCTGATGAGACCCTTGTCTGAGAGGTGCTTTGAGCTGTTCCCAGATGAGCACGGTCATATTTTCCCTCTCTCTTCTCCCCGCACCCCTTTGCTGCACTGTAGATAAGGCAGCAGTGTTTTGGCAGCTGGGAGGTGATGATACATCTGTTTGCACATATCGGGATGCTAATGGAAATGTGCCACCCATCACTATTACTGGGGTTTAGTTTGCTCATCCCACTGGAGACACTGGCTTGTTCTTTTGGTGGCAATGCAAACAGCAACGATGCTGGGCACATCACAGACCAGGCAGATATCTGCATTGACAACTGAAAAGCTCCTGCATCAGCTTTCCTTACTGCCCTGCTCTAAGGCTCAGCTCTAAACCTCTTTTCCCCTCTGCCTCTTCAGATTTTCAATTTCAGGGAATTTTTTCTGACATCAGATGTATTTAACTTGTAATCCCTCGGTCTTCTTTGTGTCCCTTCTATGCAACTTAGACCATACCGTTTTGTCTGTTTGACCTAACCCTCTGGGTCAGAGAGACTCTTGGTGTCTGTGCCACAGATGAAGTTCTCCTCTCTGTTTTCAAGTGCATCCTTCACTACCCAGGGCTTGTCCACCTCCTGGTCTGCTCTGCTGCCTGCCTTATTTCAAGGTGAGGCACTGGGAGAAGAATAAGACCCCAGCTTGGTGGGCTCTCCCTTCAGACCTCTGTCCTCCTACTGACTCCAAACCACCCTACAGGTAAGACTGTGGTTCTGGTCACCTTGGTGTATTGGAGACGAGGGAGGAGGAAAGGAGATTTAGTATCACCTTACTATCTCCTGCAAAATCCTTGTTTTGTTGCTTAGTGACATCTTTACATGCAGTCCCAGGGCTACATGCAAAATACTGACCGCGAAGTGCTGATGTGCAGCAAGAAGTTGAGCTTCACTAAATACTGTGTCTCCCTACTTGTCACTGGTGATGCGGTTCCTGGCTCCTCTTCCAAACACTTAATGGTACATCAGCTCCCAGCACTGCAGATTGGCACAGAGACCCCGTCCGCCCTCCCCAGCTCCGTGGCAGCATGGTACTCAGCCAAAGCAGTGGTCTCTCTGATGTTATTTGGGACATTCCAGATATTGCTGGTGTACAAGTGGGTGGGATCTGGGGACAGATTTAGACTGCTTAGGAGGACAGTGTTCTTCAGATCACCCTGCAGAGCCCAAGAGTGCCAGATCTGAATAACACTGTCCTCCTAGGAGAAGAGCATGTGTAGATCAGATGTGTAGATACGGCCTTGCTTAGCTTGAACCAAAGCTTATTTTTACTCCAGTCTTTCCCAGGAGGAAACACTTCAGCAGCTCTATTTCTCACTTCCACCTAAAGATATAAAGACAACTTGTAACTGTTTTCAAGCCTCTGTCTTGATGATACTATAATTCACATTATAAATGAGGAACAGAGGCTACAGTCAGTCCAGTCCTGCAGTAACAGCCATGGTGTGTACCAACCTCAAAGACTCGAGCAAGGGAACACATTGCCCCGCCATATGCTTTCCCTTGCCTTGTGAACCTTGTGTACCTTGTGCTTGTGGGTCCAACAAAAGCAATATAGAACAGAACAGACAGAACAGAGAATAGATTTAAAACAGAATATACTTAGACTATATTTCAAACAGAATACAATAGAGCAGAATAGAATAGAATAAAATAGAATTTGATAATATTTAGTTGAATGGAATGTAACAAAACAGAACAGAATAGACTATTTCCACTGGAAGGGAACGCAGTGATCACCTAGTCCAACTACCTGACCCCTTCATGGCTGACCAGAAGTTAGAGCATGTTATTAAGGTCATTATCCAAACGCCTCTGAAACAGGCTTGGGGCATTGACCACCTCTCTAGGAAGCTCATTGTAGTGTTTGACCACCCTCTAAGTAAAGAAATATCCCCCTCCTAACCCAAGCAATGTGAATTGGCAGCCATCAATGTACCAGGATCGGGCAACCCTCTCCGCAGCAGATGGTGGCAGTGAGAAATGAAGAGGGTTTTCTGTGCCTCCTCAATGTCTCCTCTTTGGTAGCAACAATTAGCAGCTGCTTATTTGTCACTCTGACAAAGCGAAGCTGGGAGAAGCAGGTCTGACCTCTGGCTTGTGACCCACGTTTTAGCTGGTAACTGGATGTCTGAGATAAATTAACCAAGACCAAAGCAGCGGGAAAATCCCCCAGCTGTATCTGAGAGAAGAGCTCAGGGATGGATGCCTGGTTCAATCGAGATGAAGTGACTGCTGTATGAAAATGCATATTTCATGGGCTACCTGTGACTGACAATGCACCAAATGTATTTTTGGGTAGTTTGCCTTGCTAGTAAACTCTGCCTAATCGACTCCAGGGACTGAAGTGGTTGCAGCAGCCTTGGCTACACCAACACACTATTCCATTTTTGTCTTGTTTGATACCGCTTCATACAAGGCGGCACGCTCTCAGCTGAAGGCTGCATTGCTATTCTTATAACAAAAGAAAGATCTCCTCTCGGTTTAGGTGAAGTCTCCATTTGCATTAAGAATGCCCAGGGGATGTGGATATACAAAAACACTTTGTCTGAGGGAATTGTTGAGCAGGGTTCCTGGTAAGCCCCAGCTCATCTGTCTTGGAATAAAAAGTGTAAAAGACCAAGCCAGGGCTGTAACACCATAGTTGGCCTTTTCTTTATCTGCTGGGCAGCAAACCTGCACCTGCAATGGTACACGGGAGGGTTGTAACAGCAAGAACATGCCTCTGAAATGGATTTAGAGATAATAAGAAATCATCTTAATGTGACTGTTGAATGTACAAGGGATCGGGTAATAGTCATCACAGGTACACTTTCATTAACTCCCTTTAATTTAAAAGCTCAGTGTTTGCAGCAATCTTGTACAGGCAAGAAAAAGTCTGATCCAATATAAAAAAGGTCCTGCTGAAGTACAAGAGCTGTACAGCACAGTCTGAAATCCGTCTGAATAACCCATCTACCCAGGTCTTGCTCTTTAATGGGTCAGGCAGGAACAGCCAGTGTCACCCTATTCCACCCCCCTTATCTCTTTACAGCAGGGACCAATGCTCACTGCATGCAAAGGGGGCTTGGGTAGGACCTCAGTGCAAGAAAGACAATGAGATAATGGAGAGGGTCCAGTGGAGGCCGCAAGGATGCTCAGGGGTCTCAAGCATCTCTCTTATGAGGAGAGATTGCGGGAGCTGGGCCCGTTGAGTCTGGAGAAGAGCAGACTTGGGAGGGGATCTCATCAATGCAGATCAGTATCTCAAAGGCGGGTATGAGGAGGATGGTGCCAGACTCTTTTCAGTGGTGCCTAGTGACTGGACAAGGAGCAATGGCCGTAAATTAAGCACAAGTTTCACCTCAACATGAGGAAGCACTTCTTTATGTTCAGGGTGGCAGAGCACTGGAATAGGCTGCCCAGGGGGGTTGTGGAGGCTCCCTCTCTAGAGACATTCAAACCCCACAACAGACACGTTCCTGTGTAACCTTATCTGGGTGGCCCTGCCTTGGCACAGAGGTTGGACTGGATCATCTACAGCAGTCCCTTCCAACCCTAATGAATCTGTGGTTCTGTTTGCAGTGAGCAGAACACAAGTGACAGCACCTAGCCATCACCAGAGGTGCAGCTTTACCCCATGCTCCAGCTGAGATAGCGACCACAGTCCCGGTTTGCAACAAGAATAACCCATGTTTATACCTACTGGGGAGAGAAAGAAGAAAATAGATGGTTTAATATGTAAACCTAGTATAGTTCTGTGACAAAACCCTAAATTATATGATCAGGATGTGATACAACTCTCATGAATGCTAATAAACTATTGGACCTACCCAATACATGATTTGAACAAATCAGTAAATAAGTTATAGAAATAAGGGATTTCAAACAAAAGCCAGTAGTTTTTGAAACTTGCCATTTCTGAGGTGGGGGGCAATGGCAGGGGAGACAGACCATTGCTTCAACACAATATTACCCCTGTTTTCTCCTCCACTCCCCACCCTCCACCCTGCAGAGGTTACACTGGACAAGGAGAAAAGCTGACCCAACTGTTGGTTGACATTTCAACACCTTGCTGAGCTCTGCTCCTAGTTTTACTGTGAGCGATTCGGCTCTATGAAAACCTTCATACAGACTGGGGCATTTAGAGGACAAATGCTGGAAGGCTGTTTTGGTGCAGTGATGGAGTATTCCCGTGGCTGCAATAGGAAATGCCTTTATTTGTGGAAGCAGGATGAGGGGTGGGGACACAGAAAGGAAAAATAGTTCCGTTCAGGAAAGGTTTATTAAAGGAAAATAACTCAACCGTTAGATGCTATCTGTGTTGTGAATCACATACATTTCCAGCTCAGCTTCAGTGGAGGACTCTGCTCAATGGAGAGTGTGGTGTAGCAGCATGGTCACCTTTGGGGACAGTTTGGGGGGGTTTAGGGCTAAATGTGTCATAGATGCTTTGCTTAATGTGTCCCCTCACTTTGCAGCTGAGACTTCTGGCACAGCTGAATTATGATGAGAAGTCATTCTAATGGGGATAACTAAAAGGGTTTTATTAATGATCAAATGGTGATCGGAAGGTAATTAATAGATGATTAAATGAAAATCAAATGGTGATTAAGCAATAATTGAACGCTAGTTAAACAGTGATTTAACAATGATCTGACAATGATTTAACAATGCCTTAAATGATAGTTTAGACAGTGATTAGACAGTGATTTAGACTGATTCAAACAATGGTCAAACACTGTGCTACTTACCACACTTCTAATCATTAGGCGATAGCTGGATATAGATAAATGTTGCTAGTGTACAATATAATTTTAGGCCCAATGTAAAACATCACTTACCTCATTCTAGATGCTGGGTAAGGGGTGCCTCAACATCAAGGAGTAACCTTGGGAAGTGTCCATGCTCAAAGGGTAGATCTAATTTAGGTATTAGGAAGAAATTCTTCCCTGTGAGGGTAGTGAGACCCTGGCACAGGGTGCCCAGAGAAGCTGTGGCTGCCCCATCCCTGGCAGTGCTCAAGGCCAGGTTGGACAGGGCTTGGAGCAACCTGCTGTAGTGGAAGGTGTCCCTGCCCATGATGAGCTTTAAGGTCCCTTCCAACCCAAACCATTATATAACTCTGGGATTACCTCCTTCTACATTTGATCAGATGAATCCTTGTGTTGAACGGCTGACTCAGATGCGGACATCCACTTTGCAGACATTTGGATGGATTCAGTTCCAGACTGAGACATCTGAATGAGTAGATGTCACCATAGGATGCTGCCAGCTAAGCTCCCATTAGTCAATGAACATGTAGTCTGCAGCTGGGATGGATGCCCCAGTCCAACAGGGGAGTGTCTGGCTTGGGCCCTCTCTGGTTAGCCATCACTGAGCCATGGTTGTTATCCATGAGCATCTGGTCTGCAGGTTCAGCAGGAGAATGGGGACCTCAATGGAAAACAGCTCTGAGAAGGTTCTTGTCTTTGTGAAACTCAACCCATTATGGGCTGTGGCCCCTGCAAAGCATCTTAGTATGGGAAATGGCTACTCATCCAAACCCTTCTCTCTTAACCTCTAATATTTTGCCCCAGGCGCAGCAGGAGCCTCAGTTACATCAGGTTTGATCTCTGCAAAGTAGAATTAAATCTACCTTCTCTTGCAAGGGGCTCTATAGGGCACAGCCACCCCAAGACTGAGTTTCATTTACCCAACTTTTCACCATCCCTCCCCTAGTCCCAATGCATGTAGCACCCTTCGCTGCTGAGGGCTGTTCCTTGGTACATTGGGCAACTTTGGCTGCATTTCAGCATGGAATAAGAAAACATTGTATAAGAGAGCCCTGCGGGGTACAGCTCTCTACATGCTGATATTTGCAGCAGAAGAACCAGCGCTACAAGACGTTCCTTCAGGCTTTGGGTGCACTGAAGGTTCACAAGCAACCCAAGTGCCACTGGATCCCCCTGTGAAACCTGGAGGAAACCTGTTCTCATGCAAGGGTCAGCTGGCACATGGATTTTTGTCTGAGCAAGCTGTAAAGGGTTTCTGAGCCTTGCAGTGTGTTGCCCATACACTGCAGAGTGGCTGGCACGCGTGTCTCGGCAGGGTGAGTCACACCTCTACTCCACTTTCAAACACAAGGCACTACATACACACGCTCTCGGGTGGTTTTGGCAAGCAGCTTCATCCTGGTACCCCCCTCTGCATCTCTCCTTCGCTACAGCACCTTGTGTAACTGAGAAATAGGGAATATTTATCCCCTACCTCAGGCCGTTTCTATGCTCCTTCACTGTACCTTGGAAACCAAACTTCTATTCTTGCCAACAAATCACTTTCAGACAAACGGGGGAGTGTGTGGTAGCTTGGATTTCTTTTCTTTTTTTTTTTTTTTTTGTATGAAATTTTTTGCAATCTAAGAAAAGACCTGAAGATCTATTTTTAAAGATTAACCCCCCCCCTCCACCCACTGTGCTGCAATAACTGAACACTTTGGCTTGATGAGAGTGTTAGTAAAGCAGTCACAATCTGTAGGGTGCACCTCTTAAAACTACATTGCATAATGGGACAAGCGGTGAGCATAACACAACCGAACGCAATGAGAGCTGGGATTTTCTGTAGTATGTGAACTGAAAAGTCATGTCTTCAGCCAGGATTGATCACCTACTAGTTTGCAATAACCCACCCCCCGACCTTTCCTGCTTTTGTTTCCCCAGATTTAAATCCATCAATCTTAGAGGTATGCTAGAGCATGGTTAATACAATGTTCTGTGGGAAATGGAACTGCTAAAACAATCTCTTTCTCCTTCTCAATATATTTTGGTACTTAAGCAAACCAGTAAGTACACCAATGGCAATGATACGCCCCTAAGATGATTTGAAAAGTGCGCTTTTATCGTTAGAGTCTGGGGGAATTGCAGTAGCTCTATTAAAATCCTATAGGACTGCAGCGAGGGTAATAACTTTAAAATGTTGTTATTAGTAACACTGTCAATTCTATTGAGAGATCTGCAGTGTCAACAAATTAGGTGTAAAGAAAGAAAAATTCATTTGATTTTGTTCAAGGCTACTATGTGCAAGGAAAAATATAGCACTGTCTAGGATTTATTGAGAGTCCTTGGGAATCAGCCACCCACCTAGGGTGTACTGAGTGATTAATGCTGGTCATGTGCTATTTATCCAGTAAAATGTAATCACAAGCTGATTATTTTGTTCTACACATTTTCGGTGATTTGATTAAGAAGCTGCATGGATTTAACAGATTCAAAGGAAAACACATGGAAGAGGAGTTGAAAGACAAAGGTTGCCGCTAGGTAAGGATGTTCTTGGGACCTTGTTATAACCAAATATCTCTGATTAAGGTTCAGCTTTTACAGTGCTTCAGGCTTCTGCATGTTTGCATCCATCTCAAAAGAAATGGGCTAAGTTGATGATGGCAGATGAGGGAATATGGCCTAATTCTGCATACCTTTGTGCAGCTAAAAGGAGTATCATTGCGCTTCAGCTCTAAAGAACATATAGGGGAGAAAAGGTGAAGATTTGACATGATGTTTAAAACTTGAAAGACAAAGGTGTTCATTCTGAGCTGAGCTTCCCTCTTTGAACAGCCACTCTTCAGGCTTGCCTTTGGGATCCAGCAAACAGGAACCTTTAGGTAATAATAGTAAAACAATGGTTACGTGGATCTTTGCATTAGCATATAATGAAGCACGTTGAAAGACAGGTATGTGTGACTATCCCTGCTACTGAGATGGGGGTACAAGTGCACAGACAAATCATGACATCCTTGTCTCTAAATTGGAGAGACATCAATTTGATGGGTGGACCACTCAGTGGATAAAGAACTGGCTGGATGGCCGCACGTAAAGAGTTGTGGTCAATGGCTCGATGTCTGGCTGGAGACCGGTAACGAGTGGTGTCCCTCAGGGATCGGTGTTGGGACCGGTCTTGTTCAACATCTTTGTCGGTGACATGGACAGGGGGATTGAGTGCGCCCTCAGCAAGTTTGCCGATGACACCAAGCTGTGTGGTTCGGTTGATACGCCGGAGGGAAGGGATGCCATCCAGAGGGACCTCAACACGCTTGTGAGGTGGGCTGATGCCAACCTGATGAAGTTTAACCATGCCAAGTGCAAGGTCCTACACCTGGGTCGGAGCAATCCCAGGCACAGCTACAGGTTGGGCAGAGAAGAGATTCAGAGCAGCCCTGCAGAGAAGGACTTGGGGGTGTTGGTCGATGACAAAATGAACATGAGCCAGCTTCAGTGTGCGCTCGCAGCCCAGAAAGCCAACCGTATCCTGGGCTGCATCAAGAGGAGCGTGACCAGCAGGTCGAAGGAGGTGATCCTGCCCCTCTCCTCTGCTCTCGTGAGACCTCACTTGGAGCATTGTGTGCAGTTCTGGTGTCCTCAACATAAAAAGGACATGGAACTGTTGGAACAAGTCCAGAGGAGGGCCACGAGGATGATCAGGGGACTGGAGCACCTCCTGTATGGAGACAGGCTGAGAAAGTTGGGGCTGTTCAGCCTGGAGAAGAGAAGGCTGCGTGGAGACCTCAGAGCAGCCTTCCAGTATCTGAAGGGGGCTACAAGGATACTGGGGAGGGACTCTTCATCAGGGACTGTAGTGAGAGGACAAGGGGTAACGGGTTCAAACTGAAACAGGGGAAGTTTAGGTTGGATCTAAGGAAGAAATTCTTTACTGAGAGGGTGGTGAGGCACTGGAATGGGTTGCCCAGGGAGGTTGTGAATGCTCCATCTGTGGCGGTGTTCAAGGCCAGGTTGGATGAGGCCTTGGGTGCCATGGTTTAATGTGAGGTGTTCCTGCCCATGGCAGGGGGATTGGAACTGGATGATCTTAAGGTGCTTTCCAACCCAAACTATTCTATGATTCTATGATTCTCTTTTGATTAGTCAGCAAGCACAGCACCGAGTCGTGGGGTGGATATGATATTCTCTAGCACACTGCTTGTTTCCAATTTCCTGAGCTAATCTGTGCTGGCCTACAAGAGAGCCAAAGCTGTCTGTTTGGGATATGGTGAGAAAAGGAAGATGTTTCTTTCTTCCACAACTATCTGTGGGCTTTGTTTGTTTGTTTTGGGGGTGGCTTTTCCTTTCGTTTTGAAGAGCTGAGATATGACAATGACAACTGAAATACCCTCTCCAGCAGGTGTTAGACATCGAAGTCCAAAAGAAGTCTTGTCAGAACCGGGAGCTGGGTCTAAGTCGGCCACAGAGAAGCCTTATGCTGGCAATTGCAGGAAGCAGAAAAGGAGACAGTGTCTGCATATGAATGCAAAAGAGCTGATGTGAGAATGGAAGCTTATCCTAATTAACTGGGTGAAAGCAAATTCAGTTTGACTGGCAACATGTGCGGGTTGGATTCAGTTTGCCTAATAACGCCTTGAGTTTAACCCTGTTAAGAGCAGAGCTGGGATCCAGGACATGATGCCTGAAGTTATTGGGACACTTCACCCAAGAGGTGTCTGTCCTTATCTGAGGAAGCAACTCAGGAAGGAACAATAAAGTTGCAGCAAAAAGTTCCCAACTTCCATCTGCTGTGTGGCAACTAGTTTCAAAAGTCAGAGAGACTGTGTTGAGCTAAAACGATGGTTCATATTCAGAGGTCCACAGACATTAAATGGTCTTTGGCACTTTCTGGCTATGCATGGGCTGAGGTGACATTCAAACACATTGTGTTCAGCCTGATAGCTGGAGGACAGTAGATAGGGTTTGACAGGCCTTGAAAGTAGCTGGTGGTTAAGCCTGAGAGCTTGAAGTGAAGTGAACTTATACAAAAATCAACCTTTTGTTGAGTCCTGTCATTCACAGTCTCTCCGAAGGCTGTTTGATTTGGAGGCAGTTGTGTTGTTGTTTTCTAGAGCGTGTTTCTTCTGGAAGTGGTTCCTCTGCTTCCTAAGCACTGGCTGAGACTTTCTTGCTGGCTGTGCTTTCAATGCCAAATCTCCTCTCACCACTGCTCACTTGCCCTCACCTAGGGTTCTGTTCCTCCCTTCCACTGCTTGACGCCTTTCAGATGTTTCTTCCTGCTATGGCAGACACACAGCATCAGCTAAGGACCTTTGCAATGCAGTGTCTCGCTCCAAGTAGCTTTCTTTATGTGCCCCATACTCCTTGCCTCCAGGAAATCCTCAAAATACACTGCTCTCCTAGTCTTCCCCTGCCTTTCCTGGCCATCTCACCACCATGCATTTCATCCTTTTCAATTTTTTCACTGGAGCTGCACAGAAATCCGTCCTCTTCTCACATTATGTGCAATAGCGAATCCTTCAGATAGCACTTACATTTCTAGGTAGGCATTTCATAGGCACTCCCGTCTCAGACTGCTCCTCCTGATTCACATCTTCTCAAACAGCCTATCTCATGCTGCACCATTGACTGAGATGGGCAATGCAAGGCTTCTTATCTTCTCTCTGCCAGGTCTAAAGCAGCTCTGTTCTTCGCAGCAGTTAAACCTGCAACACAGGTGCCACATTTGAGTTTGTCCATCCCTTCTGCTCAGATCCCTGCCCTTGCCAAATGACCAGGCCAACACACTGATGCACTACTTGCAGTGCTTTACCTACCTGCTTGAAGTTCTTAAGGTGCGTGAGAGAGTCCTGCTCTTTCCATTTATGGTAAGAGATGCTACAGCAGCTTTAGATGCCATTAAAATAATAGAAAGCAAAGGTTAATTCTCCCTGAAGCACAAAGTAAGACATATCTTGCAAGAAAAGCCTCTTCTCGGGAGACAGCAGCAGAACGTCTAGCCGAGAAATGACTTAAATACCCAAAATCAGAGCTGCATTTGGTGTAATGTGGCGTTAAGTCCACTTAAGTCAAAGGAAGAGCTCAGATTCAAACCAGCTTAGTCTCTGGTCCCTGACAGACTCCATATAGGCTTCAGCTGGGACTGGTTTTGTACTAGAGAAGCCAGTACTTCATAGCCATGGTCTCTAATTTTTGGGTTGGGGTTTTTTTTTGGTTGGGTTTTTTTCTCCTCCTCCTTCCAAAGAATAACAGGGAAAAAGGCTGCCAACTGTGGCACAAAAAGCTCTTACAGCAGGGAAGGAGCCCAGCACAGGCTCAGCTACAGCAGGGGATTTTAAGCAATTATTGCCTCTTAGGTGAGATCAAAAGGCTTCTGGAGCATTGCATGGCCCAGTGTGGGACCTGGGGAAAGCACTGCAGAGAACAGGACATGCTGCTTCCGGGCTGACTTTGGCTTAGTGGAAACATGATAGAAGCAGGATTTCAGCTACTTGTGTCTTTGAGGTTACCCCATGTCACAGGGTGCTGATGAGATGTGTGTCAGTGAGTTGCTGTCAGGGATCCAGAAGTGTGCTGGGATCGGTTGAATAAATCCAAAGCAGTAACTGAGAGCCAGAGATGGTCTTGCTAGTGCCGACTCCTAAATATTAACGCAGGGGAGTGAGAGATAAGAAACCCGAGAGTCTCATTTATTGCTGCTGAAGAGAAAGGCATGTTCGACACTGACAAATTTGTGCTTTTTTCATTATTCTTTTTTTCCTAAAGCCAGAGAAACTGTTTCAAAACTATTTCCCGCAGAATTGCAAGAGGCTGAGAAACGGAGCTGAACAGAGGAGATGGCTGTAATTTCCAGCACACCCAAGTAAAGAATCGCTATCGACAAGGCTGCTACCAGGCCATTAAAAAACCCAGGAGCCATTTTTTCACTCCTGGTATTGTGTGAGATAACGACGTCGTCAGTAATACCGACAACTCCTGCCTCATTACTCTAACACTGTGCTCAATAGATTCCAACAAGGAGCTGCTGGAGATGGGACCAAAGGGTCTGCAGGGACTGAGTGATGCTCTGAGGCCACTTAGACAAAGCTGGGGGCCTCAGGCTGGAGGCTTCTGCTAGCAGTTCTGTTTGGGAGCCAGAGACTAAGACCATGGCTGGGGTGAGTGGTGTTGCAGTTAACGGGTATAAATAACCTTGGCCTTCTTATTACTGGAGTGAATGAGCTGCTGCTTTCTTCCTTTGAGAAACCAGTTTCTAAACCATGAATAGTGTTATCCCCTCCAAATTATGGTTTAAACTCTTCATAGCTCTTCCATTTCCTTTAGTGAAGTGAATTCTGTGGAATTTCATACAATGGCTTAAAATCTTCTTAAAGCCCAGTTTGTTAACAAACCAAGGCCATTGTTAATTTTCTAGAGGGAAACTTCATTAAGAGATTTTGCTGTAGAATATGCCTGTGTAAAGGCAAGATTTCTGAATGATGATCATTTGGAGAAATGCATCACCTGTGGTCTCTGATCCCATCACATCAATCTGATACTGTGCCAACTGAAATTATGGAAAACTCCCATTGCTTTCAGTAGGGTTAGATTAAATCTCTAAGAATAATGGTTTGGAGGCAGAAGTGTGGCCCACGTGGTTCTTTCCCTTTGATGTCTTGTTAGAATTCCTTTGAAAAGGGTCTAACACAGGCATTTCACTTTTAAGCCACAATCTTATAGACAGTTCCAATCAATAGCGACTGGGTTGGTTGCCCTCTCCTATGTGATCAGAGGGTTTCAAGACATGGACAGATAGTCTTAGAGCATCTCACTGTTTAGATGTCCACGTCCTCCTAACCAGAGCCTTTGTTCTAGGCTCAGGGGTGCAATGAAGATGTGACTGGACCTGCATGTTAAATTATCCTCTCATCCTGTAGGTGATCCAATTAAGCCAAATTTGAAGAGAGCCAGAGAAGCTCATGCTCTGCCTTGCTGCGCATGAAGTCAGCAAGTTAATAATGGACATTGATTTCTAGGGTTGTCAGTCTGTCTAGGGCTGTGTGGAAGAGATTTTAGATTTACTTCTTTTTCATCACATCGCTAGGTTTCATACTGCAAGCAATGAACTCTGTAGTCTGCAGCTGTGAAAACACTAATTTGAAAGATATTATATGTATATATCCCCAAACTCCAGTAGCTCTGTAGTTCTTTCTGTATACTTTTCCCCTTCTGCACTTTCATATCAATTAAGTTATCTCTTTCCTCCCTTTCCCTCTGTTCCCCCTTCCTTTTTATCCCTCACCCTCCCTTTAGCTGCTAAAGCAATAAAAACCTTCAGAGCAGAGGGGATTTACCCAGTACACACTTTAAACATGCAATGACACCAAAGTTTTGCCTGTTATGAATATAATATGAGCACTTCTCATACCTACCCCTCCACTACCCTCTAATATCTTCCTCTCCCTTTCTCGGACCGTAATTTCCCAGATCTGTTGGCTTCATTCAGCTTTGTAATATCAAAAGAATAGCCTCTGGCTAGGACTGAGTGACACTATCCACAAAAGGAATTGTCATCCTTAGGTGGCATGTTCAAGAGTTTTTCTCTCCCCTTTCTATTCTGACTTCACCTTGTGTTTACTCCCCAGAGATCTCTCTGCTTTATTAGTCCCTACAGCTCCAGAGTCCTGCGGTAGTTAGTAAAGGCAATCTTTTTAGGATAGTTCTCCACCTAATCTATCAGAAGGATATCAGTGCAAAAGCTGGCACTGGGAATAGCTGTTGTGAAAGCAACAATATGTGAAAGCAACAATATTGTTAAATCTTGAGACGGTTTTGTCAGCCTGTGTCTTTTGCATTAAAGAAAGAAGATGCAATACCTGTGCTTCTGCTGCTGTGGGATGGTTATGGTTAAACATGCTGGTGATGAAAAGCCACATTTCTGTCTGACTTAAATACAGGCTTGGAAAATAATAATGGGACTTAAAGTGTGACTAAGCACTTCCAAAGGCTGTCATGCTTGACACTGAAGGCAGCTGGTCATGCCCTTCAAGTCCTTTTTAATAAGATTACTGTGTTGCTCATTATTCAGAGGTCTAGAAAAAGCAATAAATTGTTATGTTTTTATGAAGGCAACTAGTTGCTTGGGAATGTCCTTATTCCTCCTGCACCAGGGCTCCTGAAGATCCATCTCTGTGATGGTCAGGTTGGCTCCATGATATTTAATTTAGGATACAAACTTCCTTCTCGGAGTTGCCTGTTTTATAACGAGCCTTTAGTTCACCAAAGTCCTTAGGTTTGTGTCTAAAGAGTTCTGAAGTCAGTAGCACACGTTTTATGTGTGTGACAAAAGACACACCAATACCGTAGGCACTGCAGTGCAGCAGCTGGGGAGCTTCCAACACCAATCCTGAATGGCATTGTGTGGCCCAAGCCAGGTTATGGTCTATGTGAAAGGATGCTTGATCTGCCCCTGTTATTAATGAACAAAAAGCAATCTCTCTCCTGTCTGAGTCTACACTGGGCTGGAAAATGAGCCATACAGGAAACCTGACTTAAATTTCCTTTCCAATCCCCATGTTCAAATGTCCATGACTATGATTCATTACTGAGAAATGACTCTGTTCTACCTTTGTATGTTGTAACTAGATTAATATAGCCTTTTCACATATATTGGTGATGATGGCTGGTGGTAAGCATATCTGAGATTGAATTAAAAGCCTCTAGAGCTGAAAGCATGAGTCATATTTAGAGGCTGAGATCAGGAGTCAACCATTGTAGCTGGGGCTGAGAAACACATTTCTTGTGAATGAAGGACATGTGAAACCTCTGCACAGAGCTGGGTGGTAGTATTAACCTCATCCCTTTTCTGTCTTGCAAAGGCGAGTTACTGGCTCTGCATCTCACCCGTCAATATTGGCACATTCATTGGACTAAGAGCCCATGTGTGTGGGGATGCTGGGGATACTGACTCCTCCCATCATTAACAGGCTTGCTGTAAAGGATAAATACCTTTGATTAGATGCATGACAAGGTTTGAAGGTATATCCTTCACTGCAGATAGTTGGTCAGAAGTGTTAGCCTCCTCCTGAATTCATCTTCCAGTGCAAATGCTGCTGGTACCACTGAGGAGACTGAGAACCACATCTGTGTGACAATACCATGTACTGCAGCAGATGGAGTAAAAACTGGATTTCATTTTGGAGAGAAAAGATGTTGGAAAACCACAGATCGTCTTGAGTGTCTGAGTAGATCAACCTAAGCACAATGATAGGTGATCCTGCCCCTCTGTTCTGGATAGGATGATAGGATTTTGATCTTGCCCCTCTACTCTTCTCTCGTGAGACCTCACTTGGAGTATTGTGTGCAGTTCTGGTGTCCTCAACATAAAAAGGACATGGAACTGTTGGAACAAGTCCAGAGGAGGCCACGAGGATGATCAGGGACTGGAGCACCTCCAGTATATGAAGTATGAAGACAGGCTGAGAAAGTTGGGGCTGTTCAGCCTGGAGAAGAGAAGGCTGCGTGGAGACCTCACAGCAGCCTTCCAGTATCTGAAGGGGGCCTACAAGGATGGTAGGGATGGACTCTTCATCAGGGACTGTAGTGAGAGGACAAGGGGTAACGGGTTAAAACTTCAACAGGGGAAGTTTAGATTGGATCTAAGGAAGAAATTCTTTACTGTGAGGGTGATGGGGCACTGGAATGGGTTGCCCAAGGAAGTTGTGAACGCTCCATCCCTGACGGTTTTCAAGACCAGGTTGGACAGAGCCTTGGGTGACATGGTTTAATGTGAGGTGTTCCTGCCCATGGCAGGGGTATTGGAACTGGATGATGTTAAGGTCCTTTCCAACCCTAACTATTCTATGATTCTATAGCAATTAAGAGAGGGTTATTTTGATTTGGTTTTGTCTTAAACTGTGACACTGGGACAAAGCCACCCTACAGCAATGGTGTATTAGACAGAAGTGGATGCTGTGGGGAAGGCTGGGGTGATGCTGACATTTGCCAGCATGCTCAAATTGCTCTTTTAGGAGGGACTCAGCACCTGCACCTTGGTCCATGTAGACAGGATTTAATGCGTGGAGACCTGGTCACTGGTCCCCAGCTGACTATGGTCAGTGATGCTGGAAACCATCTGCAGCAGCAGCAGTAGGATGATAAACAAATACTCAGCTAGTTTCAGTCTTTGAGGGAAAATAGACGTACCACTAAAGCTAAAATCACTGCAGATGGTGCCTCGACTGCTGCTGACATGGACTGGCTGGGCCACAGAGGCTAAACTGCCCTCCACTGTCACCCAGAAGCACCCTCCTAAACTAGGGCCAATGGCAATTAAAGTGCTGTTTGTGTCCATGTTTCCTCCATTCCGTAGCACGTCCAACACTGTTCCCAACCTGCAAGCAGCAGAAATCACTGTGAATTCTGAAATTAATTATCTCCTTTTTTAATGGATTAGGCTGCTTTTGAATGCAACGAATTCAGGTTCATTTTCAGCTTGGAGAATGTGAGCTTAAGCTATCTCTGACTTCTTTGAATCTGTGCAAATAAGAATAAAGCATGACCCTTTATGTCCTCAGCGGTTCAAACTGAATTGAAATAGATGATTACTTCAGGTTCAGAACAGGCTTTCTATCTCCCCTCTGTTGTAATGACAAGTCTCTCTCCACCTATTTCTTACTTTTCCTTCCTCTGCCCTCTGGCCAAGCCCTGGAAAAAGCAGATGTACCAACACCAGTCTTGGATTATATTAATTCTTGAACGAAACAGAGCGGGAGTGCTAGAAATCCAGTAAGAAAATATATTCTCAGAGGCCAAATGACCTGGATAGTCAACAAAGCTTAGGAATGAGTTAGCGACTACTTGATATTTGCTGTCACTATTGGTTTTGTTTGTTTGTTTAAAAGTGAAGTGTTCTGGGCAGCCTGGACTGGACTTATTTTTGTTAATAAGCAGATGCAGTTCTTTTCAACAGAGAGACACTGAAAAAAAATCACTGCTGTGCTGCAGCCCTGTCTATCTATGATGGATACAGTCTACAGATCTGAACTCACTGTTGAATGTTGGCATTCCAGCACAATTTATTAGATTTCTAAACCATTTTTGCTGTCACTGTGAGGCCCTGGTATTCCAGATCAAGCCATAGCAACTTCTAAAATCTGCTCTTTGCCTCCTGGTTGTTTCTTCTGGCTCTTTCTAACTCCTGTGGGCAGAACTGGTGCTGAAAATGCTTTAGTGCCAGTCTCAGCCATCACAGACCAAGACACAGCCCTGTTTTGCAGTAAAAGGCTGGAGCACTTTCTACTGTTGCATTTAACTAGAAGTCACTCTCCCTGTTTATTTCACGGCAGAAAATCAATGCCATAATAGCTATTCCTTTTTGGCAAGAGACTGATAGCATTGGCCAGCACCCAGAATAATGCAAGCTGGAGATACAGAGTTCTGCCAATGTACCTTAAATCTCCTGACCTTCAGCATCTCAGGATTTCCAGCCCTGAGAAGAGAGCTTTTGGGAGAAGAGATTGATAATTCTGCCTGGATGCGAGACTGTGTCCAAGAAAAAGCTCCACTGGGAAACTGAAAACCTCCTCTGTGTTGCTGCTTCTCTCACAATAAGGTAAATAATGGCTGATGCCAGTGAAGCCAAGGGAATCGACTACCAAAATTAGGGCTAAAGGCAGCAAAATCAGTCCTCCCAGGCATGTCCTGGCTCCAGGACTGCACTGTGCTGAGTTTGCTTGCAAATGTCTCTCGGATGAAAACAAGCATGTGCTTGGTGTGATTACCTTCTGCTCTGCAGATATTATCTTATATATATATATTATATATACTAACTTTCTGCTCTCAGCCTGTGTTTCAGAGAGGGAAGCCCTGTGGATGCTCATTTGCTCTTCCCCTGTGGGCTACCCACTTGCTCTGATGCTCCAAGCCATCCAGGCTGTCTGACCCTTGGAGATTGCCATAAGACCGTAGTTGCAGTCCTGCATCTCTTGGCTTCCAGGAGTGCAACTTGTGCTGATTTTACCCTGATTAACCTGCTGTGTAGCTGATGTGCCAAGGGAAACTCACTCTGTTCTTCAGACATTAACGTTTTGCATCTTGCTGAATGGGAGGGTTTGGTTCACTAGTCAAAGCACGGCTCTGGGAGCCAAAAGTGCTGACATCTCAGTCTGCCTTGAGCAATGACTTACCACATGACCTTGTCCAGATGCTCTCGCTTTATTTTCCCCTCTGTAAAAATGGGTTTATGGATTCTCAGCAACCCACCTTTCCAAGAGTGTTTACTAACATGCAGAGTGGTAATTTTTCCTGTTTACTGCTCACTTGACTTGCTTCATGAACTGGAGTGGGCTGCCAGATGTAATGATGCAAAGGAAACATTGCCCCAAGCTGATCCCTGTAATATAATTCCACCATGAAATACGACTTCTGAGGAGGTATCAACACAAAGATACTTACGCATTGCTGTATCTTTTCACTCCTTTCAGCTTTAAGCTTGCAGTCCTGTTGTATACAGCACAGCTGCCTCTCTAATCCTTCACATAGTACTTTCACTTACTCTGTGAAAATGCCTTCAAGGGGATATTGTGTTGTGCATCTGTATCATTTTTTCTTCATAGTGAAGGGAACCATCCTGCCCACGTGCAAACTAAGGAGTGAAAGGGTACTGTTATTTCATGGTTCTTGGGTCAAGTGCACCCATTATAACTGTTGAACCTGATCTTCTGTGTAGCCAGACTACGGAATTTTGCCAAGACAATTCTGCATCAGTGTATATTTTTTACATGTATAATTATTTCTTTTTCTCCCTGGAAAAACACCCCAGCAACAGACAGCATCACTTCAGACTCAAATGTTAGTTAAAAAAGGAGAAGCAAGAGTTAAGCTAAACTGGAAAGTGACAGTGTACCAAATGCATTGACACTAATGTGCCTCTTTAGAGTTCACACCTAAAGGCTTTGTGTACAATGATAAATATATTTGTTTTGGTTGCTGGAGGTGCCCTTAAATTATTAAAAGACAAAACAGAAAAAAGGGCTTTTCATTTTCTATTCCCATTAACTTGTTTCACTGGTCAGAGACTCAAAAACGGGTTCAGAATTGAAAAATCAAGGCTCAGACAGCCCTAAATTTAGCTATAATTTTCAACCTTTTGTTGTGGTTTGTGATCCTATCTGTCTAGGTCCTGTTACCAATGCTACTTAATTGCAGACCCCACAACCTCTGGCTGCTGCAAAAGCCTTTTTATAATAAAAGAGAGAAAACAAGGCATTTTCAATATTTCATTTTATTGATTTTGTGTATATGTGTGAGAGCGAGAAGGAGAGAGAGGGAAAGAGAAAAAACACAATTGTGATAAAATAATAATACAGTAGGAGTATAATTTTAGCAAAAGAACAGTGTTAAAGGGAAAAAATATCTCTTGGCTCTGTGAAGTTCCTTGATTGTGTCAAAGAAGTATTTTGAGCTAAAATTTTTAAAGCAGAGTGAAGATTCACTTCCATCAGGTGATCCTGCACCTCTACTCTGCTCTCATGAGCCCCAACTTGCAGCACTGTGTGCAGTTCTGGTGTCCTCAGCATAAAAAGGACATGGAGCTGTTGGAGCAAGTCCTCAGAACAGGGACTGGAGCACCTCTTGTATGAAGATAGGCTGAGAAAGTCGGGGCTGTTCAGCCTGGAGAAGAGAAGCTGCATGGAGACCTCATAGCAGCCTTCCAGTATCTGAAGGGGGCCTATAAGGATGGTGGGGAGGGACCCTTCATCAGGGACTGTAGTGACAGGACAAGGGGTAACTGGTTCAAACTTAAACAGGGGAAGTTTAGATTGGATATAAGGAGGAAGTTCTTTACTGAGAGGGTGGTGAGGCACTGGAATGGGTTGCCCAAGGAAGTTGTGAATGCTCCAAACCTGGCAGTGTTCAAGGCCAGGTTGGACAGAGCCTTGGGTTACATGGTTTAGAGTGAGGTGTCCCTGCCCATGGCAGGGGTATTGGAACTAAATGATATTAAGGTGCTTTCCAACCCTAACTATTCTGTGATTGCATGATTCCATGTGCTACATTTTGTCTATACAGGCAGCATTTCTCTTGCTGTTGCCCATTAATCTAACCCTTTGCTCCCTCCATGGCTTTCCAGATTACAGATCTTTTCAGAAAGGCAAGACCTCACCTGAATCTTGCAGAGCTCCATAATTACTCTTTTTTTTCTTTTCTAAAATGAAAATAAGCCATTATGTTGCATACTGCAGATTCTCCAGGCATTCATCCATGTTATGCTGAACTTGTGGCTCAACTCAGCCTGGTAGTGGTCAATGTAATGGTATGTGTCCTTCAGCTCTTCATGTTTTTTATACCTTTTTCTGCTTGCTCTCAGGTATAGACTGAATGTTGATAAATATATATCAAGCTTTGGGTCTCTCAGTTATGAAAATATTTTTCTTTAAAATAAAACCCAAGAAGTTATATTCTCTAATTACTGTGGAAAACATAACTAGGTGCAGTATTATGAGACAGGTAACAACTTCCCAGGCTCTGTTAGCAATGTAGATTTTCTTGAGGTTTTTGACTGTTTCTGATACAAACCTCCTGATGGATGACAATAATAGAACAATATCCCATACAAAGACATGCACCCTTGGAAGAAAACCAAGTAAATCAGATACATCTGCTTTCATGAGTTCTGTGCAATGAAGAGGGGAGAATCTGTGCAACTAAGTGCACACAGAGCAGAATGGAGAGCTCAGGATCCCTGCAGCTTTATATGTTTTGATACCAGCAAGGCCTGTAGCAAATAAATACGTATAGGACACTAGGTAGAATTGCTTGTCTTGGGGCACAGGAGAGCTTACCAGCATTTTCATCATCAGTGTCAGTGAGATGGTGAATGAGGGCTAAACTGAATACATAGAGATCATAGAATCATAGCCAATGAAGCATTGATTCAAAGAAATGGAGATGACTTCTTCCTCTCTGGTAGGGAAAGTTTGCTATGCTGTTCACCCACATCTTTGGATACCTTTTCTGTATGTTCCTCCCAACACCTGCTCTACATAAGCACCAAAAGCCTATATACAAGGTCGGTCCTACTGACACCAGCCGATGTGTATGTAATACATATGGGCATATCCCCTGATGCAACTAGGAGCAAGAACTCAGGAATTCTTGAATGAAGAAATATCAGGGAATAATTAAGGCTTGGAGGAAGTTTAGGGAGGCACTGAAAAAGCAAATGCCACAGCAGTCAGCAGCGGTCAGATGCCTGTGGCTGGAGAACAGCACCCATCTACCCATCCCAAAATGCAAAGTGGTTTCGGTTTATATAAAACTAAAGACAGTGGTTCCCTGGGTGGGTTCAGTTGTAAGTAAAGTCTCCCACAAACTTTCAAGAATCTGGCTTTACCACAGTAAAATCTATGTATTTATTTTTTAAACTTGTTCTTTCAGGCTAAGGAAGATCCTTAACAATAACCTATGATCTTTATCCCATTAAACACATAATGACACACTATTAAAACTCTCTTGTTAGTGCTTTGCACAGTATGAAGCATTAAACTATCAAGTCCCATTCATTTCATAGGTACCTTCACCATAGGTAGTGGAACAACATCTTAAAGGTGCTGGGCAATCAAATATACTTGAATGCAATTACAGCAGCAAATGATTGTGTACCGGTGAATCTTGGTTTGATCTATGCTATACAATCACCTTCTGTACCCTTTTCATTATCTTATTTTCACCTCTTGTCTATGGAAAAACTACTCTCAAAATGAAGGAGCAAATGAAAGTAGTTTTAATGTTAGGCTTTAAATCTTAGCCAGGTCTTTATTCAGGAACAAGCACAGGCAGAGCTGACAGTGCAGCCTATAAAGCTACCTAACACCTTCACATCTATATGACCCCTCTTTTCAAAAGTTTTGCCAGACTTTCATACAATCATAGAATAACGTCAGGTTCAAATATGCCTATTTCTGAGCTGCTTCCTGGTTTTGTTTTTAACTGGTTGGTTGGTTGTTGAGATTTTTCTTGATGTTATTTTTTCCCCAAAGACCTATGCTTTAATTTCAGCAAAAATGATTTGGCTGCAAGATGTAACAAGGAAATGGAAAAACTGCTTGTTCTGCCCAGGTGCTGAGATTTGTTGGGTAGTCGAGCATTCGGATGTCCCACAGCAGACGTGATGTGCACACATCCTTGTGCCGTGGATGTGCCTTTTCCTGCTCCTATTAAAATTCAACCTCATTAATTTTAGTTATGTGTGGCATTTCCTGACACGGACTCGAGTTGATGAGGAAACTCAAATCCTCGTTTATTACCACCAAGCCTTTTTTATCCCCTTGTTCGGTACTTTCCCAACCTGCACATACATACAACGTTCAGTCTCACTGGCCCCTGTAAAACTCTCCAGGTAAATAGTCCAATCACAATGCTTCAGACCCTGTCACAACCCCCACATCCTCTGGCCTCCAACTGAGATTCCCACCACAACTACATCCTGGCCCATCCTCCCAAGGCTTGCTTGTTTACCTTCCCTGTCCTTCAATGTTCCAACTCATTGCTCCAGGGCTTGTCAAGCACCAAGGCCTCAGAGCTCATTCCTAAACTCTTTTTCATGCAAATCTTTTCACCTTCATTCCCCACAGTTATAAGCTGCTGAAATATCTGTTTGCACATACACCCAAGGCCTCATCCAACTGGCCTTGAACACCGCCAGGGATGGAGCATTCACAACCTCCCTGGGCAACCCATTCCAGTGCCTCACCACCCTCTCAGTAAAGAATTTCTTCCTTATATCCAATCTAAACTTCCCCTGTTTCAGTTTGAACCTGTTACCCCTTGTCCTATCACTACAGTCCCTGATGAATAGTCCATCCCCAGCATCCTTGTAGGCCCCTTTCAGATACTGGAAGCTGCTCTGAGGTCTCCACGCAGCCTTCTCTTCTCCAGGCTGAACAGCCCCAACTTTCCCTGCCCATGGCAGGGGGGTTGGAACTGGATGATCTTAAGGTCCTTTCCAACCCTAACTATTCTATGATTCTATGATTCTATACTGGAGTCCACATGCTACATTTTACTAAAAGGACACCCACCCTGAATATGCTTTACTCCCTCACTAGGGTCTTCTTGCTGGCAGGACTGGGTGTACAACTATCTAAAATACATTAAGGTGTAAATTAATTGTATTAATCTACAATCTCCATCTCCATCCGAGAAAGCTGCACTTCCGTTATAGATAGCGTAGAACTGATCTCAATGGTCAGTGGAACTCAAGATACGAAACATTTCACTGTATCTTTGATCAGATCTATCCCGAACCCCAAGCTCTCCATGGGAACACCACTAACTTTCCATTGGAGGTTAAAAGTTCAGGTGTAGACATGTACATTGTGGACAGGTAAAGTCAGCTGAGATTGATTTTGCCCAAAGTAACTGATTTGTCCAGTACTGTAGGGTTTAATCAGTTACATGTCCTGGGAATCTGTCATTATGAAATATTTAGAGAGAGAAATTACTTGCCTGGGCGTCAGTTTAGCATCATTTCTGATACTTTCTTCCCAAATTAACTCCAGCTACCAGGGATTTCAGGCATTCCAACTTCTGTAATGGAATGAGAAAAAGAAGAAAGAAACTGCAGACCTATGAAGGTATCACTCTAGCCAGATGCAGTGAGGAGCCAGTGGAAATCTTTCTTGTGCAAGGGTTAAGAAAAAAATGCTACATAAACTGACACTTTAAAGCAAAGACTCATATTTCTGTCATAGAAAAAGTATCTCAAACAAGAAAACTGTAATTTTTTAAAAAGGGAAAGATTTTAAATATTTGGAGAATAATTATGGAAATGGGTTTTAGGGTGAAATAGAAGACCTGTACTAGCTGGAACTAGATGATCTGAAGATCTTTTCCAACCCCAACTATTCTATGATTATATGATTCTATGACTCACATCATAAACACAAGTGGAATTGCCTACTACATGTCTAATGGATGGTGGAATACAACAACCAAATTCAAGCCCCAGTTTATAATGTGGATTTCCTAGACTCAAATTCTGCTGATGCTCTCATCTAACAGGCTTGCTAAATTAGCTTGGATATGCCTTATTAACAGCAGGAAATCCTGCAAGTAGTCAGTCTTTGTAAATGAACTGAGCTTCCCTTCCCCATTTGCTTTCATGATGGCCACTACCTGGTGTTCAAGAAGCTAAAATGATGCTCCAGGAGAAACTGGTGAAGCCTCAAGACCCTACATTCTCCTTTCTCCCAAGCCTGCTAAATTTATTTCAATTCCTTCCCCTGCTTCTAACCCCTGTACGAGTTCTGAACAGGGGGATGATCCTCTCTTCTCCAACAGGCAGGAAAGACAAGAGCTGCAGAGATGCCAGAAGAAATTGCTTTCAGTGTAAAAGCTAGACCAATAAACCCTTGCAGAGAAATGCTGTTCCTTTAGAGGTGGACATACATCTACTCCCTCAGCACAAGAAAAAGCTGTTCTTGGAGATTCTCCTCCAAGAGCCGATGAAAGAGGAAATGACAGTCAATCCACACAGACACTTCCTAAAGAGCAGATAAGGATGACAGTAAAAAATGGGCAGTTCGGTGATTTTGTGAGAGACTGAGGGTGCAGCTACACAACCAGAAAATTCCCTGCTCTTCTGATACATGCCTTGTGCTCTCCTGGTCTCATAGTTGTCATCTGTCTGCATTTTAATGGTAGGAGCAGGACTTTCAATGAGTAGCATCTGCAACGTAGTGAGAGCCTTGGAGAAGCGATCTCTGGCGACAGACAGTGGGAAGCCTGACTAAATTGGTCACCTCTGTTGCAGCCTCTGTGAACTGCTCATCCAGAAACTTCTCAGCTGTTTGTTAGCTACTGCACTTGAGAACATGACAATCCCTGGTGTTGCTGAAGAGTCTGTTTACTGCTACAACCCTTAATGGGATACAGCATGTCTCTGCTGCGTGTTCTACCAGCCCTAACTGCAAAAGGGAGGAGGGGAAGAAAGAGGTAGGGCTTTGCTTCCTTTTTCCATCAGGAGCACTGGGAGGGAAGCACTTGGGAATAGACGCTGCATGTGGATACTGGGGTCTGCCAGTCCCTCCAATATCTCCACGCCTTGCCCTAAAAAACATATATAGAAATGCTTGATGATTCAGTAGCACTGGCCAGTTCTAGGCATGGCATTTCCAGCAGCCTCAACAGGTTCATCAGTAACTTCATGTTTGTCATTCTAATATTGCTACCAATAACAATGTAAATGATCATAACGGCTTTGATGAGTTTGTGGAGGGTGCCAAGGAAGGAATGGAAAATATCTACTGATGCATTCTGTTTGGAGGTGATCTTCGCTGGTGGCATCGTGTACTTGGAAGCTTGAGGGGGAAACAAGACTGAAATGGATTGCTGCAGATGGTGAAAGATACCACTTATCGATCACTACAAGAGAAGGATGTGTCTCCAACATCTACTCTACTGCAGTTGTTGCCTGCTCTCAGGCTCCACAGGTATAGGTGAGGATTATTTATTTGTTATTTGTAAACCTGCAAAGAAAAGGGCTGAGGAGTTCCACGGAAAGCAAATTACTAATTATGGCATTGCTGCTACACTGGAAGACCTTGCCAGCTGATCTAAATGTGATGCTCAGTGTGAGCAAAGCTAAAAATAGGAGCGTTGAAGTGATCAGAATTTGTGGTGGGTTAGTCTGGTGTTTGCATGTATGTCTCTGTGTGTGTTGTTTGTTCTTTTCCATAGATGAAACAAGTATCCAAAACTATTGAGTTTGGCTAAGAAACACAGGCTCTTCTTGGCTTTTGAAATGCGAAGGCTGGGCTGTTCACTCCCAGAACAATACAGTGCATTTGAAAGTAAAAATAAGTCTTGTTGTCCATTCACCAAGAACAGAAATTATCTTAAAATGTATCCTCTTCTCTGGCTGTCAAGAGAGGACTTGCTGCGCTATGTGCCTTTTGATCCATCCCATAGCTCTTGCTACTGTCCTCCTCATCAAGTTCTTTTGAAAAGACATTAGGAAGGTATCTATCTCTTCTGTTTTCACATTCAGGTGCCTTGTGGCCTGATGGATTTTCTTTCTATCCACAAAACAGTGTTTCTCACTTAGACGAGCTTCTTGAGATCAATCAGGTTTTTATGAGACTTTGACACTGGTCTTCAGGTCAAAGAGAAGTGCCACATTCTCATGAACTATAACCTTGAGCCAGATAAGCTTCCAATGATGGGTTTGTCACCCCACTTGCTTGATTTGAAGGGTAGAAGCAGCCAAACAGAGCTGCTAAGGAAATATTATGTCCCTGAAGCTTCCTACCATTACTCTGGTGGGAAGACATGATCTAGTGGTCCTCTTCCGCCTTCCATCTTCATGGTCCCTGGCTTGGAGTGAACTATTTATGCCTTGTGAACAACCTAGGGACCAGGATCCAGAAGTGCTAAGTTATCTTCTGGTGTAGCTGTACTGACTGACTCATCTACCCACTAACCCATGTGAAAGGGATTTTTTGGAGCAGAAAATTAGGAATGAACATGTTCAAGGATTTTCTGAGTGGAATATCTATAGGACAGGGGAGGAGGGACAAACTAAGAAGCAAAGATGCTGTAATGACAGCTGGTTTACTTTTAATTTGATTAGCTTTTCTTAGGGACTTACTGTTGTTTCTCCGGAGTTTATCTGTTTATACCCTTAAAAAGCAGTGCAGTGATTCTGTGCTGGTATGGTATTAGTTGCTGGCTTAGTCCAGTTAAGGTAGCCCAAACCAGTGATATTAATTTTTAGGACAAACTTCTGAACATTTATTTCTGGCACTTGGTGTAGTTAAGAACATCCCTCAGAAGCCTTGAATAGAGTTATCATCCTGAGAATAAGGAAGAGCTTGACCTGACCAGCATGGCTTTATGCCCAAAGATACCATACCAGTGAGGAGAAAGGGGTCCTCTCCAGTGAGGTGGGAAATTGTCACCACATCTCCTTTGTTCCCTGCCAATAGGATTGGCAGAAAGGATCTGCATAATTCCTAAGCCTCACAGCAACAATGTACTCACAAGGTAATTTTCCAACCTTAGGGAGTCCAGTTAGGTGGAAAATATTCCTTTGTTTTATTGCCCTGAGATAGTCAGCTCATAAATTAACGTTTGTGTTGGCAGCTTCAATATGTGCCTTTTACATCTGAAGGCTGCAGGTAGCAGAGAGTGACAGGGAGGCATCAGACTAAAATGTGTAAAACATACAGAAACTGTGTTTATTTTCCGTGTCTAAAGTGAGAAGGCATTTCACTATGTGTTATACCATGGCTCTTTAAATGCTTCATTATTTATAGACATAACTTGGATAGTATCGAAAGCCAGATTTCAGGGTGACAGCAGTTGGTGAGGAGAGGTAAATAATGAAGAACAATGCAGTTAGACACAAAAGGTCTTAGATCATTTAAATAATTGGGCAAAAAGATGACAAATTCAGTTCGGCGCAGATAAATGTAGAATCATGAGTCTTGGAGCACAAAATATAAAGACAGAATATGTTAACTAGGAGAATGCCACAGCATACCGACTAGCAAAGAGATCTGGGAAGCTAATGGAGAGAAATCTCCTTAAAGCTCAGGATATAACTGTTTCTCAGTGGGTGGAGGCAGAGAGGAATAAGGAAAGGGTCAAGAATTGAATTTTTCATAGATATAAAACTCTTCAGTTATCTTGTCCATCCCCTTGCATCAGCTGGGAGACAATTCTTTCTGCAAAGAACCCTATTATGTTGAATTATGAGGACTGTCAAGGTGATTTATAAGACAGATTTAGTTAGAGTGTGAACATTTTTGCTAGCCAGCACAAAAAGCTGAATGCTATGGATGAGATTCTGACCTCACTGACACAGATGTAAATAAAGTCACCTGTGCAGTTTTGAGTAGAATCTCTCATGCTATTCAGAAGTATACATGCACTTCTATATTCTCAGAACTGGAATCTTACCCTTGGCTTTCCAATACTGGGATTGTAGCTTCAGCTTCAGCTGAGACAATGCAGAATCTGGTGAAGATGGGTTTTCTGCCAGGGAAATTCATAGGACATGTGAAGCCCAAGCTCACCTGATAGTGATGATTGGAATCCTGCTCCCTCTCTTGCATGGTTGTTCCATGGTGATTCAGTTCAGATGTTGAGCTGGATAGAAGGTTATCTGTTTTCTCAGCAGACCCACTAACTTCAGAAGATACTGATTGAGAGTAAAAAGAGTAGTAGCTGGCTCATGCAGTAAGAATACAAACACGAAAAGCAAGAATCAAAGCACAGAATCATAAGAATAAAACCCAGTGTTCAACTCTCACTAGAAACAGACACATCTTCTATCAGAGAGTATTTGAGACCAATGTCTTCCACGTTCTCAAAGTTCTGCTCTCTTCTTGTTCTCTACTGCTGGAATCTGCACCAAAGGCCATCCAAGATCCAGATAAAAGTCTAAATTCCTTGCCTCATCTAGGAATCAGAAGACCTAGCTTCTGTTCTTCCTCCAAGGGCTGACCGTATGCTTTACATTTAACAGGCACAATAGCAGTGAGAGGAACCCAGACCTCCCTTTTCCCTATGAAGTCAGAGCAGACGATAGCCCTCTTGCGCTTCTGCCTAATGGGTCAATGAAGGTTGTGTTCCTTACTTCTGTTGACACAAGAGGTGGAGACTTCTGAAGCTGGAAGTTACAGACATGGGCAAGATACCTCTTCCTATGAGTGGGGCACTGATACCAGCATCTCTGCTAAATAGCATAGAAATAACTCTGTTAAATAGCATAGAAATAAAGGGTACAGCTTTGCTCTAAAATTGAAATAAACCCTTGCTCATGTCTTTCAGAGGATGTACTCATGTCACCTCTTCAGGGAATGTTGAGGGTCATCAAGACTTTCAGTTCTGTGAAGATGGAGGATCTTTCCCACTACCCTGAGCTGGTTGAAAAGGAAAGGATGCAGAAGAATCCAATCTCCCTGTGAAGTACTGCAGGGAATCAGCACTGGCTGCTGGGGCTTGGATGTTAAATGCCTAGGATCCTGCATAGCAGGCAGATATTATGCCTACATCTTTCCATGGAAAAAGCCTGAGATCTACAACAAGCTTAGTGCAGAACTAACAGGCTAATCTAATCAGAGCAGTGCCAATTTGTTAATTCAGCCTTGGAGAAACTTACCTCTAGGTAAACAATAGCTGCAATACCTGTTTGTCATGTCAATGAGCTGTATATTCTCCTGCATCATTCACCTCTGTCACTTACTTCCAAACGTTGCTGGGGAAGCAGAAAATGCTTAAACTGGTGAACATAGGCAGTTTATTGGAACTTAGAATATGAGATATTAATTAAAAGTTTGATTTCCTAATCTCTATTTCCTTTTTTGATTTCTGTTTGCATCAGGCTGGGCAGTAGCTCTGAGGGGCTATAGCTGAGGTTGGACAATGTGGAAATACGTAACACAGGACTGATGAGAGCAAACATCTCCTTTTGTATAAACAGGTCCATTTTAATGGGGATTTTCCAAGAGTTGTACCTGGGATGTGCAAAGTGGAGGAAAACCCTTGATCCATCACAAGCTTCCTAGACCACAATTGCAAAGGTACTTCTGGCTTCATACCACTGTCTAAAACACATACATACACAAACATACAGCATGCCTACGGAGCCCTTCCACATCTGTCAGGGGCAGGATACCAATAAATGCACTAAAACTCCCTATTTCTGATAACCTGCCCTTGGGAGCCTTTAAAATGCTTGGGAGGCTTTTTTTTGACACCCAATTCCTTTTCCTAAGAGATCTGCTCTTTCCATAAGATGCGTTGTTTGTCACAAGACACTGAAACCCATTTGCAGCTTTGATGGTTTGTGCCAAAAGAATTTTTCTTTGTGATATTACTGACTTCCTGGAGCAGTGCAAAAATAATTCTATTTTATTTATTCTGCCTATTTTCTTTCCAAGCTGGGGTTACCGTCTGTGTGTTATAAAAGCTGCTAACAAGCCTCTGCAGCAATTTGTTTCCTTCTGAGGTCTCATTCACAAGGCCCTTGAAGAGTGTGAAATCACGTTGGCTTTTCAACATATAAATGAAGTGGGTTTGCTGCTCTTTGATCTGCTAGAGGTTCCGAATACCTTTACTTGGTTATCAAATGGATGCCAGTGTTCAGTTACACGACAATCAGGTATTCGTTTAACCTTTTTGACACATAGGAATGTCAAATGCTTCAAGATGCCTTCCCTTTTCCAGTACAAGGATATAGAACTTTCTCTTAAATTCTGACGTGTTGTAACATTCTGTTATTTTAAATGCTATATAGAGGTTTAAAATAAAATGATGCCCTGCTTAGCACTAACAAGCAGTTCCTATCGACCTTTAGCTATATAGACTAAGACAATGACAGTTCCCTCTAAATGGGAAATCTCTGACTGTAGCCAACCACAGAGAGAACAGATGATGAAGAAGCTTTCAGGTAGGCTGCTAGCATCCCAGCCTGACAATTTATCTTCTTGTGAAGCATAAAGAGCATCTCCTGACACAGGGTATGAACAGACTATGAACCTTGGGTTTCTGTGGGCATGGGAGATGACCTGATCTGATGACAAGATGGAGCAATTCCGCATGAGGTTGTTGTTAACCATCTATCATTTTCTCCATCAATGAACCCTTTCTGCAGTGCTGCAGATGGCATTCCTCTTCTTTAGAGGAGAGGTTTCAACACATATGTAATCTCCAGTGCATACTGATATTCCCATAGTAATATTTCAGATCATGTCCCACGAGCCCAGACCCTGGATTAATGTCACTTGGAGAAAGAAATTCCATGTTGAAAGACACAGTAAGATTCTTCCTAAAGAAAAGTCTGATATACTGTAAACATAAAGCATGTTGCTAGTAACTAACTACTAGGGACAGTTCTGCAGAGGAAAAATTGTGTTCTTTCACTTCAGTTTTTTCAGTCAAGAGCAGATATCTTTCCAAAAGATATTGCTTATTTCAAAGAGGAAGGAAGAACTCTGCAGCAGTTGCTAGCTGTAATCACGGAATCATAATAGCTGGTTACAGCAGTCCCCTCTCAGCTTGAAACTCCTGGGCAAAACTCACCAGAACAGGACAGGATGGGATTTTACCACATCAGATGATGCTTTGTACATCCAGAAGATATATGCACGTATCTGCAATTTGTATTAATTCAGAATTTGAAATCTGTTTGATTTGTTTTGTATCATTCACTAGAGGAACTCCAGAATCAGCTGCAAGAGGCAAGTACAACCAGTGTTTTGACTGAAAGGTGTCCAGTAGCATCACAGATGGATAAGGATAGAAAATGCTGAAGTGCTGGAGTTAGAAAGACTGGAGGATACTATCTACAAGCCTTGCTTCTGAACCTTGATAAAAGGAACAGAGCAGGACACGAAGCAGTGCTGCCATAGAGGAGGAGCAGTGTGGGCTGATTTCTGACAAAAGTAGTCTGAGATCAGCTACACTGATGCATTTAGTGTCAAAGCAAGCCTTCGAAGTCTGGGACTATAGTAGGACATATTAGCATGCATTGGCATATTTATAGTGATGGAACTTACTATCTAGGCTTGAGTGTATATAATGTGTTGTACATGTAGTGTGTATATATGTATGTGTGTATATATATGTATATACATATATATATATATACACACACACCTGGGAATGAAATGCATGTACATGGGGCATTTGGACCTTTACCTGTTTTGGATGAGACTGGATGTCATTGTAATTCAGTGAGAAGAGAACTGGACAGGAGCTAAATTCAGCAAAGGAGACATGAATTTTCCTACAAGCTTTGTGGAGATAACTTGAGCTGTGGAACATCTTGGGCAAAATCTGTGTGCATCATTTTTGCAGTCAATGAAATGGGGACATTGTGGTGTGTTCTGAATATAATGAATTCTACAGTGACCAAAACCTTGATGTCAGAGCTAGGATGCTCAGTATGGGTTTGTGGTAGCTGGCCTTATGGATGAGTGAAGGACACACTCCTCACTCAAAAAGAGGATTAGAACCTTCTCGTGCCTTTTACTTGCTGTAGCAGGACATTGCTATTGGTGAAGCCTCTGATTAAGAAGCAGCACTTGAGAGATAACAAATTTTCAGTGATTACCATGGGAACCACAAACGATTTCATAAGGGTGGAGAAATTATAAAAAGTTCTAATTGAGAGGGATAAGGCTTAAAACAGTTTCTATGGAAACCAGAGGTGACATCCAAAAAAAGTGTGTGTACTAATCTGATAGTCTGATTGGCAGGTAATTGGTGCAGTGTTGGAGTGAGGAAGCCTTCGGATGCGAGATGAAGTGTCCATCACACACATATATAAACCATATAGTCTTCTGAAGAGGAGCTGGAGCCTCAAACTCTTTTCCTCCCAGCAGAATATGCTCATCACTCAACTTGAGATTCATTTTCATTCTTGTCTCTGTTCTGAGTGAATCTGGTTTGGGTTTTTTTCTTCTATTTTATTGCAATGTTGAACAACTTCAACAGAGGTGATGGATGGAGCGGCTCCCGCACCTCACCCAAAGGGTAGAAGTCATGAGGGTGCTTTTATGGACAGCAGGAGATAGGGTGCTTTTATGGATAACAGATATGAGCTCCAATGTCCTTCTCAGGCAGCAAAGAGAAATGAACACAAGGCTTGTAGCCTTCAGTAAGCACTGTGAATAGTTGAATGACATACTTGCCTGTGTTTTCCAGGGCTTCAGTTTCTTCTGACTGGCTAATATCCAGCTATGCTCAGTTCACAGAATTCAGAATTTCTGAAGTACTTTCACTTGTCAGATCACAGTGAATACAATGTCCTGTATGACCTGTGAACGAACCGACAGGAACACAATAAACCAGCTAACCTAGTATTTGTGTCTACTAGACCCATTTGCTTTTAGAGCAAGTGGAAAACTGTTGACAAGGTTTTTGGGGAAGACACATGATAAGCAAATCAAATCTTTGCTCTCTTTCATGGAGCTACAGCCCAAGTACATTATACCCTCCAGCTTGTTGCCTGAAGAATCACAGAATCATAGCATCATAGAATAGTTAGGATTGGAAAGGATCTTAACATCATCCAGTTCCAACCCCCTGCCATGGGCAGGGACACCTCATCCTAAACCATGGCACCCAAGGCTCTGTCCAACCTGGCCTTGAACACTGCCAGGGATGGAGCATTCACAGCTTCCCTGGGCAACCCATTCCAGTGCCTCACCACTCTCACAGTAAAGAATTTCTTCCTTAGATCCAATCTAAACTTCCCCTGTTTCAGTTTGAACCCATTACCCCTTGTCCTGTCACTACAGTCCCTGATGAAGAGTCCCTCCCCAGCATCCTTGTAGCCCCCTTCAGATACTGGAAGGCTGCTCTGAGGTCTCCACGCAGCCTTCTCTTCTCCAGGCTGAACAGCCCCAACTTTCTCAGCCTGTCTTCATACTTCATATACTGGAGGTGCTCCAGTCCCTGATCATCCTCGTGGCCTCCTCTGGACTTGTTCCAACAGTTCCATGTCCTTTTTATGTTGAGGACACCAGAACTGCACACAGTACTCCAAAATAACATAATACTGTTGTCAGTAAATTAGATAAATAACAGGCTTTTGGCCAGCTGCAAGTCACTGAAGTTCTCAGCAAAATCTTTGCCAGCTCAGTGATTTGGCAGACGCATGCTTTCCCCCAGTAGCATTCTCTGAGCTCACCAAACTCATTTCCCCATTCAGCAGATGTGGACAGAAAAGCCTACCATTTTGAAATAGATCTGAAGTGTTCTGAAAGAAAAGAAGCCTTTCTGTTGAAAGATCTAGAATGCTGGTCTGCAGTCTCTGTTCAACCCTTCCCCACTGTTGCTATCCATAATCATGCTCTAAATGAAGTATGGCGAAAGGATTGGGAGAAAAAGCATCCCTTGACTTAGTAAATGTGCACTTGGGGAATTTACTTTGCCCATTTTCTGAATTACCAGTGCCAGCACTAGGCTGGAGCCATCTCTAGAACAGCCACACTTCCCACAGGCCAAATTTTAGGCAAATTTGTATCCAGAAAAGTTGCTATATCATAACCCCTGCATGCTCCAGCAAAAATTGGATTTGAAGAAAAGCACACAAAGGTACTCAGGGAGATGGGGAAGGTTTCTTGCTCCACTTGTAGTCTGGCCATTTTACATAAACCTTTGGTCAAGCTTCAGTCTGTGTTCTATATAGGACTAGGGTTAGGTGAGACTTACACATACCACACCTTTGCAAAACATTGAAATGTCTGCTTAAGCTGTAACCTTTCAAGGACTTTGTCTTTATAGTATGATAAAAAGATTGTTTCGCGTAGACTGAAGGGCTCAGAGAGGCTATGAGGAAGGTGGTAGCATCCACTTAAGAAGGCTTTTGGAATAATGCCGTATTAATAACTGTCATGCAACTGAAAGGGGTCTCAGGTTTTCACACTTTGCATGAAAACATAACTCTGCTGCCCCACAAGGATCAAAAATACAAATCAGATGTTGTTAGAAGAAAAGGATTTGACAACATAAGGGTGAACTTAATCATATCTATGCAACTCAACAGCTCACATCCTGATAACTGTATGGACTTGTGCCCCCTCTATCTGAAAAAGGTACAGTAGAACTGAAAGGGAGACACAGCAAGGGATAACTGTGAGGGATGATTAAAATACTAAGATTCTTTGCCCTCCAAAGGGAACAGCAAAGGAGGAATTTTGAAGAGGGCTTTTAAAGCCTAAGTGATATGGAGAAAATGAAAGAGAGTTTTCTTTGTGTCCTCTTTCAATACAAGGACTAGGGGTTAATAATGAAACTATCAGGCTGCAGACTGCAGGTCCAGAGCAAACAAGAAGATACAGTCCCTTGTGTAACGTATAATTAGGCTGTGAAATTTCTTCCCATGGGATGCTGTAGATGCTAAAAGTTTATACAAGTTCAGGAAATGATCAGGCAGATTTATAGAAGAAAATATCTGCTAAGGACTATTAAGTACATGGACGTAATGTGTAGGTCAGGAATTCCTGGATGGCAATTTACAGAAGCTGGGCAAATATGAATACAGGGTGACTCAGTTTTTTTCTCTTTCTTAGGAATCCACTTCTGGCCAATGTCAGGGATGGCATCATGAGATGGAGGAAATTTGGTTCCTCCCTGGAAAAGCTGTTGCCTTGTGAAAAGAAGTGCACCTGTACAGAAATCTACATGTGAGAATGAGAAGCTGAATGTGGAATGTGAAGCAGAAGAAACTAACATAGGACAGTGATAATCCACTGATGAGACATGCAGTTCAGGAGTACTAGGAAGGGTCTCAAAGAACTCTTTACTTCTATTTGAGTTCAAAATCATAACCCCAGATGCAACCTTCAGAATCCTTTGCCACACCGTGGATATGCATTAATACTTTGCTGCGATTTTGGGGACTTGGCTAAAGGCACATTGAAATGCTGATGTTCAAATGATGAGAAGTCCCATGCCTGTTCAATGTCACGAACTCCAGGAGTAACGAGGATCTTGGTTCAGCTGAAGGGAGTTCCTATGTAGATGTTGCCTGATCCATATATTCAATGAAGAAAAATATTAGCAAGAAATTCTTTACTATGAGGGTGCTGAGGCGCTGGCACAGGTTTCCCAGAGCAGTTGTGGTTGACTCATCCCTGGCAGTGTTCAAGGCCAGGTTGGACGGGGCTTGGAGCAACTTGGTCTAGTGGAAGGTTTTTGAACTAGATGGGCTTTAGGATCCCTTCCAACCCAAACCATTCTATGATTCTATGAAGAAACTTTCTTGAGTTTCTTTTGTTTGTTTGTTTGCAGTTCTTTTCCAGATCGCAGTGCATCGTGTGTGTCCCAGAGCACAACTTCATACTTCTTGGCATCATTAAACAAGTTCTGGGGGAGGACAGATTAAAAGCATTTGTAAGATATAAAGTCCTCGTCTTCAATGCCAGGATGGACACAGCCTTGGGTGACATGGTTTAGTGGGAGGTGTCCTTGCCCATAGCAGGGGATTTGGAACTGGATGATTTTAAGGTCCTTTCCAACCCTAACTATTCAATGATTCTATGTAATCATGGCTTACATAGAACAGGTACATTTAAAATACAAACCCAGACTTGTTTATAGTTTTGGTCTAAACTTATTTATTACTTAGGCATCAATGGCCTAATGATGCCATTACAGATATCTGTGCAGATTTGAGCTAAATTAAAATAACTTAGTGTTTTATACTTAAAAAAAGAAAAAGAACATGCATGTCCCCCATAAAAGAGATGATAAATCAAACTTTAAATTAAACACTGCCAGTTCTATTTGTAGGCATGCCGAGAGTTACATGAGAATGAAGTCAATGTGCATGTTCCTAAAGATTGCTTACAGTCATTTGCTTGCAGAGTTTGCAAATATAATGATTTGCTCATTTGCTGAGTGACAGTTAATATAGTAGCTTGGCTAATATATTAGCCTGCTTTCCTCCAAGCTGTGAGGTGAGGTAACATTAACGGAACATAGGGAACAGGCAGAGTTGGGGGAGTAATTTGCCGTCAATAATTTCTCTAATGAATGTTACTTTTCTTCTTTTTCTTTTTTTCTCCTTCTGCTCACAAACTGTCCATGAATAGGCTGTGAATGGGATTTTGTGCTGAACAATTTCTGCCGCTGTGTCTCCATGTATCATGAACCTTTTTTCTATGAATGCGTGATTGACAAAGGTCAAACCGCTTTGACCACACACATATGTTACATGGATTGTTTCTTTTCCATCATTGGATGGCAGGAAATCTCAAAGTAAAGCCTTCTGGAAAAACAGCTGTAAAAACAAATCCCGAGTCTGCCTGCTGGCTGATTCAGTTATATTTTGCTGCTTTTTAAAGCTTTTCAAAGTGCATGACATGTTCCCTTCCAAAATATGTCATTCACAAAAAACCTGGTAGCTCTTCATCTCAAAAGCTGAAGAAACTCATGAGCTCAAGTATAGAAGCGTTCAGATCCATCTTTCACATCATTTAGAATAAATAGTATTGCATTTGCCTAAGTACCCTGGACAGTAAAATTTTCTTATAAATGTATTTTATAACCAGTGGGTAGCATATATTGGAAAGGACCTCTGGAGGTGTCCAACCTCCTGCTCAAAGCAAGGCTAATTTGAAAGTTGGGTCAGCTTGCTTGAGGTCCTCTCTTGCTGAGTTTGACATATCAAAGGGTGGAGATACCACAGCCTCTCTGCATAACCTGCTCCAGTGCTTACGTATCCCCACCGTGAAAAAGGTTTCCTTGCAAATAGCTGTAATTTCCCGTTCACTGCCATCTGTATCCATTGTTTTTTGCCTTTTCACGGTGCACCCCTGAGAAGAATCTGGTTCCATTGCTTCTATAAGCACCCACTGGGAGTTAATAAAGTCTTCAGCTTTAATAATGGCAAATATGAAACACTGGGAGCAATACTTGTTTGCATAAGGTTATGTCCAAAGGTGAGCTACTTAGAAAATTAATAATTGGGATATTATCCCGGCTTCTAATGGCAAAATTCATCAGTACAGATGTCATTGAGATAGGGCACAGGAAAACATAAAAGCAAAGGAAATAAAAAGAGACGTATTTAATGAATAGGACAATTTCTATGTCTGTAATGTTCCTCATTATAGCAAAGTTCTCCTCCCATCCAAAACAACCAGCTTTCACTCCAAACTGCCACTTCTGTGTGTGCATACGGTGCTCATATAACCTGACTCAAATATGCATGACTTTCTACAATTTGCCATTAATTTCATGGCATTAACAGATATAGAACACTACAGGAAAGTAAGAAAAAACCCCATCATGTCCCACTGAAACTGCAGTGCATTTGTTCTGTGGGAAATAAATCCGCTCCATAAGCTGTACCATATGCAATGTAATAGCAGAAGAAATTCAGAGTGGTTTACACAAGTCACTGTAATGATTGCAATTGCCAAAGAGAATTTTTCAGATGAGATTAGCATAGGCATTGGGGATATACAGTTACAGTATACGGCCTTTACTGGTTCCTTTACTGACTATTGTGCACTGCCTACTCACTGATGATGGAGCCCTGAGGCACAAGGTTTGCTAAAGTGGGTTTAGGGCATGTGGGTGGTGGTTTTCCATCCCCCTGAAGGCAGTATGAACACCACGTTTAGCTGCCCAAGGGGCTTCTCTGCTCTCTGTCTTAGCTCCCCTTTGCCACACTGGGAACAATAAGACCCCAGTACAGTCATTAATACTGATTTGTCTGTGTAGAATTAGCTTTACTCTTTGTGGGGCACACTCAGAAAAGGATACCAAGTCCCTCAGAAGGCACACTTGGCTCAGTTATTGTTATCAGTACTGAGTTGTTCATTTCTGAAAAGGCAAAGAGTACACGGGTATCAAGTGGTTCATTTTTGCCAAGGCACAGAATAAAACAACTGTTAAATACCAAAGCCCTTATTCTCCTGTGTGTGCTAACCTAGCCCTTCAAGGAAATTTTCAGCATATGTGTGTCACTAGTCAGACCCATTCTCATTACAGTACAGCTGTTTTAGTGCCTTTCTATAACCCTCATGGATCTCTTCTAGGCACGGAGTCAATACAGCATCTTTAAATGAACTGCTCTATTCAGCTCTTGTATTAGGGCTCTTGTGATAGGTCTCATGGGAGAAAAGGAGGTCACAAGCACAGCAGTGCTCCTTGATGGCTATTCATAGACAGTGGGATTGTCTCAAGACAATCTTGAGGCTGTTTTAACCAGTACCATGAGCACACAAAGGGCCACCACTAAGACCAGGAGGGTATGAAGGTAGGTTAAAACAATCTTGATTCATACCAAATGGCTGTCGTGCTGAATTCAGGCTCCTGGAACATAAACTTAGACAGCTTGCGTGATATTGTTGAGTGGAGGCACTGGAGTACTTGGTCCTGGATACTTAAAAGTACAGCAGCTGGTGTAAGACCCTCTTTTCCAGCTCAATGGTGTCAAATGATTTCAGTTAGGTTCAGAGGTAACTGGCATCTACTCTGGCATATGTTAAGTGTTGGGCACCTACATTGCACTGTATGCTGATGTTAAACAATGCTAAAAGAGGGGTTCTGCTGGCAGTCTGGCCACTGACTTTAATGAAATAGCTAATTTGTTCATTTTAATTATGAGTTGAGGCAAAGCAAGAGCATAAATGTTAAAATATCATTTCAAGCCAGTAGAGAGAAAAGTTGACATTTACCTAAAACAAGGACTAGATTGCTGAGAATGAAGGAGAGAGATAATGAGCAAATGCAAAAGAAAATAGGAATGAAAAGGTGAGAAAATCTGAAAGCTGACAAGACATGAGAAGGACATGACCTGGAGGCAGAGATGGCTGGAAAAGCCTTCAAGCAGAGAGAAGATGAGAAGTTTTGTGAAAAGGTTTCATGTACTTCTTTAGTTAGGGAGGAAGAGTCTCAGTGCTGGAAAAAGGAGCATCTATTTCCTGCAGTTCTGAAACAAAGCACTGGATATCACACACACAACAGTATCTCTGGATTCTCTTCTGAATGGAATTATTTCTTCATTGGTAAAGCTAAACTTGATCAAGTTCCCACAGGAAGAGAAGCAGGCATGCAGATTGTCTTTTTTTTTTTTTAATAAATAAATCTATACTTGCACTGTGAGAGGCTAACAACTACAATGGGCTAACAACAATGTTAATGAAAAGGAGGTTTCTAAGAGAAGAAGAAAAATGGGATTACACAACCTTTCTGATAACAGAAGCAGAGCAGAATTACCAAAGCACTGCAATTACAAACTATTCCAGCATCAGAGTGCCTCCTCCTACACAGGTTGAGTTCTTCTTTTGCCTTATCCATTGATTAGGTGTGTGGACTTCACATTAATCATCTAAATTCCTTAAGCAAACTCGTGGCACTGCAATTTTTCCATTGGTATCATTGGGGGCCAAAATGCTGCTGTTAGTTTTGAAAAGAGGGTGTAAGAGTATTTACTGACTTTGCGGGGATGTTAGTCACTCATTCAGTGCTCCTTTAGCACTTGGATGGACATGGTGCAATGGGAAGGCTGACTGCATTTGAAGGTTGATCAATTCCTGCTTTATATACCTAGTGCTAGAGCCAGGTTTTCCAAGCTTTTTTGGGCAAATCGTTTCTGTCTTTATCAAGAAAACAAAATCTATGACCTGAATAATTGCAGTTAGCTGTGTCAATGCCTTTTCCCAAAAGCTGAGACGTCGAAATCACCTTAAAAGCTGGCACCGGGTGCTGTTGTTCCCTAGCCAGACTTTCATACGGGTCTGGGAATGTTGCTGTTAATCAGTATTCTCACCAGGAGATCCTGAATGGCATCTCAGGGAAATACAGAGCTGGAGGAAAGTTTCTTCAGAAGTAATTTCTCATGAGAACACATTTCCTCACAAAGGAAATTCCCTGTTTCTAGTAAATTTAGTAGCAATATTGTAAAAAGAGAATCCTTGCCTCACATTAACAAAATTTGTTCTTACTAATGCAGTAGAGATAAATTCCCCAAGATCTTACAGTCTAGAAGACTGCTTTGATCTTATATTGAAGATATATAATATCTGACAATTTTAGTGGTTTATTGTCTGTGTAATTAGCTGCAGTGAATGGATTGGGCCAAATTCTCAGCAGGTGTAAATGGACATCATTGGCAGCTTTGAAGCTGTGCATTATCTCCAGTTTCTGTCAGCTAAATATTTCAGTATCACTGAGATTATCATGTAGCGGTTTGAAATCTTGTTTGTGTGGGTCTAGCTAGGGAGCAGACAAAGAAACCTGGTCCTCACAGGTACTAGACAAAGGTACATGGTGAGGCAGATTGTCTCCTGTTCATAGCCTTTGTGTCCGCATTGCTTTTGAATGACCTTTATGATCTGCACAGATTTCCTATGTGCTCCCAGTCAATGCTGTGATTTCTCTAAGATGCATTTCCCTGTCTGTAAGATGAGGATAGTAATTGAGCACTGAATTTCTCCTCACACAAGTGATGCAAGGAGAAATCCATTGATGCGAGGCTTTTAGGTAATAGAGTAATGGTGGCTCTAAGCATCACAAATACCTGAGTCTAGTCCTGCAGAGGGATGCACTTTTATATTTATATGGAGATAAGAGCCATGTTTTTCTATCTGCTACCAAACAATTTGATGTTCTGTGTTGAAAAAACACAAGACAGGAAAATAAATATCCTAATTACAGTTCCAGAGAAGAATCGTGTGGAAATAAAAAACGGAAAATTGGAAAGTGCTGTTTTAACTTCTGTTGTCATTTGCTCTGCCAAGCTATGGGAAGGTTCTGAAAAATAAAAGTGCTGTTTTGTGGCTCCTGCTCTCCCTCTGAAATCATACCCTCTCTTTTCTTCTAAAGCATCATGACAGTATGTCAGTTAATAGTGTTCTTATATAGAAATAAATTCTCCCTCTGTTGTCATGTCCCCCAAACTCAGCTCCAGGTCAGGCCTGGAGCTCCTGTCCCATTCCTTAACCACACAAGTTGTGCTAGAATGGATTTAATGACATATTCATAATAGATGCTTTGGGCTAAATCCTAGATGTCTTTTCATTCATTCTCAATCTATGCTCATGCAAGCCCTAGTGAAACCAGCCATTTCCACCAAACCTAGACTTTGATTTACTAGACCTCAACACACACAGAGAATCAAGCATCTGCCTGAAATGAGGTTTGGGCCGGGCAGCAGGTAATAGGCTCTTTTTCCCATATACGAAGAAGCTGACACCCAGAGGAGTGCAGAGAGTTGCACAATGCCGCACAGTCACCCTGTACAGAGCGAGGAACATGGACCTATGGTGGCATCTCATGGAGAGCGCCTGGAGCTTTTGGCTTGTGTCATTGTAGAAGTGATTTTTACTGCAGACTTGCATGAGCTAGTGGCATTGGGGTTCAGCAGGACAACTGAATCCAGGAAAGTGAGAAGCATGGAAATAGCCGTGGACTCAGGAGAAAAGAGCAAGATAAATAGAGCATGAAGGCCAGAGTAACTGCGAGGTAGGAATAGAAGTTGGACGATGGCAGAGGATGTGATAACAGATGAGGCTGCTATAAGAAGCCTCAACTATTAGTAGTATATCAGTCTTCTGTTTTACTTAGCACTGTGCTGGAAAGTGTGATGAATTCAATCTTGTATAGCTTGTGGAAAGGCAGTTCTATGTACATTTGAAATGCAGAAGATGCCAAGATCTGGAGTGGATCTCAGCCCCTGTTTTATCTTGCACACCTGACATTTACTGTTGAAAGAAGCTTGCAGCAGGAAATGGAGTGCAGTTTATTTCACGTTTATATGAAAAGCATTCAATCATATGCCCTGCTGTTCATACAGTTGCTAAGAGGATGAGATTGATAGTAAGTGGTCTTATGAAGCTATCAAGCAGCTTCATATTCAGAGCTCAGATTTCTGCCTTTTCAATCTGCCCAAAACAGGCCTTTTGAGGACTTTCCAATCTGCCCAACAGGATTTTTCAATCTGCCAGAAATTATTACCCTTGCCAAGACATGATCTTCAGGGAAAAGCCTCAACCCCCTCCTTCCCCATCTCCTGTGTCTGACTCAGCAGGCCAAAAATACCACTTGCCATTCTCCCATAGACTTTTGACCTGTAACTCTTGCCTGTTGTTTAATGTGACTTTAGAGCAGGTTCAGCAAGGAGAAGCTCGGCAGCGCCTTGAGCACACACACTGGAGAACCAGGGCCAGCTCCAGTCACGCTACTTGGCCAATGTTAACCACCAGCTTCTTTGCTGGCTGAGTGACATTGCCAGGGGGTGTGAGGAGGTGTGAACCGTGACTGTCTAGCTATGCTGGCACCATGTCCTAAAAGCAGTGCGGTTATACAGCGAAATCTGTGTGCTGCAATCAGACAGCTTGCTGTGCTGATGGGGAAAAACTACTTAGCTTATGCAAAGCTCTGATTTGCAGGCAGGAGTCTGCAGATACTTGCAAAGATGTTTTGCCACTACAGTTTAGCAGTAGGGAAATAGATCTACTGTAGACATAAAATTAATCCCTGGAAAAAGTATTTTTAAATGGCAATTTTGCCTCCTGAACAGTGTGTCCTGAGCAGCCTTTTCAGGAGAATGGTGGGAAAGGTTGTTTGGGAGGTTAAGGTTAATGCCCCTCAGCTATCAGCACACACATGGATTCTCCAGTTGCACTTGGGGAGGCTGGGACCAGAAAACCTAGGAGCTGATGGAGCTCTGGCTCTTTTTGCCACTCACACCATTGACACAGAGGCAAAAGTCTCTGCAGTGTTTCCTCCGTGCAAGAAAAAAGCCTTAGTAAGAGTTATGTCTTCATGGCATGGTGCCTGTTGGAAACTCGGTTAGGGTCTGAGAGCCCACTTTAGTCTGCCAGTACAGTGGTAACTTCACTGAACACAATGAGCTTCTCCCAGTAATCCCCTAGAATTTGAACATTGCATGACAGGCTGTTATGTCCTCATGGGGAAAGTAAAACACAGGTGTTACCTGTATCTTTCTCTGTTGTCTTCAACAAAAAATGCAAAGAGGATTCAGCCAGAGTCTCCAGACAGCTGAAGAAGCTGCAGACACAGCTGAAGTGGACATTGATAAACATTTCCTGCAATTTTGACTGCATATTTTCTTCACCCAGCGCCAAATGGTTGATTGCACCAACCATCTCCCTCCTAGCCCCACGTCCTCAGCTCTTCATTCCTCCATCCACTTCCTCCTTCAGTCTCCCATACCTTTCCAGTCTGCTTTTCCCTCCCATCTACGTTAGATCCCCTGCATGACAACCATAACTGTCATAATCTTCACTCTCTTTGTGCATTCTGCCCCTACCATTGATCATTTCTCTCTTGCACATGTATATTATGAGACTTCAGAGGCAGCTTTCCCTTGTCTTGCCTGGTCCTTCAGGATGGTATTACTGAACCTGGCATTACTCTCTAAACTTACTAGTAAGCATAATTTTTCAACTCCTACCTCAGCAGCTTCAGTGGAATGTGGATTGTTAAGCAAAGCAACAGATCTCAGAGTGATGAGATGTGACACCATGCAGGTATAAAGGCAGCAGCACCATGACAATGCTAAGTTGTCATTTTGGATAGCCAAGAGCAACAGCACCACAGAAATTCTCACCCTAGGTATTATAGTAACCTTATTCAGTCAGTCAGACTGGCCTGTACTGAGCAACCCCCAGGAAAAATTGCTGTCCCAGAGCACTGCTGTATGATATTTAGGATATAGCAACCTGAATTTAGTTCATGCTAATACTAATCCATTCCTGGGCTTGTAACCGTATAACAATGCTGTGCTTCAGAGCAACCATCTGCAAACCGAGTGTAGTACTTACCGAATCACAGGCATGTTGTGAGGCTTCATCAATCAGTTGTGGTTTCAAAAGGATTCTCAACTCCTGGCCCAGAAGTGTAAATCATCATAATTTATGTAATTGTTAAAATTTTTTTATACAAGTCTTCATCCTATCTTTTCTCCTAACAAATGTACCCTGGGTCAGCTCTCAGTGGGTTACTCCTGATCTAAATGTGTATAATAGAGCCGAGAATCAAATCCTTAATTTTCAGCCAGAGGAAGGCTCTTAACACTATAGCCATTTATGAACCCTCTAAAATGGAAGCTTTTTCAAAGCTTTATTTGACTTCAACAGCAGGAAAATATGCACCTCACTTTCCTCAGCATCAATCCTTTTTAAAACATATTGTGTGTTTATAAGCTGTCTGGAGCACTGAAATTGATTGTAGAGCTGGGCGGTTTTTAAAGGTTCATTTTCCCTCCCTCCTCCAGTTTCAAACTAAGTGATATGAGGTGGTGAGAAATTCTCTCCATGAGATGGTTCTGCCTTTGCCCTGACTCTTGAGTTTCTCAGGAAAGGTTTTCGCTAGAGTATATATCCTGCTTGATCTCTACAAGTAAAACTATAATCTTCCTTTCAAAGAAACAGTTTAGCCTTGTGTGTATATACAGGTTGGAATTTATTTTGGAAAATAGCTGTAAGAGACTGGCACAGCTAAATGTAATTGGATTAGCTGGGGCTTAAGCTACTGCTATGGCCTTATTTCTATTTCAACACAGTCAGACACAGTAATAACAATATTTAGCATCAATTTCTTAATTACTAGTTAGTCTGACCACTGCGTGGTTTTGGTGAGATAAAGCTGACACTTCCAGCATGTCTGTGGGGAAGAGGGAAGATGCTGTTCCACTTGCTCCACAACAGATTGAGTTCCTTGGCCCTTGTGCATTCTAGAAAAACTCCAAAGCTGCACCCACAATTGGACTATTCAGGGATTATATTGGAGTGTTCAGGCCTTGGAACACTGGGGCAGGTTTGCAAGAGATGCGAGTGGAGTCAATGGCCATACACCAGGTGATGTCTGTTGTCATTTGTGAACAATACAGACTAAGGCTGCAGCTGGATAACCCGTTTGCCACAGACTTCTTTATGGTTTTGGTAAATCTCTCTATTCTGTACCTGAAAAATGGTACCTGCAGGAGGAAAATGCTGGTTGGAAAAAGTTTTTCAATTACTGAGAGGCGGTTGGGTCATAAATGATGAGAATAGAGGCCAGAAAAAAATATATGCTAGAACAAAATGCACTCTGAAAATTACGGAAGTATCTGAAGGTTGAGTGTATTCATGAGTCCTTACACAGGGAAAAAAATAGAAGGAGGTGTGGAAGAGCCCACTCAATCTCTTCCAAATAAAAAGGATGTGTATACATCAACCATTTAGTCAGGAGATACAAGCTAGGTCCTGCTGCTCAAGCAGTCAACAGAGAAGTAAGGTAAATCAGCACATTTTATTCAGCCTTATTTTAAATATCCCAAACAATATGAAGTCTTTTCTTCTGGACAGGACAATTTCAAATATTCATGATAGTTCCTATCTTCCCTTTACAGTGGCATTCCATTAGTAACAGTTGCAGCTTACTTCACTAGCCAGAAAGCCCCCTAAGCAATTAATTTCCTTCTTCGGTGGTGCTTGTAACAAAACACACGATTCCACAGGTTCATTCAGAAGTTGTTGCATCAAAACATAGTACCCATTGCTATAGGAAGATGTCTCTCCCAGCCCTCTGTATCTTTGCAGCTCAGTTACCTTTGGTGATGATGGAGGAGGATGTACCAGTACAAGGATCTTCCTTTCTACTTTGCCAGGATTCTCTTTGAAGACTCATTCAGCGGCAGTTTTGGTATACAAGGTAATGATCTAAAGTATGCATCAAATATTACATTGAGGCATCAGCTGCAGTAAATGCAAAAGTGCCAGTCACACTGTGAGCATTTGGTGATCTAGAAATAGATCTGGAAGTCACACTGGCTCAGGAGACTAAGGCGGAGTCAGTTCAGTAACAAATGCATCAATAATCAACACCTTTGCTGTATTAATTTCCTCAAGGCAGCCTGTTCCTCTATAATATGCCTTCAAGACGTGCATACATTACTGTCAGCAAGTGATGCTGTCCCCTTAGCTGGTCATGTTCAATGAAAGCGCTGTGCCTATATATAATTTCTGTGTTTGAGTGAAACATCTTTCAAATCCTTCGCAGCAGTTCTGGAAGAGACCTTTGGCTTGCACACTGAGAAGTGAATTCACCCCTTCTGCCATGCACAAGCTCTGCAGAATAAAAATGATACATGAATATAAAAATAGAACAGAAGAGACTATTTCGGTTGGACCAGATGCTCACATTCCTGCCACTTAGGTGGATTTAAGATTTGTGAATTCCCTGTAAAAAGAAATGAGTGTGGGGAAAAATACGAAGCGTAGGTCTGATCCTGTTATTCTTTCTCCCACATATGAGCTTGCTTCACACAAGCACCCTCTTCCTAAGTCAATGAGACTTTTCGTGCATGTTTTCTGTCACTGCTGATTACTTTCAAGAGGACTGTCATGTTGCAGGCACAAGGCGGATGGAGGCAAGAATTAAAGCACCAGTCCCCCTCTTCTACCACCTTCTGCTTAAACACTGCTTGAGGAAGGGAACGCTGTTGAATCATTTGAGACCCGCCTGAGTGTATCTGATAGAGGTTGCTCTCCTTGGAACATCAATGGGGAAAAGGTACAAAGAATAAAACAAGAGCTGCAAGGGGAAGGTTTCCTCCTCCATCGTTTTCCTGTGCTACTGCTCTAAGGACACTGGCATATTCATCTAGTAACCCGGTCTCAGCTTCCTCTCATGGTCAGCCAGATAAATCCATAGTCCACGACTGTGGAAATGCACATGGCTGGCAAAAGGAAAAGACATGAAGAGAGCTTGTGAAACTAAAGGGAGGTTTGGCTCTTTACGATACAGTCACTATTACTTGTGTTTATCTTTTCATCTTGGTAACATCCTGATCCAAAGGCCCTCAGAGCTGATAGATACAGCTATGGTAGGTTTGAGCCAGGCATTTTTAAACTAAACCAGTTCTTAAAATGGCAATGTTTACCACCGTGCTGCAGCTGCATTATGAAGGACAGTCTTCATTCATGGTCAGATCATTTCATGAATGAGTTTTGTAGACTTACAGGGAAGAATTTTTTGAGGGACCTCTGGTGAGCTATTCTTAATCCCTGAAATTGCAGTGTTTTTCTTATGCTCTGCCAGTCTTGCTGGCTGTTGGAATTATAGAATCCCAGACTGGTTTGGATTGGAAGGGACCTTAAAGACCATCAAGTTCCAACCCCCTGCCATGGGCAGGGACACCTTCCATTAGGACCAGGTTGCTCAAAGCCCCGTCCAATTTGTCCTTGACCACTGCCAGGGATGGAGAACTGCAACAGATCTGAGGCACTCCTCTCACGCAAACAGCACGGCTACAACCACTCCTTCTATGTGACCACCCTCCATGAGTAATTGCCTATTGTCACTTAAGAGACAGCATATTTCAGCACCCATCAGGTGCTGATACATATCTCCTGCTTTCCTTGGGCATGTGGCCCTGGAGAGGACAGTCCCTCACATGGTACTTCCATTGTAGTAATTAAAAGAAATCCCCCAAACAAGAGACACTTTACAGGGCAAATTGAGCCAGGGTTACACCTCTGCCTTGCTCTGTAGACAATAAGAGGAGCCTCTTCCTCTTATTGCCATGGCAGACATATGGGGAAGCCACACAGAGCTGTCTTGTTACACCCCTGCATGGGGGACAGTGGCTAAAAAATGGGGCTACCTTCTTGAAATTCAAAGTCTCCATGAGTGGCATGGAGAAACTGCACAGTTTGCTCTCCCTTGCAGCACAGGGCATGGGGAACATTGAAGGAAGCCTGGTCTGAAGAATTAAATGGGAGTGCTTTTCCTGCTCTAACAGCTCTGTTGAACTCCTCCTTCAAGAAGGATGAGAATTTTTGCTGAGTATGCAAACATTTTAGCTGTATTCAGGAAGAGAGAGGACAAGTGCTTGGGAGGAAGATCCATCATGGGTCACTAAACAGAGCAACTAACTGAGGCTGAGAAAAAACCCTGAATCAAAATAGTCTGAGGTTGGGAGAGTATTTAAGGAGCTGGAAAAAGAATCACACATACGTGTTCTGCTTATATTTCTCCCTCATGTCTGCTACAGACTCTGTGGAAGAGAGACTTTTGGCCTAAATGAACCTTGGCCCTGGACAAGAACTGCTTTTCTGGCCATACTCATGTCACTGTTTCAAGGGAAATAAAATAGTTTCCTCATAACCTTTGTAGAAAAACGAATAGGTTTATTCATTTTTCTGATATTATATATATATGTTTTTATACATGTATTATCAAGCCCTTCTTCTTTCTAGCTTTGTTCATGGGTTTTGGTTATTTTTCTGATTTGGAGGCTTTTTTCCATTATCTGCTTTGTTGTGACTCCCATGTGTTCAGCTGGAAGATGGCTCATGGGTTCAACCCCTTCTTGCACAGAGAGAGGCATTAGATCTCTCTCAAGGAGCACCTCTGACAGGTCAACAGGAGTGACTGGACAGGTCCACAGAAGCGACTCAGGAACCAGTTGCCTTGAAACTAGCTCTTGCCTTCGCTGCAGAGTGAATTCAAGGTAAAATGTGAGAGCTGCTATAACACAACAGCACCCACACGCTCTTACCTTGAACGTGGGAGACTTCTAACTCCTGTTGGCTTCTTGTGGAGAAAGTAGGTGAAACGTTGGGTTAGCACAGCTGCCAGCAGCCAGGGCAACCACTACGCAGCTCAGGGGTATCTTACAACCTGCTTACTCTTCCTCAAGCTAGACTAAACCAAGAGGAGCCAAGATGTATGTTGACACTTTGAGTTAACCCTCCTTTTGGTGACTAAAGAAGTTTCACTCCTTCAGTAGCCCCATCCACAACAGAATAAAAGATTTTACTTTTTTTTTACCTCACGGAGAAAACCTTTGGCCATGAAAGATCTTTTCAGCCATTTCCATCTATTTTAAAGACAGAGAAGCTTTTCACTCATCCTTTACCCCTCCAATCCTTTCCACGCCAGCTTTACAAAGAGGTATTTAATAGATTCTTCATCTTTACAATTTCCTTTTCTTTCAGTCATGCTATACACCCTGGGTCCCAATCCTACACTCAGGCTCACAATGAACCTTCTGCTCCTGGGTGCATGTGTCTCTGCCTCTCTCTTGAGTGATGCCAGCTCAGCCTGGCACTGCAGCAGAGCCATTGATCATGCTGTCCAATGTCAATCCTTCTCCCTGAAGTTTGCCTGACTGTTGTTGATGGAAGGATTGAACGACTTCTCTTTGGGCATTATTTGCTCTGTGGTTCAAACAGAGGCTTGCGCTGGTGAGTCTGGATGCGTAAAGAGTGGTCCTCAGACAGGTGAGTATTTTCTCAGCAACAAGGTCAGCAGAAAGGCAGGACGTAGATGTATATAGATGTTTAAAAACTGACTGTGATTTTTCTCTGAGCAACGTTGAAACCTTTGCAAGTACACAGAACTACAAATATTTCCTGTTCTACAACCCCAGCAAAATGCTAATACTCAGATTTTTCTCCAGCAAGCGCTACATCAATCTGCAGCCTGACACTGCAGCCTGATCAGAGGAAGGCAGCGGTGCCTGTACCATCCATGACAGTCACACACACTGTGCCCTTAAGTCTCACTGAGACCCCATCCTTTCCCAGCTGCCCCAGTTTTACCCCACACTAACCACCACTTTCCAGCTAAAGGTTAATTACTCCAGAGGATATTTCCATCCAGGCTGCTGCCCGCAGGTTGCAATCCCTGCCTGAGTGCTATTTTTAGCCCAGCTCCTTCGTTGCTATTGATCCCAGTCACCCTCTGTTAATTAGATAGACACAACATACACAGCATTTGCAACTCATTTATCAATTCCGTTCAGCACCTCCCTCCCCTGAGATGTAATTTGGAGCCCTCCTTGAATGATGATATTGATCCTTCCCAGCAACTTTGCTATAGGATTCTCTGTGTTGCAAACTATTTATAGATTCTTCTTCTTCTCCTGCTCTCCCTTGGGGAATCAGAAATGGGCAACGGTAACCAGACTTCTATTTTTAAGGAGGTGATCAAAACCAGATATTTCCTTTTTTCTCCTTCTTTTCCTCTCCTTTCCCCTGTTGCTGTTATGCACAGGCTTCCCCTGGCAGGCAAGACCTCCCTGCTCCATGCAGTGCTGTAATGGTTCTGGTAATGTTCAGGTGATGTGATGTGGAATTTGCCCTGGGTGAAATCTTGTTTGCTGAATTAATGAAATTAATTCCTCCTCCTCCCTGTGTCCAACAGTTTCACAAAGGGCTTTGTGACCTGTTTTGTCTGCTCAGCCTGAGGCACCCCTTTCAGAGGGCTTCAATCTTGGAGACTGCCTTCTCAACCCACGGATTCGATCCATTTGCAATGCACTGCAAATCTGTTTCCATCTCAGGAAGGGCATCCAAAGGCCTTGGACAATGTGTAGTCAGGAATGAGACAGACGGAGTTGATGTTAAGGATGGAGGGTGACAGTAACAAGCCCCAGGGTCCTAGAATTCGAGAAAGACCTAAAATGAGGGAACATCACCTGAGGCTCACAGGAGTGGAGTAAGGGTGAAAATCCCAGCTCCAACACAGGAGGAGGCCTACAGCTACCATGTTGACACCAGAAGGGACAGCCCTATCTTGGGACATACATGAAAGCAGCCCCAGGCTTCTGTGGTAGCACCTATGGCTGGAAATCCAGTGGTGAAGTGGGAGAGAGGAGAGCCAAGAGGAGCAGGGCAGGATGCAAGGGATGGCATGGGGTTCACCATGGACAGGGAGAAGCCATGGGCACTGCAGCCCCTGCCTCAGGGTGGTGGCTCAGAAGATATGGCGCTGGTGCCTCTGAGCCACTGGGAATGTGGCCCTGTGTGTGTGAACATGGGGCTGTGTGTATCTGTGCTAGGGGAGGTTACGCTGTGGCTGGGGAAGGGGCTGTGCGGTTGTGTGGGATGGGGGTGGCATGCGGAGGGCTGTGGTTGGTTGGGTGGTACATGTATGGCTGTGTGTTGTGTGGTGGGCTTTGGTGGGTGTGATGCTGTCCTGTGTTTGGCCAACGACTGTGGTAGGATGTGGTGCGTAGGGCTGTGTTTGGAGAGCTATGATGTGCGGGGCTGTGGTGTTTGGAGGTCAGTGTGCATGTGGCTGTGATGTGTGGAACTCTGAATACACTGAGCGGTGAGGGCATGATGAGAGGCTGTAGTGTGTGTGGCTATGTGAGTGCATGAGGGCTGTGGTGTGTGAAACTCATTGTGCGTAGGACTGCGCGTGCAGCTGTAGTGTGTGGAGCTGTGGTGTGTATGGCCATAGTGGTGTGGATCATAGAATCAACTAGGTTGAAAAAGACCTTTTAGATCATCAAGTCCAACTGTTACCCAAGCACTGCCAAATCCATCGCTAAACCACACTGCTAATAGCCTCATCGACATGGTCTTTGAACACTTACAGGATGGTGATTCCACCACTGCCCTCGGCAGCCTGTTCCAATGCCTGAGCACCCTCCTGGTGAGTAAATGTTTCCTAATGTCCAGTTTAAACCTCCCCTGGCACAGCTTGATGCTGCACATACATAAAAAGGATGTATGTGCATGCATGGAGCTGTGATGTGTGGCCATGATCTGTGTAGCCGTGGTTTGTGGGGCTGTAGTTTGTTTAGCAGTGGTGTGTGTGGCCATGGTCTATGGTGTGTATGGCCATGGTGTGTGTAGCTGCGGGACTGTGGTATGTACGGCCATGGGGTGTGTGGCCGTGGTCTGTCGTGCGTGTAACTGTGGTGTGTGTAACTGGTGTGTCTAACTGGTGTGTGTAGCTGTGGTGTGCGTGGCCATGGTCCATGGTGTATGTCACTGCAGTGTGTGTAGCCATGGTTTCCAGTGTGCAGCCATGGTCTGTGCTGTGTGTAACTGTGGTGTGTGTAATCACGGTCTCTGGTTTATGGCTGTGCTCTATGATGTATATCACTGCAGTGTGTGTGGCTGTGGTCACTGCAGTGTGTGCCCATGGTCCATGGTGTGTGTCACTGCGGTGTGTGTGCCCATGGCCCATGGTGTGTGTCACTGCGGTGTGTGTGCCCATGGTCCATGGTGTGTGTCACTGCGGTGTGTGTGCCCATGGCCCATGGTGTGTGTCACTGCGGTGTGTGTGCCCATGGCCCATGGTGTGTGTCACTGCGGTGTGTGTGCCCATGGCCCATGGTGTGTGTCACTGCGGTGTGTGTGCCCATGGTCCATGGTGTGTGTCACTGCGGTGTGTGTGCCCATGGTCCATGGTGTGTGTCACTGCGGTGTGTGTGCCCACGGTCCATGGTGTGTGTCACTGCGGTGTGTGTGCCCACGGTCCATGATGTGTGTCACTGCGGTGTGTGTGCCCACGGTCCATGATGTGTGTCACTGCGGTGTGTGTGCCCATGGTCCATGGTGTGTGTCACTGCGGTGTGTGTGCCCATGGTCCATGGTGTGTGTCACTGCGGTGTGTGTGCCCATGGTCCATGGTGTGTGTCACTGCGGTGTGTGTGCCCATGGTCCATGGTGTGTGTCACTGCGGTGTGTGTGCCCATGGTCCATGGTGTGTGTCACTGCGGTGTGTGTGCCCATGGTCCATGGTGTGTGTCACTGCGGTGTGTGTGCCCATGGTCCATGGTGTGTGTCACTGCGGTGTGTGTGCCCATGGTCCATGGTGTGTGTCACTGCGGTGTGTGTGCCCATGGTCCATGGTGTGTGTCACTGCGGTGTGTGTGCCCATGGTCCATGGTGTGTGTCACTGCGGTGTGTGTGCCCATGGTCCATGGTGTGTGTCACTGCGGTGTGTGGCCGCGCTCTGCGCTGCCCTCGGTCGATCCCCGCACGGTGCCGCGGTGCCTCTTCCCGCGAGCCGTGGCGGCGCTCCCTGAGGTGCATCCCCGCTCCGTCCCCGCCGCTCCCGCACCTGTCCCGTTGCCCCGCTCCGAGCCGTCCCTGCGGAGCCGCCACGGTCCCGCCCCGCCGCCGCCCGGCCCCGCTCCGTGGCCGGGGCGTGGCCAAGCAGGGGGGAGGCGGGAAAGCGCCGCGCCGGGGGCGCTCCGCGGCTTCTCCCAGGCGGGGCGGCACCGACGGGGTTAACGCGGTCCCCGCGGCGGCCGGGGCAGCTCCCGCCTCCCGCGCCGGAGCGCACACACTCACTCACACACACACACACACACACACAGAGACACGGGCAGGCGATGGCCGAGGGGCGCGGGCTCGGTTCTCCCCGAGATGATGTCAAGAGCTCGGGAGGAGGAGGAGGAGGAGGACGGCCGCTCTTTTTCTTAACGGCTTTGTTCTAAAATCATCCGAAATAAAGCAGCCCCAGCCCCGAGCGCAGGGGGAGCAGCCGCGAAAGTACCTTTTTTTTTTCTTTTTTTTTTTTTTTTCCTTTTCCCCCCTATTTTTTCCTCCTCATCTCTGCCTTTGTGTCCGCCTGAGGCCGAGCCCCCTCCTCGCTCTCTCCCCGGGAAAGCCGCCGGCTTTTTTCTCCTCTCCTTCCCGAAGCCCGAGGCCGGAGGCAGCGCCTGCCCCACCGCTGCCCCGGGCAGGTGCCTGGGCGGTCGCCGGCTCCTCGCTGCCCTCCCGCATCCCCATCACCCGCCCGCCGACCGGGGCGGCTCCGCGCCGCTCCTCCCGCGGGGCGCTGGCTCCTCGCCGGCAGGGCCACGCCGGCGGCCCGGCTCCCCCGCCTCCCGCCGGAGCGGCGGCGCGGCCGATCGCGCCCGGGGATGCTGCCCCCAACTCCCCGCCCGCCGCCTGACACCTCCGCCGCCGCCCTCACCGCACCGGACGCCGCTCCGCTGCCAGCACCGCGGCCACCTGCAGCAGCCCGGCTTCCCGCCGCACGCCTCGCACCGCGGCGGAAGGAATAAAGGGCTCAGCCCGTCCCGACCCGCCCGGCCGGCGCTCCCCCGAGGCAGCCGGGACCGGGGCGGGTCGGGGCCCCCGCGGGCCACCCCCGACGGACGGAGCCCGGGCTCCCGCAGCCCCTCATCCCTCTGCGCGGCCCCCCACGGATGGGAGCGCTGCCGCCGCCCGGCCCCTCTCGGCCCCGCTGCGCCTCCTGAAGAAACTTGGGACGGCGGCGGCCTCCGCGTCCCCGCCGCGCCCCGCCCGGGCTGCGAGGGACCCTTCCCGAGTCGACGCGCCAACTTCGCGGGGGGACCCGCCGGCCGCAGGACTCCAGCTCGGGGCTGCCGGTCCTTCACCGGCGGGGCGCTGCCCAGCGCCTCCTCTCCGCGGCGGGGACCCCCTGCCCCTGGCCGCGGTGCTGGGGAGGAGCGGGGGTGCCCTGGATGGCCCTGCGCGCTGGGACGGCTTGGTTTGGGCAGGTCCTGCGCAGAGTTTCCCGGCTCCAGGGCACTTGGTCCCGGCGCTCCAGCAGCCTCCTGTGCCTCTCCTCCTCCCAGGAACCCGAGCAGGCGGGCGGAGAGCGGCCGCCGCCGCCGCACAAGCTGCCCCGGAGCAGCGGCAGCGGCGGGCGCCGGCAGCCCCGCCGGCAGCTGCCCCTCTGCTGCGGCTGCTGCGGCCTGTCGGATCCCCGGGCGGCCAGGGGGGGACATGGTCCCCTCACTCGCCCCTTGCTGGCGGCCATGAAGAGGCAGAACGTGCGGACCCTGTCCCTCATCATCTGCACGTTCACCTACCTGCTGGTCGGGGCTGCTGTCTTTGATGCCCTGGAGTCCGACAACGAGATGCGGGAGGAGGAGAAACTCAAAGCCGAGGAGATCCGGCTCAAAGGAAAGTACAACATCACCAGCGAGGACTACCGGCAGCTGGAGTTGGTGATCATGCAGTCCGAACCACATCGGGCCGGCGTACAGTGGAAATTCGCCGGCTCTTTCTACTTTGCCATCACGGTCATCACGACCATCGGTGAGTGTCTGCCCTCGGGGAGGTTCTCTGGGGCCAGGGTGAGGGCTGGGGTGAAAGCCCCCCTGGTTGGAAGAAGGGGAGGGGAGCAGTAGGGCCGTGGCATGGGAAGAGTTCTGTGCTTGGATGAGTTTTTTGGCTTCCCTCCTGTGTTATGTAATTCATTGCTCTTCATGGGCACTTGTTGGATTTGGCGGTGTCCCATACCTCTAACTCTTATTAGAGATGGAGCCTGTGTCCCCCCACAGGGTGGGAATAGAGAGGACTGAGGCAGGCCTGGCTGGGGGCATTGGTGCTGGCCAGTTGGCTACCATCAGACTGTGGCTTGGGTGTCACAGAGGAGGGGGGAAGAGGCAGGGTGACACTCCTGGTATTCACCTCAGGAAGAAGGAGGCCCTGTTGCCATGCTTCTCCTTGCACCTTTGCTTAAAGAGATGTGGGGAAAACTCAGGTAAACAGCATTTGGGTGAAGATGGAAATGATGAGGGTACGGGAGCTGGATCAGCTGGGAGAGCCCTGTGTGTAGTCACGCATAGCCCTGCTTTCACAAACTTAGTTTTGGTCTTGGGCAGGGCTATGAAGGGATTCCCACAGATGTGGTCCCATCGCTGGGCCTCTCCTGGGCATTCCCAAGGTGTTCCTGAAGTTTTTATTGCAGCTGGAGAGTCGGCTGTGCCAACAGGTCACAGTCTGCGTCTACTCTTTGTGGGCACATGGTCTGACAGGCAGAATTATGTCTGCTGTCACATCCATGCTGCCCAGCTTCCCAGACATGCCACTTCTCAGGACAGTCAGGGGACAGTCAGTGGACACAGCCACAGGCTGTCATTTTGTACTGCTCTGCTTCCCGCAGCTAAAGCAGATCATTTCACACAAAGTTTGCTTCCCTGCCATGAAAATAAATACCAGGATAACAAGAGGCTGTGGTGTGCATGCAGAGCTGTGCCACAACTCCAGCTCTGGCTTGGTTCCTTCCTCAGTGGTTTTGTATCCATCGAGGATGGAAGCAGTTGGTAACGTTCTCCCAGCGCTTCTCAGTGTTCACCCCCTTACATCTCGGGAGATCTGGAAAGACCTCTCCAGCTCAGTGGCTGTTAGATAGTGCATTGTACGGAGCAGGACATGAAACACCAGCTCTCTTATTAGTACAGGACTCAGTCATTTTACTGTTTTGGGTTTGTTACAAGAAATTTGAACATTGTCACCTGAAGACACTGATAGCTTTCAGCAGAACATGCTATGGAATACCCTTTGAGCAGGGTCTACATACATTTGTACTTGATTGTATTATACCTGGATGATAAAAAATTTTCTTTGAAAGACAATCCGACAGTATTTGCCTATTTACCCATATGAAAAGAAGAATTTTAAAGGGAAAATTTCCTCTTCTTTTCTGTTATTAGATTATTATATAAAGCACACATACTAATAGGCTGTAGAATTGGAGTAGAATGTAACTTTGGCTGCTGACTTAGATTACCTACTGTTCATTATGATGTCAGAACTCCCCTTTCTCCTTTGGTCACTGATTCTCTCTTCCTCCATCAGTCTCTTGTCATGTATTTGTGCTGAGTGTGTAGTGGCCGGTCATGCCCCTCTGGATTTACGAGGCTTCCATGCACACGCCTGTGTACTCACGGTGCCTGCTACTCCCACCCAAGAGGTGGCTTCAACACTTTCTATGTTCTTAAGCTCAGTTGGTGACAGGTAGAGAGGGTAGTTTGCTGTTTTGATCATATTTTACTTGGAAACAAGCCCAACTTGCTTGGGAAGCTGAAGCATTTTCTCCTGCAAAGAACTGGGATTTGTTTAGGAAGCTCGGAGCACCTCAGCGTGCAGAGCATGGCGTGTGTTTCTGTAGGCGGAGGCGCTTTGGGATGTTAGAATTGTTTAAATTTAAGATGTGTATAGCAACAGGGAACCACTGGGAGGAAGAGTGATAATAAAGAATGGTGCGGAAAGACAGACGTTCCTTAATGATTGTTCATTTGGGAAACTCTGCTCCGGGAGGATCCATCTTTTGGAAGTTTATTAATAGTTACTATCTGCATCTTCTATTCTGTGTATCATCTCCTCGGTACTAAAGTAGCTTTGTGATGGTGTCTCATTGACTGGTAGTCTGTAAAAGTGAGCATGGGAGGTTGTTCTTTAATTTCTTCTTTATCCTAAAATAATCTGGTTCACAGAGGAGAAGAAATTACTTCCTATATTTAAGTTCTCTGGAAAATAAGAGATTTCTTTGTGATTCATAGGGCAGTGATCTTAAATGTTCATGTTAATCTTTTGTGAGTCCGAATTTTAATTTGTGTGTATGCTTTCATACAGATTTCCCTCTCCCTCTGCATCCTTCCAGACTTGGAGGAGCACAGGCAGTTGTGTGTGCACTTGTGAGCGTGCTGTAGGCAACCAGTGCTCCTGCAAAAGTGCGTCTAACTAACCATTGCAGGCTGATTTTTAAAACAGAGTGAATGAAACCCTTCGTTGCCTAATATAGAGTGGTACATCTGTCTCCACAAAGCTTCTCCTCAGAGAAGTGTGATAAGAATCAGTGGACCACAAGGTCTAGCAATGCGCGTATGACAGGCAGCAGACTAATTTATGTCTAACTTAATTGTTCTTCTTAATACTGCCGTGCTAGCAACATGTCTGAAGCGATTACCCTTTCATTGGATCGATTCAAACCGCTGTGGCTTTCATTGCACCGAAGGCATTTGTGACTGGCAGTGGCCACCGGTACCTGTTCGAGTCCGGGTGTTCGCGGCTGGGGTGGCCCGTGGTGCTGAAGGGACAGCTCCCGCTGCCGGCTCGGGCCGTGCCTCCTCAGGCATGCCCCGCTGCCCGACGGGGCTTGTGAAAACTCATTACTGAAGACCTGTTTGGAAGGGAGGATGGCAAACTGAAAGCATCCCGTGAGAGGCGAAGTGCTGAGATTTGGTCGGCTCTCACATCTCCTCTAACACATGGCTCTCCGGCACAAAAAAGCTGGAGAGGGACTTTTTACAAGGGCGTAATAGTAGTAGTGATAGGACAAGGAGGAATGGCTTTAAACTGACAGAGGGGAGATGTAGATTAGATATTAAGAAGAAGTTCTTCGCTATGAGGATGGTGAGGCTCTGGCATAGGTTGGCCAGGGAAGTTGTGGCTGCCCCATCCCTGGCAGTGTTCAAGGCAAGCTTGGGCAGAGCTTGGAGCAACCTGGTTTAGTGGAAGGTGTCCCTGCCCATGGCAGGGGTTTGGAACTGGATGAGTTTTAAGGTCCCTTCCAACCCAAACCATTCTACTATTCTGTTTTTTATTAGAGGGTGGTAGGGCATTGCTGCTGTTTTGACAAGCTGCCTACTAAACAAAGAAGCAACGGCTGATGAACTACATGGTTTTATCACCTGGGACACAACATTTTTTATCTACTCCCCAGATGCAATGCCGTTATTTTAAGTGACCCAATAAAAGCTATTAACAATCACAGCTGCTACAGCATTCAACATTTCTGATCTTAAAATCCATTAGCAGAAGAAAAATAGCCAGTTTCTGCACAGTTTTGGTCATGTTTGAATTCCGTGAAAGTTTGTAGGTGATCAAAATGAGCTAATAAGATGTACTTAGCTCTCACCAGTTGCTGAGTTTATTTTGGGATTGTTCTCCCTTCAGAGTTATGTAGTATAATTTCCTGTCCCTTTCCAGTTACACAATCATTTCCAGTTACACATCCAATACGATGACAGAGAGTAGTTTAATCAAGTTCTCCATCCAGCTGCTTATCTTTTATGAGATATGCTGTAGAATATGCTACAGAATTCATCAAGAGGCTGGACACGATGAGTGAAAACACCGACTTTTGAAAATAAAAGGTAATTCCTTGTATTCCTATTAAGTTTTAATGCCCTTTCCCACAGGTTTGTAAGAGTGAGTAAACTGCTTTGATGTAAGCAGGTGTCAACACTGTCAAAATGTGTTATTGGTATGGATATCGCTCATCATTTAGGCCTTAAAGGGTGATAGTCATACTTGATTTAACACTACCAAGCTCTAGTAAACACTGAATATTTCTGGAGGCTTGTGCAGAATGTAAAGAACTGAAAGCTGTTTATGTCACCCTAAAATGAACTGAAACAACAAACAGATTGAGGATTTTTATTTATTTATTTATTTCCTGAGAAGTGACTATAAGGGGAGCATAATTAAAGACTGTGTGTGCTGTGAATTCCTAGTCCCTTTTTCTAGAGTTTAGGCCTTTGTTTTCAGTTTCAAACCCACTACAAGCAGTGATTCAACTACCCTGGTGAACATAGACTAAATATTTTATCAGAATACAGTGCAATACTTGTAATGGTGAATGGAATATCCACCTATTAACAGCTGTTTGGCTACTGAATAGCTAAACACTCAGGATCTGTCTACATCCAGATGAGGAGATTACATACTTCTGGCAGACGGTGGCCTGACAGGGAGTTTGAACTTGCATTAATGAACTAGACAAGCACTTGCTCAAATCCATTTCAGGATTAAGTCCTCTATCCTTTCTTTAGCCTTCTGTAAAATGGGTGTAAATATACCAAGCTGGTAGTGTTGCAATGTCTCTAATTTTGTGTCGAAAAAGTGTTTTCACGTATGAATTATGTTGTCAGGCTTGCTCCTCCTTGGAGACCAGGCTCTGTTGTTTTTGAGTCTGCTCTTGGTTTTTGACGGATGCTTATGTTTAAAGGCAGTCAGTTGAAAAGCTTTGAATAGGGAATCATGGCAGATGGACAATTGGCAATGGAAAGAAAAAAAAGGAAGGCAACAAGACATGAAAAGGGAAAGATAAGAAAGAAGATACTAATACTTTGGTTAGTTTACTACTGCATTCATGACTTGCCACGACCATGAAGGTCATATCTCGTATAAAAAACTCCAAACAAGTACAGAGTAGATTAAAGCCACTCTTCTTAATAAATTCAGGTGAACGCAGAGAGCAAGATCTTCTGGTGATGCCAATGCTTGTAGATGCGCTGGAGTCACAAATCTATTCATTCACACCATCTGAAGCTTCACTGGGGAATATTGGATGATCAGGGCTTGAGTGTCTGTTGGTGGTATCTCCCAAGCAAGGAGGCAGTGAGCTTCCGTGATCTGCATCAAGATGAACTGTGCATACGATTTTGCTCACCTGCATAACTGAAATGTTCAGCAAGATCTTTTCACACTATATTCTTTGTCTCATGGAGATTAAAATAATAAATACTCAAAAGAGTGTTCTGCTAACACAGAAGGGACTAACACAGAAGGGACTTTGTGGCTACTTTTGTCACACCTCTGTAGAAACAGTTCTGGAGTTCTTGAAAACTGGTTTTGCAGTGATACCTCACATTCCTGCCAGAGGCATATTAGCAAGAGCTTTGTAAAAACCACTGATAAGCAAGGCAAAAATACAGCTCAGACTGATGCTTAACTGCAACTTCCCACTGCATGGCTTACTGGCACTGCAAATGCAATATCCAGTAAGGGTCTGAAGGCAGTTTTGGGGAAGCATCGAGAAACCTCTAGCCACTCATCTGGGTGATGGTGTCAGCAGCTTTCTGTAGTTTAACCAGGCTTGAGAAATAGGTGTCTTGTAGTTTTTTAGGACTTGTTGCTTTTTCATTTCTTCCTAACTAATTCATAACTTTAACTGAAGCAAGTGAGATTTAGATTAGGCTAAAGAGGAAACTCTTTCCAGCTGTCAGGATGGTTGTGTGCTGGGAGAGATTGCCTGAGGAGGTTGTGGAATCTCCATCATTGGAGCATTTTAAAAGGAGCTTAGACAAAAATCTGTCTGGAATGGTTGAGTTAGCGCTGCTTTATTTGCCTTTGGGGAGGAAGATGGACTGGCTGACCTCTTGAAGTCTTTATCAGCCGTATGTTCTGTGATTTTCTGAATCTTTCTTTTTCCACTTCTTGAGCTATAATAGTTCCTGGGCTTATTTTCTTGAGAAAGCAAGCCAAAGATCTTTGAAATTCCATTTTCTTCATGATATGGTCTTTGCTTATTGATTATTCTTTTATGCAGTAGAACCATTTATGTACCTTTGCAAGTGTCAGCATGGAAGTATCTGTGTTTACCCACTGTCAAGGCTACAAGTTAGAGGTGTCGGTGTGTCTCCTGGGAAAGAAGTGAACTGAAGAAGAAAATGATCCTGCCGATATAAGGATGGCAAGCAGAAACTTACAGAGCAGAATTGGGAGGGAGAGGAGGATTTCTAGACTAAGAATAAGGGAAGAATTTAGCTATTAGCTAGGGGCTTATGCGTACTTCAACTAAGAAGAATAAACCCACCTTGGCTTTCTCTGGGAACAGCATCAGAACGATGAGGCTTGATCTAAAGAAAAACTGATTAATGCAGAGCTTGCCTTTTGGACAGCATGTGTTTTGGCACAGAGGCTGCTGGTCTGGCACAAAGGAAAGACCAGAATGCTGTTGTCTTCCCTTGAAGGCAATTTGAGCTAAGGTGCTTAGTTCCTTCAATGCTGGAGTATATTCCTTCATAAATGCTGAAAGCTGTGCTCATGGCTTCGAGCTGGAGTTACACAGCACTTTGTATTCAGAATACTGTACTGACATTAGGTGATTCATCTTCACAACACCTCTGTGTAAAAATTACCCTCAATTTAGAGACAAGAAGATAAAATGACTTTCTGAAGATTCAAGTTGGGAACTATTTCTAATTGCCAAACAGCTGACTTCTCTCTCTTTCAGGCCACATGGCATTAGTTTACAGCCAGATTAAACAGTGAAGATGAACCAAAGGCAGAGGTCCATAATGAATACAAGGTGATGTTATCAAACTCCTGCAGTTTAGGTCTTCTGACATACAATAGTATTCAGAATCAGGAGCTTTATTACATGAAGGAGCATATACATTGCTGGGTTACTACTCTGTTACTACTATGTGTCAAAGGCCCTTTAGATTTTTAGGTACCCAGTTTCTATAGATTTTGCTGAAGATCCTTCACTGAATCTGGATGAAGGCCACATGGAATATCCCTTTCCCCTGTAAGAGATGCTAGCAAGGACACTTGCTGGTGATGCAGAACTAATCAGTAAGAGTCCTTGCTGCTTCTGAGTTGAACTAAGAGGTTACTATGGACTTGCTTCAGCTACTTGCTGTGTGTAACAGGCCTATTCACCTCTTTTTGGCTTGTGGATATTTCTGAGTGAAGCTACGGACTACCAAAATTTAATGCACGCAGATTGCTGTGATGCAAATTAATTTGAATTTATTTCCTTCTCTGGATTATAGTCCATGGAAGCTACTGACTTTAAAATGTATAGATAAGAATCCTTCCCCTGGGTTACTTGTTCCCTACCATGTGTCTCTGACTTGATGAGTGACATTTATATTGTTGGTGTTGTAGTGTGGCAGTTTCTTTGATTAAAGTGAGAGGGTCTATGGATGAGGAAAAAATCCCCCAGAAATTAAGGCCAGATCTAAAGCCTGTTGTAAATAATGAAGAGGGTATTTTGAATCGCAGCGGTTTTGGATCAGGTCATTATTTGACATGTATTCTACAATGCAAGTTGCTGTATTTTGCAGCAAACCAACTCCTGGAAAATACCTGTAAGAGCAGTTTTCAGATTTATTTTCTTTTGAATAATGAAGCAAACAGAATTTGTAGAGTTACAGTATGTGCTGACTTGGGCATTTATATGGATTTTCATTGTTTTTAATTGAAAGTGAGAGGCTAAACTACTTGCCTTCTGCGTACCTTAAACTTTGAGAAAAGAGTAATTCTGAGGAAGGATGCTGATGCTTTTTATTCCATTTATTTGTTTTAGTGGTGGTTGTTGGTTTGTTTTATTTTCTTTTGCTTTCTTTCATTGCTGCCAGACAGTTAACAACCTCTTCTGATCCACTGAGATGCCTTTTATATTTTTAGCGTGTAATGCACTCTTACTTCTTTTCGAATTTGGGGGAAGAATCTCCTAAATTTCTTAGCAGTTTTTTTCTCTATCTGGCCAATTGCCACAAGAGGCTTCTGTAGTCATTAGCTGGCTAAAAGGTTCAGTGTCCTTTTTAACTGCTTTCATTACAGAGATGATTAGGGCATGTCAGTGAAAGACATATCTCTATTAAGGACTCATGTATTTGTTACTTCTTAGGATGTCCTTTCAATTCCCTGCGCCAGCAAGAAAGAGCTTCAGAGCAAAGCAGACAAGTAGTGGGGTTAAAAGATCGGATTGTCTCCTTGCTCTCCTGTCACAGAAGAGGATCACTTCCTTTGCTAGCTGCATGAGCTTTTCCAGACAGGAACATTTCGCAGAGAGCTTTAGGGCACAGATTGATGAATGAAACCCGCAGCAGCTCTCTCTAATTGTAGAGTGCAGGAGATTAGCTGCGAGGAAATGCTTGTAGACTCCCAATTTAGGGATATTCTCGACATATTGAAGGGAAGGTAGAAATAAAAGAGATCTACTCCCAAGGCAGTTGGCACTGTCAGCAATTTCCGATTCATGCTACCATTAAGTCATTACTGAGATGTTTTGGGTGCAGATGGAATATTTTACTTCTTCCACCCTCTTTTCTTTTGATGTCCTCTAGAGAGGATGTCCTCCTCCTATGTTTAAACCATCACAGGCCATTGCTATGGGAACCGTATCAGAAATTAACTGTTGCACCAGACTTGTGCCCACCTGGAGTTTTGGAATGTCACTTTGCAGCATTTCACATCCATCTGGAACTTTTCAGGACCAAACACAGTAAGAAAAGGTGTCAAATACTCTTGTTTAAAAGGTATAGGCCTCTATTACTTGAACTAATGGACAGTTGCAATTAACTGTTAATAGTTTACACAGTTTGTTGAAACAGGTCTGACTTCACTCAGTGAAAACAGTGCTATTGGCAGTAATGACTTCTAAATACCTGCAGTCTGGTGCTTAGGTTAACTTTGCTCTGGGAACTAGGGAACCTGCAATATAAAAAATGCAGCAGGAAGGATGTGGAGCCCTGACCGTAAAGCTCTGCATGCAGGCTGTGTCTCATAAGATACTGCATCTGAAATGTCTTAAAAGTCTTACGAGACAAAGACGACTGAAGTTGCTATCACAACCTTGCATCAGAGAAACACCTCGTACTTGCAGAGGTGACTTGAAGTCTCAGGGCTATCCCACAATTTTTTCTGGCCTTTGGGAACTTCTTGGGCTTCCAGAGGTAGGCCAGAAGTTTTAGAAGAGTTCCTTACAGGATAAAGCATATAGTATTTTCTGCTAAGGACTAGAAACAGCAAAAGGATGTCCTTTCAGTATTACTGAGAATCGTGCGTATGTACTAGTCTGTCAAAAAACCTGGATTGCCCTAGGCTGCCAAAGAAGGAAAAGAAAAGCATATTTTGGGATGTGGAAGTCTGGGGACTGATATTTGGGGAGTGAGAGTCTCTCCCAACATCTGAAGGGATCTACTCACCATTACTCTGACACATCCTCCTTAATAGTCCCTGATCGACTAGTTTTCTCCTGGATACCAAATATGAGTTATTGTTGCAGTCTTTTTTTCCAGTATTACTTAAGTGTGTTAGAAATGAGATAAAGCTCATTTTAGGCAACTGATAGTTAAACCAGAGACGCTGTGTCTGTACCATCAGAAGCACCTTTAAATCCCAGTGATTTGACCTGAATTCTTCAGTTGACATTTCAACTGATAAATTAAGAATTTAGTGATCATCTCGAACTCTCTCCTTCAGTTTTTCTCCCGCTTTCCTGTTCCATGTGGGGATGAACATCCCAAGAAGAGGAAGGAGATGGAAGCTGTTCAGTCTATACTAATGCTCTATTATCTTTTGCATTCTTTTCTGGTATTTTTTGTCTGACAAACAAATAATTGATCATCCACTCTTTTGGCAGCAAAGGCTTTAGCTCATGATTTGCTCTTAAAACACATCCTGCTTTGTAGTAAAAGGCCTGCTATTTAAAGGGCACTTTTCAAAACAATTAGGGCTCTAGTAGCAATGTGTTTGCCTTAATGAGTGCACTCTGCCAGTCAGAGGAAACAGCAGAAGCTGATACCTACTGGTGTAGGCCAACAGAGGCAAATTAGCAGTGTTACAAGTCAGTTAGTGAATGTACTGCATATCCAAGAAGTTTCTTTTAATGCCTGAGAAGCACTAGGTGCGATTCAGAATGGCTTCATTTTTGTTTTCTTCCCTAATATCCACTCCTAATTATATTTTCATTTAGAAGCCTTCATATCACTCCAGTGCTTGTGATAGTTTAATGTGTATGGGTTGAATTCAGCTCTGGTTTGACTTGTTGTATGGGCACCAGAGATCATTTTTCCTAGAGCTTCAGTCTTACTTCATTGGTGTTGTGTGATGTTCGAAGTCTGTGTCCCTACAGTGCAGGCAGCTCAGCTACTGGCATTTTGGTAGGACATAGATTTCTTTTTAAGTATTTCAGGAGGTTTTTCTTTTCTCAGGATGGGCCACGGTAAAGGCTCATGATACTGAAGGGGTAGATGCATGGGATGTAAGCTTGGCTGTGAGTCTCTAGCGACAGGTATCCCTATAGAAGTTGCTGGCTCTTGAGCATATATGCTTTGATTTGGATGACTAGCTGAAACCTGACTTCAGGTTGGGTGATGAGCGCTCTGAAAAGAATCCAGCCTGCGGAACTTCTCAAATCTGATCAAAAACATGGTCTGCTCCTGAGGAACTTGGGTGAGGTGCTGTTAAACATCAGCAAGGAAGCATTAAGAGTGGCCACAGAGAAAAAAGATCTTTCTAGCAATGATAACAGTAAAACTGTGAAATACATTCGATGGGGAGGGGGTGGGCTCTTCTTTGCTAGGTCTTGAAAAACAGGATAGACAAACATCTGCCAAGGATGGCCCGTGTATAATGCCCTGCCTCGTGGCAAGGTATGGACTAGCCTCCTCCTGCCTTACTTTTAATGGTTCTGTACACACACACACAGAGGCCATTTGAAGTTTGTCTTGGATCTTGCTTGGTATCTAAGTAAGTTTATTTTGTCCTTTTTTTGCTGAAGGTTCCTGCTTCCCTGAGGGATTATCTGTGCATCCTACAATTTTGTCTCCAGCTGAATATCTGGATAAGAATCAAACCCCTTCTCTGAGCAGCAACTGTTCACTGTCAGCAGTGTCACCAGTTTTTTATGGCTGCTGTTTGAACAGCTCTACCAGTGGCTGTTGCAGGGAAAAATAAACATGCTGCCTATCTTTAAAAAAGGGACAGGAGAGAACATGGGGAGTTAATGCTCAGTCAACCTAAATTTGATACTCAGAAAGATATTTGACCAAGCTGTTAAACAATCAGCATGAAAGTTCCTTGGGGATAACAAGGGACAAGCTGGAACAAACACGAATTTTTTCTTGACTAACTCACGTTGCACTTCTTTGGATTGTTTTTTTCAGTAGATAACTGATAGTGGGGGAGCAAGAGATCATATCATTTATTACATGTGTGGCATTGTAATAGCATTGAGTTGCAGTAGAAAAATACAGCCTGGATTGAATTGCCACATGAGGATGCAAGGTCTGAATGCACACACGCTGTGGATTAGAGGTTGCACTGTGGCTGGGCTTATCGCGTGTATGAAAAACACACATACTGTGCAGGTGGTTGTAAATGGGGCAGAAAATGCAGACTCAGTTGCCCCCTGCTAAATCAGCCAAGCCACTGGATAATTTCACATAATAGGAGAAAAAACAATATTTATGATTAGTTCCCTGTCAAATTGGATGGACATAACACATACAAACCTACAAGGGTCTGTCTTGTGGTTGGTACTGTTGAATTTTCCCATTAATGGCTTGTCTGATAGAACAGAGAATGCACATATTAATTGTGAGAGGGGTGGCTAGTGCTTCAGAGGGCAGGAGCAGAATGCAAAGTGATTCTGATAAATTGGAGAAATGGTCTTAAATCAGTGTGATGAAATTCAATAAAGACAAGTGCAAAGTATTACACTGCAGAAGGAAACATCAAATGCACACACAGAGAAATGATACGAACTGACTCAATGCAAGTACTGCAACATCATGCTGGTAAAGTGGATTATAGTCTAAATATGAGTCCATGGTGTGAGATGTTCAAAGCAGGCAAATGTTGGATGTAAGCCACAGAAGGTAGCTGTTCTGGTTTGTTGGTATTGGTAAAGCTTCAGCTTGAAACCCGTCCAGTTTTGGGCACACACTGTTTTGAGAAAGGAAGAGAAAAATCAAAATGCTAAGAGACCTGCAGTCAGTGTGAAGTGGATAGATATGTTTAGTCTTGAAAAGAAATATTTGAAGGGAGGCCTAATAACAGTCTTTGAGTATGTGAAATGCTGTTGTAAAGAGAACAGTGATCAGTATTTTCTACTTATATATAAAAGGTTTACTTGTCAGCATGGCAGATGTAGGTTCATTGTCAGCAGTGAAAACAGCAGGAACATGATCTCTAAAGAACCTTCAAAGGGCCAGTAGTAGGATATTTATGTTAATGGGTTAGCCAGTTGTCCAACACACATGGGCTTGGTATATCCTTCATCCTGCCTCAGACCTGAGTGGACAAGGTTACCTGTTGAGGTCCCTCCAAGCCGTGTGTTCCTAGGGGTGGGTGTCTGATAGCTGCTATACAGGAGCTGACCGATGAGTTGAGTAACTTCCGAGTGATGGACTGAAGATCTAAGCATCCTGAAACAGGTCAAATAGATCATTGTGGCTTATCTCAGCCCTCAGCTTCTGGTAGCATACACTCTATGGGTGCTTCTGAGTACCATGCTAAGTGCACAGCAACATTTGCTATCTGGCAGTGGACTTCATCGTGGCCAAGGCTCAATTTGCCTTTAAGAGACCATTTCTAGAATGGGCATCAATATGCATCTTGCAACCGCTGATCATCCTGCTTTTTGGGTTACGAATTCTGTCATGCTGAAACAAAGAGGTTTCTCCTCTTTCCCTAAATCCCACGCATACAAACCAGCAATTTCCATAACACAGACAATCATCCAATCTGTTGTCTTGGCAGACACCAAAGCCTTTCTACTTTGGAGAAAGGAAATCTATCCCATAATACACCTGTGCAATATATGGCAATGGTGGCTTTGTTGCTAACCCCTGCAGCAATTAGTTTATGTCCTCAAGCATGGGATTTGATTATCCTTGTCATTATTTTAGCAACAAATGTTATTAGCAGCCATAAAATTGTCCATTAAAGTGAGAGGAATTACTTGCCTGCACCAAGGGGAGAACAGATAATTTACTACACAGATTTTAAGCCCAAATGCACTTTTTTCCAGAAGAGCCCTCTAAGCCTTTGTACAACTTCCATTTTTCTACTTTGAAACCTGCTTCCTCCATGGGCTTCAAGTCTGGGTCTTTAACCATAACAGTGAGGTAGCTACATGTGGTTTTTGGAAGAAACCTCAGAGACCATGACCATATATTTCTTCATGTTCCATTGCTTGCATGAATTCATCCCTGATTCTGCAAGTGCAGATGCCCAAACTTTGGTTGGGTTCCATAATTTCTTGACTTTAGTGCTGGTGCTGGCTTCATTTACAAACAGTCCTGGATGCCTGGGGCTGACTTGGCACGCACGGACTGACTGAACATCACTGGTTGAGTGTGGGTTGTTGATCTGGCAGGGTCATTTTTATAGGTTTTGCTTGATACTGCAATATTAGGTTTTTATGAGAGAAAGAGATAATATGTCACAGGGGCCAAGAAAAGATGCTGTGTCTGAGTGGGTGAGATCCAGGGTAGTGTCTGAAAAATTTCTTTGTCTTCACTGGGAGTAGCTGATTCATTCCCTTCCCACCACCCTGTTAATTCCTGTTCGTATATCAGTTCACCTTAAAGCTGCCTTTTTATTCCCATGGGGTATTGTGTTCCCACCCCCTTCCATCAACAGGGAGTGGGAGAAACCACCTACAGCTTTCTCAACAGACAATAGTGGTGGATCCTGACAGACTGAAACAGATTCTGTTCACAGTTGCTCTCTGTAAGTCCTGTGGAACTTGGTTGTTTCGGTGTATTCACTGGCTTTAAACTGAGATGAATGCATGCAGAATCTGGTCTGGAGAGCCTGTATTTTGAATGAAGCATCCCCTCCTACTCACCCAACAAATTCACACACGCACTGTGTAGCATCAGTATTAGCTCCTGTAGCAAACAGAAAATGTGCCAGTAGCCCGAGAGGAACAAAAAATGTTCTCAAACAGGGCTTAACAAAGTAAATAAACATCATATAACCAACAAATCAATACAGTTCCATATTAGCCATTACAGATATCTCTGGCTTTTTCTCCATCATACTGTGCACATTTCAGTTCTGTGGAAAATGTATAACCCAGAAGACCTCATTTCAGAACGTGGGGATGGTTTATTAAATGCAGGGTCTGGGATAGAACGGCTGACAGAAATTCCTATTAAATAACAGAAGTAGTTTTCTCCTTCCACCCCCCAAAAGATCATTAACTGAACCAAACAACTATATATCCAAAATGGATATATATTCGTAGATGTTGCAATATTATTCGAAACAACTCCTCAAAAGCTCTTTTTTCCTGAGTCATCTCCTCTGATTTAAAAAATCACTTCACAGGAACAAATATTAGAATCAGGACATCAAGAGCTTTCACCTTTCTGCTTTATAAGAGCTTTATATTCCTCAGTTGCTCTTCTGCTTGGAGGGAATCCTAAACGGACAAATGTCCTTATGCTTTCCAGTCTGTGCCTCCCTCATGGCCTTCTTGCTTTACTCTTCGTGTCTTCCAACACAATCAGTAATATTCAATCTATTCTTGTGAGCTTCTCTATTGAATTTGTTCAAGCTGAGCTGCTCTTGGCTGTTGAAGGAGTTCCGTCTTCACCTCTTCCTTTGAGAACTTGGTGTCTCTGTTGATCCAGGAAGCAAAAGTCAGGACTGCAGACTAAGCAATGGTTGGTGATCTTCTCAACCAGAAGACTGTGTCATCTCTGTCTCAGTCGAAGTTGTGTTAGATTTAAAGGGAGAAAATACTTCTGTGACCCAAAGACGTTCTTTGGTTGCTTGCCTAATACACATAATATTGTGTCTTTTGAATGGTGACTTTTGCTTCCACTCACAGTGCAATGCTCTTTGCCAAGGGGAGGCTGGCAAGTTTTCCTGTGTAACACATTGGAGAAGAGGAAGAAGCTTGAGACATCTGTTGGGACAAAATGGACCATTGCTTGGAATCCCTCATTTGGGTGGTTTCGTCAAACAGAAGTGGCTGGTTTTGGTGGTCTTCAGTCTTCTAGTGTTATAGTTCTGTGAATCAGAAGGGGTGTGCATGCTCACTGAGTACTGGAGAGCCACAGGACCTGTGCTTCACTGTGCTTGCATTTCTGTTAGAAAGATCCTATTACCCAAAATGCAGATTGATAGATAATTTATTTTCTTTTGTGTGTAACCTTGTAGTGTCACATGAGCCAACCCTTTTACAAGTGTCCAAGGCCCTCTGGGAGGTCCACAGACTTTCATCCTGAAGGGAAGGCAGAAGGCTTTTGTCTCTTCTCTGGCTTCTCCTTCCCCTCCCAACTGCAGTGCTTGATGTCGGTCTTGCTGCTCCAAGTGCCTGCAGCGTGTGTGAGACCTGGGGGCCTGGGTTTCCTGTCTCTTTAATGGCATTCTGTGGGCTTATGTTCAGAGAGAGACAGAAAGATCAAAGGCTGTGCAAGTGCACTGCGCTTGATTTTCCTTACACCAATATGAATCGATTGACTTCACTGGGTTATGAGGGATTTACAGCTAGGGGAGAACAGATTTTGACCTAATGGCTCCAATAGAGGCTTTTCTTGGATGAGCAATGTAATTAGAGCACTGGAACAGACAGATTTCGTGACTCATCTGTGGGTCTGCAGTCTTTCTTTGCTTCTAGTAGGGTGTTCACTAATGTCACCACACTTTCATTTCACCCGTGGGCTGATCTAATGAAGGACCAAACTTTGCTTTAACGGAGATCTCTATTCAGCTGCGAAGCATCCTCCAATCTTCATGTCACCATACAAACTTTATTTACTGCAGAGAACCCTAGGAAGGGACCAGCAAGCTCATGGCCGGATGCTGCAGTAGTGGAAAATTCCCACTTTCTTCCTTTGCTGGAGTAAAGCAGGGGATTAAAAGAAATAGAAGAAGTGAGGTGAGGGCCAGGGAGAATTCATGATGGGATCCACTTATTAATCCTAAATATGGGTCTTAGCAAGGGTCAAAATGGTGGGGCACATGTGCCAGCACCAGCCTCCTCTATATATCCAGCTGGAAAGCAATATATGCATTTTGAAATCAGTAAAGCTCCTTTCTTAGAGTTGGTTGCAGATCTGGGGAAGAAATAGTTTTGTTAAAAGATACCAATTCATTGAGATTGCAAGGCATTAATTTGGGAAACTTTGTTGAGAACATTCCCTAAGTTTGGGGAAGAGGAGGCGATAATGGTCAGTATAAGAGGGATGAAGCATGTGTTTGGAACAAGGGGAGGTGAGCATAGTCACAGGGCTGGGGCTTGTCTCCTCCAGCTCTTTGGAGGCTATGCTGTGCACCAGGGCTTCATGGAGAGGTGGCAGCACTCAGGAGGAGGTGCAACTTTTGCTGCCAGTTCTCCTTCAGTCCTAGTGCAACAGGAATAGGAATTATGGCCAGCTGTTGCAGTTTGGCTGGTGGCCACAACCATGACAACAACAGTAGCAGGGTTGTGTCAGGGCTGAGTATATAGAAGCCCCTACCCTGCTGCTCACATAGTCCCACCTCTTTCTGACCCATCTCTTTCAGCTGAGCTTGAGCTGTGAGACCCCTTCAACACCAGGGCTGTTGCAGTGGCAGGCAGCAATGGCCTTGCTTTGGTCCATCACAGTAACAGGGAGACAGTAGACCCAGGAAGGGATAGGGAGGTAGTGTTCCAGTGACCTAGAGTTTAGCATGGGATGGGAGAGGTAAGGCAGAGCCACAATGTCTGACATCACTGAGGGTTCCTCTAAAAAGATTGTGGTTATTGATATAGGGAACCAAATAGAGGTGCCTACCTTACATGCGACCCTATCTTGTGTGCCTGTGTGCTGTCCTCTGAAGCCTTCAAGATGCCAGTGAGCATCTGTTCCAGAACCACAACTTACTGCACCTCTACCTCTGCAAGATTCCTAAGTGGGTTGCTGCTGGTGCGGTACTCAGCACAGATTGTAAGACCCACCTGGAAAGAAGGTGAATTGCTATGTGTGCTTCACCACTTGGCAGTGACAATAGCACAGCTATAGCTGCAATTGGATTTGATGTTGGTTTTCTTCTGATTTGCCACTCACTGAAACTTAGAGCCAGTCATGTTGATTGATCCTGTCCTTGGATGGAAGCCCTGCTGCACCGGGCTCTGCACCAGCATGAAACTCAGGGTAATATCAAAAAGTGCCTAGAAGACGATGGAACTGAAGTTCCACTCTCAAAAGTAGCTTTTGCACTTAGGAGGCTACTTTCCAAGCCAAGTAAAGCTTGTACCTGCCAAATACAGGTTTAGAAAACAGGTTGGTTGGGGTGTGAAGTTATTGAAGAACATGGGAAAAATCTGCCTTTCAGGACAGCGTGAAAAAAACAGGTAGCTCTGAGTTTTGTGGTAATCCACTTTTCAGCTACCTGTCACATAAATTGCACTTGCAAGGTTTTCTTTTCATTTTACTCCTGAGGATGTAAGTCACTATGTGAAGCATTAATGAAAGCTGCATAGGTGCTGGTCTGCTTGTAGAAGTTAAACCTGCTCTTTGTGCATGCTGACTCATGAGGTATCAACTCCTGGTGATACTCACAGGAGCTTTATGAATACAAAACACAGGAGTAAGTCACTGCCTTGGAGAAATTCCTGTTGATGTAAACAAGACACAAACGAATGCAACAAGTAATAGCACAGAAGAAGGAAAAACAATGAAAATAATAGCAATTATGTCTAATTGCTTTCAATTGCCACCATCACTGACTAGCTAGATGAAAGTTTTGTGGGTTAGTTCAGGGACATCTTTTGTGTCCAAGACATTGTGAGGAACAATGCCTGGAGATACTTTCTGAAGAAGCCAAAAAATGCTAGTCACCGCTGGCACAAATGGCGTTGCAGATGGGGAAGTGGGAGATGAGGAACGAGAGCTGGGAAAGATGGAGTGGGGCTGTGTGGTCATGAAAAACTTGGAAGATGTGGGAAAAAGAGAAGTCAATAGAGAGGGAAAGGTGAAGTTCTTAAGGTAACACGCTTCTCGAATGGAAATGTTGATCTTGGTGTCCTTTGATGTTTTTTCTCAAGGTGCCTGAGGATATCCCACCTGAATGGGATATCCTGCAGGTACAGAACATCACAGCTTATGCAGGTGTTGTTTAGAACAGTTACGACCTGATTGCCTTACCATGGGATACCAGTGGTAATGGGACTTGGCTGAGAGCTATCTTTGTGCCTTGCATGGTTGTGGGGATCTGGATGTGGGATGCACTGTCCTTTCTGAAAGCATCTGAAGCTGCATATTTTCTTTTTCAAGCCTCCAGAGATAAGCACTACCATATATTCCCAGGCTATGTGAACTGCACAGCTGTCTGTAATATTGTCTAATACAACATCAGAGGTTGACACAGCTCAGAAAGCTGCAACATAGGCAGGGTTGAAGCATCCCAGCACAGTATTGCCTGAACCTACAGCTTTTATGTGCTTTCTGCACTAGGTTTAGCATCCTAGCACCAGTCTGTCTAGTAGCATGGCTCTTTTAATGGTCACCAAGACTTTTCAGCAAACTTTGGGGTTAAAACTCTGGTGAGAGAGTTGTAATCTTCCCACTGTTCTGGCATGTGGAGGTATTTGACTGTAGAAAGAGTTTTACCTCAGCAGGATTAGACAATGTCCAAATAGAAATACCTATGGCATTAAAGCCAGGTCGTTGATCAATAACCTGCAATCCTAATTGTCCAAGCCCAGGTACTTCTTAATGACTTCAGCTGAATTTGTGGATGCCTTCCAGCTTTGGATGTCTTGAAAGAAGACTTCTAAGGAGGGAAGCCGCTATCGCAAATGTGTGGCAGATACACTGATGCTTCTGTTTTCAGCCTGGGGCAGGGCCATGTAAGCTCCTTCCTGGAGCCGTTTGCTAGGTTAAACCAGGCTCAGGGAGTACTAAATATTGTCATTACTACTTGTGTGACTGAAGAGAGCAAAATCACCTCAGGGAAGAAGGAACCGGCCAAATCCACTCTCCTGGCCTCATCGCCCTGAAGAAGAATTTGGATTGTGAGCAGCCCAGCTCCAAGCTGCCGTGATGTTCAGCTGCTGTCATTGTAATGCTGAGGCAGACGTGCTGCTTCCTCCCTGAATTGTGTATTTGGAGCACGTTTCAGTAGTGCTCTGAGTTAACATATTTTTTTTCCCCTTCCTCTACAGTGCCAGTCATTGCCTTTTCTTCATTTTTGTGATTAATTGCTCTAAATACTGCTCCTGGACTGCGGGAGTACAATTTCTGAGCTGTATTTCATTTGAACTTGCTATGCAAGTACAAGCGAACTTGGGGGTGTGCACACACCCACGTATTGCTAGGTAGAGATGGTTGCCAAAAGGACACCGAGTAAAAGAACAGTTAGTTCTTAAACAAGGGTATAATCTAATAAGCCAAAAAGGAGAAAATTACATACTGGAATCTTCAGTGCCTTTCCCCTTCCCCTCAGTTTCAGAATTTGCAGTTAGTACAACCCCTGACTAGAGCAGTGATTTAAATATATATAGGCATCTGTGCTTCTAAGAAAAGGAAGTGTGTCTGTTTGGGGAGCCGTGTGGAATGAGTTGGTGGATCTCAGTCCAACTTCTGGCAGGCAGGTTTTCACATCACTCAAAGCCACCCCCTCCAGGGCTCGTGCCAAGCTCTTCATCTCTTCCTCGTATGATCCCACCTGCCTTAGCACCTTCTGCAGAGACGGAGCGCTCCTCATGTTCGATTGTGGTCCTTCTGGGCTGGCGCTGGGATGCGCTGCTGGCCTTTCAGCCCTGCACATGGGGGCTTGGCTGTCTTCTTGCTCTCTCCTCCAGTGCAGTTGATCCTTTGCCCATTGATCCCCGTGATCCCCATGTGTTAGACACTTGTAGCCATCCCGTGACTGGTTTTGCCTGGCATGTGGCAGCATCTTTTCAGCATGCTGAAAAGAGGCCAACTGGAAAGCACCCTGCTGTGTTGTGTTAGGACTATGGCACATCCCCCGTCATAAGGTGGACATTCTGACATGCACCCCTCTTGGGTCCAGTGTGCCAGATGTATCAGGAACACGGATGTTGTCTGGGATGTGGTAGGACAGCATTTCTTCACATTTTCTATACTGTGACTGTGTTTCGTTACAGGCAAAAAGCTTCAGGACTTGGAACAAATTTAGCTGCTCAGATATTGGTTATTTCATGCTGCCTGGAGGTTACAATTTCCTTCTCAGCTCCTAGGTGGAAAATCCATGGCTTGCTGCTGCCCTCCTTCATCTGTTCTTAGGATGCCCATTGCCAGGGCCCTCAATCTGGTCTTGTTTATGTGCTGCCGTCCAAACCTCACTGTGCAGTTATTTCTCAGGAAGCTGTTGCTATGCCTGAGTGTATTTAGCTGGTTTAAGGATCCTCTTGTGCCCCTTGAAAAGCACAACAGTCCTTTCTGATGAAAGCAGCACTCTTCAGGCTGAGTGCTTTTACCTTGACTCAAAAACTTTAAAGGAAATGTTAATTGCTTTAGTAGTGGTATTGTTGGAAAAAGGCACCAATCTAGCTCAGAAAGATGAACCCTGATGCTGATAAGGGAGAGATCAATCTGTGCGAGCCTCTGAGAAGTCAGTAGTACCCAGAGCAAATTCAGAAGCGGAATGGAAATATCTCAGTGATTTGCTTCCTCGTTGCTTTTGTTTGGGGATGGTGGAGCTGACTGGCATCTCAGGGCTGTGTTAACTTCTGCACTGCTTTGTCACAGCCTCTGGGCTTCTTTGGTGTGCTGCCTGTGCTGCTTTTCCCTGTTACGGCAAGTGGCAAGCTGCAATGGTAATGAAAAGGGGAGAGGAAAAGAGAGATTCCTTAGGAATGCATTAGTTACAGGAGTCATGAAGGACATGGGCATGGTACTCACTCACCTCCACAGCTTGGAGATGCTGTGGATGGAACAGCACAATCAGATTTAATGTTCATTCAAGCCTTGGGGGATTGAATAGGTCAGGAAAAGGCCACACAGCTCTCGGCGCCTGTGTTCAGATTGGGGAATACAACCCCAAAAACATGAGAATGTCCCAGCAAGTTCCCTTTCCAGGCTCCATACATGCATACGTGGCCATATGGCCAAATCAACATGATCCTGTAGTTAATTGTGGTTCTAGATGTAGACAATGTGTCTCCATGTCTCAGGCTCTCTTTCTTTGGTGCTCAAGTGATCTAACTGGATGCCTCTGCTGTTCTGTTTACTATTTTCCTTGAATTTTTGAGCTCTTCCAGTTAAACAGTTGCAGTTTTGCATGTGTGCAGAAACTCTTTTAACATCTCAACACCTAACATGCATTTAGGCATCCCCTAGTAGAGATTACTTGAAGCAAGAGGAAGTAAGGAATGAGCACTTTCTACCTGTGTTAAAAATGATCCATTCTATAGAAAAGGATCCAGCAAGAGAGAGTAGAAGGGAAGGAGAATGTGATGCTGTAACATGGTGATCAGATGATGAGAAAATCTTTGACTTTGTTGGTGGTTTTTTGTTCCTTGCATTGACTCTGTATTCTTTATTTGAATAAAATACTTCAGCAGTCATGACAGCCACATCTCCCAAGCCCCTGAGACAAGGGTTTGAATTTTACTCTGTGAACTTGACACATAAAGCATATGCATTGCTATATCTCTGTTCTGGGTGCCCAGGGACCTTACTGCTTCTACCCTTAACTTGACTGTATCTCAGTTTCCTATAAATGAAATAGGTATAACAGTGTCTCCCTCTTCCCCTACATGTGCGGTCTACACTGAGAAAGAATCCTTGCCTTGTTTCTTAGTCCATTTGGGCAGTTCATGTTCTGTAGTTGCTTGGCTGGGGTTTTAAAAGAGACCTCATATCCCATGAACTAACGTGTTATTTCAATTTCTGTATGCACCTGTTATTGTTCTCCAAATTTCTGGATTACTTTTTCTTTCTTTAACAAATTCATGCTTATTCTCCCCAAAGAGGTTTTAATGGGCAGAGGGAATTAAGGTAGACAGCGTGTAAATTCCAGACACTTAGAAAGAGCAGCAACCTGAATTATCATCTCCAGTTATTGCTGTACTGTGTTACTGCTTATACTACAAAGTGCTTTGAGCTGTGAGGTTTGTAATAGTGCAGGTGATTGGTATCAGGTAGAATTAGAAATGCCCCATTGTGTGCTATGTGGTAGCAGTGGTCTTCTGCATGGTGGAAGCTCTCCTGTAACAGAGAAATGACCACTGCCTGATGTGGCCACAAACTGACTGTAAATGTCTTTTTAAACACTATCTCCAACTCATACTGCAGAACACTCAAAAAGATAGCCTATAATCAGTTACTGTTAGTGCTGGCTGTTAGGTCAGGAATAGAACAGCATAAAAAGCATCCTACTGGACAAATGGGAAAGGAAGGAACCTGTAGTTTGTAGAGTAGGAAAGAAATTAGCCTGAGCCAATCTTGGATAAAAGATAGTCTTATGCTCTGCAGACTTCTAGGCTACCAAATTGTTCCCTACTTGTTTTTCCTTGCTCTCACATTCACTGATAGATTCCCGCCCTTTGCATTACTCTTTTTATTTATTTTTTACTTTATCTCAAGCCATACCCCAGTTTCCACCCTTTTACTCTCTTTTTGATCCTTAGCCCATGTTATGTCTAGTTCATGGAATTTTCAACGGAGAGTATTTAATCCTAGTATAGGATAATGTTTTTTCCTGCCCCTGACTTCATAATCACAAGTAATGAAGACCATGGCAGTGTGGCTATAGTGCTGGGGCAGAATGTGGCTGCTTGGGTTTAACACCACAGTTGTGGTGGTGTTGGAGTGGGTTTCCCCTGGTTTTCAGATTGGTCTCTTTTTCTGAGATGGTCCTTCTTTGTACTTGTCAGTGCTCCAGAGAGGGCAAGTATTCAAGAGATGGATGGACTTGATCGTGACTTGGGTGAAATTCATGTTATCTCTGTGCTAATGGCTCAGTAAGATGCATAGAGAAGAGTAAGTCCAGTGGAGAGGGAAGGAAATAGTGTTATTGGAAGCTTGATAGTGGGATGCCCAGATTCAAGTTTTTCGTGAGTGGAGCTGTGTCCCTTACTCTAATGACAGCGTTTTTCAGCCTGAATTTCATCCTGCTTCTAAGAAATGCTGTATGCCAAAAGCAATGTATTCCCAAGCAGGGGGCAAGGGCTGGATTGACACTTTTAATAAAAAAAACCAGGAAAATTACTGTATGTTCAGTATCTGCCCTCATTGCTGCAAGGGAATCCAGCTGAGTGTCCTGTATGTCTCCCAGTGGAAGTAGCAACTGTCTCTACAGCTCCGAATTTAAGCAATCCCGGTGCAATCAGTTCTGTTCTTAACGTGAGTGGAGCTTCTTAATATGTCCCTGCAAACACAGTGGGAATGTCAGTAGTTCACCCTGAGATCTGCATCTCTTGGTAAAATCTAAGCAAGCAGAAGAGAGAAGAGTGAATGTCTCATTCAGCTTAAGTGATGGGGACAGGACTGTCCTCACAAATTCACTTCAGGTATGTGTTTTAGGCAGGAGAGTGACTGCTTCCCATATTGTGGAACAGTTGTTACTGCTGGACAGCCCCAGAGGGTAATCTTTTTGGCCACTTTTAAGCCAGGCAACACTGAAAGGAGCCAAAGAAAACTGTATGGTATTTTCAAAGCTGTGTATGCAGCCACAGGGACCCTTGGAAAGGCAGCTGGCGAGTGGGACCTGATGGGCAGATGAGGGGTCCCCCAGAACATACCCTGGGCTATTGAAGTAGGAACTTCATAACAAAAAGCTTCAGGGAGCCCAGTGTTGTGCTTCAGCCAATTTGAAATCATCTAATACATTTTCCAATATCCTGTGAGCAGAAATAATGTAACTGTAGTGCTTTTTCTTTTATCCCTGACATTCATCACAAAGACGAAAGCAATGATGTTGTGACTCAGCCAACCTGAACGAGCCTGACAGCTCGTCTCTCTGATGGGTTGGGACTGGGTTATGATACGGAGTCATTTACTCTTAGTTGGCTTTCAAGCAGTAAGGACTTCAGAAATGTCCCTGGTGAGGTAGGGATGAGGGCACTTAGCACAAGACGTTTCTTCTCTAACTGACAAAAAAAAAGCTGTAAGAAGCTCCCTGTTCCTGGTAGAAACGTAACATCGGCACAAAGAAGATGGAGTTGGAAAAATGCCTCATTCCAAAGTATGTTTATCCATGGTAAAGTGCTTCTATAAAAGGCATCTTGGGACTCCATGTTTATTCCCCCTCAATGACTTCTAGACTGGGTTTGCTTGATTTTCAAGTCAACAGTGGGTTGTTGTTTTTTTTTCCTACTGCCAACAGTAGAAGCTCAGCTGGGTTCTGGAAATCAAACAGTGCTTCTGCCTCATGACTGTCGCCTCCAGTAATATCCTGCAGTCAGCACATGGAAAACAGCTTTATTGGCAATACGTGAGCCAGTTTAGATACCAGTTCATTCTGCACCGCACTGACCCTATAGTGCTAACAGGGGTAAAGATGTGGTCCCTCTAAACAAACTCAGAAGACCTAACTGGGGGACATGCCACCTTGAGAAAGAAGGGGCTGCTTTTTACTTTGAGATAGTGGTAACTGTGGACTTCTACCCTTTTTTTCCCCCTGGTTCTCACACTCGTATTTAAAGTTCACTTTTCACTGTGGTGATGCATGTATGCCTGTTTTGTGGTGGTGAAGAAGAGAAATCCGTGTATGTACATATCTTCTCACTTTCTGGAGGGTCATATGGGTATTGCACTTCTACATTATAGAATCTGTAGGTTGGGATGTGCTATTTCCTGAAAGTTGCAGCTCTGAGGATGATTCCCAAAGGGGAATGTGCAATTTGGCATTAGATTTCCATTTGGATCTCTTGGATTTTGGGTGGGTGTCAGGGTCAGTTTGGGTTTTTCACAGTGTTACAAAGAGGGGAAGAAGGAGAATGATTTATGTGAGTTGTTTCTGATGCAGCTCTAAATCTATTTTGTGTTTCTGAGGGCTCTTGCTCCTAATTTAGCTTCCAATTTTGGTTCATGTGAGCTCTTTACGCAGAACCACATGGCTTAGGTTGGAAGGCACCTCTGTTGATCATCAGTCCAAGCCTCTCCTCAAAGCAGACCCAGTTCTGAATTAGGACAGCTTTGTCCAGTTGTGTTTTGATCATCTCCAAGGCAGATTTTTAACCAGCTGGAACTCACACAACTCTGTCCCTGTTTGGTGTGTATTGTAAAGATTTTTATCCTAAGGCTGAACTTGAGTTTTCCTCTCTGCAATGTGTGATCATTGCCTCTCATTTTGCTGTGCACCTCTGGGTATGCATCTCTCTCTTCTCTTGACCTGCCACTTATGCTCTTGTTAATGCAACTTGGTGTGACTGGCCCTTGTTCCTGCAAGGGCACATCTCTGACTCCTCTTCAGCTGCTTCTTGTCCACCAGGACCCCCGGATCATTTTCTGCTCTTTAACAAACCATGATGGTTTGCAGGCACCTCATCACTGTTTCCAGCACTTGCACTTCCAGAGGATCACAGCGGCAAGAGCAAGGAACCAGGAATCCATCCAGATGAATATAAGGGAGTTGGAGCACCTTCCGTATGAAGACAGGGTGAGAAAATTGGAACTGTTCAGCCTGGAGAAGAGAAGCTGCGTGAAGACCTCAGAGCAGCTTCCAGTATCTGAAGGAGGCTACAAGGGTACTGGAGAGGGACTCTTCATCAGGGACTGTAGTGACAGGACAAGGGGTGATGGGTTCAAACTGAAACAGGGGAAGTTCAGGTTGGACCTAAGGAAGAAGTTCTTTACTGTGAGGGTGCTGAGGCCCTGGCACAGGGTGCCCAGAGCAGCTGTGGCTGCCCCATCCCGGGCAGTGTTCAAGGCCAGGTTGGATGGGGCTTGGAGCAGCCTGCTCTAGTGGAAGGTGTCCCTGCCCATGGCAGGGGGTTGGAACTGGATATTTTAGGTCCTTTCCAACCCAAATCATCCTATGATTCTATGATTAGACCTTTAAGCCTGGAATACCTTCAGCGAGGGGTCTGTCACCGAGGAGCCGAGCAGAACTGCTTCCTTTTGTAGCTGGAGTGATGTTTTTTTCCTGCCTTAGTGTAAAGCTGCTAAAAAATTGCACAGTATCAGTTGTAACAGAGCGTTACAATTTGCAAACATGCTAAGCTGTTAGTGTGAGGCTGCACGCCGGAGCCTGCAGGTTCCTCCACTGCTTTCGGCTGAATCCTCGCAGATGTCAGATGGTTCCGAGAGTCTATATCCGTATTAAATGAAATCTTTGCTTTTTTGGGAAAGATCACTTTCCTCGACGGCTGTTCCACTGATGCACAGACCCAGTGTTTAGAGAGAGCTCCTAATTTTTAGCCTGCGTTTTGTGTTTCATCAATTCCTTCAGTTCTTGATAGTTTTACTGCATCAGGTAAAGTTTTTGCATCCTCTCAGTATTTACAGGCTGTTATAAAGTCCTCAGCACAGGTTATATTTAGTCAAACTATATATTTGACTGTTTTAATCTCCCCTTGTTACTCAGTTCTTTCCAACATTGACATGATTTCTCATGCCTTTATTGGATTTCCTTATCTCATACAATTAGTTATCCTGCCCTTCTGGGCCAGGGATTACTGTGGAGAAACACAGGCGAGATTTCACCTCTTGTTTTCACCAGAATATTCACCTCAATTATATTTCATCAGTGATTTTAGCTTTTAATTCTGCCTTCTCCGATGAAAATGTGAATGTAAGAGTGCTGCAACTGCGTCAGCAAGTACCGCATTGAACCGCGGTCTTCTGGAACCAAAAGCCACATCTGTTAACTGAGGCTGAAATGGAGGTGCCACACGCTGACCGACTGCCTTATTTCACTCTGCTCTTCAGAAATGTGACTTTTCCCAAGCTCAGCTTAGCTAACATCAAGGTCCTCCACAGTTAAAAGCCTAAAGTCAGACCAGCAAGTGGGATGAGGACAGGAGAATCACAGATTCACATTCCCCATTAATAAGGGGATGCTCAACATGTATTCCCATAGGCTTTTCTGAACAAGAGGTGTTCAATGAGCTATGTTTCATTGAGACATACAAACAGACTGCTTCAGTCCTCGGTGATAATACTGGTGGAGATGGCTGGGACAGGTGCTGAGTGACCAAGGGAGAAGATTTTGAGATTGATTAAGTCAGAAGCCATTCAAAATGCCTGAAGCTCTGAGAGATCACACAGGAGCTGGTGGCTGATGTGCCACCCACTTCAGCATCGCTACTGGTACTCACAGCAGTGCCTGCGACACCTTGGCTGGGCATCCAGCCCTCATGTGTGTGATGCCATACACAGGTACACATGGTAGCATCCAGGAGAAACACTGTTGTTGAGAGCATTGTTGCAGGGCCCAATATAGAATCATAGAATAGTTAGGGTTGGAAAGGACCTCAAGATAATACAGGTTTGCTCAGCCTTCATTTTTCTGTTTATTTTCAAGCCAGCTGATGAAATGCTGTGAAATAGATACCTGCGTTTCCAAAGTGAATTTCCAGGGGAAAAGGATGCTTATTTCTCAAACGAGAGGCAAAGGGGAGAGAAGGATGCTCTCCCTTCCTCTCCTACTTTCAGAGCTGAGGCAGCGAGATGGATTCAGCCCTGAAGTGGGGGGGCGAACTGCGGTTCCCGAGCTCCCCCCAGAGGCACGCCGGAACCCGCCGTCCTCCGCAGGGCTTCAAAGCCTCTTTTCCCTGTTTTTCCACCTCTTTTCCTTTTATTTCTTTCCCTCAAAAAATCTGTAGATAAGTAAAATATTTCAGATCTTTAGCACAAATGTGATTCCCCCGTCCGTTTCCTTTCCGTACGGATGGATTTTGTTTGTAGAATAGGCACCATCACTGTCTGCAGCCCCAGATACTCTCTGATCGATCAGTCTTGAAGCCTGTTGTGGATCTGGGGTAAGAATAACAAAAAACAAGTCCAGAAAAGGAAAGAAAACCGTCCAAGTTCAATATTAAACAATTTAAACTGCTTTATTTTTGGTGCTGGCTTTTTAGGAGAGACTTCAGGGTGACAGACATTTGCAGATGTCTGAGAGAGTACAAACACTTCTCATTATTTAGGCTGTCTGTTTTAGTACAAGCCATCACTGGAAACGGGGTATAGAAGGCAGAAGGGACACTTGTGCATAGTCCTTCGAAGGATGTGGCTGTACTTGGGTTTTGCCTCGTGGCATTTAGATGTCCCCATATTGGGTGTTCCTTTTGGCTCTGGGTTCCTGGCCAAACCAAACTCCCACTTTTAGGGAGTGCAGTCTCACGTCTCTAGGTAACGCTTGTTTCTGGCTGAGTTGTTAGGACTTCTGCAGGTTGGAGGGATGTGCTTGATGAAGCTGTGTTTTTCTTCTGATTGTGCTGGGGAATTTTGGATCAATTCCTCATGCCATCCCACTTCTCTCCCTTTCCTCCCCAAAAGGGTGGGTTATTGTGATAAAGAAAAATGAGCCACAGAGTATAGCAACATAAGTGTGGGGACTGTTTGTCAATCTTGTGCTGCGGAGGAGAGGGATGAGACAAGCAATAAACCAGTGTTTTGTAGTGGCTCTTCACACTACATGGGTTTCATGCAAGGGATTAAAGGAGGGGATGGTAATGCTTTGTCAGTACTCATCTCCCAAGCCTGTGTTGTGGTGTTTGGTTAACATTATGGTGACATTTCACAGAATCATAGAACCATTCAATGATTTAATGATTCTATTATGTGTTTCCAATCGATGTAGGAATTTTTTGTCCCTTTATGGCTTGAGTGCTGAAGACTGGAGCATATTTTTCAGCAACCACATTTGACGTCAGCTCAGCAACCATGATGAGTTGTGTCTTGGCGTCACTGCAGCTACTGGGCAGCAGCGTGATACCAGTGGACACCAGAGATGCTTAGGCACGTGTTACAGGAAAGCAGCTACCAGAGTAGATCTGGCCTGAAATTAGCTGCTCTGACATTTCTGACCAGCAAACCTGCCTCCTTCTCTGTAGCTATGAAGCTCAGGGGGGTTGGAATTGCAGTGCTTTTCTTTTTTTTCTTTAAATTTCAAAGTTTTTGGTAAATGATAAAAAATTAACAAGCTTTCAGGCAGTGATGTATAAACAAGAAATAAAGAGTTGGTGACTAAGTCCTCCGGATGCTATGAGTAGTAATGCTATGTTAGATTAAAAGAACAATGATTTGGACTTGATGATCTAAAAGGTCTTTTCCAACCTAGTTGATTCTGTGATTCTATGATACCATGTAAAAGCTTTTCACTGTGTGTAGATCTCATTCATAATAAAATGTTATGTTCAAAATATGCCATTTGTTAGCCGGTATCTGGTTAAATTTGACCTATGTTGTAGTGACTAGGAAACACCTAGAAACTGAAAAAACCCTGTACCTCATTGAATGTGTCAGTAAGTAAATTCAAATCATATTATGTTCTGGTTAATAGATGTTTAATAGGACAGGATAAGAAAATGCTGCTTTTATATGTTTCACTTCAAAGACTATAAAAAGCATAAAACATTGTGGATAATACACATGTATTTTGGGTAGGTGCACTCCTAACTCAAGGAGGTGTTAGTAGCAGCAGTCATGAGAAAATATGCACCAAAAGACTTCTTTTAAGAGTTTAGTGAAAACCATGTTCAAAATGACCAAAGAATTCCACAGGAATGATACAGAATTAGATCTCTGTTGATATTTTGTTAAGGTAATGATTTTTTTTTTACTTTCCAGACCAAAAGGTTTCAATAAAAGAAAGTGAAGTTGAAGAACAGCAGTGACATTCACATTCTGATGGAATTGACTCAAATAATCAATTCCCTTGTCTGAATCATTCAACTTTTCATCAACAGATTCATTTATCTTCTTTTTTTCCCCTTGATTTGACTATTCAGAAGTGCCACTACTTTATCATAATCACAAGAGAGCATTTTTAGTGTCTTCAGCAAAACAATATTTGGTGGAAAGAGGAAATGAAATAGTAAATCCTGGTGAAGACAAACAAAGGTGATTTTTTTCCTAGCAAAGGTGCTACTAAAATGTTAGGTGAAAATTATGAGATGTTTAAAATTGAACTTGCTGTTTGCTCTTTCAATTAGGAGCTCAGTCAGTCACGACCTAACTGCCACCCCACAGTATGAACCTGTCGCACGTATGGGATCCGTAGTCCTAGAAGTGCCTGCACTGACATAGAATCATAGAATAGAATCACGGTGTATCTGAAGTTGGAAGGGACCCATGAGGATTGAGTCCAAGTACCTGCTCCTTGCAGAACTATCTAAATCTAAAGCAGTATGACTCAGAGCATCATCCAGATGCTTCTTGAACTCTGACTCGGTGCTGTGACCGCTTCCCTGGTGAGCCTTTTCCAGTGACCAACCAGCTTCTCCATGGAGAACCTTTTCCTGATGTCCCAACCAAACGTCCCCTGTTGCAGCTTCATTCCATTTCCATGCATCCTATCGCTGGTCACCAGAGAGGAGACCAACACCTCCCTCCACTGCCCCCCTTAAAGGAGATGTAGACTGTGATGGGGTTGGCCCTCAGCCTTCTGTTCTCCAAGCTGAACAAACCAAGTGACATCAGCTGCTTCTCCTAAGTCTTGTCCTCGAGGCCTTTCACCGTGTTGGTCACTCTCCTCTGGATACACTCAAATAGTTTAATATCCTTCTTATACTGAGGCTTCTAGAACTGCACACAATACTTAAGGGGGCTTTTACACCAGTGCACTGTAAAATGGGACAGTCCCCTCCCTAGATCATCTAGCTGTGCTATGCTTCATGCACCTTAGATACACCAAAAGGGTATCCCTTTTGGCTGCCAGGGCACACTGTTGACTCATATTCAACTTGCCATCAACCCAGACTCCAGATCTCTTTCCATGGAGCTGCTCTCCAGCCTCTCTTCCCCCACTTTATATTTATAATTATCTGCTTCTAATACAAATATTTGATTAATTAATTGTTCTTTCTAGTCTTCATTTGCTGTTGCTATCTATACAGCTCAGGAAGCCACCCATCCCTTTCAGCTGCACCCCATGGTGTTCTCTCTTGGGACTGTAGGACTACTGAAGGGGCCTGGGGGCATCTAGAGCTGCTCTGTGCTGTGGGAAATCTACCCTGCCTATAACAGGAATCTCCTGTACCTGCAACAGAATTAAACTAGTGCTCAAAAGCTGGAAGGAGATGATTTCTCCCGACATGAGAAGTCAAAACTGCCAGAGTAGCCACACCATCGTTGTCCTGGCTTTATCCTTCTCTCTAGAAACATTTAGAGGGACAGACAAACCTCCCTGAAAGGTCAGTCTCTGACCTGACAACCTGGTTCCATGGGTAGATTTGGGGAAGAAATCCTCTTAGTTTTGCTCCTTCTTGCCTTTGTCTTGTTGGGTCATTCTGGGCAATCGGCTTAGATTTGCTGCCTCAGTTCCTTCCTCTAGCTGCAATGGTACCCACTGCCTGCATCTCTGAATCCTTGCTGAGGATTATTTAGTTAAAGTTGGTGCTGTTCTGTGGGAGTGAAGAAATACCTCCAAAAGTGCTAATTGTTCACCCAAGTGATGAAATGCTGTTGTGCACAATAATGCATTTCTTTTCTGGATGAATGGGGTAGTGGCAAATTAGCTAATGTTCAGAACAATTCACTCCAGGATTCTTCTTAGCTGGGTTTATCAGCCATTGAATTATCAGCCTGACATACTGTTACGTATTGCACAGTGAAGCCATCAATATGCATCAGCAAAGCCTCTATTAGCAAGACAGGATGGTATAATGCTCTAAGTTGCAGCCAAGTCCAATTGTCAAGTGAGAACATCTCTCCTGTTCGGTGGCCGCCAACCATTCCAATTGCATATCGATGGAATTCACTCCATTTAAGTGGCTTTGCCATCCCAGCTCTGGCTTCTGTTTCTCTGGTGGTGCTGCACAGCATGTTCAGAGGTTGTTTCAGCTTAATGGTGGGATCGATTGAAGATAGGGCTGGGGTTTGGACCAGTTGCTACCCCAACCATCATTTGCATGGGGTGGGAGTGCACGCGTGTTCTGTGGCCATTTCCCCCTAGACTTTCCTTCCTACACCCATCTCCCCCAGCTTTCAGTTTGCCTGAAAGAGCCAAAATTCACCCTGAAGAGCTCCGGTTTGGCTTCTGAGCAGATAAACCTGCACTGTCAGGCTTATCCGCACCAGCTATTTCAAGCCAATGTGAGATGACCCATGTGATGGGGATTCCTCCATCTCAACCCTCCCGTTGCTGGTACAAAAGAGGGATTAGGCCCACGTCTGATCCTCCCTGGTAATCTGAGTCCAGACATGATCTTTGTTTCCAATAACAGTTGCTGCAAAGACTTTAAGGATGTTGTCACAGCTACCCTCACAGGCAAAAGGAGCAGTTTGGCTGCTTCAGGCTGTGAAGATTTAATTGAGCTCTGAGGGAAGGCTCGAAGCTGAATTCAATCTTTTCTTGATGGAGAGCAAGGTCTGCCATAAAGAAATTCTCCTGATGCTTGCCTTGCTCGTGTACTGGCCATACTGACCCAGGACCAGCTCTGACCCAGTCCAAAGCGGGGTTTGTGCTCAGAAAACAGGCTCTTTGTCCTGCTGGAGTTACTTCTAATAAATAAAAGAACCCTATTTTCTTCTCTGTTCGGTGTGTAGAAAAGACATTTAGAGCAACTGAACTGTCATTTTGTTGTAATTGCTGTTATTCTGCAGCTAGAGATCATGAGATTTTCAGACTCTCAGCTGAAATGTCATAGCGAGATTGTTTCTTACAATTGTGTAAGAAGAAATAGTGTGTGTGAGAGACACGGGCCATGAAAAAGTAGATTATCTGTTTTGCTTAGTAATATAAGGATGACACATGTATTAGTGTTGGAGCAGACTGGAGATTTGTCATAGGACCTCATGGGTTTTACTCCTGAATAAACTCCTCAAACTCTAGCCTGTTTTGAGTCTCAGGCCGATTCTTCAGCTTCTTTACTGTGAGAGGTACCGGGTTGGTCCATCCCTTTAAGGATTGCATTTGGATATTCCTAAGGGACTAATCTTATGCTGGTTATTTGGAATTAATTCCCATCCATTTCTGCACAGTAAACACCTCTTAAATGGCTTTTTAACAATGCCTTCAGCCATGTGTTGCTGTTGGTAGGTTTGGCAAAGACATCCACAGCAGCCAGGAGTCCACTGCTGGAACATGGATTTGTGGGATCCTCTGGAGACGGACAAAGGCTTTACTCCTGAGCCTTGGAGACACTGTGACATCTTTAGGGATATGTCCAAAAGAACTTCCATGGAGGGGGATCTTCATGCAGAGCGTCATGAGCTGACTTGGGTTTGTCTGTGCTTTGTGAGCAGGAGCATTTGGGTTGTTCTACACAATAGTGTGGTTTTGTTTAGGATCTGATATTTGGTTTTTATTTAAAGAGGAAATAAATATTGAAAATGTTAAACCCCCCCCAACTCTGTCCTTCGAGCAGTTTGGCAAAACCACGAGGGGCAGATAGAATCATAGAATCAAGGAAGTTGGAAATGAACTTTAAGGTCATCAAGTCCAACCGTTACCTCAGGATTGCCAAGGCCACCACTAAACCATAAATGATGGTATGAGTAAGATATCTGGGTAAGGATCAGAACTACAGGATATTGGTGTGAATGAAACTCTTGGGAATTTTGAAGGTACTACTTTTGTTACTTGCTATAGAGAGATGCTTGCTGAGAGGATAGTTTTGCAATCACAATCTTTCCATCGATTTAACAGGAATTCAGAGAGGTCTCCTGGTATCAGTTTATGAACATACCCCAAACTTAAAGTCTCCTGAAGACTTTGTCTTGCTTTTTTTCAGAGAACCTCCTTTGTAACATGTCTGAAAACGCTTCCTTTCAGATATAACTAAGCTGATATAGCTAACTACACCAATGCTGTGGTGTCAGAAGTATTTAAACTAGAACAGAGTTATTACAGAATTCAACCTTGAACTACCTGAGATTACAGGAAAGCACCGAACTGGGCATGAATTACGGGGAAGTAGATGTGAGGTGAGTGATAGGTAATATTCTTGGAGGCTCTATGATTCCAGGAAAGAGGGAAATGTGAAATGGAAGGTGAGCTAAAATTAGAGGCCCTTCAGAGACACTAATAAATCTGAGGGGTGCTTATAAGTGCAAGGTTTGTGAGCAGCTTCCCATCTTTTGTGCAATTGAGGGATAATTCTTTCTGAATCAGTGCGTGATAACCCGGTTCTTACCTTGCACCATCATTTCCACAGGCACAAAAGGTGACATACGTCATAGAGGTGATGTGGTTTGGTGGTTCTGGACAAATGAAAGCAAGCATCATGGAGGCTACACTGAATTTTGCCCTGTGACTGTGGGATTTCATTGCACAGTTCTGGATCTTAATTCTTTTTCATTTATCTGACATGACAAAATTAATCTAAACCAGTCGTAGCCTCATCCATACCAAAACTTGAACCAAATCTAGCGCAAAAATGAACAGGCCAGTGCCTATCACTGAAGCTTGCGGATGCCTCTTCCCTTCTTACGCTGAAACAGCGCTGGGAAGGGATTACCTCTCCCGTAGCAGATCAGGGTCCTGTTATGCTGTTAATTCTTCCTGTTGACTTAGGTACCCCATCAAATCACTGCATGTAGCTTATTGCTGGAGCTAAGGCTCTCTGTGACCTTGGTGAGGTTAATCCTCATGTGTGCTACCCTGAAAGCAGAATCCAGTCCATATGTTCAGCCTTGCGTGTGGCTCCAGGAAGTGCCGTGGATGGGTTCAATATCAGAGTCATATCGCTGCCTCCTTGGGTAGGTGGAAGCTTGCCAGGGCTGCAGGGGAAAATATTAGCTTGTATTCATGAAAGCAAGGACATTCATGATTCTTTCTTCTCCCACCTAAGTTAGACACCTGGAGAACCTGAGGACTTATCTGTTTTGTTTTATGAGCAAAGAGAAAGACCGATTTTGATTCAAATGTCAGCTGACAGAATTACAGCCTTGCAATGCCTTGCATGCCCTTTTGTTTAAAAGAAGCATCTGCACAAGAGCTGGTACCTGCCAAAAAGCCAAGGTCTCAGACAGCAAAATTAAAGTGACTCTAACCAACTGGTAAACACAAAGCACAAGTGTGCCTGAACCTGCCTCAGAAAGTTCAACTTCTATTCAAGCTACAGGGTAGGGGCAACAGATTTCCCTAATCCTCTGATTTACCTATCAAATTGTTGTGCAAAGCCTGTGAGCCATGAGATGTGTCATTGTCCCTGGGAGGTGAAGGGATGGGAAGATTCAGGAATAGTTTAGTGGGAGATGATGGTATTTTCTCAAGAGTCAGAGGCTCATTTGGGTTTGCTGAGTAAACTGATGGGGTTGGTCTCAAGAGTCCTGGGTCAGTCTCAGGGGTCCTGTGTCCAGTTCTGGGTTCCTCAGTACGTGGGGGGCATGGACATACCAGAGAGAGACCAGTGAAGTATCACAAGGGTAATTAAGTTCCTGGATCATCTCTACCATGAGAAAAGGCTGGGAAAGTTGGGACTGCTTACCCTGAAGAAGAGAAGGCTCAAGGGGATCTTATTATTGTATATAAGTACCTGAAAAGAGAGTGCAAAGAGGATGGAGCCAGGCTGTTTTTCAGTGGTGCCCAGTGACAGGACCACAGGAGGGTGCATCTGAACATCAGGAAGCACTTTTTTACTGTGAGGGTAACCAAGTGCTGGCACAGGTTGCCCAGGGAGGTTTTGGAGTCTCCATCCTTGGACGTGTTCAAAAGCCATCCAGTCATGGTCCTGTGAGGATGGCTCTAGGTGGTCCTGCAGGGCAGGGAAGCAGGATGACCTTCAAAGGTTCCTTTTCACATCAACCATTCTGTGATTCTTTATAAAACTAAAGGCTCAGTTTACTGAATGCTGTGGCTCACCTGACCTTGTTCTGAAATGTGAGTGGCTCTTGGACTGTTCAGCCTGTATGACCATGCCAATATCTTTGAGAAGTCTCTAATAGAAGCTATCTTGTTTTCTAGAGCTCCACTTGGAAACATGAAACCCAGACTATGGGACAAGGATGTGCAGGCTGGTGTTGAGGTACAGGCTGTGTGAAGTGATGTTTCACTGTGCTTTGCTCCTATAAATGGGCTTTGATGGAGGGAGTTCCCTGTGTCTGGGGACAGCATCTCAGGTCTGGGTAGCAGCAATCCAAGGGGTGAAGCTACAAACTCTCAACCTCCATCCCAAGGGGGCCTGCTGGAAGCTTTGCAGCACATCTGACTCGCCTTATGAGCCACTGAAACACTGTGCAGTGACCCAGAAGGCCTAAATAATATCTGCAAGCCCACTGATGTCTCCTGGAGAGGTCTGAACTACCACCACCGTGTAGTGCAGCGGAATAATGGGAAATGAGTTTTGAAGGGAGGAAGGGCAACAGTAAAGACAAAAATCCCTTCTAGTTCAAGAGGTTAATATGGGCCAGGCCAGTGAAGCATTGCTGATGATAGAGGTGTGGATAGGCCATGAAAAATTCATAATATCCTGAGCTCCTGTCAGACTGCAGAATGTTGACCTTAATCCCTCAAGCCTGTCATGCCATTGCCAGGCTGTAGACACTGAGTTTTTGCAGAAGATTGGGTGCCGATGGTCAGTCTGCTTTCCCTGCAGCATTCTTCGAGGATCTGCTGATCTCTGTGTCCCACTCGGTGTCATCCCAAATATGGCTGGATGTCTGATCCATTTGCTCTGAAAAGGTAGAGCTAAGCCCTCACTGGAGGGTTGGCAGGAAGATGGGGGCTTGCTGTGGTTTAAGCCCAGCCAGCAACCCAGAACCATGCAGCCATTCACTGACTCCCCCCTCACCTTTCTCTGCCCACTCCCGGAGGGATGGGGAGGAGAATCAAAAAAATGTAATTCCCATGGGTTGAGATAAAAACAGTCCAGTAACTAAGGTATAACACAAATCACTGCTCCTGACACCAATAATAATAATGATAAAGGAAATAACAAGGGAAGAGAATACAACTGCTCACCACCCACCGAGCGACACCCAGCCCGACCCCAGCAGTGATCTAGCCCTTCTGGGTAACTGCCCCCAGCTTATACACTGGGCATGACGTGCTGTGGTATGGAATACCTCTTTGGTTAGTTTGGGTCAGGTGTCCTGTCTCTGCTTCCTCCTGGCTTCCCCTCCTCCCTGGCAGACCTGAGACTCACAAAGTCCTTGGTCAGACCAAACATTACTGAGCAGCAACTAAAAACATCGGTGTTATCAGCGTTGTTCCCAGGCCGAAAGTCAAAACCACAGCACTGCACCAGCTACTAAGAAGGAGAAAAATGACTGCTACTGCTGAACCCAGGACAGGGCTAAATGGTCTTTGATCTGATGCACTGAGCTGTGATCTTCACTGAAAACATGAGGAATACATCTCATCCTAAAAGGTTCTAGCTACCTCCTATCCCATATCAGAGGAGTGTCTTTGGCACAGCAGTGGCATTGTAACTGTTTAGCATTTCTTTTTCTGCACTGATGCTTTTTCATCTCCGTAAAGTTGTTGAGGATGCTTCTCTTTGTCTGGAGGAAGGGAAGGCTCACCAACTCTGCTCAATTAGATGAATAATAACCTAAGATGTTCAAAAGTTGTTCTGTGTGATACAGATTTAATACCTTATGCCTTGTCAAAGCCCTGGATGATGTGGCCAATGGGAAACAAAGAATCTTCCAACATCTCAGTCCCAAAGAGGAGAAACTGGTTGGAGGACCAGGCTAAAAATGAACTGTGTCTTCATCCTAGTTCTGATCCTGACTTGCCATGACAGTTGTGTAAGCATTCTCCTTACCCTCCAAAGCATCTCACTGCCTCACCAGTGTCAGAAGGTCTGATTGCCTCGTGTTTATAAGATGTTGGAAATACTCCAGTGAAAGGCTGAGTGCTATTTCACTCCTTTAACAGCCCACCATCTTGCATGAGCTGTAACCCCAGTGACAACCTTGTGTCACTCTCATTTTAAGCCTAACCTGATTTAAACTCACACAAAACCAGTGACAAGGAGAGTTGACCCCATACATACCTACTTAGATTTCCAGTTTAAAGACAGTGTAAGTAAAGAATAAAATCTGAGCAGGGTCTTCAGAGTTTGGCCCTTAGGGAGCCCTTTCCTTCCCCCATAGAATGAATGCAGTGGTAATGGGAGTCCTTTGTCTCACAACTCTGGTGCACCTCTTCAGGTGCTCTTGGAGACAAAGGTTGTTTCCACCTCTCTTGAGATGCAGCCCTCTCCACCATGCACTGTCTCTCCCATGCGTTATCGAGCCATGACAGAAAAAGCCAAATCCAGCTGATGCTTTGGGGTCCATCAGCTGGCAACTTACATTCATAAGCACTGAAAATGTGGTGGTCTTCAGGCACTAGCACTGGGAATTTTGTCCATGCAGAGGGGTAAATGGATTTTATCCCCTTAGCAGAGTGGTAAATGGATGCAAAGGGTACAACACAAGCCAATTGAGGTCTTGTTTGTGATCTCCAAGCCATAGTAGTGGTCAGGCAGCTGTTTGTCTAGTGAAAGATGGAGTAATTACTTGCAGGGTAAATCAAATAGATGCGAGATGTACAGCTGGAGTCTCCTAGCACATGCTGATTGAGTACTAGCTAATAAAAGCATAGATTGCATGGCTTCTGTTGAACTCACAGACCTCAAAGATTTTACTGCTGGAGGTCAGGGGAACACTTGGGTACATAAAATAGTAATAAACCAGAGCCTGAAAAGTTTTTTTGATTTGGTGGGGTAGTGAACAGCATGGAAAGACCAAGTATACCAAGTATCCCCCCTTCTTCCATATCTTTTTCTGTTCCTTCCATAGCTCTTTCTCCCTTCAGTTTTTGTGCTTTGCCCTAAGGAAGTACTGAGAGAAGCTGCACAGCATCACTTTAACTAAGATGAAGTCCCCAACTGTTGTTTTGTTGGTTTGGGTTTGTTTTTTTCCATTCTGCAGACACAAAATTTATGATGGCAGCAAATCAATGGTGGTAATATGCTCCCCAATTTATTGATCAATTCGTGCATAAAAACGAATGTGAAATGCAGCGTTCCTGCTGCTGACTGGTAGTTTTGTCACAAGGCAGCCAGAAACTATAGCTCTCCTACCCATAGAGGGGGTGACCCCTCCTACTGGCTTCATTCATGCGGAGTTGATCAGGCTTCTCTTAAACTTTGTGGGCTTCCAAGTGATGCATCACTTTCAAATTCATTTCCTGCTCGGGTTAATAAACAGTTGATTCATCTGCTTCTTCCTAGGTACAGGCTAGTTGCAATGACTCTGAATACTAGACTGCCAAGGTGAAAGGGAGGCAATCACGGACAATAACAGGCTGCAGAGGAGTTACTTGTTTGCATCAATCTTCACTCCAAAGCGATGTTCACATTGAATTGGAAAAGGTTTGGGAGGCAGGATGAGATGTGTGGAGAGGAATCCCTTTCCTCCTCCGAGTTTTAATTCATGAGTACCATTGAACTATTCCCACAAGCAAAGCTCTGTGAGCCAGAGTATTTCTGATATAGTGTCCCCTGTGAGGGCATCACTTCAAAGCAACTGAAAGACTATTCTGACTATGGAATTGAAGGTAATCCAGGATCTCATTTTGGAGAATTTATCCTTCTTTGCTCATGCTTTGCCTATAGAATAATTAGAGGGGGGAAGGCAATACAGAGACTGAGAAAGGGAGCCAAAATCAACATGGCATTGGAACAAATGGGGATTGTAAGGCTGCAGCACAGTAAGGAACACGTCATGGGCACATCACTGTTGTACCCCGCTGAAGTTGGCTGGGCACAGGTTTTGTTCCTAAGAACCAGGTTCTAGAAGAAAGGCACAGATCAGAGCAGTGGGAAAAACCTAGGTGTCTTGAAAGAGCTAAGCAATTCAGTATTATGTAGGAGGTGCATAGTCATGCTGTTTAGCGTTAAACCCAGCGGGACAAATGGAATAATAATGCAATTAAAATAAAGTGGTTTATTTTTGTGACTGAGCTCTTGACTTCACTATGCTTTGCTGAGTTCACTTCACAGTGTTTGCAAGTATATTGTGAGCCCCCAAGGATTTGGGAAAGCATCTTCTACTCTTCAAGGTCCAGTGATGATAAATCAGTTTATCATTGATCAATGATTTTCCAAATATAGTGTGTGGCTTCTCGAATAAAGCAGTTACAAAAGATCATGGACATGGGAGACCAACTGGGAATCAACCATTAAAAGTTAAGAGTCAAAGAAAATTGTTTCTAAATAACTTAAGATCTATCTGCCAATTGCAGATACATTTAAAGAATCAATACATTTAAAGAAAATCAGCATGGTTCCCACACGTTCTGCCAGCCAAAATGGGGTTATTCATAATAAATTCTATTTCTGATGAATAATTTGACTAGGGAGGACTGGAGAGAGGCCAATGTATCCATCTATTTAATATGAACTATGGGTGATCCAAAGAATTATAGACTTCTTTTATTTCAGTTGCTGAAAGAATAACTGTGAAATTAATTAAAAACAGGCAATAAAGCACCAGGATAAGTATAAGCATAAGCTGAAAATAGCGAAACTCTGTGGATTTTAAGGGTAAAATCCTGCATGCTTTCATTCATATTTTCTAGAGTCGGGATAAGAATTATTCCTTCTACTGGCATTTCTGTATCTACTAAGATCAGAACAAACAGAGATGGGAGCTTTCACTCCGTGTAGACAGAACTTAGCACATTGCCACCTAATCTTTGCTGGTATCTTTGAACACTGCAGCACTTGAATGCAAATAATAAATTATGTCTCTGATGTTAATAACCCCTCAGTTTTTTGTGCAAGATGAAGAGCAGAGCACATAAAGGAGAACTGGCAAATACAGTTAATTTAGATTTTCAAGATGTTTTTGGAAAAGTGCCTTGCAAGAAGCTATTAATGGGATTTGGTGGCTATAGAGGGAGACAGCAGGCAGAGACATAGCTTCATCAGTGGTGGAGAGGAGGGATAGAAAGAGGAGGGCTAAGAGTTCAATTCTCAGCATGGGAAGAGGTTAATAACAAGGTCTGCCCAGAATCAGGTTTGTTAAGACTAGTGAGGAATAAAAGCAACCCCATAAAGGCCTAATAAACCTCAAAAATTGCCAACATGAATTTCAATATAGCCAAGCACAAGGCAATGCGGCTTGAAAGGAATGATTTAAATGCTCTGTACATGCTGATGATTTCTGTACTCGTTTTAACCCTCCAGACCTTGGGACATCATAGCCAACAGCTGAAAGAGGAGATTTGACAATACGCAGTGGGGGCTTGCAGCGGTGAGAAGACTGCACAGCTGAGTTAAGGGATGGATGGAGGGAACTGTGGCTAATAATAATGATGTGGCTAATAATAATCTGATGAGCTAATGCTTCATCTGTACCACCTGCTGTATCCTGATCGCCCTTTTGTTGAGAAGAGGAATGGTAGAATCATAGGATCATTTAGGTTGGAAAAGACCTTTAAGATCATCGAGTCCAGCCATTACCCCAGCACTGCCAAGTCCACCATTAAAGCATGTCCCTAAGTGCCACATCTACACATCTTTTCAATACCACCAGGGACAGTGACTCAACCACTTCCGTGGGCAGCCTGTTCCAATGCTTGATAACTCTTTTGAGGAAGAAATTGTTCCTAATATCCAGTCTAAACCTTCCCTGGCACAGCTTGAGGCCATTTCCTCTTGTCCTATCCATTGTTGACTGGGAGAAGGGACCAACCCCACCCCACTAGAACCTCCTTTCAAGCAGTTGTAGAGAGCAGTAAGGTCCCCCCTGAGTCTCCTTTTATCCAGGCTAAACCCTCCCAGGTCCCTCAGCTGTTCCTCATCACACTTGTGCTCCAGACCCTTCACCAGCTTCATTGCCCATCTCTGGTTAGCAAGGATTGCTAATAAATGTTGGACAGTGATAGGTAGGGCAAATAGGAAAATAATGGAGCGATCAGCACTGTGTGGTTCCTCTGTACAGGAAACGTTCCTCAGAAGGAAAAGTGATAGGATTTAATCCATAGGTAAAGAAGATGAATAAGTTGGAACTGATGTACTTTATAGGGTTAATACTCATAGGAAAAAGCTCGTCTGCCACTCTCTGGTTTTGCTTTTTGTCTTTTGATCCGGTTTATGAAGTGATGAGTAGAGAGAAGTACAAAGAAAGCTAAAGGCAGTTTGTTTCAGAGGGGAGAAGTTTTCTGAGGCAGCATGACAACAGTTTGTGCACCTCAATGGGGAAAGTATTTCCTTATTTCATATAGGCTTATACGTGTATGGATCTATATGTTATTTTTAGTTAAGGATCTAGTACTTTAAGGATCTAATAGTTTAAGGATCTAGCAGTTTAAGGATCTAGTAGATCTAGTGCATACCGATGTCAAACTGGGAATGGAAAGGGATGTCACACTGTGCAAGTATCACCCTATTCATAAGCACTGCTACACAGAAAATCCCTCACACACAGCAGTGATTGCAATGTGGGTTATCTCCTTCCAAAGGAGATGCACGTGGTTCACATTTGATGGCAGTTTTTGGCTCTAGGTCAGGCTATCTAGAAGTTGCCTGTGCCCAGTGTGTGATGTCCCAGACCACTGTGAAAAGACTTGGGTAGGGGTGGGAGGCTTTGCCTGTGTATGGCACCCAGCAGTTTTGGTTCAGTCTCAAGCTCAGTTTTTGAGCTCATTTGAATCTCAGAAATGAAACATGGCTGTATGTAAGTTTATAACAGTGATCCAGAAATAGTAATCCTTAATCATGGGTAATTTCTAAAATTAATCAAACGCATTCTTTTCTTTCCAATTAATAATTCTCTTATTGCTAAGCACTGGTAATGATAAGGGCTTTCTAATGTCCCTACAGTATGTTTTTAAAAGGAATCAGTCTCTCCTTTTAATAAATTCCCTTTGGAAATGTTCAGTTTAATTGAAAACCTTAGAAAAAAAGATGGGTCTGGTCAAAGCAGTCACTGCTGTTCAGCCTTAATTACATCAAGATGTTTTTTGTCTGCAGATTTGATGTATGTGTGTGGATGTGTGGCTCAGACTCTTCCTTAGGCATGCCTTGATGAGCCTTAATGGCCATGTCAGTGATCCATGGATGATAGGGCATTTTGAAACTGCACCTTTCAATCTGTGCTACTGCACCTTTGAGGTGATTCTGAGGCAATCACAGGAACCAGCCAAGAAGCAGTGATTTTGTACCCATCATGGAGCATCCTAGAAACACCTTGGGTAGTGACTTTCATCCTACCCCTGGCCTTTGAAGAGGTTTGAAGGACTGTTCTAAACTGCAGGAATTTGAGCAAAATCAGAAAGCCAGGGGAGGTTGTATTGGACCACATTAGCCTGCACTGGTATTTCTTCGCTGATTTGGGATAAAGCTGCTGTAGCCCTGCTGAATAAACCTAAAAGTAAATGTATAAACATAGTCTGCCCTTGAGGCAATGTATGGACTTAGTGGAGGAACATCAAGAGGCATCTGGCTGGTGATGTCTGCCTTGAAGTGCTTGGACCCTAATTGGGGACATAACTGAGCTGGGCTAGAGATACACAGGCAGTAACACACGTGCAATACACGCACATGGCCTCACTGTCAGGAAAGTCATGTTTTCAGTGTGCCCTTCCACTCTTTCCTCCTCCTAGTCTAGGTGAGAAAAAGCAGTTTCCATAGAGCTGCAGCAAGGAAAGACTGAGGAAGGAAATTTTAATGAATATTACAAGGGCTCTAAATGCTGAAGGGCTGTCGAGTTAAAACACAGATGCTTTTGGCTCTGCAGATGGTATGGTAACTGCATTGTAAGAATGCTTGTGTGCACCAGTGTGCCAGCTGCCCTGCTGCACAAGGAGGCATGATTTCATGTGGTTCCCTGCTGATGTGCCCACAGGACAAGTTTGTGAGTGCTCAGTCCTATCTTCAGGAAGGCAGAGTTGCACTCAGAAGTTCCTGGCAGTTCAATTCTTACTTCTCCCATAGGATGCACCTGGAACAGAAGTTATTTTACCAACTTACTTTTTGTAAGTCAGAAGTAAGAAGGTGTGGATTTAACAGCAGAAGACCTTTACCCTTTTCAGGAATGTGTTTCACTTTGAAATGAGAGCTTGTCCCATTTGTTGTTCCATGCTGTACAGAGTGTGTAGAACACGGGACAGGCCATTCCTGGGCAGTGTCTTGTTCTTTCAGTCTTCTCACGGTTCTATACCCCTTGCCTTGGACTGTAGTCCCTGTGGTTCATGTGGGCTCTCCGCCTGGGTTTGCTCTCTTCCTACCCTCACCCTGCCTCTGATGAAGAGGACCTGTAACTATGCAGAGTTAATGGGACAATTTGACTGAAAATTACCCTCTACCTGATCTGGATGTCATGCAGGACCCAAAGTGGCCTTGTAGGATGCAAGAGTCAATTACACTCTTCATGGGAGCCATGAGTCAAGTAATGCATGTGGGTTTAGAATTGCAGAAGACACACATCTACTGACAAATTCATCTTATCCCATCCTCTAACATTCATTTTGTACATGCTTTCTTACAGAGAAACTGTTCAGCAAACATTATAGAGAGCTTTAATGTATTAAAATTAGGTTTAGATTAGCATCTGCCAACCTGGAAATCCAGGTGCTTTAGTTACCGTGAGTTGAGCTCTCTGGAGCTTGGAGACAACCATAAAGCTTCAGTGAACATCCTTAAATAGCTATTCTGCACGTATAAATGCTGCTCGTTGGAAATCAACTACCTCATTTCCAGAGCAAATGGCATGTATTGCTGTGTGTAACTCTCTCCTTCCCTGGGTATTAATTGCCCTATTCTTCTGCTGAAAAGCATGAACCAGGCCCCAGAGTGGCAGGTTTTGTATTACATATTCCTGTCTGGTCCAATTTTCCTTCTCCATTTAGTGGAAGGTGCAAGTGAGCAAAAGAGAAGAAGTGCAGTGTTGGAGAAGAAAGGGAAAGAAGCTGTGTATGGATGATTTAAAAAATAATAGTAAATGCTAGTCATTTGGAGGGAGACCTTTGATTCAGATGTTGAATTTATATTATTGAGGAGAAATAAAATGAGCTCTGAACACCCAACCTCTGCAACTGAAGTCTTTGGTGACACAGGGCTAGACATTGGCTCAGAAACTTATAGACACCTGATTAGCACCCTGGATTTTACATTTAGTGAGGCCCATAATGTATTTAAATGGGTATCTGCTTTTTAACAGCAGATGTAGGCAATATTAATATCCTTGAACAGCCAGTAAACTGGGGTGATGCTCACGGAATCACATTGTTGTGGAGGTTTGAGGGAATCTCTGGAGATTATCTAGTCCTGAGCTCAAACAGGGTTAGCTAGAGTGGGGTTGGTGAGGGCCACATCTGGCTGGGGATTGAATATCTCCAAGAAAGGAGACTCCACAGACTCTCTGAGCAACCTATTTTGATGGTGATCCCTCTCACAGTAAATGAGTTCCTTCTGTTTAAATGGCATTTCCTGTATGCCACTTTGTGCTTGTTGTCCTGTTAATGGGCACCACTGAGAAGAGTCTGGCTGTGTCTTCCTTATGTTCTCCTATCAGATATTTATGCACATGGAGAAGATCCTCTTGAGCGTCCTCTTCTTAAAGCTGAACAGTCCCAGCTATCTCAGCCTCTTCCTGTGTGACAGATATTCCCATCCCTTAATCATCTTCACGGCCCTTTGTTGGATTCACTCCAGTATGTCCATGTCTCTTTCGTACTGGAAAGCCCGGCACTGGATGCCTTGGCTGCAAGCACCATTCTTTGGAGAGCATCCACACTGTCCATTAGAAAATGATCAAGGGACGCAGGATCTGGACTCGTAGGTTCCAGCTCCCTGCTGTGACAGTGAGGCCAGATTTTCTAGCTGGGCTTGGAGATGATTCCCTTCTGTGGCTTTTCTTCCTTGCTGTAATGAAAACCTGGTTAGACTGATTATCAGAAGTGGAGAAGTTGATGAGTCACTGTCTTACAGAGCAGTGCAATTTTGTGTGGAGCTCTGCACTGATCTGCCTACCCATCTCGGGTGAAGATTTATTTATGGTGCTCTCCGAAGTGATACTGTAATATCCTTTTCTAACCCACATTCCCTCTGGTGCCTCCTCACTACGAGATTGTTGTTTGGCTTTCTTTTCCCCCCAAGTGTGTTAAATACAATTACAGCATATTGAGGGTGAAGGGAGCAGGATATTGTTAGGATTTTTATCATCAAATTACTTCTTTAAACAAACTGGAAGGCTCCGATCAACCATGTAGAGCACAGTGTACTGGTCCTGGCCTTGACGACTTCTCTCCTTTCAAAGCCCTAGCAAGATTCAGTGAGGATTCAGAGGTTACCCAAGGTAAAGGTAGAAAAAATATTGGTGTGAACATCTGTTCCTGGTGCTGGCTTTTTTACTTTCAGGGTGAGTTCAGAGGCAATAGATTTATCTCAGTGAAGCATCTCTTCTGCTTGGTAAGTCATGCTTCACTAATGTACTCATCTACCAGGAGGCTATTTTCAGTTTATGCCCATTCCAAAAATGAAAGCACATCTCCCCACTCCTCCCTTGCTCTGCCCTGGGAGGGCTTGAGGGGCTGATGGAGGCATCTGATGCCTGCAGGGAAATGTGGGTGCTTTGCCATCTTCTTCAGTGCAGCGTGAGAAGAGTGATCTGCTGGAGGTGTCTATGACAGGCAGAGCTTGCCAACCACTGCTTTTCCCTCCTCTGCTGAAGGTGTGAAGGTGGTCAGGTCACGTTTAATTTTGATATAAGATTAAAACGTGTTTAGAGGCAAATTTGGAGTGTTGCCTGGCAGGGGACCTGCATTGCCCTCAGCACTGCTAAGATTAGATTGCTAAGTGCAAGCAATGAAGTGGTACTTTCCCTGCTTCAGCAGAAGTCCAACTTCTCTCTACAATGAGCTGATTGATGCATTGTGTTGATGTTCCTTTCATGTCCTGAAATACTAAATTTGCCTTCTTTTGACTCATGCTGTCTTTCAGTCAATATACAGAGGTCTGATACTCAAAACATTAACCCAGAGGGGCAGCAGTGAAATGGTTAACAAGAAGGACAGGGGAGCATGGAGATGGAGATGGGACGAAGATGAAACAGAGATGAAAAGGGGGATTATCCGAGTTGCTTTGGTTTGCTGCAGGGGGATGAGTCACTGGTGATGGTGCCTAATGTGGATTTTGAGAGATGTGGGTCTCTTTCTGGGTGAGATTTCCAGTGGAAAATATGGTTTAAATGTGGGCTAATGTGCAACGATGCAATGGGGACAGTAAAGTACATATGCTAAACTGAACAGCTCTGCAGCCAGCCACCCAGTGAAAGGATTGATGGGCTATTTATTGCAGATTATATGACAGGGGAAGAAATCTGGCTCATCAGGGGCCAGGGAAATTAAATGTTATTCTCCTGTCACGGTAGGTGCTGAAATCAGTCTGTTACCTCCTGTTACCTCTTTTAATGAGCGTGCAGAGCAGCCTGTTGCTCAATGGATGAGGCCAGCTTTTTAGAGTTGTAGTTGACTAATTTTGAGGGCAGCAATAACATTTCTGGTTACGAATTTCAGAGCATAAAATGTTTTCTGCATAGATCAAGAAAGATGACATCCCTGCCAGGTTAAAATACTGATTGCCCATTATGGAAGTTTTTTGCATAAAGACAGCTACTTTGAACCATCAGATAATGGTGCTACTAGAAGCATGATACTGAAGCAGACCTGCTATGTGCAATATTTGACTTCCATAGGTTTCGGGAGAGGTCACCAGGTTTACAGCCATATAGGGGTTGACCCTGTCTTCATGCCATGCAATTCTGTGCCATTATGTGGGTACTGTGTCTCTACTTCCTTGCGGACATATGACAACATTTATTGAAGTCCAAAAACACATGTGGGGAATGTGTTAGCCAGGGCAAATTTAGTCCTGCGCTTAGCATCTGTCGTGGTTTAAGCCCAGGCCGTAAATCAGAACCACACAGTCTATTCCCCCCCACCTTTCTTCCCCCCGCTCCTGGAGGGATGGGAAGGAGAATTGAAAGAATGCCACTCCCATGGGTCGAGATAAGAACAGTTTAATAACTAAGGTATAACACAAATCACTACTGCTACCACCAGTAATAATAATGATAAAGGAAATAACAAGGGAAGAGAATACAATACCACCCGTCGATACACAGCCTGACCGAGCAGTGATCTAGCCCTTCTGGGTAACTGCCCCCACTTCTACATCCTGAGCATGACGTGCTGTGGTATGGAATACCTCTTTGGTTACTTTGGGTCAGGTGTCCTGTCTCTGCTTCCTCCCGGCTTCCCCTCCTCCCTGGCAGAGCATGAGACTGAGAAAGCCCTTGGTCAGACTAAACATTTGAGCAGTAACTAAAAGCATCGGTGTTATCAGTGCTGTTCCCAGGCCAAAAGTCAAAAACACAGTGCTGCAACAGCTACTAAGAAGGAGAAAAAATGACTGCTGCTGCTGAACCCAAGACAGCATCAGCAATACTGCTCCCATAACCCTTCTTAGCTCTTTAAGCCTGGTTATGGTAGAGGGTTTTGTGCCACTGGTGACTGATACAGTTGGCCCAACTTTTCTTAAATCAGGAAAAGGTATTTCCTGCTTTGAAAACAGTAATAATTTCTTTGCTCATCTGCCAACACCTGTCAGTGTGTGCCAGTCACAATTTACATGTCTTAATCCAAAGTATATCATGCTCTAATGCCTACCAAGCACCAGGGCTAAAGGGCATTAGATTATGCCTTTGGGGACCATTGCTATACATGATTAATAGTGATAGCATATACACGGTATGCCTTTATGGCTGTTAATACCAACATTTGGTAGATTTTGGCAAGTGCTAAGCATTGAAGGTTGCCTTACGGCTACCCTTTATGTGTTTTTTGGTGCAGACACATGCTAACAAGTACCTAAGCAGGCAGAGCAAGAGAGATGTAACTATTGCTTTTCCAGTGGAGGGACAGACTAGAAATCCAGGTGTACCCTATGACAAAATACAGCTAAGTTTTTAAGGGACTTTATGTGCAAACTGATTGCTTTTTACTGAAGAGAGATTTCTTCTGCTATAGAGAGCCTGGTGGGGTTCATTGCATTAGGCTTATAAAAATACTATTTATATATCAGCAAAGATTAAGGACCTCAGACTGTTCCTACTGAAGTGGCTGTGAGTTTACCAAACAAAGAGCACTCAGAATTATGAAACGACTTGGTAAATCTGAATGAGATCAGTGGTTGTTGTTGAGAGCAGTCTAAAGACCACCATAAACAAAGCAATCTGAATGCAAGCCGAGTAGATGGGACATGCTGCTTCATGCAAGTGGCAGTCATATGAAGTCAGGACACAGGCGAAAAGCAAGGATAACCAGCTTAGTAGAAAATGAAGCTGCAGCTGAGTGGAAGGAGATAGTCATGTGATTTAAATGCTAACAGAGCTGTCAGGTTGGGGTTCTGATCCTAACCCTGCCACCGTCTGGTAGGTTCCTTGGTTTGATATTGATGCTGTCCCCAGTGGAGCCTTGTTTCTGCTTCAGAGCTGCTGGCCATGTGGGGAGCAAAAGGTTTTGCTAAAGACTTCAAGCTCATTGCAAAACCAGTCAAGTCTTGTTTGAGAGAGGGATGCTGGCAGAAAGGTTGGTTCCTACAGTACCTATAGCTATATATGCACAGATGTGTGTATTTTTGTATTTATATAACTATGTTTGTATAGCTGTAAGGCTGCCATTCTGCTTCTGCTTATCACAGATTTGGAAGTGCTTTTTAGGAGGTGATAAGGCAGGTCAGAATGAAGCTATACCCTTGCCTTGTCCATCCTGGTCACAGGCCCTGGAGGGAAGATGAGGGGACCTGCACGAGGATCATCAGGCTTAAGTGAAAGCTGAGACTGTGTTGTAATACAAGGTGGTAACTTAGGTAGAGGAACCTGCTCACTGTGATCATCTAGCAGATTGGTGACCCTTTTGAAATACCCCTGCTATGTGGCAGACCCGTATTGGGAAAATATATCAAATTGCCTGCTCAAAAGGCAGTATTTGCCAGCAGGTTTTATGCCAAAGAGTCCGAGTCAGTGTTCTGCACATTGGGAGCTTCTGGATTTCTCTGGGCATCCCCAGTGACCAGTAAAGCCCAGCAGCAATGGAGCCAGCACTGGTCTTTGGAGATGGCCAGTCTTCCTGCCAGTGCTCACCAGCACCATGGAGGGGCTGAAACCTTTCACACAAGTCACTTGTGCTTGTCTTGTGCACATAGAAAGTTCTCTGGGACCACAGATTTTGCTGTGGAAAGTGGAAGGGAAAGGGAGGGACAGATGGGAAAGAAGGAGGCAGGTGGGAGAAGATAAATAGGTCAAATGCAGGATAGACTTGGAATGAGTGGTGGCCAAACCTGCTAGCCAGACCATGCCAGGAAGAAGCAGAGATCACGATGAGCCATCAAAACATACCTGGTATCCACTGCCAGTCATTTCTCCATGGAAAAGTAAAGAAAATAGGAGTCTAACTAACTTCATGTCATCCCAGGAGCCTCCAGCATAGCGTCATCAGCCAGAGCATGCTGTAGGGTGACCTTCACAGTGTACTGAGTCAGACTTTGTCCTCTCTTGTTTTGGAGCCCCTCTCTCAGATGGGCCTGAGATGATTAGACTGCCAAGAACCAGATTGTGAAGGGCTTGACAGGCCGTGACGGCCATGTCCTGCATGGCCAGGAGCAAAAATGAATGTGACATGGCTCTGCAACCGAAACACGAGAAAATACGAGTGGCACTGTCCCTAATTTGTCCGTCAGTCAGAGCTCTGGGGATGTGAGGAATGGGAGGTGACACCCCATGGCACAGCCAGCATCAGGGAGGAGGATGCTGCGTGCATATGCTCAGCGTTAGTGGGGCAATTATTTCCTACCAGTCCCCCTCCCACAGACATAGCAGAAAAGATCTGCCAATAAGCTGAATTAGCTGTTTGACAGCAAAACCCAGTGAAATAGGAAATCTGGCAAAGAACGAGTTTTCTGGAAATCAATTACCTAAAATTCAACCTCCGGCTGGGTAAGGGCCTGCAGATTCCAGTGCAGCGATTGCATTGCCTGATGGATTTCTTGTGTTGGGGATTGCTCTCCCCTCATTTTAATTATGGCAACTTTCTACAAATGCAGCAAGGAAACACCCTTTAAAGCCAAGTCAGGCCGCTCTTCTCCATGCGCCTTTCAAACACGGGCAATGAGGCTGTTGATCTTGCCACCTTGTTACATCCAGGGATCATAAAATGAGGCTCATGCTTAAGTGGATTATGTAGTTTTGCTCAGTGGCTTCACGTGGAGAGCAGAGACCATGAGCCAAGATTTCTGGTTCCCTGCACTGCGTGTTGGCAATGGCTGGGCTCTTCCACAGCGTGTGACATAGCCACCTGCTTCATTATGTGGTAGAAAGCTGGGGCTTCCTTTGAATGCACCTTCCTAGGGGCTTGTCCTGGATCCTTGCCACAGAGCTGGATTTCTTCCCTCTTTATTCCTTTCCTGTTTTCTTTATACGCTTCAGTCTTTAACTGCAGAATGCAACTGGAAAGATGCTATGTAGATGAACTTAGAGATTGCAGCTTGCATGCGGATCCCCCTGGGCTCTTGGCATCACCTCCAGCTATGCCGTAGGTGCAGGGAGATGAGTAGATGCCTTCATGTTACGATATAAAATATGCAACGCTGCATGCAAGCACAAGCATAGCGGGGAGAAGCAATCACCATAAAGAAAAAGAAGGAGATTGAAGGTGTTGCACCCTATTAAGAAAGATGAGTTCCCCACTCATAGCTTGATCTGCAGACCTTGTTATGCTGTTAAAAGATGGATTACCAGGAAATGCACACAAAGCAGTGAGAAGGCAATGCAAAATACTAGTGGAGGGTTAAACCTGGAGAGCTTGTCCAAGGAATGAGCAAAAGGGCTGTTGCTACCTAGGTGCAAAATTCTAATGGATGTAGAAACTGAATAAAGGGTGGAATGATTTGGCTTAGTCAAAGGGCGTAGCATTCAGCAGTAATGGGGGGGAATTATGCAAGGTTAAAATCCAGGTTGAGTATAGTACAAATTTGCAGTCAGAAGTGTTAGTATAGATGTGTGGCACTTGGCTAGCATTTTGTAACTAGATAGGTGCACAGAAGGGATAAGGGTGATCTGAAGGAAGCAATGGTATGAGAGCAAGTCTGCTGAGCATACCTCAGAATGAATGTGAAGCTGTGTTGTGAGGCCCCAAGAGGGTTTTCCCATTAATAATGCGAACTGAAGAGCTGGGAGAATCCAGTGGGATGGTTTCCCAAGCATCAATCCCAAGAAAGACTCTTACGGTGAAAATCACAAATCAGCAGGGTTTACTGGAACATTTTTATATCCACTGCTTGCTGTTCAGAGATCCCAGAACCATTTTGACTTGTTGATAGACAGGCACCGCTACTCCCAATTTATGGAGGCAGTAAAGAGAAGACTTTTAAGGCTACGACTGTCTAGCCACTTAGTTGGTTAGCAGCTGGCCTGAAAGAATTTACTATTTCCTATCATTTAGGTTTCTCTCTGAAGCATGCAATTTCTGAAGCTCATATCTTTAATCTTACTTTCCCCCTTTTCCAGTCGGTACTGGAGCCTGCTGTACCAAAATGCTTCTGAGAAGCTGTCTCTTGGAGGGAGGACAATCTCCAGCTGAATCACAAGGAAGATTGTACCTAGCAGATTTACATCACAAATTTTGAGGGGCTTTTAAATGTTTTCTAAAGTTATTTGAAGCTGTAGATGGTTCTTCAGACCCTCAGGAGGAATGTCTGAGGTCTTTTCAGCAATCATGCTGGCAGCTTCATCCAGGAAACAGCAGCTTTCTTGGCTTCTTACGGTACCTGTTGTTATACCCAGTGTGAAGGAGCGGCTATATTCTAAATTGACAGGAAGCCACAAAGTTCTTGTTTTCATTCATCCATGCACTGAACAGGAGGCAGCAAACAGCTGCTGCACCAGAATCCAAGGAGGAAGAGAATGGCAGCAAATCAGGGATTACAAATAAATCCCTCCTGACCAAGTAGCAGGATTTCCATGTGAACAAGTCAGAGACGTCTGTAATTGTTAAGGAGCCAGCCCCTAGCTAAGAAGTTGGTTTAGTGAAGTGCTCCAAAGAAATGTCCAGAGAATCACAACTGTTTGAAGTCTGCACATCTTGGAGCAGTTGTGAATTTGTTCTGAGACAGAGAAGTCCAGTGGTGACAAGAGACATCATTACGTTTTCTTTTCTTTCCTTGCTCATTTGATTTTCCTGTTTATTCTTAGCTACACATGCAAGACAGTAATTTTCCCAATCTCTTTAAAGCCGCAGGATCCAGATCTGCTCATTCTTCATTCTGTATTTATTTAATATGTGTGAGCAGAAGTTGGTTGATGAAACATGCTACTGAACTCAATGAGGCCATCACAGGAGAAAATGGGTTTATTTTTCTCCTTAATGACAATTCAGATCAGTAGGAAATGACTCCTGGAGGATTTTGCATTGAGATCATGGAGTTGCAAGCAGCTCTTTTTCCATAGTGCCCCTCAAAGCCTCAGCCTTGGTGCTAACGTGTCATATTCATATGCTTTGGTGCCTTTTGGTACTGATGATGTTACACAGTGAGATGCGTTTGGGACTTGGAACAAAGCAGCCAACATGGACTTGATGTTCAAAGATCCCATGTTGATTACTGAACCCATAAATGTCAATAGAAACGTGCTACGGAAGCACCTCACCTCTAAACCTGAACAAAAGCATGCTGCCATGCCCCCCCTTCCTTTCAATCTGTCTGCTGTGTTGATTGATGACAACAAAGAAGGTGGAATCTCTCTTATCTAAGGCCCATTTGTGATCACAGTGGTCTCCAGATTAGTACCTGGACAGAGTACCTCCAAGTCCATGAGCATGCAAAGTGCTAGCATGGTGTTGGTTCAAAGATAGGCTTTGACATGCAAACGGTTGGCAGTCCAGAGACCTGCTGCAGTGTGATGATTGGTGTCCTGACTAACAGACCAGGGGGTTAACCAGAAACACAAGATTAGGTTAAAGAAAAGCTTTGTAGTTTTAAGACTTCCAAGACTAGCCATTGAAGAGGATGTATAACACATAGTGGTATGTCCCCACATCTCTATATGACTATATCTGACACCCTTTACTGCTTAAATTACAGACTTCACAGGAGCAAATATCTTGCTCATCGAACAGCAAGATCTTCCTGTTGGAAATGGGATTTTTTCCTAATTGGTTAACATCAATTGCCTGTGCTTCCCGATAAACTAAATAACTGCGGTTGGGATCATCTTCATGGAAATTTCCATATGCCCCTTGCAGAGAAGCCAATAACCAGCTGTCAAGCAATGAACCTCAGCCCAAACCACCCGACAAGGACGGCTGCTAAATGGGTATGGAGGGAGTGATGACTCCACATCCAACTCCTGCCTGTGTGTGATGACAGGGTTGCATGACGGCTTGCAAAGCTGCTGTGGAGTGGCTGTCCCATCTATATAGGAAGCTCCTAGGTGGAGCTATGGGAAATACTGCTGTAGGACTGCCCATAAATTCAGCCAAATTCCGGATGCAAAGGAGTCTCCTTTGTTTGGTGCCCATCTGTTTTTCAGTGCAGAGAGGAAATGAAATGTTATGATCATTAGCTTTGGCTTACTATAGCTCTTCCTTGGTGTCCAGCAGTCTTTAAAGGTGGTTTTGTCTTCTCCATCCCCTACAGAGCTTCCATGATTGATAGCAGGGTGAGCTTTGCTTTTGTCACTTATCAGCTCCTCAACAATACAATGCCTATTGCAGCTTGCTTTCTTCCCTTTGGAAGGCTACTGTCTCCTATTTCCCTTATGCTACTCAAGGAGTAGTACAGATGGTGTGTTTGGAGTATTTAGAGTAGAAGTTTACCATTATCTAATCTGCAGCTTGAGAGAAGTAATACATGTCATTCAACAACTAGAGGAAGTTGTTTTGCTATTATTTTATTAAAAGTGCATTTTTTTGGTAAAGGGGATCCTTAGCCAATAATCAAATAAGAAAAGCTGCAGATCATTAGGAAAACAATAAAGAATCAGACTTAGGCCTCATTTGCTCTCCAGTTAATTAAACAGACAACACAGATGCTGCTGCTGTTAATAATATCATTCAATTACTGTGCTGCTAAGTATTATGGTCCCTAGGAAACCATTACCCAATGCTGATTGAGAAGGGGAATTTTGAAGGGCTACTTAGGGGACAATAAACCATGTCTCTGTTGAAAAGGGGGCTGGAAGCTGTGTTTAGTGGAGACACAAGGTGCTCTAGTGCAAGTAGGTGCAAGGTTGTTTGAGGAGCTAAAGAGTTCATCTGAAAAGCTACACTTCTACCCCTGGCGTGCTAATGGAGCTCACCAGTTGGGGGTCAATGGGAGGCATTTCTATGAAGAAGGAGCTGGGGAGGAAGGCTCTTTGCTTGTGGAAAGAAGAATGTGTGTGTATACCAGCCGTGAGATGGATGGTGAATAAAAGGGAATTGGAAATGGAAATGAATGTATCTCAGCACCCCAGAGTATACTAAGCATCTCTCCAAGGGGAACAGGCAATATCATAAAAGTCTCATTGAGCAGTGCAAGTAATAGATTCACTTGTGTGGTATTTCCACTCTCCTAGTTTGAGAGTGAGTTTAAAATCCAAGGCTGGCAGTAGAAGACCTCATTTCAGCCTTTCAGACTTCATCAAACTCAGCTTTCTCATCCAGACATTGCAGTAACAGGGACTATCAAGCTGAAGGAGCACAGCACAGCACGGTCCCATGTGGCTCCTGTTCATGGCATAAACCTGCTTCCCCCGGCATCTGAGGAGTGTGATGGAGAAGGGTGTGAGAGGGCAGTGGATAGGTATTGAAGGGGAACCTTGATCTTCCCTAGAGTCCTGATGTCTTCCTGCACCATTTCATAGAATCACAGAACGGTTTGGGTTGGAAAGGACCTTAAAGCTCATCCAGTCCCAAGCCCCTACCACGGGCGGTGACACCTTCCACTGGAGCAGGTTGCTCCAAGCCCCTGTGTCCAACCTGGCCTTGAACACTGCCAGGGATGGGGCAGCCACAGCTTCTCTGGGCACCCTGTGCCAGCGCCTCAGCACCCTCATTGCAAAAAATTCATTTCTCAGTCCAGCCTGAATCTCCCCTCTTTTAGTTTAAAACCATCACCCCTTGTCCTATATAGGACAAGGCAAATATATGTATATATATTCATATATGTATATAGGCCAAGTTGGACTGAGTCTTGGGTGTGTCACAAGACACCCTGCTAAAAACTCTCTCCCCATCTTTCTTATAGAATCCTAGAATCATGGAAGAGTAAGGGTTGCAAAGGACCGTAAGATCATCCAGTTCCAACCCCCCTGCCATGGGCAGGGACACCCCACACTAAACCATGTCACCCAAGGCTCTGTCCAACCTGGCCTTGAACACCGCCAGGGATGGAGCATTCACAACTTCCCTGGGCAACCCATTCCAGTGCCTCACCACCCTCACAGTAAAGAATTTCTTCCTTAGATCCAATCTAAACTTCCCCTGTTTCAGTTTGAACCCGTTACCCCTTGTCCTGTCACTACAGTCCCTGATGAAGAGTCCATCCCCAGGATCCTTGTAGGCCCCCTTCAGATACTGGGAGGCTGCTCTGAGGTCTCCACGCAGCTTCTCTTCTCCAGGCTGAACAGCCCCAACTCTCTCAGCCTTTCCTCATAGGTGAGGTGTTCGATCTCTCTGACCATTTCTGTGGCCCTCCTCTGGATCCTTTGAACATCCAGGCCCTTGCAATCACCACTGCGGAGAAAGGAGATTTATTGTGAGTGAAATTCTCCAAGGTGCTTTGGTGTAAGCAAAGCACCTCTTTGTTTCCATGCAGCTTGTTTCTGTTGGCACTGAGCTGCTGGAAGGCAGCTCTGCATCTCCTTCACATCAGCAGGGCAGGAATTGGCTTCATGAGGCAGGAACATTGTGCTATGCTCCCCTGGTTGTTCAGGTTGTGTGAGAGAAGGAAGGGGCTGGTCCCTGATCCAGGTCTGGGGAGATAGAAACCTTTCCAGGATACAACCTTCTTTGCATTTCAGCTCTTCCAGCCCCCTGGAAAGGAGCTGTGCCCTCAGAGACACAACCCTGTGTTGTCAGGGGTGCTTGGTGGCCGTGCAAACCTTCCCACTGCTCCCACTTTACCTTGTGTTGGTGTCAGACCTCTCCTTTACTGCAGTTCATGACTTGCCTTATCATAGAATCATAGAATCATAGAATAGTTAGGGTTGGAAAGGACCTTAAGATCATCCAGTTCCAACTCCCCTGCCATAGGCAGGAACACCTCACACTAAACCATGCCACCCAAGGCCTCATCCAACCCGGCCTTGAACACTGCCAAGGATGGAGCATTCACAACCTCCCTGGGCAACCCATTCCAGTGCCTCACCACCCTCACAGTAACGAACTTCTTCCTTATATCCAATCTAAACTTCCCCTGTTTAAGTTTGAACCCGTTACCCCTTGTCCTGTCACTACAGTCCCTGATGAAGAGTCCCTCCCCAGCATCTTTGTAGCCCCCTTCAGACACTGGAAGCTGCTGTGAGGTCTCCATGCAGCCTTCTCTTCTCCAGGCTGAACAGCCCCAACTTTCTCAGCCTGTCTCCATACAGGAGGTGCTCCAGTCCCTGATCATCCTCGTGGCCCTCCTCTGGACTTGTTCCAACAGTTCCATGTCCTTTTATGTTGAGGACACCAGAACTGCACACAATGCTCCAAGTGAGGTGCCTTATCTCATCACTGGCATCCCACTGCTGTTCCAGGAATGGAAATAGTAATATCAGCCCCGCTGTAAGGAGCTCAGAGTGTGTGTGCAGGGGTGGACCTCTCTCCAGCAAGGCCACCATCCCGTGTCTGCAGCCTGCTGCGGTCTGTGGATCTTGGCTCCTTCCTCTGACATTTCTACACTTACCTGTTATGGTACTAAAGGATCCCCTCGCTCAGAAGCTGCCACAGACATCTCTTTAACCACGGTGACAAGCCACAGCCAGTAACTCTCCTGTCCCACGCTGCGTGTTGACAGTTCCTATTTAATCCTTCAGCATTACTCATTTTCACAAGGGATTCCCTGTGGGGCATATTAATTAATCTCACTGGAGCACAACAAGAACACACCTGCATTTTTGTTCTTTCTTTCTTTCTTTCGTTAATTAATTCTGACATAATATCTGTGTTTTATATGTGAGGAGTTGTTCAGGACTTGTAACAAGTTCTTTATCCCAGTTACTAGCCTCTGTCTGGACTTTGCCTGAGCATTAAGTAGTCTCCTTCCTGCTGAAAACCAAGCAACATATTCATCTAATGTGTGTCTCATCCTCATCTTACCCTTGTTCCCAGCTGCCTTCTTTCCTTACGCATCCAAAGAACCCTCTTCTAACTTGTTTCAATGTTTTTTTGAGGCAGTTCTCATCTTAATCCTACATATAGAAACTTAGCAGACGTGGATTTGTCAGTTTGTCCTTTACCCATTCTGTTTAAATATCCCTGTCAATTCTTCCCTTGCAGGAAGTATTACTGTTACCTTGAAGGTTGCAAGACCTATTGCAGTAAGCGTGATTGTAATCTAATCCTGGTGTTCCTTGTGCATTTGTCATGGGGAAATCTCAAGTTGCTGTTTTATCATCTGTGTGTTCTCCATACGAAGTGATTCAGTTACTAATCCTTTCAAGTTTTCACCATTGCACTTTGGAAATTAAGGACTTAGATACCTCCTTTTTCTTATTTTTCTTTTAAACAATAGCAAACATTTGATCAAACAAGCACTTTTCTGTAGTGACCTCATTGTTGACCTAAACCAAGTCCAAAATAGAATTGCTTTTTTCTGGCTTTGGTACTATTTCAAGGGGGGAAAAAATCTACTGCCTGTTACATCCAGGAAGGACTGAGCTCAAGTATCGCTGGTAGCAGTAATTCTCTGCTTGTCATCTAGAAAATTGCAAAATGACACATTTCCCAGTATTGTTCATCTTTCTAATAATTTTCTGGAGATCTCTTGTCATGTCTGGATACAGTGGCAGAGATCTGTAACAACTTCCCAGAAAATGAACTGTATAGATCCTGTTATATGCATGATCTCGTCTTTTAAATCCTTATGAGCTACTGTTATTCACCCACACTGCAGTTTTGCCATTACAGCTTCTTATTCTTTCTCATATCATATCCCCCAGTACCTCGTACCGATCGTATCATGTTCCTGTTATCACTGAAATACTCTGTTTGCACCTGGTACCAGGAGTTCTTGTTCTTCCAAGCATTCACATTGCGTAGCTGCCATTTTCTGTGGGCAAGTTTTCCTTATCTTTTTATTCCCTCCCCACTTTCTCCTTTTCTCTCTCCTTTCTCATTCTTCATATCCTCCTTTCTCTTTTTGACCTCTTCACTCTGCTCTTTTAATCTCTTTCTCATACCCTGTCCCATCTCATTCGCACCCTCTCCTTCTTCCTCTCTGTGAATTAGCTCCCATGTCCCCATTTGAGCTTCTCTCCCTGCTTTAGGTTAGCCTGTGAAAGAGTCACAGAGAGCCACATTTTAAAGGCACTTATGATGGGCTTAGTCTATAAAACATGGAGCATGCTCAAATACAACAACGCTGTCCCTGTTCATGTGCTGGTATGTGAGCAAGAGTTAAACAATCAAGGTCAGTGCAGTCGGGGGCTTGTGTGCACACCGAATTACTCAAAGCCCTGCACATAATGACACTTGTTCTCTCTGCTGGCCATGTTTAACTCTTTTGCTTGTGTTTCCAAATTCTGATGTTTTTTACACCAAACTCCAGGCTACACATGGAGGAGGGAGAGGATGGGTCCAGTCTGGGAAATGCAATAGAGAGTGTAAGAGCTGAGAAATGAGGAGGAGAGGGGCATGTGAAGGGTCTGGAAGGTATTGAAGGTGAAGAGGGGTAATGAGAAGGGAAGGTTATAAGACGGTTTGGGGGAAACTGTGGTGGTCAGGATGGAGTAAGAAACACTCAGGCACCCGTACGATGCTGCAGATGGCACACTGGCCAAGACAAGCTCCAGATCTGTGCTGTGCATGCATGTGATGTGCATGCATGCATTTATGCATGTGAGGGGAGGAGGAGGGAAAGTGCACGCAAAGCAAAGAGGAGCAGATTCATGAAGAGAAAGGAGGAAACTGAGCAGTATAAAATGTACAGACAAGGAGAGAAGCACCCCTGATATCCCTTGCGTGTCTTTCTCATAGTGAGAGACCACTGTTCTCTCTCCAACCAAGTTCCACTGGATGCCAGCATCACCCTGACTTTATCTGCCTGCTGCACCCTATGAATGATGCCTGGCTGCAGCTTCAGTGCTCCCTCCCTGGATCAGCATCAGCAGCACTTGCAACAGCAGCCAAGTATCGGGGTCATCCTCTGGCGAGCTGCTATAGCTAAAAACAGAACAGCAACAACAAACATTGTATACATAAAAGAAGGAAAATGAAGCAATGATGGGTCGGGCAATTAAGCTAAAAGCATTTGAGAATGTAATCCAGCTCTCTCTATCAATAATTCAGGAGTCCAAGATCAGTCTAATTGATTGAACACCTTCCACAGTAGTCAGGCACTAATAAGACAAATGAAATGTCTATTTTATTGTCAAATCTCCATCTCACATTTGCACAGGCAAAATCCTGCAGGGCTTTTCATTTGAGGAGCTTGGGTATTTTTTTCTCTTGATGGAGATGAATCGAGGGCCAGCGTCTGTTTTTAAACAGCAGTGAATTAAACTGGTCTGCTCCTTTGGCCGCGGGTGGGTGGAGAAAGAGCTTCACACGTTCAACTTGTGAGGGTTGTCAAAGTTGAACCCAGTTCCCAGAGGACGTGTTATCACTGTAATGATTTGAGTGCTTAGGACACTTGGCCTTGACAGATTCCAAAGAATTACAGATCTTACCCTGAAGCCTGTGTCTCTTATCTCCCTTCCTCTGAAGAAGAGCTACATTAGGCTCCTTGGTTACCTAACAGGGGTATTGACGGTTACCTTTTAACGTGGCATAGTTGTTTAAAGGGGTACGGACAAATGTGTAATTTTTCCGTTTTATGTCAGTAAATCACACCACAGGTTGTGAAAAAGAAAAAAGAAACAAAAATGGGGGGTTGAAACTGTTCTGTGTTTTGTAGTTATCTTTTTAGTTATCTACCAAACGCAGCGATTTGGGGACCACTGTTATGACAAAGTAGGGCATGCTCAGCAAATTTGCTTGATTTTGATTCCTTTGCACTGTACCTCTGAGGATGCGGGGGGGGGGGGGCTGGGAGAGAGATTGCCCCAGCAGGATGGTGCTTGTGGGCACCAGCTCTGGAGCATTGCACATCAATAATCAAAACCTGATTTGGAGAAGAGGTAAGGCTTGAGTTGCTACTGATGTATATACAAGGTCCCATCTGTATGGTGAAAATCTGTGTAAGCGAGACTGCTTTAAAGCCCAGACACTCATCAGTTATGCCAACACATCCTCTTGTACGCACAGAGGCTCTGGGACTGGGTTTTTAGCTAACATAAATCCAAGTAGTTTCTTAGGGCATTCTGCTGACTTACACAAGCCGAAGATCCAGCCCTGGGGTGAAGGCGCAGCTCTGATTATGATGTGTGTGTGTGTGTGTGTGTTTAATTTGGAAGCTCCACAAGCTGTGTGCATGCTCCGGGGTCCCCCCCGAGTTGACCTTTTTGCTCAGGTAGCACAAGTTACCTTCTGAGCAAAGCCGAAGTCTGAAGACCTGGGTAGTGCCTTTTTTCATTTGCTATTACTACATGTGCTTCCCCACAGCTTGGCTGGGGAGGGAGGGAAGGAGAGAAAGTGCCTAAGAGGTTTCATTTTGTCTCTATTACCTCTAAAACATAATATAATGTGTTCAAGTGCTTGATCTAACCAAGGAGTAGGTGGTTTACCTCCTAATCTAATAACTTCATGATGTCTGTCTCCTCTGAGCTTTGTTCTAGCTTGACTGTGCAAATTCCACTTAATTGCGTTCCTGCTAAAACTGAAGGCCAGTAGCTTTGCCAAGGATGGCTAATTTTATAATGCATCATGCCAGAATTAATCTTGACTGCAAAGATAAGGCTGATGGTTTATAGCTGGCAATTGCAGTCATAGAACAACTGTTGTATAGGGTGGTTATAGGCTATGAAGTTCTTTTAACTATTATGTATTGCCTAAGGAGGCAGGTGTTTGCCATAGTCAAGACAGAGGAGAATGAAGAAGGGGCAGATGGGAATGAAAGAAAGTAGGCAGAAAAGAGGACGAAAAGATGACCAAACAAAGGGGGTTATCAGCAAATGAAAACAAGTAGGGTGAAGACACAGGAACAGCATGGGAGGGACGTGTAGGTGGGGCAGGGAAAGAAGAGGAATGGCTATGGCCAATAAGCAGGTTCGGGGAGGTGATTCTGCCCCTCCATTCTGCTCTGGTGAGACTCCCACTGCAGTCCTGATCCAGCTCTGGGGCAACAGCACAAGAGGGACGTGGAGCTGTTGGAGCGAGGCCAGAGGGGGCCATGGAGATGCTGCAAGGGCTGGAGCAGCTCTGCTCTGGAGCCAGGCTGAGAGAGCTGGGCTGGGTCAGCCTGAGGAAGAGAAGGCTCTGGAGACACATTATATAGCAATCATCCAATACTGAAGGGGAACTGCAAGAAATTTGGAGAGGGACTTTTTTCAATCAGATGTAGGGACAGGCCAAGGGGAATGGCTTTAACCTGCCAGAGGGGAGATTGAGCTGAGCTCTTAGGCAGAAGCTCTTCCCTGTGAGGGTGCTGAGGCACTGGCACAGGGTGCCCAGAGAAGCTGTGGCTGACCCATCCCTGGCAGTGTTCAAGGCCAGGTTGGACACAGGGGCTTGGAGCAAGCTGCTCCAGTGGAAGGTGTCACCGCCCGTGGTAGGGGCTTGGGACTGGATGAGCTTTAAGGTTCTTTCCAACCCAAACCATTCTATGGTTTTATGATTTTATGATATAGAAAAGAAATAGAAAGAAGCTTTTGGAAGAAATAGGCCAGTGAGTATAGAAGTCTGTCTGAGATTCAGTGTAGGCAAAGAAGTGTTGGGGTTTTTTTCTTTTGAAGGATATTTGCAGCTCCTCTGTTGTTAGGCCACGTACCACCTATCTGCCTAGTAAGAAAAGCAATGTGGTTACCCAGTGCTGATGCTCATTGGAGTTTTCTCCCTGGGACAGGTTCCTTCAAGCTGAGAGCCGGTCCTCTGCAGACACAAATAACCCATTGCCAGGTTTATAATCCTGTTGCTGCTACACAGCCAGGAAATCAGGAGGGCTTCAGGACTAAGAAACAGCTTGAGCTGTTTGTGAGCACTTGAAGCAGGTGACAACAGCTCCATCACACTGCTTATGGTTTTGCAAAGCAAATGAGACCAACTAGCAAATGAAGTAGCAAGTCTGAAAGTGGGCTTGTTATTTCCAAGACTTACAAGCAATCAAGCAGGCAAATAAGAAATAGCTATTGATGTGTATTGGGTTTACATAGCAAAGTTTTGGTAGCCAGCAGCTGCAGGGATGGCTTTCGTCAGAAGACACCAGAAACTGACCCCACATCAGACAGCTTCAGCCAGCTTCAGCCAGCTCCAAACTGTCCAAAGCTGAGCCCATCAGAGATGCTGATGGTGCTGCTGTGATGTATTTAAGAAAGGGTAAAAAATGCCATGCAGCAGCTGTGAGAGTGATATTCTATGAGCAAAACAGCTCTGCAGACATCAGTATCAGTGCAGAAGGAGGGGAGGAGATGCTCCAGGCATGAGAGCAGAGATTCCTCTTCAGACCATGGTGCAGACCATGGTGAAGCAGGCTGTGCCACTACAGCCCACTGAGGTCCACGATGGAGCAGATATCCACCTGCAGCCCATGGAGAGGAGCTCACACTGGAGCAGGTTTTCAGGCACGACTGGAGCAGTCTGTTCCTGAGGAACTGCACCCACGCTGGAGCAGTTTGTGAAGGACTGTAATCTGTAGGAGGAACCCCTTGCTGGGGAAGAACGTAAGGGGGAAGGAGTGGCAGAGACGAAGTGCCGTGGACTGACCACAACACCCATTCCTCATCCCCTTGTTCTAAATGGGGAGGACGAGATAGAAGAGTTGGGAAGGAAGTTGACCCTGGGAAGAAGGGAAGAGTGGAGGGAAGCTTTGCCTATTTATCACTATTCTACACTGTTGTTAGCAATATATCTTCCTCAAGTTGAGTCTGTTTTGGCTATGACGGTAACTGTTGAGCAATGTCCCTGTTCTTACTTCAAGCCGTAAGTTTTACCATCCTTTTTCCTCCTCTTCTGCTAATGAAGGGGAAGTAAGAGAGAGACTTGGTGAGCAGCCAACTCACCACATCATTATATATATTGATTCCCAGAAACGTGCAGATGAGGGAACTTCCACAAAACTAAGATCTTTACTGAGAGTTCGAAACTGAGCATGTGCTGCAACTCCAATCCCAAACTAAGGAATGTGATGATATCACTCTGGAAATACAGGGCATGAGTGGGAAGGGTAGTGCGGTGGAGCATCGTTATTATAGACAGGAACTCCAGTGAACCCTCAGCAGTGCTGTTTCTTATTTATATATGCTTCAAAGCTTGCAAGTGAAGCTGAAACTGAGGCGTAAATCACTACAGTAATAGTTCTAGAAGATGTTTTGTCCAAAGCAGTTTTAAATATCTCTGCCTAGTGGTTTTTCTCCCTTGTTGAACAGATTAACTTCGTCACTGCGTGGCTCTTTTTTGGGGGGATATCAAACTCTGATCTGGTATCAATTTGTGGAAAATGCAGATGGTAATTCCCAGTGTCAGAGGAGAACTGTGAATAGTTGGGAACCGTTCATATTATTCTGTGTCCATTACTATTATTTGTCTTGGATCACAGTGGATGTTCTCAGGTATAAAACCAGTGCGAGTGATGGCTAGGACTGCTCAGAAACATCACATGGAGTATTTTGTTAGTTGGGTTTTTCGACCTACCTTGTAAGGAGGAGTTCAGAGAATAAATGAATTGAAAAATGCCTGGTTATGATATAAGAATACTATAGTAGGACACTGTTTTTCACCCATCGAAAAAAGAAATGGTGAGGAGTAGAGGTTTGAAGAAGTTTTGGTAAGCGGCTTCCCATTCCTTACCACTCAGTTTGACTATTCCTGGTGGCTGGGAATAGAAAGCTGAAGTGATGGATTGCTCTGACATATGCCTAGTCAGGTGCATTAAATGGTGTCTCACTCCACTGCCTCCTGCGATCTTGCTGCTCCGCATGCTTATCAGAGCTGATGTGGAAAGGGAGATGTCTGTAAAGAATGAAGAAATGAAAGAGGAGTGAAAGGTCTCGGGCTGGTCTTAAGAAAAGTGTTTGTTAGGAACTGGAAATGTGTTGAGGAGATTAAACTGAGCCACTTTTAGAATAACTAATTGGGATATGCCTGTCAGCTTCAAGACTCAGTAGCACACTTGAACCCCATTCTGCTTTTCATGGGTCATTTGTTGGAGAGATGCTTGCAGTCTGTGGAAAGTTTCTTTTTAGCATCCATCTGTTTAATGCTAAAATGGAGCTTAGCTCAAATGCCTGTCTCTAGTTAAACCATGAACTCATGGATACTTGAGTTATGGTGCTGTGAGTTCATAGTCACCAAGAAAGATTACTCTGTTTTCATCAGTGTGAGACAAAATAAGATCCTGTAGATTTTTAGTGCTGTGAACCAGACAGGTAGGTTTGAGATGCAGTACTTTATTTCAAGTTTTCTGTCAGTGCTGTGTACAAGATCTGTCTAAAATTGTATGAAATACTATACAAAGCATTGATTTTCTGTTTTTCTGTATCTAAATTTGAGTTGCTGATGTACAAGAAAATTAAATTCAAGCTGGAAAGGTGCAAAATGCTATGAAAGTGAAACTGTCTCATGCAACAGATTAGCAGTGCCTGGTTTATTCATCGTAGGGAAAAAAACTCCAAACAGGCTGGTGAGATATGTCTGATCTTTGTTAATCTGTGGCAGTAGGGAAGATTGGGAGGATTGCTCTTTGAGCTAAGGACTTTACTTTCATGGAAACAAATAGACCATGTTTAGATTGAAAATAGGAAGACTCTTAGCTGTAAGAGCAGTGAGTTTAGGGACAAATAGAGACAGAAGCCCTGAGGTAGATCTCTTATCTTTTGACAAAGGAGGTTCTCACTGCATGTGAACTCAAGTTCTGGGTTTGATCTCTTAGGCTCAAGTTCCTAAAACACCTGACTTAACCTTGGACAGTTTCTGCTGGTTGTATCAGCATCTCATGAGAAACTCCTCTGATTTTGGTTTAGTGGGGAAAGGTAGTGACAGTCTCTATGCTCCTGATGTGTGCTTGAGATGAAAGTCGCAATCAGAGAAAAAGGATAAGGTGGCTTCACCTGGAAGTGCCAACCCGGTGAGTTAGACAAGCCCAGCTACAGCAGTGTAATTACCCTGATCCTGCAATTCCAGCACATTTTCCTGTAGACAACCCTGAATAACACTGCAAAACTTTGACCTTCACATTTTAGCTCAGCTCTCCTGTCTCAAAGCACAAGGATAAATGTACCTCGGAGTTAGTACTGGCTCAATGGAAAACTAAACAGGATGGTAGGGTTGGGCAATATATTTCTATTAATTTCCTTGGTTTCAGCTTCCAAAAATGCTTTCTCAGTTAGAATTAAACTTCTTCCTTCACAGAAGTTTTGGTTACATTATTTCAGCTTTTCAAAGACAATTGACAGAACACACTTAAAATATGTAAAGGGAAATTGAGAAATTTCTTTTTGCTTGTACTTTCAAGCATAAGCCTGGTTTGAAAATAAAAACAACAGAAAAAATCTGACATTGGTAAAATAAACTCAATCCAAAGCATTTGAGCAAAATAATTGTCTTCCTTTTTTTTTTTTTTTTTAATAAATACCTGTATCCCTTTGAGGAAATCTATCTGTAAATCCAATTAACTCACTGCTCAGTCTGTATGTGTGATGTAGTGGGGGAAATTATGATGGACTCTACTTGCCTTGGCTGTTAGATTACTGAAGCCAGGTTTCAACTAATAAAGCTACTGCAAAATAAGAATGTCTGCAGGGAAAATAGCCTTGGCCAAAACTGCAGCCAGCCAGAGTCAGAAGCCATGCTTGGGAGTTCTTTTCATCAGAGAAGGGTACAATAAATGCTGCAACCGATGTCAAGAAGTCTGTGATTGCAGATGTCTAGAAGCAGGAGAACTTGTTTCCATTTGGCTAATTCTTTATCATGGTCAAGAAGGGGCAGAGAATGAGACATAAAGGAGAAAGAGGAATTGGTGTTTCCTCCACACACAACTGTTCACCTGCTGAGACAGAGACTACTCTGGAAGAAGCACGTTTGTATCTGTAAAACTTTGTTTAGATCAGGCCTTGTACCCATTTATCTGTATTAGCAAAAGTTGTGTCTCCTAATCGATTTGCTGGCACGTTTTACTAGTACGGACCGAAGCTGAGCACAGTTGGAATCGATAACCCTTCCTTTAGCTGCCCTTTTCGATGGGGAAGCCCTGGTTTCTCAAACAGCAGAAAGGAGAATCTGCTCAAAATACCATGCACCTATTAGTATTTTCTGAAAGCTTGAAAAATATCCCTTTTATCTTCTGCATGGGAACAATCTGCAGTAGATACATCATGAAATAAAAACAGATAGGTGAGCAAACTCACGGCAAGTTGTCTGTGCTCTTCTCTCGGTTGCAAACAGACAGTCACAGAGGCAAAATGCAACTGCTTCAGTGAGAACACAGCTGAACCGCTTGCCTAAATGCCAGCCTGCATCTCTCACTGGATGTGCTGCTTCACGCCGGACCAGCTCTGACAGCATTTGCTGTCACACTGATCTGCAAACAGAGCCCCGTGAAGTGCAGTGGATAATGGCATCACAGGTTCAGAGGATGTGGTTATTACATCAGTAATGATTCAAGCCACTCTGCCAGGTTGGACATAAGGGAACAAGTTCTTCCCTGTGAGGGTGCTGAGGCGCTGGCACAGGGTGCCCAGAGAAGCTGTGGCTGCCCCATCCCTGGCAGTGTTCAAGGCCAGGTTGGACACAGGGGCTTGGAGCAACCTGCTCTAGTGGAAGGTGTCACTGCCCGTGGCAGGGGCTTGGGACTGGATGAGCTTTAAGGTCCTTTCCAACCCAAAGCATTCTATGATTCTGTGATTCATTTTTGGCCTCTTACTAAGACATGAGCCCTTACACGTCTTTCTGATGCATTTTTTCCACATCCCCCAGAGCACTGTTTGAATCAACCTGCAGGTGGTGATTCCTTTATCTTCCTCCCTCATGGAGAGGTCTCAAATCATTGCCAATAAACTGGGAGCAACCAGAATCAGTTACGGAGTGCTATTAAAATTTCCTAAGAAGGCCATTTATGGCCATTTATAGAGGGGGTTGGGAAAAAACAATGCTTAGTGCAATTCCATAGCAATGATAGAAGGGACCTTTATGATGTAAGGAATGGCAGCATCAGGAAAAGTTTGCTATACAATGAGGACATAATGTTAGTGATGACCATTCAGACCTATGTACACAAAGAGGTTATTTTGCAGTTCAGAGAACTGATAACTGATAGCTTGGTTCTGCATCTGTAATGACTGTGCACAACTTTAGCAAAGACCCTGAAAGTTTCTGAAGAGCAAGAGGGATGGCAGACAAGCACAATAGAAGTGATCACATAAGGAGCTGCTTCTGAAGAGACATTTAAAATCTGAATCTAGCTATATGTTGTAAAACACCTATTGTCTTTCTTGCTACAGGTCTTTGCCTCAGAGAGCTCTGTTTATAGCTAATGTTGACTAAGGGATAAAGCTGTGATTATCTCCAAGAAGAGTAAAGGAGCGAGTAATGATGGAGAGAAATGGGCTGTGTTGGATTGAGGGCCATAAAAGAACACTGTGATAAAAGGCAGCATAGAAAAGTACAGGCTGTCTATGTAAAAAACCTTCCTAATAGCTGAATCTGGTAGACAGGGGAATAATTTCCTAAGGGAGGGAGAAGAAACACTGATATTTCAATCATTTAAACAAAACTGGACAAAGCCGTGGAGAATATATTGTGGGGAACAATTGCATGCTGGCCCTCGGGAATGGATAATGCGACCTGAAAAGTCTTTTCCTAGTGGTTGTTATGATCCTCTTCAGATTGAGAACTTCTTCTGGGCATGATTTGTCTTGGGACTAGATGTGATGTGAGCCTCAGGTCAGTCCACTGACGTTTCGGAGAACAAAATGGAGAGGATAAAGAGGATAGAGAGGAAAGGCATGCTGGGGCAGTCAGAAATAGATAGCATGGGAAAATGTTGACTCCGAAGTGCTACCAGGGTTTGCACAGTCAGGTATCACAGTGCCTGAGAGATAGAAAACAGCCGCAAAAGTTCACAGTGCTGAGCTGATGGTGTGCAGGTTCCAGAAAACCTGATCATTTTGTGCTTATCACAAAGCTCCCAAGATCACAGAATCATTAAGGGTGGAAGGGACTCTGGAGATCATCCAGTCCAACCCCCTGCCAAGGCAGGGCCATCCAGAGGAGGTTACACAGGAATGTGTGCATGGTGGGGTTTGAATATCTTCAGAAAGGGAAATATTCAACCCAACGACCCCCCTGGGCAGCCTGTTCAATGCCCTGCTGCCCTCAGCATAAAGAAGTTCTTTCTCATATTGAAGTGAAACTGGTTGTGTTTTAGTTTATGGCCTTTCCTCCTCATCCTGTCACTGGGCACCACTGAAGAGTCTGGCATCATCCTCCTGACACCCACCTTTGATATATTGATCTGCATTGATGAGATCCCCTTTCAGTCTTCTCTTCTCTAGACTAATCAGGCCCTGCTCCCACAGTCTGTCCTCATAAGGGAGATGCTCCAGACCCCTAGTGTGACGATGTTTGAACCCAAAGAGTCATGGTCAACCTGCTCAGCCTTGGACTCTGGAGGTTTGTTTTTCTTGCTGTTACAAGAATCCAGTGTGTTGGCTGATCTGCCTTGCTGCGTCCCTGTGGCGCACACATGCTCTCCTGGTGATGTGCCTAGTTACTGCTTTGTACTGCTGTTGATGTCTTCAGAAAAGTGGCCAAGGCGCAGCTACAGTCCAGCAATCCATCAACTACTGCCCAGCTGGAAAGCCAGAACAGAGCTGCCGTTGGTTTTGGAAGTAGTTATGAAATGGTATACCAGAAACATGGCCCAAATCTCTGCTGTTTTCAGTGCCAGTCTCCTCATAGAGCTGGAGTTGAACCGCTTCCCTCTTCCCAGCCTCTTTTCTGAAGCAGAGGCAGTTGCAGAGATGAGTAGAGATAATGTTGTCATGTCAACAAAATTAACTGGCAAGTGTTGACATCTTTGGTTTCCTGGGGAGGTGGTACACAAGGTGGCAATTACCTCGGATGCTCTGTCATCTTACTCAGAAGAATTGCCAGTGATCACAGGCATCTCTCATCTAAGCAGTAAAAGTAGATGGCTAAGTTCAACAAGAGGAGATTTGAGATAATCTGGTCTTCCGTGTCATACTAGATGAGCAGAAAGATTGTCAGTGGTTTCATGTGACCATTTGAGCATTTCCACTTTCCCTCATTCACTTTTTTAGTGAAAGCCCTTTATAGTGTAAATGTTACACAGAGAAAATGGAAATGGTTCATGTGCAAAAGAAAATAAGACAACAAACAGAAATGCAGAACTCTGAAACATTTTGGTTCCTGTGAACTCCAAGACATCCTCCAGTTCTCTTGAACCCTGATCTGCATCCTCAACCTTGCAGGCAGATAGGTATTCCATCACAGGCTATCTGATGGAGACATCCTATTCCTGCAGTCCTATCCCATGCCTCTACGTCTCAACCCTCCTTGCAAGACCCCAAACTCCTGTCTCTTTCCTCTAACTGGCCAGAGAAAGAGCTGATCACATTGCAGCTGACTCTGCACTATCTCTGTGTTGATTTTTTTTGGCCCTTTTACGTGTATTCACAGATTGGCCAGATGGCAGGCCCAGCAGAACAGATTAATATCAAGTTTACATTACAGCTTCTTCTAAGTGGTGGAAATTGGTGAGCAGCTTCAAAACTATTGGTGAGGAAAGACAGATGGGCATAGATACAGATATATGTGGCTCATCATTATCAAGAAATGAGAATAGAAATAGAACTAATTAGAAAAAGAAAAGTTTCTTATGGCTTGGTTGAAACTTGTAAACCAATTTCTCCATGCAGTAACCCAGTGGGTATCTGAAAGAGCCAAACGTTGTGACCAAATCTCTGCTTCCCTGTTAGGAAGAAGCAATTTCTTTCAGAATGGGGGAGCTGTGTCCTGTTGGTGTGTGAGTTCAGGAGGGATACAAGCTCTTTTCCAGGAGAAAGCAGAGAAGCCCCCAGGTCTCTCCAGCTATGGGGAGGGTGGACACTGCCTGGGCACACACCTCGGATGGGCACACAACTGAATGAGCACCACTTCCAACTACTCTGCCCCAGCGACCTGAATAGATTTGTGCCCTCACCACACCAGGCATGCATCCGACAGGTAATGTGTGATGGCTGCAGATCAGGAGGGAGTGAGGAAACATGATAGAGGATGGGTAGCACAGAAAGTGGCATTGTTTTCATCTTACCAGTCATTTTGGATGAGTCCTTCAAGTCTGCTGCTGGGCTGTTATGCACTCCATTTGCTGACAGTGCCTGGCGAGCTTACAGAGATAACTGTGGTGAGGGTGATTTCCAAGGCTGAGGCACTTGTCTGTCCTGATTTGTGATACGCATGGATCAGAACTGGCTTTCTGCCTGCGAGACCAGCTTTGGATGCACCCTCACCTGCCAGCTAGTGGATCAGAGAGAGAAGCCATTTCTTTTCTGCGTTTCTTTGCTGCACATCTCCTGTGCATGCGTGTGTGTCTGCCTATCCGATCAGATCTGCTTTTGAAGCTGTTTGCCCTGAACATCTTGACGGTTTGGTTCTAAGATCAACAAGAAAAGACGTGTGGTGGGGAGCTGCATCCCTGCTGCCCAGAATAGATCTTCTGCAGGTCTTGATGCAATGGAAAACACTGAGTGTAATTTCCAAGGTGGCATGGTCTTACCTCTGCAGTCAGGACATGGAACAGAGATGAACCATGGTGAGAGGCTGTGCTGCCTTTATTGAGGGATTTCAGATTTGAGGTTATACCTGGGGTTGGCACATCCTTTTTCCTCTTCACAGGATGTGCCTGTCTTCAAACACAGGATGATGTCATCCCATATTGATGTGTGTGCCTCTAGAGAGCCTTGTGCCATGCTTTGACCTGGTATTAGAGATTGCCTTTTGAGCATGGAAGGGGAGAATGTCTTTGAGGGTGGAAGGGGAGGATGTCTTTGAGGGTGGAAGGGGAGGATGTCTTTGAGGGTGGAAGGGGAAGCTGTGCAAAACTAAGAGAGGTTGTTCAGTCGGTGTACTGCAGTGAGATAAGGGAATGAAAGAAATAAGGAGTCATGGAGATGTTTAAGGAGAAAGACAGCGGGATTTGGGGAGAGTCAGTGGTGCTTGTGTGCCAGGAAGCTGGTGTAGTTGCACAGCAGCTTTCATCCATGTAACAGCAGCATCCATGATGTGCTTTCGATTTCCTTAAATGAAAATGCATTTGTCCTGGCAAATGAGTTACTATCAGTTAGACAGATGAAGTATCTTCTTGATCCATACTGAAACCTCTTTCATCTGTACCTCAAAGGGCATGTTTTTTCTCCCTGCTGAAAGCATGAGCAGCAAATCCAGCGGAGACACAGCCTGTTCTTTGTGGCAGTTCCTCTGACGTAGATGAACCTCTGAAGTGTGTGACATCAGGAAGATGTTTTAATCTGAATTATGTTTGTCCATCTGAGTACCAGGTGCCGTTATCCCCTGTTCATTATCTCACGGCCAGGGCTGCTGACAGCATGAGTAAGAAAGGTTTGAGTCACAGGGATGGAATAAGTAGTTCATTTCTTTCCGGAGGCTGTTGTCAGAGACAACCAGGCCCAAATGTCCATCATGGGGATGAATGATGTGTAGATGAATGAGGAGCAAAACCTCCTCCTGAGAGAAATAAAGCATCCCTCATGAATAACGCAGTGTTGCTTCAAGATTCAAGACATCTAAAACCTGTTATACATTGAATGTGAATATGAATGAGGCTTAGCCACTCTGCAGCTACACACTGGCCTGAATGCTACCTATAAATAACTTACCACTGCCACATTTCGTTTTTATGTTTTAACACTGATCATGTATTTGGCCTGGTACCAGTGCATATCTAGAGACAAGCCTCTCCCAGTCTCTGATAGAGCCCAGTATAGAAAACCACCCTTTGCTTTGCACCATGCAGGCTCCGTCTATGCTACTAAGTAGAGCATGAGCTGAGTTTTGAAGACACAGCATGGAGAATGTCAGTAACAGCTAAACACACGTACTGCTCCAGAGTGATGCTCAGCTACAGTGGTCCCTGACCAGTGTTAACCTCCATGGCTGGACTGGTCATGAACTTTGCCTGGGACAGTGCTGATTGGTCCAGGGTAAAGCCATGAGACAAATTGTGCTAATGATGTAAGTGTGGACAATCATGGGTTGGTGATGGAATCCATCCCTTGTCCCAGTTTACTTTGGTAGAGTAGCTATCTCCTTGCAGTATTGTAGTTGGTTCCATGTAGATGTACTACAGTGAAAGGATTTTTTCCCATAATGTTGTAATTTTTGTTATGGATTTACTTATTCTGGGCAATCTGTGTCATTGCAGTAGCATGGAAGTGTTTATTGAGACCCTTCTTCCCCAGAAGCAAAGTGTTATTCAAGAGAATTTGTGTTGGAGGACAAGTCAGACGTTACGGGCCTGTACGCTGCAGCTGAGCATAGTGCAAAGATCACTGATGTAGATCTAAGCAAGCTGGTCTGTCCACATGAGGCTATACAGTGCCAGAGATACTTGCTTAGAGTCTGAATGCAGGCATGGCATTTTTGCTGATAAAACGTCTCTAAAACCGTGAGTGACACAAAGAAGGGAAATACGGAATGATTCACATGCACTGTGTTCCACTGCATGCTAGGGTTGTGGCCTGGTACCCCAGCACAATGTCCTTTTAGAAGTGAGAGAAAGGTATTTGGATTGTCCTCCTGAACAGATCTCACATAGACTCTGTAATGAGTTTCCCTCTGTGTCCCATCTGAAAGAAACCATGCAAAAATAAGCTTTGAAGGAGGCTGAGTAGGTTTTCCCCAGACTACACTCTGGCAAACAGGAAAATAGTATTCTTTCTTTCTAGAATTACATATAGAAGCATGTGGTCTTTGAGAGTTTTCCACCTGAGAATAGACAAGGTCTGGAAAGATCAAGGGCAGTGAAGACTTTTAACAGAGTACTCATTTGGTGTGTGAGCCCTTACAGTCTGACCCTTTGCTTCCATTGCCTCCTTGCCTGCAAGTTCTGCTTGATATATGTAGCCCAGCCCTTCTGTAATGGGGAGGAGACAGCTTTTGTGGTGCATTGGTGCTCTGCGGTCCAGAATGGGAGTAACAAACTGAGACAGGGCATTTCTTCATGCCGAACCATTCTTGGTGGCAACCCAGATGAGCTCTGTCTTGAAAGCCTAAGCAGCTGGGTGGTATTATGAAAGAGAAAGTACTAATGACATCACTTCCAATCAAGGTGAAAGTTATGTAGATTGTGCTTGATTGATCAGGTTATGTCTCATTAAATATCAGAGAAACCTGCCTGCTGTGGTCCCATTACTGTATTGTGGGAGTTCAGCAAACTGGTTAGTATAGTAAAGTAGTATAGGTAGAACTTACCTAGGTGTGGTGCAATGTAAAGCTTCATCTGTACCTTTCTCATTGTTATCTCAGCCACATGGCTTGTTAGGGGATGCATTTGCTATACCTAATTTTGAGGTCTTCTCATCTTTCTTCTTTACCATAGAAGTGTGAGAAATACCAATGTCATGCTTAACCTTTCTACTTCTCTTTGAGCCTTGTGTTTCTTCTGTGAACCATGTGTTTCTTATGCTTCACATGGCGTCATCTCTTTATATTCTGGTAAAGGGCAGAAACATTCATGTAGAGGAAGCTAGGCTTAATTTTGCTAGCTGAGATCTGCTACCAAGTGGCTTCTGCTTCTGCCTTTGCTTCACACAAGTAAAACCCAGCTACTTGGAGACTGATCCTGTCATTAATGATCCTCTGTGCCCCTCTTCCTCTGGCAATGACTGACATCCTCATGTTTCCCAGAGGCAGTCTTTGATGGTGAGAAGGCAGTGGTTCGTTTTAAATTTGAGATTTACTGAATTTCAGAGAACGTGCAGCACTGGAGTTTGCTTTTCATGCATTGCTGTGTATTGCTGGATAGATTCTGTAATGCTAAAGTAATGGAGAGTTAAGTCTTTGTCTAGTGTATTTTGAAACTTGTCATTCCAGTGTTGGAGGAAATGGCTAAGGTGCCTATTCCTTAAAGCCATATTGTACTGGAGAAATATATGACTCTGTTCCCCTATACCTGAATCTATTTGCAAAGTTTTATTCCAGCTTCATTAATAAAGTCCTTCTTTTACCCCAGCTTCATGGTGAAAATATGGTAAAATACATTTTTGTATTTTACAATCTGATATTGTGGAAAGTGAGGTTGACACGGGACAGAATAGAAATCAGAACTTCTGGATATTATATCTGCCTCTTTGAGTTATAGCCTGCTGGTGCCTGTGCTTTCCTGTCTGTAAAGCAGGGAACTAGGTACGTTCCTGTCTTATGGGAGAGCTGTGAGTCCCAAGTTAATCATGAAGTCTGTGGCAAATTTTAGAAATGCAGTTGTGAGATAGTGTGTAAGCATTAATGTTTTATAATCTCCCTAAACTGGCTCTATGGATATATTTAGTGAGAGGGATATAATGATATAGAAAGGAATCTTTTTTCACCCCAGCCATTTTCTTTAGAACCCAAAGTGAAAGTTGTTTCCACCAACTGCCATCCCTGCAACCATCTGGAAAATCACATTTTCTGAAGCTTTTCTTCTCTTTATCAGCTGTAACTAAAGCTATAAAATGGGAAGATGTCCCTGGTTTAATTAACACCCCTGTAGTTCAAAAGCTGATCTTAGTAATGAGAGGCAATTATAGCCTTTATTGAGGGACAGTCAGGTGGAACAAACCCTGCATCAATCTATTCAAGACATTTCACTTTCCAGGTAATTTGGAAACTGCTTTTTATGACGAACAGGCTACCTAGCCCGATACAACAGGTGAATCCCTTTGTTTTGTAACCTAAAAAGAACTTCCTATGTTCAGTTATGTGCTTCTTTTGAGCTTTTTACATAGAAAAATAGAATAGTTAGGGTTGGAAAGGACCTTAAGATCAGCCAGTTCAAACCCCCTGCCATGGGCAGGGATGCTTCACACTAGACTGTGTCACCATCCATCTGCCAACAACTAGCAACTGAGCTGAAGAAATGCCTGCTGCTTCTTGGAGGGCATTATTACTCATTTTCTCATTTTATTTTCCTTACCCACTGTTGCTTTCCATTTTGAAGGTTGAATGGTGTTCAGGTTTTTGTACTAACAGAATGCAGACTGCATGCTGTACCCACATCCTGAGGGCTATGCAGAGTTCTGGTTTCTGCACCTCAAAAATGATGCAATAGAGCTAAAGGAAGTCCAGAGAAGGACATTGAAATGATCAAGGGAATTCTGCTATATGAGCTAAAAAGCCTGTGGCTCCAGTTCAGATAGGAGAAAACTGAGAGCAGAGATAAAGCTGAGTTTAGCTGAAGGTAGATGTAGAACTTTAATAATAAGGCTAAGAAGCACTAGCTGAAACAAGGACATTGCTCTACATGATGAAGTACCTTTTAATGCAGCAGGTAGTGAACTTCTGTAATCTGTTGCCACAGGAGACTGAGGAGGTAAGCAGTGTCAGAAGTTTCATAGAAAGGGTTAGATAAACTCAGAGCAGCAGGTTCATGACATGAGTCTAAAGGTGAGGGGTAGGACTGAGGCAGTACGAAGGGAAGGATCCTGCCTCCGTAGTATCTAAGGTGCTGTCTGACCTCCAGCATCTGATTTGTAAGAGTGTGGGTCTGCTGTATGCCCTGTGTTTCATCTGGATATCCTGATATCTCAGAGGTCTCAAATGCTAGTAGATGCTGCTAATTTAAACCCCTTGTGTCTACAATGCAGATACCTACGTTGCACTGAAGTGGAGCTCTACTCATGATTAAGATGCCTTCATTTGGCTATTTGCATATGGCTGTCTACCTGTGTAGTAGGTGTCTGAATTATTCTGCAGTTAACAGATGTTTAGCCACTCTAATGGGGACCTGATGAATATGGTCAATGGAACAGTCTATAGTGTCATTTCATCTTGCCGTAAGGTAGACTTGGAATGGTCAGTTAAATAACCCACTACTACTTGTTTTCATTAAATCTTTGTTGACTGTAATGGGAGCTTGGACACCTAGCACACACGTAGATGCAAAAATATAGATGTATTAATCCTGGACTGAGTTCTGTCCCAAGATTTCTATTATAAAGACTGTAGAGAAATAAGTGTCTCCTGAGAACAACTCATTGGCCTAGGTATAGATGAGAGGAACTGCAGCTGTGAAGTGCATGTTGCTATCCATTAACTTCAAGGAGAGTATGGATAGTGTTACCCACATTGTCAATGTACACCATGGCCAGGTAGGTCCCAGCTACCCCATTTTGGACACTTTGGTACTGTCACATAGATTCTCAGCTGTAAGAAATGTAGAGTTTTAAAGCAGTGTGATATGAAAAAGTGAATTTCAAAACAGCTCCCACCCTCTTTATGGTTTGATTTAGAATAAAGGCTTAGCTGTGATTTTACCTTGTGTAAACTATACTGTCCTGGATTAGATGAAATTTCCTTTGCCACATTAGCTGTAAAAGCTGTGAAACTATGAAACAAACTTGTAAGTTGTTTATTCTTCAGTAATTAAAGATAGGGCAGGCATTGAATTTTACAGTGTTCCAGAAGAGGGTGGCTTTTATAAGGTGTCTAGCAGGAAGGTTTGTTCAGCCTGGAAGAGTCTGAAAAGGAATTTCTTTCATTGGTGGGTCTGGTAATGTTAATTCCATGCTGCCATCAGTGTACTCTGGGTTTGGGTAGGGCAACACCAACTCCTCTCAGAAAACACTGTGGAAGAGCCCATCTATTTCCAAAGTTTCCACTTTTGTATGTGTTAAAGGATGGACGTGACATTTCTTTAGTGAATGAATTCAATACAGTCTTGTTTAGGAGACTGCACAGTTACTTGAAGTAGGATGGCTTGTCCATCCTTTCATCTTTCCCACTCCTGTGTGTACAGCAGTTCTCTGTGTCTTACTTGCTTTGGATATAGGACATGGGCAAGGAGATAGAAAGGTTGTGTGACTGCAGCGTTCCTGTAGCTTTGGATCTGGCTGGGGCATCAGACTCTCTGAGATTCACGTGGCTGGCATGAAGGGGGACTTGTGGCCATCACTTGCCTTGCTGACTGTCCTATCTTTTCATTCCCAGGTTATGGACACGCGGCCCCAGGGACAGATGCAGGGAAGGCCTTTTGCATGTTCTACGCAGTCCTGGGGATCCCACTGACACTCGTCATGTTCCAGAGCTTGGGCGAGCGCATGAACACCTTTGTCAAGTACCTCTTGAAACGCATCAAAAAGTGCTGTGGGATGAGGAGCACCGAGGTCTCCATGGAAAACATGGTCACTGTGGGTTTCTTCTCCTGTATGGGAACACTCTGCATTGGAGCAGCAGCTTTTTCCCAGTATGAGGAGTGGAGCTTTTTCCATGCTTACTATTACTGCTTTATAACATTGACTACGATAGGGTTTGGAGACTATGTGGCCCTGCAGACCAAAGGGGCCCTTCAAAAGAAGCCTCTCTATGTGGCTTTTAGCTTTATGTACATTCTGGTGGGGTTGACAGTCATTGGGGCATTTCTAAATCTGGTTGTTCTCAGGTTCTTGACCATGAACAGCGAGGACGAGAGGCGGGATGCTGAGGAACGGGCGTCCCTGGCAGGGAACCGCAACAGCATGATTATCCACATCCAAGAGGACTCCCAGCATGGTCGGCCACGGTACAAGGCCGAAGTAACAGACCTTCAGTCAGTTTGTTCCTGCATGTGTTACAGGTCCCATGAGTACACCAGCCGGGTGGTGTCCCACCAAAATTCATTCAGCTCAAAGCTGAACCCCCAGTACTTTCACTCCATCTCTTACAAGATAGAGGAGATCTCGCCAAGCACATTAAAAAACAGCCTTTTCCCATCTCCTGTCAGCTCCATCTCACCTGGGTTGCACAGCTTTACAGATAACCACAGGCTGATGAAAAGGCGAAAGTCCATTTAAAGGGATTTGTCTTGTTTTGCTTTCCTTGTTTCCCCCCAGTTCTTCTCCGTTGTTTTGGGGTTTTTTTGTTCTTTGAGTGAGACAGAGTGAGGCCAAAGGGAGTAGAGAAAGCCAGTCCTCCTCTGAGACTCAGCTCTTGAGCATGAAGCATGGATTATTACCGTTCCAGCAAAGTATGCCTTACATTACCCCCTCGGTGGATGTCAGAGGATTCAAGGTGACGTGAAGTGGGTACCAAATCCAAAGTTGCACACACAGCTGGGAGCCTTCATGTGCCATTGGCACTCCTGACCTAATAAACTCTTTTCCTCACGAGCAGGTTGTGTGCTTGCGTGCGTGTTGGGTGTGCGTGTGTGTGCGTGGAATTCCACGACTAGTGCCATGCGACAAAAATCAAAGCATCAGGTATTATTTTGGGTTATTTTTTCCCTTGAAGCAATTGTGTTCCAGTCTGCTTTTAACTTTTAGATTGCTTCCAAAAGGAACGGGGAGGGTGGGAGGGGAGCAAATTTGGTTCATTTCTTTTTTGCCAAGACAAGCATGCGCCATAAGCAGTCAATATACCAGGTGTATCATGGTAAATTTTTTAATGCTAGATTTTAGATTGTATTAACATTAATAAAAAAAAAAAAAAACCAAGGCAGGAAAAGATGGATCATTTTAGCTTGCCAGTTCAAAATTAAAAAAAAAAAATAAATAAAATAAAGCATGCACTTTGTAAAACTGGTATGCATAATAAAAACACAAGAAAAACTAGCAACGGAATTAATAATCAAAAGCAAATAATCCTATTGATTTAACTAGATTTCCTTTTATTGTTTTCAACCGTTCCAACAATTTTTAAGAGAAATTGGGAGAATTGTTGGAACCAAAGAGTGTATTTTGTTATTTTAATTTTATTTATAAATTTATTATTATTATTATTATTATTTTGTGCAGCAATTACCTGCATGAATAGGAATTTTTTTTTTTTTTTTGAATGCTTGGATTAGGATGGGTATAAATAGGTGGATGTATATTTTTTCTTATATAATAGTGACAGGGCATTTCCTTGTTTTAAATAAAAAAATAAAGATGATTGTCTCTAAATGCTTTTGATTTGTAAATAATGGAAAGCCTTTGTTGGTCTCAGGAAGAATTCAAGGGACAGTATCTTGTGTTTGGCTCACTGGGAACTGTGAGATACGATGTGATACTGCTTTTTTGATAGGTAGAAAGGCAAAATGCATTTAGCAGTGATGGACAAAAGCAGTTTTACTCCAGCGATTGGAGGATAATGTTGGGAGTGATTGCACTGGCAAGTTGTAGTGAAGGATGTTGAGACCATGTCATAGAGTTGTTCCTTGGAGATTGTCCGTCTTTCGGCTGTTCATCTGGACCAAACAGACTTTATAGGACTGAATTAGAGGCCTAATCCAGCTCCCTTTTAAAATAATAGGAATTTGCAATGATTACATGGGATTTAGTGCTTTGGGAGATTTATCTTTGATTTGACAGGGGTAGGACTGTGAGTTTTATAAACCTCCACCTTTGTCTCTGATTTAATCCTATCTTTTAAACTGCCTTTCGTGTTAATTCGCCATACAAACCCCATCCTTTTTTGGCACTAATCATCTCCTGCTGATTCTACCATTTTGTGCCCTCAGTGTAAAAGCAATAATCCCTTTTTTTTTCCCCCTTAAAACTAGATGGTATGTTTCTGTACAAGCCCCAGCTCTGAGCTCTGTGTGCTGATGGATGTTGATACCCTTTCAAAGAGGCTTCTATAAAGAGAATTAATAGGGAGAAATAGAGGATGTCAAATCCTCCTCTGTTCTCTTCTCCCTGGCTTTAAATTATTTGGTATATCACATATGTTCATGTTCTAGTTTCCATATCCGTGCTTCAACAAGTAGATGAAAAGCAGGTATCCATGACTTTGGCTCCCCTATGCAGCTTCCTTTGGGATTATACAATCCTGTGGTATGAAAATCTCCATTAAGATTAGTGAAGAAATAGCTTAGGATTCTTAATGAGTATGGATGAGGACTGACTTTTTTCAGCCTAACGTGAGGATAACATCCCTCAATACAGTAGGAGAGCATGCTGGGTGCATTAATGCTCTGCTGCTGGCACCATGTTCTAAGGCTGATGGCAGAAGTATTGAAGCAAGCATACTTAGAAAAGCAGCTTCAGGATGTGTTCAACCACCTCAGTGACTGCCACCTAGAAGCTGGTTTCTGTCAAGAGTGGCCCATGGGGTTCACAGTGCTGTCCAAAATCATTACCGCAGTCTTTGCTTGTGGCATTCAGAAGTGCAAATCAATGTAGGTTTCTATTCCTGCTAAGGACATAAGAAAAAGTATGCCTGGAATATACACATCAATATCATGTACATCTGCTGGGTGTATCTGACACTGGGGAAAAGCAGGAAAAGTTTGGGGTTTTGCAGAACTTGAAATTCTGTCTGCCTCGCAAAGAAGAACTCGGGTAACGGGACTTTTAGCAAAGTTTAAACAGTTGTGTGGGGAAAAACCGGATCCAAACAAACCCAACAATTTTATCTTATAAAATATTGGTCAGCTTTTTCCTTTTGTCCTGTAAGTGGAAAATTCTGCTGCATATAAAAATTATCTTTAAATGTCCTAGAGATCATGTCGAACTCCAGACATTCAAAGCTGTTACATACTCTAGCTGTTTTCTACTACAATCTTCCCTCTGGAACCATAAATGAAGAGTAAATTTTAATACATGGGGTGTATAAGTAGGGAAGAAACTTACCTCAACATGTCATGGGTCATCTTGTACTTACAGTCTTTGCATTAAAACTCAATGGCTTTGTAAAACGTCTGCTTTAGTTTAGTTGAAGTTTATAGACATCGTTGAAGAAATCCATATATGTTGTTAGGAAGGAGCCAGAGTAGATATCTGTATGAGTGTGTGTGTGGGACAGTGTTTTGCTACGATATATCTGCATTCCTTAGGATTTCAAAATATGTTTCTTTTAATTTTCTGCTTGAAAAAGCCACAATTCTGTCCAATCTATATTTTTGTTACACGTGACATTTTAAAGTGGGAAGATATTTCCTTTGCAAGACTGCACACATTTGGATGTTTGCATGAGCTCTTGCAGGACTTTGCTTTGTGCAGCCACAAAGAACTGTCACGTGTACACATCAGTACATCAGGTAAAATATGCCTCTTTCATCTTTCTGTGGTTCTTGGCTGATATGAATAATAACTTGGGCTGTCTGGAACTGGAAGTGAAAGGGAAGCCTTTGTCCAAGGTTAATTCCAGTTATTCAGTTGCACATGAGAAATCAGTCAGTAAGGTGAGCTGATTTTTATCTGCTCTATCTCTGACTTCTTACTGCCCTATTGCTACAGTCCCTGATGAAGAGTCCCTCCCCAGCATCCTTGTAGGCCTCCTTCAGACACCGAAAACTGCTCTGAGGTCTCCACATGGCTTCTCTTCTCCAGGCTGAACAGTCCCAAATTCCTCAGCCTGTCTTCATATGAGCACTAGTTTTCTTCCCACAACACTGCTTTCCAGAGAACATTCTCTCTGGTACATTATGAGCTTTATTCCACATAAGACATTAAGTCTTTCACAACAACCTCTCTTGCTCTCTACTCGCTGTTTTGAAATTCAGCTAAAGCAGGTAGTAGTGGTGCTGCTTATGAGAAGACATGCTAACGCCTGCTATCACTTTGTTATGCACTCTCATTCCCCAGAGTCTCATTTCCCCTATCCTTCCCTATTATTAAGCATTAGAAATAATAATAATAAATCAGATTAATCTATTTATGTCACACTAATGTGCTCTTCATCAAAACAACACAAATTTAGCTCCCTGCTGTCGACTTTGATTATATAACAACCCTATTATCCTATCATATTTCATATTATCATCAAAGGGAAAAATCAGTTTGATCAGTGAAGCACCAAAATAGCTTTGACTGAGCGTGCTGTGACATGGAAACGAAAGAGGAAACTTAATAGAACAATGCAGGCACAAGTCTCTGCTTGGTCTTTGTTACTGTGCAAGGAGGATCCTGACCGATCCAACCGGGGCTGCTTTGCCAAAAATTTGTACATACAGGGATGACTGTAATGGGGCAGCTCAAGAAAGGGTATTTGTATGTTGCTCCAATGCCTCCTAATAGTTTCTCGATTGCTGATGAATGGAGAAGATGTACAGTGACCTTTATCAGTAGACTTCTGTGTGGACTCCTCTGTAACAGCTCATTAGGACACGATCAACAACAAGGAAAAAGAGGGAAGTGACCAAGTTAATCTACTGTATTGTAGGTTGTCTCATTAGTTTCCTAATGCTTTGATCGAAGAAATGCCAGGGCAGTAATCAAGATTATTGTGACTCAAATCTGAGCAAGATAATTCCTTGTTTTCTCCAACATTTGAAAGCTTTTTTTCATAGGGAAAAAGAAAGCATCATTTGTTGCTAAAAGCTTAGAAAAGAGCAGTCAATGGAACCAAGGTGGAGAATGGAAATATTCCAGAATGATTTGGGATGTGTGGACCAGGGTGCAGGGGTTTGATTGGAAGTAGCTTTCAGCTGAAGTTTCTGTCCTCGTTTAAGTTTATGTAATATTCCTGTTAACATTAAGATCTAATTAGACAGTCATTTAAAATCTGTATGTGGAAGCCAGACCAGAGAGGAGTGTTGGAGTGTATCCATTGCACTCATGTTACGGACTCTTTAATGCATATTTCAACAAGACACTAATACTGACTGGAATATTGCACAAATGACAGTGAGAATCACACCACCACTATTTTCATCAGCTAGAAATGGGTATCACAGAACTGCAAAAGTAATATTGCCTTTCTGACCAGCCTGCCTGTCATCTAACTTCAATATCAAACTTTATTTTGGGAACACCAGCAAGATAAAGCACATGAAGAGAATTAGCCATCATAGCAATACACCAAAACTGAAACAAGTGAAATAATGACATCGGACACAGAGAAATTGATTTCAGATGGAAGGCGCTCTGGGACTCTTATGCTAGTTAGTTTGAGCTCAGAGGGTGATCTAAACCCATGAAAACTGATGGTACCCTTTGCCAAAATGCATTTTTCGATTATTTTAGATGCAGATAATGAACATGGAAGAGGGCAAAAATTTGGAAAGAAAGAAATTGTTCTCAGCAGCATGACTAGTGTTATTTCAAGTTGAAACCACTGTGTGATGGTACTGAAGGCTGTTGTGCTTTGACCTAGGAGACCATCCTCTGCTCCACCAAGGTCTATGCCACTGTGTTTCACTGATTGCTTCTGATAGGGAGATTCATGGAGTTTCTGATTCTCCAGTTATTTTTTTTGCTGCTGTTTTCATTGAAATCAGGATTTTATACAGCCAGCTCAGCCTGAGCAGTGCTGGTTCCTGTGATATGTTAGTGATGCTATTCCTTTACTGGTGCTCCCTAATGCAAGGGTTCAGTAGGATGTAACCAAACTCTTTCGTTCTCTAAAGCCTGAAGTGGCGGGACCTTCCTCTGAAGCCAGTGTTCACTTTACTAAGGGTAAACTTGTTCACACTGGCCCCAAGTCTTTCATTTAATTTGTAGTTGTTTGGTGATTGTTATTCTTACTTTTAGTTTTTCCCCAAAGAGGCATCTTCAAAGCCCCTGACTGATTCAGGTTGGACATGGTCTAGTGGAAGGTGGGATTGGAACTAGATGATCTTTAAGGTCCCTTCCAATCCAAACCACTCTGTGATTCTGTGATTCTCAGTCAAACCATATTGCCCTTTGCACAAATTTCAAAATCACGTACACATCAGTATTCCTTTGGGAAAAAAAGTCCAACACAGAGCTTCAAATTGAGGAGCTTTCAGCATTTGTGTCTCTGTTACACTGGGAGCTCCGCAAAGTTTCTCCTTGCGTGCACTGGAGAACACAGACATGGGGAATGCATGGGTTTGCACATAACCTAGGTGGATGTTGCAGCTGCTGAGCTGGCTCTTGCTTGACTGTTTTCTGTAGCTGGTGGGTTTATATTCTGTGAATTGGGAAGAGAAATCAAAACCTTTTAATGCTATTTTTTTCTCGCAGATTTCTAATACAGTGACTGAACTGACTTGGGTGCAATGCAGTGAGGCCTCATTTATACTCCTTTACAGAAACTGGAATGTGAGCCTGTTTCTATTTACTGCTAGGTACTGTATCAGTGTCTCCAAGTACTACTTACCATAAACAAACTTCCCTAAATCTAATAGAGAGCAGAAAGACCTTAAGACAGCAGTTAACTTGTATAATTTATGCAACTGTATTTTGCTTTATGGGATCCAGTCATCCAAAGCTGCCTGCTAATTTTAGGCTGGAAATGCTATCCCTGGGGCTTTCAGCCTTCATTTGTCTCTCCTTCTGTGACTATTGTAATTAACAAATATCCCAAAGCCCTCTCTCACCTTGCTTTTTGGCGGTGTAAGGAGTGCTGCCATACATTAACACTCACAGCAGAATGGGGGGGGGATAAAAGGTGGGGAGAAGAAAAGTTAGTGCTGCAATTTTATTGGTAATTAATATTCACAGTTCCAAGCTGTGTTGTCTTTTAGTTCACTTTGAGAAACGCAGAGCAAACAACAGCATGATGACATTTATCATAGCTGGCTAATTCACAAGTGAAGCAGCTAGCAAATGTAATAATTGAAACTATGCTCTCTAATGCCTCTTACTCATGCATGAGTTCTCATACCACTAGTCTGGCTTTGATTCATTGTTTATCTGGTCTGTGGAACAGCTTGCATTAATTGCCATATCCAGAGCACTATACTTGAGGCTAGAAGAGAGATCCATTTCACAGACAGCGGCCCTCAGGCTGTCTCCATATGCCTTCCCCACTTTCGTACCCAGATATTAACTCATTAGCTTGCCATTTCATAGATGTATGTTCAGACCTAAGATCACCTCATTCTGTACTTTCCCCCTTCATCTATTAATGAAAAGCGTTATGCTAAAGAACTGCACCCTGGGGAAGGAAATGTTCCACTCTATTTACTACTGACACAAGAAATCTACAGATTGATTAAAAACAATATGCAGGAAATCAAGTAGGAAATGTAAAGTCCATAAACCCGCACAGGTCAGATCCACTTCTTCCCTGGCTGGGATGCAATGCGTTAGCCTGCAAGGAGAGTTTGGGAGCGTGTTTGTTTGAAGACTGTGAGGAGAAAGGAAGGCACAAACTACATGATCAGGTGAAGAGACAGTGGCTTGACTCATTGTCTGTAGATCATTGGTAAGGTCTGTGGCATGGTTTCCAATTAAGGAAGAGCCATGATTCTTCTGGGTTTAGTCAAAACCATCATCATCCCAAGCAGGAGTGGCAGGATGTGTGGGAAGGATGGACCAATGGCTGGTTCATGGTGGAGTGGATTGTTGGTGTCAAGCAGGAAGCAGGGAAAATTGCATCTTCTAGAGCATATTCCCTCCGCTATTCCTTGGAAGAGATCACTTATACTGTCCCTACTGCTGCCTGGAGCAAACCTGTACTGTGGCTCCAAGACCTGGATTGTGGTATCCCTGCCTATCTTTGATAGCATCTCCCCAGAGCTATGCTGTAGAAATGCATGGGAAATGCAAAGCTTCCCCAGCTGGGTTCAGGAGGTGACAATATAGCAAAGAATCCTCTTCAGATTGACTGTGTTTGGACAGCTTCTACATGTCAAAACATAATCAAAATTGACCTTTGGAGAAATAACATTAAGTCATTATTATTGCTTCTCTCTACAGCATGAGTATGCAGCTCCTTAATCATAATTATTGTTAAGAGGCTAATTAATCTGATAACAGCATTTAATTAGATTAGCTGAAGTAGAATGTGTAAATTATTTTTGGCCTACCAGAATCTGAAATCACAGGTCTACAAAATGATTTGCAAAAGGCCTGTTTGGTGATACCACTGCTGACATGCAGGTCATGCCATGGCTCTCCTATTGACAAGCATCATCTTGGCACATTTACTGGAGCTGGTCATGGGAGTACCTAGGAAAGGATTTTAGCTTCAATCCAACATATGCAGTGAGGCTCTTAATTCCCACTGAACTAAATAGGTGCTTAAGTGTGGAGGTAGGCTTTGGGCCTGATTCTGTCTTGCCTGTAGAGGAAAGGATCAGTTTTGTGTCTTAGAGAGTTGGGATGATGCAGATGGATGATTGAGAGGCTGTATTCCAGGATGGAGCATGTTTCTGATACCCATTTGGTGCAGTAACCAAAGCGTCTCAGCTGTGCTGCCTGGGATAGATCATCCTTCTAGGAGGAAGGGTTGCATGGAAATGTGTCTGGACCACCTGGGGAAAGGTGAAGATACAGTTGAGTGTCTGTGTCATGTGCTAGGTTGATGAGGACACTGATGCTATCCATATCCTTCTCCGCAATCCTCTCTGACCAAGGTTAAAAAGGCAAAGCAGAAGGTTGCATTTCTTTCTGGGTGTGGTGATGGAGGGCTGATTTCTAACTTGCACACTGAGCAAGAGCTCAGAGGAGCATTCTCCTTAGGACCCAAGACAAGGAACTTTGGTGAAAGGTCCTTCAGATATCTCTATAGTTGTTTCTTCTAATGTTTGCCTTATGTTACGTAGCACATTTCTCTGATCTCTCTGATTTGCAGTTCTGCTTCTGAGAGCCCCTTCTGGATGGCGATGTGGGTGAACTGGAGTTTCTGGTTCAGCATGCAACAGTGGGCACATCTCATTATCTTCTTCATGCCAGTCATCCAAATAGATCTGTGGGGCAGCTCACAGTTACTCGTCATGTTTGTGGCCACCGGCACTTAGCCAAATTCCTCTGGTTGCTCTGGCAGCTGTTGTTTTGCCAAAAGATTGACTAAATGCAGCACAGGAGCAAAGACATGGACATGAGATCCTTTTAGTAATGCACAGGTAGTTGATGAGGGGATTTTTTATCTTCACTGTACATTCCTTTCATGTTCTTCAGCATCTAAGCCCCCGCTGCTCTACAGTGACTTACCTTTCCATGCAGCTTCTCATTTCTTTGAAGAATTCCTGTCACACACATTTTCCAGAAGTCTGGATGCCATATTGCTCCTTTTTAGCATATCCTTTTGCAATGTGGAGAGATACTGCTGTCAAAGGCAAGAGCAGGAAATTCTTCATCACTGATACTGTGCCCTTTTTATTTTCCTGAAGATTGATACAGCAGAGTCTGGTATCACCATCAACCACCACACTGTTATGCTCAACACAACTTAATGACCTTCTCATGCCAGTTTATCTCCTTTTTAACTGCTCGGCTGCATTTACATTGTGGCAGATGCTTTCTGTATAAGTTGTTAGTGCAGGAATGTTATTCAGATATTGGAGGACAAGGATGCTACTTGCGTAACAAGAGAGGGATCCCACTGTCCAGGTTACAATACATTTAAGACTCTGTCAACCTAGTGGTTGTCTTTATTAAGAAATTTCCTGGGTACCATTCTGAGCACTGCTTTTTTGGACTTTAACATTAACAAATTTGGTTAATCCACACAAAGTTTGGTTGTAATTACTGTTGGGTTGACCCTGTTTGAAAACAAACGACTAGTATACACTTCAGAAAGAGTCCTGTCTACTACAGGTCTTTTTAACAACTAACTAATAAGCAGAAATAATGAAAGACTGTTTCATTCTTAAAAATACAAACCTAATCTGTTTTTTACTGAATGTAAATTTCCTATAATTTACATTCCTATTCCTGTTCCTATTCCCATTCCTATTCTTAATTCCTATTCTTAATTCCGATTCCTAATTCCTATTCCCATTTCTACTCCTATTTCCTATTCCTATTTCCTATTCCTGTTTCTTATGCTATACATCCAGTAACCATCTGTTCTTTTTTTGCAAGGTCAGGAGTGAACTATGGAAGAAAAAAGTGTTTTCTTTTTCCTCTTCCCTTGACTTGTTAAGATTTGTGCGGCTGTTTGTTGCCATTGAGGAGGATTGACTGAATCTTTTGATCCTATTGATAAGATGACAAAGGAAATTATTTGGAGCTGGATAGGTCAATGGAGAATGGGGGGGGGGGGGGAGGTTAAAAGTTGTTTCCAGTAGGCCAAAAGAATGTGGATACTGTCTCTTCAAGGTGCAATTTCTTACTTCAACAAACTGTTCATCTATGAGAAACAGGGATAAAAGTGTTCAATTTGGGACCTAAGGAGTTTATATGGAAATTCTTGGATTTCTTCCAAACACACATACATGTTGAAATTAAATTGCGATTCCTACTTTGGAGACTGAGCCTTCCTGCTCAGACAGAAGCGTGCGTGTATGTGTGTGTTTGTGAGTGTGTGTTGATGCTCTGTCTCTTTTGGATCTCTTGACACTTTTTGGTGCATTTTTGTACTTCTTTGAATGTGCATATGCGAACTTACCGATGGTGTATTGACGGCATTCTAAAGGCCCTCAACAGCCTGAGATAGAGCAAAACTCTCTAAATTTCTACCCTGGTCAATACATTTTCTGTGCAGCACACAGAACATTAGGAGCACGGTCACCTAGAAAGAGGAACTGCTTGGCTGTGGAGACTGCACTGAGAATTTACCTCCTGGAAGCTGTTTTCTCTGCTCATTTCAGACCTCTAACTTCAACATAGTTGTTGAGCTGGTCCTAGCAAAGGAGAAAGAGCAGGTCATGGCATCAAGATGCGATTTATTAAACCAGTGATAACTTGATTACAAAGAACCAAATTAAAGACTCTTTTGTGTTTTCATTTCTTTTCCTGGCCTTCTCCATAATGGGAGAGGATGCCTTCACACATGGCCTTAGAATGCCGTACTGGAGTTAGAATGCAACAACAGTCAAATGAAAATAAGATGTATTGCAGCTTACATAAAGAATGAAAACTGTATCACACAAATGTTTACAAGTCCAAGTAGACAGCGAACCCCTGTACAATATGTAATTTATGCAAGGGATTGCATCTTTCTTTTGTAATGAATGCACTAAGCAACCCTGTATATATTTTACAATGTCTTTACAGAGAAAAAAGAAAAAAAGAATCATTTACTGTAGTGTTGTAAAATAATGCACTTTTCTAATTTTTTCATTAAAAATCCTATGGCACGTTTTCAAATGTATATTGTTTCTTTTATATTGAATGTGGAAATGTTAACTTCCTGTAAAATTGCACTACAGAAGTAAAATCCACTGATGGAACTTATTTTGTTAAAGCAAAGTCCCTTGACAACCAACAGTTGTTTATGAGTATATGATATGTGTGTGTGCACATATATGTGTATATAGTGTATATGTAATGTATATATATGTATATGCACACACACACATACAACTAGTGATATGTGTATATATATAAAATGATATAGGTCCAGATTTATATATGATTGTATTAATATAATATCTATAGATTGATAGATATATAGATATGTATATATATTCATACATACACACAAGAATCACAATGTACAAACCCAGAAAGGATTACTCATTAAATTTAAGGGGGTTGGGGGGGGAGGGGCGGAAAGATGTCATATACAGAAGATATTTTGCATTGCAATAAAAGCTTTTTTGACAAAAGTACGTGCAGAGTGAAGTATGAACCTTCATCAGATACACAACCGTGCTGTTCCCAGAAGAATACAGCTCGGAATAAGCAAAAGGGAAGTGCTTTAGGGAAGGCTTAAGAGCAGAGTGGAGATGGCAGACTGGAGCTGGCTGTTGAGACTCCCCCTACTACAACATTGTGGAGCTCAAGGACAAGATTCTAGGATATCAAAATGAACAGCGTAACTTCTCCTAACATGAGGCATTTCACTCACAAAGCTGTTAATCTAGTGCTTTCTATCAAAAGAGGGGAAATGGGTCTCAGGATAATTCTGTGTTGCTGTGAGGCACAAGCACAATCTCTCATTTGGGATGGAGCATTGGGCAACTTGTACTGTTGTTGCTGCCCAGATGAGTCACAAGTGAAGTCAGGTACAGGACCTGCTTTTGTACTTACGATGTGATTTCTACCCACTACTGCTCATGGAAGAATTCTAAGTTCCTGGAGCTAATATTTCATATTTGAGAAACATCTCTTACCAAGAATGGAAGAATCCCATCTTTTTCCTCATTTTTTTTCTTTCATTTCTCTTTTCTCTTTTTCTTTCTTTTTTTTTTTTTTTTGTATTTTCTGTTTTCGATTTTTTCTTTTGTTTTTCTTTTTCCTTTTTTCTTTGTCATTGTCTCCTTTTCTTTTTTAATTTTTTCTTTTTTCCTTTTGTTTGTTTTTTTTTTTCTTTTTAATCTTTTCCCCGATGATGCCATGGCCAGAAACTGATCCCAGCTGCACAGAGAGAATCAGAGGTTTTATATTTCCTTCCAACAGCCTTGATGAAAGAAAACGTCTACATGAACAGAGAGATCAGTTAAACACTGCAAGAAAAAACTGGTTGCAGCAAATTTTCCATGACATGGAGTGAGAAAAGAGACCAGCTACTTTGTGCAGCCTTAGAGGAAGAAACCATTTCCTCATTGCAGAAAGTACTTGGTAGAAGTCACTGTTCTGTATTATAATGAGAGTGATATTAGCTTGTCATCATAGCCTTCATCTGTTCTTGCTGTATATGAGACTCATTTAGAAAGGAGTTGAAAGCCAATGTATCTTTTGTGTTGGGGCACAGTGAGTGTTATATGCACTGTGTATTCAGTCCCCAGCAACATTAAAACAACAAAAAAATGCTTGTAAAGACTTCATTTTCTGATGGCGAAGACAGGAGTTCTTATGACACAGAAAGGAGAAAAACAATTTATTTATCTCCATTTAGCAACAGAGATGAATATACCCAAGCAATCCCACATGCGTTTGCTGTGCTGCATCAGACAACATCTCTGTTAGTCATTAAAATCAACAATCTTTTTTTGGAGTGGTATTTGCCAGCACATTTTATCATCTCGATTTATCCAGCAGGCACAGAGAAGCCAAAGTGGTGTTGAACCCTGTCCACCCCTTTTGCAAGCAAAAAAAAACCCCTTTAAGTAATTAATTAAGCAATCGATAATATAGACTAGAAGACCAGATTTTAAAGGGTTCCAAGTAGTGCAGTGGAATCCCAGGAGGAAAGAAGACCTGATGTGCTGAACATTAACAACCACAGGAATGTTAGACTTCAGGGGAAAAACACCCTCCAATCTTTCTTGTATAGGCGTATAAATATATGTATAAATCTAAATCAAAGTCACAGATGACTGATTGCTCAGGGTTTGGCTGCTGACGTGTGCTTAGGTCCTGCCTCAGAGGACAAAAGAAATGAAGCATCCTGCAGCAAAATGCAAGAGCCTGCTCAGTCCACATCAACCACTTGGTTGACAGCAAACAAAATATCTTAGGCGCTGAAAATGGGTTTGTGTCTGTAATCATGCTGTGACCAAATCTCTGCATCTTTCTCACCTAAGGCAATGTCTTCAGTTCAGCTTGCCTGTTGTAAAAACAGTGATTTCTGAGAGGGGATAAATGAGGGAATTGTACTGGAAGTGTACAAAATAATGAGCATTACAGAAAAGGTAAATTAGCTCTTCCCTGAAGTGGTTTCTCACTCTCCCAGGACAAAGCAATACCCAATTAAACAGAAACCAAAGCATTCAGAACTGAGAGAAGGAAATGTCTTTACTTCTGCTATTAAAAGGAAAAAACCCTGTTTTTAGGAAATAAAAGGCATATTTCTAGGATCTTCAGAGCCAGGAAAAAGCTGTTACTTGATTAAAAGGCAGAAAACAAAAAGGTCTGGAAGACCTACAGTTTGTTAGTCCAAATTCAGCCACTGAAGGAGCTATTAAAGACTAGTTGCTGCTTATATTCAGCCTGTCTTTGGCTCCAACATTTTACTGCTGGGAAATTTTGACTATTGAAGCAAAGGAAGAAAATGTTCCTATAGATGAAGTTAATGTACTGTGCCACTTGCATAGTGGCTATTAATGGAAGCTCTTGGCTTTAACGCTTAATGCAGATTCAGATGAGCTGCCCTGTCTTAGCACTGTGGTTATTTGTTCCAGGTCTGACTGGGGTGGGAGTGTGTCGCTTGGTTTCTAAGAGGTTGTAAATGCTAGAGATAGAAACTACTGACCTGTACCACCTCAGACTATAGGGACTCCACCTGGAAGTTAATCTTTCCCTTCTACCTCCTAGTCAAGGTTGAGAGGAAGAAAAAGTCCTTTTGATAGCCACATTACTTCTGCAGACCTCATCCATTAATATTCTTGTGTCACAAAAGAACCCAGTTTTACAATGGAAGTTTGGATCATATGAATGAACTTGGTATTTCCAAAGGGAACAACCCACAGCTCTGACTGTTCCCTAAATCTAAACCTTAGATTTAGGTTTGAATAAAAGGAGAAAATACGGTACATCTTGATCACAGGAAATTTCAGGCCTGACGCATGACCTGTTTCCGTTTTGCATGTATCTGCTGTAGAGGACCTAGGTTGTCCTAAAAGAGACACTAGATTGCTGGTGCCGCAGGGCAGTCAGCTTAATCTGGTGTCCTTCTCAAGGCAAAGGCCAGCAGCTGACTTTCAAGCAGTTTACACCATCCTCTGGTGTCCTGTGCTGCACAATGCATCATGAGCAACAGCTTTTATCTTGTGTTTCGCTGTTGTACTGATGAGTGTTACCAGCTGCATTTTGAATAGTAGGATGCAGAGACAAACTGCAAGATGCTGACGTATCTGTGGAGTTCTAGAAAAGAGGTTTGCTGTGCTGTACACAGAAGTGAGGGAAAAGAGGCCAACTCACAACATGAGTGACCTTGATCTCAAAATGTGACTTATGACTCTTGATGACACATTTAGTGCCATTGCTGTGCTTTTCTTTAGTTATTTCTTAACAAGAAATTCCATGTATAAAAAGGGGGCTGCTCAGACACGCAGTCACCCTGCTCCTGCAAGATTTCTTTGGGAATGTTGTCCCTATTTTTGCCTTAAAAATGTGGGTTGAAATGACTTCTCAAAAGGCAAAGAGAAACAAGGAGCAGAGATGGAGCAAGAAGGCAACCTCCTGCCATTCTAGACTCATGTTGCCATTGTGGAATACATGCAGTACGAGAGATCCCAGCTTGTCTTTCTGTGTTAGTCTGTCTCTCCCCACACTGTGCTTGGACTGACTATCACAGTATGGAAGCTGTAGAATCATAGAATCATAGAATAGTCAGGGTTGGAAAGGACATTAAGATCATCCACTTCCAACCCCCTGCCATGGCCAGGGACACCCCACACTAAACCATGGCACCCAAGGCCTCATCCAACCTGGCCTTGAACACTGCCACAGATGGAGCATTCACAACCTCCCTGGGCAACCCGTTCCAGTGCCTCACCACCCTCACAGGAAAGAATTTCTTCCTTATATCCAATCTAAACTTCCCCTGTTGAAGTTTGAACCCGTTACCCCTTGTCCTATCACTACAGTCCCTGATGAAGAGTCCCTCCCCAGCATCTTTATAGGCCCCCTTCAGATACTGGAAGCTGCTCTGAGGTCTCCACGCAGCCTTCTCTTCTCCAGGCTGAACAGCCCCAACTTTCTCAGCCTATCTTCATACAGGAGGTGCTCCAGTCCCCTGATCATCCTCGTGGCCTCCTCTGGACTTGTTCCAACAGTTCCATGTCCTTTTGATGTTGAGGACACCAGAACTGCACACAATGCTCCAAGTGAGGTCTCCCGAGAGCAGAGTAGAGGGGCAGGATCACCTCCTTTGACCTGCTGGTCACGCTCCTCTTGATGCAGCCCAGGATACGGTTGCTTTCTGGGCTGCGAGCACACACTGCAGCCGGCTCATGTTCATTTTCTCATCGACCAACACCCCCAAGTCCTTCTCCGCAGGGCTGCTCTGAATCTCTTCTCTGCCCAACCTGTAGCTGTGCCTGGGATTGCTCCGACCCAGGTGTAGGACCTTGCACTTGGCATGGTTAAACTTCATCAGGTTGGCATCAGCCCACCTCACAAGCGTGTCGAGGTCCCTCTGGATGGCATCCCTTCCCTCCGGCGTATCAACCGAACCACACAGCTTGGTGTCATCGGCAAACTTGCTGAGGGCACACTCAATCCCACTGTCCATGTCACCGACAAAGATGTTGAACAAGCCCGGTCCCAGCACCGATCCCTGAGGGACACCACTCGTTACCGGTCTCCAGCCAGACATTGAGCCATTGACCACAACTCTTTGCGTGCGGCCATCCAGCCAGTTCTTTATCCACCGAGTGGTCCGTCTGTGAAATTGATGTCTCCGTATCTCAGAATCAATCTGATCTTATCTCACTCAATTTGATTACTGTAAACAAGAGGAATATTTGGACTGATGTGTTAAATTAATCCGTATTTTGGTACAAGAACCTGTGGAGTGGCGTGAAACAAACTGTTGGGTGGTAGTGTAAAAGCCAGCATCACTGAGATGGGACTCAACTGAATACGGATGTGGTGAAAAAGAATGGATTAGATAGAGCAGCAATTAATACAATCTGAATTATTTACCTAGTCAGATTTAATAGAATTTACTTCATTTTTTTCAGCATTGCACTAAGCAGTTTAATCTAGGCATAGCCTACATTGGTGCTGAACTTTGATTATTTGAGCCAAACCAGCAAATCAGTGCAAGTTACAACATTTTGCTAGTTCTACTTCTATGGTTTAGCTTTAGGTAGCCTTGCAAGGAGCAGGTAGTTGGACTTGGTGATCCTTATGGGTCCCTCCCAACTCAAGATCTTTTATGATCCTAAGATTGTTCTAAACACACAACTCTCCAGGACAGACCCAGACACAGTGGGAAAAATGCCTCCTATTCTTTGGTCTTATATTCATGATTATATGCTATTTTGACGGCAGTTGTGCCAAATACCAAGCAAAAATGGGGCTATTCAGCTTGGCATTGTACACAGACAACACTGGGGCAAATTGGTCCCTCAGAGTGTTTATAATCTAATATGCTATTATGCACCACTTTCCTGGGATGAAAGAAGAAAGGGAGGGAAGGAACCATATTCTGCTGATCACATCAAGCAGTCACAAGCAGGTAGCTGCTGCTGATGATGTGCCAGGGAGGGAGTGAATATTGCCTTAGGGCTGTTTGTAGTGAAGATCATAATTGAAAATGATGGGAAGGAAGGTACCACAGGGATGAAAAGGGTGGGAGAACAATTGTCTAGAGCAGGTAGAGTCAGCACCTGTACTGTGTGTTCATGCCCACGAGGAGGAGTAGGGCAGGAGGTGCTGCAGGCCCGGAGCAGGGATCCATTCAGCCCTGCAGAGATCCCACGGGAGCAGAGATCCCCCTGCAGCCCGGGGAGGGCCCCACACTGCAGCAAGTGGGGTATTTCCTATGTCCCTTACCCAAGGTGAACCCACCGTAGCACTCAAGTGGAAGAAGCCTCAAGCTTGGTCTGACTTCGGCGTTGTCCCAGATTGAAGCAGGAGGTTGGGCTGCAGAGCTCCTGAAGTCAGGACCAGGCTGTGACTCTGTGTTTGACTCAGTGTTACACGAAGGGAATCAAGACTTGTCCCATAGATGTAACAGCAGCAACACAATGGCTACTTAAACATAGTCTGTCAATACCAACCACGCTTTTACAGAGATAATAGACCTGTCACTCCAAATGGACACAGCAGGAGATTTGACTTGATGTTCATGAATTAGGAGGAAGCTTAAATGAAGCATAATCTAAACACACTTGGACGTCCTGCAAAGCACGGCCTCTCTTGGACATTGCTGTAGCACCCTGGACTTCCGTCATCAAGATCATGCGTGCATCCCCCTGTTCCATGGGATAAAACATCACACATACAGCTTCACTGCCTTCCAGGGAGAGCTGTATGCCGGCTCTGGTGAGTGGACATTAATCATTCAGGACGGCGAAGTGACGGATGGCTGAGTGAGCAGGGCACAGTGTGCTTTCATTCTCAAAGAAGGCTGTGATAAGCAGGAGCCAGGGTTGTAAGGACATGATTATTAGTGTAGCTGTCTGATTACCAGAGGAACAGCAACAGAAAACACAATCTGGTTGCACCTGCTACTCGAACACCTCCTCTCTACTGGAACGCCTCAAAGAAAGGTTAAGTCATGCAGGAAATGGGTGACCCTGCAATGGTTGCAGCCTCGTGAGCTGCCTGTGAAGCAGTGTTACATGCTGAGCAAGACAGAGGGTTGTTCCCTCTGCTTCTAGAGGAAGAGGTGACCCTGTACATATAGACCATTGCAAATCAGTCTCTCTTTGCCATCCCAACTCCATGGAAATGCATAAGGAAATGTAAGCTCTTTGACCACTGACTTGGGAAAGGGCTGGGGAAATGAGGGGCAAAGAAATAACTGCACTCATCAGTGTTGCTGCATCTTGCCTGGGAAGCTGCTGGAGGCTCAGTGGTGGTTCTGGGATATCTCCTCAAGTCAGGAGGGATTTTCCTGTGTGTCATAATTGATGCTAGTGCAGAGAGCAATACACCACCTCAGAGAGACAGGTTGTTGACAGATAGGTGTCTGGGTAATAAAAGCAGCATTCACAATGATGCCAAAATTTTTCCTTAGTGGGGATCTCAATACAATGGTAAAGAAAGGGTGTGAAAAGGCCAGAATTCAAGAGCAGGTTTCATGGGGCTTTGAGCAACCTGGTCAAGTGGAAGGTGTCCCTGTCCATGGCAGGGGGTTGGAACTGGATGATCCTTAACGTCCCTTCCAACCCAAACCATTCTATGATTCTATGAAAAGAAATGAACTTCCTTCTAGTCACCTTCTAAGATGGACTTAGGTCTCTGCTATGGCATATAACTTAAAGAGAGACAGATGCTTTACAGACCTCAGCAGGCAGTGGGGATAAATGTTGCTGTACCCTTTGCTTTCTCGAGCTAGCTTACATAGATGTTGTGACTGTTTATCTCCACCGTCTTTATCAAACCCGTGCTCTGGTGCCCCTTTCTAAAAAGCAGTCTGAATAAATCACAGTCACATCAGCTGGGAGGCGCGTGCTGCTGCCTCTGCAAAGAACAGAGGACTCAACTCTCCAGTCGTGCTTGACTCAATTGGCTCACAGGGAAAATGGCCACAGAGGGGAAGAATGATGCTGGTGTATTTGTGAAGACTCCTACACACACCTATCATATGTAAAAATTTACCTTTCTCAAAACTTAGTTTGGAGGTTGTCTGACTTACACAGCCTAGATTTGCTTCCTGCAGCTCTTTTCATGGCTCTACTTGTCTCCAATGCATGTTGCCTTCCATTCTGCTTCAGTCTGTTCCTCATCTGCGTCATCCATGTCTGAAGGACATGGGTATTTCTCATCTACTTAACTTCTAGACAGGAAGCTACATGAACTCGTGCACCACCTCTAAGGATGCTTCTGAGGGAATACTCTGTGGCAGTGATTTAGAGGTCCAGAACAAAGAAAAGAAACATTTGCATTCAATTTTCAATAAGCAGATGGTACCCAGCTTGTTTTATACTGCAGTAAATCTTGAAGTCCCTACTGAAAAATAAGCAAAGCAAGCATATTCACTTTTATTTCAAACTTTCCCTGTTTCCATGGCAATATCCCAGTGAGGTACCATGAGTAAGTAGATGCTGGGATATGAGGTATTAAATAGTTCTTTTTCTGTGCATCATGAAAGGCAGTGCTGAGATCCATGTGTAAAGAAAAGAAAGTTCGGAAATGATGCAGGGACATTGAAGAATTATTACACTGAGGATGAGGAAAAAATCCAGCACTGTGAATCCAGAGAAGAGAAATCTTGATTTGTCCCTTTGTTTTAGCTCAGTGCAGCTCAATTGATTTTCAGTAGAACTGTACTAGCACTAAAAAGATGGGACCATTGTGGTGTTGGAACTAGATGATCTTCAGGTCCTTTCCAACCAAAACCATTCTATAAGTCTATGATTCCCACATTATATGGTTATGGAGAAGATGGAGGCAGGCTCCAGTTGGAGCTGTACAGCAAATGGATGAGCAGCAACAGACACAAGCTGTAGCAAGTGAAATTCCCATGAGGTACCAGGTAAAAATGAATAACAATGAGAATGGTCAAGCCCTGGAACAGGCTGACTAAGTACTAACCTTGAAATAATCAAAGCCTGATTGGAAAAGCTCTAGAGCATCTTGATCTGTCTTTGAAGCTGGCTCTTCTTTATTCAGAGGTTAGATGGTCAAGTTCAGCTCCCAACCTAAATTATTGTTGTTATTTTTAAAAGCATCTGTAGCTCTTTCCTCACTGTAAAGTCTTACTGAGCCCCTAGATATTCACCTTTACTTGTAGCCCAGCTTCCATAATAACTCTGAACTGACTACCAAAACAAAAAGTAGCTGAGTTTATGAGTTTCAAGTCAAAGAACATCCTGCTATGGGGCCCAAGGAATCTGGTGTATTCCTATCCCTTTGTTCTTGTTCTTACTGGACTTAATTTATTACTTCTGTGGTTTATTATTTGGTTTATTATTCTATTCAGATTTATTTTATTGATTCATTACCGATTCATTAGAGATTAAATATGCTTCTTTAACACAGCCTGAAATTTTCTAATGAATGTACAATACATCACTTCTTCTCCACAGCACGTGTCTGTCTTTGCTCAGTTCATAACTTCTTTGCAATCAGTGCAACACCACATCTCTCTTTGTTTCTCTCAGGGTCATACCATCAGTATTTCTCTTTCTTTCCTTTCTTTCCCAGCTTATCCATTTGCCATCTTATGACTGCTTCTATTAGCAAAGGTCCTGAGCAGTGCCTCTCCCATCAGTCCGTTGTGAAATAGCCACTGGTTTGTGCTTCGAACAGTGATTCCAAGCTTGTTTCCTTCTTCCATTGATACTGGAAGAAAGCTGGTTGTGATGCTAACCACCTTCCCAGTGGTTCTATCTAGGGGTTGACACAGAGGGCTGTGAATGCTCTCTGTTGGAAGGGGATCCTAAAGCAGTGGCATTGATTATTTGATCAGACTGAATAATTTAAGTATACCTTGATCCTGCCTTCCTAGACATAGAGGCACAACCTGGGCTTTTAGGCCCTGCAAGCCTTTTCACCCATCACTGGAAGGGCTAAAGGGTCCCCATGGGTCTACTGCTTGTGGAGTACTAAGAAAAGATTCTTGTCTTGCAGAAAATTGGGACAGAAACCCTCTTAGCACAGCCTCATCTCCTCAGACAGGAAAAACACATTCTTCTGTAGTGCAAAAGAAACCACTGGTTGTGAGGTGGGCAGTGACAGAATCTTAGAATCATAGAATGGTTTGGGTTGGAAAGGACCTTAAGATCATCCAGTTCCAACCCCCTGACACGGGCAGGGGCAGGGACAGGGACAGGAAGGGACACCTCGCACTAGACCATGTCACCCAAGGCTCTGTCCAACCTGGCCTTGAATATTGCCAGGGATGGGGCATTTACCACTTCTTTGGGCAGCTGTTCCAGTGCCTCACCACCCTCACAGTAAAGAACTTCTTCCTTATATCTAACCTGAACTTCCCCTGTTTAAGTTTAAACCATCACCCATTGTCCTGTAACTACAGTCCCTGATGAAGAGTCCCTCTCCAACATCTTTGTAGGCCTGCTTCAGATACTGAAAGGCTGCTATGAAGTCTCCACACAGCCTTCTATGATCCATAATCTATGACACCAGAAATTTCTGAGCTCTGCAAGCCATTTGGTTGGGACCACTTTAGTTGTGGAGAGAGAATTTCGGAACATCAGTCCTGTTCTGACTCCAGGAAAGGCATTTGTAGATTCAACTGAACACACACTGGGATCTGGCCAGACCCTGAGGATGGGTGTGTTTTAGTAAAACGCACAACTGAAAGTGTTTGGTGAGACAGGTCCTGTCTGAACACCAACCAGGAGGACCCCAAACACCAGACAGCACCAACTGCTCAGGAGCTATTTAGGAAAACAAATACTTCCCACAAGCACTTTCCTCTGTAGCAACAGATGGCTTGAAGCTGCCACGAGCGAGGATTCCTAATGAGGTCCTTCTAATGGAGCTCCTGTAAAGGGCAGAGGAGGGAGAGAAATGTGCCCTAGATTCACAAAGTGCTCATCTGCACTCATTCTGTCCTTCTCTGACCAGCTGTAAGGGGAGAAGTGGAATCTCACTGCTTCCTTGCAGAGGTTAACTCAGCAAAGTCAAGCCAATGAGATAAATACAGACCCAAGCAAACAGTTAAACAAAGATATGAGCTATAAGGTGGCTTGTTTTCAACATTCCTTGACAGTATATTGGAGGGAATGCGCAGAACTGGGATGAAGCTTTCGTAGCTGCAAAAGCAATGACACGTGAGTGCTGTGCAGAGGACATCAGGCATAGAGACCCCTTTGCCATCTCTGCTGCAAAATGTCAGAAAATCAATACTAATAATATTAACATGCAGGGAGGCTGAAATAAAGTGTATGCACCAGGGCTGTGATATTTAAATATGGTCTTTTCAGTGAGCAGCAGAGGATAACGAGGCATGACAGGGAGAGCAATTCTCAGATCCAGAACTAATGAGAAACTTGGGCCCCTGAAGTCCGGGAAGCTAGGGACCTGGTTAGGAAAGCTAAGTCTCAGTTAGAATTAAACTTGGCTAGGGATGTGAAGGATAGCAGGAAGGGATTCTATAGGTACATAGCAAATAAAAGACAGACTAGGGACAACATAGGCCCCCTCCGGAAGCTATCAGAACTGGTTACCCAGGATTTGGAGAAGGCTGAGGTTCTTAATGACTTCTTTACCTCGGTCTTCACTGGCAAAGGCTCTGACTGCACCACCCAAGTCTTGGAAGGCAAACACAGGGACTGTGAGAATGAAGACCCTAGGCGCGCTGTGGGAGAGGATCTGGTTCGAGACCATCTTAAAAACCTAAACGTACACAAGTCCACGGGACCTGACGAAATCCATCCTGAAGGAGCTGGCGAATGAAGTTGCTAAGCCACTGGCCATCATATTTGAAAACTCATGGCAGTCAGGTGAAGTTCCAGACAACTGGAAGAAGGGAAATATAACCCCCATTTTCAAGAAGGGGAAAATGGATGACCCAGGGAATTACAGACCAGTCAGTCTCACCTCCGTGCCTGGCAAAAAAATCTTGGAGCAGATTCTCCTGGAAGGCATGCTAAGGCACATGAAAAACAAGGAGGTGGTTGGTGACAGCCAGCATGGCTTCACTAAGGGGAAATCCTGCCTGACCAATTTGGTGGCCTTCTATGATGGGGCTACGGAACTGATGGACACCTACACCTGGGTCGGAGCAATCCCAGGCACAGCTACAGGTTGTGCAGAGAGGAGATTCAGAGCAGCCCTGCAGAGAAGGACTTGGGGGTGTTGGTCGATGAAAAAATGAACATGAGCCGGCTTCAGTGTGCGCTCGCAGCCCAGAAAGCAACCGTATCCTGGGCTGCATCAAGAGGAGCGTGACCAGCAGGTCGAAGGAGGTGATCCTGCCCCTCTACTCTGCTCTCGTGAGACCTCACTTGGAGCATTGTGTGCAGTTCTGGTGTCCTCAACATAAAAAGGACGTGGAACTGTTGGAACAAGTCCAGAGGAGGGCCACGAGGATGATCAGGGACTGGAGCACCTCCCATATGGAGACAGGCTGAGAAAGTTGGGGCTGTTCAGCCTGGAGAAGAGAAGGCTGCGTATCTGAAGGGGGCCTACAAGGATGCTGGGGAGGGACTCTTAGTTAGGGACTGTAGCGGCAGCACAAGGGACAATGGGTTCAAACTGAAACAGGGGAAGTTTAGATTGGATATAAGGAAGAAATTCTTTACTGAGAGAGTGGTGAGGCACTGGAATGGGTTGCCCAGGGAGGTTGTGAATGCTCCATCCCTGGCGGTGTTCAAGGCCAGGTTGGACAGAGCCTTGGGTGCCATGGTTTAGTGTGAGGTGTCCCTGCCCATGGCAGGGGGTTGGAACTGGATGATCTTAAGGTCCTTTCCAATCCTAACTATTCTATGATTCTAAGTTATTTTCTGTGATACCTAATTCTCACTCTGCTGGCTCTATAACTGAGTTGTCCTGCTTGAGATTTCTGGGTGTCCTGTATTATGTACAGAACAGAAAACTGGGAGGCATATTTGAGGGACCAGAAGGTTGTGCTGCCTTTCATAGGGATCTCAATAGGCTGGAGAAATGGGCTGGTGGAACTTCATGAAGTTCAATAAACAAAATATCAACTCTTATCCCTTTCCAGGGTCTGGAAAGCACCTTAGCAGAGGAAGAACTACAGGTCCTGGTGGACAACAAATTGCACATGAGCTGGCAATATGCCCTAGTAGCAAAAAAAGGGACAACAGCCTCCTTGGCTGTATTAGGTGGAGTGTTGTCAGATCAAGCGATATGGTCCTTCACTTCTATCCAGTACTGGTGAGACCCATCAGAAGTGCTGGACTCCTCAATACAAGAGAGACGTAGGCATAGTGGGATAAGTCCAGTGAAGGGCCACAAAGATGGTTCAGATGTTGGAGCATCTAACATATGAAGAGAGGCTCATATGGGACTATTCAGCCTCAAAAAGAGAGAGTTCAGGGAGATCTTATCTGATGTGGTGAAGTGATGTGATGGAACTATCTTGTGTTGCCCAAGATGTCCTTGGTGGTGCTCAGTGACAGGACAAAAAGAAATGACAGAAATTGAAATAGAGGAAATTTATTTTAAACATAAGAGAAAGCACTTCTATTGGAAGAGGAGAAGTTGAGGGGTGTAGACTCTGGAACCAGCCACTCTGAGAATTTGTGGAGTCTCCATCCTTGGAGATACTCAAAACCTGAATGTATGTGGTCCTGAGTGTACTCCTCTAGCTGATGCACAGTCCTGTTGACACTGTGGACCTCCACGGCCCGCAGCCTGCCTCACCATAGTCTGCACCATGGGCTGCAGGGGAATCTGCTCCAGTGCCTCCTTCTTTACTGACCTTGGTATCTGCACGGCTATTTCTCTCACATACTCTTATTCTTCTCTCTGGCTGAAGTTGCTCCTATCCTACACAGTAGTGTTTTTCCCTTCTTAAATACATTATCCCAGAGGCACAACCACTATTGCTGGTGGGCTTGGCCTTGGCCAGCAGTAAGTCCATCTTGAAGCTGGCTGCATTGGTTCTATCAGACATGGGGGAAGCTTCTAGCAGCTTCTCACCCCTATAGCCTCCCTGCTACCAAAACCTTTCATGTGAACCCAATACAATGACTCTGTAGAATCTGAAGACAAATGACAAGGCTTCACTCTGGCATTTGACTGTGGCCATCATAGGGAGTAAGATCTTTGCAGTGACTTAATAATTTATTCCTGAGCATAGGAATATTCATTAAATATCTTTATTGACTATCTGGTTTAAAGACAGTGCTCTATCGAATGCTAGAGGGGCCAGGCCATGGTGTGGGGATAGAACACTCTACTTGACCTAGTAGGAAATCTTTGTATCCAAAGAAACTGCAAACTTAAATTATAAGCTAGAGGAGGGCTCTATGCACGAGTTGCCTTTTGTGAGGCAGCCAGATGGTGAATGGGTTGTGTGAGTCCTTGAATAAGAAGGCTGAGAAGCATCTTTCAGCTTATTAGCTGAATCACAGAGTGTGAAAGAAACTTTGAAACCTGCTAGACTAGAAAGTAGTATATTTATAGAAACATATCTGTGAACTGCATTATCTATTCCTACACTGCGTACTCTGTCTGGTATTACTACTATTTGCTTTTACCTTAGCTTGAAATAAAATGATTTAGAGATAATAGGCTAACACCATGTCTTTTCATCCTTTTGGCATGCCAGTCATTAAAATGAAATTGCTGAGCTCCAACAGCTCTCAGTTCCTGGAAAATCATGAGTAAATTGGAATGTACATCCTCTCACACCCCACAGGGTGCCTGACAGCATGGTATTTGGGAGCAAAAAGAATCTTCCCATGGCCACTGTTAAGCCAGAAGCTCTTTGACGGAAGTTTGTGCTGAGGCTGCTGAGCTTCTAAGGGCAGAGACATAGGCAACAGGCTGATATGGCAAGAACAGACTTGATTCCACTAGAACTGTGTCCTGAGAAGATTGTCCTATCCCTGGAAGAATTGCTTGGCCCAGAGCCCAGCTCCTTGTGTTATAGGAGTAGCCCATGAATAGTTTGGGTTTGGGGAGGCTACAGTTCATTCATTTCAATTGGCCTGAGAGCCAGCATCAGGCAGAGCAGTGCCTGCCACAGATAGTCCTGCTTTCTTCAGAATGTAGTTTTGTAGCAGATAATTACACCAGCACACCAAAAGTATCTGGGCTTATCAGGCCTGATTATGGAGGTATATGTTTGTAGATCTTTCCCTGAGCATCTCGGTACTTTTCTTGATGTCAAGGTTAAGAAGGTTAGTGGTAGTGTGAGAAACAGTTACATCCTTAATCAATCAAAGCCTATTCAGTGAGAAGCAGATCAGTGTAACACAGAGGATTAGTCCTAACTAAGGTCCACACCACTGCAGAATAGTAAAACCGGTTCCCATGGTCCTCAGCTATCCTTGCAGCGGTCCACATGTGCTAGCAGACAGATTAATTCACTTAAGCAATACCTTCCAGGGTAAAAAGAGCACCTGACATGTTAAGAGCTGGATGAGGCAGAATCTCCATAGAATCGTGGAATCATGGAATAGTTTGGGTTGGAATGGACCTTAAGATCATTTCATTCCAACCGCTTGCCATGTGTGTCTCCACTTACACAGAGAGTGGTGGGTGAGACTCAGCACACAAGGTGATGAATGGGATGAGGCATACGTGGGGGGTGTAGACAAAGGAGGGATGCACCAAGGACCAGAGAGCATTTCTTTACTGGTCTGTCTGAGGGGTGTCCTTCCAATGGGGAAACACTGCTAGGGAGCTACTTGTTGGACAACCCTGCGTTGCTGTGCACTGCTGGGATGGACGGAGAAGGAACAAGGGAGAGGGCCCCTTTGTGTAGCCCCTGGCACAGCAGCATCTTTGTTCTACAAACACAAAACTGAGCTGGAAATCCAACTGCTGTTTCCTAAAGAGCAACCTTTAGTGAGGTTCTCATACAAACATACAGTCCATAACAGACATAGAGAAGGGTGCAGTATAGGACAATGGCAGTAGGAAGGCCAGAAGGAGCAAGGAGAAGCTGGTTAGGAAGATACAGTAGGATGGCCAAAGGGGATCGGCATTAAATAAGGAGCTGAGGGAAACTTGTGAGGTAAAAGGAGGCACTCTTTATCACTGCAGAGTCTTTATCTCAAGACTTTCACGACAGGGCACTTATCTGTGCCCTGTAGCAAGATGGTTCCTGCTCTTCTCCCAATTCCTACAGGCCAATTGCTCCTAAAGTCACCTTTTCCCCACCAAATTGCTGCTGAGCAGAGGAGGGTAATCAGCACATCACATATAACCTTTTAGGTGTTTTAGATCAGGTCAGTCTTGGGGCCAGATCTTGGTATGTTTGGGATTTGGGGATAGGCGATAGCAACGTTTCAGCACAGCAGTATGTTATAATGCCATGGTATGATGAGAGATTGCTTGGGGTGGTGGGCCAATGCATTACTGCTGTCTTCTGCCAGGTCTTAGCCACTCAGGGCTGGATTATGAGCTTTATAAACAGGAACTGAGGACTGCCATGAAAGTAGGAGTGACCTGGTTTCTGCAGAGAATTATTTCTTTCTGTTTGCTTAGGTTTTTCTCTTTCTTTAATAGCAGTTGTGATGTTTAAAATCAAGACAGAGGCTACTGCTTTGCGGGAAAAAGCTAGAAACAATAAATGAGTTGAGAACTCAGAACTGAGGGACTAAATCTCTCCCTTGCAGGCGTCCCCTGAAAACATATGGGATCCTGGGCTTTTGGTTTTGAAGGTGTGTACTCTGCTGAAGGCAAAAGACAAAACCATATCTCCTGGGACTTGAGCAATGCTTGTGTTCCCTTGTATCCAACCCAGCACTGTTGAGCAAAGGGTCTCTCTTGATCCTATATACTAGCTGCAGATTCAATGGAAAGAGGCATTCTTTGATGTCAGGAAACTTCCAAGTCACAAATTCTAGGTCTGACATGACTTTTGTAGGTCTCTACAGGGACTGACACCTTCTGACCTTGCCCTTTGTTTCAATTCGCCTGCACCATGCAAACAGCAGAGGAGACTCAGCAGTCTTTTCTCTGCGGTCAGGTCTGGCTCCAGACTTTAGAATGTCAGGGTTGGCAATATCAGATAATATCCCTTCTCAGTTTCCCCACCTTGCTATATGGTGCCAAGAGGGTCTGGAGAGATGTTTGACCTTCAGTGTTTGCCTTGTCAAGGTACCAAAGCAGCTGTGATAGCTGGCTGAAAGGAGTGAAATGGGAAACTTGAATTCATTAAAGCAATTTAGTTCAAGGGGGTATGTAAGCAAGGATAAGCAAAAGCCAGTTTCACACAGCCAAAGCAGGATTTTGGGTGCCTGGGGGTGCAGAAGTCTGGCCCATGTTGGATTTTGCTCCCTCAGGGAGTGTTTTCTGGGCAGAGCTGGGCTTTCTGTCTCAAAAGTATGTTTTACGCAGACACGGCCTATTTCTTTAAATGGAGAATCACAGAATCAGCTAGGTTGTCCAACCATTACCCCAGGACTGCCAAATCGACTACTAAAACATGTCATTGAGGGCCTCCAAAGACTCACCAGTACCACATCTCTCACTCAGAGAGCTGTATTTGCAGCTTATTTGTCTCCCTTTTCAATGGGAGGTAGCTAAATTTGCTCAAATAACAAACCTCATCTTTGGGAAAGGGACTTGCAGCAATGTCCCTGCATAGGGCTGATGGGGGGGAACAGGACATTTCCAGCTAAGTAGATGTTTGAGTTATTGTGGAATTTAATATTATTTTTTCCTGAGGACATCCCTTTCCTTCTGTGGAAGCTATTTTTCACTTGCACTCTTAGTCTGCTATTCAAACTGATGCAAAATGCCTAACACAGATAGCAGTATCCAAGTCCATTGCAGGTATTAATGGGTGATTGAAGCAGAAATGCAGGTGAATGATGAGCATCCTTCAGCACGTAATTGATTGATTTCCTCACTTCTACAGAAACTCAGAGATCCAAGGTCTATTGGGGAGGAGGAATAAAACCACCTGCACAGAGATTCTGCCTTGTTTAAAGACTTCCTGAACCTTACGGTGAGATCTAAAAGGAAAACATTATTTTTTTCCCTGAAAATAATAACTTCAGTAGTTAAAAGAAATATAGGAAGGCAATGCAATCTCCCTGCAGGTGCAGATAACCTTCCAGGGCTTGCGTGTGGGACAGAGAAGGTAAAGCATAACTCACAGACAATGGAGAAAGGATGAAAAAAAAAAATCTCTGAAAAAGCTTTCATCAAAGAAAATTGAATTTAGGGGATGAATTTGGCTCATAAATCTAGGAGTAAAAATAGCCAAGGCTGGCTGATAGTGATCTGAAAAATGAGTTCAGTTAGAATGGTCACAGATGTGATGGATAGGGAAGCTGTTTCTTATCAGGTCAGGCCAGTAATGGAAAGGCAATGGGATAATCATCAAATAATTCTTTTTACTACCTATCCGTTACACATAAGTGGTTGCCTTACAGAACCAGCTAACTGGTGACAGTAAACCTGAGCAGACCCTGTACGCTTCAAAGGAGGATCTCCTTGTGCTCCTCCCCTACTCATTCAAGTGCATTTTGGTTTTCCATCTCTGGTGTTGCCCAGTTTAGCTCTAAGTGCAGTTGCCATCTGATAGTGTCTTGGTACCTGTGGAAGTGGGCTAGAGATGCCATACTGACTTCAAGCAGACATGCATCACCAGTTACCTGCCCTTGCCAGGCTTAACTGGGTTTGCCAGTGCAGCTAAGCTGAGATGCTTTAAGAGATTTATTCTTCAGGTGAGAGTAAAGCTGAAGTCATGACTATGGCTCATACGAATAATGCTCTTGTTACGACTGTTATTGCTACTGCTACTACTAATACTATTACTAATGAAAGTGATACAGCTTAAGTAGTAGTGCTAATGATAAAAGCAACAAGAAATAATAATAAAGACATTTCTCTCCTTCTTTCTGAGCACTAAAACTCCCCTGGCAAGAATGAAAAGAATAGCACTGACTTCCCAGCACGATCTCACCTTCGACCCATGCAGGGCTTTCCCGGTGTCCTGCGTTAAAGCTGGTGCTCTTTAAGTTTGCTGCAGGGGTACCTTTAAAATGAGGAATGAAAAGTGTGTCTGTGTGAAGATAAACCGGCTAGTGGGAGAGGCTGTGGTGGGGCTGTAAGCAGTGCTAATATTATTAGAGCCCAGTGATAAAATCGCAACCATGGACACATTTACATGAATGTACAATATGTCTCTTAGGATCATGTACCATTTTTACAGTAGAAATGATGCCCATATAGGCAGATACCTGGCTCCCTGTGTTTCCAAGTTGAAATGCACTCCTGTTTTTGTACAAATGTTTTGTAAAACATTTACCTTTAAAAAAACATTTATTCTGGGTCAACTCTTGTTCTGAGGCATGGTGTATGCACAGAAAGCCAGGTTAGCATCTTGTCTGCCTGCTGACATTTACTGTTTTCAGTTTAAAGAAGATAACCCTGTAACTGGGCAGAAAGGGTGGCTGTTGGTATGGCACAATCCCAGTTGTTTCTGTTACTTAAGATGGTAATAAAATATCATCTAAGAAATCTATTAGCCTAATGGCATACTCTTGGTCATGACAGGATTGCATCCAATGAAGGTACCAAGCACCTCTGAAGTGCAGGGAAACCTGTAGCCACGCTTTGTGCTTCCTGCTCTCCTCAGCTGCAGAGTAGGAGCCATTGACCTTTCTCACTGAAACTGGGACTGTCTTTTACTTTGCTGCTAACATGCTCAGCGTAGTCCTAATTATACTGGGGGTTTGCATGCTGCTGTATTGTAGATACAATAATAGTTTGTGAAAGGGAAATGACCACTTCTTCATGCCTCTCTTTCTTTTAAAACCAAAAAATCTGCCAAAATGTAAACAGTCACCATTTGATTACTACTGATGCTGTCTTTGTAGTTCTCATCAGCAAATCCTCATCTTCAGAGCTTCAGCTATTCACAGAGCTTTCAGTTTCCTTCCAAAGCACCATATTATTCAGTGAAGCTTGAGCCAACTCGTGAGTTTAATTAGTTATGTGACTTAAAGGAAAACATGGTTGCAGTTTCCTATGTGCCATGTTACACTGTGCATCTGTCAAATAGGCTGTGGGAGTCTTCCAAGAGTTGCTTGCCCTATAATTCAGAAAGCCAAGGCCTTTTGTTCCCTTCAGCAGCGGCTTGACTTAGTAATTAATACTTAGCACTATGTAAACATGAGTTAATGCTACCCTAAGGCTAAGGATTAGTGCTTCCATTACATGAAGGGGGAGACTGGGCCACAGTGAGCCCTGTTGTGTCTTCTCCAGTTTTGATGACCCAGGAAAATTCAGGACTGTGATGTCCCTATAGAAGAAACTGGCTTTAGACAATGAACTGAAACAGGAGGGGGTTTTATTCAGTGACAGTAGGAAGAAATGCTCAGTATAGGGGATCTGAGCTTTTGGACACTGATGTTCTTGCTGGCATAGCAGAAAGCCATGATGACTGCAATTTCCAGATATAGGCAGGAATTCGTTCTGTCATGAGTGGGGATGGGTAATGTAAATTCAGCTTCCATATCAAAATCATTCTGAAGGGACCATGACTCTCATGGCAGCTCCTCCTTTACCTTTTGGAAAGTTTGATGTCATAGGCTGAGATAAACAGTGATTAGTCAGGTTTGTCACTCTCATCCCATAAATCAAGAGAAATGGTGAATTCTTGAAAAATTCAATAGTTAAGTGCAGGTGCCAGAGTAAAATAGAATAGAGAACTCAGGTCAAGGAGAAACAATCCAGGTTCAAATAAATAACTCCATCAAATAATAATCCCTTGAGCATTTCCTCTTAGGAATACGAAAGACCATGCAGAGTCTCTTGCTCCACAGAGGAACGATGTAGAATTTAGGAAGATACAGATGATGTCAACAATATGTTCCTCTTCTCTGCCCTTTCCCACACACCACAAGCCCCTAAACATTCTCCAGTGTTCCTATACCATAAGATTTCTAAAGCACAAATTGCATACTGTCATGGAATGACATTTCATGGTCTGGAATTCAGACCTGCTGATAAGATAAGAAGGACAAATCTGGTCTCAGCCACCTGCTCCATATTCTTGCTTTGGATTAGATCTCCTTATAGCTCATCTGCTAAAGTTGGCAGACAAATACTGGGGTTTTTTTGAGCGTGTCTTAGAGGAAACTTGTGTTTCCAAGGTACATAGGTTAGGTGAGGCCTGATCAGTGGTTTTCAGTATGTTGATGATGCTTCAGCAATGGCTTGAAGATGGATAGGATAGGATAGGATAGGATAGGATAGGATAGGATAGGATAAAAAAATGGGTGTCAGTGGTTTGACCAATTCTTTCTGGCAGAGCCAATAACTAGATTCAAACCTTCCAGTTCCTTTCTGTGTCTGCACACCTAGCTGGACATAAAACTGAGCCACAGATGTGAGTCTGTGCACTGTCATCCTTTTTCTCAGTGGCACCAAAGGCTAAAACGCCTTAGCCAAAACTCTCTCATCAGGCTGTGGGTGACTTTAACCTCTTGCAGGTCAATGCACAGCTTGGCAGGGAAGGGACTCCAGAGGATGGAGAGGCCTTTTCTTCAAAGTAGCTTAATCCTACTAGGGAATTGCTTCTGAGCTCACTGCTGGATGTCATCCTCCCCTGCCCGCCTCAGCACTATGATGAGGAGCAACTCAGTGGCTTAAGCTTCTCCCTGTGACTCGGGCTTTTCCCCAGTGATTGCAGTGATGACGCAGTGGCAGCAGCTCATCACTGACTCACTCCATTGACATCTCTGAGAGGAGCAGGGGCAAGAGGAGGATCTGGGTTTCTTTTATTCAAATTCCAGGTTTTCTGTGAAGCTGGCAAACCACGCCTGCTTGTCATGCTAGAGAGACCTCTGGGAAGCTGCCTGTGGCATCCAGCACCCCTCTGACTCAGAGCTGGTGGCTCTCCTCTTTGTTTGTTTCGCAGGACATAGACAGACGCATCATGTGGGAGAATGGGAAATGGAAATGCATTAAAGGACAGTCACTGGCACAGTGGTGAATGCTGTAGCTTTTCCCACAACACAAGGGAAAAGACGACCTGACAACAGCAGGATTAATAACACATACGTGTGCCACAGTATGACAAATAACCAGAAACAGCTGCATGTCTCACAGGCTTCCCCTGTTCTCTGTGGCAATTGCCTTGGGATGTCTGATAAATCACCTTTGTCTCAAGCTGAATTAAGAAAAAGGCCTCTTTTGTCAGTGTATGTGTTATGACGATGTTCCCAGTACTCCGGTTCCTTGTCTGCAAAGCTACCATGTAGCAGAGCCTCTTGGAATCCTTATCTTGGCATCTGACACAGTTTTGCCCTGAACATGTTGTGCCTTTGCAAATTATAATCCAATTTGAAAGTGATACTTATCTAAAGTGGGCTAAGTGACTTACAGTTCATAATCCTGGACTTCAATAGAAGTCTAGGCATCAGACACACAATATCTCTCTGTCCAGAATGTAGTGTTATAATCTGTCAAGAGCCCTTATTTGGGAGGAGGGATTGGATTCCTTGTGTGTAGCGCAGACATCACTGCTTGCATGATCCCCCAGCTTTCAAGTCATTACATCACTGACTGCTCCACTTCTCAAGCGACTTCTACAGCTTCGTTTCTGTGGCTGATCCGAGGAGTCCTATTTCCCTGGTTCACAGAGCATCACAGCAGAAGTCTTCGTCACCAAACCATTGGTGACATCGATGTCTCAGACTTTAAAGGCTTCTCCAGATCAAATGTTTCTGCAAACAAATTTCAGCCCAGGGTCTTTTGAATAGAAAAGGTATTGTCACACTCATCAAAACAGGTTGTTTTCACTATTTTCTGCACAACGGTGCTCTCGTCCATTAATGGGAGTTGTGTGGGCTTCCATACACGCACTGTTCTTAGTACAGATGACTTTGGTATGCTGGTGTCCTGATGCTCTGCACCAGCTCTTGTTGTCACCAGGTGGATGATACCTGGGAGGGAAAATGCTGCTGGTAACTGGTGTTACAGTTGCTACCAGCAACTGGTGTTGGTGGTAACTTTTCCTTGCTGGTAGCTCCTGTGATAATGACAGCAACCCTGGGAAGAATCTGGAAGTATGGCAGATAAATTATGGCTAAGTCTATTTACACAGCTGTGACCTAGCACTGCAGGCATTGCGGTTCCCAAAGGATTTGCTCCAGGGCAAGGTAATGCAAAAGTGTATTGTGAGAAGAAAGCAATATTTAACATTGGAAGGCAACACCAAATATGCTTGTCTACAAAGACCCTGCAAATGTAAAGCAATACAAGGCAGGAATAGACAGCTGAAGAATGACTGAGGTGGTTCAGGGGATTTGGGTTAAGTCTGTGCTTTGCTTGCCTTCCAGGCACTGTTGGACTTCATGAGGATCTGCTCAGCAGGCATTCAAGGTCCCATCTCATTACTGACTGCAGACACTCAATGTCACCTGCAGACACTGCTGAGTTTAGCTCAGTGAGTGCCTTGGCTTCAGGTAGACACTGGATTAGCTTGTGAATACTTTGGAATATTTCACTATAAAGCAATACCCTTCTTCAAATCTGGACAACCTTGAATAACCTTCCCCAGGCAGCTCTCTTCCTGCTTTTGAGTCTTTTCTTCTGCAAATCTGAAAAGAAGACAAGCATTTCTAGCTTGATGATGACAATGTCCAGACACATAATGGAAGCAATGTGCTTTGTTTCTGTTCCTCTGGTTGTGGCACATAAGACATACTGAAAAAGGTCTCAAAAAAGCCTCAGTGAGGAAGGGAGGAATAGAATGAGATTTTTCTGCCTCAAATGGCTTCTGAAATGAATTTGTCTTTCTTTACTTTGGGCACTGCCTTTGTGCTATGAACAGGATATATACTGCACTGCCTCAGAACATGGGAATGACGTATTCTGCTTGTGTGACCCATTTTATTCCCATATTTTCCACCACTGTATGAATCCCTGCAGGGATGGCTTCCTCACCTCTGGCACAACCCACCTCTATTTTCTAATGTTACTGACATGCAAGCCATCAGGCTTCAAACTAGCTGTTGGGGAAAGTCCTGTCCAATAATTGGGTAAGAGTGGGATGAAATCCCAGGTTTTATGGGGTTTAATTTTTATGGTAAGCAGATTTGATTCCTTCAAGGACATTTGCTTGATGTCGTTAAATTAGAATTTTGGAAATAAACTGGAGATTAACTCATGGTTTGAAGGCAAAATGAGGTGCCATTACCAAAAATGCAGCATAGGCAGTCTCCAGAAATGGGAGATGTGAGGTCTGTGTATCTGGAGGGAAATCCTGTTTAACCCATTAACAGTTTAATGGCGAAGCTTAGACAGCTGTATTATGGATGAGTGGCTCTTATACCCATGGTTTGTTTCTGCCACAGATTCCTACAGAAATGTTATGAGTTAGAGAGTTATAAATCTTTTTATGATCTGCACATCCCCCTATAAACCCAGGTTGCCTTAGCTACCATCTGGCTAACTGCACAGGTGAGGAAAAGGAGACAGACCAAGAGGGAAAGAGAGAGATTAGTGCTAATACATTTTTAAGATCTCAAAAGATCTTGTGAATTGTAATGTTGTGATACAGCAGAAAGCTTTCAAGCCCTGCACAATAGAAGAGGACTGTGAAAGGAAAGATTTGGACTGGCAGCTCTCTGACAAGATAGGGAACACATTTATGTGTCTTTTTATTAAGAAAATCATGAAATATTGCTTTAGCAAAGCTAATACTTTGTCCCTTCTTGAACACTTGCTGTATTAGGGCTGGAGAGCTGTCTTCCCTCATAATAAACCGCGCTTCAGCCTCTGATTGTGAGAGCAGGTTGCATGGCACAACTTACGTGCATATGATAAAACCATCTTCCTGACCCTCTTGTCCAAACTGTGTATGGGGACCAGTCTAGTCTGTGATACCTCCTGACCTGGGTGGTTAGGCTGCACTATCCTGTGAAGCAGGCACATGCACTGCCTGTTTTAGTTAGTATGGACCAAAATGCTGCCACGAAGGAACCTGATGACTAAACTGTAAAGACTGGATGCAGGATAACATGATCTGGTCCATGCACTAGTCTGATTCAGTGTAAAATGGAGGTACAGGAAGAAAAGACATCTAAATACCTTCAAAACTGATATGGCTGCTTGAGCAAAGCAGGCTGGAAGGGTGGCACTGGTATTCCTGTGAAGTTTGGTGGCACAGTTGTGAGTCACATAATAGTTGATGTTTTTCTTAGAACAAATCCCAGCTGCCAGAATCAACAGCAAAGACTCAATATTCTCAGCCTGCATTTGAAAAGACAAAGGAGAAGATTAGATCAAATAATTCTAGCGCACACTGTCTAGAAGGAAAGTTTGCATGAATGGAGGTCCCCCATGGGCAGAGGCCAGCATTTCATAAGAGCTGTTATTTTAAGCCAAGTTTGTAATCTTCTGAGAACAGACTCATTTCTTTGAGAGGAGTATTGCTAGCAGGTTAGATGCCTCTGACATTAAAAGCTTTCTTCATTCCACTGCTCTATGCATCCACAGTAAACCAAATTGGTTCTGGGGGCTTTTTTGTAAGGCAAAATGCACCTAAACTGGAAGAAGTTTGGAAACAAAAATAGAAGTGCCTGTCCCATGTCTGTTCTCTCCACACAATTTGGAACAGTAGTCATAGCTCATTAGGCCCATGGATTGGCTTCTTTGTTAACTGCTACTGAGTAATACGATCATATAGGTTCAGAGCTCTGTATTGACTTACACAAGAGTCTGAGCCTCCAGGGAAGCTGAATACAGATGTTTGCAGTCACTCTTCTCTAAACAATACCCTGGGGATCTTGGATATTAGTGATGAAATCTCCTGACTATCCCGACAAGAATAGTTCCTCTAAATTAAAATGAGGAGAACAGGTAGAAATCATTACATGTTTGTTTCCTCTTTAGCATGAGTTTGTACTGAAATGAATCACAGAATCACAGAATCCCAAGGGTTGGAAGGGACCTCAAAAGATCATCTAGTCCAACCCCCCTGCAAGAGCAGGGTAACCTAGAGTACATCACATAGGAACTTATCCAGCCGGGCCTTGAATATCTCCAGTGTAGGAGGCTCCACAACTGGGAGATAATAGAATGAGATTATAGCTCCACAACTGGGCAACCTGTTCCAGTGCTCTGTCACTCTCACAGTAAAGAAGTTTTTCCTGATGTTCACATGGAACCTCTTATGCTCCAGTTTACACCCATTACCCCTTGTCCTATCACTGAGCATCACTGAGAAAAGCCTAGCTCCATCATCCTGACACTCACCCTTTACATATTTGTAAACATTGATGAGGTCACCCCTCGGTCTCCTCTTCTCCAAGCTAAAGAGACCCAGCTCCCTCAGCCTCTCCTCATAAGGGAGATGTTCCACTCCCTTAATCATCTTTGTTGCCCTGCGCTGGACTCTCTCCAGCAGGTCCCTGTCCTTCTTGAACTGAGGGGCCCAGAACTGGACACAATATTCCAGATGCGGCCTCACCAGGGCAGAGTAGAGGGGGAGGAGGACCTCTCTCGACCTACTGACCACCCCCCTTCTAATACACCCCAGGATGCCATTGGCCTTCTTGGCCACAAGGGCACAGTGTTGGCTCATGGTCATCCTCCCATCCACCAGGACCCCCAGGTCCCTTTCCCCTTCACTGCTTTCCAGCAGGTCAACCCCTAACCTGTCCTGGTACATGGGGTTGTTCCACCCCAGATGCAAGACTCTGCACTTGCCCTTGTTGAATTTCATCAAGTTTCTCCCCACCCAACTCTCCAGCCTGTCCAGGTCTCGCTGAATGGCAGCACAGCCTTCTGGCGTGTCAGCCACTCCTCCCAGCTTAGTGTCATCAGCGAACTTGCTGAGGATACATTCAGTTCCCTCATCCAGGTCGTTGATTAAACAGCACTGGTCCCAGCACTGACCCCTGAGGGACTCCACTAGTCACAGACCTCCAGCTAGATTCTGCCCCATTGACCACAACTCTCTGCCTTCTTCCTTTCAACCAGTTCTTGATCCACCTCACTACCTGATCATCAAGCCCACACTTCCTTAGCTTATCTATGAGGATGCTGTGGGAGACAGTATCAAATGCCTTACTGAAATCAAGAAAAACCACATCTACTGCTCTAATGAGTAGGAAATGTGGTTGTGTGGACACATTGGTTGTTCATTACTCACTATCCCCTAATCCCTTATAAATTTCAACCTGATGGCCAGTTTCAAACAAATCTAACAGGAAGTTTAAGATGTCAGGTCTCAATTTTCCATGTGTATAGGATAAAAGATTCTAGTGATGCTCTGACAGAAAGATCACAGGCATGGTAACTCCTACTAGTAGAAGGAGAACTCATGTCGGAATGCCACTTTAGGACATGGGACCCCCACTGTGGCTTCCCACTCAATGGCCTACTAGTTTCTAAATGAGGTAGCAGAGTGTAGGGTCCCAGAAAGCCAATTGGATGTTGGAGATAAGCGGAAGAATGTGAAAGATGCCTTTGTTTGGGGCAGGAGTGAGCTGCAGCATTTCAAAAGAAAGTATATCTTCTTACCTTGACACATTCAAAGGAGTTTCTATTTTATGTCGGAGGTGTGAAGGACCTGCTGCTTAGATCAGATTCTAGCTGGTTTGCTGCACCTCACTGAGGTTTGTCTTACTGTTCATGCCCAACCAGTAGGTTAGAGGTTTCTTGCCTCACTGCGGTGGGTTAACACCACACAGCCGCTTGCTTGCTCCCCTCCAGCGGAATGGGGAAGAGAATTGAAAAAGCCAAAGTGAAAAAACTTGTGGATTGAAATAAAGACAGTTTAATAGGTAAAACAAAAGCTGCGCACAGAAGGAAAACCATGTGAGAAGTTTATTCACTATTTCCCATTGGCACAAAAATTTTTAGCCATTTCCAGGAACGCAGAGCTTCATCATGTGTAGTGGTTGCTTGGGAAGACAAAAAGCCATCACTCCCAATGTCTTTCCTTCTTTTCCCATCCAGTGCGGATTGCTAAGCATGATGTCATATGGTATAGGATATCCTTTGGGTCAGTTGGGGTCAGCTGTCCTGGCTCCATTCTTTTGCAGCTTCTTGTGCACCCCCAGCATGCTCAGTGTTGGCCTGGTGTGAAGAGCAGAAAAGGCCTTGATTCTGTGTGGACATTGTTCAGCACTAGCTAAAATATCCCTGTGTTATCACAGTATCAACACTGTTGTCATCAGAAATCCAAAACATGTCACCATATGAGCTACTTACGAAGAAAATTAATTATCCTAGCCAAAAGACAGACCTCACTTGGAGCATTGTGTGCAGTTCTGGTGTCCTCAACATAAAAAGGACATGGAACTGTTGGAACAAGTCCAGAGGAGGCCACGAGGATGATCAGGGGACTGGAGCACTTCCCGTATGGAGACAGGCTGAGAAAGTTGGGGCTGTTCAGCCTGGAGAAGAGAAGGCTGCGTGGAGACCTCAGAGCAGCTTCCAGTATCTGAAGGGGGCCTACAAGGATGCTGGGGAGGGACTCTTCATCAGGGACTGTAGTGACAGGACAAGGGACAATGGGTTAAAACTTAAACAGGGGAAGTTTGGATTGGATCTAAGGAAGAAATTCTTTACTGAGAGGGTGGTGAGGCACTGGAATGGGTTGCCCAGGGAGGTTGTGAATGCTCCATCCTTGGCGGTGTTCAAGGCCAGGTTGGATGAGGCCTTGGGTGACATGGTTTAGTGTGGGGTGTCCCTGCCCATGGCAGGGGGGTTGGAACTAGATGATCTCAAGGTCCTTTCCAACCCTGACTATTCTATGATTCTATGATTCTATGATTCTAAAATCAGTTCACTTGCTAAGTAACTCAGATATTGTATGCGTTGAATAAAAAATGCCTCAGGTCGCTTTCTTCACTGGTAGTCATAGTAATGAACCATAATAGATGAGAAAATCGAGAATGCTAAGTTGATGTACTTCTTGGAAGGAAGCAGGATCCTCCATTCTGGTGAAGGTGAACCCAGTCAGGCATTTGCTCTTCCTGCAGTACCTTTGGTTGTCTAGTGGTATTAGCTTTCCCCATAATGTAATGACCCTCTTTCACCAAGCCTGCACTCAGGCAAGCATGAACTTCTTGGGATAATAAGACAAAACCAGTCCTATTGGCAACAGTGCATGTTGAAGGCAGAATTATTGAGGTTCATCCACAGATGGAAGGCTTGGACATCAAATCTTTTTCTTGCTTTTGGAATTGAAGATGTGGCTCCTCAGAACTTCTTTTTGCCCATTTCCATAATGAATGCTACCACAATTTATCTGTCTTGTCTGCTGAGACTTTCCTAAAGAGATTATGACATAAAAATAGCTTTCAAAATGTAACTCAGGAATATTTATTCTCACTGATCGCTGAACTATTTGGGATCCAATTCTAGATTGGAACACAGAGTTGACTACAAAATACTGCCCAGTATTTTCTCCATGACCCCCATTTTATTTTGCTGACTTGATGTCTGAAATACACCGGACAGGTATTTTTTCAAGCGGTGCTAAACATAGATGAGTAAGTCTTTAAAAATAGTTCAAACAAAGAACTTCCTTATCTGCACCACTAATGCACTTAGAACCACAACATCTTGAAATTGCCTGGCTTCCTTTAAGGGCTCCTTGTTCCAGCAGCTGAAGCTTACTGTAACCATAAATATGGCAACACTGACATTTCTGATGGGGTGAGGAGCTCAGAACTGGTTACTGTTAATTTACTCCTTGAGGTGGTTTGAATTTTGACGAAAATATAGCGTTTAGCTGTTGCTGTTTCAGTTTGCTGGCTGAGCATTTCTTTAAATGCTTACTGCCCCTGCTCAGCAATATAAAAGCAAGATTGCTTTTTATTGCCATTCTCTCCCAGCACAAAATCACGTCTGGGTCTTTTACAGACTTAGGTAAGTTTGTCAATCTGAGAACTTCATTTGCAATTTGCCAGGAGCCCTGAGGCCATATTTCCTGCAATAGTCCTCTGTCTCACAAGCAGATGATAGATTCACTCTTAGGAGTGTGGAATGGCAAAGGACCAGCATCCATCCCCTAGTGCAGGTTCTGTGAGGGCTTGTGATGATATGGTAGCGGGGCTGCATGCTTTCCCTTGTGTCCCATTTGCAGCAGGACTAAGCAGCAAACTGCAGGACTGTGGTACTACACTTATTGTGGCACTGTCCTGACTGTGGCACTGCTCATCCCAGTGCTGCTCCCTTTCCTTATCCTCTAGTCCTCAGTCTCCTTACTGCATCTCCACTCATAACCTGGTCCTTGTCCCTTCTGCTCTTTTTGGATGCCTGAGTGTTTGCCTTCCTGCCTTCAATCTCATTAGTGTCCTTACAAGAAACAGAAGCAACCTAAGGGAAAATTTGACCCAAAACCTGCTTGTTGGATTGAGAGCTTAGATGGACCCAGAGACTCTGCGCAATGTTCTACTGAAACTGCAGCTCATCAGATAGAAGGAGTGTGGGCAGAATGCTACTGCTAAGTGAAGCGTGGAGGTGACCATGAAGGTGCTAGAGAATCATCATGAAATACATCTATGTGCGATTCACTTCCCTAAATTGACTTTAGATTACTTAAAATCTGCTTCTTTCCCTTGCCTTATTCTTTCAAACAGCAAAAGCAATTTTGCCGAAATTATCTAAGGACCCTGCTTTTTCCATAGTCAAAGCATAGATGTGACGAAAAATGGTTGACTTCCAAGCTTGCTGTTTGCAAATAGCAGTTACGGCGTGATAAGAAACTTCCTGTTGATCTCAAGTGGAATTTGAGGACAGAGAGAGAAGGCTGAGACAGAAACACAGGGGACAAAGAGGAGAGATCAGTCAAAATGTGTCAGATCAGTGAACACATGCAGTCCTGCCTTGGAGGCTCGCTTTTGCTTGTTTTCCTCCAGCATTAAAATAGTGAGTGTCTTTTTGTGCTCTTGCAAGTACAGGCTGTGTCTCGCTGAAGATACTGAGAGGGGGAAGGGAAGGCTCAGAGAGGAGCTGAAAAGTGAAGGGAAAATTCCACTCATGATTCATTTCTGTGCTTGGAACTTGACATTCAAGGTTCAAACTTCATTTAAAGGGATATGATTAAAGCTTGGGGAGTTTTCTAAGGGATTTCTGCATACAGAGATGGATAACGGTGCCGCACAGCACTTGCAAGGACCTAAGCTGGGTGGGTGCCTAATCCTTTACAATTCCTTTCTTAGGCTCTTTTGTAGATCATATTGAGTTCCTATCTCACATCTTAATATGCCTTTGTAAACCTTATGTAATCCTTTCTTCACCAAATTCCTTTGCTTGGTTATAAATCAGGAAGTTATTTGCAGCAATGCCCTGTGAGAACAGGAGATGCTTTCAATCAGCATTTCCCCAGAATAATTTCCTTTCTATAAACTTTTGTATCTTCCCAGTAATAAGAGCAGGTCCTTGGGAAAAGCAGAGCACGAAGGCATGGCTGACACTGAGCAGTCCCTGTATTTGTGCTGCACTGGGGCAAGTATGGTATGAGCCAGCTGCACTTTACTCAACATAGCTCCAACCTGGTATTCATTCACCAGCCACAGAAGTCTCTTGTTATGACATCTTCTCATTGTGTCACTTCTCTTTCTTACTTCCCCCCAAAACACGCACTGCAGTATCCAGCTGTTCCCTTCTTTGCTAAGTCTGAATCCAGATATTATATAGCTGCATTTTTTCCTTCCTAGCTCTGTCTGAAATGGCAGAATACTGAAACTTTAAAGAGACAACAATATATATGTATGTATGTATCTATATCTCTTTTTATATTTAGATAACTATATATATAGATATCTCTATACATAGATATATAGATATCTGTATATATAGGTATCTGCATATTTATATCTATTTATATCTATCTCTGCCCATTTTGTGGCCTATTTTTAGGTGCTGCTGCTGAGTGCCAGAAGCTACTGCACATGAGCAATGCATTACAGGTTGACATATTCTGCCTTTTCCTTGTTTCTCATCTTCTACTACAACTGTAATGAAAAATGTGGCTTGAAACAAAGTAAATCTGAGTAATTCACTTTATGATTACTTGGAAGAGTCAATCAGTTTTTCAGAAAAACTTGTAATTGATTTTATATAAGAAAGTAATGGCCTAGCTAGAGGAATAAGTAGAGAGAAGTCAGTTTTGTAAGAGTATTGTATTTGTCTGAATCTCTATATGGAGGTGTCTGAGTCTTAGACATTGCAGAAAAACCCAACCCAAACAAAATAGGAAACAATGCTGGAGAAGGTCTTCAGAAGTTACCTAACTATCCCTGTGAAAGCAGCCAAAGCCTAATAGATGTTTCTTTATCCCAACAGTTCTGAAGCATTAGGCTATAAGCAAAGGGCCTGGCTCCTCTCGTGTGTGTAAAGGTCTTTAGCAAAAGCAGTCACTGATAGATTTCACCTGTTTTTTTGTATTTTTACTGCCCCTTTTCCCTGTTTACTTCCCTCAAAGCTTTTTCCTCTTCTACACCCATGTAAGAGCTTGTGATACTTTGGGATCTATACTGAAACTTCCTTATTCTACTCTGTACTGGTTTGGGCTAGGATGGAGTTAATTTTCTTCATAGTCACTGGTATGGTGTTATGTTTTGGATCTGTGATGAAAACAACATTGGTTGTTTTAACTGACCAAAGGGTTACCCCATACCATATGACATCATGCTCAGCAGTGGAGAGAAGGAGGAGGAAGGGGCAACATTTGAAGCTATACATCAGTGTTCTTCAGTCACTGTTGCACACGATGAAGCTAAACAGCTAAAAATCTGCCTGTCAATGGGAATTAGTGACTGAATCCCTGATTTTGCTTTGCTTGTGCACACAGCTTTGGTCCGTTGGTTTATGGATTGCTATTTTTGTTCTTCTGCTTATTCATCTTATGTCTGAACTAGAAAAAAGTCCAAAAGACATTTGAACACACCAATGTAATCTCTCAGCAAAGTTCTTAATGAGTGTGCCTTGGACAGAAATAAAGGAATGGAAAATATTGTGTTTTATTCTTTGGGTTCCTTCTGGAATATGCCAAGAAACATTGCTCTACACATTATCAGCAATACAAATCTAATCCTGCTTAGAAACACTTGTTTAAGAGATAAGAACCAGAGACCAAAATATATAAGAATTTGATGCTAGGTCTGCAACCATTGCTTCACAACAAATGATAGCAGGGATTTATTTTCCTGTATTTCTCCTCTCAGGGAACTCATGGCTTTTGCTTCATGACAGATAAAAATATTTTTAATAACACTGCAACAAGGAATTCAGTGTGTGATTCTTAAAACTAAGGCAAGACGAACAAACCCTTCTCTGCTTCAGGAGCATGAGTGATCAAAGAGGCACATCTGAAACAGCTCCAATGCTGCCTGGTACAATTCCATTCATTGATGGCTCATTCTTTTTCATGCAAATATAAAAAAATCAGGACTATTTAATGCATTCATATCCAGTCCCCTTTTTACACTTCATTTCCTGTTCTTATTATGAAGCATTGTCAGACAACTAGATCTCTGTACCTTCTGGTTCATTAGCACCCCTACCAAAACACTCACAGGATTACCCAATGCTGAGGCAGACTCACTAGTTGCACAAGCACACATCCACACGCATCCACACACAGGCTATTTAGATTGAATTATTATTCATAAATTCGTCTTAATTAGACTGTTCATCAGTCTGAGAGATTACGTTCCCCTGTTATGAGTAGCATTAAATTACTACTTAAAATTCATTGCCATAGCTTGATTTTCATGTGTGTTTTTCCCCACCGTTTCAAAATAACATCCTCTTATTGTTGATAGGATTTTGACATTGCCCCAGCTTGGCATTAACTCCATAATCCTTGTTCCTTACGTTGCATAAGAGGGCAACAATTATGGGACAAGATCTTATCAAGCAAAACCAGCTGACAGGGAAATGAAGTGATAAGGATCTGGCCCATATTGCGTTCCCAGAGGTTTCATACATGTGATTCCACATCTACATCCTATGCAGACCCTCGCACTTCCTGCAGACTCCTTGAAAGGTAGCTCCTTGACTGAAGGAGAGGGTTCAAATGACTGTTGCACTGAGAGACTTAGATCCTGAAGAGGAGACGGATTAAACTGTCCTTAGCATTTTCTATTTCCTAGCATGGGTGTTCTTGGCTTTCATGCATGGCCTTTATAGATCCTTTTGAGAAAAATCCATCCCCTTTTACTGAGACCCTGAGCACTTTTCCCAAGTGCAAGTTTTCTACTATAAAACCACACATTAAAGCAGGATTTGCTGTCCTGAACCTCACAGAGGCTGATTGAAGCTTTGGGAGGGCTTGGCTGGACACAGAGGGTCAATGGACAAAGTGGGGGAGCCATTTCGTTTTCCTGTGGACTGTCTCATATAATTTAATGCCTGCTCTTGGCATGCAATCCAGGCTCCTGTGTCTGGAAATGAGACTTTGTATCTGGCACCTGCAGGAACAGCTGGGTCTTTCCCACCCTTTTCACTAGAAAATATCCACTTTGGGGTACTGTGTGCTGTTCTAATGTCCTCAACGTAAGAAGGACATGGAGCTGTTGGAGCAAGTCCAGAGGAAGCCACAAGGATGATGAGGGACTGGAGCACCTCCCATATGAAAACAGGCTGAGAAAGTTGGCGCTGTTCAGCTTGGAGAAGAGAAGGCTGCGTGGAGACCTCAGAGCAGCTTCCAATATCTAAAAGGGGCTACAAGGATGCTGGGGATGGACTCTTCATCAGGGACTTTAGCGATAGGACAAGGGGTGATGGGTTCAAACTGAAACAAGGAAAGTTCAGGTTAGATATAAGGAAGAAGTTCTTTACCGTAAGGGTGGTGAGGCACTGAAATGGGTTGTCCAGGGAGGTTGTGAATGCTCCATCCTTGGTGGTGTTCAAGGCCAGGTTGGACAGAGCCTTGGGTGACATGGTTTAGTGTGAGGTGTCCCTGCCCCTAGCAGGGGATTGGAGCTGAGTGCTGTTAAGCTCCTTTCCAACCCTAACTATTCTATTATTCTATGACTCTATGATGCCTTCAGTTGGGCAGTCAGTTTTCCGTTTTCTCCATGATTCGTAGCAGACTGCACCCTCAAATGCTTTCTTATTTTGCTTGTGACACAGTCAGGCAAAAGGCAAGAAAGCTCAGAAAAAAAAAATTATACAAGCAGCCAAGAAGAAGAAAAGACAAAACAAACCGTCTCACCGCGGCAGAGACCTCAGAGCTCATTTATTTCAACTTCCAATTTGCGCTGAGATTTTCCAATTTGCTGATGTTGAGAAGTACATCGAATCTTGGCTCAGGTACAAGATCTCAAAGTTGGGTTTTTTTTCCTTTTTTTTAAGCAGAATTTAAATCCACAGCAGCACAGGCGACAGACAGAAGAGCTGACAGATGAAGCCTGCCTTTTCCAGGATGGGGACTTTGCAGGCGCTGTGGTAGGTTTCAGGGATGGAGACTTGTTTCCTTTGAGTTTCAGTTGTGTTGTGATATTGAAAACCATCAAAGCTGATTTCCTTGTTGTTAGAACCATGAGGGAGAAAAGAAACATTGCTGGGTTATTTACTTCATTGATACCTTTTCTTTCCTTGGGATTGCAGTATCCGTGATCTTTCTTGACGATGTCCAGTTTGTCTAATTATGATATTGAAGTGTTCTGCCAATCTATTACCTCTCTTCAACTAAGGCTTCCAGGTACAAGAAGGACAAAAATATCAACTGTCAAAGTGTGTTAAACTTGCTTTTCCTTCACTTGAGAACTACTCTGAAGGAGAGTGCATGAGCTGCTTGGTGGAACTTTTGACACTCAGCCAGGACTAACCTGCTACATCATTACAAATCAATCATGTAATTAAAAGCATCTATTAATTTTCTTTGCTTCTTAGACAGTATCTTTCCTTATGTGCAAAACTCCAGTAAAATTGCTCAGTGTTGACTCTTCTTTGTGCCTGGTCTCTTTTCTCAGTAATAAGACAAGAGGAAATGGCCTCAAGCTGCACGAAGGGAGGTTTAGACAGGATTTCACCGAGAGGGTGATCAGATATTGGAACAGGCTGCCCAGGGAAGTCTTGGCAGTCCTGGGGTAAAGGTTGGACTTGATGATCTTGAAGGTCTTTTACAACCTAGTTTATTTTATGATTCACTTGATATCACACCCCATGGTTTCCTCAGTGTCATAAGATGGAATGATTGAAGATCTTGGCTACATTAACGTAAAGACACTGGGAAAATGAAAGTTTACTGGTAAAGTAGCTTGTGTAGAGACACATTTAGGCTTCATGAGAAATGTTTGTCATCACAAGTGCCCAACATACAGGTGAGGACCTATTGGAAGCAGAACTGGTGAATACCACAACTTCCTCAAATAACTGACTGTCTTGTGAAGTGTTAAAAACTCTGTATGCTGTTTTCAGAGTGCCCTTTCAAGGCAGTATTCCCAATAGGAAAACATATTTAGCATTGCAGTGACACTCCAAGTACTGGAATAGGTTAACTGCTGCAGCTATCTCTTTCCTGCAAGTGCAGTTTCTTTGCCTGACTGCTCACACTTTCAAGATCAAAGGACCACATCCTTATATTGGCCATTTATCTGACTAGTTTTTCCCTCCCAGAAAAAAAAAGAATATGTGATGGCCAAAATTTCTCCTGAAAAAAACCCAAAAACCCTATCAGAATAGATGGTTTTCTTTGCTCAGGTCTCCACCCTGGCTGGCCACTCAGATTAGGCAAAGTCTTTTCAGAGACTGAGTTGTTTCTTCAGCAGCAGAAGTTAAGGCCAAATGGGAATCTAAGGGCCAGAGGGGTATCAGTCATGCCGGTTTGTTCCTTGCTGTCTATGCAGAAGGTAACAGCCTGAGAAATGTGACGAGTTAAGCTTGAAATTGTGCCCTACTACACTCTGTTTTGGACTTAGCAGGAAAGGGGGTACTATCTACTTGCATAAATGGAGCAAACACTATAGGAAGACTTATGCAAAAAATGAAAGCCACGGTGTTATTTTCACTGGGGGCCAGTAACAGGAAGAAAATATTATTGAAAAATAAAGAGAGAACAAGGTACAAGAGCATGAAGTCCAGGAAATTCCCCTAAGAGTGAGAAAAACGGAATAATATGCATGAGAATGATGGGAATGAATCTAAAAGACAGGTTTAGGGCAGGGAGAAAACCATTAAAGGAACATGATTTGTGGACATGGAGCAAAGCTTGATGGCAGAAAACCTAAGATCTCTCACCAGTTTAGTCATGATTTGTCCTCAGGTGAATTATTTGCTTTCTGTGGACATCTAATTCCCTTTCTGCCCTTCATCTATCAGCCTTTAGATGGAAGGTAGCTGTGTGAGGAGTGGCACAGTGAGTTCCTATCAGTGACATAGAGTAACAGAATCATAGGATGATTGTTCAGCTTGGAGAAGGCTGAGGGATGCACTCATCATCCCTCAAAGAAGGCAATGGAGGGAGGTGTTGATCTCCTCTCTCTGGTGACCAGCAATAGGACATATGGACATGGAATGAAGCTGCATCAGGGGAGTTCAAATGGGACATGAGGAAAAGGCTCTTCACTGCGAGGGTGGTCAGCCACTGGAAAGCTGGCCAGGGAAGTGGTCACAGCGCCAAGCCTGTCAGAATTCAAGGAGCATCTGGATGATGCTCTTAGTCATATGGTTTAGTTTTAGGTAGTCCTGCAAGGAGCTGGACTTGCAAGGAAAGAGTACATCTGAAAAGAAGCCTACCTCTTGGATGAATCTGGGATCTAAAGCAAACAGGAGGTGGGTTAGAGTGAACAAGAACACTGGTTATAGATGGTCCCCACCTTGTTTGGTTCAGCAAGATCCCAAATGAACTCATGGATCAGGAGTTGTGTGGGGCCTCCAAATGCAGCCATGACCCTCAGCAGTAAGCCAAATAGGTTCACATCTCCAAAGTGATTTCAGAAGGTCAGGAGAGGGACAACTTTACTTTCCTGATGTCACCTTTCCATGATTTCTATCCAAGTAGCTGTCATAAAGACATCGGAAAGTCACTGGATACAGAGCAGCACCTCGAGCAGAAGGACTGGTGAGAGTTACCTATGGGAGAAGTCTAAGGATAACTGAATGTGATGACAAACTTCTCTCCCATCTCTACTTATGCCCCTTCCAAGTCCTTCATGCTGAACTTGGTGTCCACCTGTATTCTAGGTCATCTTTAGCTGCCTGGATCATATGGTTTTAGAAACCTCTTGATGTGAAATAATAATAAACAAATGAAAGAGGTTATTGAAAACATTACAGGCCATAATTTTAATAGATGTTGGCTCCTGTCACTATGTTCTCTAGTATTTATAGTTTTATATACTGCCAACAGATCCAAGTGTTTTGTCTTTCTGACAAACATTTCATGCAATCATAAATTAACTCATTTTTCAACAAAATCTGACATCAGCAGTTAAGCTGTCAGTATATAGAAGTACTAGGGTTGGCAAATCCTCATCTCATCATGGAAACAAAGAGCTTTAAATGCATCCCAGACAGTGAGCTAAGTGTGGCTGGGCTGCGTCTGCTATCGCAGGCCACATTGGTCACAGAGCTGACAGGCAGTGATTCTGCAGCTCATGCATCAGCTAAAAGGGCTATCACAGACATTGGCCTTATTAATAACCCTGCACAGGTATGCAAGAACAACTCCTGTGCTTTCAATGAACCTAGGGAACTGAAAGCATCTTCATTGTTTCTCACTGCCTGCGTTGAGTCCGTGTGTTACTAGTTTAGATCTTAAAAGTTCTGCACCAGGGATGTGGTTTTTTTAACATACAGTGCTAATAAAAAATGACTACAGGCTGATTCATTTGATGCTGGATTTACCTGCTTTCTGATTGAGTAGGATACTTTGGGCAGATAGATCTGCTGCCACCTCTTTTGAGGGAACTGCAGAGGAGGCAGAGCTGCCCTGAGCCATGTAGAAGCTCTGTTTATAGCTTTAATCCACACGAATCTTTCACTCCGAGCAAAGGCTCATGCTTAATAAAAATAATAGTTTAGTCTCATGAACTGCTCTATTTCTTAACGTTTTTAAAGAGGGGTCTCCTCCACAGACTTCCTCAGAGGGACCTCCTGCCTTCAGAAACCTGTCTAAGCATAGTGGTGTTAAGGCATTCCTCAAAAAGGGGAAACATATCACCCTTCCAACACCTACATGTCTTATCTGCACGAAGATTGTAGATGAAATAACATCTATGGCAGGGGGCTGGAACTAGATGATCTTAAGGTCCTTTCCAACCCAAACCATTCCGTGACTCTATTCTATAATTCTATGAACAATAAATTGTTCCTTGAAGGAGCTGGGGCAGAAGGCAAGAAAAAGGAAATGTACCAAGGCTACTACCAATAGAGCTGTATTTGATGTGGAGATGCAGGTGCTTCTGAAAGAGCACTTGGCAAGCTTGAGAGGTTTGACTGCCTACAGACCAACCTAAGTCCTTCCACAAGTCTTGATATTAACAGGTATCACCCAAACTCAGTCTTGAAGGTCTAAGATTAATGGTGAACAGGGATTTTATCCCAGTTCCAGGCATGCATTTCTTAGAGGAAATGGCTGATCTTAGTATCAGGAAGTAATGTACAGAGAATGCCCAGTTTACATTGCCTGGACATCAAGCTGGCCACATGTGTGCAAGGTCCAGAATCCATAAGCATTTCTTGGTTTCTTGGGAAACTGATTTTCCTATCCTGGGTGAGGCACTGCACCAGCACAGCTACACATCTCTGACTGGAAACTAATTCATGCCAAGATAACTATGAGAAGGACTGAGCAAATTCAGTTTATTGGTGCATGCTGAAAATGACTGACTGTTTAATTTGGATTGGCAAATTGTCTAGGTCAAGTTTTGGGAGACAGTGTGAAAAGATGCTCATAATTCACTCAGTTCCCACTGTGCAAACATAAGTACTTAGCCTCATCTTAGACTTTTTGGCACATCCCACCTGGATTAATGGTTTAGAGACCAACAGCATTTATGACCCAATAGAGACCACCAAGCCCATAAGATCTGTGGCATATCTAGGGCATGGTCAGGCATTTTACGATGTTTGGAGAACTAAATGAAACCTTAAAGTCTGTGGGAACATTAACAAAAACCTTCACTGTGCTTTGGAGTTAACTTCCAAGTGACTGGGGCATTTGTGATCCAGGAAAATTCTTCACTGAGGAAAAGGTTTCTATAAGCCCGTTTTGACTGCAGACTTCTGTTTGCACAGGGACAAGGAAAGAGCTGGCTTCCTGCACTAGGAGCCAGAGTGGAGCAGCTCCCTTGTGCGTCTCAGAGCCAAGCAGCAACAGCCTCTGTTGGTTTGATTCTATGATATATTCTCCAGTTTCCAGCCTGTTTTGGGACTGTGTGTGGCAATGGAGGACATTAAATTAAAGATATCCGACATTCAGTTTATACAGAGTTAATTACTAAGTTGAAGAAAATAACTGCTTATGCTTTAATAAGAGGCAGCTTTCAGATTCACTAGTGACAATAAAAGCAGTACCATGCCGATAACTTGCATTTTTTGTTCAGTGTTCCTACTTCAGCTAATGTCTGCTTTCATTCATCATATCTTTTCAAAATTTTGGCTTTCTTCCCAGGTAGGAGATGTTTGATTTTATGGTTTTTTTTGTAAAAGGAATGGAATATAATAGGAATCATTTTCATTTAGTTGCAGCAAAATATACAAGGAGCTAAATAATACCTGAATCAATAAGGGATGAGACCCCAGGTCTTACTGTTTAAGGATTTAAACATTGCTTATTTCTCCATTCTTCCAAAGTGAAAAAAAATGCAATTCTTTAATCATTTGAAAGCAGTTATAGACATGCATTCGGAGAAGGCCTCTGTTTGCTTATCATTGTCTCTAGTGTGCTGTGTTCCTCTTGTCTTCACTTGTTTAATACAAAGCCTTTCAAGATCTTTTCTCTCAACTATTTTGTTGAGGAGTGCATGGAGAACTTAATACAGTATAACGCTCAAAGTACCACTGACATCTCGCTTATACAGTTGTAAAAGAAGAGCTTTGATTTTTTTTCTTATGGAAACAAAGCGAAGGAAGATGGAAAGCAAGGTAAAAACGGTAGGTAATGATTTTTCCTAGCAGAGCTAGGCTAAGAGCAGATTTGGCAGGTCTTCACAGCTTTGTCTCCAACAATTCTGGTTCTTTGTTGATTTCAAACCCTGCTGAGAAATCTTCTTACTACCCGACTTGCACTCTGGGCTTCTGCTGCTGACCACCCAAGAAGAAGAGAAGAGAGAAGCGTGAGGAAAATGTTCCTGAGAGCAAGGTTTAGGCATGAAAGGATTGTAAGAAAGTAAGGCTGGCTTGCGTGACCTTATGCTCTGTTTGCTCTTCAATAATTTCTGTTTTCTAGTAAAATACAGCTCATTTTAATAATGCTGTGCAGTCAACCCTCCGCTGGAGACTGTAGGCATTGTCCAGGTATTAACACAAGATCTTGATAGAAAAGGTCAAAGCAAGTACAAAAGTCCTAGCAGGAAACAAGAATGAATTCATTACCATTTCCTCCCCACAATCTAGAAAGAGTGGGAGCATCTGGAAACAGAAGTGGCTTTTGCTGTTAGAAACTGGTTTGTTTTACCACAGCTTAGTTGCACCACAGCCAGGAGTACAGTTGCTTTCTATGGCAGTGATTTTCCCTTCCCATTCAGTAAACCTAAACTTGGTTTCTTAACGAGTTGATGTATCCGAGCAAAGTGCTAATCACATCATTCCCTGATTCTCTGTTAAATGTAAATATTGGGAGGCTTTAACTGCATCACCCCAGTGTTTCTGTTTGTCTTAGAAATCCTTGCAAATCCAACCATCATAATCCAAATCATCTTCAGCAATTATTCTTGAGTACGTGTTTAAATACTACCCTGAAATGGGATTGTTTTCTCAACTGGGCTCAAGTGGCTTGTCTAAAAGCAGGCTGTACTGCAAGATTATCACTTCAACAGGTGGTTAAAACTAGTAAAGATTCTTGTAGTCTTTACACACAAAGGAGTGCAGCAATAATTAGAAATCAATTGTATAAGGATCTTTGACAAATCCATTACAAGAGTTTGAATGGTTCAAGAACGGTTCACACCAAAGTGAACATTCAAACACTGGAGTGGACTACTTGGTTCAACAAGTTCAATTCTTTACTATTATAAACAAGTGTATAATAAACATGTAGTACAGAAAGGTCTATAAAGCATTTATTACACCTGCCTTCACAGGCCAATAAACCATTTTTAACAGCCTGTGCCCAGTCTTATCGAAAACTCAAATGCCACCACTATGCTGTGTCATGCAAAGAAGACCAAGGGCTTTGCCATGACATCCTCCAGTAGTCATAGGAGACAGGCAGTGCAAAATGCTCCAGAAAGAGACAAAAATTCAACTCCACCACCCTGATCTGGGAGGCACATCCCCCAAGGATGTGAGTGTGCCAGTGAAACTCACCAGCAAAGAGACAACTTATCCCCTATGCATGTCTGCAGCAATCTGCAGTGATTCAGAGAGAGGTAAAATCTTCCTCTAAAACATCCCAGGAGACAAATTATACCTAAGAAGCAAACAGTTCCTCCTCTAGGCAGCTGGCAGAAACCCTGAGGAATGACAATGATATATTCAATGATCTAGGCTTCCTTGTCAAACCAATGGCATCATCTGAAAGCATCAGCTGCTTCAAAGGAAGTTGAAAGGAATAAAACTAGCATCTAAAGAGAAATAAAAGGATAAGAGGGGTGGTGGGTGAAGAAAGCTTTGTCTGTCATGTAGGTCTGGATCATTTCCTGTCTTCCTATATTATACTATAGACAGATGCTCCATGAAATGGGGAAGAAATAAAAGAAAGAAAAGACAACATACTGTCTGGTTTATGGGGAGATAAAACTACGCCACGGACCTACAGAGATAAGTATATGGCATGGACGTTTGAATTGTTCATGAAGAGTTATGTATGTTTGCTTAAATATAATTGCAAATATGCACCAAAGACATTTAATCAGGGAAGAGACAGTCTCAGAAAGTTTCCATCAGTGAAGTGTCTTCTGATTGCAGAGGCTTATAATGAAGTTAATGAGGATAACACTTTAATCATAGATAGCTGCTGTTGTGCTGAGTATAATAGCCACAGTGTTTAGGCTGGATTTTTGCTCTGACAAACAGAAATTTAGATCATAATGGTCAGATGTTTGGTTCCCAATTCTCAACTGAGTCAATTAAAATTAGAGAGAATAGGAGAGTTCTTGCTGAGAGATGAATGGGCCCAAACTCTTTTGAAAGGCAAATCTTTTTTGTTCACATCTCTACATATTGATTTAGGAACTTCGCAACTTAGCATTGGCTACTGAATTTAAATTAGGAGCCAGAAGATACTGCACTGCTTTATGAACACAGTTAATGAATTAAGCTTCCCAGTATGCCCTCGAGGTAAGTAACAATCATTATTTGAATTTCAGAAATGCAGAAAGCTAAGGCCAAGTAATCTCTGAAGTATCCATCAATGTGCCTAGTTCAGGATACCTACCTTTTGGTTTTCCAGAGGCTTGTTCAGCATTCTGCTGACAGCCAGTGCAAGAATAAAGCCAAAGGACAAGATCTGGAAAAACACCATAAGCACTTCCAATTTAGGTGTCAGAGGATGAGAAACTGGATGTCTGTGCCCACTGCTCTGCACCCTGAATGGTGACAATAAGGAAATGTGTGGCATCCCTGCAAACTCAATGGGGAGAGGTTACCATCCCATGGGCAGTCACACATAGCCTGGCATTAAATACATCGGTAGTGTTTGAGCAAGGTATGTTCAAGTGCTCTGTAGAGTGCACGTGTGTTTTTTTATCAAGCATGTAGCTTAGATGCTTCCATCTGCTTGGGGTCCTTGGCTGAAGGAAAGATTGCAATGCAAGGAGGTTATTTTCTCCTTGAAGGCACTACTATGGTGGACCTCATCCAGATCCAGGTCTGTGCTGCCTCTAGGCTTTCCCCATATTCAAATATCTCATCACTGAAAAGAAAATCTGAATCATGTCTTTTACTGAAGCTAGTTTACTGTTCAGTCAAAGCTACAGGAGGCGCTGGAAAGGAAGTTCCACAAAGAGGAATCCCTCTCATACCTCTATTTACATACTTTAATTAAGGATTATCTAATGTGATGTGCACAGAGCAAGGGCTGGAGAGAGCCTTCCTTTCAACGCAGTTGAGTCTTCCAATGGCACAGCCAGGAGGCCAGCCAATGTGGAAGGTATGTTCCCACGTCTGAGGCTGATGCTGGTCCTATACTCACATGTTTAGGAATTAAATCTGAAACTGCAACAGTTACGTCTTGCACCAGAAATCTCTACCAAAAAGAAATGCAATGAAGATGTCTAGTTGGTAGAAGAGGGTCACCTTCAAAATGAAAACTTATTTTCTGATAACTATAACTACATACTCTGAGCGTTATGTATGGTATCCAGATTTCTAGGAGTGTAGCAGCATGGAAAATTGAGCTTGTAACAGGGAAATCTGAGGGGAAATCGAATAAAATTGGAAGCTTGCACACTCACTGTCTGCTGCTTGAACGAGTCAGCAGCTGTTGTTGATGCAGCCCGGTACTCCTTTGGATGATATCCATAAAGCACGGTTTCAAAGGAGAAATTTTTCAAACTGTAACAAAAGAAATCACTGGGAGGAAGCATTTTCCTTCTATTTGTAAGGTAGGTGGAAGACATGGATGTGCTTATTCCACAACTTGTTTCAATAAGAGCAGCTGGTGGTTTTCCCTTAACTCAGAGATGATACCACTCTACTATACAGGAAAGAGTTACATCTCCAGGGCCTGTGAGTCCCTGCTATGTTTAACAGCATCCTTTGGTAGCACAGACCATCCTGAGGTCAACAAATTTTATCCCTGCCAGATTCCGTTACTTATCTTTTAAATGATCTTTTAATAGCGCACATTACAGCTGCCTACCTTCTCCGCACAATGGTGCAACAGGAAAGGAAAAACACTGAAAAGATTTCAAAATCTTCTACCCAGAAATATGCCACTTCTTGGGTGAAAGAGATAAGCAGTATGAAGAACTCGGTGTCCTCCACATTTGTCTGGTTTGGCTTTCATTGTTGAGCTGACATCCCAACTTAAAGATCTTGAATTCAAGGGGAAGGGAAAGCTGACACAAATTATTCCATCAGTAAGTGCTTTCAGAATGAAGCTCGAGCTTAGATAACCCAGTTCGACACAGATTTCATTTCTCTACCTTTCAAAAGAAGAAATAAACTTTCCTCAGAGTATTTGGAAAATGCCAAGGAGGATTTTGAGGTGTCTGTCTTCAGCTGCAACACAGTCACCTCTTCTCTAGCTTCTTGGTTGCTAGGCTTATATGCAGAATTTCTAATCAGTTTGGAAGTGTCTTGAAAGTAAAGCTCAGTGACCAGGAATGGAAATTATAACCTTGCAAACAGATGTGCCATTAAATGCCCAGCCATGTCAACCATATTTTTAGCTATTACTGGAAGAAACCTCAGCTTTCTCTTTCTGAGTGGGGTTCCCTTTTGATTAAGTGCATATTTCGGGTCAACACATCCAAGTGAAGCTGAAATTTCTGTGATGAAAATGTTGAAATCCAAGTTCAGGTCTGTCTTATCGGATGACCTCCTTAATGAACGCAGACAAGTAGCAGTGACACCTTACATGGCCTGATAGTTGGCTGAGAATATGAGATGCTGGAGTTCTCATTATTGCTTCTCTGAGAGCAATTTTTATGACACTGACGAAAATAATATACCTTTAGGTCTATCACTGCACTGTATTTTTTAATATAATGTTATGAGAAATTAAAAATGAGTTAATTATTAGCTACATATGATTTTAACCTCACATTTTGTGCAGATCTTACTGAAAAATCTCACCCTGACGTTGGCCCTGAAGGAGCGCACAATGGAGGCACTCCAAAGCCACACAATTCAAGTCATAGAAGATTTTTAGAGGTATCCACACATATCAGCATTGAAAATGATTTATTGGTGCTGGATCTGAACTGACATTTCCATATACCCATGCTGGGGGTTGTGAAATTACTGGCTTGCTTGAGGATCTTTTTTCTGCACTTTATTGTGTGCTGTAGTTGCGCCCACATCTGAGATGTATAGGTGGTCAATAAATGCTTATCCTCCTAGTCTAGTTCTATGGTTGGATGTAATCAATGAGGGAAAAAAAGCCCCAAACAAAACAAATCCCCCCCCCCAACCCTGTTGTGTAGAACGTGGATAATGTGTCATTCAAGTGAGCAATACTGCCTACCTGGAGCAAGCTGGCCATTTGCAGTCTGGTGGTGCCTTTTGTGGGCATCCTTGAAAAGGTGAGTCCCAAAGAAGAGGATCTGGAGGAGACAGAACAGACACTTCAAGATCTTCAGCAGCAAAATGTGATTCAGGAGGAGAAGCTGATGTGAATTGACTGGTGCGTAGATGTGTACAGTACAAGTACCTATGGCTTGATCACAGTGGCTGTAACTCTTTGCTGTTTTAACATGACCTGGATGTGTAGCTCTCTAAGTTCTTCAGAACAACAGCTCCTTGTTAACCCAGCTCATTTTTGCTGAGTTAGGTTGAAGTGCACTGATACCATCTTGTCTGAAAGACACATTGCATTTTTGGAGGGGGAAGCCTGAGCCTGCAGGGGTGATAATCTCCACCTATATCTGGGAAACAATCTTACTGAAGGCCCCAGGAGGACAGCAAACCCCTTAACTCCTTTTGACCTTCTTCATCCAGGGGAGTGACTCATGAATCTCTTTTTTTTCTCTAAACAGGCATTTGTATCTGTATCAACATCACCAGAACAAAAGCAAAGCAGCTTGAAATGAGCTCCATTTTGTCTCCTGAACGAAAAGGCTCCACAGTCTGTGTCAATGGCCCCTCCAGTCTGATAACATCTACTGTTCTCATGTAATTAATTCACTAATTCAGATTTCAACCAAAATGGGTTAGTCACTCCTGGCTTCTCCTTCATGAGCTTTACCACATTAAAAATGTCTCAGTGATGAACACTTGAGCTTAACCTCAATGCTGTGCTAATGTATTGTGATCATACATTAGGAACTATTGGTTAATGCATTTTACAGCACAAAGCAACTTCTTGATAAATTATGAAACAGACCCATTGTAAAACACATAAATTATGATCCTTCTGTGCCATTGGTATTTTGTCATTGTTTATTATACTTTATAGCACAATGCATGGCCATAAATATCTCTCAGATGAGACTATATATGAGACTATATATATATGAGATATATATATATATATATGAGACTATATGAGACTACATATCTCTCAGATGAGCATATGACTAGGCTGCACTGTAATAGTGTACGTTACCCCTGTGCAGATGTAGATGCAATCATAGCTTCTAGGGTCCGCGGAGGACAGTGGCTGGCCCCTGCTATAAGGTAGAGTAGCCTCCAGCCACTGCACTCTATATTCAGCACATGTAGAGCTGAAGAGATTGGTGTATTTCAAGGACCTCTACTGTTCTTACATAGAATCAGAGAATCATTTAGGTTGGAAAAGACCTTGAAGATCATCGAGTCCAACAGTAAACCTAGCGGGGGACTCTTCTTTTTATCACTATCCTGGAGTTTTGCATGTTTATTCCAAATCCTGGATTTCTACTTCTTATTCGAGAAGTAGATCAGAGTAGATCCTATTCAAGAGCTTATTTTTACCCCCTTATTGCTTTCAGTGATTTTGGTGGAGCTACTTTTGGCCACCGAACATCAGGATCTCACCAGAGAACCAAAATATTAACCCTAGCTCTGATAAAATATGTCTTGTGATGTTTCTCAAAAAGCATTGGCTACAGTTCTAATATTCTGTAAGAATGGAGCCATCTGCTTTGGGTCAGGATTGGTCAAGTGTATTTTCTTAACAGTAGAGCAGAAAGACACATTATGGAAGGTGAACATACAGTGATGGATATTTTATTATCATGCAGTGTCTGGAAGTGTTGAAGACTGTGAATATATCCTGGGAGATTACTCTTTTGTCTGAATGCTCTCTAAGCAAGAGCAAACAACAGTTGTTGGGAGGCAGCTGGAGGTGGAGGTTCCATGTAATCCAGTACTGTTCAGAGAGAGGAAGGCAGATAGAGCTGCCTGGGCTTGTTCTGGAAGCTGGTGAAGTGTTGACTCACATTCATTTATTCTATATTGAAAAAAGGGGGGAAAAAAAAGGGAAAAAAAGAATTATTTTAAGGTAAGTAAACACCTTTTATTGATTCAGCTTGATCCCACACCCTTTATGAAGGAGGAGAAGTGGAGCTTGAGAAGAGTTATCAAATTACCATAACATCTTCCTGGCTTTGCTGTTTCTGCAAAGAGAACAGGTTGGCCATGCTCTTCACCATCCTAAGCATTTCTGGATAATCTCATTGTTATAATTCTTTTCCTGCATATGGATTGGAAGACATAATTTAGAAGCACTTGAGCTTGCAGAAGGACCGTCCAAATAGTCTGGTCAGTCTTATGCAAACAGGAATTTAAGTAGATGCATACTGAATAGAAAACTGCCGTGGGACAGAGACCCTTGAAAGATGTTATATGGCTGCCTGCTTTCCTATTCAGGTCGAACCCAATTCTATGGTAATGGTGAATGTGTATCACTTTACAAGTGTGACCCTGTTGTATGCAACAGACAAAACTAAGGTCAAGGCAGCAAAATCCTTTCTGCAGGAATAGTGGTTTTGTTACAGAAAAACAAGTGAGGGTAATGGAAAGTAGTTTCTCCAGCTTCCTAGTATTAAAGCATGCCTGTCCCCAGTATGATTCTCCCTAGGTGCTGGCATGTTTTCCTTCTGGTGCAGTGTGCTCTGCATTATTAAAAGGCTTCTTGTTTGACCTCATCACTAGGTTTTTATTTTACTTTTTGATTGTAGTGACTAAATATAACAATAAATGATTTAAAGAGGAGACAGAAATAAGTGTTAGAGAAAACAAACAGCCTCCCCCCTGCCAAAATGCTGAGTGGTGTAGCAGCGAATGGTTGAAAGAATCAGATTTAATTAGGGTTCCTTTCAGCACTGAAAATTCCATTTATGCACACTATTAAAATAATCTTCTGCATTAATACTAATTTACATCATCAAAATAGCACTTCATCTATTATTCATATGGCATTGTAATTTCTCCCAACTGAGAGGGTGAAGCGTGGTAAGACTCTTTTGCTAAATACTGCACAGATATTAAGATATCAGTAATGGCTCAGGGCTTTTTTTTTCTACCTCATTAGATATCCCACAGTTTCTTCTCTTCTCTGGAACTGTGTAATGACCATTGTAATAACTATTGCACTCTTCCTGAGTGCCTTATGGCCAAAAGGTCTCTCTTTCACAGGCATTCTTGCAAAGTCAGTCTCTCCTTGCCTGCTTTCCAAGTGCAGCCTTGTTCATGGAGGGTGCAGGAGCTGTTTGAGCAAGAGAGTAGCTCTTGAAAGAGGGCAAAGAAAAACCTCATTTCTTCTCGAGTCTGAAGAATGATAAGGAGAAGTGATGTGCAGAGTGCAACACAACTGGAATTTCATGTGGTTTGTCCTGGAGATGGCAAACTCTTGCTTTGTGTGCAAAAAGCAAGTAACCAGTGCTAGTTGGCAGCTTTCACTCTCTGTGGCAAGTTCTCCATGTGTACTTGTGCAGGATGTTAGTGTAGCTTCCTCTTTGCAATAGGCATCATGGCATGCACCTAGCTCACCCTACACTACATGACAGACTGGGGCCTCTGGCTTTTTGAGGAGCAGGGGCTAACGGCCATGCCCATGGAATGCAGTTGGAATCTTTAGGCCCTTCACAACCCTAACTATTCTATGATTCTGATCCTGTGACATCATGATGTTTTTAGATTTCTAACCCAACTCTCATCATGGTAAAAAGACAGACCAAAGGTGTCATTGGACCACTTTGGCAGCGTAGAAGGGTCTTTCACTCTCTACAATTACCTGAAAGGAGGTTGTAGTGAGGTGGGGGTCAGTCTCTTCTCCCAAGTAACAAGTGATAGGACAAGAGGTAATGGCCTCAAGCTGCACCAGGGAAAGTTCAGACTAGATATAAGGGACAATTTCTTCACTGAAAGGGTGCTCAGGCATTGGAACGGGCTGCCCAGGAAAATGGTGGACTCACTGTCCCTGGAAGTATTCAAAACCCATGTAGATTAGGCCCTCAGTGATATGGTTTACTGGTGGCCTTGGCAGTGCTGGGATAATGGTTGGACTTGATGACCTTACAGGTCTTTTCCAACCTAGCTAATTCTATGATTGAACAGTACAGTTTTCATCTTCATGAAATCACAGTTCCCTGAGTGCTTACCAGGCAGACTCTTTCTTCATCTACCCATTTGGGAAGTGAAAATAAAAGCTTCTGAATGACTGCTTAAGGACAAACTTCCCTGATAATTTATCTATTAGGCTGAAAAAATTGTTTGTAAAGATATGAGAGCACTTACTGCATGGAACTTCAGCTTGTATCTCCTACTCCGGCTGAGGGAAGGGAGATGACCCAGCAGGACTTTCATGTTCTGTGCTGGAGTGAGTCACTGTGCTTCTACTGATTAATACAAAGGTAAAAATAATTGCCTACAAGGACTGCTGCTAATCACTGAATAACAATGTGGGGGGAGGAAGCAGGGTAGGTGCAGTGCAATTTTATTTTTGATAAAGAAAGAGGTCTAAACAGAAATTTCATGTGTCAGTTGAAGATGAAAAAAGACTTCCCGTGGTATTTCTTGGCTTTGGGACTCAAGTGGTCTTTCTACTGCTTGTTGGTTTCGCGCCTGCACCAATATGCAATATGACTCTGCAATGTTTAAAGAGCAATAATCGTGTAGACTTGGAAATCAATAAATAAGACAAAGTCATTCCAGCCCTAATAACCCTAAATATCAGAAATCTTATGAAGGGATTATTTTTGCCATGAGTTTAAAGGCCTTCCTTTATTACCCTTGTAGTTTTATCAATCTCTATAATGCGTTTTTTTGCACCTAGGCTGGTGTTTATTAATTACTGTTTGACATATTCTTGGCTTTTTAGAATATATTAAGCACTGTAGAGCAGATGTATGGTAAAGTGCAACTAAGCCTGACTGGTCATCATGAAACAGCCTGTGGGAAAGATACTTGGATAAAGACTTAAGTATGGAGGCACCCTAAACTTGTGGAAGTAGACTGAATTTTCAATGCCCTTAGAAAACCAGTAACTAACATGCCTTATGAATAGATTTCCATCTCTGATTTCTATTTCTTGCTGCTGCATGTGATCATAATAACATAATAAAAGAAAGACCTCTGATGGAATAAAAATTAGTTTCAAAGTGGATTTATATAATTTACATGAATACATAAAAAAAAGATATTTTAATGAGTTCTGCGTTATCTCTCACAGTGTAAGTTCTGGGAACTTCATGAGTTCTTGGTTAACTTATTGATGCATGATATTATAGTAACAATCAAGGCAGGGTCCTCACAATAAGATATTCCTCATTGATTTATTGATTAATTGGTCTTTGTAGCCAAGAACTTACTGCTTCAGTGGAGAAGATAAGCACTTAAAAGATATGTAAAATGAGTTTAAATGAACAGCTGGATATTTGCAGCAGAGGATATACAATGACCTTCTTGCTCAAGGTCTCAAGAGATGTTTGTAGAAACCAGAAGTAGATACTTGGCAAAAGAGATCCAAATTAGGTGGTAAAAGTTGGATAAGGAACTGGGTTTCACAAAGTTTTGTTGGCTCAGAACTGTAATGACCGGACAGAAGGGAGCTGTTTTGGAGGAACGAAGCTGCCTTTAGCAAATGTCAATGTCTATGACAGAGAAAGCTTGAACAGATGGTTAAGTTTTCCCTGCTCCATTTTGAGAACTTTCAATGAGAAACTGAAGGACCATGACCTCACATTATACTCAAGATTCTCTGTGAAACTAAAGATTCTACTTTCCAGACCTACCAGAAGTTTCAACATCAAATTGTTAATATAAAATAGGCCCAAACAGAAATACGTCTATATTTATAGACAGACTGGAAACAAGAATGGCAGAATTTACAAGACACTACCTCATCATGTACTCTGACCACAACAAGGACACCCAAGTCATCAACTCAGGTGTTAAGCAGGAAAATGCTGATCCTCAAATCCGAGTTATGACTCTCAGATGTGTGGCTATTTGCCTAATGTAACATCTTTTAAAGCCAGAAGGAGTTATAGCAATTATCCAATATGAAATGCATAGACCAAGCCATAGGACGTGCTTTAACTGATTCCTTTTTCAAGCCCATTATCTCTCCTTGAGCTGTGATGCAACTTTCAGAAAAACATCCAATATTGATTTAAAATTTTCCAGAGATAGAAAATCCATCATAGCTGTTGGTAGGTTGTGCTGATAGTTAATTACCTTGCCTCTTGAAAGTTCATGACTTATTTCTTGTCTGAGCTTGTCTAGACTAAGCTAGATCTTTCTGTGTGATTGCCTGTGAGACAGAGGAACCTTTAATTCACTTTTCAGTTCTGTATGTGATAACTGGTGGGCAGCTTAATTTACCCATGTGATCTCCCCAATATTTTGATACCCATCCTTAAATGCAGAGACCAGAACTAGAAGGAGTAATCCTACAACTGCAATACCTTATCAAATTGAGATGCTTGTAATTTCTGTTCGTATACTCAGAAATCCTTCAATGTGTATATCCAGGACTCATTAGCCATTCTGATTATGTTATACTCAGAAAGCATGACTTTTTTCCAAAGTCACTAATTTCCAAGAGGGAATGGGATAATACATTATTCTTTATTCTTTCATGTGTAACTTGACAGTTGACAAAAACATACTTTCAGTGTGTCTATTTTATTAGGTGGCTCTGTCTCAGTGCCCTCTCTTTTCAGTATTGGCTGCTTAGAAACCCAACTAAATATACACTCTGTTTGCAATTACATGTCAAAGACTATCAGTCAACCAGTTGTAAAAAGTTCAACATCTACATATTCATTTCGTATCTTCCTAGTTCTTGTACAAGTTGTTTCTGGTGTAAAGTCAAATACCATAGTGATTTCTACTGTTTTGACATTATTGTCTTTTTCATCCAAGCCTGCATTCTCAGAAAAAACCCACTATATTATTTTAGCAAGATCTGTTCTTACACTTACATTCTGATTTGCATAGTTCCATCTTTAATTCCTTACTAATAAATTCTCATATTCAGCAGGGCATTTTTTTTTTCCCCAGGATAGGTGTCAGACAGAAATTTAGTCCTATAATTACCTATATTTATCTTTTAAAACATTTGGTCATGTGCATTTTAACCAATTCTTTGGAACTTTACTAGTATCCTAAAATATTTTGAAAATAAATGGAACATAGAATGGTTTGGGTTGAAGGGACCTTAAAGCTCGCTCAGTTCCAATCCCCTGCCATGGGCAGGGACATCTTCCACTGGAGCAGGTTGCTCCAAGCCCTGCCCAACCTGGCCTTGAACACTGCCAAGGATGGGGCAGCCACAGCTTCTCTGGGCACCCTGTGCCAGCGCCTCAGCACCCTCACAGGGAAGGATTTCTTCCTGATATCTAATCTAAATCTACCCTCCTTCATCTTAAAACCATTGCCTCCTGTCCTATCCTTGCATAGTATCCCTCCTTTCAGGTACTTATATTCATCAACAAGCAACCTTCTCCAAGTTAAACAGTCATAGCTTTCTCAGCTTCTCATCTCTCTTTTCTGAATCCAAATATCAAAAGGACTTTAGCATAATGAATCATCACATGTTCTGGAGGAGGTCAGTTACAGAGACTAGAGTTACAGCTGTCATGGCTAAATTGTAAACTAATACTTACAGAGCTGTTAGAGCCTTGTGAACTCAAGATATGACACTGCTATTCCAGGTGAAAAAGGATGCATTTCCCCATCTGTTCTTTCACTCCTAGCAGTTAGACATTAATTACTGGCATGATTCCAGCACATTAGGGATTGATTTGCCTGATTTGTGTGTGTGTGTGTTATTGAAGAACTGCAATGAAGCATATAGTAATTTTAAACTAAAGAGCACTAACCTATAAGCTCTGGAGAATGTGTTTCAAATCTGCCTTAATTTACTGGACCTTCACTGTCTGAAGCATGTCCTTGATGAGCATTTACCAGTGTTATAAAATCACCAGAAAATGATCTGTTGCAGTGCTCAGAAACTCCTGAAGGCTGTGACAAAGCAGACGGCTCCAGCTAGGTTACAGAATGGACATTTTACTTTCTGTCTATTGCTATCTTCTAATATGAAAACTCAACTGAAGCACACACGAAGGGTAAAAAACATCTCCAGGCTGCACTAAAGACTTTACAAAGACACAATTGACTTATACCTGCTTAAACACAGGAACTGTCACAGCATTCAGAGGAGTCTAGCACCTATTGTCCCATGCCCTGGTTAATATTGTCTCACCAAAGTTGAAATCCAGCCTATGCAGCCTATGGGAGGAGCATGCCTCTGACTTCTGGATTACCCTTGATCTGGTATGGGGTGAAGGATTCACCCCTGTTTCTGTTTTTGCAGATACCTTTGGAACACTCTCTTTCTAACTTGGTTCTTGCAAGCACTCAAACCCAGACAGCTCTTACGGTAAAAGTAGAGGGTGTATGTACTGATGCAATTCATAATTTGCACAGCAACAACATAGGAAATGAAGGTGGCCTTCTCTGGCAGTGTAGATTTATTCACCTTGAAGGGATTCACTTTATTTCAGCCCACTTGCTCAGCTCTCTCAGCTGTGATGAAATCTTTCAGCAAGTCTTTAGCATTCAGAATTGCTTCCATTGAGTGAGGTCTTGATCTTGTTTGTCTTTGGAGACAAACATTTCCCTGGAGACTCATTTTGTGCTTGGGATTCTGCTCAAGTTAAAACCTTGCCCCTTGAGCACTTTCTATCACTCATAAAATAGATATATAATACAGCCATTATGTTTTCACTTTTCATATGAAGGGTCTTTCCAGCACATGTCTATCTTCAGAGGTGCTGATGCCTTTTGAGTATAGGTGGCCAAGTAAATGGATCTGCTGGCTGTCTGTAAGCCAAATTTACTAATTGCAGCTAGCAGTAATATAGTCTGTGAAGGAAACTCTGGCTGGGCAATGGGGTTTAAACACACTAAACTCTATAAAATACTGAAGTATCAGACGTGGAAATATCAGTTGAGGATAACACTTATAAAAGCATACATAGGAAATCAGTGTCTGCAAGTGGCTATTTTGATTGTGACTATATACTGCAGAAGCTAAGTATAATTTTGATCGTAGTAGACTTGAGACAAACAACCCATCAACTCATCTTTGAAAGATACCACAAGGTGGATGTGCCGCATAGGCTCAGTGGCTAAGTTAAGATAAAGGCTGAATCTTGATCCATGTTTTCTCAGAACAAACAGGATATTGAAATATTGCCACAGTTCCATTTTTATTGTTTGCTGACTTGATGCCCTCTGGGGTTTTCAGCCATGACAAATACCTGTTCTGTGAAGAAAGATGGAGAGAGTTGGAGTTGTTCAGCCGGAAAAAGCAACTTCAGGAAGACCTTATCATTGACTTCTATTACATAAAAGGAGTTAGAAACAGGGTATATTTAGATTAGAGATAAGCAAGACAGTTTTTATGATGAGGGTGGTAAGGCACTGGAATAGGTTGCACAGGATTGTGGAAACCCCATCATTGGAAGTGCTCAAAGTCAGGTTGAATGGGACTTTGAACATCTTGATGTAGTGATAAAAGTTCCTCCCCATGGCAGGGGAGTTGGACCTAGATGATCTTTAAAGGTCCTTCCCAACCAAAGCCATTCTATGATTCTATGAAATATAATTTGGGTAAATTATATAGGTTTCTTCTAACACAGCAGAACAGTTGCTTTCTCTTCTTCCTCGAGCCCTTGCCCGGCTACTGTTTATTTGATATTTGCAAGTAATCTGTGTTTGATCTTTTCTTTCCTTTCACATCTATTACTGGAAAATACTTAATCTTTAAGCTAGCCACACTGGTAGGAGCAATCAATCAGTTACAGGAAATCAGAAGGACTAAGGTAAAAGAGGCAGAATTTGTCAGACACTTGCAGTAATGTCACTGCAAAACTGAGTTTTGTCAGCTTTTCTAAACTAAGCAAGGTCAAGCTAAATCAGTACCAAGATGAGAGACCACCAAATAAAACCTGACTCAATAAGCAGCACTTCATCTTTTCAAGCAGTTTTGTATGGCTGTTCCAACACAATGTCATTAGAAGTTATGTTCTTTATGAACAAAGAGCTATTGGAAAATAATCATACTCAGTGCCTTTCTGTCTTTCTTTTGTGCTCATTTTTTAAAGAAGGGAGACTTTTTAGTGTCAGGAAAAGTAAGAGCTGCTTCAATATCCCCAATTTGATGAGTATGCTAGTTGTTACTGTCCCTACGATGCTGAAGTGGAGCTTTATGTATGTTATGAGCTATCTCTTATTTACTGGTTATGAATGCCTCCCTCCTAAGGTAAATGGAATTTTCAAAGAGTCAGTAGACTTCAGCTTGATCCAAAATGAAAACCTGGTTTTAAAACATATTTTTTCTTGAGCTGAAGCTGAACTGAATTGTTCCCCTTGCAAAGGAGATGAAGCCAAACTGTTCCTTTGAAAGATGTTGTATTTAAATATGTACTAAAACAGAACAGCTCAGGTCATGCTTGAAACAAGATGAGATCTGAAGAAAAAGTTTCCTTGTGTTAATCCTTGTTTACAAGTAGAAAGGCCTCCAAAACACAAAGACCTCAAAAATATAGGCTTATGTCAGCTCTGCAAAAGCAATCAGAAATAAGACAAGGTTTTCTTTCTCATGTACCAATATTGGAATCATAATTTCTTGTGCAAAAAAAGTCTTACTTTATTCAGTGTCCCTGTGCAAGTGACAAGAGTGGCATTGCAAGTAATAAGGCAACACAAGTGAGGAAAGCTTTGTTGAAAGCCTGCTCAAGTGACACATTTATTGACATTGGATCGGGCTCTGAGACCACAAGAGCATCCAAACTCCCTTGAAGAGTTTGGGCTTCCTTGGTGGATTTGGGGACCCCAAAGACAGTACAGATTGCCTTCCCACTGATTTTATTCAAGGAAAGTTAATATACTGTCTACAAACCAAATGTTTAGCTATTTGAACATCACAGCAATAGAGAGTACCACATCCCTCACTTATTATAGATAATCCTGGGGAAACTTTGCTAACAGGATTTAACAGTCTGTTGCACAAGGAAGCCAGTAGCATTTAAAACAAAACCCCTTCATTCCTCTCCTCTCTCCTTTGTTCAAAGATGCCAGATTTAAGTTTACTCAGTAAATATGCAGAGACTTAAAATTACCTTTCAGTTAGCATGGACTGAAATGGGAAAAATCTAATTTACTGCCAGTATCAAGAATGTCAATAGAAAAGAGTCATCAATATGACGTGCACATGGAAAATAATTCATTTCCCTGTGTTCCCAGATGATTGTAATGCAGATGCAGTGGTTGCCTGCATCCCATAATTAAGCCCCAACTGCTTTGCAACTATATTATCTGTTACATACATTATCCTCAAATTGTCTCCCTTCTGATGATGTATCTGACTGATAAACTGTGCTGCTAAACAGCTGACATGAGGATGATGAGGCAGCACTAGCAAAATGAATCCTTTGATGCAGGCACTGGCATGATATATAACCTCATAATTGCTCTGTTTAAGCTGAGAAGAAAGCATCCAGGTGGGACAAGATGACAGAGATGGAGGCTTTTTGGGGAGCTGGGAATAACCTCCCATTTATGCTCTCTCTTCAGCATAGCTCTCTCTTCTGCTGGTTTTATAACAGCGGATTTCTAAACCTGTCTACCTTTTCTCCTTCCCTGTGTGTTTAGATAACAATATTTAACTTTTTATAGCACTGCAGTGGCAGGGGATAAACTGACAATCATTGCTGAAAACAGAGAGAAAGTACAATACAACCTCACTCAACAATAGCTGTTGGCTCCTGGTTCATCACATTAAATGTTCTTGTCATTCTATTCAAAGTTCTGCATAGCTCTTCTCTTCCCTTCCCTACTTCTTCCCCACTGACGTACTCCGTGGCCTTCTCACCCCATATCTGCTTCACTCTGTCAATGCTCGTAGCTTCATCAGGTTGTTGATCAATGAAGCCCACTGTTGCCCATGAGCCCTACCCCACATATAGCCCTCTATAAAAATGGCCCAACTTCCACCCATGCCTTAAAAACTCCTTCACCCTGTATTACTTACAATGAATTGATTTATATATACTCTGCCCAGGCAGAGGCTTCAAAGTCTGACAACGTAGATGATTTTCTAACTAAGATATTAAGTGCAGCAAGTACTTATTATTTGGTAGCAAATATACCTCATTAGAATTTGCTATAGTGAAAAGTCTGATCCTATTCATATTTGATGAGGAGTTAGTCCAAAACTTGGCATCAAGTACTGCCTTTTGCTCCCAAAAGCAGGCTGAAACTGGCTCTGTACCTGATTCTCCTTCTCTTCTTTAAACTACATCCATCCTCAGATCACAAGCTCCTGGGCATAAAATTCTTCCATCCTGAACCAAACAAAACTTGGGCAAAACTTTAATGAAACAATCATCTTTCATACAAATGATATCATATAATGCTTTACTGGTTTAAGGGAAGCCAACTAGTATTAAAAAGGAAGTAAAAGGTAGCGCAATTTAGAGGAGTTGTGGAAAGTATTCATAGCTAAGGTTTGAAATGAGAGCTCACACAGGACACATGGAAGAGGTCTATATGGAATGGGAGTTCAGGTTGTTGCAATGAAATGAGCTACTGTATTCCAGAAATCAAAGTCGTACATGGAGGTTAGGAAAACATTATCTAAGGTAGCTTTCCAAGAGAGGGACAGTGATGGTCTTCATGATACAATATGAAGAGGTGCAATGAAATTAAAAAACAAGAAAGGAAGCTCAAATAAGATTGTACATTCTCAGGAAAACACATAAAAGTTGATTATAGACCTGATAGCTGGGAAACAAACAGGATTAGAAAGTACAGAGTGTGAGCAAGCACTGCAAACACAGCAGTAATTCTGGATGGTAAGGATTTAATCTGTCTATAGACTTTTTGTGCACATGATTCAAACCAAGTCAACACAGTTGGCCATTGCCAAAAAACATCTATGTGACAGTTACAAGGAGAGGTGGGCTGCTCTGAGATGTCCAGTTGCGTCTGATTCGAGACTTCATTGGAAATTATACTGGAACTGCTTTGCCTTTCTCTTAGTCAGGTCTTTAGGCTTTGTTTTCTTGGTTGGTCTTCATCTAGCTGTTCTGCGCTGCCTTTGGGCTCAATCCAAAAAGATGAAAAATCAAATTGAGCCTTCCTACCAATTCAACAGATTTTGTGTCATGCCTTCAAAGTCATTAAAAAGAGATTTGGGAATACCTCTGTTGTTCGTCCATGGAACAAGGCTGAGAGAACAGAAGATTTCTTACTGTGTCCGCAAAGTCAAACTATGAGACACTTATTCAGATGGATCTTAAATGCTCCAATGCCAGGACTTTGGCTCCGTGTTTTTTTTGTTTTGGTTAAAAGGAGCTGCAGGAAACTTAGGAAAAGTCATTGAAAATGAAATGACTCATCCAATAAGGCAGTAAAGGATTTAATTAGATCCCAAAACAAGTAAATCTGGTTGGGCTGTAGCAGTATGGAGCAGGTGCCAAACACAACAAGCATCTTTGTGAGGGTGGAAAACCCTGTCAGTTAGTACAGAACAAGAGGGAGGGGTGGGTGGAGAGGTGAAGGATGCCAACTATCTGTCGATAACTCTATACAGGGAATCATAACGGGAGGGAGAGTCATGCTATCAATAAGCTCTACAGCTCATTGTGTCTGCCATGGTCCCTGGAGCAGAAACTTATTGAGAAAGTCCCAGCATGCAGTGTTCTACGGGATCCTTCTCCAAGGCTTGTCATTTATTATCTTTCTCTGTGGCAAACAGGCGAAGAAGAAATGAAAATTTTTAAACATTGACAAGTGAGAAATTCAGAAAACAGGAATGGCTGAAAAATATCGGTTCAAAGACATTTAATGAACTAGGATTAAATAATTCATGTTTCAATTATGGCCTAACTGAAAGGGAGTTCAGGTCCACTCAAAAGCTTCAGTTCTGGCCCCTACCGTAAAGTTCAGGTTTTACCTATAATGTCTGTTGTATGGGAAAGCTTCACACTGGGGTCTAGTCTGGAGGTTTGCTAACTTTTGTTTTGTGTAATGGTGTTAAGGGAGGCTGAAGAAGGATGGTTATGTGGTGCCTTTCAGGCACTCCCTCTTGGTGTGAAGAAGAGGGCTCCTAGGGTTTGCTCACACCAGGTCCTTCCTGACCCCTGAAGCAAGTCATGCATGAGTATGGTAGAAACAGCAGGTTATTGTCCTGATAAAAAATAAGGTGATCAGATGCAGGGCATCTCAAGGGGGACCTGAACAATCACTTCTGCAGGCCAAAGATACAGTTCTGTAAACATAAACACACTTATGGCCCACTTAACTCTTGCTATTATGAGAGGAGTGAATAGCTCGTGCTTCCATACAGCTTTGTTAGCTGCATGTTTACAGCAGGGGCCACTTGAGCCTCCTTCAACTCAGATGCTTTTGCTTTGTTCCTCCTCCTGCCATGGCACTGAGGAGAATTCAATGACTGCTTTATTTCCATTACAGAGCTGATCAGCCTTTTGCTTCCTTAAACAGCCGCTATCAGTTAAAATGAAGTATTTGCACATATTACACCTTTTAGAATCTAGTCTTGTTCAGTTTGCAGTCTCTTCTTTTCCAAAAAGCTGTACTTTCAAAAATTACATATTTGAAAGTAGAAGATATAAATTGATTGTAAAACGAAAATGATTTAAAGATTTCAGTATAATTTAATGTAATTCAAACAATATTCTGTGTCATTTTACCTATAATAGCTTTTCTTTGGTGATGGAAAGTTTTCTCTAACTCTAACCTACTCTATGGCAATTACTCATATCCTGGTTGAAAGGCTTTACATTCCTATAACTGTAATCTTTTATATTAATGATTTTCACATCAGCTACCCAGTAATATTTTATAGAGATTCTTCCTCATTCAACAAAATTCCTTCCTGTCTTTTATAACTATTCAGAAACCAAAGAGCATAGAACGGGCCATTTGGAAAGGAACTTGTTGATGCCCCTTATTCCCTGGAGATTGTCAGTGGGAAGTTCCCCAAAACTGACAGCAGCCTTCATTTCATAACACTTCATTACCTTCAGCTACAAAGATAGTGAAATCAGGATATAGCTGTATTTTCCTTGGAGGCAAAGACTGAAAAGTAAACTCTTGGATTGTTACTTGCTCACAAATATTTTGAAACAAGTTGGAAGCTACTTGGGGCACCCACACTTTTAAGAAAGACAAAAGGCCAAAAAAAGGCCAATTGTCCTGCTTTGGTTGCTGCTACTAATGAGAATTTTTCCTCTCTCTAAACAACCTTGCAATGGTTGAAAAACAGAGTTAAAGAGGACCAATAGCTCAACTTCTAAAGAGCCACTGTGTCTACATGACCTCAAAAACTGTCAGGCACAGTGTGTCCAGATGCTGTATGGTAATAATCTTATTTTCACTGTTGGGCAGGACAACAGCATACACTGTTCAGAGATGCTCCATCATGGGGTTTTCAAAGCATTTGTTAGAGGTACCATTTATTTGTCCTGCCTGAGGGGATTTTAATCTCATGAAAACCACCTTGGAATTGATTTAATGAAATTATTTTTATTTAGAGAGACTGAATACCGGGGTGGAAAAGAATCTTTATACAACTTAATATTTTCTGTCCTTTATGGGATCATGTTGATAAGCCCTAAAAATGGTTGGAGAACACCACAAATGAAAACAGTTTGTCTAAACATGGTAATCAAAGTTATTAACTCTATGAGTCCTTTTCTTACGAATTCCTCTTCCAACATATTTATTGAACTGGATGATAAAAGAAATTCTAACATATCAAGGGGGTGCTTTTGTAGTAATAATATCATAGTATAATCAATTATAATTGCTTGTGTTTAAAATAAAGTAACATCCTTCCTATAAATGGCAGCTCATTTTTTAGTCCCTCAGACTCAATGGAAAACAAATTCATGCTGCTGTTGTAGCAGTTCTGTCAAACAATTATTCAGGTTGGCTTTATTTTTCAGGGCAAAAAGGGGTATCAAATATGCAACTGCAAATTAGAGTAAGATCAATTTACCAAGGAAAGAGAACAGGACAAAATGCTGCTTCTAGAGGAGCCCCTAACTTAATTTTTAATCATTCACATTTGGATTCTTGGAAAAAGTGATTGAAGTTGTGAAATAATCAATAAAAACTCAGAGTAAATTCCCGTTACTGATATTCCTCATAGCTGAGAACATCTTATCTTTCTCTTACCATGCTTCTAATCTCACAGGCTCAGATTTCTTCCCTTCCAGTACCACAGCTGCATGCAGCATAACTGGAATTTCTGTTTCAATCATGCACTGTAGTTGTGCAGGCAGCAAAACTTATGCTTGGAGATACAATATCAACTACAGGCTCAGAGATTCCAGGACTAATGCATCCAATGGAACCACTGTAATCAGTCTGACCTGTTGCATAGTACATCCCTGAGGACCTCCCTGATTTTAACTGTCTTAGAACACAAGGGTAGAGTTTCCATCTCACTGTGATTTGGCTCTAACTGTCTACAGACACTTGTCTCTAACTTCTGTCTACGTGGTTGAAAAGCAGATTACCTATGCTGGAGCAGTCTGTTCCTGAAGGATGCACCCCGTGGAAGGGACCCACACTGGAGCAGTCTGTTCCTGAAGAATGCACCCCATGGAAAGGACCCACATTGGTGCAACTCATGGAGAACTGCAGCCCCTGGGAAGGACGCACATTGGAGAAGTTGGGCAGCTGGCATCCAACCAGGGTCAACCCACCACAGCAAGGATGGTAAACCAGGATAAACTGACAGCCACTTGTTGCCATTACAAAGATGAGAAGCACATATGCCTGTGCTGGAGGCACATGCACTGGTCACCTCCTGGCACCCAGGACTGTGCCTTAGTGGCCAGGTTGTGCTTTCTAAACAGTAAACATGAAATGCACTGCAATCCTATTTTATGTCAGGAAAGCAAAAAGTGTTGGGGCTCTGTATTGCTCAGTTGCACGTCAAAACTCATATTTAATCTTTCCAATGCAAGTAAAAATTTTAAAAGGGAATAAATATTTTTATCATCAGGAAAAAATAAAAAGGAGAATCTCTGAAGACTCATGGTGGAAAGTGCTTGCTTTCATCCTGTGCCAGCTAGCAAATAGAGGATGGTGAGCTTATGATTTTAAACTACAATAGTAACAATAAAAAATTAAAGGTTCATACAATACTAGCTCTTTCTTTGAGGGCTCAATTGCATCTCATAATTACCAAAAGCATGTAACTCAGAAAAATATCATCTTCAAGCATATGGGTTTTCAACCTTTCTAAAAAGCCATAAAAGTGCCAATTAAAATTCCCATAAATCCTGTAGCTCAGGATGAGTCTTTGATGCTTGATGTTAGATGTTCAATCCCGTCCCTTGTCAGTTTGGGATACATCCTCACTTCTGGTTTTCACTCCAGCAAAAGTATGCTCAGTGATCCGCTGTAAGCAAAATTATCCTATGGGTCTGGGTTAAAATGCTACTGAAATATCATATCTAGACCTCTTTCTGTACAAATGTCAAATGTATATTATACCTTAGAAAAGAAATGAGTGAATATTATTCTGAGTTAGTCCTCAGGTTCTATATGTCAGGGCACTATTAGGAAAGACGCTGTACAACTACCAACCAGAACAATTGAACCATCAAGAGCTCACAAATTAGATGGAAGTCAAGACACAGGAGGCAGTTATAACAGAGGCAGGAGAAACATTAAAGAAAGTTGTTTCTACTGCTGGAGACACACGTAAATCTTGGCCTTCACATTTTGAGGGTACTATTAGGATACCATGTGGTCATGAGCTTGCTCCAGAAAGCTCTGTATGTATTTATTGAATAGGCATAGATTCTGCAATTTTAAATATATATAGAAATAAAACAAAACCACTACCAACACGAAAAACCCAGCAAATGCTTATTCCAAAATTCTCACATTTGAGAAATATAGAGTGGGAGTGTATTTATGTAGGAATTGTGCACTGAAGGCAGGTTGTCGTAATAGATTTTTTGGAACATTTCTCTGAGAAATACACAGTATTATACTGTGTCTCAAGGATTTCTGCTCTATTGCTGTCTAAGCTATTAGTGGTGGGACAGATTCTGTGTGCCCCATTCCTCTTTCAGGCAGTGCAGTGCATGTACGTCTTCACTGGTGGCTGCAGTGTCGCATCAGGTATTATTTGTGTATATAAGATAAGAATTTACCTCCCCTTAATGAGTTTAAGGTGATGAACCAGTGAAATGCAATCTAGAAACACTTTTGCAGCAGCATTTGTGTTTTCCTTATCCAGCCACCCACGGTAAAGCTGGGTGGAATTCTCTTCACTAATTGCCTTTCATTGCAGACCAAACTTACCTCCTGCTGGGATTGCTGCAGGGGCCAACAAATCTGTAGGCGTCTCATTAGAGGAAGTCTGATAGAGCACACACCACATTCATGGTGCTGGGCAGGATAAGCAAGGAATGTCTGGATCAATGAAAAGAACTTTTGAACTACTAAGTTATGCAACAGCTTTATTGAAGTAAGATGTGTGGATATATGCACAAGAGATGCTGCTGCGGAGTCTAAGGTAGGCATGAAAGGGAGGATGGATCTCTGGGGATCTTGTGAAAGTACTGGGTTCCCTCTGAAATACTCAGTGACGCTGCTACTAGAAAGCCATTCCAACTGCACCAGACAGGGATGGTCAGGGGAAAAAACTGCAACAGTGTCAGTCATAAGGCTGTTGTGGTTGCTTGATGGACTTGTGAACTGTTTACTAGCACCCAGATGCTCTGCTTTTGATATGAAAAGGAGCCTTTTGAAGGGATGTATGGCAGACCTGCTCATCTCTAAACTCATACCTTTGACATAAGTCTGGAGTGAGGCAGCTGAGGCACTGGTTGTTATCATATATATGTTCCTCTCTTGCAGCATATATTGTCTCAAAGATCCCTTTGAAACTCATGTACTGTAATGAGGGAAGGTTAGGGGGGAAATGAAGGCCTGGCTGTACATAAAAATCAAGCTTCACAGTGGGTCAACGATCTTTGGGCTTTCTTTTTGCTAGTCTTCTGCAAACCAATTTCTTATAAATTTTTCTCAAAGGAACAGATGAAAGAGATGCATCTTGGAATATCAGCTTGGATACAGCAGGAAATTGCAGCTTCATACACATTTACAGCGAGTTTCCTACCCACAAGGCAATTAGTTATCTGGTAATGTTTCCCTTTTGTCTCACTTGTACCCTGATATCATACCTTTGAGTTTATGTATCGACTTACAGCTGAGGCCTGGAAAACCTTATTGAATAATAAGTGTGCAGAGCATACCATCAAGAAAGCCCAGACCAGTTCTTGCACATCCGTTTGTAAGTGTCAAACTCTACTTTCATCCTCCTCTGTTCACTGTTGTAAACGTCTTGAAAGGTGCTGTCTTTTGAAGAGTTAGGCATTAATCTTCATTTTTTCTTCAGCTTGATTGATAGAAAATAATTAGTTGTGGAAGTGAAGAAGAGAAACATTGAAAGAACAACACAAGCAGGAGTAAATGTAGTAGCAGCAGTATTTTCCATGTACTTTTCATTCCAAATGTGCGTGCGCAGAGAAGGTTGGTTGCATTTTCAGGTGATATGCAACATATATTGGACTTCTATCATTGTTCTTCAGTTTATGGCACCATCTTCTTTGCTGTAAGGTCCATGTGAACAGCAATAAAGAAGTGTGGTAACATATTACATCTGGTTTAAACTGTTGTGAATGAGTTCAGGATAAGGAAAGCGAAGATGAACTCCAAAATCCTTCAGTTTTGACTTATCTTGCAATTATGGGGTGGGCTCATTTTTCATATAGACCTATTATGTCCTTGCACCTGCATAAAAGATAGGGTAAAATAAGTGGCTTTACTGTGTTGTACCAATATGCATTTTAACCTCCTCCTAGGAGAGGTTACTTAGTTACATGCAGTACCATGCCTTCGGCTTCACTGTCCTCAACAAAGCTCATGCTGAATCCTTAGGGTTTAGGATTATAAATAGTGTATTTTAGGATAAAACATGAAGTGTGACATAGGCCTAACAAGGAGTTATTTAATTCAAAAATCAAACTGAGAGAACAAGAAGACAGGAAAGGTTAGGAGAGAGGAAAAAAGGCCCATTTTTGATGCAGAGAAATAACTCCTTTGTCCTGCTTAGCATTGAATTGTCCTTCTCCCGTGGGTGTCCCCTCTTCCATTCTAGTATCATCAATCCACTGCATTAATATGGTATTTGCTCCCTCTTCTAGATCGTTAATGTAAGTGTTCAATTTTCGGTTCACTAATTAAAACTGACCTTGACAAAGACAGCTTAGGTGGACATTAGGGACTAGAAAGCATGTAGGAGGAAATCCTACTTGGTGAGGATTTCCAAATAGGAGAGTTTTAGGATATGAAAATTGAATATCTAAAGTCGGAGAAAGTGCTGAAGTTCCTGGAAATTTGGTGATGTGACACAATTCACCAGAAACAAAACAGCAAAGCCCATGTGTAGTCAAGAAGATGCGGATATATTGTGGTCTGGTGATTACCAGACAGAGAAGTGTCTGGGATTCTGTATCCTGAAACTGTCAGCAGAACTGATTGCAAGCTTTCCAGTAAATCTCAGTTTACTTGAAAGCATGGTTTTATAATATACACTATTTGTGGCTAATGATTTAAAGGGCCTTCATTTTGATGACCAGATACATGAAAGCAAAATAGGATTTGTGAATAAAACAGGATGTTTTTTCCAGGAAGTCAGACAAATGCATTGCATTCATTATTTGATATTGCTCATGGGAAATTTTCAGTACATAGACATGAAAGTATATGATTTATGAACAGAGTAGGATTTAATAGTGTAATGCTGAGATATCATTTATTTAAAGGATGCCATGATGAAGAAAAGCATATTTATCAGGTAAAACAATGATGAAGAAGGATATGAGCCCTTTAGCCCATACATGCAGCATTAAAAAATGTCTTTTATAGCAGGTTGTCTTCAGATACTGTCTCAGAAATTAAAATAAGGAAGACAAAGTGTATATTTTTTAATTCATTTGTCTTTCTATACACAAAACTGTGTTACACATAATGCTTTGTAAGAAAGAGTCCAGTTAATTCTTTATTAAAAGATAACTACTCTGAATAAATAAACATAAGTTAATCTTCCTCCATTAGCTGTTGGTACAGCAACTTTAATATCATCTGATTAAATTTATAAGCTGTGAGTACAATTCTAGTTGGCTGGAGAAAGATTTCTCCTCATTGGTTCCTCACTACATTGCGGTGCTGGAGTGGACCCAGAGAAGGACAACGGAGCTGGCGAGGGGTCTGGAGCACAAGTGTGATGAGGAACTGCTGAGGGACCTGAGGGGGTTTAGTTTGGAGAAGAGAAGGCTCAGGGGTACGTTATCGCTCTCTAAAACTGCCTGAAAGGAGGTTGTAGTGAGGTGGGGTCAGTCTCTTCTCCCCAGTAACAAGTCATAGAACAAGAGTAAATGGCCTCAAGCTGTGCCAGGAGAAATTTAGATTGGATATTAGGAACAATTTCTTCCCCAGAAGGGTTGTCTAGCATTGCAACAGGCTGCCTGGGACAGTGGTGGAGTCATCATCCCTAGAGATATTTAAAAGATGTGTAGATGTGGTGCTTAGGGACATCAATGGTTTAGTAGTGGACTTGGCAATGTTAGGTTAATGGTAGGACTTGATGACTTTAAGGGTCTTTTCCAACCTAAATGATTCTATGATTTTATTAGTCTAGGATTTTTCTTTTCAGTCTGCTATCTGTCTCCCATGACTTTGCATTTTACCTGCTGTTTTCAGAAACGAAAGTGTGTAACAAAGCTTAATATCTTGCAGCAAGTTATTAGATGATTTAAAATCCAAAAGCTGATAAATCAGCACCAGGTTACAAAGTCATAGAATCATAGAATCATAGAATAGTTAGGGTTGGAAAGGACCTTAAGATCATCCAGTTCCAACCCACCTGCCACAGGCAGGGACACCTCACACTAAGCCATGTCACCCAAGGCCTCATCCAACCTGGCCTTGAACACCGCTAGGGATGGAGCGTTCACAGCCTCCCTGGGCAACCCATTCCAGTGCCTCACCACCCTCTCAGTAAAGAATTTCTTCCTTATATCCAATCTAAACTTCCCCTCTTTAAGTTTTAACCTGTTACCCCTTGTCCTGTCACTACGATCCCTGATGAAGAGTCCATCAACATTGTCAAAAGAAAGTGTCTGGATTAAGTGATAACAACTAAAAAAGGCAAAAAAAAAAGTCTTAAATTTAACCAGGTGATTATGTGGCAATGAGATAGTGCAATCAGACTCCAGTAAAACCTCTGCAGTGTGCTGACATATGTTCTGTAGCTTCAGGTCAGCCTTGGTTTGCTCAGTAGCAGATCCGTCTGGCTAGCAAGTTTGCTAGCTCGGATCATAAATCATTAAAAAGTTATTCTGTTATTCCAGGCACTGATGTTCCAGTTTGTTGATGCTTTTCTCATCCAGGGGCACAGCACAGCTAAACAGGTCATTGTTTGACTTATGCAGCACTTCTAAGAGAGGTTGGTAGAATGTTCAGAATCGCTAATGCCCATTATGTGTCCATTGGCAATGACCTTTCTGAGAGATACTAAGAAAAGTACAGCTTGCGCTGAAATTTGCCACTAAGAGAAGCAGGAAGCTCTTATTGTTGCTAGGCAGATGTTATGGATGAAGGTAACGTTAGCTGTTAGTTAAGCAAGCAGTGATCATGATGATATGATAAAATATCTCTCATACTGCATCTTTTCAACCTATTCTTGGTATGCATTGAATTTGTGTGTGCTGGAATTTCCTGGTTGCTTTCTTGCAGCTTTCCTTCTCTGGTCAGTGCATATTATGGTCTCCATTGTAAGGTCACTATACTCCCTACAACCAATGATGGCTCCAAAATTGCCAGTCATAGAAATTCCCATACATGTGTGAAGAAATGCAAGTTGAGCAAGGGAAAAAGGAACAATCATACTATCTGTAACAGCACCATGAAAAGAAGTCTTGAATGTCATTGTTCTCTAACCAATGTTCATCACTAAAGAAGCTTGCTACCAAGTTCTCATGGTATGCTGGGGATTCATCAAGCTAGCTTTAGTCCTGGGGTGGAAGATGAGGTAAGTGAGTGCCCACTTTGTTATGTACATTGACCTTCACAATGTACCTATCTACTTTTTTAGACCTCTATTTCCAAGCATTGATGTTCATTAATGTGTTTCTCCAGATGATTCAATAAGCTATTGAGTTCAGGGCTAGCATCTGGCTATGCTGGGGACTGGAGGGATGAGAAGGAAATGTCAAAGTTACGTGTGTCAGAGCATCAGAAGGTTCTCATATCCTAAAACAAGGTCCAATGAAATAAAGGTCTTCTTTGGCCTGCCTAATGAAAAGGTTGCCAGTAGTGAGTTAATATGACTGAGCTATAGAAGACAGCAGAAAAATCTTGCACATACATCAGTAACGGGTAGTTTCCTATATAAGGGGAATGGAAGGACTTGCAGCCATGATGCATTTGGAGAAGCCAGTGAGTGACTAATGGATGAGTAACTGCACGCTGATTAATTGCAGTGCCTGGGTCTGTGAATTTTGAGTCTTCATGGAGATCTTAAATATGTACCTTCAGCTTTCAACCTACTCCGGAGCCTCCCATTTGACTGTTCAGATCCTCCCCTACCTCTGGTCCTCTGAAGCATGCACGCAAATAGCATGCTTCTCCAGCAAATACCCTGGGCAATGAGAGAGGCAAAATCTGTGTGATCTCCCTCTGTAAAATCCAGTATAAGTGGCTATGTCAAGCTCCCTTCTCCTCCTGCTTTTGTTCTAAACCCACCGCATTACCTACAGCACAGATTCATTTTACATGGTGTCTCTGGGACAAGCTGCATCCTTAAGTTGCAGCCCAGAGATAAAGAATGAGCAATGCCATGAAAAGAGCAATCAATGTACTGGGCATATGGAGACAGCTGGGACTGCAGAGGAATTGCAAATTAATGGAAAAAGTAAATAGGTGGCAGCGACACTGCAGTACCTGCTTCAAGTGTAGGACATCAGCCAGAGCTGAAATGCTTCAACTCAGAGTGGTACTTCAGAAGGCTGGTTTTCTCTTGGTTCATATTTGTTAACAGTAAATCACAGTACATAAAGCTGACTATGCCACTAAATCAAGAGTCAAATAATCTGGCTATTCACTTGGAAAGAAATTTTCTTGTTAATTAACGTAAAATAAAGCCTTTGGGGCTCACAGGTGTCAAAGCCAAGGCACAAGGGAGATAGTAATAAAGACAGGCAACTGTGGATGGCAAGATGGGAGGATCATTAAAAAGGTTGGAAATGGACCTGTCATATTTAGTTTTGCTAGTAATTTGATTATCAAAATAATTACATTTTGATGATCTTAGAGAATAAATGGCTTGTTTTGCAGAGCTCAAAGGGAAATGCAAGTAGACTGAAGTGAGCTGCAGACTCCCATATATTATATTCGTCTCCTTTCAGAAAACTGGAGGAAAAGGTCTCCTACTGGTGATTACACGAGTAGTCCCTAAGCTTTATCTTTGGAACAAGAAAGTTGTCTTATCAATGGCTTAGCTTTGTTTTGTTCTTCCTCCATCACACCATTTCTGTATCATAAATATAACATATGGGGCTAGTTCAAGCACCAGTGAAATGTCCTGTCTAGCAATATGATCAATGTTTTCTTCTTGGGAAATAAAGTTATGGAGCAGGCTATGGAGACTGACTCCTCAGCGATAAAGGGCGATGTAGCAGTGTTGACTCTAGGTGAAGCTGAAGCAATGAAAGGAAAAGGAGAGATTTTCTCCTTTGATTCCTCACTCAGCCCCATTGGCCTCTCTTCTCCACTTGTAAAGTGATGGTGATGTATACAACTGGGATCTCAGTGAGACATGCATACTCTAGATTGTGAAGCCCTGTTTGGATGATACCAACCTGCAACAGCAGCTCTGGTCAGGAAGGACATTTGTGAACTCCTTGCTCCAGCTCATAGATATCTGACAGTTTCCAGGTTCTGTCTCATCTGGCTTTCGAAGTAATCCAATCCAAGGACAAAACTGGAGCAATGTTTTTTGGTAAGTTACCTAGAATCAAATAGCCTGGTGCCAGGAGGAGTGCTAGCATCAATGCATGGCGGTCAGGTATTATGCTAAGCAGAGGCTATGGCTTCTCTTTTACTTTTTCTCCCTTCACTCGTTTGTTTTCATCAAAAGAACTTCCAGGAATCATTAAAGAAAAAAATAGAAATATCTTGATCTCAAATCCCAGAGTGGATTGTTTTTTTCTTGCCTTAAGAGAGATTATTGGTGCTAGCAAGAGACTCATTAAAAAAAAGACTTCCCTCTGAAGCACCTCTGTGCTTGTGAAAGGAATAAAGGGGAGTTTTCCTAGAAGAAAAGTCAGTTGACTTCTTCACTCATAGTATTTTAAATTGGAAAGATGGAAAGAAGAAGAAAACCTTGGAACCAAGGGTTTTTTTTACCTCTGACACAAGGAAAGTTTTCAGGGTTGAAATGTCTCTATTTTCTTCTTGTCCTGAGTTCAGCAGTAGCAGTCATTTTTCTCATTCTTAGTAGCTGGTGCAGTGCTGTGGTTTTGACTTTCAGCCTGGGAACAACACTGATAACACTGATGTTTTTAGTTGTTGCTCAGTCATGTTTGGTCTGACCAAGGACTTTGTGAGTCTCATGCTCTGCCAGGGAGGAGGGGAAGCCAGGAGGAAGCAGAGACAGGACACCTGACCCAAACCAACCAAAGACGTATTCCATACCACAGCACGTCATGCCCACTGTATAAACTGGGGGCAGTTACCCAGAAGGGTTAGATCGCTGCTGGGGTCAGGCTGGGTGTCAGTTGGCACGTGGTGAGTGGTTGTATTCTCTTCCCTTGTTATTTCCCTTATCGTTATTGGTGTCAGGAGCAGTGATTTGTGTTATACCTTAGTTACTGGACTGTTCTTATCTCAACCCGTGGGAGTTACGTTCTTTCGATTCTTCCTCCCATCTCTCTGGGAGCAGGGGAAGAAGAAAGGGGGAGTGAGCGAGCAGCTGCGTGGTTCTGGGTTGCTGGCTGGGCTTAAACCACGACACTTCTCCATGATATATAATCACTAAAAATGCTATGATTTTGCTTGAGGCAACTTGGTTAATTCACAGCAACAGCATCCCAGAGATTTAAGTTCAGCTGGTTTCTTGGCAGATTCTGGATGACCTCTCCTTTCATAAACCTGAAGATACTTGGAGTGAAGGTCTGTCAAACTGTCCTTCTTCATTCAGAAACAGGCATTCAAAGGGCTCTATCATTATTCTCCATCATGTAAGAACTGACACTTTCATTACAAGGTGGTCATAACCACTAGGGCATGACTTAGTGCTCTACGTTACTCAGCTTAGGAGGTTTCTTCTGTGCTCCCAGATGATGAGAGAGACACCTGGGTATTGAGGTCCTATCTGGGAACTGGGACAGAAAACAAGCGATGTCATCCTCTACATGTCTCTCTGGAAAGGCACTGGTCTGATTTAGGTGGTTTTGGTCCCACTTAAGCCCTTGTGCTTAGTGTTTTCTACCAGCTTGGTGTATCTGAAAGCCTGGATTGAGCCCAAGGGAAGCATTAAGTTCGGGGCCATAGGTGGGTCTTGGGCATATTAATCGAGGCTGGCAGGCCCAGCCCTTGTACAGCTGCGTGTGGAGCAAGTAAGTGAAACTTCAGCCCACCAAATGCCATACCCAAGTGGGAGAGAACTTATAAGAACTGCTCTTTTGACTGGGAAACTATCACAGAATGAGTTTCACTATGGAGCCTAAAATCAGTCATGTCAGCAATGGCATGAAAAAATCAAGCCACTCATTGAACTGCAAGTGGCCATATAGGTTCCAGGGATATATGCGTCATCATAAATGCATGGACCTCTTCTCACCTGAAGCACTATGGGCTTGCAATGACAAAACTGGAAAAATCAGTTAGGCCAGCATGAAACAGCATCAGAATTGTGGCATCTGACTTCAGTTGTACCAATGCAACCTTCTTAGTCTGAAGGATGTCTTATTTCTAAACACAGAGACAGAGGTGGCCATCCCCCAAGTAGGTGAGGCAAGGAGGGGGACAGGTCTAGGCAGGTCACTGGTGTTGAAGACCAGAAGTTTCCACATAGAGAAGGCTGCTTGGAGACCTCATAGCAGCCTTCCAGTATCTGAAGGGGGCCTGTAAGGATGCTGGGGAGGGACTCTTCATCAGGAACTTTAGTGATAGAACAAGGGGTAACAGGTCCAAACTTAAAGAGGGGAAGTTTAGATTGGATATAAGGAAGAAATTCTTTACTGTGAGGGTGGTGAGGCACTGGAATGGGTTGCTCAAGGAAGTTGTGAATGCTCCATCCCTGGCAGTGTTCAAGGCCAGGTTGGACAAAGCCTTGGGTGACATGGTTTAGTGTGAGGTGTCCCTGCCCATGGCAGGTGGGTTGGAACTGAATGAGCTTAAGGTCCTTTCCAATCCTAACTACTCTATGATTCTATGATTCTATACACAAGAAATGATGGTGGTATGATGTCTGCTAATACAGGGGGAGAAGTTCAGGTATTTCTATAGCATAAAAATTAAAGAAACAATTCCTGATGAATCCTTTGGCACCATAAATGAAGACTTGATTTCTTCCAGCCACTCTGTAGGAGATAAGTTGTTATTACTAAAAGGTTTCCAAGAGACATTTCACTGAATTCCCTGTACAATGAAGGGCAGTGAAATGAACAATCTAGAGACAGATGTAGGAAGCAGAGGGGTAGGCTCTCATTTGGAGTGGGAGTTTGGTTCAGAGTCATCTTTAAAATAAAGAAAGACTTTTAAAAGTCTTTTAGTCATAGAAGACGGGGTAAAGAAAGCAAATAAATACTGATGAAGAATGAAGCAAGCACATAACACTACATTCATTAGCTTGCTCTGTCTGAGCTCCTGTGATGTTTTATGCATTTTAAATGAACAAGTTTAGCAGAGGCCATGTTAATTCCTACCACCTGGAAATGTGTATATATATATATATATGTATGTATGTATATTTTGAAGGTGTTTCTAGAAGCAGGAGGTATTCATCAAGTGTATGATTTGCTCTGCAAATTTTCATTTTAAATTGAAGAATGTCTCATAAATAATGATTTGAAGCTTCAAGAATCTGGGGCCAACAGCAATATAAAAAACCTTGAGGGAAATAAACATACTCACATGCAGAGAGAGATGACCACAACCAAGTCTATAGAAGGCATTAAAGTAATTTTATGGCAACCTTATTGTACCATTTATGCTCAAGACTGCAGAGAAATGAATCTGTTCAAAGCTTCCTGTTGAGTGCTTGGAGAATTTCTATGGCAAATTTGTTAACAGCAAAAATCTAGTTATATTTTCACATAAATGCTTACTTGTTCTTATCCCAGCTTTGACACTGACTCCTGTTGCCTTAAGCAAATTCCATACATTAATTAAAATCTAGCTTTTCTAGCATTGATTTGCTGCCTTTGTGAAGAAATTAATGAGTGGAGGTACTGTTTGTTCTTCATGTGTGAGGACAAAATCTTCCCTACTGGTTGAATTTGAGACACAACCTTGAGATGGGAATTTGCTGTTTGATGTCCTTCTCACAGAGCAGAGATTGCATAAGGAAATATTTAATCCAGATGAAAATGTAACAGAAAATTAGGGAAACAGATTAGGATTGACTAAAATACTGAATACTTCTCTATCATTGTGGTAGACAATCCAGATATACATATTGGTAATTCAGTGTATTTTACTGTAATGATTGAGGACAGCCCCATTTTCTATTTCTGTAAAATGCCTGTTGCAGAGGATGGACGGTTGAATTGTTATTTCTTGGCATCATTTTGAGTGAGGAGCAGCAGAAATAGTTGCTGATCTTGTAGAATGAGAACAGGCACGGTGTTATTCATATCTTCCTGGGGAACTCCTGCTTTACATCCAACTTGAAAACAGTGTCAGTCTCAGAGATGAATCAGACTTTAAAAAAATAAAAGGAAATATAAACATAATGAAGACTGAGGTATTGTCACTGATCCTGATTTATAATTAAATTAGCTGCATAGATTTCACTAGTATTAATTCAGTATGCTATCAGTCACTTACTGAGGGTTTGTTGTGAAGAGGGGAACACAGAATCACAGAACCACAGGATGGCTGACGTTAGAAGGGAGCACTAGAGGTCAGCTAGTCCAACCTACCTGCTCAAGCAGGGTCACCCAGAACATTACTCAGGACTGTGCCCAGATGCCTCTTGATTATCTCCAGGGAAGGAGACTCCACAACCTCTCTGGGCAACCTATTCCAATGCCCAGTCACCATCACAGTAAAGTTCTTCCTCCTGTTCAGGTGGAACTGCTTTTGTTTTATTTTATACCAGCTACCTCCTGTCCTATCACTTGACACAAGCAAGAAGAGTCTGGCCTCATCCTCTTTGGCACCCTCCTTTCAGATACACATTGTTCAGAACCCCCCTGAGACTTCTCTAGGCTGAACATGTCCAACTCTCTTAGCCTTTCCACATATGAAAGATGTTTCAGATCCTTAATCATAAGGAGCCCTTTGCTGGAATTGCTCCAGGAGCTCCATGTCTCTTGTACTGGGGAGGCCAGAACTGGACATGGTACTCAAGGTGAGGACAATCTGCAGTCCAGTTGCAGTTTAGGGAGAACTGAAACTGGACTTCTCCAAAGATCTGTCACTGGTAAAAGGTCTCTATCTTGAGGAGCAACCCTGAGAGGCATCCACCTCAAGTGGAAATCACCACCATGCAGCTACGTTGTCTAGCAGAGTGAGCTGAAAGACGGCTCATTTAGGCTTCCATACTTGTAGGATGAAGTGGTTGGCTCATAGTCAAGTTGCTTACAATGCATAAGGCTCCTTGAAACCACAGCTTGCTTTGTTCTTCAATAAATGAGTCTCAGAAAAAACACCTGCTATTCATGTGCTGGTTGCATGATTAATGTTCCAAAATCATATGTATTGATGTCCACAGGGTCACTGAGTTCCTCTGTGGGTTTCCTGGAGGAGGTTTTGGCCTGGTTGCAGCTCAGGTCTTTCTCTTCTTTGGCACCTGTATCAAACTACACAGTTTGGTTAAGGGCATTGACTACAACTGCCACAGGTACGCACAATTGGCATTGCACATTTACAGCTTGTGATATCATCAAAATCTAAGTAAAAACTGGAGGATTTTCTGATCACATTTACAGTAAGATATAATTTGAGCTGTAGATACAAGCTCTGACAACATTAGAAGTCCTTGACTCATAGAATCATAAAATTATATGATCACAGAATGATTTGGGTTGGAAGGTATCTTTGTACCTTTGGTTTGGGTTGGAAAGTACCAGACCCCAATTCATTGCTTTCACCTTGAAATGAAAGCAGTTTGGTGAACTGCTGAAATGAGCTGTTGCAGCTCTTACATGGTGCCTGATTGCTTCTCAGTGTGTCCGTGATGGCAGAGTTGGTGCATTGGCCTGATCCTGCTTCCTCAGTGCCGAGTCTGTAGGGGAGTACAACAGATTAGACATGAGATAACACCACTTATTTCCTGCGGTATCTCAGGTTGTTGCTTGCCTTCATTCATCTATTTTTCAGTCTCTGATTCAAGCAATAGAACAATCTTAATTAAAGCAGCCTTGTATGCACCCAGAATTGCTGCCTGTGGCAGTGTTACCATAGCTGGCAGCTGCCATTGCCTCCAAGTTCATGTAGCCTGAGGAAGGCCAAGTCACAAGAACCTGTTTTGCATACTGGACTTGCCTGTGATTTGTTTCCTTTTGTTGGGGCTTAGAAAATCCATGTGCTTTCTATTACAAGTAATGTGGTGTTAGATACCAGATATGGTGGTATCCTGCATTGTACAATCACTCTCACTTCCTACATATTATACATAAAAAGAAATGAAACCTTTGGCATGGATTTATTTATTATTTAGTTACTACACTGAGCACTATTTTGAGATACAGAGCTCCAGCAGAGTTAAAGGTACAACCAGTTAAGGAGGAGATGACAGCCCAAACCCTTCATGTGTTTAAGTCTCATTTTAATTCAGAAATTTTCTGACTTTCATGAATATCTGTTGTTTATAAGCTTTTGCTAAATACCATCATTGAAAACTTTTCAATCTGTGCACTGTTTGCAAACTGTTCACTTCAAATCATCACTATTCATCATGTGTGTGAGCTCACATGGCCTGGGTGGTTTTTTAGCGTCCTTTTTGGATGCCTGAGTTACATTCATAGGAAAATAATGAGTAGTACTTTCTCCGGTACAATCTGTTTAACATTCACAAATATTTTCCAGAGTGGGAAACAGTTCTCCAATTCACAAGTATGCAGAATATGAAGAGTGGGACCTGTTGAATAGAACAGCTCTAAATTAGAATCTAAATTAGATTCAACTATTCTGAAATATATTCATGAATATTTCACTTAGTCAAATATATGCAGTAAAATATTTAAAAAGGTAGGGCCTGACTCATGTTAGAAATAACTTCAATGTTCAGTATGAATAATGACAGACACTTTATGCAATTTCTCTCTGCATTCATATTATGCCCATGTACAATACTAGCATTTTTCATTACTGTAACACGTGACACCACAAAAATGTATAAACTTTACAAGTGAATGTGCTTGAAGTACCAAGGTCCAATAGCAATGTAAGATGTGGGCATCTTTACTATGATGATTTAAGTTAGGCTTAATATAAAGTAAAGATTAGCCTGACCAGATCAGACTTTTCCGTAAGAACTCTTTCCCAGAATATCACAACTGGAACCAGGTTTATGACTTCCCAACATCATGCTCTAATTTTTGTTAAAATGGTACCTTCTCAAAGTTATTAATTCCCAATCTAACTCAAACTACAATATGTTTTTTTAATGTTCCAAATTATCATAGACTCATAGAAAAGTTAGGGTTGGAAAGGACCTTAAGATTATCTGGTTCCAACCCCATGCCATGAGTTCAAACTTAAACAGGGAAATTTTAGGTTGGATATAAGGAAGAAGTTCTTTACTGTAAGGATGGTGAGGCACTGGAACAGGTTGCCCAAGGAAGTGGTGAATGCTTCATCCTTGGCAGTGTTCAAGGCCAGGTTGGGTGGAGTCTTGGGCAACACGGTCTAGTGTGAGGTGTCCCTGCCTATGGCAGGGGGTTGAAACTAAAGGATCTTAGATTCCTTTCCAACCCTAACTATTCTGATTCTATGATTATACGGGCAGGGATGCCTCAGACTAGACCATGTTGCCCAAGGCTCTGTCCAGCCTTTCCTTGAAAACTGCCAGGGATGGAGTATCAATGTATTTAAGGCTTCCCATGATGTAATCTAGTTTTGTTGATTTTCATTAATAAATTACATGAATGCTTTTGACATTATCATTTCATAGTGGCAATAACCTGCAACATCAAACACGTTGTCTAAAGAATTTTAAAATTATTCAATTATTAAAGAAATCTGATTTATGCAGTACTTTTGCACTTCTTGTGGTTTAAGCCCAGTCAGCCGTGCAGTCTCGCTCACTCCCCCCAATTCCTCCCCCTGCTCCCAGAGAGATGGGGAGGAGAATTGAAAGAATGTAACTCCCACGGGTTGAGATAAGAACAGTCCAGTAACTAAGGTATAACACAAATCACTGCTGCTACCACCAATAATAATAATGATAAGGGAAATAACAAGGGAAGAGAATACAACCGCTCACCACTTGCCAACTGACACCCAGCCCGATCAAGCAGTGATCTAGCCCTTCTGGGTAACTGCCCCCAGTTCTACATCCTGGGCATGACGTGCTGTGGTATGGAATACCTCTTTGGCTAGTTTGGGTCAGGTGTCCTGTCCCTGCTTCCTCCTGGCTTCCCCTCCTCCCTGGCAGAGCATGAGACTCACAAAGTCCTTGGTCACACTAAACATTACTGAGCAACAACTAAAAGCATTGGTGTTATCAGTGCTGTTCCCAGGCTGAAAGTCAAACCACAGCACTGCACCAGCTACTAAGAATGAGAAAAATGACTGCTGCTGCTGAACCCAGGACAGCACTCTTTTACCAAAAGCAGTTTGTGTATGATTTTTATCACAAAAAAAGAAAAGTCTTTCAGAAGTGAAGCAGTACTTTTTGACAGTTATTCAAAAAGAAGAAAGAAATGATAGTGGCAGAAAATGAGAGTTGCAAAGTGCTGAGCTTTCAAAAATGATGTGGAGCTCATGTTGAAGAGGATGAAAGAGTAAAGAAGATGGATAGTGAGAGAGTGAAGCTGGGCAGAAAGAGTACTTTGGTATGGTAATCTGTTGAAAATCTCAGAAAGTGAATCAGAGCCCTATTTTAATAGAATATGAATGATTTATGCATTTCCCACAATCTACTCTCCAGGATTATAAGCAAAAATACCCCAGTTTTTAACCTTTTATCATGATCAACTCTGCATTGCATCTCTGCTTTGTAACTTTCATGTGCTTTCAGTCTTATCTCCAGCTGCAAAATGATAATGGCAAGTACCTGAACCTCTTTAGCTAGTCTTGCAACAGCTCTTTTTATTTGTTCCGCTTTGTGATTTGTGCGAGTACACTGTCAGCAGCATTTAAGGGTGTTGTTTGAAGTTAGATGCCTCTCACTTCGGTGGCAATAACGATATATACTCTAGTAAATAGAAGATATAAAAGTAGAAGTATAAGTGGGAAACCTTAATCTATGTAGGCTTCCGAGGAGCATTTAGGCATTAATTCAGGAAGGAATAGTGTGGAAATCTTGCATATCCTTTCACTACTCATTTCCTCAGTACCTAAAAATATCGCTTTCCTTCACCATTAAACCAAGCATGATGAGGGCAAGGTGAGCCAGCATGAAATCAGAGGATGCTCTTTCTCAGAACTAAAATATCCAAGTAGATCAGTATGTACTGACATACATAACCAATGAGCTGGGTTGTGTTCAAGAAGCCGTGGGGTGGAGGTGGTTTCCTTGGAAGTGGAAGAAGATTTGTGTATCTTTTGGGAAGAAGCAGGATTTGAGGGAAGAGCTTATTTTAACTTCAGGCAGCAGAGAATGGAGACTGCCATTGCTCTGAAAACCTTAGCGTCCAACAATAACCAAATCCTTGTTACATGCTCTTTTGCTCTGATTATATTCTGCATGTCTTCTCTTTTATGCATGTACAAATGAAGACTATTCCTTTTTTTTTTTTTTTTTTTTCCAGTGGAACAAATTAGAACTATTTTTAAAATGTATTTGTTCCCCTTCTCTGTTCCCTCTAAACTTCAGTTGTCAGGTTTCCAAGCCTGCTTTCTCATGTGCTGTAAATAAAACAAAAGAATCAGAGTTGGAAGATTTCTGCTACACTTATATAAGATGCACAGAGAACAAATTCCAAAGGAGACAATCACAGATGTCCTCAGTAGGGAAGACTGAATTTGGCTTAAGTTCCAGGATTAATGACTGTGCAGTTAGTTATTGTTAAAATTGGATTTACTGCCAAGTTTGCTAAAAAGTATCAGTAATTAAGCCTGAAAATATTTTCTCCCTGTATAAGATAATGCAGTCATGTCTTTGAAGTCATCATGCACCATGATTTGGTTGGTACTGCCCAGATTTTACAGGCATCTTTGGTTATTCTTTTCAACTAATTGAAATGTCTTAGTGTTTTCATTTGATCAGTTAAAATTTTAGTTACTGAAAAAAAAAAAATTAGGTATTTAATGCCAAGTAGAAGTAGCTTATGTATAACAGAAACGAATAATTTACTGCCATGAGTGTTCTTGATGATGAATACTATAGAGAATATGAAGAATAGAGAGAAAAGCTAAGGGCCACAATACAGTCAAAGTGGCTCTTTGGAGTACTGATGTGTCTCCTTCACCACAGCATAATGAGATAAATGTGACTTCAAGTTATTCAAAGAAACCCTTCCTGTTGAGAGAGTGGAATGTGTTACAGTTGAATCAGATGCTGACAGCAGAGAAATTCTGTAAAACAAAGTAAAAAATGCTTCCTTTTCAAACTGGCTTCATTGGACTAAGAATTGTATAGGTGATAGGTATGGTCTGTAGAGCTGTTAACAAATAGTTAGGTTGGGATATGCAGAAAGCCACAGCAGGTTTTGTTAGCCACAGTGGGACTCAGTCTCAGTCATGATTATAATGATATAATTTTTATATCTGTATAATCTGTCTGTCTATACGGGGGGTCTACAGAAGCTGTAGACACCCTCACCCTTCCTCTGTCTGCTCACATGAGAAAGGGAAGACACTCACTTGAAAGACAGCATATCTAAACACAGCAGCATTACATGGAATTATCAGCTGTAAGCTAACAGACAGGTTTTTTAGCTAGGTTTGGGGTTTTTATTTTCATTGTTGGTCTTGTTGCAAAACTGGGTAATTTTATGGCTGTCTGATGTTAGGGTAAGACTCGAGTCCCACGTCCAGCACTTGGCAATGCAATGGTTTAATATCTCCCAAAGGTCAGCCAAAACTGTTTAGTGAACCACTCACATTCTGAGTTGAGTTGTACAGCCATGTTTCTCTTCCTGTTAAAATTTTGATGAACTTTCTCTTGAACAGCTGCATGGAAAAAGTATTTGATGGAAGGTTCAATTTCAAACTAATGCAATAGGCTTCAAACTAGCTTTCCAGAACCAAGGTCTTGCTAATTGTCCTAGAGCTTCTTCATAACATCTGCAAATAAAACAGTTATACAGATTTTAAATTGCTCCTCTTGAAAGCTGGATGTTAATTAAGCTTGTTCTTATGAAAGCACGTTAAGCATATTTGCTCACTCACTTTCTTCTTTGTTTATGCACTTGCACTATAAAAATAGTTCATTAAAAGAAAAAGCAGATCATATTGAGATGCAGAATAAAGACTCCTCAGCTACCGAGCTTGAAATGTTGCCATAAAAAACAATGCTTTCTGATGAGATACATTTTGTAATGTTTAATGAAAGGTAAAATTAAGACTTTAAAAATGATAGATCATAAAAAAGCCCATACTTAATGCAGCACAAGGGAGAGAGATTCATGGCTCTGGTGCATACACATAAAGGGAGTGGTTTTGTGGCAGATCTGCTTTAACTCTGTTGAATTTGCAAAATACGTTTTAGATGCAGAGTAACACTGATTTCATTTCTGCTTCCTCATGTCCGGCACTGAATTCTATCTTAAATTTTTATATATATATATACATGATATGTGTGATAAATACATATGTTTTTATCATGTTGAGGCAGACACCTAAACAAAGCTTTGTCTTAGCATTCTCTAAATGTCTGCATATATATGGGGTTTTTTTCCTGTAGTTTTGTGGGGTTTTTTGTGGTTTGGGTTTTTTTTTTAGCAAATGCCAATGTTTTTATTTGAGATCCAGTGAATAGGGCATCTCACAGATCCCATGGCCATGATCGGTGAAAGATTCTTGTAGACACTCAAAGCTTGACTGCAAATGGCTCTGAGCAACCTGATCTAGCCTAAAAACCGTTAAGCAGGAAGTAAGATTATGAACATCCAGAGGTCTCTTCTAACCTAATCCATCCTGTTTTCTGTAGGCCAGCTTGAACTGACTTAGTGCTAATATAAAGCTGTTAACAAGACTAGATTCCCTATGCGGCTTATTTTTGAGAGGAAGCATTTAGCAACATTTGTCCAAAATACAAAGGAAGGTGGTCAGCTCATCTATGGGAGAAACCTGAATAGATTGTCTCAGTTCTTATAATTCAGAGTTAATAAGAGAATTATGAGGTTTAGGTTGGTCAAAAGATATTAAAAATAAGTGGAATTCAGAAACAACTGATTGATGATAAAGGAAACTATTATGAATAAAAAAAGTGAAGATATTTCTTTTTGTTCAGGAAGTTTTTTGTGAAACTAAGGGAAGTGTGAGGACAAGTGTGTGGTCTGGGGTAGAAAACTTATTATTTGTCTCCAAAAGATACATATGCAATCTTCTTTTAGGTGAACAGTGAAAAAATATGTTTGTTCTGTCTTGTTCTGGTCTCCAGAACACAGCAACATTTCAACAAAAGCCTTCTTAGCCAAATGAATTGAGATGTGTTGCACCTTGGAAAGATATCTATATCTAATATAGAAACATAGACTGGTTTGGGTTGGAAAGGACCTTAAGATTACCTAGTTTGAACCCCCTGTCATGGACCTAGACCATGTCACCCAAGACTTTGTCCAGCCTGGCCTTGAGCACTGCCAGGTATGGAGCATTCACAGCTTCTTTGGGCAACCCATTCCAGTGCATCCCCACCCTCACAGTAAAGAATTTCTTCCTTGTATCTGACTTGAACTTCCCCTGTTTCAGTTTGAACCCATCACCCCCCGTCCTATCACTACAATCCCCAATGAAGAGGCCCTCTCCAGCATCCTTGTAGGCCTCTTTGTTGTATATATGAGCTCTTTGCTCTACTATGTAATATAAAAAACCCAAATATGCTTTCTAAGTGGTTATAGGCTTCACATTAAAATTTCTGTCTTAATAATTTAGTATATAATTAACTTAGAATTTGCAAATACATTTGTATGAATTTATAAAGTAAACATTGTTTAGTACTCTTAAAGACCACATTCTTTCCAGAAGTGAACCTTTTCAGCCCTCAGTAAAGCATTTGATCATTCTGCATAGAAAACTATGGAGATGGAGGAGATAAAGACTTGTAAAGGAGCTAAAAAGTCTAGGAAATTACTGCTATGGAATTTAAGAACTATTTATAATTCAAAGAGAATCATTAGATTAGAAAGATTATTTCTATAGTTATACAAAGCTAATTCTTGCAGCTCACATCATGCATTGTTTTCTAAGGATACTTGCAAAAAACAAGACCGTATCAATAAAAGTGAGTGATGACAAAAGACTTGGCATTCATTATCAAGGTAGAGGAGTATTGGATTAACATACAAAAGGAATTTCTGACCACAAAGGCTGGAAAACTGCTGTAGGATGAAATTTGGAGGAAGGTTTAGAAGTTTTGAAGGTCTGTTATAATATAAAGTCTCAGTAGAAAATGAAAGAGAAGGAAGATACAGATGTATTTGCTGGTCACAATGGCTGTGACCCATCAGACAAGGCTGTAAGAAGAAAGCCCACTGGGATGTTTTAGGTGGGATTTCTCCATATATAGAGGGAAATTTTAGTGCCGTTGTAACAGACCTGGAATACAATGTACACCTCTCATCAGCATTATTCATGAGAAGTATTAAAATCAGAACAGGTTTACTAGAATGGAAGAATAGAAAAAAAATGCTTTAAATGCTTGCTTTCTACAGACCAGCAAGATAAAAGCTAGCAGAGGATATAATTATTACTTATAAATACCTACAAACAGGTGAATTCCAGGAAGAGATAGAAGCTAAAAGACAAGTGGGGTATAGACTGCTCATAAATATGGTTAGGCAGGGAATTAGAAGAAGCCTTAGAGGAAGAAGATTAATGCAGATCAGCTGCTCACTTGGAGTAGTGGTACAGATCACATAAACTACTTTTAAGAGAGAGTTTGATAAATGCACAAATGGAATGATATGACATGACTTCCTGTGATGACTGAGGACTGGAACTGATTACCCTGGAGATCAGTTCCTAAGTGGAGAGATAATTGGTGGCGAAATGAGAGAATAAGCCAAGCAGCACATAGTGTTGGGACCTGAATAGAGAGAAAGGCAGAGATTAGAATTCATTTAACCATTTAGGAAGTAGATCTATAATTTAAGAGAGTCTTCTGTGCTGAGTGTGCAGACAACACAGAACAATTTCAAAAGGCAATTCATCCCACCAAAACAGAAGCATATAAAAGCAGGGGATAAATTATCTTGAGTTATCTTTTTTTAAGTCTTTCTCTGTTGAAAATAACATGGGTGTAAAAGGCAGTCTTAGAGAGCCAAGCCTAGCTTTTCAATGGCTGTAGTTAGCCGAGCTAAATCTTGCCATATCTAAGGGAAAATGTGCAAATAAATAAGAACCTACAGAGGGAGATGTGAGAAATTCGGCTGCAGAGAGGAAAATAAGAACAGTGATTTAGCTTAATTCCCGTAGTTTTATAATAACCTTGACAACTATTCGGCATTTAAATTACTTTTGCAAGTGATTTCTTTGGCAGTTGAAATGAGCTGACAGTGACAGCATGTTCATCAGAGGAAGCCTGCTACACGTCTGTTGGAAGAGTTGAAAGGTGAACATTTCATCTAAGGCTAAGAAAATTATTCTCTTATTTTCTGTCAAGATTTTTCTAAGTTACAAAGCTGTTGCTACCTTATTATTCATTGCATTTGATCTTAGGAGCAATAAGGGTTTATACACGTTTTAATAGATTAATGTTGGGACTGGCTAACTGTCCTCTAACACATTTACTATAAACCCACAATTTTTTCTTATGTTAACCTGAGTGCTGAGTTCTGCAAAATTCTGCATCAGTGCACAGGATATTTTTCCTTTAATATTGTCCTTTGGTATATTATAGGCAATTACCATAATACAGAAAACTCACTTAAAACAGCAATTTGCAATTTCCTCAAAACCATGCAGACATCAAAGCTTGTGAGACACATGAATGGACAATTTCAAATGCATGCCAAATGGGGCAAAAAATCAAGGGGCAAGATCAATAGCAACTACCGAAGAAAAGGAAAATGCATCTTCCTTATGTAAAGAAATAGTAATTCTTAGCAAAGATCATCAAAATTTGTATTGTTCCTGCCATGCCATGCAGATGAAAGCTTTCTATTTAATTTTTATAGGGAGTTGTTTGTCTTTGAGGGTTCTTTTCTCTGCTGTGACCAAAAAGCCAGTTCAAAGTTACTTTGAAAATCGCTGTCACACAAGCACACACGTGCACACCCTTTGTCCTTTCACTTCTTCTAGGGGTCATACTCTTCACCTGGGAAATATGACTTCTTTCTGACCTTATTCAAACTACTCAAATGTTAGAACTACCGATATCTGTAGGCAATGGCTGAAATAGCAATATCAGCTCTTATATATATTATAACTATTATATAACTATATATAATTTTATATATATTATATTATATTATATTATATATATTATTATATAGAAAATATAATATATATAATATAATATATATTATATATTATATATAACATATACTATATATTATATATAATAATTATATAACTATATAATAATTAATAAATAATATTTATTAATAATATAAACTATATTATAACTATTATATAACTATCAAGTCAGTTGTTAACAGCGACGCTTTGCTTCTTGTGTCAGGTGCCAGAAGCCAACAAAGAAGACATCTGCCATTGTTTTCCATGTTTGCCCTCACGTTGTCACAAACTGTGTGTAGTCCCAGCTTAAATGATACAATCCCTCATGACCAAGAAGGTGAAAAATCACAAACTTAATGTTCTGATCATTGCAAGTGATGTCTCAACTATGTCAGTGCTTCCAATGGATAAAATTGGAGGATTTTATCATTTCAGAGGTAGAAGTTGAATAGCGATGTATGAAGTTCTGCTGCCACACCAACGTGTGCCATTATTTCCATATTCCCTGCAAGAAATAGTTGATGAATAAAATTAGTATAAAACTCTTTAGTATGCCACACGTTTCAAGCACTCAAGCTACAGTAGGTAACACACAGTGCTATCTCAGCAGGAGAGTTACTTGTCTTTTAAGAAGTGTATGTCCAGCTGGCATTCTGGAGCTATGGCCCTGCAACCGGCCATTCCAAGGGAATATTCACTGCAGTGAATTTGCTGAGCCTAGGCAAAGTTGGCTTGGTTGGGTTAGTTTGTTGGCACATTTACATTCTGCAGCAGACAGAGGTTTGCTTTAATTACTTAGAAGTGTTGCATGCACACAAATCATTACCAACCATTTGCTTGTAATGCAGACACACTAGGGGAAAAGCTTCTGCCAAGCAAGTATGACTGGGCCAGTATTTTACTGTGATTGCTATCTTGCAACTGAAACATCAGAATTTTTTACTACTTTTTTGATTGGTTTTGGCATCCAAACATCCCCTAATATTCTGGATTATACATTTGACCTGAACATCTGCAACAGAGTGAGGAAAGGAGAGGATTTCCATCACACATGTCACACTCCCTCCAGCACTGGAGCTGCCTTGTGTTCTAAATATTTCACAGAAAAAGAGGACAGAGTAGGTAGAGCAATTACAGAAATGGAGATCTGGTGTTTAAAGTCCTTTTTCCTGTCCTAAAACATTAATATACAGGTAGAATCATAGAATTGCTTAGGTTGGAAAAGACCTTTAAGATCATCAAGCCCAACCATTAACCTGGTACTGCCATGTCCACCACTAAACCATGTCCCTAAATGTCACATCTACGTATCTTTTAAATACCTCCAGGGATGGGTACTCCACCACTTCCCTGGGCAGCCTGTTCCAATGCTTGACAACCATTTTGAAGAAGAAGTTTTCCTTGTATTCAGTCTAATTCCCTGATATCACTTGAGGCTGTTTCATCTTGGTCCCCCCTGAGCCTTCTCTTCTCCAGACTAAACCCCTCAGGTCCCTCAGCCATCCCCCATCACACTGTGCTCCAGGCTCTGCACCAGCTCCGTTGCCCTTCTCTGGACCTGCTCCAGCACCTCAATGTCTCTCTTGTAGTGAGGGGCCCAGAACTGAGCACAGGATTCAATGTGTGGTCCCACCAATGCCCAGTACAGGGGGACAATCACTGTCCTGCCCTCACTGCCATACCATTGCTGATACAGGCCAAGATGCCATTGGACTTCTTGGCTGCCTGGGCACAAGCTGATTGGATATTCTTGGGTTTGGAGAATGCCTGGAGGAACCACCAGTAATAACTGATATATAAAGAGAGCTAGTGTTCAGACATCTCATCTGCAGTCTTGACAATTGTAGAAATACAAAGTAAATGGTTGTGCCTACTCTGAGATGTCTTTTTCCCGATGGATGAGACATAAAATGTGGCTGACAAACAAGAGGACTAGATAGAAAAGGAAAAGCTTTTGACTGTAACAAGCTGCAATAATATGCACCAGCTGCATGCTCAGTTTTTATTCCATTGGTAACAGAAAGCACACCAGTTAAGTCACAGCTTACTGCATAGACAGTCTCTGATGTGATAGCCATGAATTTCCCAGCCAAATACAGTTTTTCTCACAGTCTGCCACTTTCCATAATTTCTACCAAACTGGAGGGTGGATGGGGCCTGACTCAGCACAGAGGCTGAGGACATCCAGCCATTTGGGCTGGATCACTTCATTGTTTTGGAGGACATGGGGATGGTCAGACTTAGCACTGCATAATGAATTATCGCAAGTCCTTGGAGCTGTGGTAGCTGTCTGTGTACATCGCCTTAATTCATTGCATTCAGGTTTGGTTAAGTCGCTGTGGGGTAAGAGCATGGACAGACTGTTACTGCAGGCAGGAAACAAGTTGTACCAAACCTAGGTGGCAGAGGAACTGCACAGTTCTGGATAACCCACAGTGCTCACAGTGACTCCAGAGGCTATGATTGGTCAGCTGAACTCTATTCCCAAAATAACTGAGTCACAGAATAATTCCTTTGCTTGCTTGAAGAACCCCACAGTGTGTAAGACTTCTGTACAGGGTTGGCTGATATGGTGCAGGATCTGCTGATATGGTGCAGGATCACTAGGCAACTTTTGGTTGCTGAATGGTGGTTACAGAAAGGCCAGAAAACGGTGGGACATGTGAATCTGGAGATGATCTGTACATCATGATACTTAATGTGACAAACACCAAGTTTTTAAATGTAAAACCAGAAATGAAACCCTAAATGTAGAATTGATTTCCAAATTAAGACATCTGTAAATGGATGACATGTCTGTCTAAATCTCCATGATAGTCAAAGTGGAACTCAGTTGTCTATCCACTGTTATATGAGGTGCATCTCAGACATCTTTACGTGTTGTCAGATATGACAGAGGGGCTGGAGAAGGTTATTTAGCTTCTTGAGGGGAACATGAAGAATAGACAGGATACATAAGAGCATCTAAATTGGATTACTATGCCTAGGCAATCAGAAAGGATGAGAGCTGGTCAATGCAACTTAGGGAGCAATCCTGGACACACTACAATACTGAGTTGCACCTAGTTCCCACTGACTGCATTGTCTATATCTACATTAACTAGAATGGGAGCTTGAATACCTTGCTGTCATGTAGTAAATTGTACGTTAACACTTCAGTTTAAGAGCCTCAATCAGGATGTCTTCCCCATCCAGTCTTTCTCTGTTTCATTTCCCCCACTTATAAAACATATCTAACAATACTTCCTTCTGTCCTGCCTAGTTGGACTATGTTCTTTCTGATCAGCCCATCTCCTATATCTGCAAAGACCCTTTGTCCTATAGAGAGGTTTCTATGAATTACTTCAACACAAATAATTAAGTACTTTAATACTAAAATATTTATATAGATGTTCAGAAATATAAATACTTTAGCTAGTACCATGAACATACTTTTCTAAACCCCATCTCCCCTTCTAATGCTCATCACATGTCTGTTGTGTCTGGCTATTTCAGATCTTATATCTTTAGGAGACTCCTCTTGGTCCTCTCACAATTACAATTACAAGCTCACAATTAGAATCATACAATCATAAAATCATAGAATAGTTAGGGTTGGAAAGGACCTTAAGATCATCTAGTTCCAACCCCCCTGCCGATGGCAGGGGCACCTCACACTAAACCATGTCCAACCTGGCCTTGAACACCGTCAGGGATGGAGCATTCACAACCTCCCTGGGCAACCCATTCCAGTGCCTCACCACCCTCTCAGTAAAGAATTTCTTCCTTATATCCAATCTAAACTTCCCCTGTTGAAGTTTTAACCCATCACCCCTTTTCCTGTCACTACAGTCCCTGATGAAAAGTCCCTCCCCAGCACCCTTGTAGGCCCCCTTCAGATACTGGAAGGCTGCTATGAGGTCTCCACGCAGCCTTCTCTTCTCCAGGCTGAACAGCCCCAACTTTCTCAGCCTGTCTTCATACAGGAGGTGCTTCAGTCCCCTGATCATCCTCGTGGCCCTCCTCTGGACTTGTTCCAACAGTTCTATGTCCTTTTGATGTTGAGAACACCAGAACTGCACACAATGCTCCAAGTGAGGTCTCACGAGAGCAGAGTAGAGGGACAGGATCACCTCCTTCGACCTGCTGGTCACGCTGCTCTTGATGCAGCCCAGGATACGGTTGCTTTCTGGGCTGTGAGCACACACTGCAGCCGGCTCATGTTCGTGTTCTCATCGACCAACACCCCCAAGCCCTTCTCTGCAGAGCTGCTCTGAATCTCTTCTTTGCCCAACCTGTAGCCGTGCCTGGGATTGCTCTGACCCAGGTGTAGGACCTTGCACTTGGCATGGTTAAACTTCATCAGGTTGGCATCAGCCCACCTCACAAGCGTGTCGAGGTCCCTCTGGATGGCATCCCTTCCCTCCGGCGTATCAACCGAACCACACAGCTTGGTGTCATCGGCAAACTTGCTGAGGGCGCACTCAATCCCACTGTCCATGTCAGCGACAAAGATGTTGAACAAGACCGGTCCCAACACCGATCCCTGAGGGACACCACTCGTTACCGGTCTCCAGCCGGACATCGAGCCATTGACCACAACTCTTTGCGTGCGGCCATCCAGCCAGTTCTTTATCCACTGAGTGGTCCACCCATCAAATCGATGTCTCTCCAATTTAGAGACAAGGATGTCGTGTGGGACAGTGTCGAACGCTTTGCACAAGTCCAGGTAGATGACGTCAACTGCTCTGCCCGTGTCCATCAATTTCGTAGCCCCATCATAGAAGGCCACCAAATTGGTCAGGCAGGATTTCCCCTTAGTGAAGCCATGCTGGCTGTTACCAACCACCTCCTTGTTTTTCATGTGCCTTAGCACGTCTTCCAGGAGAATCTGCTCCACGATTTTGCCAGGCACAGAGGTGAGACTGACTGGTCTGTAGTTCCCCGGGTCATCCATTTTCCCCTTCTTGAAAATGTCCCTTTATCCAGTCATCAGGAACTTCACCTGACTGCTACGATTTTTCAAATATGATGGCCAGTGGCTCTTAGCAACTTCGTTTGCAAATTCATTCATTAGTTTTCTTCGTTGTCCCAGCAACTTTCAGTGATGTGACGGGCATGACAACTCACAATTAACTTTATAGGAGTCCTTCCAGTAATTCCAATAAAAATGTAAATCACCATTAACAATTCCTTTGCATGGTTTAATATGAAAAAGGGCAAGAATGGCTCTTCTGTTTTAATAGCTTTGACTGAAAAGAAGGGTTTGCTCTGCTGATTGGATGTCTAAAATAAATGTACCTGCTCTAAAATCTAAGCAGCAGTTCACTGTACAAGTATGATATTTAATCACAGCAGGGTGGTCAGGCTTCTGGGGATGTTATAGTTGTGTTAAGACTAAAAATAGAGACGAGTTGGTACTAAAGTACCAACCTGCTTTTTCAGTGATGTGTACTCAAATGTTAAGCACCTTAGCCTGGTGCCTTGAAGACATGTGGCTTGAATATTTATTGCATTGCATTGCATGTTGTGAATTAACTTTAGTTATCTGAAGTCCTTTAACTGAGTTTTTTTGACTGGGTGGTTTTGTCCAATGTGAACAGTCCCTTGTCATGGGTAGCTGAAGTTGCTGGAGACTTAGGCCTCAATGACCTCTGCTTGGTTATGGCCAACGCAAATTGGAAGATAAAGGAGGTGCATCGTTAGCAAGGGGAGACAATCTGAGAGATAAGAAGGAATTTTTGGCCTGCCTTAAGGTGATGAAAGAACCCAATGATAGACAAGGAGAACGCAGACCAAAAATCATCATTGCACCAAGAGGTGCACGCGTAGCACTTATGTAGCATGTGATGGTTGTGTGCACAGAATGCAAGGGTATAAAACCTCGGGAATGTCTTCATTCTGGCACACAGCTTGAGCTTCTCCTGTTCCTGTACCACCCAATTATTACATTATTTTTCTAAGAATTGAATGTCTGAGACTCTGCTGTAGGAAACCTAGGGCAAATAATTTTCTTTAACAAAACGATGAAGTAATCTCATGTCGTGTTTGCCTCTAGTACGGCATTAGTTGGAAGTAGAGCTTCTGTATTTCCTCTCACCAAGCTTTTGTTCACAGAGAAAATAAAAACAACCTGTAGATCTATTTGAGCTGTGTTTTATCCTCATGCAATCCTCCTGTCCTTGGGTAAGCACCCAAGCTGTGGTGTAGAGATTTAGGGGAATTTGGGTATTGAGCATAAGTCACAAGAATATATGGGAAGTGTGGAAAGAGGAGGTCTGAGGTTGCCTGAGATCATTCCCAGGCTTGCTTTTCATCAAGCAGTGAAAAGATAGCTTCAGTGTGCTCTTTGGACTCTATTAGCAACAACCATGTCTTTAGGCTCTCTGATGGGCTTCACGTCACCATTAGCAGTGTATGCAAAGACCACCAGCTTGCATGAAGTGTGGGAAAGGTGTCCTTATGGGCTGGAACTGATTGCAACAATAATCCTCCTTAAGGGAAGATAGAAGTGCCTCTGTCCCCCCATCTCTGAGTCAGTCCTCCAAGCTGTGCATGCTTTTCTGCATACCATGGTGGCAGAATGTTTGGGCTGCCTGGCTGCAATTAACACTGTTACTATGCTAGTACAAAGTGAGGAGCAGCACTTTCTTGATGGCTTATGAAATTATGTGGGATAGAACAGTCATGTAGGTGGTTCTGACTGGAGCTGCAAAGAGCAACTAGAAAAATGACTCTGCAGGTAAAGAGGAAAAAGGGCTTTTTTCCATGATAAAAAGAAAATTACATAACCCCCTAAATTGCACTTTTTGGAGCCTTCATACAGTACATTCAGGTAAAAACAGAATTATACATGTTCTGGCTATCAAGAAATTATTTCATCTTACCATTCTACTGTTTATGAGTGCTGGAGACGGGACCTGGTTTGGGAATATCTGGAGAAAGCAGCCAAGCCTTATAGGATATGATGCACAATATGAGTTCCTGTGTTTATGCAGTGGGAAGTCCAAGGAGAATGCTTCCCTAGGAGCTTACATCTTTCCAGAGGCACTGCTGGAGCTTCAGAAGGATTAATACTACTAACTGCCTGTGGGACCTCAACATAAAAGGATATGGAACTGTTGGAACAAGTCCAGAGGAGGCCACGAGGATGATCAGGGGACTGGAGCACCTCCCGTATGAAGAGAGGCTGAGAAAGTTGGGGCTGTTCAGCCTGGAGAAGAGAAGGCTGCATGGAGACCTCAGAGCAGCTTCCAGTGTCTGAAGGGGGCCTCTAAGGATGCTGGGGAGGGACCCTTCATCAGGAACTGTAGTGACAGGACAAGGGGTAACAGGTTAAAACTTCAACAGGGGAAGTTTAGATTGGATCTAAGGAAGAAATTCTTTACTGAGAGGGTGGTGAAGCACTGGAATGGGTTGCCCAGGGAGGTTGTGAATGCTCCATCCCTGACGGTGTTCAAGGCCAGGTTGGATGAGGCCTTGGGTGACATGGTTTAGTGTGAGGTGTCCCTGCCCAATGGCAGGGGGGTTGGAACTAGATGATCTTAAGGTCCTTTCCAACCCTAACTATTCTATGATGCTGTGATTCGATGAGTAAATAAGTAAGTATTTTTCATTAAGAATGAATAGTCCTATAAACTCATCACAGAAGTTGAATTCCCAGTTGGGAATGTTAAACCACCCTACTGACAGCATGCAATGTCCCAAAAGCATCAATGGACAGACATGAGTGCCATAGCTCTCTCTAAACTGCCCTTCCAAAGTGTTTAATCCTCTCTGTTGACCTGCACTGACTTGGTTATTACCTCAATTGGATGGCTGGAGATGTGCTGCTCTTTTTAAGCATTCCAACAGATGCCCAAAGTAATCACTTTATACATGGTCCTTTTCTTCCACAGCAGTAAGTGGGGATTTTAGAATGCCTATGTCAAACAGAAGCATTACCAGGATGTCATGAGGTGCTTCACTGCCTGTCCTAGAGGAGCTCTATGATAGCTGAGATTGATGTAGGTTGGCAACAGAGATCATAGCAATGTGGCTATGACCTTATCAGCTGGAAATGACTGGAGAGGAGAAAACCATGGTTGTTTGCAGGTTAACAGTGAAATGCTAAGGTGGCAAAACCATGGAAAGGGCATTAAAGGGTACCTGTGTCTCGGGGAATATCCTGAGCCAGTCTAGTAGATCAGGGACTGTAGTGATGGGACAAGGGGCAATGGGTTTAAACTTGAACAGGAGAAGTTTGGGTTAGATATAAGGAAGAAGTTCTTCACTGTGAAGGTGCTGAGGCATTGAAACAGGCTGCCCAGGGAAGTGGTAAATGCTCCATCCCTGGCAGTGCTCAAGGCCAGACTGGGCAGAGCCTTGGGCAACATGGTCTAGCGTGAGGTGTCCCTGCCCATGGCACGGGGGTTGGAAGTGTATGATCTTCAGGTCTTTTCTAACCTTTCTATAATTCCACGATTCTATGATACAGAGAATTAGAGACCATTGCAATTATGTTATCTTTATGCTGGAGGCAAATGGACTCCAACTGGAGCTTGTAGAGAAGAGTTACTTCAATGTTGACAGGAGTGAGAGCCTTTCGTAACTGGAAGGACTGAAAGAGCTTGGTTTGCTCAGACTAGTAAAAGACCCTGTGTGTAGATGAGATTGTCTTTTAGCTTAAACAGTTCTTTTATCATCCAGGTGTTTACTCTCCTGTTCTATTTATAGGCAACAATATTGGCAGGAGAGCAAGCAGATATAAAGGGACTAGAAACACATTTTGCCTGGAAACCAACAGAAAGTTTCTTTCAGAGGAATTGAAGTTTTTCAGAATGAGAAACGGGGAAGGATCAATCTCATTTATTTAATGAGGATGGTACGTTGTAGCTCTGAATACAAGGGAGCTGGATTGTTGACATAAGACATTGGCTTTATTCCAAGGTCATAACAATTTGTTTCACATAGATGTTTAAATGTGCACTGTGTTTCTGCAGTGCTAGCAGACTGGCTGAGTTGGAGTTCTCATGAAGTCCTTTGTTTGTTAGTGTACAGACCATTTACTGAATTTGTCCATTATCTTTTTAAAAGGCGCTTGTGAATGGACTTGGATGTGCTTGTGAATTTGTTGTTTATGATCATCTCTGATGGAAGACAAGATAATCAAGACATGATTCAACCACTGGTTTTGGTGACAAGTGCTGTAATTCACATTGTGCTGCTTCCGATGCTGATAGGTGAGCACAGGGCCAGTAGTGAAGGACTTTAGCTTTTCCGAGGAAGGCAGAACTGGGCATGGGGGCTGCACGTGTCACTTGTATTATTCTTTATCCAATATCAATTGCATATGCTGCAAGTCTCCTGCTTTCTTTGGCCACCACTCACCATGGGCATTCAGTAACTATGAGGGCATACATATATCTAGAACAAGGAATTGGTAGTTACTGCTGCATACGACCTTCACTTAGCAGTTGAGGGAACATTTCACCATGTGTTTCACTCTGAATCAATTACCTATAGCTCTTCTGTTTTCTTTTTTCTCTTCTGTTTTTGTTAAGGGAAACAAATAATCAAGAAGAGAGACATGCATGGAAGAATGCCTCCCATATAAGCTCCCATATATATGGGACCATGTAAATCCAAGCAAGTTATTTCATGTGGATTTAGATTGCATGTGAAAATGATTCGTCACCACCACTACCTGCATTCAAAATGGTTTGAATGCATGATTTTGGTTTTTACCTCTCACTGATGTCTACACTTTAATCTCATTATTTCTTTTACCTTGATGTTACAGACCAGGAAGTCTAAATTTTGGCCTGAAATATTCACTATGACAGAAAAATCTATTTAATAGTGTTGTGTAGTATTAAATCATGAGAAACTTATAACTGATTCCTTAGTCCCCATTAAGTGTGTTGTCCTGGGTATGTTGTAGAAGTTGCATACTAAAACAGGAGCTCTGGCCTGTGTTTTCAGCCCTAATGCACATTCTCTGCCTAACCCTTGCGCGGTGTGCCTTAGTCCAGTGCTTGAAGTTTGGAACAGAATAGCTGAAATAAAAGGTTTGTTATAGCATTTTGGGAATTATTACTGCTTGCCCTATCTTCAGTACTTGTCTTTGGGCTGGTTTGCTTTTGCACTGTTTTTCCTTTGTTGTTTTGAAAGGGCTGGTGTACATGCACAATGTCATGTCTTATCAAGTATACTCAGGCAAGAGATTTCCACTAGCTCCCTTGACAGTATATGAGAGGAGTTCTTCTCTCCAAGCAGAAAGTTACTCTCCAACTCCAAAAGTTCCTGAAAAATTCTCTAAGGTCACCTTATTCATCCTTGTCCACAAGAGTTTTAATGCCTTAAAATCTAGGTCTGAAATATGACAATCCAAGGCTGACTTTCCTTTTTGCAGATTACCTTTTCTATAAATATTACTTCTCTCATCCCAGACCTCCCTCCATTAGTAGCTATTAATGTCTTAATAACACCAGCATTCATTAGGAAAATGCATTTTACCTTCTATCACGAATCAGAATGGATTATTTTTAACTTCAGAGAAGATTTTTTTTTCCAGGAGGTTGTATTTCACGTTGCAATTGAAAGGGATTTAATGATCCATTTATAATAATTAGAACTGTCGTGGTTTTGTTCTTAATACATTTTGTGAATGACTAACTGCAGAACTTCCCAGCTGACCCCAGTAATGCTTCATGGGGCTCTTTGCCCCACCAGGTCTGGAGAGTTTCATAAAAAGAGATTTCAAATAATGGAAGTTAAAAGAGTGGTATGTAAGTCTTTATTTGACACACCTATTCAAATCATTTGTCATGCTATGGAATTGCTGGAATAAAACTATAAGAATAGAAAGTGTCATGTGGTCTTTCATAATTTGATGTTTTATTTACTCTATAACCTTATTTTACAATAACGTTTGAGGCCCACCAGACCTAACACAACTAGAAATTGTAGCCTCAGGCTGCATTTGCCAGCTAAAAAGCATGACTGCGTTATACCAGGGGAGTCTATAATGATATAATAGCTTTATCATTGGCTAAAATGTAATTAATCATCTAATAACAACTCAGAAATAATCGTAATTGGTCACCTTGCATAGCAGGAGCTTGTTAGGAGGAGAATTAATGAATTTAAAGTTGTGCTATTTCTCTCATTACTTTACCTAAACATCTTACTTTAGCAATTCACTCATTCATTTATCTTTTCATTCATTCATTTATGTTCTCAGCATTGCTAAACATCAGTCTCTTGATCTTGAAATGTTTGTTTTCTTCTGGCAATTTTCAACATGTTACATGGGCTGGTACTTAGGTGTTTTGATGAATGGAATATGAAAATGTTAATGGAAGGATAATTCTTTAACTGGTTAATCACCCTCTGAGATTCAAAGGAAAGAATAATTGGACAAGGATGTCAGTGAAAAATATGATTGCCAAGTGGCTTTATCAGCACCTAGAGCATGCCAGGTCCATCTGGTTACTTTCTTGATAAGAGAAACAGTGTATTTCCTGCTTCTGGATTGATGCGATGTTAAACTTTTCTAATGAAGCAAGAAAGACTTGGAATTAACACATGCATTGTAAAATGTACAAAGAACTGGAAAAACTGGGGATGAATGTGGATTGTCTGAAAAGGAGAACTAGCTTGTTTCAAAGGGCAACTTTGTCCATTTCCAGAATAGATTAGGTGATGTGTCTGTCCTACTGGAGGAGGTTTATGAATCTGGAGACTGAAGAGGTTCTTTTCAGGTCTGCCTTCCTGTGGAAGGAGTGAAAGAGGTGACTGTATTCAGAATCACAGAGGAGGAATTAAACTCCAACTTTAGCATCTTGGATGCTGAGGTTGTGGTAGACAAAGCCAGAGAAAACTTTCCTGAATTAAGGGACACATATGCACCCGGACATCTGTTAGTTGTGTGGACTTAAAGCAAACGTGTGTCCCAGAGGTAGCGCAGAAGTAGATGCGAAAGTTTTCAAGCTTTCAGCACAGATAGAGCAAGAACACCAACACTTAGACATTTTAATATTGCAGTAAGTGCTGAACATGCATATTATTACAGGGGGGCACTGGATCCTGAAGATAATGTTGGGACACAAAGAATAACCGTAACACAAACAATAGCATGCACCAGTAGACTTTGCTAGGATGTGGTGCTTCAGACACTGCCTTACACTCTGTCAGTCTTAAGCAGATGAGCACAAATTGAACTTCATGCTAAATTGCTCTGGGCAATGAGCAACCAAGTTTTTAACTACGTTTTAGTGAATTAAGGTAAGTTAATTTGTTTCCCACACAGTTCATACATATAACAAAAATATTTTGCTAGCAATATCAATCCGCTCCACAGTATATGATAGGCAAATGTTGGTGTCATTAGTGATACCGGTGAAATAACTGCATGCTGGTTGTGAAAGATGGCAAAAAACTGTAACAAGTAAATAGCCTGGTATAGAATAAATAGGTAAAACCAGCAGAATTCATGTATTTAGAAGCAACTAGGTAGGGATGGGAAGAAGAACACTGAAACTGGAGAGAAGAATGAAACGTTTTACTGTGGGAGTGGTTGAGTACTGAAACAGTTTTCTTGAAGAGCTTGTTGAATCTTCATCCTTAGAGATATTCAAACCCCAGTTGGACACATCCCTGAACATCCTGTTCTACCTGTCACCACTCTGAGCAGACTGAATGGAGTAGATGATCCCCAGAGGTTCCTTCCACCTTCCATCTTCAACTAAGCTGTATGATTTTGTAGGAAATTATAGTTACATAGAAACCCTTGCTTCTGATGCTTGCTCATTTTTGAGTGCTTGATTCTGTAACACTCTCGGCCTTTTAATGTAAAGTGTTTATATACATCTGTAAATGTGAAGAGTGTGGACACAAATACATATTTAAGAGAAATCTTTCTTTTTGAAATCTCTTCATATTTTTATTGCTTTCCATTTTAAACAGTATCTTCTTTAGTAAACCATGAAACAATGGCTAAATATTTGTCATCTCCAGAGACATGCAAAGTATTAGTAGGAAGAAAAAACACCTACAGAAGAAAAATAAAAAGTAAAATAAAAGACACACCACCACCACCACCAACAATAACAACACCACCACCACAAACTAAAATCCCAAACAGTGGAGTATTTTTTGTGCAGTTCTGATGTCCTCAATATAAGAGAGACGCGGAGCTGGAGCTATTGGAGAAAGTCCAGAGGAGGCTACAAGGATGATCAGGGACTGGAGCACCTCCTGTATGAAGACAGCTGAGAAAGTTGGGGCTGTTCAGCCTGGAGAAGAGAAGGCTGCATGGAGACCCCAGAGCAGCTTCCACTGTCTGAAAGGGGCCTATAAGGATGCTGGAGAGGGACTTTTCATCAGGGACTTAATAGGTTCTTAATGACTTCTTTGCCTCGGTCTTCACTGGCAAAGGCTCTGACCGCATCACCCAAGTCATGGAAGGCGAACGCAGAGACTGTGAGAATGAAGAACCTAGGCCCACTGTAGGAGAGGATCTGGTTCGAGACCATCTTGAAAACCTAAACATACATAAGTCCATGGGACCTGAGGAAATCCATCTGTGGGTCCTGAAGGAGCTGGCGAATGAAGTTGCTAAGCCACTGTGCATCATATTTGAAAGATCATGGCAGTCAGGTGAAGTTCCCAATGACTGGAAGAAGGGAAATATAACCCCCATTTTCAAGAAGGGGAAAATGGATGACCCAGGGAATTGCAGACCAGTCAGTCTCACCTCTGTGCCTGGCAAAATCGTGGAGCAGATTCTCCTGGAAGACATGCTAAGGCACATGAAAAACAAGGAGGTGGTTGGTAACAGCCAGCATGGCTTCACTAAGGGGAAATCCTGCCTGACCAATTTGGTGGCCTTCTATGATGAGGCTACGAAACTGATGGACACAGGCAGAGCAGTTGATGTCATCTACCTGGACTTGTGCAAAGCGTTCGACACTGTCCCACACGACATCCTTGTCTCTAAATTGGAGAGACATCAATTTGATGGGTGGACCACTCGGTGGATAAAGAACTGCCTGGGTGGCCGCACGCAAAGAGTTGTGGTCAATGGCTCGATGTCCGGCTGGAGACCGGTAACGAGTGGTGTCCCTCAGGGATCGGTGTTGGGACCGGTCTTGTTCAACATCTTTGTCGCTGACATGGACAGTGGGATTGAGTGCGCCCTCAGCAAGTTTACTGATGACACCAAGCTGTGTGGTTCGGTTGATACGCCGGAGGGAAGGGATGCCATCCAGAGGGACCTTGACACGCTTGTGAGGTGGGCTGATGCCAATCTGATGAAGTTTAACCATGCCAAGTGCAAGGTCCTACACCTGGGTCGGAGCAATCCCAGGCACAGCTACAGGTTGGGCAGAGAAGAGATTCAGAGCAGCTCTGCAGAGAAGGGCTTGGGGGTGTTGGTCGATGAGAACACGAACATGAGCTGGCTTCAGTGTGCGCTCACAGCCCAGAAAGCAACCGTATCCTGGGCTGCATCAAGAGGAGCGTGACCAGCAGGTCGAAGGAGGTGATCCTGCCCCTCTACTCTGCTCTCGGGAGACCTCACTTGGAGCATTGTGTGCAGTTCTGGTGTCCTCAACATCAAAAGGACATGGAACTGTTGGAACAAGTCCAGAGGAGGCCACGAGGATGATCAGGGGACTGGAGCACCTCCTGTATGAAGAGAGGCTGAGAAAGTTGGGGCTGTTCAGCCTGGAGAAGAGAAGGCTGTGTGGAGACCTCAGAGCAGCCTTCTAGTATCTGAAGGGGGCCTACAAGGGTGCTAGGGAGGGACTCTTCATCAGGGACTGTAGTGACAGGACAAGGGGTAACGGGTTCAAACTTAAACAGGGGAAGTTTAGATTGGATGTAAGGAAGAAATTCTTTCCTGAGAGGGTGGTGAGGCACTGGAATGGGTTGCCCAGGGAGGTTGTGAATGCTCCATCCTTGGCGGTGTTCAAGGCCAGGTTGGATGAGGCCTTGGGTGACATGGTTTAGTGTGAGGTGTCCCTGACCATGGCAAGTTGGTTGGAACTGGATCACCTTAAGGTCCTTTCCAACCCAAACCATTCTATGAGAACTCTTGATAATTTCAAGAGAGATGTTAAACATTCAATTTTTTTGAACTGTGGGCAAGTGGGAGCAAGTATTTTTCAGGTAAGTGAAAGAAATACAATTTTAGATCCTATAGATAAGAATGTTACATGAATAAGGGTCACAAAAATGCCAGAACATGGGATGTCAGTGCCAAAGTCACAAAGGAGATAAGGAATAAAAGGCAGCATTTGGAGACTGGCTCAGTGCTATAGAAAGAGAGACAATCTTGAATTTCAATGGGGAACCAAATTATGAAAGAGCCTTATCTGGTCTTCTGCAAACATTTGACTGTCAAAAACCAAGCTGTGAGTTTCCATTTGCTTTTATTGCCACTCCTAATGAGTAGAGGAAGAGAAAATTGCAAAGATGATGGTACAGAAAGCTTTTAAGAAGGGAGGAAATAGCTGAGTGTTTGGACAGTCATGTGGGTTTTGGAGTCAGATGAGAAGGGAGTCTGAGAAGAAATAGAGCAAAGCATACCTCATCAATGGACAGCCATTTTCATAGAATCTTAGAAAAGTATGCAGAGAAGAAGGACAGGAAACTTGCTTTGGTGAAGATGTGGAGACCAACCTGGCTGCCTGGGAGAGCAGTGCTACCTCAGAGGAGGGCCACGAAGATGATCAGGGGACTGGAGCACCTCCCGTATGAAGATAGGCTGAGAAAGTTGGGGCTGTTCAGCCTGGAGAAGAGAAGGCTGCGTGGAGAACTCAGAGCAGCCTTCCAGTATCTGAAGGGGGCCTACAAGGATGCTGGGGAGGGACCCTTCATCAGGGACTGTAGTGATAGGACAAGGGGTAACAGGTTCAAACTTAAAGAGGGGAAGTTTAGATTGGATCTAAGGAAGAAATTCTTTCCTGTGAGGGTGGTGAGGCACTGGAATGGGTTGCCCAGGGAGGTTGTGAATGCTCCATCCTTGGCGGTGTTCAAGGCCAGGTTGGATGAGGCCTTGGGTGACATGGTTTAGTGTGAGGTGTCCCTGCCCAATGGCAGGGGGGTTGGAAGTGGATGATCTTAAGGTCCTTTCCAACCCTAACTATTCTATGATTCTACTATGGCAGGATTTTAGGTAGAGAAGAAAGAGAGAGAAACATTTTGTAACTTCAAGGAGGGCTGGATGCCCAAAGAAAGGTCGGAGGAGAGTTATATTATGTTGAACTAACCATCACTGATGACCAGACTGATTTAAGACTGTTAAGAGAAGATGTGCCCAAGATACAGACTGTGAAATGTGAACCAAGATTACAGATATCACCAAAAAAAAGAGGAATAAAGCCTGATGGGACACTAGCAAGGGCTTTGGAAGAGAAACCACTGGTGGGAAGGGAGGAGGATGGACTCTGAAGTGAGAGAGGTGGCTTAAAAGCCATCAAGATGGAGAATAGTAAAAAGAAAAGAAACTCAGAGGAGTGGCTGTTAATGTTGGAGGAAACTGACAATCGGATATGCAGAAATGAAAAAAAACTATATCTTAATGCTGTCCTTATACAATAATCTTCCAAGAGACAGAAAAACAATACCACTAAAAGCACAGGAACTGAGATAGAATAAAGCATGGAGTGAATATTCACCAAGTAAAGAAATAAAGTCTTGTACTGTTAGAGGTTTGTCTAAAGATGGGATGCTGTTCTCCTGCCTCCAGTTGTTACAGTTCTTTGACTGAAGTCCAAAACAAAAGCAGAAAGGAAGATCCAGCCAACTTGCAGCTGGCAGGTTATCACAGATTCCTGGCAAACCGCTGTGAATGTGCCTGGCTTGCATTTTCTTACAGCCTTCACCAGCAGCTACTTCAGCCTCTTCAGTAATGAAGACGTGTCTCTCTCATTTACACATATTGAAGCTGTTCCATTTTAGCAGAAGTAATTAATTATTTATTGGAGGAGGAATTAGGAGAAAGTGTCCTGCATCCCAGGTGAATGCCTGAACTACCGTATTATGGGAGAAATTCCCACTCTTTCTTGCTCATTAGGTCTTAATTCAGCTATGCAAAGCAGAGCAGGAAAAACAGAAGTAAACAAAATGGCTCTGTCCCAAATAACCATACAATGCACTGAGGAAAGCATCTCCAAGGAGGTGAAAAGCCTAGTTTCCAGCTCTATCTACTTCATTTGAAGTAGAGCTCTGAACACTTAAGAAGATGTAGCTGCGTGAGTATAGAGTTTTCTTGGGCTGAGGTCTTTTATATACACAGATTTGCTCATCCATGGAAAAGAAAAACGTCTGTGCGAAGGGCTGCATTCAGAACTTAAGATAGAACTTAACTCTTTCATTCTTAAAGAAGAACTTCTAAGAAAAAGAGAGAGAAAACAATACACAGAGACTTTCCAATCCCCTACCTGCAGGGATATCAGCAACTTTTTTCTATTGACTCTTTTTCATAAATGAAGATTACAGATGAAAAAGAGAAACAAAATAGCAGGACATGAGTGAGTCAGAGGTATACTGCTTTAAATATGGGTATTTCATATGCCTGATGTACCTCCTAGTGCGTGGGTAAACTGCTTAGAGCAGTATGGATATCTTTACAAAGGGTAGAGCAAATTAGGTAATTTTCATGTCTAGGCTAGTCAATGAAATGTGGTCATGCAAAACATATCAACATGCAATAACTGATGAGCATTTTGAAGAAAACCAAATATACTATCACCACTACTGTGAAAGCTAGCTCTTTGGGAGAATATGTCAATGAGAGATCATTACAGAACTATTAGATGACATAGCCGCAATGACCTCAACATCTCCTCCAGCTTCCGTTGGGGATTTCCTCACTATAAACACTGATTGAAATGATGCATCTGTGGTTTAAACCCACAACAAGGATCTAAGTATCTAAGTATCACACAGCCGCTTGCTTGCCAGGCAGGATGGGAATGTAGAACCCAGGGGTTGAGATAAGAACAGTTTAATAATTAAAAAAAAGCACAATCTACTACTAATAGTAGTAGTAGTACTACTAGGGGAAATAACAAGGAGAGAAATATAAAATTAAAATAGGAAAGAAAAAAACCCCAATAAATACAAGTGATGCACAATACAATTGCTCACCGCCCACTGACCGAGACCCAGCCTGACCTGAGCAGTGATCTGAGCCTCCTGAGTGACTTCCCCCAGTTTCTATACTGGCCATGACATGCTGTGGTATGGAACACCCTTTTGGCTGGTTTGGGTTGGGGGTCCTGTCTCTGCTTCCTTCCTGCTTCTTGTGCCCCTCCTCACTGGCAGAGCATGAGACTGAAAAGTCCTTGATCGGGGTAAGTGCTACTGAGCAACAGCTAAAACATCAGTGTATTATCAGCATTGTTCTCAGACTAAAGCCAAAACACAACACTGCACCAGCTACTAGGAAGGAAACTAACTCCATCCAAGCCAAAACTAGGACAGTGTCTTTGTCAGTCTAGGAAGGTTCCCATGGCAATGCAGAGAGGAAGGTGATGGAAGCTCAGTAATAGGTTTGGTACCAGGACTCAGAAGTATTTGAGACATCAACCTGGTCACAATGAGCAATTTGCCATACCATGAGGAGGAAGAATGGAAAATGTTTGCCAAAAACTTTTAGAAGCACAGAATCATAGAATGGTTTGGGTTGGAAAGGGCCTTAAATTCATCAAGTTCCATCCCCGCTATCATGGGCAGGGACACCTTCCACTAGACTAAGCTGCTTAAAGCCTCATCCAGCCTGATGTTGGACACTTCCACAGATGGGGCATCCACAGCTTCTCTGGGCAACCTGTTGCAGTGTTTCACCACCCTCAATGTAAAAAACTGCCTTTCTTAAATTTTATCTAAATCTAGCCTCTTTCTTTAGATTCCTGTGCCTTTCTCACCCCTTCCTTTCCTTGGTAAAGCTGAGAGATGATGAATGCTTGTTGTCAGGTCATCTTTGATTTTACAAGGTTTGAGGAACATGAGGCAGGGAAACCTCTGCATTTCTTATCAAAGTCAAGGACTGAGATCATATTGGAATTTAGATCCCTCTTCCCTTATGATCAGTGCAGAAAGTATTTTCCAGGAGGTTACCTTTGTTTTTAAAATGTATTTGCTGTTGTAAATACATCCTACAACTTGGTTTTCTGTTTCTCATAACAGCCTTACAGTGCTTTCAACAGCCTTCGACTGCTTTATTCATTTAGGGATGCCCCACATGGCGCGGATGCTTTTTCATGAGATTTGATGATGCAGTCTAGCAAATCCTCGCATTAGCTTGTTACTTGTCAGTTATGATACAGAGGAATTGATAGCACACCTACTTTTTAAGGTAAAAGAAGGCTTTTCCTCAGGTAGCCAAACCCAGTGATTTATCCATTTGATGCTCGATGTTGACTTTGAATACAGGTTACCAAACAAAACAACCCCTTAAGCCCATCACATGGGAACCTGGGGAGTTACAAAAATCATACGGTTATATGGTGTCATAACGGAAGTGTGAAACAGCTTCACACCCTGCAAAAGCCAGGATACCTGGGAGTGCTGTGTGAAGATTGGAAGTTGCTTTGCAAGAGGAAGTTCTTGCACAGCACAATATCGGGATGTTGTTGGCCTTGTGACAAGCTTTGCAAATAGTTAACATTGTCCAGAGCTGATTGCTGCATGCAAAGTTACCTAATTCAAGCAAGAAAATGCTGTCAAAGAGATGGGGTGCGTCTCTTTTTGATGGCAAGCAGCATCCTATATATTGATGTCAGATAAAGGTCCTTTTCCATGCTGCCCCTTGGTCTGGTGGGTGAAAAGGCACTTGCACCGCCTGAAATGAAATGCTTTTAGTTTTCTTTTTTTCTTTATCTGCTGAAGCATTTCCTGGCTTAGTCTGTTTATGGTCACACTTTCTATGAATTTTTCATTATAAACAGCTAAAGGTTTAGTGAATAATTAATTGCTGCAATAAGCACCTTACAGACACTAGCACCTGCATAAAAAACATTTTTAATTATGAAAAACTATGGTGTGGGCAATCTATTGGGCTGATGGCCTTTCTGAAAGCTAATTTCAGAATGCTTATTAAATGATCAGTTATAAATTAACCCTTTGCAGGCAATCTTCAAGGAAGATTTGACCACATTTATATTCGAAATGAGCATTACAGAGCTTTTGGGTAATTGCTTTATGCTCTTTTTCTGTCTGATTGTGAAAACACCTTTGATGGGGCTGGTTTGGAGCCAGTTGCAGATCACAGCTGGTTGTGTGAGCTCTGATGTGCAGTGAGGCTGGGGGTGCTGTGAAACCGCACTGTAGCTCTTTGGAGTCATGCATCCTAAGGAGGTTATAGGGGTGAGACATTTGAAGGTATAGGGATAGAGGAACGGCTGTGGTACTGCACACTCAGAAGGTGAGACACTGAAACAATCCTTTACCCGGTATGTGCTTTGCTCACTGCAACCAGCTCCAGTCATGCTCCCCTGTGAAACCTGGGATCTTGTCCTAAATAAACAAAAATCTTGTGATAACAGAATAAGTTCAAAGAATTAGATCATAGGAGCAAAATAAAAGGAACCTGTCTTGAAAGAAGAACCCAAACCAATCCCAAGTACAGGTTTATCTCAATGAAAGTCTTTGATTGACAAAGACTTTATTTAGGACCAGCACTAAGTTGACCCCCTTGCTCACATTCAGATAGTGATAGCACAGGCACACCTGTGGGAAAAGGACAGTAGCTTTTCCCAACAACTGCTTCAGCTCTTTCCAGCCATATCCCAAAAGGTTTCCCCCATGTTGAGCCCCTAAACCGGCATGGTGACATGGAATGGGCTGGGATCAACACCTCTTTCCAGCGTCCTTGATTGTGAGATCAAGGCTGTAAGCTGTGTAAACTCAAGTTGTCCTTGCATGTTCTGGGGGCCTGCGGTGGCTTCAGACCAATCTTTATATGGACTGGGTATTTCTTTTATAATCAATTCCTTTCATACTCTGATAAATGGAGGTTGTTCGAGAATGCAAGAGAAAAAAAAGAAGATAAAAGACTTCTCACCTGTTTGAAAAATTGCTTCACAGCCCAACAGCCTCCTCTCCCTCCACCCTCTTCACACACCAATCAGCACATTGCATTGCCTGGCTGTGTTATTCCTGATTCAGCTCCCCTCTCCCGTGCTGGGACCAGTCACCTTGTGCAAAGTCAAGCAATAGCAGAAGTCACGCAAGCAGGTTAGCGCTTGGGCTGTCTGCTCTCAGGGGACGGATCCTGCGCAGGAGCTTGGCTTGGGATGCTGTGCTGGAGCTTCCCTCAGCATCTCTCCTGTCGGTGCTAAAAACACAAGGCCGGATTGACAGAGACATCAGAAGTACATTTTCCCAGAGGTCAACTAAATTCAGGTAATGATGTAATGCCGCATTGCACTCCTCCTAATCCAATACAATAACATAATGGTTTAGGCTCTATCAAATAAAGTTCAAGGGAAGCATGTGAAACGTGGCTGTTCTTCAGCTGCTGGCAGCTTTACTAAGTGCTGAGAATCAGATCAGAGGAAGAAAAAAGCCTCCTATTTCCAAAGAGAAACTTCACGCAGACACACACATGTTAAAAGGTCACTACTTGAGTGCAGCTTGCTTTGCTAGGCTTATTTTTGGTAATAATTTTGGTTTACTCTTATCTTCCTATTTTAAAGCCTATTTGTTTTAGGTCCAGATGATTTATAAAACTGCTGATGAATTTGTGTTTCTCGGTTTATGGGTTGAAACCATATCTGGATTGAGGAGTACTGATTTGTTCTCAGATGTGAGCAGACTCAGTACACTAGGGAAACTCAAGCCCTTGTTAATACTGTTTCTGTATAAATTTCATCCATCAAACAATAAATGCACCAGCAAAACCTCACACAGCTATTGATCTGATTTATTCCTTATTAAATATTAATTGAAGCTTCTCCATCATGTCCTATGAAAGTTGTCCAGCTGTGTAAGAAATATATGCATATTCCTCTTTTGTGTAATGCAGTGCATTCATCCAAACAGCAGGCACCATCGACTAACACACCAGTTATCTCCCATGCAGAACATTTGAAGGAAAGCAAATTGGAGGTACTCTGAAGATCCATCTGCTACCTTCCAGGATGTGGCCAACTTTTAATTACCTGTGAGGGGATTATCCAGGACATGGATTAACCCCAGCGTGGCTGAAAAGGCTGTTGCTGCCTGAACTGGCTCAGACCTGCAGCCAGCAGGACTGCACTGGCTCCATGCTGCAGATGCTGTGGGTCTGGACTCCCCTGGGATGTGCAGCCACTACAGACACCTTAACTTTAGCCCTCTTTGGTCTTTTGCTTGTGCATTACTTTGCAGAATGAGGATAGAACCACAAATCACTTCACGGCAATGAGTTAATTGTACTGAAACACTGCTAAACCCAACTTATTAATATAGAACCTGCTTAGAAGGAAAATGAAGCCCTGAATTATTTACTTAAGATTGGGTTCCTTCTTCTGTTTCAGGGCCCCCAACTTTTGCTTTCTAATGCACCCAGCATGCTCATCTCCCCATTCACAATAACTTTCCCAGCTTCTGCACTGTTGTCGCACCAGTGTGATGTATAAGGAGTAAAACAGCTCCTCTCTTCTAATTTATTTGTGTTTCCTGCCTGCTGTGAGCTCAGGGGCCTGACTCTGCCTGAGCAAGTGTTTGGAATCTGATTGCTTTCTCTGAGTAAACTGTTGCTGCCCGTGTTTACTGTGACTGGGAAATGAAACTATTTCTTCCACATTGATTGCGACTCTTCCTAAGCCACTGTTTTGAAATGTGCAATGTTTTCTGAAGAGTTCATTACACCTGCCAAGGCTTCTGTTTCACTCAAGCGCAGCTCATAACTCTGCAGTGTGGATCTCAGTTATTTCATCTGTTGGGGTTTTTTGTAAGCTTGTTATTAGATGACTCTCTTCAGCATTATACAAAAGGCAACCGTGACAGATCCAGCCATCCCAGAGTTAAACCTTAATGGTCATAGAGCAGTGGACAATGCACCAGCCTCCATCCTACATCCAGACCTTGCCCCTTCTGAGCACCCCTGGTCACTCCCATGGAAATGCCTGATGGGACAATCAGGCTACATCAGGGAGAAGTCATGGTAGGCATATGCCTTGCCTTATTCTGGGCCGTATGGGCTTTGATGTTGAGATCAAGGCACTCCTGGATGTGGACAGATACTTCCCATCCACTGGCCCATTGCTGCCCACCGCTGCTGGAGTACTACAACCTCAGCTGCAGAAGTCCTAGGGAAACAGGGATCATCCTGACAATCTTGTGGGCGCAGCTGAGCAACCATAGTGGTAGCAAAACAGCGACAGCGCAGAGCATGAAGCTGCAAAAGCAAGTGTTGACTCAGTAACAGCATGCAAAGTACCTCTGCTAGACAGCAGTCCTGGATCAGTCTCTAACCAGGCATGTCCTCTCTTCCTTGCGTGGCTAATAAAACACAATATAAGAACTGTCCTAGTCAGGAGGACAGCTCTATTAGATGATTCAACTCTTTTATCATATCCTAAAGTTTGATTCTACAAGGGAATGAACCAACATGTTGCGATGTCTGAGAAATCTGATTTTGGCAAAGAGTGTTTGTTTGAAACAGTCTTTTCAGGGTATCTTTTCTTTGATTACACTCAGTTTTCTAAATACAGCCCAGTGCGAAAGATGTTCTTTTTAGGGAAGAAATGCATTTAAAGCTAAATTTCACCCTGAGATGCTCCTTTGTAGCGCCTATTGCCTGGGACAAGACACAAGTGCAGGCATCTTAAGTCAGAAGCTGCCTCTCATTTATCAGAAAACAGACATTATGGTAACATCTGGTTTATTCTTGGGAGGAAGTAACTGGGACAGCTTCAAAGTACTTTAAGAACCACTCATGCACATGATTTAAATCATGCTGTTCTGCTGACAAGCTGAAACCTACTAGGAAATGGGTTTTACTTGCTCTTTAAGTAGGTAATTTTAGGGGGGGAACTGTGAAATAAGGGGATCTGACAGGAGCAGCAGTTGTGATGGTGACAAAGACAGACAAACTTGATAAGAAAATGTTCACTAGGCATTCAGAAGTAAATAATTCTTTACTTTCTGAATAAAAATGACATTTTTAGATAATATCCCTTGAAAGCTTTTTTCTGTTTCTTTCATTTTTCTGACCATTTTGTGAGTGAAAACTTCCTTACCTTCTCCCATTTTTACTGATGAGCCACAGGCTAGGAAAAAAGTGCCAAGACTTGAATTCAAGGAATAAAGGATGAGCGTGTGTCGTGGTTTAAGCTGAACCCAGGACAGCATGAAGCAAAAATTGCCCATTCATAGCCTCGTCATTGACTCCTTGCTTTCCCCTTAACAAGTTTCTCAAGGCCATGTGCAAAACAGTATTCAAAAGACTAGAAACATGTCCAATGCATGCAGCATGGTGAGTGAAAAAGAGTCTGTCATCTCTGTGCTCGGCAGGTAGCTATCCAGAGTGAGCCAGCAGAAGATGCTGATGACATGGATGTTAAAATATTGGCTATCCACTGCTTGATTCAGAGAGTATTCCTTTGTTTCCTCTGATTCCAGCCTGCAGCCACCCCTTGAATGTGTCACAGCTCCTTCCTGACTCTCATTGTATCCAACCAGATGAGATTTTCCTGGGTTCTCTGTTTTAATTTATTGGGCTTCCTCCCAAGTGCAGAGAGTTTTCAGACATGAAGGCGAAGGAAAGGAAAGGATATTTATTCCTGAACAGGGTAGGATTAAGCATATCTTTATCTCATCAGTGATAAATATCTGTTCTTTAAAAGCTCTGTTGGAGGAGCTCTTCAAATTATCTGAGGTCTTTCTGCTGCCCTTCTTCATTAGCATCCTCTAACAGTTTAATGTGAACTGTCTATTCTGCAAATTTCTTTTTCCCCATAGGCCTCTTTCATAAACAGAGTTTATATGGGTTGGGAGACCACTGATATATCCCTCCTTATATCATCATTTCATGAACAAAACAAAGCCAGTTTCCCCACATGCCATTTTTAAGCCTGCTATCCTTGCTGTTATCCTCTGGACTCTCTCCAATCTCTCTAACATCTTCGTGGGATGCTGAATACTAGACACAATACTCCAGCTGAGGTTTCACCACCAAGATAAAGGAGAATAATTTTAATTACCTCCTGTGTCTTCCATATGTTAATACAGTCAGGAATGAAATGTGCCTTTTTTGCAGCAGCAGCATATTGTTGAGTTCTATTCAGTGGTCAGCTCTCACCCTCACTTCTTTTCTGCAGTGTTACTGCCTAGCCAGTTATTTCCTATTTTTGGATTGGAAATCTGCTTCCTAAGCGGAGCACTTATTTATTGATTTGGGTTTTATCAGAGCAACTCCTCAATATGTCAAGATCATCTTGGTTTCTGATCCTGCCCTCTGGGGATCCTCTGCAATGCCTCTCAGCTTGACTTTATCATCAGGTTTTATGGGCCTTTTCAATACTATCGAAGGTATTAAAGATAATATTGAATGAGCTATATGCATGAAAGACCCTCACAGGACTCATTTAATGACCTCATGTTGACAGCAAGCTTCAATTAATGGTTGAAATGCTGGATTTACCTGAATCCAAGAAATGTCTATAATCTAAACTTCATCTCTGTGCACAGAGTTCATTAAAGAGAAAGGTTTTAATTCATGGACACTGCTCATTAACTTCACCAAAGCAGTGGCCACTTCCTACACACAGAGGCGCAGACAAGGTAGCTTGGGGTTTTAGGTTCTCATTCAAGGCAAGAGATGATCAATTGCCACTCTTTAATGGAGGCACATCCAGCTGCCTCACATTTATCAGTGGGGAAAGGGCTGTATAGACCTGTTCTTGTGAACCGGTTAATGCACAGCAGCTTTTTGCCCTGCTGTGTTTCCCCAGGATAGCTAAGGTAGTCTGGCTAAACACAATTTGAATATTCAATATTCCTGGGGCAGAGAAAATAGCATCCCGAACATGGATATGTATGTTTGCAATGATAAGCACTCATTTTAGAAATACCTTTTATACCATATTCCTCTCAGCTGCTCATAGGGTGTTATGTGAGAATGCAAGAAAGCCTCAATGAAGTCAGCTTAAATCATATTCACCACTGCCTTCTCACCCAAATCCTGTGCAAGCTTGTCAGGGAGGAAATTGGGTTGATCTGACATGATATATTCTTTGCAAATCCATATTGACTCTTTCTGTCACCTGTTTTTTACCATGATGCCTATAGATTGTTCCATAATTCCTTTCAGAGTCACTCTAGGGATAAAGGTGAGGCTGATTGGCCTCATGATTTTGGGTCCTCCTTTCTTTATGCTTTCTGTTTTCTCTGCTTCAGTCCTCTGGCATCGCTCATGTCTTCCACAAGTCCTCAGAGGTAACTGCAAATGGTTTGCATATTATTTTGTGAACTCCTTCAAAATCCTTTGGTGAATTCCATTTTACCTTCTGAAGTTGAATAGCGCTATCTTATCTACATATTCTTTAACCTATTCATTTTCTATCTGAACTTGTCTTCTCTAAAATTAATTGCCTTAAGTAGCTGTTCATAATTATTTAGTGTATTCTTCAGCAAAGATAGTATTGAATTCTTCAGTTTTCTCTGGATTATGTGCTGTTTGTTCTCCTTCTCTGTGAAGTAATGGGCTGGTACTTTTCTATATTTTTTCCTACTTTTAATGTACTTATAAAGCCATTTCTTATCACTATTAATGTTCCTTTCCACCTGTAACTTATTTTATCCCAAACCCTTACCGAGGTTTTTATACCTTGTCCTTAATGATGCCCTTTTTTACCTTTTGTGTCATTTTTTCTTTCTTAGTTTACTTTCAGGCTCTTAAACAGCTCCTGATGCAGCCATAATGGCTTCTCACTATGCTCTCTGTCCTTCTCCTGTATCAAGATAGGCTGCTACTATGCCTTTAATAAACTCTTTTTCTGTAACTGCCCTTTTTTATACACCCTAAATTACTTTCACAAAACCCCCTATATGTGAGTTCCCTGGATTTACTGAAATCTACTATTTTTATTTTTTTGGGAAGTCCATTATCCTTACTTTTTTCTCTGACTCCTTCCTTTTTCTTAGAATAGTGATTCACAGTCCTTTTACCTGTCCGTAAGTTTTACAGTCCTTTTACCTTTTTTTCTTCTCAGATTCTTCATCAGTTCCTCTCTATTAGACAGAACCAAACCCAAAACTTTTTCTTTCCTGATAATTTCCTATACCATTTGATACATCCCTGATTCATTTCAAGGACTTTATAGATAGTTTAAAACCACCATGCTTTCGCAGTGTATATTTGGGCACTTGATGTTCCTTAGTGACACTACAACCTGTCCGTCAGGTGCCCAAGGTCTATAGAGGACCCATGTTTTCCCATTGTTTCTTCTCATACTCATGTGGAGACAGCAGCAAACCTGCATCACTTCTGAACTTCATGGAAAATGCACATGATCTTGATGAAAACAAAACACCCTCTTTCCTTTCAATCCTTCCAAAGCAAGCTGTCTCCCTTGTAGACATATTCTAGTTTTCCTGCTTATCCCACTCACTGTTAAGGTGGGATAGTTCTCAGTGGCAGGATATGTGAAGGATTAGGTTCCTTCACATTTTCTTCATGATTTTTGCTTTTAAATCTAATGATTGTCATAGTTTAAGAGGTCTGGAAAGACCTGGCAGGAAAGAGCAACATCAAGATTGGTGTCCACACTGCCTATCTGCAAGCAGCCTCTGGTTTGCTTTTGTCTGAACGCATACAAGTCTCAGTTTAGGTTTGTTCAGCTGTAGTGGGAGGCCTGAAAGAGGTGTTTCTTGAGGCAACATCTCATATGAAGATATATTTGAGGCTCCAGGGTTGGAGTTTAGACATCAAAGAGTCATACATTTTGTGTCAGATGACAGTCCTTTTAGCTCGATAGCCTGTATCTATCCATTGGCATAGAAGATGCCTAAGGAAAGAATATCAAAACAGGCATATACTGATATTACTCCATTTCTGTGGCATAGTCTCCCACCTTTAGGCAGACTTCAGCTTGAGATTTTCCTGTGCTGCAGGTTCTATCTCTGCTTTGAGCTTAACAGATCCTGATAGCCTTTTCTTCCATGCAGCGCCTAATTGCTTTTTGAACCTATTTATAACTTCCAGAACATCTTCCTGCAATGAATTCCATGTTTTAATTATGCACTGCGTGAACAAGCACTTCTTTGTGTAAATCTTCTGGCTGATCATTTCATCTGGTACTCACTAGTTCTTGTGTAATGACTCCATGCTGTGCCTAATTCTGTTACAGCCTTTCCACATCTCTTCCTTTTCCAGGCTAAAGACCCTGCCGTTGATTAGAGCTATTCTTTACCTTTGATCCCCTCTCATATCCTTCACTGTTGCCTTTCAAGTTCTCTGTACCTTTCTTAGATGGGATAACCAGAAACGGACATGCTGCATTTGCAACACTAGTGGCATATACTGGACTGGAAGGAGATGTTCTGGCTTCTTGTCTAGTCTTTTACTAATAGCCCCTAACTGTTTGACTACTGGTCACCTGCTGACATTGTGTTGACATTTCTGTATGCATCAAATCAACCTCTTTTTCTGGAGGTATATTTTAAAAGTTAGAGTCTATTGTGATGTAGGTACAGATAAGTTTTGTTTGATGATTTTCTTTCATGTCCTACTATACAGTTCTTTGTATTTATTGGCACAGAATTTAATTCACCAGTTTCTCTGCCATCATCAGAAGACCATTCCGCAGTGTTTTGCAATTTTTATGAGCGCATTTAATATCATATCTGCAGTAAACTTTGTTGTCCTAGTACTCAAGTTTTTCTGCCTCTGGTCAGATGTAGTCTCTATTGATTATGCAGTTTTGACTCTATTGATTATGTGCTTATTCTGAACTCTCACATTTATTGATTTTTCTTATTTTGTAATATTTTAAAAATCAAACAGTTTAAAAAGTTGATTTGGAACAAAGAGCTTTTGTAGGTACTGTAGAGCCACATTCAATATTCCTAAAATGTTTTCAGGATGCCCTTAATTCATCCCAATGAAGGAGAGAAATTTGGCGGATGATATAGAGCAGCTCAAGTCTGGTAGCTTGTGGTCTTTCAGTGATCGGAAACCTCATCTGTCTCTGACTTCCCCCAGTTACCCTTAGTGATTAATAGGTGGTTTTCTTTTAAAAGTTCATATAATCAGTATTAAGGACACTGAACAAGAAGGAAATTATTATCTTCACTTTGAAGAGCTGTGGCATTTTTGCAGATGCGTTTGCAAGCGTTTGGTAAGTGGGAGGCACTAGAGAGCAAGGCCCTTTATCCATCACATTACCTTAATAATTAAACTGTCAGCCAGGGATGCCAGGCTTTAATAGAAAAAAAAAAAATAGAAAAAAAAGGGAATTAAACAGTGGTAAAAAAATTGTGACTGTTTCTTCAATTAAGCCTATAATTTTTTTATCTTAATCATTATGTTTGCGTGAGGCATTGCTCAGAACACACGTTTTAACATGTTTTTTTAATACTTTTTATATGTTTTAAAATAACAAGAAGTTATTTAACAACTCTGCATTGATCTTGTGACTCTGGGAAACAATTATCCTAAGAACCATTGGTGGTTTATTTCTAAATTGATCTCCAAGGGTGTTTTCTGGGATCTCCAAGCACCTTTTCCTTGAGGATGTAAACGCACCTGATAGTCTGCTGCTTCAGAACTCTTCCTGTGGGCTCATTCTCTAGGCTGTTATACCAGTTCCCTATTAGAGGGATAAGTCACTGAGCTGCTTCAGTCCTTTTATGGCTAGACACGGACAGCTCTCTCCCTTACATTTCCTCTACACTTTGAGTTTTCCAGTCTGTTCCTACTTTCTACTTCCCAGCTTGTGGTTCAGGTAGCAACATAACTTGTCTAGCGTGAAATGGGTGACCCTGAACTAGGGTCATAGAGCCTGAATAGACGACCATGAGAAGCATGACAGTGAAGTGAGGTATTTGTCTGTAACTGGTGGCTTTGCCTGTCTCAGAAGCATCATCCCTCAAATAGACAGATTTCTTCTCCTTCTCTCACCTTTGCTTTCAGGATCTGTCCAGATAAATGTTACCTAAGTGTAAGGATGAACTTTGAGGTAAGTGTAGTTTTTGTCTTGGAAAGAGACAAAAAACATCCAACATCTTTTACTCTCATCAGTAGAACCACTAGACATGCTGGAGGGCTGGAGCAGCTCTCCTGTGAAGACATGCTGAGGGAGATGGGGTTGTTCAGGCTGGAGAAGAGAAGGCTCCAGGGAAACCTTAGAGCAGGTCCCAGTGCCTAAAGGTGCCTACAGGAATACCGGAGATGGACTTTCGAGGACATGTAGTGACAGGACAAGAGGAATGGCTTTAACTTGACAGAGGGGAGATTTAGATTAGATGTTATGAAGAAATTCTTTATTGTGAGGGTGGTGAGACACTGGAACAGATCGCCCAGAGAAGTTGTGGATGCCCCATTCCTAGACACGGCTTTAAGCAACCTGGTTTAGTGCAAGGTGTCCATGCCTATGGCAGGGTGGTTGGACCTGAATGATCTGTAATGTCCCTTCCAACCCAAATCCTAATCCTTCTATGATTCTATGATATCATCATGCCCAGCCAAAAGCTATTTAATTGTAAAGACTCAATGGTTTTTCTGACTGAGATGATACCACTGGCCACAGAGGGTTGAATGGTATTTGAATGTGAATTCACACCTAAAGAAAAGGACCAGAAGTCACATTTATCACCTACCCTTGGATTAGTCATGAAGAAGATAATAACAATGTCTGCTTCTATATTTTGACCCATATTTTTCTACATTTGGAATAATAAAGGAATACAGTACATAGCACACTGTGAGAATAGGTGGAAAGTGCTGATTTCTTTATGTTATCATTTTCTTTAATGGCTCCCTGTGGTATACGACATTGTGACTGTCATCGCCTTTGTCCTCTTCTAACTAGGATCAGACAGAGAGAAGTGTAAGGTTTTAGTATCCCATTACCCATTTCCTGAGCAACAGAATGCCAAGTTCCAATTTGCCTTCTAATTTTAACTACAGTATAGATTTTTAAATAAGCTTCAGGCTTCCTATTAACATGATCTGTCTGCTTCTACAGTGCTCTCTCATCCCATTCTGATCGACCCACGAATGGGCTCCCTGTATTATTCATTGTACACTAAATTAAGCTTTTAGTGTTAAAGGTTTTCAAGTGTAGCGTTCTTTCCGTAGAACTCATTACCTGTGTCAATACATAAAGCAGAAGCACTTAATAGATTTAAAATATCTAGTATCTGCTTTCTTTTATTTTTTTTTTTTTTATTCTGGTAATATTCCTTATTGTTCTGATATTAATTTCATTAGTCAGTGAGTTTGCACTATGGAGTTCCAAAGTGTCTTTGCATCATATGAACTATAATTAGACTTGAGGTTTTCTAAAAAGGGTTAGGTAAATGAAAATTATTATTATTATTATGGTTTTGTACACCTTGAGAAATTAGGAAATCTGTTTTTATCACCTGTGGGAAAGCAGGAATAATAACATAGGAAAATCTCCATCTGCAGTCCTCGTTCCAGCCACAAAACAAGCAAATATGACACGCGGGTTTAGAAGGTTTACTGCTGGGTTTTGTTATGGTCCTCGAGCTTAGATTTTGTGTGGAAACATTTAAATAAGTGTGTAGCTTCTTAGCTGAATTTCCCTGCACTACTCACTGAAGCACCCTACAGAAGGTGTCACCCACAGATAGGTGGCCCCTGCCTTACTCAGGCAGGAAGAATCAAAGACTTAACTCAACTCTATGCTTACTAAACATTCAGGTAATACTTCATGAAGATGACTGGACAGGTTATTTCTCTCAAAGCTGCTGTTCCAAGCCTGTGCAGAGCTGTGGCTCTAGTACCCAACATTGTCTTTCCAACCCTTTCAGTGTCCAAAATACATCTTCCTGCTCCCAGGCTGCAATGTATTGTCCCATTGCTTTAGTTTTGCTATCATTTATAGGCCATGCATTAGATGGAATTACTGAAACCAAAACTTTTAGAACCTGAATCATTTTACAGAGAGAGGTTGCAGCGGCTTGGGTTGAACATACTCCACTCCTTCCCTTGCCCAAAGAACCAATGTATTTCCAGTAAAGCTTCACAAACCATTTCAGTAGCTCAGCAGTAACTGGAGTTGAAAACTCATGGGGAAGACATGCCCAGTGGGGCTCAAAAGGGAGGCTGGAAACATGTGAACTTCTCTGCTGCAGGAAGAATGGAAACAAAAAATGGAACAAAACCCTCAGACACACAGACACAGCATGCATGAGTTATGGGCATTTGGGGCTTTGCTTCATTTTCAAAGAAGCTGAGATACAAAAGAGCAGCTTGCAGGGTACATGAGCACTACCAGCTACCTCAAAACCTCAGCCTGCTATTCAACCCAGAGCTAAACCCTCCTGGGTGGTCTGCCAAGCCGTTTCACTGCTGTTGGTTGAGGAATGAATTCAGACTGTACAAATAATGGCCAGACAATGTCTTGTTTGATTGACCTTGATGTAAATGCCAAGGAACCAGTCAGAGACATAGCTGCTACATGTCATGGGACCAGTGCATGGGAGGAGCAGAGCATTTAGACTCAAAGTATGAATGAACAGGAAAACTTAACCATTTTGCTTATCTCAGCTCCTAATGTCAGTTTCTTTGTTGTTAAAGGATGACAAGACCATGGAAAAATGTGCACTGTGAGTGTCTGTGCGATGTGGCCAAAGGACACAAATGTTCAGGTTTATGTCTCAGGATCACAACTCCTGTGTTTCATCAATGCCTGTGATCAGACGCTTTTCTTGTGGTCTTGTTTCTGCGTGGACAAGCTCATTCTTTGTAAAGGCAGAGTTTCTAAAGGACACTGACATGTCACGATTTGCCTCCTTACAGAAGATTCAAGTCCCTTCCGTCTTTTCTAAGCTGATGACTCCCATAAGTCATTCAAACGGTTAAAGCAAAGATCAACTCCCTTTTCACTCTTTTTTATTAGATTTTTTCATATATAACAGATATATAACAGGGAGAGAGAAAACATTAGGTGTCTAATGACTACACAGTTTGAGACTTGATAGTCAGACTCCAGGAGCTTAAACAGATGACCCAGCAGAGAAGGTGGGTGTAATGCATTCTGTTGCACTGGGTAATGTATTCTGAGCCTCTTAGCTCCAGGGGAGAGAATGTTAAAATAAAACCCTCATCCAACTAAGCAAAACCCAAAACAAAACTCAGAAATAATCCTGGTTAGGGGAAGAAGTGATTTCAGCTCTGTTGCTATTGAACAGCCCTTCCCTGCTTGTCCTCATCTTTACTCCTATATCAAGGTGAAAACAAGAAATCAGTAAGCCAGGAGTAGTGTCAGCTTGGAACATCTTCCAGGCTGCCTTTGTCTGCTTCCTAATAATGAAAGTCTATTTATAGCTCAGTGCAGAACAGGGAGAGTGTGCTCTGGGTGACAGCGTGATATGGTTTCACAGTCCATCAGTTTGGATTTCAAGTTTACAGTCCCTTCTCGGACTAATTGAGAAGTCAGACACTGTTTTGGGATGTTACAGGCGATGCAAAATAGGGTGCTTGATGCTTGTTTAGCGAGCATTTGGGGTCAGGCTGGCTGAGGCCACGTCAGAGCACTGAGAGCAGTCAGGCTCTGCACAGTGGCCTGAGAAAACCCATCTCATGGAGAGGGGATTTGCATGCTGAGTATGAAGGTGCTCGTGGGCTTGATACCATCATTCTGCCTTTGCTGTACTGGCACAGCTGAAGGGTGGCATCAGGACAAAAATGGGGATGTACTGGGAGAGAGATGCAGTTCCTTGCAGGGAGGAAAAGGGACATACTTGGAGCTGGTGAGCTGCATATTGCACTAGTGGCACTGTCCTGAAAAACAGCTTCTGCACCAGAAGGTTAACATTTGAAGTTGTCAAAAATTGGGAAGAGAAATAGACACACAGACATTGAGTTGATTCCTGGCAGAGTGGGAAACAGAAGTTGAGTCTTCTCCTTTTCAGTCTGTTCCATCACAGTGATTCATTCATGAGTGGATCCCCCCACCACCTCGTAGGACCAGAAATACATTTATCCCTTCTATGGAGGGGCACAAGAAATGATCCCAGACTGATCCATGAGGTCTTTTCCTTTCTCATACAGGGACAACCATGAGCCATGCCCCAGAAGTGGGCCTGACCTGCTGTTGTCATTGTTGTGGTTATGCGGATTGGTCTCATCATGTCTGCAGCTTCAGTGTTTGTTTTGTTGGTGTCATTGAAGCTGATTGATTGTACTCAGGCTAGTATAAATGGGGCCAAACTAATAGGAAGAGGAAATACTTTTGCTGGATTCTGAATAGCTCCTAAGCTGCTGGGAGCAAATTGCTCTCTGTCGTGCTGGGACTTGGGTGCTTCTGCTTCTACTTTCTCATCCTACAAGTTCAGTTCTTTGGGCTTAATTCCATCCATTTGCCTCTTTCCTGACATGTTTCCAGTGCACTGCACTGGAAGACAAGTGTCTTGATGAAGCACTCCTGTCTAGTACCCAACCTTTTCCTGTTGCAATTTCAGGTGGTAACCCCTTCCCTCGGGGTGAAAACCCCACACTTAGAGCTCCAACTCCTCATCATGAGCCCATGCCAAGGACTATTTTGTTCAAACACTTCATCTCCACAGAGAAGATGTTAAGAGCCATGAGCTGACATTGCGTACCACTGAACTCTGGCAGCAATAAGATACATGTTGAATGCGGTACCTAGTTTTAAGCCCTCAGGTTTCAGAGTTTTAGTCTTTGCTTTTCACATTTTCCTTCTTGCAAGTGAGTCTGATTGTATTTCGTGCAGTGCTTATGCTGTCTTCAGGCAGGGAGATAGGCCACACGACCTTCTGCATTTTGACCCCATTTTCTGACTAGAAGGACCATGGTAAGGCTCGGTAGTTTCATATAAGAAGAATCTGTTTAAAGCACTGCAAGTACTAGATCTTTATTAAAGAGTCATTTCCAGACTCTTTTACTTGTCCCTAATTCTGTAAACACAATGTAGCATTAGCTCAGTTAACTATGAACCCAGCAAAGGCTGCTCTTAGCTTTGTGGTCAATGCTTCAGGATTTTCAGGGTCCTATGGGAACATATTCAACACTTAGTGATAGCAGTAGGCACCTGTGTCAGCATTTACAAGCCTGTTTAGGTACTAAATTTTATCATCCCAGTGGAAATTCAGGTGCCTGTATCCGTTTGTAGGGCTGGTCACTAATGATTTGATAATTAGGATGATGCTTATTGATCAAGGGCTGAGAATTATCTTGAGATGAGCACTCACCCCACTTTCCACTGTCAGGTTTGTGATCACCTGAGGAACCTAAACATGTGTAAGTCTATAGGACCTTACAAGATGCATTCCAGAGTCCTGAGGGACCTGGACGATGTAGTTACCAAGCCACTCTCCAGGATATTAGAAAGTCATGGAAGTCAGGTGAAGTCCCCAGTGACTGGGAAAAGGGAAACTGTACCCATTTTTAAAAGGGTAGAAAAGAGGACTGACCTGTCAGCCTCACCTCGGTGCCTTGGAAGATCATGGAACAGATCCTCCTAGAAGCTATGCTAAAGCAGATGGAGGGCAGGGATGTGATATGAGACAGTAAGCATGGCTTCACCAATGACAAGTCCGATCAACATAGTGTCCTTCTATGATGGAATTTCTACAGCAGCAGACAAGGGAAGAGCTATGTATGTCATCTATGTGGACTTCTGTAAGGCCTTTGACACAGTCCCCTAAAACCTCCTTCTTTCTGACTTGGAGAGAGATGGATTTGATGGATGGACTCTTAGCCAGATGAGGAATTAGTTAGCTGGTCACATCCTGAGGGTAGTGGTCAACAGATCAATATCCAGATGGACATCAGTGACAGGTGATGTCCCTCACTGGTCCATATTGGCACCAGTACTGTTTAATATCATGATCAACGACATAGACAGTGGGATCGAGTGCATCCCCAGCAAGTTCATTAACAACAACACCTTCTTATGCTGACAGAATTAAGTCTCTTTTGGAGAAAATCAGGCTGTTTGAGGCACTCTGCACTAGCAAGTTGACATTGAGAAAGGCGAGGCAACAATGAATTAGGTCTGATCAGCTTTGTACAGTTTTAGCAGGGTTTAGTTTAGAGTTTGAACATAGCACTCGGATAACACAAATCCTAGCATCCACTGTTTTTTAATGCAGATAGATTTAGAGTCCCTATTGCCATTTTCAACTTTCATCTCATTCCCTTTGTGTTTTCAGTTAAGTTCACACCCTTTCCGTTGACATGTCTGTAATTCAGTTTGCTTGACATAGTCTCAATGTCTGATAATAAAAAACTTATTGGCTCTGAGAAAAACAAACAAATTTCAGCTGAGCCTCTCAACATTCTCAGCTCTCTCCTCCTGCTCCAACTCACCCACACAGAGGATTTTTTCAGCCTTAGGGGGAACAGCACTACAGCCACAGTTACTAGTGTCATAAATTCATAAGGTCAGTTATCTCATAAAGCCTCCACACCTTAGATTGTATTTGATGACAAAGATCTCGAATTGCATCTGATAAAGGATTATTCTGCATCCTTGATGTCAATGGCTTGCAGTAAAGACATGAAGAAAGGAGAAAAGGTAGCTGATTTAGTCTGTGAGGCTAAAAATATACTCTTAGAAAATGTAAGAAGCAAATTCCTGGGTTGTTACATGTTCTGATACGAAGCAGTCTGAATACAACTCATTGTCACTTGTCAAAAGTAGTTTGCTTCTTCCCTTTGCTGAGTAGCCTTTGGGTTCTGCTTTTGCACTGGGTAAAGTGCAGCCTGGATCATCTGGTGATGACTGTACCATTTCCTTTCTCCTGAAGAATCAAACAACCCCCTGCTAAGAGAAAAGTACAGCACCTTCAGGTTTACCAGTTTTATCAGTTGTGTTCCAGGCTTGTAAAGTCTCCAGCTGTCAAGAACAAGATGAACATCTCTATGACTTTCCTCTCTACTTTGTTCTCAACAATCCTTGTCTTTTCTATTTAAAGGCCTGTCTTCCAAAAGCAGCAGAGATCGTACCAGGTCTGCTTACTGAACTTTGGCATGGGCTGGATGAGTTTGCACTCTTTGTCTTGAATAAGGCTCCATGCTTTAGCATTACTAGGCAGAAGAGGCTTATTTAAGAATTGGAGGGAAGTTGTGATCACCCTTAAGCTTTTGATGCTGAAAGCAAAATTTTGCCTGTGTCAGGTACAAGATTCTTCATTTGCATTGACTCCACTCTTCTCTGTATTAACCTGCTTAAAGCAACTTGCTTCTCTGTATGCTATTTGCTTAAAGCAACGTGTTCTTGTTCTAAGACTGCTTTGATATTCATGACTTTCCCTAGCAGACTTTTCAGAAAAAAACCCTGTTCGAGCACAGTTCATGGTGATAATCAGTCCTGATTTCTTTGTCCAAACCTTGAACCTTCAGCCTGTCACACTTTCCCACATAGCAACAGGTACATCTGAATACTTTAAGTCCTTTCTTTTGAGGGTTTTCAGAGACCTCCCATAACCTCTGCATGTTTTACATATATATACCTACTCATAAACCTAATTCTCTTTCACACTTTAATTTTCAGTTTTTAATTAACAGGCTGTCAGTGGGAGAATCAGTCTGATAACGCAGTCTGTGGCATCAGCAATAAGCAGGCTAGGGCCATAAAAATGCTGTAAGGCTGGGCAGTATGATCAGTGTAGAGCCAGGTTGGTGCAGCCACACAGTACAAGGTTGAACACAGACATAATAAAGGTCTTGGGAACCATATTAGTATGGCACTGTGCTAAAATGCTCTGTTCATTAGGTGCAGAGACTGTTAACATGGGTCATTTTTTTCCATCTTTGGAGTTATTGTGGGCTCTGTTGGTTCAGACACCATGAGACATTCCAGAGCTCAAGCAAGAAATTACGACTATGGGCACCACAGGAGACTGTTTCCCAGCAGAAACCACTGGTGTTGGCACACAAGTTGGGGCAAACAGGCAAGGGTAGCAATTCTTTTGGCTTTGTGAATTTATGTCTTCCTCTATGTGTCTTGGAGGATATACAAAGCCTTCCTCTACAAGGCACTGATGGTTTGGTTGCTCCATATTGAGGAGCATATTCACTTCTTACAGGTAAATTCCTGCTCCTAGGAAGTGCATCATAGGGGAGGCAGAGGCATGCTTGTGGGGACAAAAAGAAAGTGATGCCTTCTGATGATGCTTTTGGAATCTGAAAGCTGTGGGTTCCTCAGTGGTTCGATGGCCTTAGCACAGGAAAGCTATGTTGGCTCAACCTCACCAAGGATAAAACCATTTTGATGTACTCAGGGTCTTGTTTTTTACTGTATTTTCCAACTCTGCCAGGGGTGGGGGGTGAAGGGGAGGGAGGTGAGTGGGAGCCTGAAAGAGCTGGCAGTAAGTAGCAACATATCCAAGCTTTGACAGACTCTGGTAGCATAACTTAATTAACTAATGGCCTGTATAGAGCTGTAATGGGATCCAAAAACAGAAAGCTTTTAAGCAAAACTTAACGCCAACAGCATCAATAACAGCGAGCTGAGGGTACTTACTCTGTTTTTTCCTGTAAGACTGGTGACACAGCCCCTCACCTACTCTCTATCCCCAAAGGCGTTTCTCCATCTAGTGTCCCTGGACAATAACTACAGCCAGCTTGGTCCCAGTATCCCGCTTTTGCTCCTATATGGCTCAGAGGTTTCCCATAAACTTACAGAAGCTTTAAACAGAGAGGAAGAAGATGGATTCTGAAAGCATGCTCCATGGAGCTGTAGCCACGTATATGGATGCCTCTAGTCACTGGCTGCTCCTCTAGCATTTGGGGTGCTTTGGTTTGTCTTGCCATCATGGAGCACACATAAATTTTGCTCTTCTACTCTTCTTTCAGTGGTGCTCACCCCTTTGAAACTATTGCTTTGGTCCAAGTCTCACTATCTGAAGTTGCTTCATCAAACTGTTATTGAACACAGGGTTTCAGGCTGCTGGGGCAACCCTTTGCTTGCATGCATTTATCTTCAAGGGCAAATTTAGTGTATGGGAACTACCTGCTGCTCCTCAGCATAACCTGCAAACTTCCCACTTCCCACAGCATCATGTGTCATACACATGATGTATCATAGCTGTGATGTCTAATGATGCATCTGTTTTAGGCAGCATCATGTCTAAACTAGGTAGGGTGTCATGTACCTTCACTACTTGCCTTCTCTGCTGAGTTTTTAATATAATTAAACCATCATCTTTATTTGCACCACTATTATTAATTAGCTGGATGAAGATGTCTCCTCTCTTCCAAACACAGTATCCCCGAGGTCCTGAAGCATGCACATATGGCAACACACCCCTCTGTTCCAGCAAGGGGGGTGGTCATGCTGTTCTTCTCCTCCCTAATTTCCTCTCCCATGCATACCTCTTTCTTAAAGGTCGAAGTTACAGGCTTCTTGTCATGTTTCCCTCTCAGCACCAGGTTTTTACACGAGGCTAAACTCAGTTTGTTCTGCAGGATTGGGGGAACTTGCTGGGCATCAGCAACAGCAGTGGCAGAAAGGAAGCATGGACAGATGGCTCCTTGCCTAATCTCCTGCTTGTCAATGGCTGGCAACACCTCTGATATCTATGGTGTTTCAGGAAGAGCAGGCAGAGTGCTGCCAGCTCCTATGTTTAGTGTTGCTGGATGTACCTGCCAGGGACAACATATGGTTCACGGTACCTACAGAGAGAGTTGGACAGGAGATGGCTGCAGGTCCCCCACTGTGATTCAAGGCATGTCTGGTTCTGCTGGTTGGCACCAGCCGAAATGTCACACAGCAAAGTGTGTTGGAGTGCTCCTGAGAGGGGATCTTATAGCCAAAAAGCAGGGAAGACATCAGGGAATCAAAAATACTGAGCCTGTGCTCTGTCCTACTTAACACCATTTCACCAAAGGCTTTTGGGAACCAGGCTAATAAAAACATAGCACTTGAGGATTAAGTACTTGCTCTACTTGTGACCAAGAAGAGGAAAGCCATGATGCAGAATGGACAGGGCAGTTTAATTTTCTTGCAGAATGATCTAATCTAACATTTCACATCCTAACTTGGGATAAGTATACCTCTGTCTGTCAGCTTTACACATAGAATCAGAAGACAACATTCTCTATCCCCTTAGGATGCAAGGGGCTGCTATATAGGTCCACAATGCATGCTTACCAGCAACACAGCAATGCTTTGGAACTCCAGGAGAAAATCCTTACTCTGGATATGATTCCAGCTGTGCTACAGGAATCCCATTTAAGATGTGGGGAGATTTGGTCCTGTGGCTCTAATGGATTTGATATTCTAAGGGTCTATCAGAGAGAGCAGAGAGTCATGGCTTCTTGTCTGGATCTTGGATGGGCCCCTTGCATGGCTTGACATGTGTTCTTGGGGGTTAAACTTATTTCTATTTGGGTGGAGGGCAAAAAAGGAAGATTTTTTTCGGCTGTGAAAATGATCTGATTCTGTATTCTTCCTACAGGAATAGAAAACCTGCCAAATTTGGGTAATTTTAATTCCAGACTGAATTCCACAGTTGACCACAAGACTGCAATGGCCATAACACAAACACAGGGAGAGGTACTGCTGCAACGGAGTAGTAGGCTCAGAGATCATCTCCACAGAAGCTGGTTCATATTGCACTTAACTGATCAACAGCAAGAGCAGAATGTTTCATGTTATAGGAAAGACTTCATGCCAATCAAAAGTGTGACTGCAGCTCTTGGACACATCCCTGAAACTGCACTTAACTAAATAGCATCAAGGAGCTTAGCACAAGATGTCTCTAGAGCCTCAGGGGGATTGTGTTATGACTAGTCTGCAATTAGTACTTAAGTTATTTGGTTTAGAACTTACATCCCTGTCTCATGCTGTATCCACCAACTCTGGGTATCTCCATTGGCAAGGAAAGGTGTGACATACTGACATTTATCTTGTTAAAACCCATGGGAAGAAAGATACTCTTTACAGTTCTGGCCAGGAGAAGCAATTGTGTCAGCCTGATTGATAGGTTCAGTCCTGTAGTGCTGAGTCTGCTCTATTATGTGAACTAACTCTTTACAAGATAGTTCATGCTTCTGATTTCCTTCCCAGTTTGTGTTTAGGTTAGACGGCACCATGTCTGTATTGAGATGCAAAACTTAGCACAACAGGATCCAGATCTTAAGTGAGTAACGACAGCATTTCAGGGTAAAGAGGTGATGATACTAATTGTGTGGATCAGAGAGATGGAGACCCTTTGTGATAGCCAATAAGACTTCCACGTGCCCTCTGGTTGTCATTAAGCACACAGCTTTGAAAGCAGCAAGGAACTTAGCAATTCTAGAAAACCTTAGAATCATTAAAAAGGGTCATTTCATAGTTAATCATAATTTCCTAATGAAAGGTGAAACGCTAATTATTTCCCCCTAATTACATTAAAATCTTCAGAGGATTCAAATATTAGCATGACCTATAGTTTGCAGGGACCCAGATGACACCCACGTACCACCTAATTAGCAATGACTTTCCACAGAAGGCATCTCTTTGAAGCATTACATTTTCCACATGCTTTTTCACATTAACATTGTGAAAATAACCCTCCCTACTTGCTACAATAAGGGATGAGTCAGGCACATCATCACTGAGCGCCCAAAGCCTTCCCCAATAACCAGAATAATCCTTGTAACACTTACTAATAAGTGAAAGCAGAGGGAGTCTGTTCTGATGTCCCTGTCAATGGAAGTTAAGTGTGCGTAGGGAGGAGAGAACACAATTAAAATGAATAATTTGCATTAGATACACATTATAATGAATACACACCAGCCGTCAGGGAATAATTATCTGGTTGCATTAGTAACCAGGTCATGCTTAGGTCCATGCCCTGCAGTCACAAGATATGACTTGCCTTGGTTTCCAAAGAGCACCAATGCTTCAGAGATATCCAAATTGTGCATAGAGCAGCTGGGGAGGGCAGGGCTGGCAATTAACCATCGATTTCAGACCTATATATGTCCCTTAGCTCAACTATTATTTTTTCTGCCCTAGTAGGAGGCAAGGAACATGGAATTTCACAGACACAGAGGTTAAATTGGTTACCTTATGAAACAGCATCCTCTTTTCCCATCTGAAGCCTACAGAAAGGAATCAGGAGTTTTACTTTGTGTTCTTGCTGGATTTGTAATCTCTATAAGGATTTAGTCATTGCACCAATGTGAATAAATCATTCCCATGACAGCAGTGAAATACAGATGCTATTATGCATGCTTAGGAAGCAGGGGATAAACAGCAGGCAAAACTGGAAGTCAAGCTGTATGGAAACGTGCGTGTCTCTCTTAGGTAAAAGAAGATTGATGTTTTTAGCAGGCTGATGCTGCTAGCTGCAGTTACCAGTGAAGAAAAAATCTCCAGGTGTATCAGACACTGCATAGGGAACCTAACGGGGAGAGGAAAACTGAGTGAAATCAGGCTAATGCAGAAGAAGTTTGTCCTTACCTCCCCAGTTTGTCTCCCCAGATTTCATTAACACAGATAATGAATAAAGCCGTAAGGAGAAGGTGCTTTACTGAGACAGCTTTTAGCTTTCTGAATCATAGAATCATGGAATAGTTAGGGTTGAAAAGGACCTTAAGATCTGCAGTTTGTATTTTGACAGAGAGCCAGTTTTATATTTTCGCCACCTGATCCTGGAGGTGGTATGGGACATGATACAGCAGTTAGTACAAATACGATCTTCTGAGCAAACACTTCCCTTCTGCGGAGGATCTCAATGGGGCAAGGTAAAACACGTGCATTTGGAAGTTTGTTATCTTTCATCCTGGCATAGAGGGGATTCCAAGGAAGTGAATTTCAGGTTGGATGGAGTCTTGGTTTGGTGTGTGGTGTCCCTGCCCATGGCAGGCAGTTGGAACTGGATGATCTTAAGCTCCTTTCCAACCCAAACCATTCTATGATTCTATGATTCCCCTGCTTTAAAAGAAATCACCATGGGCTAACACACTGTAGGGGAAAGGGAACACAAAGGAGGTGGCTGGTTCAACGTGGGAGCCATACTTACTCTCTCAAGTAAGAAACAGTACATGCAGAATTCATTCCAGGATGAAAATGAGGGAAAAAGAAGTTAATACTACTGGTTTTTAACACAAAATGCCACACATTGGAATCCTAAATTTACATTAAATGTTTGAAGAAATCTGCGTTATTTTACTGGTTTGGGATAGGGTGGAGTTAAAATTCTTCATAGTACCTTGTTTTTTATTCACAGGGCTAACACATATTCCATCAGCTTGCTGTGAACAGAGGTGAGCTCAGTAGACACGTGCTTCCTATTGCAAATTATACAATAGTACAGTCCACTTCAGCTGTAGGTTAGATTTGGTGGTGAAGATGATAAAGAATGCATTTTTTACCTTTTTTTTCCTATGTTTGTCCAATGGATTATTTGATGTGTTACTCTTTTTGCTCTGTAGCTTGTACAGTCCTGTTTTACTGAGTAATTTACATGACATATAGTAGCTACATTCAAACATATAATATTTTGGAGTTGTTTTTCATGTTTTTTGATCTCCATTTGTATCTTTAATCAGCAGAAATGCTGACACCTATTACACATAACATCCGCTCACTCATTTTAATTCACCCTTCCCTCTAAACAAAGGACTTAAAGAAAGGAACAATTTCATTGAATAATTAGCATCATTAATCCTTGACTGTTGGCACCTGAATTGTCATCCCAGCCCATAAAAGTGCTTATATAGCAGCTTTCATGCAATGCATTACAAAACACTTTACAAATAATAGCTTAATGAAACACAATAGGACAACAAATCATTACCAGAGCAAAAGAACATGTCATAAAATCTTCTTGAACAGTGCAAGTGATATCAAACGATTTAAAAACAGATACAGTCTGTGCTCCTTGTACTTCTCAGTAGAAGGCAATTCTGTGCATGAGATGCATAGCAAGTAAGAGCTTTTGAGCCATTCAGGTTTCAGGCAAACTTTTCTGTAGGCATATCTTCCACTGATCTGAAAAGATGCCCATGGATTTAAAAAAGCAGATTGTGCTTCCATTTAGGCTTTATTTTATGAAGAAATTTATGATTTATTCATATCTGAATATAAACAGGGCAGGAATTTCAATCATATGAGTATTCCGAGCTAAAATCCTTATATCTGGCCTTTAGCTAGTTCCAAGGACTTAATTTCCAAAGTGGACGAGGCAGTTTTGCACTTACGGGTGTCCTGGTGGGGACCTAATGAAAAATATGTTGTGAACTTTACATTCGAGGACGTCCTAACTGAATATGTAGTAACTTTAACCTTCAAATATATCTCTGATCTCTGCTAAATTTCAGGGAGTTATTCCTAAGCAGTACCAGTGGGAGAAAACATAAACCCCTTGTTCTTCCAGACCTTAAGAGGCAAGAGATAATGCTGAATGTGACATAAATCTCTTCTTTCTTTTATTGTGTGCAAAAGCAGGTCCGAACCACAATAAATCATAGATGAGCTGTCTCTCTTCTTTGTGTGGTCTGTTCAAAGGGGTGAAAGTAACCAAGCTGCAGTGACAATTGCACCTTTGCAAAGCTGAAACTGCACCAGGATCCCTAATCGATGCTGGTGCATTAAACAATGACACCCTGTGTCCTCTTACAGGAAGAAACCCATGAAAGTTGTTCAAATCTGAAAGGTTTCTCTCCAGGAATAACTGGGAAATGTTTTTGATTTACATGGTAAGATGAAAATGCTTTCCAGAGGCTGTGAACTGGTACAACTGTGGACAACATCAACAAACAGACCCATGAAGAATTGCAGTAATATCTGTGTGAAATATGTGGATAATGTTTTCGAGTCCCAGGTTAGACATCAGTAGCCACCACCCGGCAAGATGTCTTCTATTAAATAATGTATATAGCAGCATGCATTGCACAGCTGGTTATGCTGAGGCACCCCCCTTGTGCTGAATGGATGAATAGCCTTTGATAAGACACTGAATCAACTCTTGCCACTAAGGGGAGTAAGGGCAAGGGAGGATCTGCGTAAACTGGGAAAGCAGGCAGAGCTGTTCTGAGTACAAGAAAGGTGATCAAGTGATCAATAGACTGTATTACAAAAGCATCTGGAAAACCTAGGTGAAGGTAAAATGGATGCGACTGCAATATAGAGTAACAAGCAAGGTCTGCTAGGCTTAGAGAGAAATAGGGAAGAAGTGATGTTCTGAAAGTCCCACAAGAGGTTTGTTGTTATTTTGATTCCAGTGCCAGCAACCTGATTTCTTGGCAATATTAAACCTGTATGTATTAGATCTATTAAATCTATTAATTATGAATTAATAGAATTAATATATTAATATTACATTTTAATTTGATTTAATTAATAGTTAATCTATTAATTATTAATTATATTAATTATATTAAATCTATATGTATTATATGTAACTGGTTCCAAGTCAAAATGATGTAAGGTAAAAGGGAAAAGTGGCAAGAGAGTGCATAGGTTCTTAATCAAGAACATATGGAAGTTCTGATGCAACAAGGATTGTTCGCTCTTCTAAAGCAATTTCTAAAGTGCTAATGACCTGGAGATGAAAACCAATGTATAAGAGTTGAAGCTGACTGTGGCACTTGATGCAACACATGTTAATTTTCTGTGAAACTGATGAATGTTGTTATTAACATGCTAGACTCTATTCTCTTGCTGAATTTCAAAGAATTGTAGAACACAGAGTCATAGACTAGCCCAGGTTGGAAGGAATCTCAAAAGATCATCTGGTCCAATCTTTCATGGGAAAGGGAGCCAAGATGACATTATCTAGCAGCCTACCCGGTCACTTCTTGAAAAACTCCAATGATGGATACTCCACCACATCCCTGGGGAGTTTGTTCCACTGAATGATTGCTGTCACTGTAAAAGATATTTCTTATACTGAAGTGAAACGTCTCCTCATACAACTTGTCTTCTCTCTGTGGCTTCTTGTGAAGAGAGAGAGTCCATCCTCTTTGGAGACACCCTTTAAGTACTGGAATACTGTGATGAAGTCCCCCCGAGGCTTCTGTTTTCCAAAAAGACATAACTCCTTCAGTCTTTCCTAATAGGGCAGGTTTTCCAGCATTTTGACAATTTTGTGGCCTTTCTTTGCACCCTCTCCATTTGTCTGCACCTTTTTTGAGTCGTGGGGATCAGAACTGGGCACAGTACTCCAGCTGTGGCCTGACAAGTGCTGCTTAGAGTGGGTTGATCACATCTATCTCTCTGCTAGCAATGCCCCTGCAGATGCAGCCCAGGATCCAACTTGCCTTTGTTGCTGCAGCAGTGCACTACTGAGTCCTCTTCAGCGTGTTGTGCATCAGGATCTCCAGATTCCTTTCAGCAAGGCTGTTCCCCCACCACACAGGTCCCAGCCTGCACTGGACTCTTTGCTTATGTCATCCCAGTTACAGGACTTTGCAGTTGTCTTAGTTAAACTTCATACAGTTCTTGCTTGCCCGCTCTTCCAGCCTGTCCAGGTCTCTCTGGGTCTGCCTTCTGATGCAGAGAAGAGATTCAGAGCAGCCCTGCAGAGAAGGGCTTGGGGGTGTTGGTCGATGAGAAAATGAAAATGAGCCGGCTGCAGTGTGTGCTTGCAGCCCAGAAAGCAACCGTATCCTGGGCTGCATCAAGAGCAGCGTGACCAGCAGGTCGAAGGAGGTGATCCTGCCCCTCTACTCTGCTCTTGTGAGACCTCACTTGGAGCATTGTGTGCAGTTCTGGTGTCCTCAACATCAAAAGGACATGGAACTGTTGGAACAAGTCCAGAGGAGGCCACGAGGATGATCAGGGACTGGAGCACCTCCCGTATGAAGACAGGCTGAGAAAGTTGGGGCTGTTCAGCCTGGAGAAGAGAAGGCTGCATGGAGACCTCAGAGCAGCCTTCCAGTATCTGAAGGGGGCCTACAAGGATGCTGGGGAGGGACTCTTCATCAGGGACTGTAGTGACAGGACAAGGGGTGATGGGTTAAAACTTCAACAGGGGAAGTTCAGATTGGATCTAAGGAAGAAATTCTTTCCTGAGAGGGTGGTGAGGCACTGGAATGGGTTGCCCAGGGAGGTTGTGAATGCTCCATCCTTGGTGGTGTTCAAGGCCAGGTTGGATAAGGCCTTGGGTGACATGGTTTAATGTGGGGTGTCCCTGCCGATGGCAGGGGGGTTGGAGCTAGATGATCTTAAGGTCCTTTCCAACCCTAACTGTTCTATGATTCCATGATTCTATGTGTTCTCCTCACCACACAGCTTGGTGTCATCAACAAACTTGGTGAGGGTGCTTTCAATCCCACCATTGAGGTAATTTACGGAGATACTGAGCAGTGTGGAGCCCAGTACTAATCCCTGGAGGACTCCACTTGTGACAGGCTGCCAGTCTGAGTAAAAGCCGTTGATCACCACTCTCTGAGTGCATCCAATTTCCTATTCGTCTTGCAGACCATCCATCCAGTCTGCATCTTGCCATTTTGCTCAACAGAGCAGTAACACAAGATAGAGGAGAACAAGCACTCTATAACCTTGAGAGGGCCAAAGTACATTCAGCTAGAGCTGGTAGTATCCTCCAGGATGAGCGCAGCAACATAACTCAAACAAACAGACCTTCTACTTTTATAGTTTGCTATTATGCTCTCCACTCACATTGAGTATACTCAATAACTTTATCTACATGAATTTCAGAAGTATGGCCTCATTCCAAGCATAAAAGTAAGCTAACAGAAGATAAAAAGTGTTTTAACAAAGTCAAGGACAATGAACTCAAAATGCTGACGTATGATGAGGAAAAAAAGTCTCCTAGTTTTTCTCTCTTTTTTTATGGATTTGGACAACACTGTATATGCCTGTCCTTCCATTTAGTACCAAATCAATTAAAACATTTTATATTCTTGTCAGATCACTTCAAGCAAGATAAAAACCCTCCTTGTAATTAAAATGTGTATGGACTCATGTGAAGAGCAACACTGGAATTACAAAGGTGTGTAGGTTCCTAAATCCTATCCAGCACTTACTTTACCTCATAACCAGGAACTGTAGGTCTTGATCCTTATCTTTTACAGGCCATCGAAAAAAGGAATTAATGTTAAATAAATAACTCCTTGTTTTCCTCTCTGGAGTGAAAAGGTCATTGAATCTTCTGGTGATGGGAGTCAATGGTCTTTCCTTTTTCTTACAGCGACTTGATGTCACATCACTTCATGGGGGTAGAGTCAGTATGAGCTGCAGGCACAGAACTGAGAAAATAAACTCATCTATCATGTAACAACCCCAATAATTATTTTTGCACCCAAAGCACTTCCCTTCCACCCACTTCTGCAGATGTTACTGCCTTTGCTAATATTAGTGAATTCCTATCTTTGAACAACAGGGCAAGACAGCACAGAGCATTTGATCATTAAGATTAATATTCTTTCTGGTTTAGGGGTCAAGTCTAGCTTTTAAGAGGAAAGAGCCACAAATCATCCGTATGACATCAGGGAAATTCCTCCCTGCCTTCTCTACACATTGACTTAAATCTCAGAATGGGAAAATGAACAGTACCTGGGTGCTAACAGAACTTCTTTAAAGCAAGTACTATGCAGCTTTCCTTCATTCTCTGTTGCCACTGGGATGATCCATCACCTCTGACAAGCAGCTGGAAATGGGCTGGGATGTTGGCATGACTTGGCTGGTTTGCTGGCATCTGTCTCCCCAAATATGCTACTCTCCTGATGGGAGAAGGTGGTTCCTGGCAGCTTAATACTCATTATTACATCCTGAAAGTCCCATGCTGCTGTTGCAGCAGTGCTGACCTCTCTACAGTCATCAGTGATATGTTCTTTACCTTAACTATGGCAAAAACTGGAAGTGAGACGGAGAATCCTGAAATCTCCCTAAAGCTCTTCCTACAGAGAAAAACCTTTTCTTGAGAAAAGGGTGTTTGAGCAAGCAACTCTGGCTTTGCAGTTGCAATCCTTCTGTCCTGCAAAGCACCTGGAATGCCTTGCAAGCCATAAACCAAATCCTGGGATGCCCATGAAATCCTTACCCAGACAAAGGTCTCATTGGCATCAGTTGCATCTTAGTCAAAGATCACACTTCACTGCAATGTGAGAAATGTACAAATATCTTTATACCACTCAAATCCAGCCACCTTTGGGGTGAGAAGGGAAAGAGGAATGACAATGATGATCTCATACAGCAGAATAAAATAAGAAAAAAGCAAATGTAGGTGATATTTGAAGAACAAATATCTATCTTTAAGAGAAGTTTCAGAGAATGCTTGCTTGAAACTATCCATTTTTTGTTCTCTGTAACCAACTGCTAACTAATAATAATAATAAAATCATAGAATGGTTTGGGTTGGAAGGGACCTTAAAGCTCATCCAGTTCCAACCCCTGCCACGGGCAGGAACACCTTCCACCAGATCAGGTTGCTCCAAGCCCAAGTCCAACCTGGCCTTGAACACTGCCAGGGATGGGGCAGCCACAGTTTCTCTGGGCACTCTGTGCCAGTGCCTCAGCATCCTCACAGGGAAGAACTTCTGCCTAATGTCTAACCTAAATATACCCTCTTTCAGTTTACAGTCATTACCCATTGTCCTATCACTTCATGCCTCATAAAAAAATCTCTCTCTAGATTTCTTTTCACCCCCTTTAGATACTGGGAGCTGCTTTAAGGTCTCCCTGGAGTCTTCTCTTTTTTCAAGCTGAAGCCTGTCTTCATAAGATGCTTTAGCCTTCACAGCATCTTTGTGGGATCCTTTGTACTCTCTCCAACATGTCCATATTCTTCTTATGTTGTGTGCTCCAGAGCTGGATGCAGTATTGCACGTGGGGTCTCATGAGAGTAGAGTGAAAGGGCAGAATCACCTCCCTGTACCTGCTGGTCATGCTTCTTTTGATGTAGCCCAGGATACAGTTGGTTTTCTTGGCTGGAAGTAGACATTGCCAGCTCATGCTGAACTTTTCATCAACCAGCACCCCCAACCCTTTCTCCTCAGGCTACTCTCAATCCATTCTCCATCCAGCCTGTATTTGTGCTTGGAAGACGACTTCTAACGTCTATAGCCTTTCCTGAGAGGGCTTGGTTGTGCTTATTTAGGATTACCAGTGATATCAATCAGGAGTGGATATAAGGTCTGGTCTTGGTAGTAGACATGTCAGGGTCAGATTTAGGTAAGCAGAATGCAATTAAATGCCATTGTAGAATCATAGAATAGTTAGGGTTGGAATGGACCTTAAGATCATCTAGTTCCAACCCCTTGTCATGGGCAGGGACACCTCACACTAAACCATGTCACCCAAGGCACTGTCCAACCCGGCCTTGAACACTGCCAGAGATGGAGCATTCACAACATGAGGCAACCCATTCCAGTGCCTCACCATCCTTATAGTAAAGAATTTCTTCCTTATATCCAATCTAAACTTCCCCTCTTTGAGTCTCAGCCCGTTACCCATTATCCTATCACTACAATCCCTAATGAAGAGTCCCTCTGCAGCTTCCTTATAAGCCCCCTTCAGATACTGGAAGCTGCTATGAGGTCTTCACACAAATTATATTGCTATATTGGATATGGATACATCTATCTGAGAAAAAAAAAAGACTTTGATGGGTGTTAAGCGATCAGTCATGGCAACGGACACGCAATGTGTCCCAGTGCTTGTTTGAACAAGGATATATGGGTAAGAGAGTGAGAATGCCATTACAGGCAGATGCTGGGGTCTTTTTTTAGCTCTTGCATTAATTTTTCACCTTGTGTTCCTTCTCTTCAATTTCTAGGAAGAAAAGAAACCGAGCTAACCATGCAAACGTCCCCCTGCTCTGTCTCTAGCTATAAGCTGAAGAACTTAACAACACTGAATTGTAGACATACACCCTTGATCCTTTCTAGCACAGTAGCTCTGGGAAGACCTGTTTGAAGGTGCAGCTCTTTAAAAAGACTCTGCAGCAGCAAAACAGAAGCGTTTGTTGCTAAATGTAGAAGTGCACTTGCTTCAAGTGTGGGTTGTGGGTTTCAGGTTCACCTTTGGATCTGAATTTCTAGATACGGTATAGATTTTAAGGAGAAAAAGTGAGATATAGAAGAAAAGAAAGAATCAGACAGTAAGAGTTCCTGCTGATGGGAAAAAGGTGAGACTGGGCTACTAGCCAGCAGTCTAGTGTGGCCATGGGAAGGCAAACACATGGCATGAGATTGGTGAAAGCTGGAATCAAATGAGGCCAATAATACCTGACAAAGCAATGTTCTTTTAAGCTGTAAATGGTAGTCAACATGAGTTCAGTAAGCTGAGGTTTCCTACCCCTTTTGCCACAGAAAACTTGAACCCTTTTTGATGGTTACAAACAGAGGTGATGTTTCCCTGTGTTATTTTTGCTTTTGAGGAAGCCTTGTACTCTCAGCTGTGGTTGTTTCTGGGCTTGAGAGCAGATATTTTAAGACATAAAACCATGAGATTACTTCATGCATTCACATTGCTCATAACTATTTCATGTCAGATCCCTATCTTGGGCAGCAGCAGAGTTTTCATACCGTTGAGGGGAAGAAAAAAGACCAAGGCAAGTGACCTATGAAGGAAGTGAAGAACAGAGTTTGTGGAGGTTCTGTTCCTGTTTGATATTGATGCAGTGCTGTCCTTGAGTACATGTGGGGCTGGGACTAAAGCAACAGATTTAAGCACTTGCCTGATGCCACACGGAATCGGGTTCCTGGCTCCTTGGTGCAGGACCTTTGGGAGGTATTTCCACTTGAACCCAAGAAACGTGGGAGCCAAACGGGACACAGCAATGAGCCTCAAGTTTGGCAGTAGGTCCCCGGGTTTCTAAACACACCACAAGCCTTCACCTCAGTCTCCTTATTGTGTGTTATCCCATTGGGATGTTATTCTGCAGAAGCAGGACCCTTTCAGAGGTGCAAATCGTCCCTCCCATCACAGAGTCATTTGGCACTTTGCTCTGATTCAGAGCTGATATGTCATGCCTGTATCTTGCTCAGGGCAGTGAGCAACTGATGATGGTTTCGCGTCTCTGTGTGCAAGATGTACTATAACCTCCTTTGCATCAGCCATGTGTTAATCCTATTCACACACATATTCTCTGTAAGTGGTTTGAATGTATGAAAGTGTGGGGAATTTGTTATGAAGAGTATGTAACAGAGGGGTTGACTCATCGTGTCTTGTCACATGAGAACAGCGGCCATCGGGTGAGGATTGTGGGCGATGAAGTGAAATCAAGGGGAAAAGATTCTTCATGGAATGATGGGAGATCTGCAGAACTTCCTGGAAGGAGAGGAGAGGAGAGGGAAAAAGAGGAGAGGAAAGGAGAGGAGAGGGAAAAAGAGGAGAGGAAAGGAGAGGAGAGGAGAGGAGAGGAGAGGAGAGGAGAGGAGAGGAGAGGAGAGGAGAGGAGAGGAGAGGAGAGGAGAGGAGAGGAGAGGAGAGGGAAAAAGGGCAGGGCAGGGCTAGGCAAGGCAAAGGCAAAGGCAAGGCAAGGCAAGGCAAAGGCAAAGGCAAGGCAAAGGCAAAGGCAAGGCAAGGCAAGGCAAGGCAAGGCAAAGGGAAAGACAAAGGCAAGGCAAGGCAAGGGCAAAGGCAAAGGCAAAGGCAAGGCAAGACAAGGCAAGGCAAGGCAAGGCAATCCTTAAGCTGAAAAGGATCAATGTGGGGATAAACTCCCCACATTGGGGAAGTGGTGGAAGCTGGGACAATGCTGTGCAGGCAATGAGCTGGACACACAGCCCTTGTGGTCTGTGTGTCTGTGCTGCCACTGCTGGCTGGGCTCTGGTCATGAACAGTGTGGCTGTCCATATGCACTTAGGTTTGCTTGTGTTTCTGTGCGTAGTTTCAAATGTGATGATTTGAGTACTATTAAAAGAGTATTTTTCACTAAATAATGTACTTTGTGGTTGTTTTATTTTTTTCTTTGATTTTTTTAATTTGTCTCTTCTTTAGTTTATTTTGGTATTTGTTATGAGCAAGAAGTTCTCTCACAATTAGTTGCCTTGGCTACTAATGATTTTCTTCTATTCAAGTATAGCTTCTTTTATTCAAACACAACACCTAATCTATCTGTTTTGTGTTGCTTAATGTGACAAGGCCCTAAGCTGCAAGGAGCTGGTAGTTACAGTTTTGATTACACTAAGGGCAACTTCAGTTTGGTCTTGGAGGGCTGGGGATTGCTTTTCTGGAAGTAATAGTTAGCAGAGAGACTTGATGAGATCATATTGAACCTCATATTCTGTTTACAGTGCATCACAGGAACTATTCTGTGGCTACTGTATGATTAAAGAAATGAAGATAGCTATGTCTGTGTGTAGGTGTCTGGTACCTGGGAACTCACAAAGCTATGGGTTTCTGCTATGAGTTACAACCGTAAGATAAAATAGAAAGAGTGCCCCATAGTGCCAAGCAGACCCTGATGTCTGAATAAACAGTGCGTTCTTACACAGTCATTTCCTAGTAAGAATCAAGTTAGCTGACAAAGGCATGTCTGTTCACTGTGATTTAATCCAGGTCACACCAAATGTCTATAACTGGGGCAGGAGCTATGCCCAGATGCACTGGTCAGGCCAGAGGGTTTTGCAAAAGGTCAGCTTAGCATCTTGGAGCTGGAATAAATGTTCAGAGGGGGCTTATGAGGGTTTCTGTAATGGTGAGACTAAGGTGATTAATGCCTAGATTAATTTTACATGAGTTATAGGAAAGAAAGGAGCTCACTGAGGAGTTATGGCCTGATATTTTCAGTTGGAGAGAGACTAAGGAAAGAATGTGTAGTCAGGTGCCTAAAGTTAGTTTTGTAGCTTGGCAAAGTAAGTGACCCCCTGGCCCTAGAAGTGAGACACAGTTGTTATTCCAGATGAAGTCAATGGGAGGCAGGGATACTCTGCGCCTTTGAGAATCAGCCGGTTTAGCCTCAGTAAAGGGAGGTGAAAATAAAAGAGAGAGCATCTTTTCTTCAAAACAATGCCACAAGTGTGGCTCAGCTGGTGCCTGAGACCTCCTGCCAGCAGCACCTGTGCCACCAGCTCTGTGCTTTGGCTTCCTGCAACTCCAATTTCACATCATTGGAAGAAAAATGCAGAAAAGCTTCTTGCGCATCTTTTGTCTGCTGGGTGAAACTGTAACCACGAGAATAGGCAGGAGCAATGTAAAGGCTTTGCTATGTATGTGCCATGTTATATTTCACTAATATGGCTCATCCCATTTGGAGCACTGTGTGCAGTTCTGGTGTCCTCAACATAAGAAGGACATGAAAGGACTCAGTCGGAGATCAATGTGATCAGACAAAAGCCATTTAATACGAAGTATCAGCTCCTTATATACTGTAGCTCAAAACTGTTTACAGTAATGTGGTACATTGTGATTGGATACATATCTTTAAGGCCCTTAACAACTAACATATAATTGGTTAAGCACAGGTGTGAGAACCTGACCTTCAAAGCTTGCCTACAGTCCACTATTTAGCAATTCAGTGAATTCCAGCTCCTTCTTATCTTGCTTTCTCACTCCCTTATTCGTGTCCTCCTTCGCTTTGGATGACCCTGAATCCATGTCGAGCTCCACGCAGGCACTTGCTGATCTGGGTATGTGGCTATTCTCTGCCAGAAAATCATCCACAGACATGAAACTATTGGAGCAAGTCCAGAGGAGGCCACAAGGGGCTGGAGCACCTCCTATATAGAGACAGGGTGAGAAAGTTGGGGCTGTTCAGCCTGGAGAAGAGAAGGCTGCGTGGAGACCTCAGAGCAGCCTTCCAGTGTCTGCAGGGGGCCTACAAAGATGCTGGGGAGGGACTCTTCATCAGGGACTGTAGTGACAGGACAAGGGGTAACGGGTTAAAACTTAAACATGGGAAGTTTAGACTGGATATATGGAAGAAATTCTTTACTGAGAGGGTGGTGAGGCACTGGAATGGGTTGCCCAGGGAGGTTGTGAATGCTCCATCCCTGGCGGTGTTGAAGGCCAGGTTGGATGAGGCCTTGGGTGCCATGGTTTAGTGTGGGGTGTCCCTGCCTGTGGCAGGGGGATTAGAACTAGATGATCTTAAGGTCCTTTCCAACTCTAACTATTCTATGATTCTATAAGTTCAAGTTAGATATTAGGAAGAAGTTCTTTACTGTGAGGGTGATGAGGCACTGGCACACATTGCTCAAAGAAGTGGTAAATGCTCCATCCCTGGCCGTGTTCAAGGCCAGGTTGGACAGAGCCTTGGGCAACATGGTCTAGTGTGAGGTGGCCCGTGGCAGGGGATTGGAACTGGATGATTTTAAGGTCCTTTCCAACCCAAACCATTCTTTGATTCTGTGGCTCTATGATCTGTCATGCTTAGGAATAAACAATTCTTTGGTGAACAGAAACACCAGTCAATAAAGGTCTCAGCATCTGGGATGGCTCCATCCTCTCTACGTGTTGTTTTTTCAACCGCATGTTAAATTTTTGCCCTTGAGCACTTACTCATAGCTGTATTCAGTCTTTCTTGGCTCTGGAGATAAGATTATGCTCTGGTCAAGCCTGCATGGGACTGGTCAGAGATATAGGTTTGCAGTGTGAAATCTTAGCCCTGCTGAAGTCATGAGGAGGTTTGCCATAAACCTGAATGAATTGCACCTAAGGCCAGAAGAGAGGCTGTTGTGTTCACATAGACTCTTACTCAGCAGTTCCCTCATCTCATCTCCATAACACATGGCTGAACCCAACGTATAATGTCAAAAAGGCATAGTGTTAATTTACTACTGGACAGCATGCTAGTTAACTACTTGAAATACTTAATGGAAACATTGGACCTTGCATTATATTTCCAGTTTGAACTTCATTGACTTGCTCCCTGTCGATATACCTCTATGTCCATTACCACAATGGATATTCTTTTGGCCTTCTCTGAGGCTCTTATTCACTTACTTGTTTCTTCTCTTGCAGGAGTACAGGGGATTTTAATAGCATGACTCTACTTTGAATGGTAGCCCTTTGGAGAATTCATATTTGTGCTGAATGAAGTTGCTGCCCAGCCACATCTACTCATGCAGATGATCCTACTTCTTTGCCTGGAAAAAGGGGGAATGTTGTCCTGGCTTTTCTTAATTATCCAAGCTCTCAACTAAAGGTATTTCTACATGGTCCAGCAGAAGCTAATGCAGAAAACATCGTTCTCATTAGGTTAGCTCATTGCTCGAGCAGTAGGTGGTGCTCTAAAGCAGGAGCCCTTACATTAACGGTACTGACTGCCACATCCAAACCCTGGAGAGGGGTTCAAGCCTTGCTGCTTCAGGTAAGGTCTGGCCTTCTACCAGTCTCTTCCAGAAGCAGGTTTGGGAAAATAGTGTATATAGTTAGAACACAACCTTGAGGGTATGGTGACCCCATATCTACCCCTCCCTGCTTTCTCTACCTTCACTCCTTAGTCAATAGGGACAACAAGGCACTTTCAGTCTTGAACCAGCTGCTGCCTCCAGCCCTTACCACTGACAACAGAGAGATCCCATCACAGTTGCTTCCTAAGCAGGGATATTTAGGTGCCTACAATCAGACAGGACGAAACCAGAACTAAGGGACATGCCAGCCTTTATCCTGGGGCATAACTGCTCTTCTTCTCAGAACTGCTCTGAAATAAAGATGTACAAAATTGCTTTTAAATATATGTTTCAGCGGAGGTATAAGAAAGTTTTAATGCCTGAAGCACCGCACTTATGATGGGCAGCCCTCCAATAACTAAACGATTTGTGTACGTACCCAAGGCAAAAAGGGGTAGTAATATGTTGAGAGATTAATACTCAGGCAGCATCTTCCTATTCAACATTATTAAAATTGACCTGAGTAACTGTTAACTACTGTACATAAGCACACTTATGTCATAACTCATGTTTTTTTATGCAGCTACAGGTAAGTACATAAAAATCCAACGTATTGTGTTGCACCTTATTTAGATCGCTGTTCCAGTGAAATATATCACCAATACACTTGCTCTGCTAGCAACTCTGTAGTAAATTACAGACAAACTCATGAAGCTAATCCTCTTGTAGTCTACTAAACATGATGTTTTTCCATTTATATTCAAGGTGCATTTTGACAAATATGCTACCTGATTCAAAGGAAAAAGAAAATCAAACTGAAAAACCAAACCAGAGTTTAAAGTCTCGTGAGGTCAGGAAGAAATAGCTACTGACCTAGAACCTCTGCACTGAAATAAACTTCAAGAGAGTTCTCTTCATCTGTTGTGTCTAAGGATAAAGACTACATGAGAGCACACAGTAGAACCACCACAGCAAAGAGCTGCCTTGTTCACATCCACAGATAAGTTCAGAAGTAGGACAGTTCAAACACAGCAAGGGCCAAGGGAATCTTTCCGTCCTCTAGTAGTCAATAACCTTATTGAGTCAAAGTCTTCCTCAAGACCACTGTACTTGGCAGATTCATATATCCTCTGTAAACGTATGTAAACCCCACACAGACAGTTTAACACATTAGGTACCGTTATGTCCTGTAGCAATAAGTTGGCAGTTTAGCTATGAGTTTTCTGAAACAGTAGTTTGTTTGCTTTAAATCTACTGCCTGAGCACTTCAGTTGGTGTTTTTAATCTGTGTATGATAAGAAATAAATATAAGTATTTCCAATTCATTTTCTCCAACCCATTCATGATTATTTTTCTCCCTTGACTTTTCTTCAAGTTTCAGGTTCTTTCTCTGTTAAATGTATATGCTTGTTTCATCTTGCCATTCTTGGTGTTCTTTGGAGTTAAAGGGAAATGACATGAGGGTAGATATTGGTCCACGAAATAGCTGCAGTGCACTTACTCTTAACAAAGTAAGTGTACTCCAAGAACTGCTATACAAAATGGAAAGCTGAACATGGGCACAATTTCTCACTCATATAAGAGTGATGTCTTTGTCAGATGCCTGCTCTAGAATATTTATGGAACATGATCAGATCAACACTAGAGGTAGGTAAGGATTAAATGAGACAAAATTCACCGTGAGTCTCGAAAGATTTTCTTTCATATGAAAGAAAAGCTTTACAGATCAAAAAAAATATATATAAACCCCCCCAAAGAATTACATTCTGGAGAGGAACTTGGGACATCAGCATCAATGGTTAATCTTGGTGTAGATGAAGAAGTAAGTTGGTTTTCTGGGCCTTCATTAATAAGATCCATATAAACTCTACAAATGATCATGAGATACAAAAAATGTTTTTTGAAAACTGGCTGTTTCAAATATGAATTTTCACAAAACAAATTCTGAATTTATAACTAATGAGAAATATTGAACTGGTCAATAAAAGCTGTGGTCCCTTCTGTAGATGTTCAGATCACCCACCTCTAATGTCAACTGCAGTGCTGTATCCAGCAGGTACAGAGGTATGCAGTGTTCGCTGGGATTCATGGCAATTACATGCCAAAATCCCCCCAAAACTCCCTTAAAAATAGGCACTCAGCCCTCCTTGGTTCTCTACAAGACCTCCTCCTTGGACCTTTCCATCAACACCATCTTTGACTGATTCCTGTGTTAATCTGAGTGCAGAAATAAGCTATGCAGATTTATTTGAGAGTAGCTGTAAAGTCTGCTTCAGAAAAGTACACAGTTAACTACTTAGTTCTGTCCTTAGAGGCATATTTTTAATGTTCTTTTATTTATTCTAGAAATGTTCATTTTTGTATATACAGTAATATCATTATAACCCACTCAATTCAATTAGCAGCACCATGAAAAAGGGATGGAGGCTTTTGTTTGATTCAATTGTAAGCAAATGAAGCAGTAATAAACCCCCAATTAGCACTGAGGAAAATAGGCTGAAGGATTTTTTTTCCCTAGCATTTCACTGTAAACAAAAATGTGTGACTGGCATTCAAGAGGAAGGAAAATACAATTTGAAGACACTTTAAATCTTCAGTGATTAATGTCATGCCAAGTGACTCATTAAAATTCCAATAAAAATATGACCATAGAAAAGAATACTCTTCTGAAGAAAAATCAAATGTAATTAAGAAGAAAGAAAGAGAAAGAACAGGGGAGGAATTACCAGCCAAAATCAAGCTAAGCTCAGCTGCCAAATAACACGTTTCAAGGGGGACAAACAGACCCTTGTTGAGGGCATCAGACCGGGACTCAGGAGAACGAGAAGGAGTCCTGGGTAAATACCCTTCTAGACTAACAAGACAGGTTGAATCCTCCACTTCAGAAATTGTTTCTTGTGAATTACATTCATCATGAATGTGTAGATGTAGGATTTGATGCACTTAGGTTTAGGGATGCTTTGGACGGTAACAAACTCGGAAGTCTCCATCCAGGGGCCACGCACAAGCAGGGACAACGCAGTGATATCTTCTGAATCTTTGACCAAGTACAGACTTCAGGACCAGTCTTACTGTCCCTTAGTAATAGCTCTTGCAGCTATTCAAATGCTTGATAACCCTTGTGATGACAAATTTTTTTCCTAATATCCAATCTAAACCTCACCTGGGATAACTTGAGGCTGCTTCATCTTGTCCTGTCACTTGCTACTTCAGAGAAGGGACCAACCCCCACCTCTCTCCATCCTCCTTTCAGGCAGTTGTAGGGAGCAATAAAGTCCCCCCTGAGCCTTCTCTTCTCCAGACTGAACCCCCCAGTTCCCTCAGCCATTCCCCATTGCACTTGTGCTCCAGGCCCTGCACCAGCTCCGTTGCCCTTCTTTGGACTTGCTCCAGCACCTCCATGTCTCTCTTGTAGTGAGGGGCCCAGAACTGAACACAGTGAGGAGATGGTAAGATTAAAAATACCTTTCTTGTGGTCTGATGGGGCAAAAAGTGTCTTGATGGCAAGGAATTAGAGGTGTTAGGACCTCTTCCTCCTGACAAGTCTTGAGCATCAGATCCCAAACTATCATGTTCCCCACACCTATAATTTGAGGACAGATGTATTTATGAACCCATCTTGTGGCATTAGGGCTTGACCTGATATTGGGCTGCCTTGAATCACTGACTTGCGTTGCTGGTCCTTGTGACATCACGTCTTAGTGTCCATTGCAGGACCAGGTTTTGCCAGGAGCCTGCATTGATATCTCCTGCCTTGAATGCTTGGATTTTTGTAGCCCCCAGCAATGAGCTGAAGGTTTTATTTTACTCGTGTTGTTTAGCATACATGCTAATTCATACCCAGCTTCAGCACACTCTATGTTATTTTTGTATGAGGAAAAATATCTTACTAAGATGTCTTAGACATATAATAATATCTTAGTATCTTATTAAGATATTATAGACAAGTGGTCTAGGACAGCAGAGACAGCTCTGTTGTATGTGGCAAAAAAACCCCAAGCCAAAACAAAAACCAATATAAAGTTATTTTGATTTCAGCATTTCCTCCTTGGTTAGTGACTCCTTCATTTTGATTATCCTGGATAAAATGCTGATCACATTTCATTTTCCATTGGTTTGGGTTTTTTTAAGATTTTGTTTGTTTCTGAAAAGGAAAAAAAGAAATAAAATCTGTTTTATAAGTGATACCATGTACTGCAGATGTCCTATGAGGATTCAATATGAGAGAGATACTTGCTGAATGCATAGTGCAGATAGGGAGGGGAGAAGGAAAGGGACCAAGTACTATCTATAGCCTATATTCAAGTCATCTGAGCTAAGTATTGTGACTACTTGTCTCCACTGGCAGTACAATAATAGACTGGGAAGCCTAAGCTAGGCTGCCCACACTGCTCTTGAACAGAAACATCATGACCTTTGCATGTCTTAGCAAAGCACCTTTCTTTGCCTGCCTGATATAGCCCCAGGACTCTCAAGCTATAACCTAACACTAGCCAAGGTCTGTTGTTTGCCACTGAGATTAAGCAGATGGCACAACCCATGCCCAGAGCTGTGTGCCTGCCTTCAAAAAGACATCTGGACATGATCCTGGATGTGATGGGCATGATCCTGGCTGTGGTGGTGTCTGCATCCTTCCTGGGCATCATCTGGGAGACTTAAAGTAGTCATGGGCTGCGAACCCACTGGGATCATGGTAAAAGTTGAACTGCCTGGGATGATTAGTGCAGTGAAGCACTCTGTAATGTGTGAAGTCATTGAGCTGTCAGACCAAGAAATGGCAGCTTAGATACAGATCTCGAGGCCAAATATGGTTGACACAAATAACTCGTGCCCCTCGTAAAGTGACATTTTCCTTCATTAAACATAGATGCATGCAGTGCAGTGTTCAGCAGTTTGCTCTTTTATATCCAGGCTCTGATTGTTTTATTTTTATCCTTTAAGAGAAATCAGATGTTAGAGAGGAAGCTATTCTTAGACTGACTGTACAAGTGATCAAGCCAAGCTTATCCATATAAGACAGCTGCTGGCAAATGATAATCCAGGGTTGTGCTTTCATTGCAGAAACAGCAGTGTGAGAGCTGAGCATGCAGACATGGCACCCTTGGGGTACAAGAGAGGAGCTGTCACTGTGCTTGTGGTTCTCATCTCCTCCTCGTCAGTGATTCTCTTCATACCATTAATTCACATAGGAAAACTAATTCCTTGGTGGTACTACCTCATTTACACAGCCGCTGGTCCTACTGCAGAGGTTGGCTGCAGCAGTGCTAACCGCAAGGTGGTAAATTGTGCTGGATGATGCTTCCTGAAGTCAGTCAGAATTCTCTGCTCCACACTGCCAGGTTAGTGAGTATATAACCAACAACCAAAGTGGAGTCAGCAGTGGTGTTCAGGATCTGTGCTTGCTTATGATAGTCTGAGTCTCATCCAAGTTCGTGACATGGTGGAGAACCACCACTCTTCCTCTTTCTAGGAGCAACTCTCTTACAAGGTGGTGTGAGCTGCATCCAGAGGGCAAACATACAGAGTTACAGTAGATCAGAGAGGGAAGCGAACACACTTGAAAGGGCAGGTTTATGGTTGCAATAGTTCCAGCGTCCCTCTGAAGCAGCTCTGGGCTATACGTCTGTTCCCTATAACAAAACAGACATTAATTTTTCCTTTTGCCAATTTGGGGTAGACTCAGTCTTTTCCCAGGTGCCCATACAGTATCCAGCCCAACAGACTTATATTCTCCTTCAACATCTTTAGGTATCACTGCACCAAGAAGAAGTCCTATAATGTGGATGAGTGCATGTACCCAATCCAATAGCACTGGAAAAGGGCTTTGTCCAACAGTTCAGGCGACCCACTTGACCCACCACATCCCATGTCATGGCTCTGAGAGCAGGCACCTTCTGGCACACCAGAGCAGAACAGGGCTGTTAGTGTATACATGGTGCAGCACAAGGGAGGTTGTGATTGGCCTAGAAGTGTCAACAGTGAAACAGACTATTGGTACTGAGACCTCAGATTCTATAAAAATGACATGTGTTAGTAAAGGTTGTTTATTTCCTTGCTCCTGAAGAGTTGCTGAGATAATGATAATGATTGAGTTCAGCTTGGAAAAAGGTAATTAAATCAGTACTTCAGTAGGCCATACAGGGCAATATAAAGGATCTGATATATTTTCTTACTAGAATAATTTTCACTCTACCTTGGGTGGTTTTTAATTCACCTGATTTTAGCTGCGAATCAGGCAGTTGTAAATTTGCTTACAGAGACATGGTTAGCTTGTAAAATACAGATTGCTAGCTCTGAAGCTTTGCAGTATTTCAAAACAATGTTACCTTTTCATATATTCAAAGGATTCTGGTTTCTATCTAAATCTTTTTTGTAGTTGAAGATTTTCAGGGTTTCACCTCCACAGATTAAAATCTTTTGGTAAAAAAATGTGAAAAAGAAGAGAAAAAAGAATAGAAAACAGGTCAAATAAAACAGAATAAAAGAAAACTAGAAAAATAAAAGTTTATAGCACAATGAGCATTCAACAATGCGTGAGATACGCAATTAGCGATGAGCAGAATCTCACTGTGTGAACAGATTGTTTTTGTTAGCAATTCATAGTGAACGGTTAAACGAGGTTTGATTGTGCACCAGTAATACCAGTTTGCTTTGTGTTGCTGAGTGACCAAATACTGGGTATCAGATAATGCCCATATCCAAGTGCAGAGCCAAGCTCAAATCTGCCCAACCTTATTGCTGAAATTTGCTAAGGTTGAGCTAGGGCAGATGCAATAGCAGTGAACTTGGGGAGCAACAGCTCTGCAGTGCAGGAAGATCCCCAGATGTGAATCAACAGTGGACAGGCATGGTTGCACTGGTGTATGAGGACAGCAGGACAGCAAATAAGTGAGGAGCCACAGGGCAATACACTGTGGAGGCCAATGGTGTCATCTGTGAGCATAGACCATAATCAAGTCATGAAGATGTAGATCGACCTATTTTTAAAACTTGGAGGAAAGGAGTCTGAAAATAGGAATGATTCTTCCTGCAGAGGGTAGTGGAATATGCTGCTTGCCACACCCAGACTGTATAGAGCAAGAAATAGAGGGCTTAAATCATAGCAAAGATCAGGAACAGTGAGGATAATAAAGAACTTGGGAAGATGAAGGTGTTCAGTCACCAAATTTTTAGGAGTGTGATAGACTAATACTGGGTGGGAATGGCTTAAATGTACCTAATCCTGCCTTAAGGAGGAGGGATGGATTATATGTGAGTTTAAGTTCAATTTCTATAAGCTGAATCCTCCTAATTTGCAAATTAATTTGGTGCGTGGCTCCAATGATTCCTTTTAAATGTGCCGGATTAAGAGATTCTGAGCATTTTTGCTAATAGCTTCACTACTAACCACATTAGTACGGGTTAATCATTAATGTGCCTACTCAGCTGACAATTTACTTATTGGCTTTTGCCTTTGGAGGGTGTGATCCTATCACACACCAAGGTCTCTGGGCTGAGTATTAGCAACTCACTGAAGTCGACAAGAGTCAGAAGTCTTCATTTGCGTACCTTAATTTCCATTAAAATCCTTAAGCATTTTATTTATGTCCTAAGACACTATTGTATGATTCTCTTAAGCTACTACCCTGCTGATGATGCTTTTGGGAAACTGCCAGAAGAGATGCATTCTTGTCCTTTAAATGGATATTAAATTAATTTAGATTAAACTAACCCCAGCTTCTTCTCCCTAATAAATGCTATATTTAACTTGCTTTTTTATCCAGCCAGGGCCGTACACTCATGCATGTGAGTACTGGTTTCTCATGTGACTGAAGTCACTGAGTAACTTGTAGAAGCCTTGGTCCTAGGAGTAAACTTTCAATTGTTTTTCCTTCATAGCCTGGTTACTAAAAGTAATCCCGTGCCTGGGTTCTCAGTCTACAGCTATAGTAGGACCTGCTGTTGGACTTCAAAGGAAGGATTTGTCATCTTGACAGCATTCTTCCCCTGGGGGGACTTCTTTGTGTTGCACAAACAGCCAGAGAGTGTGAGTCTTTTCAGTTCCCCGGCATTCCCACATGGACAAATTGCACCTTATCTTTCAGAAAGCGTGGGTCATGCCTGTCATCTGTTGATGCAGTGAATTTGCACAGAAATCTATTTCTATATGGATTCTCTGCTTCTGAGTCTGACTGGTTTGGTTTTCCCTTTTCTTTTGCTATGAGCCTCACTACCTAACTTCAATAGAAACTTTTAATCACAATCAAAGGGCCTCCAAGGGTTAAACTGTGTCTCACCATTTCCCATTGCTTTTTATTTAAAGACTTTTTTTCCTGATGATACTTCTACTCATTAAAAATGTTTCTATAATTACACTTCCCTGGGGTCTTTTGCTGTCAGTCCGGAAAACCATATTCACAGGTGGAAATGGTCCTCCCCTTTCCTCATCATATCTACAAGGGAAAGTGCCAACATTTGATTTACTTCCCAAACTGGCTATTCTGTCTTGCTGAATGAAGCCTTTCTCCCTCACCTCATAACCCACACTCTGCATTTGCATAGTTTCAAGTAGATAATAAAAGCACTCATCTCCATTTATCTGAGCCCTGCTATAAATCTCCACGTAGCAGAGAGTGCAGCCTTTTGGCAGGAGCAAAGGCATGGCTTGATTGCTCACTGAAGAAAAGCATAATGGCTGCAGACATGCTTTTCAGCAGGTGCTGTTGGGAATTAGTTCATCTTCCAGGGCTATCTCTGCCATGAAGTGAAGGCCTTTGAGTCTGAAAACCATGGAGATTCCTGTTAAAGAGTCAGGCAGAAGCCAGGAATTCACTGAATAGCTTGAAAAAGAAGCTGAATAATGTCAGGTGATGTCTTTGAGGAGGGAACTATTGATTGGCTGCAGCAGGGGAAGGTTATTAATTCAGATATTTACCTTTCAGTAAGATGAGTTTTCATCTGGTTCCTCTCTTTCCCTCCCCATGTCACCATGCCCCTGGGCTGCTGATTGAGCCACTTCCACACTGCAGAGGCTGCTCCACTCCATCTGATTTGTGCATTTAATAGGTAGCAAAGGTGCCTAGAGCTGTCCTTAATGCCTTATAAATCTAAGTAAATGCAGCTTCTGTGCTCTGCTAGAAAGCACTAGGGCAGCCCAAAAGGCTGGGTGCTGGCCAGAGATTTCTCCCAATGATAGTGCCCTGGTCTGGTTGTTGGGCACAGATGGAAGGAGAATGGGGAGGAACACTCAAGAAGCTGTATGATTTCCCCAGTCAGAAATACTGGGCTCAGAAAACACTAGAAGTGAAATACTCAACCCCAGGAGGGGAGACATTGGACCCTCATATACAGAAGTTAGTGGAAGTTTGCAGTCCATTTAGAAGCATGAGCAAGGACACTTCAGTGATATCTTGCAAATCTTTGACCAAGTACAGACTCCAGGACCCATTTTACTGCTACTTATCAGCTGCTCTTGCTATCTGGAAGGCTGCAAGACAGCAAGATAGCTATACTTTGCCTAAATTGTAGGAAAACCTCTCATGTAGGTTTTCAAATGGTTTTTGTGCTGATTAAACATCCTATCAAAGGTGAACTGTATTGGTTAGTCGTGAGTGACTCTGGGAAAAAAAGTAATTCTAGCTCCAGTGCAACCTCAGTTATTTCTTCTTAGCCAACCCGTAGATGTACTTACAGAACTATAGATTGCAGCTCAAGATTTTTTCAACCTCTTTTTAAGCTAATTGGCACATGCTCTGCTCTGGCCTCCACCCTAATCCCTCCACTTATCATGTACTAATCACTGCCTGGCTGTTACTGCCTCATCTTCATTAGAATGACACTTCAATATTCATGTAGATGCTCTCAGCCACCTTTTGCTGCCTTCAGTTCCCAGGCAGTGATATTTAAGCCTTAGTGCCAGAGTTATTGGTCATTACTTTAGTCTTTAATCATCATGAGAGACCAATGAGGGAGCTAACCTTTATATAAATCACCCTGTAACAAGAGAAGCAGTTAATGTTTTAGGAGATTTAGAACCCAGAAGCTATCTCTGCTAAAAGCCAGAGGGCTGTTTACAACATTTAGGCAGGGAGGAACTCAATTTGGTGTCCTCAATCCCCATGCCGAAACAATTATACCTTTTCGATAATACTTTCCATTGCTATAACAGCACCTTTTATCTGAACATTTAGCTTTACACAAGCTATTCTTCTCTGGAGTAATTTACAGAAATGGGTTTTATATTTCCTCATTCCTGACTTGACTGATGCTTGCCTCCTGTTTAAGGGTATGGAAAAGCAGATGTTCTTCAGCAGGAGCACTTGGTGACACCAGCAACCTGAGCTCAGAGCCTCATGCTATGAGGTTATTTATCATATTGGTATATGTTAGCACTGAAGCACATACCAACATGATAAATTAAAATGGTATATGCTTCCTCTTTCTGCCAGTGCAGCATCCGGGACCTGAAAGGTATTGGAGTGAATATCTGCTTGGCTGTTGTTGGGAAGGTCTCTCTGTGCCCACACATCCTCCTGTGGCATCTGGGAGAACCCAAGGTTGTTCTTGACATTTCTGGACACAGAGGAGTGTGAAGAGCAGTTCATGTCAGGAATACACTAGACTCAATGTGATTGACAAGGGGAGTGCTGTATGAAATGATTTTAGAGGGTCCCAATGAACAGTTGCTTTTGATAAACTGAGGCACAAGAGAGCATGGTTTCTTATAAGAAACCTGTGCTCAGTAGGGCTCTAATAATCTGCTCTGTGTTGGGCAAGGAATGGGGTTTAAAGTCTTGGGCACCCAAGTGCGGAAACATGTTCCTACATTACTTGTGCCTGGAGAGGGGAACTGCAAATAACAAGGGTCATTTCTTGGGTCTGTTAGTCATAGCTTCAACCAACAAAATGTTAGTCATTGCTTCAACCAATGCTATAGCCAAGACTTTGTCTACTGCTCTCAACTCTGGGCAATCCCCTTCTCTTTTCATGCAGTAGCCAAGCAGAAATCTTGAAGACAGTTACCCCCTGTTTGAGATATGAGCCTTTCCTCTGTGGGTGTTTCTTTGGGCAGCACTGAATCCTCCTTGGCATGTCTCAGACCTCACCACTGTCAGCATCGCATGATCTTTATGGGAAAAAGACACTCCACACTCTCAAGGTTGAGAATCTAATTACTTTAAAAGTGTCTTTATGTCATTATATTTGCATTAAAAGTATAATTTATCTCTTTTCATTGTACTCTTAATGATGCTTGAAAATAATGGGCTTGAATCAGTACTGTGCCCTGTATAAATGCAGTGTAAGAACAGTGAGGACCTCAGCAAAGCTCATTGCTTTTCCCTGATTTTTGGCTGATTTGATGTTTTGACAAAGTATCTGTTCTAAGGACAAGCTCCTGCCATGCAGATTGATCTTGCTGAGGGGCTCAGTGAGACCCAGAAGTTGAATGTCCAGTGTTACATTTTGATGCATCTATGGCAGTTGTGCTAATGGCACACGAAGAGAAGAGTTCCTCTGTGCATATATATATGGGTGTATGTATATATATATCTTTATCTACATAAAAATCTTCCTTTTTTAATAAAATCCCTTGCATAGATTGGTTATTGAACAGATTAAAAGGCAGCAGCTGACCCTTGGAGCAGCTATAAGGTCTGGAGTGTGGGGTCTCCAGAGTTTAACAAGGTTCATCTCCTGTTTCCCTCTACTTCTCTGTGCACAGTGGAAGTGGCTATAGAAGATGGTGGAGATTCAGCTTGCAGGAAATTCCATGGAAAACCAGGAGTATTTCTGCACTCATGGAAGTTTTTGAAGCTTTGATTACTTTGACTTCATTGTAGTTCTTGCAATGGTAGCTACAGTATCTGGACTCAGGATGCCTCCAGGACTGCAAGAATATCCTCTGAGAGAGGCTGGGATAAATACAGGCCAGAGCAACTTAAACCCCATGGTAGGTTTTTCTGTCTGCGTGGCACCAGAGTGGCTCAAGTCAGGGTTCATGCAAGTCCCTGAGCACTTCTGGAGAGCTTTTTGTAAAGGCATGAGGAATTACAGAGCTTGACATTACTGTGGCACTAGGCCTACCTCCACCTGCAACTACACCATTCAGAGGATTGGTTAGATTTAACTCCTTACCAGAATTTCCTGTTCAGTCTGATCACATCAGAATTTCCTCCCTCCTGAGCCCTCATTTTTGATACCGAGTGTGGTACTGCAAAGCTAGCATATACCCTGATAAGAAGGGTTAGAAATAGAGATGCAGTAGAGGATGACAGGAGGAAATCTCCTGGCTGAGGCATCAACTAGCTTGGATTAAAGAAAGCCCAAAGCCTCCTGACGTGATATGGAAGGTGAGATATGGTTTTAGTTTTCTGTTCACCAGACTGAGAAATAAAAAGAATACTGTCCTAATTATCTGGGCTGAATTGTCATCCTCCTCAGCTCCATCTCCATCAGCAAATAAAGTGAGATAAGGGCTATTTTCTAGTCTCCTGGTGAGTGGTTGAGCATTGCTTATGTTGCTGAGTAGGGGGCCATGTGTAAACTCCTTGTTGGGAAGAACCCCTTGCTCATGCTGCCTCCAAAGTCATCACAGGCTTCGGCTGTGAAAGTGCTGCCAAAATTGTGATGAACATCACAGTAACAGATAAGCAGCAACGGGTAGTGTTCTAATCTGTGTCAAAGCCGTGTTCAGTTTAGAACTGCAAATGTTAGATGGTCGGTTTCTCTTTAGCGTCCCGTATAGGAGAATAAAAGTGCGCTTGTGTTGCAAAAGAGATTGTTGATGACCTTTAACCTGAAAAGTCTAACAGATACAGACCTCCACACAACACAGCCTGGAGAAGGAGACTTTGCATTAGCCTCTGGTAGTCTTTGGGGGGAAAATATGTCCAGATGGAAGACCCCAATCACCTTCAGATTCAGTTGTGTGTCAATGGGTAGCCTCCAAGCCTGGGAAACTCTTTGGGCAACCACCCTGAAGCCAGACATGGAAAATCTGAGTGTACAGGCAGGTAATTTCAGCTCTATACTCCTAATTTTATAGATATATTCTATGATTCTAGAGGTCACATATTCCTGGTTTGGCTGAACTGGTTTTGTTTATGGGAAAGTTAAATCTGGGATAAATTAAAAAAGTTAAACACTTGAGCTTAAGCCTGCTCAACCCAAGTTCTGTCCATTACATGACCTGATGTACTCCAGAAATCTTTCAGCTAAAAACCAGCTTTATCAAAAGTCTTTCTGCAACACTAAATCAGGTAAATGACACATAGGATGCTGCTGGGGCTTTGACTCAGCCAAATGGGACTAAATGAGTTGCTGTGCCATTTATGTCTGTCTCTTCCCCCATGTCCCCTAGCCTGGGCTTAAACCACGACACCCCAATTTCAGTTAATTAAATGTAGTGAAATATTTATTTTGTTCTTTAACACAGGGTTTGTTGAATATTTTTTAAATCATCTGTCTTCTATTTCACAGGTAGCTGCAAAGGAGTACTCTATAAGCAGACTTGTTCCCACATCCACAGTTAAAAAACAAATGCAGATATACATCCACATCTCCAAATAGACATCACAGGTCTTAAAGCACAGCTTCACTGAAGCTAAGGGAGGAGCTTTAGGAGAATGGTTAAATACTTATCCCAGGTTGAGACTTTAAAGTAAGAGTTATGGTTTCTGGAGTGTCCAGGGATACTTTGTGAGTATTCAGGGTAAATGGGGTAAGGTTATCTGCTTCATGCCTTCATATCTCATAGTCTGATTCCTGCCTTCTTATGGGACATATCCTTGAGTGTCATGGGAAAATGCGTATTGATGAACTTCCCAATATATAGCCAAGCTTGGCTGCATACTTTATTTTTTCTTTAGTCACTAACCATTTCAATTAGACAGAACATTAGCTCACACATCATAAATTCAGGAGAGGAGGAGGTATCCCTCGCTGCTCTGCAGTGGGATCTAATGACTTCTTTGATGCAACAATAGAGAAAGCATTTAAAGTAATGTCCCTTATGGATAGTCTCCAGTACATGTGATGACATTTTTATAGTACTCAGTACACGTAGCAATGAAGAAGAGCAAAATTTTGAGCAATTCTGTTAGAAAGAGAGAGGTTTAAAAAAGAAAACAAAACCAAACCACACCAGAGCAGGAAAACCCCAAGCATTCATATTGTATAGGAGCTCGACCTTTGGTGTTATCTACCTGCAGCTTTCCTGCCTGTAGGCATTGCTGGTGTGTGCAGGAGGAGCAGTGGCATCCAGTCTATGACTATGGAATGCAGAAATGAACACGTGCAGCTGATGAGTCCTCTCTGTCCTATGCACAGCTTAATCTCACCTTAAAATACACCTCTGCCTTCAGCAGACCCCTGCTCCTGTGACTGCTGAACTGTGCTGACTGCTGCCCTGCTCCACGATGTCTGATTGAGTTACACTTCTGGTGCCACTGCGAATAACACAGCAAATACACATGGGAACAGCAATGTGTAGAGTCCCTTCCTTTCCATCTTAAAGCAGTGGGAGCAGAGAATATAAAATATTTAGACTCCAGATGTCTTTATTTGCCAAAATAAAAATTCTTGCTGCAAAATATCTACAAAATGTAATTAAAATTGCCATTTATTTTGCTCAGTGTTGCTAACATCGCTGGCAAAACTGAGTCACTTGGTGCTGCCAAATATAGAATTCCAGGTGTAAAACACTCTCAGATGTTCATGACATTTTGCACGTAAATAATGAGTCATTGAGAATGATCTCGTACTATCCATATGCCTGCTACAGAAATACTGCGGAGAGTGGGAGATCAGTATACACACACCACGGGATAATGTTTGAGAGTGAAAAAACTGTGTTTGTGCATCATTCCTAATAAAGGTACTGAATTTTGCATGTACTGATTCTGCTTTCAAGACCATTTTAAATAGAGGGTGACCATGTCCCTCCATCCCCCTACTTGCTGTTTCATCTCTGAATGTCAAGTTGGAGGGGTTTGTGTCATAGGATGTGTCCCTTTTCCAATTCCTTTTTTTTCCTTTTTGGTAACTTAGCTGTGCAAGGGACATGCTGTGCTGTAGATGGCATCTGAATGTACTGAAGGTGACAGAATGATGTCTACCGGGCTGCTCTCTGTCCGAGAATGTTCTCTGCCAGTCACCTTTTCAATCCTTCTTTTGGCTGTTGCTGCTGCTCTGCACTAGGCAGCAATATAGGATGTGCTTTCAGGCATCATGTTTTCCTAGGAAAATGGATGTGCTTGTGGAAAGCATGTGGGAATAGTACGCCCCGCAGTCATGCTGGCCCTGGAGAAAGGCAGCGCGCGCAGAAGTACAAGCCACTATGTTGAGATGAATCATTTCAACTTGACAGACGTCTCCGTTCTCATCATGTACATGAGGGAAAAATGTCCTCTGCTGCTACAAGCGTGTGAGCTCAGAGTCAGACCTGTCCTGAACCATATGTCATGGGCAGTCAGGCTGGTCCAATGGAACCCACATTGATCTTGGAGTGACCTTAGGCACTTCTCATATTGGGCACACAGAGAGGCTCTACTCCTTGACCTTGAAGAAAGACTTCCTTTCTTCACCTGATAGTTAATCCTGCCATACTCTATCTCACTTTTCTATTATTTTAACAGCAATAACATTTTATCTTCAGACTTTGTCGTGCTCAAAAAAGCATGGTTTATTTTTAGCAAAAAAGAATGGTTTGGTACTTGTGCCTATTTTCCATCAGTCTTTCTAAAGGAAAAAGAGTGCTTCACTTCTTGTTTCCTTCTCTGTCAAGGGAAATACACTGAACTGTGCTAATGTAACATCACTGACTTGCTTGTTATACAACTTTCTGTGCTTTCTCCCTGCTATCTCTCACCACAGGGTATTTCTTGTTATCACCTTTTGCATTGCATTGTTTACTCCGCATCTCCACATTGCTTCTCCTTCCACCAATTCCCCTTCTTTTTTTCACCCAGTTCCACTTTCTGCTATTTCCTCTTATTTCTTCTCCTGCCCAATGTATTTCCCTGATGTCTTACTATGTTGATCCTCCTGTCTGTGCTATAGAAAAGCCAGGTCAGAAGGGAACATAGAATCATAGAATAGTTAGGGTTGGAAAGGACCTTAAGATCATCCAGTTCCAACCCCCCTGCCATGGGTAGGGACACCCCACACTAAACCATGGCACCCAAGGCTCTGTCCAACCTGGCCTTGAACACCGCCAAGGATGGAGCATTCACAATCTCCCTGGGCAACCCATTCCAGTGCCTCACCACCCTCTCAGTAAAGAATTTCTTCCTTAGATCCAATCTAAACTTCCCCTGTTTCAGTTTGAACCCATTACCCCTTGTCCTGTCACTACAGTCCCTGATGAAGAGTCCATCCCCAGCATCCTTGTAGCCCCCTTCAGACAATGGAAGGCTGCTCTGAGATCTCCACGCAGCCTTCTCTTCTCCAGGCTGAACAGCCCCAACTTTCTCAGCCTGTCTTCATACGGGAGGTGCTCCAGTCCCTGATCATCCTCGTGGCCTCCTCTGGACTTGTTCCAACAGTTCCATGTCCTTTTGATGTTGAGGACACCAGAACTGCACACAATGCTCCAAGTGAGGTCTCATGAGAGCAGAGGAGAGGGGCAGGATCACCTCCTTTGACCTGCTGGTCATGCTCCTTTTGATGCAGCCCAGGATACGGTTGCTTTCTGGGCTGCGAGCGCACACTGCAGCCGGCTCATGTTCATTTTCTCATCGACCAACACCCCCAAGTCCTTCTCTGCAGGGCTGCTCTGAATCTCTTCTCTGCCCAACCTGTAGCTGTGCCTGGGATTGCTCTGACCCAGGTGTAGGACCTTGCACTTGGCATGGTTAAACTTCATCAGGTTGGCATCAGCCCACCTCACAAGCGTGTCGAGGTCCCTCTGGATGGCATCCCTTCCCTCCGGCGTATCAACCGAACCACACAGCTTGGTGTCATGGGCAAACTTGCTGTTTCTGTATGTAATATTCTGGCTTCTCCACACTAATTCCCTGTGTGGATGCTCCAGGCTTGCGTTAAGGGCAAGGGCTTTATTTCACTTCAAGAGTGAAAATGTGAACAAAGATAGAGCTCAGCTCACGTGAACCTTTTTTGTGCCCACAAAGAGGTGTCTGCCTGGCAGCAGGGTGTCTTAATTTACCAGTCCAGATGTAGGGCCAGGTTCAATCTCCTAAGGAAACCGATTTGGTACTGTTGGAGCTGCCCATGGAACCCACCTCACATCTGGAAAGCAGTCCCAGAAGACATGGGGTTTCATTAGATGCTGTATCCCGTTTCCCAGCACAATCTGGAAGCCTGCTAAGAAATCTCCACCATATTAACCACATAACTGAGCTGAACCCTGGTGTCTGCTATAGGGTGAACTGAATCACTTGGTAGAAGTCATTGACTGTGTTGACTAAGGAGCCATACAAGCCTGTGGAGGTCCTTCTGGCAGTCTGTAAGTTGGGTCTCTAAGGTTGCATTTAACTGATGGAGACACAGTACCTGCCCCTCCCTTGAAGGCTGCCTCCATTTGAGATGTTTTGACTACCCTGCTTGGCAATTGCAATCTATAGTTTGCAGATTACAGGGGCACTGGCACAAATGTATGCAGCTCCATGGGCAATGAGCAATTACCTGCTCTCTCTCTGCTGGGTGAACTGTATTGATTAGTTCTCCACAGACTACCTAGGGCTCAGATCCTTGATCCATATGTGGGTGCTACGCATGGCTTGAGTTGTCTCTGGATCTTCTGTCAAGGAATATATACATGCTTTCTGCTTGTGCACAAGGAAATATCCTGCTTCCAAGAAATGCATCTGTTTCAGAGGGTTGTTTATGGTGCTTCATTCCCTTGGCACCACTGACTGGGTAAACAGGTAGATCTTAAGCAAGCAGCGTTTGTGCTTTAATCACCATTACATTAACTCAGAACTACAATAAACTGACAAATTAGGCCACACATTTTTAAAGAAAAAAAAAAAAGATCACTAAAAATTAAAATAATTAAAAATTCACATTCTACCCAGAAAAGGCTGCTGAAAGTCATGGAACCACATTACTACAATGTGAGAAGTTACAATGTCAAAGATTTGTACTTCTCCTTACTAACTAGGTAAGTGTTCCTGTCTTCGCCTGGATGGAAGCAAGCAGTGTTGGATGTTTCTTATCACTTTCCTTTAGATGCTTATGTATCAATTGTTTTACTATTCAATCTATTTTCTTTCCAAGCACCGAAGTTTGACTAATCTGGAATTCACTTTTCTTTTTACAATAGTACTGTTTGTTCTTTTTTTCTCTTTTGGTACTTTTCCTCCATCACATCTTAAAGATACTGTCTTATCATGCAACAATTGCTTTTGATAGTTCCTGGTGTACTCTCCAGCATGTTTCATCAGTCCTCACTGGCTTGCAGGCACCTAACTTATCCAAATAGTATTTAACTTGCGCTGACCTGCTCTTCTTTCTATGAGCCATTACTTTCAATTAAATTGATAATTTGGTCATAGTCACTTTCTTTTTCCTTTTCACCAGTTAGGTTGAAGCAAAAAAGTGCTATAGCAAACAAGAAAGATAAAGCCATCACATCAAAAAAGCAGTCCAGGTACATAGTTTAGGAGTTACATAGCAACAGCCGGCCACGAATTACAAGGAGAAATTATCCACAATCTAGATGGCTCCATTCAGCTAAAAAATGGTGCTCTTCCAAAGCTAAAAATAACATAAAAATCAAAGGGGAGTTAAAATTTTAACAGTGCTTGAAGGGAAAGGAGGAGTTTGGGTAAGTGAGGCTGATGGGAGTTAGTGAAAGGCTGACAGTCTGCCTGTATCACAGAAAGGCAGGGAGACAAAGATGCGGTGACAGAGTGAAACGCTTCTAGCTCTAAAGGATGAAAGGATGCAAATTTATGAAGATGCACTTAATGGCCATGCATTTAGCTGTAGTGTGGTTGGTTGTTAGACTCTGTTCTGAAAGCTTTGTGCCTTACAGGAATAAGTTAATGTTTTGTGCTGAAGAAGGTTGCTTTTGCTGTTGCAGATGGATGCAGCTACAGGCAGCTGAAAGGCAATTTTGGAGGGTCAGGGTGCTTGATGGACCTGTACAAGCAGACAAAATGGAAACTCTCAGGCTTTAAGGAAGGTTTTGGGCTGCAGGATACCCAGAGAAACAATGCTGGGGAGAAGGGAGAGGGAAGGGGTTGAGCCCTTTGTCCACTTACCATGACATAGAAATCCAAGGTCAGCTCAACTGAGAGCTTGATAAAATGACAGATGAGTAGGGTGGGTTTGCATGTAATGGACTCTATCTATGCAAGCAAGACAGACAGAAACATGGATCTTGCATCCTTCTGTGTCTCCAATCTTTATCTTACCTTTAGTCAAGAAAAGATTATAAACTCTTCAGTGCAACAGAGATCTTTATTGCACATATATAAAAGAGCAAACATTACACTGGAGCCAAGCATTGCCACTGTTTACTTTATTAATGTAGGCAGCAACAATAATAATGAAGAATTGAGTAAGGGTTATACAATGGAAAGTAACTCAGTGTAACAGGCTGAATTTAAAACTGCAAAAAGGACTCTGGTTATCAGCACAAAGTCCTTATAAAGACATTGATCAGGATGTGGTGCGGTCTCCCAGGAAAAGCAGTAAAACAGTTACCATTTGTGTCCTTTATGATCAGATTGGGTAATATTCTGTGTAGAACAATCAATCCTGGTTTAGTCCATTGGGAATGGACAGTGATTTTCATCTGTAATTTCAATTTCAAAGATGGATAGAGCGTATTTCTTTGTACAGAAACTGCAGAAGTTTAGGAAGGGAGTTTTATACATCTCCTGAGACAGCAGAGATTTGGTTGGAATTATTAGAAGAGCAGAGGGCAGGGCAAGAGGGAAAAAATCATACAGATGCCAAGAGCTCTTACTATTCAACCACAGCTGGATTAGTTGCTGGTCTACTCAGGCCAACCTATAGAGAAACCAACTGGTAGTGGAATAAAAGCATATTGATGAAGAAGATGGATATCTGGTTGTCAGGACCACAACGCACTTTCTGTCTGCAGACCATGGAGAAGCTTGTTTGTGCCTGTTGATGAGCAGCTACTGTTTGAGATCTGAACAAAGATCACACAGACATAGATGGATTTTGTAGATGTCCCCCCAGTTAGTCCACCCCTTCTCATACGATTAAGGGAATGGCTCCAGGAGATAACTACAATTACAGAAGATATGCTTAAGATAGTAGTGAGAAAGAGAAAAGTGTATAGAAGTCAGAACATGGGGCATGTTGTAAATCTTCAAGCACCCTCACAGCTAAAGCCTCTATGTGATTTAACTCTTTGCAAACTTAGTAATTATAATACTCATATGTGGTGAATGAGGGTCCAGTCTGCCGTGGCTGGCCCCTAAACAGCATCGTGGGCAGCCTTAACTGGAAAATTGCAGCAAACTGGACAAAGTTGGAACAAGTGAACATATGCTTATTAACAGTGTTAGTTAATAAAAACATAGATGCTTTCCTTCTTCTAATTACTTAGCTTGAGTATGATACCTTAATATTAGCATTAAGGATAATTAGCATCAGCTAACAGTTTCAGAAGACAACGCAGTTGCATGGCAAACTGAAGAAGGGCTATTTTTTGCAGCTTTTTGCTTTATCAAAACAGGGAATGTGATGCAGTCCAGTGAGCCTGCTGAAGAAGAAACTGTCATATCTAAAATGAGACATCACTATACCAGTTATAAGTAGCAACGTAGTAGTACAACAGTCTAGGGACGTCAGCCCGTCTCCTGAGTACATCATATAAACTATACCAGACATTAGAGAGTCCCCCAGGCATGAAGTCTGAAATGACAGCATTCTTTAAGGCAAGGAGGAAGCTATGCAGAGCTATGTTACCAAACTGCAATATTAGACCAAAATAAGTCATAGAACAACAGAGGAAAACCAGAGTGATATGTCAGAAAGCTCTTGGCCTTGCAAAGTCTCACCCAATCCTTATGCAAAAGGAAACAGGACAATCATTCCCCATACCAAAAGGTGAGTGAAGGCATCCAGGGATTGGTAAGGCTGGTGACTCTTCTACATTATGCATGTATCCATGGAGGAATATATTACAACTCTAAATATTATCAGTGCCATCTCTGGGAAGCATGCAAAGAAATTTTGTATGAAAGGACATCTTCTAGGGTGAGGCATCCCTGCTCATGGCATGGGGTTGGAACTGGGTCATCTTAAGGTCCTTTCTAACTCAAACCATTCTATGATATCTATGGTCAAATTGCTCATCAGCCTGAGCAGTGATCCAGAGTTTTGAGCTGTGCTGTGAGTCAGTGCAGGGGTGTGGAGACAGCCCTGAACAGCCTGCTGGGAGCAGGGAGGTGGGATGAAATGACCTTTAAAGGTCCTGTCCAACAACTGCAATGCCGTGATGCAGGGTATTTTCATCTCTAAATTCCAGGGAAGCTTCCAAATCACCATCTTGGTTTGATTTATTTATGTGTTTGAGTGGTTTTAGCTGTGGTATGGGGAGCCTCTCTTAGGAATATTTTTCTTTTACATCTTGACTTTGCTTTCATATATATGAACTGAAGACAAATATGACGAACAAAGACAAATAGACAGGTTGGTTGGGGCTTTGAGCAATTTGGTCTAGGGGAAGGTGTCCTTGCCTACGGCAGGGGGGTTGGAACTGGACGATCTTTAAGGTCCTTTCCAACCCAAACCATTCTGTAATTCCATGACTATATGATTCTATGAACTTAATAGGCTCAGGAAAACAAAGCTAATATTTTTGATTGATAGTTTCAATTCATATGCACTTAGTGAACCAAAATACAGATATTTAGTTAGCATTTCAGCTCAGTGAGAGGTTTCTTGGTCAAGGAAATTTGTGAATAGAATTGAAAGTAACTGCTGACAAATCAGTGTCTGCTTCATGGCAGTTTAAGTTTGAACTCATTGCCCCTTATCCTATAACTACAGTCCCTGATAAAGAGGAGTGTAAGTCCTGATGTACATATAACATGGAGGCTTTGCAGCACAGTAGCTACAATTTCTGCTATTACAAGTTAAAGGCTAGAGGCTTTGCACTGACCTGAAGTCAAAGCTTAGTCAGTCCAGGCTGATGACCCTTGGCTTGCCTAGATTTTAACTTTTATACCAACAGGAACAGAAAAACTGGATAATGAGCATAATCAGAAGGAAGAATGTGTTAGGAAAATGTATTAAAACAACCCCCAGCAGACCCAAAACTGAGGAAGAGCAGAACATTGGCATCAACATCCGATGCCTCCCGGAAGAGGAGATGAAGAAAACCCCACCAGAAAAATCGTATTGCTTGTACAGAAATCCCAGACATATGACAACATATCATAACCTCCCAGTCTTCCTGAGTAAGGCTGAAATGCTCAGCCATAGGAGCCAGGCAGGCAATGGTAGAAAGAGGGCAGTACTGAAAAAGGGTGGAGATAAAAAAGCTGGTGTTTTTTTTCTTTTTGCCCCTTCTTTTTTTCGGAATAAGAATTTTAACAGCATTACTGAGTCTTCTCTGCATTCATTTGGACTACGCATTTATAATTTTATGACTGGAATAACCACTTGGACTATTAGATTATGAAAATTCTAACTAGATTAACAACAGCTTCATATCGCTTGGTATCTATGCGAGGTATGCTCCATTGCTGCCCGCAGCAAGATTTTGAGTGTGACAACTTAGAAGCCCATCATAAATCTGTAAGAAGCACCAATTAGCAGTCTGGTTCCTGCTTTTCCAATTCACTGGCCTTCTTACATGAGACTCGGGAGCAAAGTCTGGAGGGAGACTGTATGGGAGGTTAAATCTGATCTGTCTCTTCTGGGGAATAAGGATATATTACATTCAGTCTTAGCCAGCAAACACTTGTGGAGACATACCGTTATAAGCTTTCTTGTCTAGCTTATTATCTGCCATAAAAGTGTGAACACTGGCAAAGGAGGATGCGTTTGGCTCCCCTTTTCTTCAGATTTACTTTCAAGCTTCCCAGCTTCTGTCTGCAGCAACATTTAGATACGAGCAAAAATTAAAAAGAGGAACAGAATTAGCCCCCATTCTTTGTGCAAACAGTTAGTGAAGACAAACCCTACAGAAACAACTGTCCTGGACTTCAAAGGAATTGTATGTACCATAACTGTTAACAAAACTGTTGTATATAGGTACAAGAGGTGATGTAGCTTTCTTTTCTACAGACAATTAATCTGCAATTTAGCATGTTGCATGCAATAGATGTAGCTGAAATTATTTCTCATTTTCATGAGAATAGAGGACTCTGATGGGATTTGCCACTGATGTCTACAGTGGTACAAATGGAAGGCAGAAAACAGAATGGGTCTGCTCTCTTGAGCCTCTGCTTGCATCAGGGATGTTGTTCGAAGGCAGGGAGATCTGAAGGTTCCTCTGAAAATTATGCATGATTTTCTTTACTTGATGAAAGCAGCCTATAAGCTGATTACCCTCTTCTCTGTTGTATTTCAGCCTTCAATGTAATTTGCCATTTGCTATTCCTTTATGCCTCACATGAACTTTAGAACAAGATTTTGTATTCCTTTTCTTTTGAAAAACTTAAATCCTCTTTTTTCTTTTTAACTTCTCTTGTAAAGCCCTTTGTTTTCCCCCTAAATAATCTGTGCAGAGCCAACCCACTTGTGCCTCAGGCTTTTCTGAATGTTTTGTTTTCAAAGGCTGCTGAAAAAGCAAGACAGAGCATTGGCACGAGAGCCTTAAACGTGGCTGGACTACTGCTCTCCATGTGTGTGCATACAAGAGACTGTGTATTTATCATACAAGGGGAAGTAGTTTACTGTTGATGCTTTTGAAACAGCTCAGAGGAGTCAGGTAGAGCTTTCAGGAACCCTGTGCAATGTCTCGGACATGTTGGCTGCTGTCTTCATGATACTATGCAGATAGTTTTAAATGGGGTTTTAAAAGGGTTCCCAAAATGCCTTGGTGATGCTTGGGCATATATCAGTAATTTTTGTTAGCTCTTCATCAGGGACTGTAGTGACGGGACAACGGGCAATGGCTTTGAACTTAAGCAGGGGAAGTTCAGGTTAGATATAAAGAAGAAGTTCTTTACTATGAGGCACTGGAATAGGCTGCCCAGAAAAGTGAATGCTCCATCCCTGGCAGTGTTCAAGGCCAGGTTGGACAGAGCCTTGGGTGACATGGTTTAGTGTGAGGTGTCCCTACCCATGGCAGGGGGTTGGAACTGAATCATCTTAAGGTCCTTTACAACACATGTTCTATCATTCTATGACTCTCAATCCAGGAGGATTTAGATGGATTTTAGACATTAATCCATAATGCTCACTTACTTAGCCCCATGAGGTGCTGTCATTAGAAAGAACAATTGATTAAAATAAATACATATTTCCATCTTCTTTTTTGTTATTGAAAACTCCCACCACCACCAATTCCCGACCAAACTACAAGCTCATATCTCTTGTCTGTTCACTTTTGTGAGATTCTGGAATTCAGACAAATGAGAGCAAAACACATCAGGGATAAAAAAGGACAATTTTAAATGAAAAAATAAATCAAGAGCCCATTTTCACAAGGGCTGAAGGACTTATCCCATGGATTGTGTTATCTGTGGAAAGGATCCTGGTGCAGTAGATGAGGAGTCTTGAAGCAGAGAGTTAACTCTCAGTCAAATGCCATAGTGTTGAGCTTGACTCAAATCAATATGTTAAAAGCCAAACACAGGAGGGGGGGTGTTTGTTTGTTTTGTTGTTGTTGGTTTTTTTGGGGGGCAGTTGTTTGGTTGTGTTGGTTGGGTTTTTTTCTTCTGGAAAAAATCTTATTTCCTGGTTTTATTGCTTTTTTTAAGTGACACTGGGACTACTGAATCTTTTCAGCCATTGACCATCGCTGTCTGGAAGGATCTATCCTGCTTGGGGGAGTAAAACCTGCCTTATAGTGTGGGGAGCCACTCTGGTCCTTCTGGGAGGGCAAAGCCTTGAGAGCCTTCAGAAGCATGGACTCCTCATTAGAGGTAGGTTGCCCCAGTATTGTGTTTCCAAGGCTAACATGAGCCAACCAGGTGCATCAGGCTAAAGAAAACTCAGAGCAAAATACATTGGTGGCAAGAAAGAAGCAGAGCCCAAAGGGTTAGAAACACAGAGTCCATAATGATGGCAATATCAGCTGCCCAAATGGCTGCAGTTAACCTCCTGTCATGATTGGAATAGATCACTTCCCCTTTGCTGCCTGCACAGCAGTCTTTGCGTTATACTGGTTGTAAATACTTGAGGGGCTATTGTTCAATGTGTTTAAACTGTGCCTAGCATAATGGGGCCAGGAGAAGTCCTGGTTTCCATCTTGACCCCAGGAAGATCTGGGGTTACATGCACTGATGCTGCAAAAGCACATTCAAATCCTGGAACTGTTCTTGCTCTTCGTGCTAGGGTGTGTGAACTGACTGAAGTTGATCTTAGGAACTGGTACTTCCGTGAACCTTGTTAAGGTTCTACTCTGTGCAATGAATGTACATATTGTACATATTGTACCTGGTAACGTCAGAGACTTGATGTGGCTTGAAACACCTCTTTCTCCACATATCTCACTGTAGGCTACCAGCTTTCCTTGGATTTATGCACCCCTTTGCGCAATGGACTTTGGATATAACATAAATGATTGGGCTGTCAGAAACCAAACTTACACAGAAACCACATCACTGATTCTTCTGGAAATCAGACGATTTCTGCTTAGATGCTAAAACACAAACATTGGGGCATTATTTTATGAATCAACACCTTAATCACAGGACAGGTGCGATTTGAGGATTTTGGGACCACATAACCCAATGAAAAGAGAGCAAAGACAAGCTTGAAGGAGAAGCAGGGCACTGAAGAGAAGGAAAAAGTATGAAAGGATGAAAAAGGTTCATGATGGTTGAAAGATAGGTAGAGAATGGGGATTCTTAACATAAGGTAAAGTAAACGCACTTAAAGTAAGAATACTCTCTTTGAAGAAGCAAGAATCCAACACATTCACATTTGCTTTTATTTTGACGTACAGAATCTGTTCAGCCCCCATGTGCCTGTAGCAATGCTGACCCTAATCTTCTACTTCTTATCTCCCTGTAGGATTTCTAAGCCTTTCAGTTCTCCTGAGCAAGCAAGGCACCTGCACACCCCACCACAGCAGCTCGAATACTGCAGAGTAACCAGATCTCATCAGAAGAAGGAATGATAAAACAACGAGCAAAGCAAGAGCTGCCGGGCAGGCTGGTAAGTGTGGAAGTGATGGGTTTCTTATGGATTATACAGGAGTCCTGCTAAGAGAAATGACTGGAAACTTCTACCTTTGAACGTGTTACTCTGAGAAAGCTGAGAGCAGGAGCCAGTGCTGATAAGAGGGATCAATGCCGACCATGGGTGGAATGAAGTTATTAATTAATAAGACTGAACTTGGGAGCTAATTGCATAAAAAGGACATTTTCTAGTTGGGGCATTGCACAGGCACTTGATTGCCATAGCAATGCCAATGAAGAGATTAGAAACAATGAGCTGTACAGCAAAAACTGGCTGAAAATCCCTCCTCATGGAGGCGTCTATTTAAAAGAATGGCTAAACCAGAAAAATTTTCTGGAAGAGATATATTTCAGGATATTTAACAGGGGTTGTGAACAGGAACCAGTGATCTCTGGAGCATGTAAAAACTGAAGCTAATGCTGGCAAAAGATGCCAGATAAGTTTGTAATGTCAATGCTTCTACTTATTACTAGCAGGGTGACAATTTCACACAGCTGGAAAGTGAGTGTCTGGGCTCTACACATTTCTCCACCTGCAGGGACCATCTCCCATTATGCAATACTCTTGTTCAGGCTTTGGAATCTTTCTCTGAAGCACCACTTAGTGTAAGCTTTAGAGAAGAGGCCTGCAGCTGTGACTGAAAGGGAAATATTTCCCCCCCGGTTTCATTGCATTCCCAGCAATGTCTATTCTTCCTATTCAGTCCTCTGGATGGGTGCAAAACCCTCTACCAAACTCTATATGTTAAAAAAAATATATAGAAGTACAACTTTTCTGTAGTCTTCCTTACTATATTTCTTATGATTTTTCTAGAAGTAAAGCATGTTTATAGCCTTTCATGATCTATTTGTCTTCTCTGTTGAAATTCCCGCTGTCTTCTGATAGATTAGAAAACTGCTACTGCTGAAATAGAATAGCTTATCCAGTCACTTAAGTAACTCTAAAGCTAAGCTATTAATAACAACCACCATCATCTTTTCACTAGTGGTGAAAGGGTTCAGGAGAATACTAAACCTGATTTGCCTAATTTCCTTAAGGAACTCTCCAAGATCCAGGAATTGAATGAGGAAATTAATAGGAAGCAGAGGAGAATGATTTAGTTATTTCTGCAATACAGAAAGGCATCTAAAGGGAAAAGGTCCCACAAGGAGGGTATTAGACACAGTGACTTTGTAAGCTTGGGGTCCTACTGGGTAGTTTTCCAAACGAGGAAAGCGCTTCAGATGCTTGTTGGAGAAGTGGGGAAAGAGCTGGAATTTCTATTCCAGTTTCAGCAATACTAGTCATTCTGCTTTCCCAGCACATCAGCACTGCAAAACTGGCAGAACACATAAAAACCTGTGAGAGGCCTGAGGCACAATGATGAGAGTGAATCTGTGTGTTGCACAAGGCATAGCGCACATCCTCTTCCTGAACTATGCAAACCTTCCATAGCTCATCAGGATAAAGAAACTCTCCAGGAAGATGCTGTGAAATGAAACCTGTGATGTAGGGTGCTTGGTGGGTTTGCAGATATGTGGCAACATGTAGCTTCTTAGATGAGTTCAGAGTAGACTGGCTGTGCCACAGTCACACTGGGTAAGAAAGACAAACTGTGCTGCTCCTATCAATGTATAGCAATGATGACAGTGTTTTGGGAATGTTTCCTCACAATCTGAAAGGAGTAAGAGACCATTAGACAAAAAAACCTCTTTCCTCCCCCATCCACTCCCACACTTTCCAGTCAGCACCTTATGTTTATGAGATGATGATTTGCTATTAGCTTGAAGACCATTGAGATACTCATTTAGTCCTCTTTCAATGTAGGAACCACACAAACAGAGGTTAAGTTTGCTTTTGCTTCTCAGTCTGAGCACTTGCAGATTAAGAGCTGAGTTCTCTGCTAATTCCCTCCATATTTTTGTAATCTGCCATGAGGGACTAGACCAAATGTCGTGCAGGGCACCAAGAGGGCTTGATTTGCCATTATTCCTAACAAGTATGTCTGGCTGAGGTCTGGCTTTGTTCTGATATGGCAAGAGGAACTAAAATCCCTGTGTGTTTAGTGTACAGTTTATACACACCTCCAGTGTTGTTCGTTGCTCTGAAATGCCTAAAGATAGTCTTGAATGATATTAATGACCTTCTCTGATTCTCTTTAATCCCTTCACCCTTACCCCAAGCCTTCCTGAGAAGAAGATGCCTAAAACCAACTATGACCAGGGGCTTTACTGAGGGTAATAAGACACACGCAGTACAATCTACCTATTTGAAGCAGCAACACACATAATGTCCAGCTGCCAAATGAGATGTGTAGACAGTATGGTAGGTTTGGCAGGATGTAAAATGTCCATAAGGATGGACAGTGCATGACTCCATTGAGCATGGACCCCTCCCCCTGAAGATGTTCCTAGAGATGGGAAATCAGCTGTCACTGCTCTTCCACAACAAATACCTGCAATGACTGTTCACTGTTCACATGTATTTGCCCTTTTAGCTGCCTTTCTGGCTTACTTATTGGATATGTTAATAGCATCTAAAGCCATCTGGATATTTAGTTATCATTCAAGATTATGAAAAAGAAAAGAAAATGTATCTGAACATAATTAGAGAGCTCCCCTTACCTCCCTTGACCTGTTAAGAAAGTGCAATCTATGTAATAGCTTTAACTTCCCTTCCTATAAAGCTCTGATAGGATTTGCTTTTCAAAGCACTCTGACAAGATAAGACAGTGATCTGCTGAGTTGGGTTAAGTAATACGGACTCACAGAAGTGGTGTGTGTGCTAAGACACTCACCATCCTGATGTCTAAGGTAGACAATGTGCCTCTCTATCAGAGAAAACAAAAGTCATTCCAAGTCTAATAGGGAGAAATTGTCTCCTTCATAAGTAAATTTCGGGGACCAGGAACAGAAGTTGTGGTGAGACAGAGCAATTGGAGGCAGTTCTGAAGAAATGGACAGAAGGTCCAAGAGACAAGAGCAAGCTAAGGTGCTAAGAGGTGCTAAGAGCGAGTACCTGGGTAGTCTGGGGTCTTTGGGAGATAGTGCTGTTACTGGTAACATCTTTATCCTGAACATAAGACTGTTGTTGTAGACAGAGATAATTTTAACAGGGCTAACTCGTCCTACTGAGCACAGAGTTCTATTAATGAGGAAAACTTGGTGTTTTTCTGGAATACCAGGAGGAAGCAAGACTATGAATAGTTGAATTTGAGGCCTTGCATGGTATTTAGAAAGGTGATAGGTTTCATATTCACCCTTTTCCACCTTGATGGGACTGTTTGCATGTATGTATACGCACATGTATAGGTGTTTACACTGGATCCTCACTTAAAGAGCATATACAATGCCCAAGAGGGATATGGGTTGGAGGTTTCATTGCTCTTTAGCCACACATAAAATTGGATGAAGGCTATATGCAGTTTGGAAAATTGTCCTGGTGCATTTGGAAAAGCCCCCAACTTGATTCTGCCTCTGTTGAAATCAAGGGCAGCATCATTATTGACTGTAAAAGAACCAAGGCCTTCTAGGATCTGGAGAGATTTCCCAGGCTGTACCTCTGTCTTGCAGCATACACATTCAACTTCCAATGATACTGAAGATTTCCTTATTGGTTTACTTGTAACACCCATCAAAGTGAACACAAAGATTCTTACTGAGAGCTGAATTTCTGATTGCAGTGATATATTCCCAAGCAGAGTAACAATAATTTATTAGGAAGGTCTTCAAAACACATGAATTATATAGTTAACTTGACTGGTTAATTTAGAGGCCCTTGTGAATGGGAGGGAGAGAAGCTTACCTTGAGAAGCACAAGGCTGCCTTAATCCTGGCATTGTGCCGGAAAGCTGCTTTGTTTGTTCTTTGCAGTGAAATGTATTTAACTCTCAGGAGAAAAGCAGTTTTCCTTTCCCTCCTAGCTCCTGGCTGCAAAGCAATGGTAGTAAGTAAGAGAAAAATATAAAATAAAGGGTGATGAGTAGAGTTATCAGAATTCCTAGGGAGATGGCAGGACTGAATTCAGAAAGCCTGCAATGAAATGACTGGATCCACCTCCATGTGCACACTTGGATTAATAGGGATATCTGCAAGTAAGGGTGTACTATTCATTGCCAAAATCACTGGAATGACACTAGTACATAGAAGTTCAGATGCTCCCAGGCTTGGTGGAATAGTGCTCCTTAACTGTACACGGTTGCTATTAAATTAGGAGACAAAGGGTGGAGGTAGTGATGTCGCAATGCGTTTTTGTATGTTTTAACATTGCTTGTCTTTTGTCCAAGAGCTGAGCATAAGAGCCAGAGTAAAACAAAGAGTCTATATTCATTTCCAGATTAAGTAAACTGCTAAGTGCTGAATTAAAAAAGTGATTCTTGACTGATGGACCAGAAAGTGCTCCAAAGCACAAGTCACAAGTGCTAGGATCTCATACCTCATGGTTCAGAAGAAACCAAAACTGCTGCTGTACGGACATTTGATGGTACATTAAATGTCTCCAGGACAGCACCAGTGATCCATGTAGGCAGAAACAGCAAGTTCTGCATGAGGTGATTACTCTCAGATTTCAGAACAGGACCAGTTGCAACTAATGCAACAACTGCATTTGTGTCCTACGTGTCAAAGAAAGGACAGAGAAATACAATAAAGGATCTACCAAGTCTTCAATGACCTTTTGGTAATAAGCTAGGTAGCATAATATAGCTTAGCTCCCTGGGTTCCTAATGAAGGGTGCAAGTTACTTGGTGCAGTTTAACTTTGAGTTGCGTTGCTTTTCTTCAGATCCACAACCACCAAAGTACAATATCTCTTCAGAGGTTATTTGCACCCAAAAAACTGCATGGCTAAAAAAAAAAAAATATTAGAAACAAAACCAAAAAACCCCACCTTTTTTTATGCTGGGATCAGAAAATGATGCAAGACCCTGAAACCTGATTCAAGAGGCTCTCCAAAGCTCCTGCTCTGTCCAAATATATTGGCTGCATGTTGAGCCTGGGACAGGAACAGAAAGGCAGTAAGCCCCCATGAACTCTGTATGCAACAGAGATGAAATTTTAGCTTCTCATAGCAGAGTGCTTGCTGTGGTACTGTGAGTAAAACAGGAGCATCCGGTTGAAGCCCTGGATGTAATGCAGTGATTTGGCTAAGTTTTATTATAACATCTTTCCCTCCCTCAAGGAACCTACCTGGTTACATTATGGTCTCTCACCTGCAGGAAACACAAAATTACCCGGCTGGCTTTAGATAGACAGACATGCCACAAGGAGGAAATGGGATAGGAATTAAATTTCAGTAGTTCACAGAGAAGCTGTGGTTGATGACAAGGTGCTTGGTGACAGCCAGCATGGCTTCACTAAGGGGAAATCCTGCCTGACCAATTTGGTGGCCCTCAATGATGAGGCTACAGAACTGATGGACAGGGGCAGAGCAGCTGACGTCATCTACCTGGACTTGTGCAAAGCGCTCGACACTGTCCCACACGACATCCTTGTCTCTAAATTGGAGAGACATCAATTTGATGGGTGGACCACTCGGTGGATAAAGAACTGGCTGGATGGCTGCACGCAAAGAGTTGTGGTCAATGGCTCGATGTCCGGCTGGAGACCAGTAACGAGTGGTGTCCCTCAGGGATCGGTGTTGGGACCGGTCTTGTTCAACATCTTTGTCGCTGACATGGACAGGGGGATTGAGTGCGCCCTCAGCAAGTTTGCTGATAACACCAAGCTGTGTGGTTCGGTTGATACGCCGGAGGGAAGGGATGCCATCCAGAGGGACCTCGACACGCTTGTGAGGTGGGCTGATGCCAACCTTATGAAGTTTAACCCTGCCAAGTGCAAGGTCCTACACCTGGGTAGGAGCAATCCCAGGCACAGCTACAGGTTGGGCAGAGAAGAGATTCAGAGCAGCCCTGCAGAGAAGGACTTGGGGGTGTTGGTCGATGAGAAAATGAACATCAGCCAGCTTCAGTGTGCGCTCGCAGCCCAGAAAGCAACCGTATCCTGGGCTGCATCAGGAGGAGCGTGACCAGCAGGTCGAAGGAGGTGATCCTGCCCCTCTCCTCTGCTCTCGGGAGACCTCACTTGGAGCATTGTGTGCAGTTCTGGTGTCCTCAACATAAAAAGGACATGGAGCTGTTGGAACAAGTCGAGAGGAGGCCACGAGGATGATCAGGGGACTGGAGCACCTTTCGTATGGAGACAGGCTGAGAAAGTTGGGGCTGTTCAGCCTGGAGAAGAGAAGGCTGCATGGAGACCTCATGGCAGCCGTCCAGTATCTGAAGGGGGCTACAAGGATGCTGGGGAGGGGCTATTCATCAGGGACTGTAGTGACAGGACAAGGGGTAACGGGTTCAACTGAAACAGGGGAAGTTTAGATTGGATCTAAGGAAGAAATTCTTTACTGAGAGGGTGGTGAGGCACTGGAATGGGTTGCCCAGGGAGGTTGTGAATGCTCCATCCTTGGCGGTGTTCAAGGCCAGGTTGGATGAGGCCTTGGGTGACATGGTTTAGTGTGGGGTGTTCCTGCCTGTGGCAGGGGGTTGGAACTGGATGATCTTAAGGTCCTTTCCAACCCTAACTACTCTATGTTTCTATGATTCTATGATTCTAAGCTATTTGTAGTTTTCTTCAGCTGGGACAAATTGATTGGACAAGGTATTACAGTGTAAGTTGCCTGCCAAAGGTCTCCCATTATGCTTTAGCCATTCTAGAAAAACTTTATATAGAGACATGAAGGGAGAGGTATCTTTGTGTTTGAATTATCTTCTCCAAATAGGGGAATTAGGCTGAAATTGTTGTTCTGGTTGATTCTATTTGAACGTTTAGAAAGGTGCTTCACCCCATAGATCCAAATTATAGTAAGTGTAAAATGAAGTAATGGTGAGATCAGTGAGACCCAGCAAAGTCATTAAATAATTTATAACCCAGTTCAGCCTACTTTAGAGAGGTTTAAATCACAGAATCCCAGAATGGTTTGGGTCAGAAGGACCTTAAAACTCATCCAGTTCCAGTTCCCTGCCACGGGCGGGGACACCTTCCACTAGACCAGGTTGCTCCAAGCACCACCAACCTGGCTTTGAACAGTGCCAGGGATTGGGCAGCCACAGCTTCTCTGGGCAAGCTGTTCCACACATAGCAGGTAATCCCACTCTTTAAGTCAAATGAAACATGTTTGTTCACTCAAATCAGTGTCTGGGAAGAGTGGGATCTACCTGCTTAGTTCTTTTTGAATGGATGCCCTCTTGCCAGAGAATTTTTTTCATGTTTGTGGACATTTTATCCATTTCTTGTTCAGTGAACAGTGGTAGAAGTTTCAGCAATGTCAGCATGCAGTCATGCTTTATTTCAATGGGTAGACTTGAACGGGCTTTGCTCTTATAGCAACAGATTTTTAGCTGTGATTTTTCTTGTGTTTCTGAAGGTCCCATTAATCATTGTTCCCAGCAGCCTGGTTCTCTATGTTGCTTGGGCTTTCCAAGACTGAACCTCAAAGTGTCAAGGTTACACGGGGCAGAGAGAAGGGAAGTGAGTGACTGAGAAAATGAGATTAAGCCTTTTTTGTCTTTTCCCTAATCCTGGGCCAAAGCAGCCCTAGCAAAGCTCATAGCAACTAAGAGGCTGCTGCAAATTCTACCAGCCTCAATGGTGCCTTGTGGAGGACCATGCCAGCACCTTCTTTTCTGCCCCATCCTGATTCCTTTCTTTGGTGTTATGCCCAAAAGTGAGCAAAGCTCTCACTCTGCCAGCTGCCACAGCAATCTTCATCTGCTTCTTGAAGATATTATCTCTGGGGCTATGTCAGCAAACCAGGTGGAGTTATAGCTAAGATTTTGGCAATATCTGCAACTCTGGGGCTGTGTTTAAGATCACATTTCAGTAGCTGTTCTCGCCTTCATTTAATCTTGTTTGCTCTGACGTCAATGCAAATGTAGCAGCAAGCCCATGCTGTTACATGCTGTCTGTATTATTATGGCTTTTCTGTCTTAAATCATAGTTGGTTTCTTACAACTGAGTTAAATTTACTATGGAGAGGGGCGGGTTGTTTTACCAATGCAGTTGCTAGTGTGCTGGCATATTCTACCCAAATACAGAGTACCTGTGCTTAATAACTCTGTCAATTGATTCTTGTTGTAACAGCCAAAAAAGCTGAGTTCACTGTGAGCTCTGTGTACCCTGGTGCGATTCAGCCCTGAATGCTAATGTATTAGTCCTGCCTATTTTATACATAAACAGTATATTGCCTTTGTATGAATTAAATTTTCATGACATAGATTAATGTATTCTGCTTACCATCTGGAACGTCCTACAGCGGTCTCCAAATGGTGCAGAGACTCACATGACCTCGAAATGTGGCCCTTCCCAGAGCAAAGCACAGGAGCTGAATAACACCATTCAACTTTAGGACCACTGGCAGAATGGAATAAACCAGTGTCCTGCTGAAGCTAGAGGTAAATTAAGGTTGGAAGAGGTTATAGTGATTTTCTTGAGCAGTGCACCTCTTGATTGTAAGGCATAGAGATCTTCAGTGGCTTGTCTATTGCTGTGGAGCAAGTCCTTAGCAAAAGTAATAACAGTTCCTACATCCCCTGCCTGCCCACTGCACTGCTCTGTAAAGCAGACTCTGTCTGAAGAGCAAAAGAGAGAACAGTCAGATAATAGGTTTGAGGATAAAAGAAGTGACATCAAAATCTTTCAACATCCATGTTATTAGTGGATCTGAGGATGGGCTGTCGTTGACTCTTCTGGCCTTAAATGCTACATCATTCAACAAGGAAACTGTAAGTTTTCAGGGAATGGGAGAGACGTGGACTTTCAGGTCACATTTAATAATTTTTCACAAAGAAGTTCTATTTGTAATACCTCTGCTGTCAAATCATCAGTGGATGAACAGGACTAGCAGGTAATTCTGCTTTAATGTTACTACTGGTATAACAGTATGTGCTGCCTATAGCTTAAGAGGAACATTTGAAAAATGTTTTTGTGGAGTGACAATATGAAGGGAATAACAGCAATAGCCATAGAATGTAGGTAAGGAAATTATCACAAAAGGTAGAACAAATATTCAAGGCTTGTCCCAGACACTAAAGAGATGGAGTCTCCTTTGCAGGCTCCAATCCACTGCTGGCTCCCTAGCTTAACTTTAGCCACAAAGTCACTGAAGTGGGGTGGGATCTTCTGGAAGGCAGTCACCCCACTCTCTACGGTACTGTCTCAAGTACCTATTTTCAGAGAGCATGAACTGGTCCTTCTCCATTCCTATTGAGGTTGCCCTAGTCATTCAGCTCAGACTGGACTCTTAATGGCTGAAGAGAGCAGAGCTGGCTTCTGTCCATTTTACACAGCCTTCAGATGATTCACAAATGCCTTTCCTAAGCCCTTCCTACTAGAGGAAATCCTCCTGTCTGATGAGACTACACCTGAAGCATCCCATTGGCAGCATGCCCTAACTAAAACATGGGCTAGAAAAAATCTCAACCCCTTCTGTTGGAGGGAAAACGTGCCGTAGTAAAGGGTAAGAAAGTGAGAGACGAGATTTTAGCCTTGTAGCTGGACATTCAGAAAGGCTTTAGTACTGAAGACCCTCTATATTAAATTGTCTTTGTCAAAGGGCACCTCCAAAGGTGCCCTCACTGCCAGCCTGTGTAGTCATGCCAGTTTTTCACATCTGGCCTAATTGGTGTAACAAAACCAAAAGGAACTATTCTGACAGGAGTAATGACCCCATAATATTGTGGAGAGATGGGATATCGGGACTTGAGAGTCTCTTTTCTAAGAAGTGTATTTCCTAGCCTGTATGTTTTGAGGAAGGATAATGGCACTGCTGACACCTCCTTTTCAGAAGACAGGGATGCGCATTCTTCCATTCTGAATGAAATATTGCAGGGGAGAGCTAAGAAAAGTTGCTTGTCTCCCTGGGTATTTCTGAGTGCAATGGATGAGTGGCATCCAGAGAACAGGCAGATTGAATGATTGCAGAGTTGCTCTCACTGCCTCCAAGGTGCTGGCCTCTGTTATCAGTGGGATAGTGCAGGGTACCAAATTAATTCCTAGACATGAGCTTCCACTGTAGCAGATAGCTCCATCTCTCTGGATTTTACAGTGCCAAGCTCTAAATTAAGAAAAACTGGCAAGGGAAGAGCTCAATCTCTTTGTCTCTGCAAGTTTTTCTCATGCTGTTATCTTTGTAGGCGTGTAATGTAAGCAGGAGCTGGTAGTTAGCAGGGGATATTGCATTTTTCATTTCTGCTTTGCTCCACTCACAACAATGAGAAGATTGATGCTAGTGCTGTAATGCCACATACACATACACACCCCTGTCAGCATGGTCCAACTGCAGATGCTGACTTTTACTTCTCATACAGTCTTGGTGAAATGACCGGGATTTGCAGATCATTAGGACTTTGGGGAATCAATCTCCTTATTCTGACAGTTAAGGCTAGGATTTTCAAAGCTGAAACTAGAATCTGAATTATGATTTATATCCTTGAATAAGTTGGCTGATTTCAAGAAATGAGACTGTTGAAAACCAGGTCATTTATTTATATCTCATATCTAGATTTGGAAGTCTAATATTAGGTGCTCATTTTTTGCAAATCTTTGTCTTGGTCTAAATAAGGGAAGAGGTCTCTATTTAGATGTGGAAGTTGGAAGAGTTGGCTTACGTGACTTACTCATCATCACAGAGGGCCAATAAGAAGCTCAGAACTGCATCTCTGCACCTCCCTTTCTTTTCTGCAATATTACAAATCCCTTCAAGAAGCTTCCCAAGACTTAGGTTGTTCAGTAAAGACTGGAAGTCATGCGGGAAGTGTGGAGACTGTGATTTGCAGATTGGGTGAGCCTGAAAGGGTAGGTCTGCTGAAGGTTTTCTGGAGCTCAGACTGGTCTCCTTGTCTATTCAAGGAGGAGGTTTTAAAGCAATGGCAGCATTAGGAAGGAAAGGGTACCAAATCGTATGAAACGGTGTAATTCTTTTTAAGATCCCCCAAACTTTATGAACAAATTTTATATGTGTTTTCACAAACCATTCCTTTTTGTTAATGGTTGCAAACACTAAGTCATATCCCAAACCTTCTCTCACCTACAAAATAAAACACACAGTGTAAAAACAAGTCCTCTACAAAGCAAAACTTGTACTAAAGATCTGTAAAATCCTACAGAACATAAAGAAAATGGCAGAAGAACATTGAGGAAAACGTTGCATTCCTGCTTAGCATTTCCTTATGGAATTTCAAAATATTGCTGATTTTTTCATGCTTTGGTTATTCAACAGGTACCACTTTCTGCAGAGCACTTGTTTTCTGAAAATGAAGTCATCTGAAGTTGAACCTACTTTGGGAACTAACATAACTCCATTTTACCTGGTGCTGAGTAGCTTTTGTTCTCTAACATACTTATATCCAAAATGTTCCTGTGGGATAGGAGAGGGAATTGGCATAAGTTTACAGGTGGAAAGGTCATAGGGGTAAAAAGCATCTTCCCTGCCAACAGATGAGCAGCCTGTGGTAGAAAAGGGATTTTGAGTGGGTTTCCTGATACTGGGCTGGTTTTGCGACCACTCAACTGTCTTTGTTCTGTTTTGAAACTCTTCTTGCTATCATTGTTTAAAGATACCAAGTAGTGCAATGGAAAGGGAGTTGTGGCAGAATGATGCATCATCTCTGGATACTGCACTGAGGAGACTCAGCAGTGACTTCACCTTGGTACCTGGTTGTTTTGGTATCAAAGACAGCTAGGTATGCTCTTAGCACTGCCCTCAGTACTGCTGATTACAGACTCCTAGGTTTTAGCTTCACCAGCCCGATGGATCACTGGACCTCCTAGGACAAAAAAGGCTGACATAAAATATTGTTTTGTTAAATTTTTCATGTACAACAAATGATGCTATAAGTCTCTGACATTGCAAGTATGATCTTCATGCCAGCTGACAAAAGCAGACAGCAGATAGAGTACTGCGAGGCTGGATATTTCAGGCTTTCCTGGGCATTATTTGGGTGCTGGCTCTGTTGCATTGTCCATTTGCACTGACCTGAGACATTTATTGCACATGGAGAATCTCTAGTGGAAATAAAACCATTCATTCCTAGATATTTAAACTGCATCATTTTTCTTCGTTGCTGAATGACAGCATGTATAATGATCTCTGTGTGTCAGAGAGCTTTTTAGTAACAGAGCCTCAGGCATCACCTGGAGAATTAAGGCACGCTGAAGGCTTGCTGTTAATTTTGGGATTGAACTCAAATTGCCCTCCACTATGGGGACAACCTTTTAACCTGACAAGCTGGAGGATTTGGTTTGTGAACATCCTTTCTTAGATATTTCTGTCCTCCCCTTTGAACCTCAGCAACCAGTTGATACACGTGATGATGGGAAGAAAAAGCATCTGAGTTGTGTAACATCTGCTTATCTCTACAGATTATCATGTAAGCAATGAGATTAAAGCTTTTCCTCATGTAGGAAAAGATTAGGATTTACAGTTGGGGTTTTTTTTGAGGTTTAGGGTTTTTCTCCCCCCCTTTCTTTTTATTTATGTAATGTACGTAAAATTATGTAATTGCTTCATGTAAAGTATGTAAAATCTGGTTTCATTAAGCAAGGAGAGGAAACTTCACAAGTGTTATTAAGAAAACAGGGATTTTTAAAGGAAGCTGATATTTTTTAAAGGATTCCCTTCAACCATGATGTATCTATAATCGTGAATACTGCAATCCCAGTGTTGCCTCCTGGTGGTTACTCGTATGGCTGGACTGGAATGGAGGAGCATTTTGGAGCCATACAGGGAAGTGACTTGCATCAAACTGGTTTGGATCTCAAACCCTGCAGAGCTTTGTGATAGCACAGCAGCTTGCTGCTTTGTCCTGCTGACAGATTAGCTTTCTGGCTAAAGTCCAGCTGGTTGTCAGGATGTATAAGCACATCCTGTGTGCATGGCCCTGTTTTGATTCCCCATTTCCAACAGGTACCTATCAACAGAAAACCTTACCGCTCCTGAGGCTGCTTTAAACCTCTCTGGTTTCATCATCTGTAGAGCAACAGAGGCTGAGGAACAAGACTGGAAAAGGACCTCAGCTCAATCCTTTCTCTTGACTTCATCATAAAGCTGATGAATGGGGTTTCAAAACAGCATCAGGTTTCCCTAAAACTGTTTAAAATCTCACTTTTTCCCTATAAATGAAGTGATTTTGCCCTGCAACGATCAGACTCCTGAAATTAAAATAAAGTAAAAATTGCAGAAGTCCCTGTCTCTGAGGACCATCCAGTCTGGGCACTAAGATAGCTGAAGTAGAAAAACATCAGATTCATGTTTAAGGGGGACACCAAGCTTCATAGATCTGAGGCCACTCCATGCTCATTTGCCACTGTGCTACAGTGCATGAAATAAATTTAGTTAAATAGTGATAAAGTACCATGACCCTTCTGCATCTTCCCTTCCATTACTGTGCAGTGTATATCAGAAGGATCAGCAAGCTGAGGCCAGGGAAGAAAGCATTTAAATTACATGAAGGCTGTGGTTTCTAAATAAAGACTGGTGGTCCCTTTGATAATACCACTATCATAATACTTCGACCCTGAGAGGTTGAAGCAGTCATTCTTTGTATGGGTCTCTCATTGACTGCAAAGGGACTTTTGGGCACAGAGCAATTACCTACACAAGATCGGGCCAATTACTTAATTAAATTTTAAGTAGGAGTATATACATAGCAGATGGACATTTTAAGAAGGCACTGAGTAATGTGTGCAGGATAACGGAGGATGCAGCTTATCTTACGTGTTAGGCAAGGATGTGGTTTAAGTGTATTAACATCAGGACTCCAATCGGATTTAGGTGGTATGCAAAATTTCTCCAAGCCTTCTTAACTTGGCTGAATTTTCCTAACATGAATGAAGCAGAGAATGATCCAATCACTTAATCACTGTTGTCTAAAACCAGCATGAAAACAAAGAATGGCCATAGCTAGGAATAAGCATTGTCTAAGCAGGTTGTTCTATAGGCTTGAATAAGTGTCTGGGTTTTAGTTAAGTACTCACTTTTTAAAGGCAGATAAAAAGTTTTTCAAGCAAGATCTTTTAAAAACTTATAATTTGTAAGTACTATGTTATTTACCTTTTCTTCCTTCCCATACCTCACTTTGCATTGAAGCTTTCATTCTGTCTCATTGCTTTATGTGCTTGCATTTTAGGACAAGGCTTTGTTTATGTTTATTTTATTTCACTTCACATTTACAGAATTTCAGGCATCTTTAAGTGTTTTCCTGGAACACAAGACACAGAAAGGGCAAGAGGAGTGTTATTTTTATTTGCAATGACACTAAGCTCATGTCTTAGAAGAAACAATTCCCACCAATATCAGTGACCAGGAATTACCAACACAGATTTGATCGGATGAAATGAGATGAGCTGTGAAGTAAAAAAGCTCATGTTCTCTGTTTGACAGAGGACAAACATTAGTACTATTATTTAATAAAATATCTTTACGATAATAAGGTCTAGAAGTTCAAGATACAGTCAAGAATATTGCTCTTGAGTATTCCATAAAATGCATAGTCTGTACAGAGAACAGGTTGGGAATGTTAAAGGGAAATGGTTTATCCTTTATGAAAAGTACTTTGTGAAATTAGGCAGAATTTTGGTGGAAATAAAGATACTTGCCCTGTCCCATAAAGCACATGTCAGTATATGCACAGGAGTGAGCTAGATAATTACCTTCATCAGAAATACCCATCATTCAGTATGTCAGAGGAAAAGGGAAGGAGCCACATTTGAGCCTTAAGTAGGAACTTCCCCAAGATAACATAAATTTTCTGGTATTTTCCATGTGTCGTGCAGGTCCTCACTTCAGTGACTGCACTGTGCAGGCTGGTGCTGCTCACTGCTTGGAAAGTACATTCAGTATTTGGGACAGAGTGGGAGGAAGAATGGTAATTCTGTTTGAGATGCTTTGGTGACTGTCAGGGAGGAAACAAGACCTGATTCCTCAGTTGTCAGGCATGTTTATTCTCTAGGCATGGAAGCTATATTTGCCCTTTGTTTTAGATTAGCCTGGGGTAAGACAATATATAGGATTTATGGTCATGAGGAGTCATAGTTATGAGGAGTATGCTTCAAGGGACACTGAGCTTGCACTCTTGTCACACTCCCAGACATCATATAAAAACCAAACAGAGATGATTAATACAATGTATGATAGTGTTTGCTTTGTTTCAGGGTCCCCCAACAGCTGAAGAAAAGACCAAGCATAACTGCACTGTCAGTGAAGTCACCATTGTGAACCTGCACCCTCAGAAAAGTCTTACCTTGCCAGGAGGGAAGCCAGGAAGTGAACATAGGAACCTCAGTTTCCAGCCTCCTTCGCCAAGGATTTCAGAGAAGAGGCTATCCCAGGGAGAGAAAAAAATGTGGCCAGAAAAGGTGAAAAAAGAGGGAGCTTTGTCTCCCAGCCTGCATCGTGCAAATGAGCCGTGTAGCACAGAGAATGTCACTCTGAAGAGGCCAGTGAAGTTGGCTCCTCTGGACATCCCAGTGGAAGTGAAAGAGGCCCAGCTTCAAAGGATTATGAGCATCCAGAGAGAAGCCCAAATGGCTGCTCAGAAGCTGACAGTTATTAACTCCATCAGCAATGAACCCCATGTGAAAAGGGTAAAGAACCTGGCTCAGGGGGAGCTGGAAAACCTTCAAAAGGTAAAGCTGAGTGAGAAGGCTGCTCTGGAGGATAAAGATGATCCCCTACCCCCTAAAAGCAACAAACCCCTGGGAGAAATCCAAATTGTTTTGCCTCCAGAGACAACCTTTAAGTTGACTAAACAACCGGGTGTTGAAGAGGCTCCCAAGACACTCTATAAACCATTAATCCCCACTGTCCAGATATCTGACATGCATGAAGAACCCAACAGCCCTGACAGCACCCCTGATTCTTGCCAGAATGCTTCTCGGCGCCGATTCAGAGTAAGGCACATGACAGAGCAGCAGGAAGACCATGGGAAAGCCAAACCCTTGAAGGTCAGGGATCCAAGTGTGGGAGAAGGCAAGCAGAGATCTGCAGGTCAACGAACACAGAAAACCCTCAGTGATGCGAGCAAGCTCCTTGAAAACGTCACCAAAAAGCAGAAGGAACGGGTAGCAAAGCACAGGGAAATGGATGAAGCCTCTTTAGTGAAGAGGCAGTCTACTCGAAGGATGGCCTTGGGAGACATCATCCAGGTGGATGAAGACTGAATATCGGGCACCATGTAATGCATAGGAGACTTAGATGCAACAGCTACCCAGTAGATGATCTTAGATAGACTGGTTAGACAGAAAAATGTCTGGAGATGTTACTAGAGCACAAAATAAAAATGAGTTAACATTGTTGAACAACTGACATTTCTGAGATGCTCAGACAAGTGGGCCATAGGGAATATATCCTCCTCTGCTCAACACTAGAAAGGCTGTAGCTACAGTCCTGAGTGTAGCATGGATTATAAGTTTTCATGACACATACGGATCATGCAGAAGAAATATGGAAGGGGATGGCATGGAGGGACCAAGAGAACAACAATAACCTGGAAAATATTGTGGCTGGGGCAAGATGAAAAGGAAAGACTTCATTCGTCCTGAGAATACAGCCCTCCCTCTTTCAGCTGTGGCAAGTTGGTTTCAGAAAGACAAGACTAAAATTTTCTCTATATAAATAGTGGGCGGAAGAAAAAGTAATTAATTTAAGATTTAGCAAGAACATTTATACTTTTAAGGACAATAAACACTGAAGAATGCTGTTTACAGAGATGAGAATCTCTGTCACTGAAATGTTAAATAATACATTAGACAAACACCTGCCAGGGATGATTTCAGATTAATTAAGCCTTCATTCAGATACGAAAAGGGGCATATGATCTGTAATGTCCTTCAGCATTCATTTTCCTGTATTGTATGGTCTGTCTTCTCAGTTATATACTTGCAGGGCTCCTAACCAAGCCATGTAGATCACAAATCTACAATAAATGCAATTTTTCACTTTGCACAATTTCCCTTCATTATCTTACAGATCATGTCAAGATATTCACTGAATCCTTCAGAAGGCTACAGCCAATAGATGACTGCTTCTCCTTGACATCTTCAGGTCTACTTCTCTTTGTTCTTTCCCTGTTTCTCTGGAAAAGGAGGAACAGCTAATCCTTGTATCTTTATTGTTTTGTCTCAAACAGCTTTGCTTGCACTTTTTACCCGTTCATCTTTGGTCACCTTTTAAGATCATCAGCATCTTTTGAAGAATGAATATTATTTTTATGTATCATATGAAATAAACCAAGTATGCACAGTCTCAATTTAGTCTCAGAAATCTTTTTAGGGGCCAAAAAATATTTTGAGGGTTTTTAAACAGCAATTATGACAAACTGCCAGAGATGCTAGCACAGTGCAAATATTGCTAATAAGGCTAACGTGTTATGAGATTTGCTTTGTAAATGACTTCTACAGCAAGAATCAGGATGTTTGCTGTCTTTTGGTAGTTCATCTGTTCGGTTGCTACTTGGATTTTAGTAGAGGTGATCTCCTCTGCTTACCAAGTGATCTTCGAAACTGGGACTTAAAAGAGCAATGGTGACACTTGCTATAAAATTACTAGAGTTGGTAAAAATACATGGATGCCTCTGAAAAGAAAAACCAGCAGGTGGCTTGAAACAGAGGGACTCAGCCCTTAAATGTGCTGGGGTTGGTGGGAGAAGAAAAAAGAATGAAGAACATTCATTATAGAAAAGAGGTAAACCTACATAGCCAAAGACAAGGTCTTTGGTCAAGAGAAGGTCTTGAAAATAAGTTAGCATTATTCTGCATTCCATTATTTGGAAAAGCATTTCCACTTATTGGAAAAGTGCTAGAAGGTTAATGTGAATTCTGGGAAATTTACCATCCATGTGATAGGGGAGAAGTTTGATTGGTAGTTTATTCAATGTTCTTTGAGAAGAAGAGAAAGAAAAAAGAAAGATATAAAAAATTCAGTGGAAGCTGAAACTTGAGAAATTCATACAGGAACTGGGTGTAGCATTTTAAGTCAGGCTACTGTCTGACATAAATGCATGTTGTCCTGGCTCTTTGCTACCTTAGAACTTCCCACCATCCTCAAACAGTAGCGCAGTGACCTAGAACAGAGAATTTTACATAACAAATTCCCCAAAAGATGAGTTTTCAACCAGTCTTTATCTATTGAATGGCTTCAGTAATGCTTGTGTCAACATGAAGGAGGTCAGAACAGAGAAGCACACACTCATTCTGGTGAATAACTGCACTTCTGTTTTGTTAAAGGCAATAAACTACCATATTAAAGCACTAAGGGACACAATGGGCTCTGTGACGTGATACAAATACTTTAAAAATTCAGGCTTCATCCTTTGAATTCTGTATACTGAGGAATAATGGTGGCTTTGGTATAGAAATGCCTGGCCAGTATTAGCTAGAAGGGCAGTTTAGGGAATGTCATGTTCCATTCCCTCGTCTGAATCTGTGCATCCTTCCGCTCTGCTATTGTTATAAAATGGAAACACAGAATCATAGAACAGTTACGGTTGGAAAGGACCTTAAGATTATCTAGTTCCAACCCCCCTGCCATGGGCAGGGACACCACACATTAAACAATGTCATCCAAGACTTTGTCCAACCCCTTTAACATTGCCAGGGATTGAGCGTTCACAGCATCCTTGGATAATCTATTCTGGTACCTCATCACCCTCACAGGGAAAAACTTCTTCCTTATATCCAATCTAAACCTCCCTGTTTCATTTTTAACCCATTACCCCTTGTCCTATCACTACAGTCCCTAAAGAAGAGTCCCTCCCCAGCATCCTTATAGGCCCCCTTCAGATACTGGAAGGCTGCTGTGAGGTCTCCACGCAGCCTTCTCTTCTCCAGGCTGAACAGCCCCAACTTTCTCAGCCTGTCTCCATACAGGAGGTGCTCCACCCCCCTGATCATCCTCGTGGCCTCCTCTGGACTTGTTCCAACAGTTCCATGTCCTTTTTATGTTGAGGACACCAGAACTGCACACAATGCTCCAAGTGAGGTCTTACGAGAGAAGAGTAGAGGGGCAGGATCAGCTCCTGGTCTGCAAGCTCACACTGCCTGCTCATGTTAAGTTTCTCACCAACCAACGCCCTCAATTCGTTCTCCGCAGGGCTGCTCTGAGTCAGTTTTCTGCCCAACCTGTAGGTGTGAAATCTATATGCTTATATGTTATAAATCTATTCAGTCAGGAATGTGACAATAATCACATTTTCAATAACAGAAAACTGTATCAATGTGGGAGCATCAGGGGATCTCTCATATTTATCTAAACTGTTAGATGTTCCCAAAATGTTACCTTTTGCTAGTAAAATAGGTGTGACTCGGTGTTATCTATGCTTGCTAGGGTATAAAGTGAGTAATGAAAAATGAATCCTGTGCACACATAAAATATCCTTTACAGGGTAAATGCAATTTCAGAAGAATCCCATTGAAAAAGCAAGATTAAGTGAAAACAAGGATTTTTGCTAGAGAACTCTGGCCACATCAAGGTGGGTATCACAGAGGGGAACCAAGCTCTGCTTCCATTTACATGCTGCATGTAAAGCATCGCTCCCTGAAGTCAATTCAGTTGCTTTGTCTTCAGATCCAGATGAGAAAACTCTGACTCAGTAATGTGTTTGAACTGGGGATGACACACTCAGTGAAGCTGAGATCTAATTGAGCCATAAAAGCATTCTCAAATACTGAATTCAAAGGAAAAAATTTAGCAACTAAATAATGAAGTGGATCCATTCTTATGTAAATAAATTTCTTAAAGGAGTAAACACTGTTTTAATACATGTATCTGTCCAGCAGGTGGTTCCAAGAAAAAACCTCTTTAATTGCCTATTGCACTTTTCTGCCTTTGCTTCCAATGTTTCTGCAACTAAAAAAAACAGGGTAATTTCTTTTCTGAATTGCAAAATCAAGCTTCATTCCTTCCCCCTGGGCTGTGGAAAAGCAGGACACAAATATGGTCTCCATTCCAAAGATTTTTCAGCCTCAATGCAAAATAAAGGGAGAGTGGGTGGACACAACAAACACAGACCGAGTGGAATAGTGAGATCCTTTCCAAATCAGTTATGAGAAAAAGTTGCAGATTAGTGGAACAATTATCTAATTTAAGGAATAGTGCATCTTTCATAAATAGCACTTTCAACCCCCAGAGAGTTTTACAGGCCTCACAGCACAGCAGAATAACACTTCCTGGGATGAGGAGGAAAGGACAAATTCTTGATTGATTCATAGACCTCTAAAGCCAGACGTGGCTCATTGGAAGTGTGAAGAGGACAACCCAGAGATAAACTGGATCCCAATCACGACTTGAAACAGATGGGAACACTATGAAATAGCCAAATGTCTTGGCTGTCCCCTACAGTGTGCAGAAATGTCCCTGGAGACACTGCCTGGGTGTTTGCTTTCAGTCCTTTCTGCTTTCAGCCTGCAGCAGGAAAACTCAGTCTTGGATGGAAAGCAACACAAAAGAGAAGAGATTCAGAAAAGCTTTTAGAAGTGAGGACCTGGAGCAGCAGACTAAGATTGTTTTTATCCTCCTTATTACATATTATTATAGAATCATAGAATAGTTAGGCTTGGAAAGGACCAGTTCCAACCCCCCTGCCATAGGAAGGGACACCTCACACTAAACCAAGTCACTGAAGGCTCTCTCTGTCCAACGTGGCCTTGAACACTGCCAGGGATGGAGTATTTACAGCTTCCTTGACCAACCCATTCCAGTGCCTCACCACCCTTACAGTAAAGAACTTCTTCCTTATATCCAGTATAAACTTCCTCTTCAAGTTTGAAGCCGCTACTCCTTGTCCTATCACTACAGTCCCTAATGAAGAGTCCCTCCCCAGCATTCTTATAGGCCACTTTCAGGTACTGGAAGGCTGCTCTGAGGTCTCCACGCAGTCTTCTCTTCTCCAGGCTGAACATCCCCAACTTTCTCAGCCTATCTTCACACGGGAGGTGCTCCAGTCTGCTGATTAGATTCTCTTTACAATTGCCCTTACAATGTCAGGGCAATTGCTATATCAATGTTGTGGAGAATTATAGGAATTGATAATGTAATCATCAACAGACTGGTGGAGGGGAAAAATAAGAACCAGAAACATGGAACCAAGAAAGTCTCCGTAGACTGTTCTTACTCTGAGTGCCATTCATACATGCTGCGAAACTTTCCCTGTCTCTTCTAATTGTGAAGACTGGAATTTTTAACAGTCTCAGGCAAAGTCTGTGCAAATCTGGAGGAGCCTGAGGCAGGCCCACTAATAATGAATCAAAAACTCTGCACTGGACTCTGTTCGTGGAGTGAATCACAGGGAGCAGGATCCCACACTAGAGTCTGTAATCCCATTGATGCTGACTGACTTGGAGCTTAAGCAGTAGTAAGGTACTTTCCACAAGAGCTCAGCAATTAGCAGCAGTAGGGAAAATACTGTTATTCTGAACTGGGATTTCTACTTGTTAGTGTGGGGCTGGGAGAGTTTAAACACCAGCTCTGATTTCTCCTGCTCACCTGGGCACATTAAACCTCTTGGAAAGCAGCCATAAAACTTCAGGAATGAGCTGGCACCATGCTTGCCTTTGGGATCAATGTGCTAATGCTCTTAGGCCGTTTGTACCAACAGGTTGCCTTAATTCTCAGTTTGTGAGAGGCATGATTTTAAACATAATCGTTTCCTCTGAATATTCACCGAGGGCCTGGGGATGACAATGCTTTCAGCAACTGCAGCAGGAATGTCAACAAAAGCAGCAGTGCTGGAAAATCATTAGCAGAGAGTATTTTTAACTTTGTTCCTTGGGTATGTAGGCTTCTACACTGGGCAGGCTGCTGACACTTCCTCTGTCTCCAGATATTTATTGTAGCAGCAGAAGCTGAAATTAGTTCAGTTAAAATAAAGGATGTGTGGAGCCTCCAGTTAAACCCAGAAGCAAAGCCAAATGATGAGATGTTAGAGGTACAAAACATAGAATGCATTTTTCTTCCTTATATTTCTTTTCTTTCTAATTCCTGTGGGAAATAGGAACAGAAGCCCTGAAAGCCCTTTTGAGTGTTTCTGGCCCAGTAAGGAATAGAACACAGCACGCAAGCCCCTTGTGAAAGAATCTGCTGGGTTTTCAGAGCAAGAAAGATCCAAAAAGCCCAATAATGTTGAGAGGAGCAAAGAGCGCATGAGGTCATGGTGTGACCAAGACTTTCTATTTGATTTTGTAGTCAATGGGAGTCTATCAGCAGGACTTCAGTGAATTTCTGAGGCAATCTTTTCTCTTTAGGCCTCCTGCAGCTACATCTATCCAACTCCTGATGGACACCTGATTTATTCTAATAGTACTACACTGTATGTTGGAGATGAGTCAAGCGCACAGTGAGAGATATTTCAGCTCAGACTGGAGGCACTAAAAACACCTCAAAAGCAAAACTCCAGAAGTCCTAGGTGAAATCCACTCAGGTTGTAAAAGCAACATCCTCAGATTGTAAAAGCGACATCCTTAGGCTGTAAAAGCTACATCCTTTCTGGACTCCTGACTTCAGGTGACTTGACTGAATTGTTTGGCTAGTGTTTGCTTTTTTCCAGGCTGCGCGTTTTAAGATGTACACACAGACTTAGCATGAGAATGTGTTCTTGATTACAGATCACTTAATGAAGAAGGAAGTATAGAGGAAGTATAGAGGAAGTATAGAGAAAGTATAGAGTAGTTAACTCGCCACAAAATGAAAGATGGGAGGGAGCTTTTTCCCTTATGTTTTCATTTACAGTTTCTATATTGAGATCAAAAAAGGAAGATCACTTACCAATTACCCTCTTCATCAGGGACTGTAGCAATAGGACAAGGGATGATAGATTTAGACTTAAACAAGGAAAGTTCAGGTTGGATATAAGGAAGAAGTTCTTTACTGTGAGGGTGGTGAGGCACTGGAATGGGATGCTCAAAGAAGTGGCAAATGTTCCATCCCTGGCAGTGTTCAAGGCCAGGTTGGACAGAGCCTTGGGTGACATGGTTTAGTGTGAGGTGTCCCTGCCCATGGCAGGGGGGTTGGAACTAGATGATCTTAAGGTTCTTTCCAATCCAAACCATTCTATGGTTCTATGATTCTACTGTCACAGGAAAAATAGACTTGAAACAGGGAAAATTAAAGTAGATTCTCATAGTAAGAAACAAAGACAACAAGAATTAAACAACATCTTCTCCCCGCCATACGGTCTTTCCCAGGCCCAGCTTCATCCCTTTGCTCCTGAATCCTCTCCCCACAAGGGTGCACACAACTCTCCCTAGGAGGCAGTGGAGCTGTGTGTATGATGCTTTATTCGGTGGAATATGGGGATGTATGTGTGATCATGACAAGGGAAGTCCAGGGTGCTAAAGGAATGTCCAGGAGAGGCTGTGCTTTGCAGGACATTTATTTTAAGTGTGCCTAGATTATGTTTCATTTAACTTCCACCTAATTCATGGACAACAGATCAAATCTCTTGCTGTGTCCATCTGGAGTGTCAGGTCTATTGTCCCTGGAGAAGTGTGGTTGATATTGACAGACTATGTTTAAGTAGCCATTGTGTTGCTTCTGTTACATCTATGGGACAAGTCTTGATTCCCTTCATGTAACACTGAGCCAAACACAGAGTCACAGCCTGGGAGAGACTTCAGGAGCTCTGCAGACCAACCTCCTGCTTCAATCTGGGACAACGCCGAAGTCAGACCAAGCTTGGGACTTCTTTCAATTGGGTGCTGTGGTGGGTTCATCTGGCCTCAGGGACATAGGAAATCCCCCCCTGCTGCGGTGTGGGGCCCTCCCCGAGCTGCAGGGGGGGTCTCTGCTCCCGCGGGGTCTCTGCAGGGCTGAATGGATCCCTGCTCCGGGCCTGCAGCACCTCCTGCCCTCCTCCTCCTCTGCCCTTCCTTAGGGTCCCGCTGCTGCTGCTCCCTCCTTGGCTTCCTCCTCCTCTGCCTGCGCCGCCTTTGGCCCTGCCTGGAACCTGTTTTCCCCCCGGCGCCCCACGCTTGGCTGGGGGGCTCAGATGTGTCCTGCGCTGGGGCAGCTCCGGCCTCTTCTCACAGAGGCCGTCCTTCAGCACCATGGCCAGCGCCTAGGCGCGGACATCCCGTACACCCAGTACCTCCCAGAGGTGTCCCAGGACGCTCACAGGGATGGCAGGGACCATGCTCTGCATTCACTGTCTTTCCAGGGGCCACTTTGTCCCTGATCTAGTCACCCCACCAGCAGAACAATCTCTATATCCAGAGGCAGCCAAATGTAAAGGCACATTTAATAAGTTCTCACTCACAACAACCCAAGACTGCTGCGTTAGGAGCAGAGATGTGGAAGATTTCTTTATGTTTCCTCTTGAAAGTGAGCATCCTTTTTTATGTCTATAATTCAATTAATATTTTTCCATCACCTAGTTTCCTGCCTTCATCATTTTCTCATTTTAGAGACCTGTCAGTGGAATGTAATGAAAATGTAAGCAAGCCAGTGTTGTGCAGGAGAGAAGTAAACTTTGATGTTAAGTTAAAGATCAGAGTTTGAGGTCTGGGTGCACTTCCAGTGGTAATTCACTTGGCAGATCAACCAGTTTGTCCTATCATCAAGCTGTCATTTTTAAGCACTGCTGCACCAGGTTACTGCCAGACACTATTAAGCAAGTCATTATTATTTCAGCTCCATTAGCTATCAGGATACACCTCTCTACACAAGTAAAGATGTTCATCAGCTTTGCCTTGAAGCACTGTATTCAGCCTTTTGCTTCTGATAAATAGCTTCCTGCAGCATTACTAAGTATCAACTCAAACTACGGGGCATAAAGCAGAGCATTCTTAACCTGATCCTTCTTCATCTGACCATGGTGGCAAGTAGTGAAGACAAGCTTGGGACCAGGAGCTACAGATTCCATCAGGAAAAGAATAAAAACACAGTCCTAGTTTCCTAGGTGAACATGGTTATCAGTTCATTCCATTGCCTCCTTCTTCCTCCTTTAGTTACATTTGAAAACAGATTACATAGAATCATAGAACAGTTTGGGTTAGAAGGGACTTTAAAGCTCATCTGGTTCCAACCCCCTGCCACGGGCAGAGACACCTTCTACTAGAGCAGGTTGTTCCAAGCCCTATCCAACAAGCTTGAGCACCTCCAGTTATGAGGCATCCACAGCTTCTCTGGGCAACCTGTTCCAGTGACTCATCACCCTTATAGTGAAGCATTTCTTCCAGTTCAAAACCATTCTCCCTCTTCCTATCATTACATGCCCTTGTAAAAAGTACCTCTCTAGCTTTCTTGCAGGCCCCCTTTAGGCACTGGAAGCTGCTCTAAGGTCTCCCTGGATCCTTATCTTCTCCCAACTGTCTTAGCCTTTCTTCATAGGAAAGGTGCTTCAACCCTCTATCATCTTCATGGGCTGCTCTGGACTTGGTTGAGCAGGTCCACATCCCTCTTGTGTTGTTGCCCCAGAGTTGAACACAGTTCTCCAGGTGGGGTCTCATGAGGGTGGAGTAGAGGGACAGGATCACCTCCTTTGACCTGCTGGTCACGCATCTTTTGATGCAGGCCAGGAATGGTTGGCTCTCTGGGCTGCGGGCGCACACTGACAGATCATATGGAGCTTCTCATCAAGCAGCACATGCTGTGTCGGTTCACATGCTGTGAAGACACTTAGATGCCTGTGGTATTTGTCACTTGGCCCTAGGATCAGACTTGGAAATGCACTCCCATTTTGGTAGAGGTAGCCAAATCTGCTGGGCTTCAGGACCCAAAGTTTCCTCCTCCCCATAGCTTTGAGGCTGCTGCAGCTGTGTGTTCCCAGGTCCAGCCTGGGGTGAGGCTGTGCATGTGATCTCATAAACACACACACACATTCACACACACTACTGACTCCACATATGCTCAGACACACAGAACAATGCTGCTTTTATTGTTTTATTGACATCCACATGAAAAAACCAAGCACTCAGAGAAACATGAGGAATACGGCTCAAACTTCTCCTCCCCTCTGGCTGATCAGGATTGAAGGCTTCTGTGGGAATCATAGAATAGTTAGGGTTGGAAAGGACCTTAAGATCATCCAGTTCCAACCCCCCTGCCATAGGCAGGGATGCCTCACACTAGACCATGTCGCCCATAGCTGCCCAACCCGGCCTTGAACACTGCCAGGGATGGAGCATTTACCACTTCTCTGGGCAGCCTGTTCCACAGAGAAGTAAAGAACTTCTTCCTTATATCCAACCTGAACTTCCTGTGTTTAAGTTTAGACTCATTGCCTCTTGTCCTATTGCTACAGTCCCTACTGAAGAGTCCCTCTCCAGCATCCTTTTAGCCCCTTCTAGATACTGGAAGGCTGCTATGAAGTCTCCATGCAGCTTCTCTTTTCCAGGCTGAACAGCTCCAACTTTCTCAGCCTATCTTCATATGGGAGGTGCCCTATTCCCCTGATCTTCCTCGTGGCCTCTGGACTTGTTCCAACAACTCCATGTTCATCTTATATTGGGGACAGCAAAACTGCACACAGTGCTCCAAGTGGGGTCTCACGAGGGCAGATGTGGGTCTCTCCAGCTGCTGTTCTGGAGCCTTCATTCTGTGCTATTTCCCAGTCCCTGACCATGGCCTTCTCCAATAGCTGGCATGCAGGCCTTTTATTCCAGTCTCCAGTCAGTCCACCTTGCAGCTCACTAGCATTGACACATGCTTAGAATAAAAAGGGTAGTTGGAAACAGGATTTCATGAGGATATAGGTTATGCTGTAGTGATTAAGCACTGTCTATGCAGTGAGATGAATCTACTGACCAGCAACATGGTAGCACAACTCCAGCTCCTTTTCCCTGCTCTTGTTTCTCCCCAGATGATCTCAATCCCATCCTTTCCCCAACTTCGGTTCTTCCTCTAAATATCCCATCATACATTTTGCACAGTTCTATAATACCCTTAAAACCTTCCATCCTAAATTTTACGCAATCCACAAATTCTCTTCCCATGATAAGTTCTGTACCTGTTTAAGGCAGTAAATTCTTCAGGTGACATGGCTTTCTGGGGAAGGAATGTCATTGGCTGGCTCCTCCTGCTGGGTTCCACACCAGGATAATGTTCTAGTCCTTCTCCTCTGAAGGTCTGAGAGGCAGCTGGTTTCAGCGTTCCAGTTTTCATTGGTTAGGTTTTCACCATGCAGATGTATGGTGAATCTATGCTTAATGTTTTCTGCTCTATCCCTGCTCATCACATTTCCATCTCTGTCAGCCTTTAATGCTTTTCTAACGGCCTATTCTTAAGGGGTCTCTGTCTCTTTCATCACTTTCTTTACCAAACTGCTAATTTTTCATAAAGTTTGATGGAAAAATTGGATTTTCTTTTCAAACATCATCAAGGAGCTCCGGCCTGTAGTTATTGCAGCACTACTCCAGCAGATGGCTGGCTTCTGTCAGGAATAAAACTCTCCCAAGGAAAGCACATCGTGCGTTTGCAGAAAAGAGCTGAGATCGATTTCCTTTGGCTATTGATTAACACAGCAGCTCTCTTTCCACTTTGGATTCGTTAATGAAATTCGAAATAAAAACAACCCTGTGCAGTTCAAGGAGGACAAATACGACAAAGTAACTGGCTGACATGAAAAGATTCACTATCCCCTAAAGAAAAGCTGCTGCACTCAATTCTTGGTTCAACTCTCCTTTTCATGAACTGGTAGTGCTAATGTATTTAACACTTTTATTCTGGATTGACTCCTTTCAGGTCATGCTGAAAGTGTTGTTCCCTTCCCTAGAACCAAAGGGAAAAGGCTGAATGTATTTAAGCAAAGAGATTCCATTTGTCTCAGTAGGAGAGCAGAAGCTGAAACAAGAAATGCCAGGTGAGGTGATCTTGCGGCTCTTCAACATTCAGATCTGTGAATTAAAGTGAATGTGCTCAACAGCAAAGCCAGCAAATCTGCAAAAGCTGGAAGCTGTTAGACTCAAGTTGTTTCTGACCGAAACATGCCCTAAATCTTTCAGCTTTCAGTTTTGCATGCAAAAGTAGATAAACCCCAATTCTTCCCAACTACTGAAGTAAAAAGGGGGAAAAGGGCACTGAGCCCAAGTGTTTCAAATTACATAGGTGGAACTGACACACTGGTACCATCCCTGCCATCTCCGCAGCAGCTAAGCTGACAGACAATTTGATGTTTGCCACTGCATTCAGTAAAGGAGTGAAAATATGGCCAGAGCTGTGGGGTGAATACTTTAGCACAGTGAATCACAGAAAACAGGGCTTAAGGGATTTTCAGAGACTCTCACCTAGTCCATGTTCCTGCTCCACACGAATCTGTCCTAGTAGTGCTTTTCCAGCTTCTAAAATAACCCCAACCAAACCCCCACACTTTCCAAGAATAAAGATTTCATATCCATTTCAGTAGCTTTGTGAACATTGTTTTTTTCTCTGCCAATTTATCTTTATCTCCCTAAAGACAACTGAAGTCCATTGCTTGTTGACCTAACCCAGATGGGTATGCAGAAAAATCTACTACCTGTCTCCTTTAAACCTCATACATATTTCAGGATTTCTATCATGTTCACCCTCAATTTCCTCTTCACTAGGCAAAACAATTCATTCCTTTATGTCATTTTTTCCTGACTTTTGAGCATTAATCCAGCTTCTGAATAGTGTCCAGTTCAACCACTTCATTCTTGTAAAGTAAGGCCTGAAACAGATCACAGCACTGAGTGTTGTTAAAAGCTAGTAATTAAGAGTACTGGATAAGCATCTTTTGGTCTGCAAATGAAAGCACCTGTTCTGCCATATGGCTGTTGTCAATTCAACATGAGCCTTTCTTTTTTGTTGGTGTAATGCCCTCACCAGGTGGAGAGGTGAAGGGATGAAACATATTTGCCTTTATTCCAAGTAACTGGATAGGAATTTATATTTGGAATGTGAACCAATCCACAAAAGTACTTTAAAAGAGGACTTTGAAAAGTGTTTCAAAGGTCTTCTTTCACATCCCGTCTGCACCACAGGAGCAAACAGACCCATAGGTCATCCACAGCAGTATTTTCTGTCTGACAGTTGTCATCTTTGACATTTAAAGAAAGCACCATTAAGCTCATAAGTAATCACTGTGGGATGTTGTAGGCATGGGGAAGTGTTTTAATTCCATGAGAGAGAGAATGCCTAATGCTTTCGAGTCTGATAGTTTATGTCCACTTTTAAATGCATGGTATAATCCTCACTCATGAAGCTTGTTCAGGTTCTCAGACTGCTAAATTATTGGGTGCAGAAATCTGTCACATCCCATTAGATCAATTTAATCACCTTCTTAAAGAAGTAATGGATTAGTAGTTACAGGGGAAGTGACATAATGGCACTTCCTGACTTCTGCTGGCTTTTGGCAAGGCCTGATATGATATACACAATGAGTAAAAGATGATGTGAGGATAACAGATTGGAAAATCACTCCCAAAAGTACTCAGTTTGAGTGGAGATGCTGAGTAGGCTCCTGGCAGAGTCTGTACTGAATCCAGTTACTGAACTATCTTCATTAAAGGCTTGGATGATAGAAGAGAGTGAATTTTAGTAAATGTACAGCTAACACCATGACAGTAGAAAGAAAACTAAGATTAAGTTATTTCTCTTTATTCATGTTGATTTATGAATGGACAAGTATGTGCAGGTACTGACATAGACTTCAAGAGACTAATTAAATAAGTATGAGCAAAAAACAACAAGGCTGGTAAAAGCTTTTGAGAGTATAGAATTATAGAATCATAGAATGGTTTGGGTTGGAAAGGACCTTAAGATCATCCAGTTCCAACCCCCAGCCAGGGGCAGGGACACCTCACACTGAACCATGTCACCCAAGGCTCTGTCCAACCTGGCCTTGAACACTGTCAGGGATGGAGCATTTACCACTTCTTTGGGCAGTCTGTTCCAGTGCCTCACTACCCTCATAGTAAAGAACTGCCTTATATATAACCTGAACTTCCCCTGTTTAAGTTCAAACCCATCACCCCTTGCCCTAATCAGAAAATTTCTTTGTTTTAAAGAAGTAACGATTAACTTTTCCCAATTCATTCTGCAGAGGCCATATATGTCTTAGGTCGTAGCAAAAGATATTTTAGGGAAAACATACTAACTTTAATAACTGTCAAGTATTAAGAAAACAGTATCATTACCCAGGTTAGACAGACTTCCACAGGGATGGTCTATCGGCTTCATTTGGTGGACTGGACAAACCCAGTCCATGTGGCTCAAAAAATACATAGAAATGGACCGTGAATATAGCGAAGGTTCGAAACTTGCAAGACCCTTTGGTCTCAATGCCTGGGCAATATGCGTATTTTTGTACAGTGAGATGTTTGCTATACACACTCGTGGAATGAAGCTCACTGATACACCACGTAGCATTACCACTCCTTTGAGTTTTGTAAATGATAACTGCAGACTCTTTCTAAGACTACTTTGGACAGAATATAACTGCGCTGCTGTGCTCACTGCTGATATTTTGCTCTAGTTTGGGACATCCTACAGTCATCAGAAACTACAAGACCTAACTTTTCAGTGTAGAAGAGGAACATTTAGCATTGACAGAAGCAAAGGGAAGATCTCAGGCTTCCTTTGAGACTATGAGTTAGATCCTACAGGGATTCATTTTTTTAACCTGTGTTGAATACTTTACTAAAATTATTGAGCCAGTTTTTGGCTCCATTGTAATATTTCTTGTCATCACTAGTGAGAAAGCTATAAAAAGTCCACAAAGAACCTGTTGTAATGGGGAGCCACATAACCCAGTGAAAGGCATAGAACAAGCTGAAAAGACCAGACAGAGATTAATGCATCCTCCGATGAAACAAGAGCAATTCTTCAACTGCTCTGGCATTTGTGAGGGCAGAGAGGTGGTAAAGGTCAAATCTGCCTTCCCATTTTTTTAGCTGTACTTCCTGATCATGACTGATTGTTCTGTCTGATGCTTACCACATTTGTCGCTACCAGAAAGGGGTCTGGCCTTGTCCAAGATAGACCCAAAGTACACTGCCTTCCTTCATGCATGTCAGAACTGAGTATCCTGGGAAACTTATACCTGAAGGTCAGACATTTATTCTGTGCACAGGGCAGATAAGAAGCCTTGATCAAAAATGTCTTTTGTGAAGAATCTTAAAAAAAGGATTGAATTTCTCACAAAGTTTTATTTTTAGCAAAAGTCCTGAAAATTAAAATTTTCACATTAAAAATGTTGGGAATTCAGGAAAGAAATACAGTAATTTTTTGCAGGAAATACTTTTAGTTAGGCTTTTTACCTTATTTTGATACTGAGTTTTTCCCACCCATCTGTGGGACAAAGCACTAATGGCTAATCCAGAAAATAACTGCTGATTTCTTTTCCTGTAGTCTGGCTATTCATCCTCCTCCAGGATTTCATCAGCTTGTCTTACGGTACATTTTGTTTTCTGGAGACTTTCGATGGGGCTGTGCACATCTCTAACACACTAACTGCTTTCCTTTTCAATGGTCTTCCTAAGGTTATGTCTGATTTTACCCCAGTAAACTCCCAGCTGTTGAATGGGAGTGTTGATCTGCTTGAGGGTAGGAAGGCTTTACAGAGGGATCTGTTCAGGCTGGATCGATGGGTTGTTGCCAGTGGTATGTGTTTCAATAAGACAAAGTGAGGTCACAAAAAACTCCATGCAACGCTACAGGCTTGGGGAACAGTGGAAAGGCAACGAAGCTGGTGATGGGTCAAGCGCACAAGTCTTATGAAGAACACTTAGGGAACTGGGGTGGCTTAGCCTGGAGAAAAGAAAGCTCAGGGAAGACCTTATTGCTTTCTACAACTACCTGAAAGAAGGTTACAGTGAGGTGAGGGTTGGTCTCTTCTACCAAGTAACAAGCTACAGAACAAGAAGAAATGGCCTAAAGTTGCCCCAGGGGAGGTTTAGATTGGGTATTAGGAAAAATGTCTTCCCCAAAAGGGTTTTCTAGCATTGTAACAGGCTGCCAAGGGCATTTAAAAGATGTGTAGATGTGGTGCTTAGGGACACGGTTTAGTTGTGGACTTGACAGTGCTAGGTTCATGATTGGACTCAGTAGTCTTAAAGGTGTTTTCCAACCTAAATGATTCTATTATGCTTCCCAATTGCTGATGGAGAAGTAGATTTCATGTAGTACAGCTTATCAGACCATCAAAGGATCAAGACTGCATAATTCACTTGCTAAACCAGGATTTTGCTTTGGATAACACCTCTGCTTTTTCCATCTGTATTTCAGGGAAAGGATCTCTAGTTATCTGGGGAGATCCAAACCTTTCTCTAAACAGCAAATGACATCAGGAATTTGACAAGCAGATTCTGTTTTACATGTATGCCACTTTCCCAGAAAGCAACTACAATTGATATGTAAAAGCTGGAAACTGCTGCCAGTCTTTCACGCTCCTTCCACATTGCAAGTGGCAAACTTCTACCTTACTTACAGCTTCCAACAGTGCGTAGCACAGTGCCCAGCTTCACAGTGGTCAGAGGTTACACGTGGAATCTCACTGGGGTTGGTGTGAGATCTTGTCCTAGAAAGAGAGCTGAATAACAAAGATACAAAACTCTCTAATAATATTATATCATTAATGTTAGAAGAGAGATAAACCAACTGCAGAGAGTTACAGAAAGGCTTCGTGACACTGAAGGCCTGGGAAGTAAAATATGTACGAAATTCCTTATGGATAAATATGAAAGGGTGCACATGGGAAACCAACCCCAAATGTATACACAGAGTGATAAACTCTGACACAGTTGCTAGAACAAGGTTTTGGGATTATATTAGATATGTCTATGAAATGCTCAATAGCAGTCAATGAAAAGAGCATGTTGCAATTATGAGGAATAGAGAGGAAAGCAATAAACATTAAGTCACCAAATAAATCTTAGAATGAGAAAATCATGATCAGTGATCCTTGTTGCTTCCCAAACTATTTCCCATCTTGATATAGATAAACTGTAATTTGAAAAGGTACAGAGAAGACTGGCACTGATAGTTAGATATTTGAGAAGGCATTTATATGAAGATCAAGCAAATCAGCTACAGTTCTTTATCCTGCAAGAAAAGAAGACTCAAGACTATGAAAAAAGCTTATTAAATCATGTATAATATAGAGGTGTCAAACAAGAAAGGATTGTACTCTAGTCTAAGTAAGGTACTAAGGATCATCAAATAAAATGAGTAGATGCCAAATACATAGAGTTTTTCTTTGCACAATGTGGTAAAGTTTTGAGGATGTTTGCATGGGTTCAAAAAGGAGTTGTTTGTTTCATGAGGGAGAAACCCACTGAAAGTTGTTAGACACCACCCTCTCATCTACGAACAAACTAAACTGCAAATTACTGGAGAAAGGGAGATGATTCTGGGAAAGCTTCACTGTAGGTTTGCCCTGGTTTATCTCTAGGCATGTCTCCTTGTCTATTAGTGGATCCAAGATTAGGGGCTAAGTGCAACTTTGGTCAGATTCAGTACAGCTCTTCTTATGTTCTTGTAATTTCTAAAACACATTCATTATCCCACAGTCTTCAAAACACAACCAGTCAAATCATTCTTCTGACTTACCACTCTACTAAGTCACCCTGTCATCCTGCCCTAAGCTGCCTGATCTCCACCTTGTGAAATTCAAGTTCTTTAGTGTTCCTTCAGAAACCTCACAGCTTTTTCTCCTCCTAAATTTTCCATCTGTTCATATTGTACAGTATGTCTGAAGACTAAACGTGCAGCCCTTTGCATCCAGCAATACAGCCTGTATCACTCAGCTGTGTGCTGTATTATATGCACAGAATAATCTTCAAAGTCACTCTCCTCCTCACTTTTACCTCAACTCATCTCACTGTCTGATAGGACAAACCTTGTCTTCAGTCCTCTCTCTCAAGAAGTCTCTTCTTCTAATGCCTCTTCTCAAATGTTATGTCAGTAAGTTAATATTAATATTAATGGGACCCAAAAGGAATCCAATCAACTCTTCAATTTGAAAATGTGTTTTATATTCATAGGGCTTTTTTACCACCTTGCTCAGCCTGTAAATGTATAGCAACTGGGTGCATCTGTTGTCAGCATTGCTGACACTGATTTTTCTCTGTATTTGGAAGTCTAATGGAATGGGAAAGAAAAGGCTCTTTCTAGTAAATACGTTATACATGAATTATGGATATTCATGTGATGAATTCATATAGTATTTCTTTTTGACCAGTTCACCAGCTTAATACCCTCTAACCTTTCTCCCCAGACTAATTGTAATATTTCAAACCTAGAAAAAACATTAGGCAGTTGTCATTTACAATAAGCTACCCTATATGAGACTATAATCTTCATATCTCAAACTTACTCCTTAGAAATGTATTTCTATGTTTGTCTTGGCTTGAGGCCATGAATAAGCCATATTCAATCTGGGTCATTATTTTTGTCTTCTATATATAAAAATGTATGGGACTTTGTTTTCTGGAAGTCATGGGAGAAGAAATCTTACTTTATCTTCAGTTAAAATGACATTTTTGCCTCCCAGTGGGATACAAAATGTGATTTATAGGCCCAGAAGGTACCAAGATAAGAAATTATTCACATTGGAAAGTTATTTCTGCATTGACAATGTTATTTTGCATTGAAAATATATGGAGAAAAATGTTATAGAATTTTTTATGAGCTTTTAAAATGGCTTTACAGAGAAGGATACTTGGGTGGGGTAAGCATGGGTATCTATGGTAGATAGGATAAAAAACATCAGCCCCCAACCATTTTACATACGAGAACAGAGGTTGGTATAGTGCGAGGGAAATATATGATTAGCACTTGCTTAGGATGCCCATCTCCTTTGTATAGAAATAATAGCCTCATCTCAAATGTGCATTGTGAAAGGTTTTACATCCATATTACTGTTCAACAGCATGTATTTCCTTTGTTTATGATATACACAGTCTCTTACATCTAATTTACTGCTTTCACATGGCTGGTAAGTTCAGTTATAAATTCTCTAGTGTAGTTCTAGAATTAAGCAGAGATGTTCAGCACATGAGTGAATTTTACTGACATGAAGCTGTTGCAGGGTATACCAACTACAAAAAAAACCCCTTTCAGATCAACTGCTTATAAAGGATTTTGCAGCACAAATAAGGGTCATTATGCTGATTATGATATCAGAATAAATTTCTTTTCTGATAGGCATTGTTACAAGGCCATGAGTGGCCACAAGGATGTGAAGCTGGTTAGCTGTCTCGTTCAAAACATAGGTTACAGTATTTTATATCTACATTGATGCTCTTAACTTTATAATCATAATCGTGTCTTTTCTTCTTCTGGGTATCTTTTCCCAGGTAGCAAGCAGCAGGACAAGGAGAAAGGGCTTCAAGTTGCCCCAGGGGAGGTTTAGATTGGGTATTAGCAAAAGTATCTTCCCCAAAAGGGTTGTCAAGCATTAGAACAGGCTGCCCTGGGAAGTGATTGAGTTGCTATCCCTGAAGGCATTTAAAAGATGTGTGGATGTGGTGCTTAGGGACATAGTGGTGGACTTGGCAGTGTTAGATTTATGGTTGGACTTGATCTTAAATGTCTTTTCTAACCTAAATGACTCTGTGATTCTTTAATTGCTTCTCTTGTTATATTTGTCTCTATTCAAAGATTAACTGATTTCAACACATTATTAGTTTTAAAGAAAGAGCGAATATATGCAAGTTTACCTAGAAAGACAATATATAGCATGTACTTTTTCTCTCAGTCTGCATTACATTCTTAAGGAGAAACTGAAAAAACCCTCTCTGCTTGGGTTTAAAGGTGAACTGCACACAGAAATGTACAGGTGTTCTTCAACATAGGGGTCTAACATGCATATATAATCATAGAATCATAGAATCACAGAATAGTTAGGGTTGGAAAGGACTTTAAGGTCATCCAGTTCCAACCCCCTGCCACGGGCAGGGACGCCTTACACTAAACCATGTCGCCCAAGGCTCTGTCCAATCTGGCCTTGAACACTGCCAGGAGCATTCACAACTTCCTTGGGCAGCCTATTCCAATGCCTCACCACCCTTGCAGTAAAGAACTTCTTCCTTATCTCTAATCTAAACATCCCCTGTTTAAGTTTTAACCCATTACCCCTTGTCCTGTCACTACAGTCCCTAATGCCTTTGAGCTCAGCATTTGTAAAGTAATTAAGAATGGGGAATTTCAGATTCTTTGCTGATTGTAAGGATGCAGAGATATAAAAAGAGAAAGAGAGGTGTCTCACTGTCCTAACAGAGATGGACATCTTGAATTTAGGGTTTACTTTCAGCAACCAAAGCTGTGTCCACTTTGCCTGGCTCCACTGAAATGCCAGTAAAGAGGTATTGATGTGATTTACCACATTACAAGGAAACATGAAGTGTACTCCAGGCAAATACTTGAAATGTTGTTCAATAAAGAGGAACAATACTTTTCAGTGCTAGGCCATCAGGCAAGTTCAATTTTGCAGTTCATTGATGAGTCATAGACATATTCATAAGAAATCCTTTCACTGTATCAATATCATTAGAAGTGTACTGATTTCAAATGTGATGTGATTATCTTGCTCCAGAACACAACACCATAGATGTTTATCACCTACAGGCGGAGAGAAGAAACAACATTTAATTGTAGAACTTTACTGTCACCTATGATGAGCTACCTGACTTGCAGAAGCAAGTAAATCTAGCAGTAGTCTTAATCTGCAATATTAAATCAGACTTATTTAAATTTGATACTTATATAACTATGACATTTATATAACTAACTAGAACTAAATGATATGTTTTGCTCTTGCACTGCTTTTGCAGAGTATTGTGGAGGGAACCAGGTGATCAGTCACTGTAGGATTACTAGGATTTTTATTTCTTCTATGAAATTTATAAACCTTTTCACTAAACAGTGAGGATTGCATAATTCATGACTTTCTAACTTTCAGTAATGGACGAAGTGCTGCATGTAATGCTCATCAAACAGGAATTATTTATGAGCCAGGATTTGGGAATTATAAATCCTGTAATTCACCAACAGCAATGAAGTAAGATGATAACAAGTAAGAGCAACACAGTATAATGCCATGACACATACAGCATATAAACCCTATAACCTATAACAAGCTAAACCGCTACATAGAGCACAATAATGTGATAGAGCATGCGATGCATAATGCAACATGAGAGAGCTCATATTTTACTGCTGAATTTAGTATTTTTCCTTCATTGCCTTTAATAGGATTTGGAATAGAAAATTCTACACTGCAGGAAAAAAAAAATATTTCTATGCTAGATAGAAATATCTCTCTGTTTTTTAAGAGAGACCATTTGAATCTGCTTCATGCCTTGAAATGTAAGCCATTTGGGACTATAATGCATATCGTTCGCAAAATAATATATATAAAGTGTAAAAGGCACAGGAGTATTCCCCAGTGATGTAATTCCCTGTTTCCTAGGAATTTCTGAGTTGCCAACACACAGCTACTGATCTGAGTCTTTCCAGCACCAGAATTTTTAGCAAATTTGGAAAAGAAACCTGTCACAGCCCCGAGACACCTTTAACCGGTCAGGTTAAACAGCACTGCACTACTGCAGTGAAGTTACTGAAGAAAGAACTGGCTGATGGTTATGTGATATGGTTATGTCTTGTCTATAAACAAGCTATCAGTTTCAGGCAGTAAAGGCACTGTGATTTGTAGACTGGGAGTGAACCATTGAGGAATGCGTTGCCACTACACGATTGGAAGTAATATTGATATGGATTCCAATGTGACTGAAATCTACTAAAGAAGGAAGGGCTGTGAGATGTTCAAGCCACACACTATGTCTTTGTGAGGAAACCCTACAATTGCAGACTGAGGAGCTACTCTGAGGGAGCATTGTGGAGTGATTATTGTTTTCTTACACACCTGCTGAGGCATCCATTCCTGAGGATAAGGTATCAGGCTACACAGACCTTCTTCCTGTCATGGTACAGTCATCTCTTGTATTCTTAACCCAGGCTGAAACTGGAAATAAAAGGCTCACAATCAGAACAGAAAAAACTGCAAAATGTGGGTGAACATTTATATATGTTATATATATATATATACACTCATTTATGTGTTATGTACATGGAGTTATACATCCATACATCAGTGGTTGTCATAGCCCTCTGAGCTCCTAGTTCAGTACTGTTTCCAGTAGAAATCCTAATAAGACAGCATCTTCAATGACCATCTACACATTGATACATAAATCTACATCTACATACAACTTAAAACATTTTTTCTCCCCAGATCACTGAAGACAAAATATCTATGAAGAGGACTGATTTCCTTTCTGTTCATCGCTTTGGTACAATGTAAAGGAAGCAACAGTTTTAACAACTGAGCCTGCCTGAAGTATGTTGACAGATATTTATTATATGCAGTGGCTGAAATAGTAACTGCTGCAAAATATAAATACATACTAGGCTATTGGTAAAGACGGAGTAAGGATATTAGGGTTTTTCACTGTATGCAACACTCATCCTCAATACACCACTTGGTGTAATCTCTTACATCTGATCAAGCTAATGTGCTGGTATAAGGATCCCTTTTCTGTTAGTGTCACCAAATTCTTGGCAAGGTGAAGCTTTAGGCAGAAAACTGCCACATCCCATAGGCTTAACATTTTGACATGAGGTGAAGATGATATTTAATCAAATATTGGGTTGAAAACCAAAGCATACTGAAGAAAAATGTGTGCAGAAATTCAGCATGGATACTGCAGCACCCTATGATGGGAAAAATCTGGGTTTGATGCTTTGGTTTAGAGATGAGCTATCCCCTATCCTCTTGTTTCTTTTGATGCAGTTTGTGAACGCTGCAATGGGAGCAGTCCGAGATAGGTGACCCCTTTTCACGTTTATAGATGCATATGCAGAATTAGATACTGCATCTGTTTTTTGTACACTGATTCTGATGTCAGAGCTGTGAATAAACCATGCAACCACTGCAAAAGCTGGGCAGAGGTCAAACAGGCTGTGCATCCCATAGAAATCTTTCACCTTCCTGCACTCACAGCCTTTTCTTTCATTCCTTTGAACAGATTTTCTACTAACCTGTGCCTAAAATGCAGTAATGCAAAGAAATTTTAAACAGCCACACTACAAACACTAAAGTCAAGTCCCAATTCAATAAATGCACCAAAGTGCTTTGCTGAAGGGCTCTCATTTGTATTGAGGTAATGTTCCCTGCAGGAAGCCTGAAAGCAAACAGCAATGGTGATGATTCTTCTTCATTAGCAAAGTCTTTCTATACACACAGAGAAGATAAGGAATGGTTCTGCCCAAGGAAGAAGGGAACTGATAAATGAAACAGGTCTCTTACAAATGGGCAGGGTGGCCATGAACTGGTCTTAATAACATGCGAAGGAGAACCTCATTACACCTTGTCTGGTTGGCAGCAGCAGGCAGGAGACTGGGGTGAGTGGAAATAATATGTCACTGGCAAAAGAGTTTACAGAAAGCACTAGAGAGCTGTCACTGCTGTCTCGTGGGACAGAAATCCTCATTTAAACACGTTTCAGCTGCATGCACCATAGGCTTTGGTACCTGAAATAAACTCGAGTGACTCCACTTAATCTCTGTGTCTGTCAAAAGATTTTTAGTTGTACGAATAAACTGGAGAAGCGGACAGCATGTAAAGAATAAGGTTTATTTTGCTGTAGGTATTATGCAGGGAGAAATCCCTTAAAGGCACACTGTGACCCACTGAATTTCACTGAGCTCTGAAGGTGCAGTTTGGGAGCACCATGTAATCTGCCTTGTGCAACTCCACTTCATTCCCACAGCAATCAGAAGCAAAGCCCCAAAGCTTATAGAATGATTTCGGTTGGAAGGGACCTTAAGACCATTCAGTTCCAACCCCCTGCCATGGGCAGGGACGCCTCACACTAGATCAGGTTGCTCCAAGCCCTGTTCAACCTGGATTTGAACACAGCCAAGGATGGGGCAGCCACAGCTTCTCTGGGCACCCTGTGCCAGCACCTCACCACCATCACAAAGAAGAACTTCTTCCTTAGGTCTAACCTGAACTTCCCCTGTTTTAAGATTAAACTCATCACCCCTTGTCCTATCACTACAGTCCCTGATGGTCCTGGTCACAGAAGCAGTGGGACCTTCCTTCTGTGTGTGAGTTTACAGCCAGCACTTGCCAGACCTAAATGGACGTGTGGTGAGAGAGGCTGAATGGAAAAAGAGCATGTAGTTCAGGTCAGTCTCCCACCCATCAGTAACTGCTATGAGATGCTAAAGTAATTTATCTTAAAAATTAATTTATCTATGTAAAAAATCTTGTAAAAATCATGTTCAATATTTTCTCCATCCCCAAACCTTTGGAATTATGTGTACATGCCTTAAAAATTGAACTTATACGTATATATGTATAAAGTGAGAGCGTGCTCCCCAAGAAATTTCGGAATACAGCAGATTGATTTTTGCTGCTGATTTTCCTTTGGAAAGCTGAAAACTGTGTGGGGACGTATCTGCAGTGCTCCTTCAGCTGGAGGGTGAGCTATAACCCAACAGAAATCAGTTTCTGCATCTGTTGATACCATATAGCAGACAGATCGGATACAATAAAACCATAACCTGCCACCAAAGCTGTGTTTGATCTCCATAGAGCTGACATTTAAGGCCTCAACACTGCACTGGAAAAACCTTAGCAGGAACATCTCCATAACCTGGTCTAGATCCTGGCTGCCATACATCAACCCATGCTGATGGACATCCATCCTTGATGAAACAGCAGGGACAGCTATGGGAATGCTTGCTAAGGCAGAGAAGGTACAGGATGTGCGCAGCAGAGACGGAGGGCTGTGTCTGGAGGCGGGTGAGGACTAGCGGCTCCAGCACACAAGTCAGGGCTGAAATACAAGCAAAAATATCTCAGCGGAGGGCTTTTTATTTAGACACTGAGGTCAGGGTGGAGGTAAAAGCAGAGGCCACCTGTTTGCTGCACCAGAAAGGGCATTTCCTCCCTGTACCGCTCAGGGGGACTCTCCATCCCGTTCTCCATCCCCTCGGGGGGCCATGTCTCTGCCCCTCCTCATGGAGGGCAGGGGCTCAGGCTGTCCCATTACCCCTTGTGTCCGCACCCCCACATGTCTCACCCCAGGGTCCAGCCCCCTTCGCACCCGGGCCCCGCAGCGCGCTCCCGCCCAGCCCCTTCCCCTCCCCTCGCTCCTTAAACCCCGCGGCCGTCGCAGACCGGCCCCTCTCCCTCCTCGGCGCCCGGCCTGGCTTCTGCTGCCGCCGGGTCCCGCTGCTGCCCCGCGTCCTGCCCGGGCCCCGTCCTTCCCTCTCCTCTCTCCCCTTTCCCCCCGGTCTTTCTCTCTCTTTTTCTTTCTTTCTTTTCTCCTTTCTTTCCTCTTTTCTTTCTTCCTTTCTTTCCTCCGTTCTTTTCTCCTTTTTTCCTCCTTTCTTTCCTCTTTTTCTTTTCCTCCTTTCTTTTCTTCTTTCTTTTTTTTTTTTTCTTTATTTTCTCCTTTATTTTCTACCTTCTTTCCTCTTTTCTTTCTTCTCTCTCTCTCCCCTTCTCCCCCTCTTCTCCTTGTCTCCTCTCTTTTCCTCTTTCTCCCCCTGTTTTCCCCCATCAGGACAGGGATGGGTGAACAGAAGATGCCGCGTTTTGCCCATTCCCGCCCTGTCACCAGCAAGTCTCCTTGAGAACCTGTGCGCGCAGGGGGTGTCTGTGTGTGTTTGTGCTCTTGTCCCTGCACGCCCATCGCCGCCGCTCGTCCCGCCTGGGCTGACAACTCCGCGTTGACACCTCGGCTGAGCGCTCAGCGCGGCTGAGGACCTGGGCACCAGGTACCCTTTGGGTAGTGCTGTGTTCGTGCAGGTAAGGGGACGTTCTGGGGGCACTGTGACTCTGAACACCACCTTTGTTTTGTCCTTTCCATGTCTCACTTGTGCAGGGAGGCAGCTCAAGTTCGGAAGAAGAGTGTTTTCTTTTCAAGTATGCAGACATGCAGGAACAGGATCTGCCCTACAAAGAGAACCCAGCAGGAACTGTATTACATTATTCTTCGTCTGCATTTGCTTGGTTTTTCCCTTAGCCAACAAGTTTTCAGACCGCATAGTTGGCTAGGTGTCGTCTGAATCAGGTCTGGTTCAGCCCTGGAGTTGTGATTAGCAGATGCAAAGTGCCTTGCAGTAGCAGATGATGAAGCAGCGACTGAGGAATGCATAATGCCGTCACTGAGGAAAGCCATTGTAAATGTTCAGAGCTGACAGGAGGTTTACAGATGTCTACATTATAATTACTGTTTCAGGGCTGCTTCTGATTGGGATTTTGATGACCTGACACCTTCTTCTACTCTATTTTGTGACACTATCAGGATGCAGGACCACCATTGATGTTAGCAGGATGTTTCCTTCATTTCATATGCATCACGAATGTACTGTGCACCACTTTGTAGCTATAGCCTGTAGCTTCCTCTAAGCTGCCCAATTCAGCAGTTCCTTCACTGCTGTGTTTTTTACATAGCCAGTGTTCTTAAAGCAAGTGTACTGACTGCTTCCCAGCTGACGTTCCATGGGCATTGGCATGCACGCAGTGCTCTGCCTGTTTGCACTGATTTTGATTAAGCCCTTAAAATAACACAGCCCATCTGTGCAGTGTGGACACTGATGGAGCCGTTCTCAGGAAGACGCACCTGCAAAATCTATCGGTGTAGCTGTGTGCTTAATTTGCACCTAGGATCACTCTAGATGCATGCCTGAATCTCTCACCTTTTTCTTTGATGGATGCCTGTTTAGACATCTGATTCGGGGGAGTTTGTGTAAACATTGAAGAATAAATACTCACTGATAAAATAGTAGGAGCGGTTTCTCAAATAGGTTGGGCAGGTGATTGTAAGGTCTATTTTGCTTCAAAAGCTACCTTTTTTTAAGAGTAAGCATTTAGTAGTTTTTACTGAAGTTTTAGTCCTACCAACATGCATATTTTCCACTGTGATGCTTTTGGTGGTGTTCAAGTCAAGGTTTGACAGAGCTTTGGGTGGCATGGTTTAGTGTGAGGTGTCCCTGCCCATGGCAGGCGGGTTGCGACTAGATGATCTTAAGGTCCTTTCCAACCCTAACTATTCTATGATTCTATTCTACGATTCTATGTTTCTATACAGACTAGGCTCTTTGTCCACAGATGGGACAGTGCTCTGAAGTAACTTCTAGTAAGACATATCAGGTACATATATTAGAATTTGCATTAGAGAAGTGTTTGTGGAATATTATTACAAAGAAAGTTCTGAGTGTGTATTGCAGATTTGCTGCTATTTTCAGTATGTTTGTTGTGTTGCTGCTGCTTCTAATAAGAGGCAAAGTGCTGTTTTGGGGTCCTTTCTGGTGAAACTGGGGCTTGAAGAAGTTTAAAGTCGCATTCTGATCTTAGAAACAGGCAGCCTACTGAGTGATGAATGTCATCTGCTTTTGTGTAAAATCATTCCAGGGCAGTCCTCAACACATTGTAAAGCAAAAGGAAGAAATCAGGTCTTCTGACTTCCAAAAGAGCAGAAAATGGTACCACTCTATTCTGAGATCAGCCTGGGGTCAAATCTTGCTTGTTTTACTGATGTAAATGCTATTCTTTCAAATATGAGTAAGACCAATGCCATGAATGAGAAGAGGGTATAGGCTGGAATAGTATATCTGATGAAGGACTTATTGTGGGGGAAGCATCAGTGTGACTCATGAATATGACTCATGTTAGTATAGTGGAAGAACAAGGTCCCCAGTGGGGCTCAACAGAGGAAGAATTAGGTGGAAGAATTAGTTTGTTCCTGTGGTCTGTGGGAATCTTCTCCTGAGCTCAGAGACCCAGACAACGTGTGGGTGAACGTGTCTGAAGCACCTATACATACATATAAGTCTTTTCTTACTTCTGCTGACATTTCGTGCAGTTTTAGGGCAAACGTCATTGCTACATGCCAGAGCTAGCTTTTGATTCTGGAGATTATGATACTGAAAACAATATGAATAAAAGAACGCTTTTGTTTCCAGCACGTGATAACTTTCTAACGAAAATACGTTTCTGAGATTCACTCAGTAATTATGTTGGATTGAAAGGATATTTCAATTTGTCCTTCCCAACCCTTCCTTCTAAAACCTGTTTTGATTAATCACTGCTGGGTGATGGCAATACTTCCCTTTTAAAAACTATTCTTAAACTCTTTCCCTTTCTCATAGTGAGGAGAAAAACCTTTAACAAAACTTTTGCGTTGTATCAATGATTTGTGTGTACCACCATATGTGAATAATACATAGAAGCATAGAATAGCTAGGGTTGGAAAGGACCTTAAGATCATCTAGTTCCAACCCCCCTGCCATGGGCAGGGACACCCCACACTAAACCATGTCACCCAAGGCCTCATCCAACCTGGCCTTGAACACCGCCAAGGATGGAGCATTCACAACCTCCCTGGGCAACCCATTCCAGTGCCTCACCACCCTCACGGTAAAGAATTTCTTCCTTATATACAGGTGATATTGGGCTATTTCAGCAGTTCAGACAATGCCAAATTCTCCAGTCTTTCTTAGATAAACTTTATGTCTTGTCTCCAATGACACTGAAATATTCTCTCCCAGCCTTCCCAACTGTTTTCCCTAGTGAGGAAGATGTGGCAGTGCATTTCTGCCTTTACAACCAGCTCTTTAGAAAGGAGCCATTTCTGCAGGTCTCTCTGTAGCCGAATAAGTCTAAAGTCAGTAATGCTGGGTTCTTATCGGATATTGCATGAAGCACTACCAACTGTTACAAAGAAGTTTTCAAACATGAGAGCCCATGTTTTAGGAATGAGGAAAGGGAGAGAAAGCATCTACAGAAATCACTGAACTGTAACAGGAATTCGGGACGTATTTTGAAATCCTTGTAGCACATGTAGGTAGAACAGGAAAAGAGCAGGAAAATGAACATATTGGAAACTATCAGGTCATACTTGGACAGAAACTCACCCTGTTATTTTCTTCCATCATACACTTCATTTTACTGATGTTTTCCTTATGGTTTATTCCAATTGCTGCTGAAGGTTTTGTGACTCCCCTTCAGTGGAAGTCCCATCACCAAGGGTCAGTAAATTACAGGTGACGTTAAGGATTTTTTCTTAACATTACAGCTAAAAAGCTCACTGGGCTGTAGTCAGGGGCCATGGACAGAGGATGTTCTCTTGTCAGATGTGCTGCCTTCAGCAAGTCACTGAGCCTGTGCACAGTCAGTTCTTCCACTTGTGAACGAGAGATAATATTAGAAGGAGAATTTACATCAGTTGTGACCTTGAGATCCTACAAGAAAAACAGAATTTTTTTTTTAGTTGAAAGTATTCTGATTTCTTCTTAATTGAGTAATATATGCTATAATGATAGATAACGTTTCCAGAGTTTGAGATGTAAGGAGAGACTGGCTGGATCCAATTTTTGGGAAGTATGGAATCAGAGAATCATTTAGGTTTTAAAAGAATGTTGAGATCGTGGAGTCCAACTGTTTGTCTAACACTGCTCACCACTAAACCGTGTCCCTAAGCACCACATCCACATGCTTTTCAAATACCTCCGGGGATGGTGACTCCACCACTGCCCTGGGCAGCCTGTTCCAATGCCTGACCAACCTCTGGGGAAGAAATTTCTCTAATACTCAATCTAAACTTTCCCCAGATACGACTTGAGGTTGTTTCCTCTTGTCTTATCACTTGCTACTTGGGAGAAAAGACCGACCCCATCTCACTACAACCTCCTTTCAGGCAGCTGTAGAGAGCAGTAAGGTGCCCCTGAGTGTTTTCTTCTCCAGGCTAAACACCCTCAGTTGCTCATTCATTCCTAGTCTAAGTATGAGGGTTGGAGGGGGGGCGATAGCTGATAATTTTTATTTTTGAGCATTACCAAAAGGTCCATGAAGATTAAATATCTGATACTCCATCCAGCAAGGAAGAATGGACACATCATTATTGCCTTGAGGAAAATGGGTTCAAGATTGGCAGTAGGTGGAGAGAAAGTGGGTACATCATCTGCCAGAAACTGTGGTATAGATTAGAGATTTAATTTGGAGTGAGAACAAAAAGAAACACCCCCCCCCAATCGAACATTATTGATATGCAACAGATATGTTACTTCCTCCTGGTAGTGGAAAATTCATTTCATGTCACAGGTGATGCAAGTAGTGAGATAGCTTTTGTTTCCTTTTGCTGCTAGAAACAGGCTAAACCCAAAGATTTTCTGTGCTTTGGAAAAATGTAAGCAGGCTGAGTTGCTATTCTTCATTACATTGAGGTTTTCATAGCAAATACCTGGTATCGTTGTGTAGTGACAAACAAGAGCCTGAGATTTCTGGAAGTATTTTGGCTTTGAAAGGCTTCTTCCTATAAAACCATATAAAACTCTTTAAAGGCTTCAACAGTGTTTCTTCCCCAGCATAGAGACAATTTAGCACTAAAGAGAGGACACTGTGAGCCCTGACACTTGCTCGCAAGCTCTTGCGCTATAGAAATAAGCAGCAGCCCATCCTGAGAGCCCACTGAGGAGTCACAAATCCCACACCAGGGTCTACATGGCTGTAGAGCCAGCCAAAACACTGAAAACCTGGGGCTGGTCTGGTTGCATGTCAGAAAGCTTCTCCAAGCTGTGTTAGCCTTGACAATTCATTAAGCATGATTGAAATTGAGTTATGGGTCATATTTTGCAAGTACTGTCAGTTCTGATTATGCAGTTGTCTGGATTTCCTTTGCTCAGGGAATACCGCTATCACAGAGCTTATCTGCTATGCAGTAGATGTAAGCTATCCTTCCACAGCTTATCAGAATCTATTTACTTTGCATTGATTCAGTTCCTTAGAAATTAATCTTTGATTCTTTGCAAAATAGGAGGATCCCTCGAGTTCAGTTTAAACAGTCGATCTGATTATTGTTACGTCCTGAATGTTGATTCTTCAGTGTTTTTAATAAAAGATGCAAAAATGACATATTTCACGTGGCGTTTGAGGGGAGGTTTAAACCATTGGTAGTTTTCAACTGTTTTGGACTCATGCTCTTTGATCAAAGCTTAGCCAGCACTTAGTTGTGGCTTGATTGCTTATTACCCAAGTGCAATTTCTGCAGTGCTGTTTGCTTAGCCATGTTGAATTATGTGCCTATTGGCAGCATTCAGGTATTTCTTTCCAGAGAAACCAGGTTTATACTGATTGTCATAAGAAGAATTATTTGCATATCACTTGCAAAGATTTTCTTTGAGCTGGAAAGTTTATTGCTGAGAGCACCAGGAGGGATTTCTGTTGGCTCCACACTTAGTCTAAAACTAGCTATACTTGTACAACAGAACTTTAGTAATTCCAATTTCATCAGCAGATAAAGGTTACAGATAATCTGCATGGGCTGTCTTGATTACCACTGCAGTTCTTAGAAATGAAGCAGCAGCTGGTACCCATGTCAAAGCACTTGCACTCAGCATCCCTGCAACCGGTTGTCCATTTCAGTGGTAGAACCATTTTTCTCTACAGTAAGTGAGATACCCTGATGAATCACTTTGTATTGAGCACTACCAACTGTTACAAAGAAGTTTTCGAACATGAGAGCTGAAGTTTTGAGAATGAGCAAAAAGGGAGAAAGCATCTATAGAAATCACTGAACTGAAACTGGCAAATTGGGGACATATTTTGAAATCCCTGTAGCAAATGTAGGTAAAATAGGAAAAGAGCAGGAAAATGAACATATTAAGAAACTATCAAGTCATATTTGGACAGAAACTCACCCTGTTGCTTTCTTCCATCATACACTTCATTTTACTGGTGTTTTACTTATGGCTTATTCCAATTGCTGCCGAAGGTTTTGTGATTCCCCTTCAGTGGAAGTCCCATCAGGCTTCATCAGGGGTCAGTAAATTACAGGTGAAGTCAAGGATTTTGCCTTAACATTGCAGTTAAGAAGCCCACTGGACAGTAGTCAGGGGCTATGGACAGAGGATGTTCTCTGTCAGATGTGCCGCACAGCCTTCAGCAAGTCATAGAATCATAGAATAGTTAGGGTTGGAAAGGACCTTAAGATCATCTAGTTCCAACCCCCCTGCCATGGGCAGGGACACACTGAACCTGTGCACAGTCAGTTCTTCCACTTGTGAATGAGAGATTGGAATGCAAAGGAATGTGCGATTTTCAGTTCATTGTAGTACTTGATAAGAGAAGGGTGCAAAATATACCTGAACATCTTCAGCAAATCCCATTCACTTGATCTAAGCAGGGTGGTCAGGCCCAGTGGTTTTAACTCCTCACTGGTAAATCAATTCATTGCCTGCTAGGAGGCAGCAAGGCACAGCCCTTCTGTAGCACCTGAAATTCATCTGCTCCTATGTGAGCACTGGCAAAGCTCAAATCTGCTTCATTTCAAAGATCTGTTGCATCACAGCCCAGGATGCTCTCAGTCTGAACATGGGACCTCATGATGTAGTTCTGCACCACTGGAGAAGGAACTAAGCAAAACAGTCATTTGTTTTGTAAAGGACAATACTTCAGCATAGGTAGTAAAACTGTTTGCTCTGAGGGAGCTGAGGCAAGAGAGAATTACTCACTCCTAACAGATGTGTCGACAACCTTTGTTCAAGTCTGACATTTCATAAGCCACCTTGTGCTTGAGTTGTTTCAAGGCAATTTCTCCCATCCTGTTTTGCTGTTTAGTGATGGTACCACCTCTACAGTATTTCTAAGAGTGGATTTTATGTTTTTCTGGAGGCATTCCTCGATTATCAGGGGATGGAGCAGCTCCCATATGAAGACAGGCTGAGAAAGTTGGGGCTGTTCAGCCTGGAGAAGGGAAGGCTGCATGGAGACCTCAGAGCAGCCTTCCAGTATCTGAAGGGGGGCTATAGGGATGCTGGGAAGGGACTCTTCATTAGGGACTGCAGTGATAGGACAAGAGGTAACGGGTTCAAGCTTAAACAGGGGAAGTTTAGATTGGATCTAAGGAAGAAATTCTTTACTCTGAGGGTGGTGAGGCACTGGAATGGGTTGCCCAAGGAAGTTGTGAATGCTCCATCCCTGGCAGCGTTCAAGGCCAGGTTGGACAGAGCCTTGGGTGACATGGTTTAGTGTGAGGTGTCCCTGCCCATTTCTATGATTCTAGGATTATATATAGGTAACTACTTTCATGATTGATTTCTGGAATTAAAACTGTTTACATCTGGGTTTATTTTTGCTTCTTTCTTTGCCATCCCCTGGGTTTATTACTGAGTGCATTTTCTGTTCTGGGTTTTCTTCAGTTAAGTTATTTGTGTATTTCTGAGCAGTTTTTTTTCCTCCTTTCTAATTCACTATTCAGCCTTTCTTATTGCTGCCTTTGACTTTTTGTTTCCTTTTCAGTAGATATCTCTATTGTCATGTTTTCTTCCTTTAACGTCCTTTTCACTTCCCTTAACAGCTGTTTGCAGATTATAGGCCACAACCCCAGGAATGCTGTGGCACTTACTAGTGGGCTATAACATTAAGTACTAATTTTAGATGTTTTGACACAGGGAAGAAGAAGTTGGAGAAATGTTGCTTTCCAGGGCATCATCCGATCAAGCTGTATATAAAGAGAAATTGCCTTCCCTTCAGCAGTTTCTGAGCTAAGACTGATAGCACACAGCGAAACAGATAAAGCATAAAGTATCCTTATGCCAGCTTCCACTGCTATGATATACAACTTAAAACTATTTACTCTTACTTCCATTTCTTGTCATTTCCATGCCTATGGTTTTGCTCCCTGTTTCTCTCAAAAAGAGAGTATTTTTGAAGGTAATTACCCATAAGGCAGGTCATAACCAGACTAGGAAGCCACAAAGGGAGCTTGTAGGTACAATGAGTTTTGGGAAGTCTGTATCCCAAGTTGGAGAAGTTCCTGGCAGCTTTGTAGGTCTTCAGGATTCATAAGGAAAAAAACCCAACCAAACCACCAGAAATAAGGAGGAACAATTCTATGTTAACCACTGTCACTTATCCCCTTAGCTGTATGCCTTTGTCCTTGTCTTCTTTAATGACTTGAAGATTCATCATGTCATAGAACCAACTAGGTTGGAAAAGACCTTTAAGATCATCAGTCCAACACTGCCAAGTCCCCCACCTGAATTCCCTCAAATAATGCCGTGGCATTATGGTAGCATGGATGGACATAGCCCTGTGGCAATGACTGTGCCACTGGTTTGTGTGGTGTTTAACCTCTGCCTCGAGCAGTGAGGATGATTATGTCTAGGGATGGGCCTTTTCCACCCCAGATGTCATGACAGGTCACCTCACCTAGTTCTAGATACCTGCTGGAGACTCTCCTGCTCAGCCAGGCACCCATCACTGCCTTTAGAGGAAGTGAAGACAAATAGGAGGCTTTGCAGTGTGATCCATCTGACCGGTTTGAAATGTATTACTCCCAAGAAGTGTCTGTTCCTCTCTATGTGTTATAAAGGGCTGGTAGGTGGTTTATTCAGATACAAACAAGCTGTAAATCTCTGTATTTGGTCAGATGAATCACCATAATATCAATAAGTCCTCAGAGCATTGCTCATCAGAGTTAACTATGAAGACTGCATTCCCCACCGGCTTGCTGGGGTGGGATCATGGCTGTTGACCAAGAGTCAGTGGCATATCTCTCTCAATATTTTAGCACTGCAGAAAAGTTTTGTATTGATTAAAACTAGTGATTTAAGTGAATGGGAGGGTCTGGAATAGTTGCAGCAGGCCAAGGTGACAATTTTATCCCAGGTATCAGATTTAGGATCTTTCAGGACATGCGCAGTGAGACAGTGATGTCATGTAGCTAAGTGCTCCATCATGTACGGATGATATAGTATCAGACTATTGGACTGCGCAGTATTTTAAGAAAGCTCTTCTTCAGGGCCCATGCAGGAGGAGGGATTACACTGGCTTTGGGGAACACTATCCTTTGGGTTGATTTAGTTGCCCCTTGTAGCCAATTTAGGACAATACTGACATGAAGACAGTGTTTCTCTTGCATTGAAACCATTCAGTAAAAATAATTCCCGGAACATGGTGACAACTTCCTGTGAAACAGACACTTAAATGATAATTTCACTTATTCCTGTTATAAATGGAATAATGTTTATTAATTCTTGTTTGTCTTTATGAGGCTCTGCAGGGCATGGATTATCTATGTAGTCTCAATTAAATTACATTATTACGCATACTCCTGATCCACGCCTGGGTGGGAGGATCCATGCCATTGTGCACAGAGCTTTTCTGCCTCATTACCAGCTCTTCTTGTTTAGCTAGCATGTTTGCCTGATTAGATGATAAGTGTTAATCCCTTTTCTATTCTGTGACATGATACTGTATTGGACGGCTGTGAAGCTGATAGGAGAGTTGTTCTCCTTCACTACTCTCCATAAGGACGGGAAGTGTGAGGAAGCTATTAACCCCCTTTAGAATCTTCTATGGCTGTGTACTCAAGGGATTTGTGAAATCCTCTCTGTTAGATTGTAAACCCTTTCAGCACAAGGATCATGCCTGGTAAACAGGACACCCTTCGCTCCTGTCACAGCACAAATAATGTGGGAGAGGAAAGTTTTCCTTTTGGTACAACACTTGGACTACTGGACTGACCGTAATTCTCACTCTGTTACAGCAAACTTACGCAAAACCTTCAGTGTCCAAGCCCCTGACTTAAAAACTGGCATCTTAAACACCAGATGACGGATGAAGAGCCTGGTTATAACCCTTTTCTAATCCCTCCAGGACCAGTTTCTAACTCAGTTCATAAACGGAGTATTGCTGGGAGATGTATCTTGATGAAAGACTTGAGGGGATGGTGGCACCCCAAAGATCAAATGAGGGGTCATTTTATTTTAGGACTTTCAAAGGCTCACTCAGGATGGAGAACCTTGGAGGAACTCCTGTGAGTAAACCATGGGTAACTCCATGGGGCAGAACCTGACTTTAAACTGCTGCTTGCAAATATTCCCCCAGGTGCTGTAACAGGGACCATCACTGAAACAACATCTGAGGTGAGGGTACGCACAGTTACACTTCAGGAGATTAAAGCAAGCTAAAAGAAGATTTGGGAAATGGATTTGTCCAACCTACCCCTATTTGACCCTCCGTCTGCCTGGGTTTATTCGTTGACTAATTCACATTTATTCCCGAAAACTTCTGCTCCATAGGTTCTTCCATTGCTTGGGAATGTGACAAAACGAAGAGCAGCACTCAGACTCCTGAGCAATAAAGGAGTGACTAGGAGGGTCTCACAGGTTTTATGCTAGATCCATATTGTCTTACTGGGTTTTAAAGAGTCATTTCTCACCAGTTAATGCTTCTCTTGCAGTTTCAAGTGTGTTGCCTGCTGCCAAGAGCAGCACTTTCTTCCTACATGTATGGGTGATCATTGGGCTTGCTTTTTCCTTTTAAAAACCACTTGATTCACATCGGAACAGCACTGTCCTTCAGTCCTAGGAGTTGTGCAATCTTGTATTTTACTGGAGATGGTCCTTTTTAGCTCATGGTTTATCACAAAAAGACAAGCTTGTGGCTTTCTTGGAGAAGTCAGACTGAATCACAAAAGACTATGGATTTCATTCCCTGGGGTACAAAATCACTCTGTTATGTACCACAAAAAAAGTTGTAAGAATGGGAATTAAAAGCTATTATTTGCAAAAGGAGGTTGTCAAGTGTTAGATATTGGGGGCAGATTTTGAATAGGTTGTGCTATCATTTTCTAGGAGAAAGAAGAAATAGGGTACCCATATGTTATTACATAAAAAAAGTAGCCTGACATTTGAAGCACAGTAAACACTTAAATCTTCCATCAATGGTGCCACTGAAGTGAATATTTTAAGATGCATTTGAAAATGCATCTTAATGAATCCTGCTTCCTTTGATGCCATGTATAAAACGAGCAGCTTGCATCTCTCAGTGCCCATTTCTATGTCACAGACTGTGAGATCCCAAACCCCAAACTTTTAACGAGGAAAGTTAGTAGAATGAAAACAAGTAGATTTTCTGAATGAATGGGAACTCAGGGATTACTTTATATCCAACTTAAGGCATAGATGTCTTTTCCAGGGTCCATCATTGTGTCACCTGGGGAAAAGCCTCTGACCTTGTTCACATTGATGCTTTCTTGAACTAAAAATCAATTCTTTGGGATATGGTTTAAACAATGTCTGAACAGAGTGGGAAATAGAGATAGGAAAATTAATGCAATCCTTCCTATAGGTTTAGTGTTTTCTGGGAATACATCCTTGAGGTCTAAGAAGGGCTTTGTCACTAGCAATGCCTATCTGTGATTTAAGGCTTCAGCAGTGTGTTTGGTGATATACAGACTTAAGTGGAAAATGACTCCCAATTTATTGAGGTTCCTACCATGATGTCTTTATTTAGGGGCAGATTCTGTCATCCCAATAAAAAATTATGGAGTGCTTTAATCCACTAAGAGGTGTGCTGAGATACCAGTGGGATTGTCTGAACATTGATTTTCTGCAGCCTGTGTCACTAAATCAGCAGAGATAACAAAGGCTGTGGTCACTTCTGATTCACATCATTGAGGGTGTGATATGTTAAACCCCAAATCTCTGCATTGGCTTCCAATGATGTGATGAGTTCAGTAGGAACACTTGAAGCACTAAAAATGCAGAACTTGTAAATTGCTTTCAATAATTGTCAAAATATGTATGTTTAAAATGGTGAAAAATCTGTTTTTAAAACATGTACGTGACAAGTTACGGAAAACTAATGCACTCAGGCTGCTCTCTATAGCAAAAGCAGGTGGCAGTATCCTTTCTAGGTGATGGCACCAGGAAATAATTCAAATCACAGCCTAAAAGCCACTGACCACTGATTGCCAGACAGCAAATTGAATTAAATGGGTATCTGTAAATACTGGTGTGTTACCAATACTGGTATATTCCCGATACTGCGACCAGAACAGAGAGTGGTGTATCTGTCTGCAGATAAAAGGGATGTTAAGAAGTGCCTGTGTGCTGTCCCGGGCCAGGCGGGAGGTGAAGGCAGACGTTGCCCAAGCAGTAATCATGGGAGGCACAGCAGCAGGGATAGCCCTTCGTTACCATCCTTCTCTTCTGCATTTGTGGTGGCTGTGAGGCTACTTTGGTCCCTGGGAGGGGTAGAGTAGATCCCAAGTTCTGCCCACATCCTGCCCGTCCCTGCCTGTTTACTTGCAGGGCTGTAGCCTGCAGAAATGCATTCCTCTGCATGGGACAGAGCTCAGAAATAAGGTAGGTCTTAACATGGCCAAGAGCCATGTGATGGGAAAAACACTCTTGCCTCTTCTCATTCTTTTCCTAAGATGAGAAACGGGATAACAAAATTCAATCCTGGAATAAATCTTTGCCTTTCCCCTAGGAATGCTCCTTTCACTGCGAGATTCACACTATGCAAAGGCAATGCTCCTATTTATAACCTGTGGTTGAAGGGAAGTCTCTCATTAAGAGTCATCTTAGACTAACTGTTGAATGGATTTAAATGCTTTGGTAACATTTATTTCAAGAGCTTGTCCTCTGAAGAAAGATGGGTGAGCCTCAGCATCAGGGTCTGTGCAGCTTTATTCATGCTTTGCACTTGTGTAGTTCCACTGGGGCTTGGGTTTGTTTTGGTGTTGGTTTTGATTTCTCTTTTTGAGTAACACAAGTACATAGAGCTGCAGCTGCACATGAGGATGGAGTCAGGCGCTGAGATACCAGACATTTGCTGCTACAGAAAAATAATTGATTCCTGCTATTTGGAATGTGATGAAACTGAAATGTGTTAAGGTTGAATACTTAGCCTGCACTTGCATGATCTTTCCAATAACTCATGTTCCTTTGAAGCCGTTTCACCGTCCTGACTTTCCTGTTCTTGAATTGTTGCCAGTGAAACTGAGTCCCCCTGATGTAATTCACAAGCAGGATTCATAAAGCTGACACTCTTTACATTGGTATGTGGGGAAGAGAAATCTTTTTGCCTCTAGGATGTTATTAGGAACAAGATGACAACTTGTGAATGTTTTCCAGGTATCATAATTCTTTAATATATTGGAACGTTGAATAATATTAGTGATAGCATCACAGCAATGTGTGACAGAAGAATTAGCATTTCTGTTACATTGACTTGCAGATACCTTTGTTCTAGCTTAAGGGGGACATCAAAAGTTCCAATGCTGAAACCTTTATTATAGGTTTTAACATTGTTTTCTGTCTTCTAATGCGTTCAACCTTACAGGGACTTCACCTGTGAGGTGTGCAAAACCAGGTAGGACAGTGGTCTCATGGCTATCCAGTGCTATTTCTGTGGATATAACTGAATGCTTTATAAAAGTAATGGGCTACCTTTTATAAGAAGTGTTCCAAAGCAAAGCTTTTAGAAGAAATCTAATAGCATGCTATGAAGGATTTTTGTGGGGGTTTTAGTAAACTCTTGATAGTGAAGTCATTGTCAAGTTAGACAAGCTGCTACATGTGAAAAAATGAATCACTACATCACACTAATGCAGTGGTGTAGAAAAGCAAGAAGTGGTCTATTGTCAGTCAGAAGGGGTGCAAGGGCAGGTATGCTTTGCCATTTGCCCTGACAAATGCTCTTCCGCAGACTTCAGAAGTGGAAGGTCCGTATCAAGACTAAAGACCTATATTATTCTTCCAATCTTTTATCTGTTCCATGCAGCTCATAATAGCTAGAATACCTATCTCTTGGACCTGAGAGTCAAAGCTAGTGTTCAATGCCGATGCAAGCACCAGAGAGGAGTTAAGCCCACAGCAGTCTTCTGCTCAGGTGGTTGATGTGAATACAGGAAAGCAGCAGCTCCTATCATCTGGACTCACATAGTTATTTCCACAGGGGGGTGGAAAATCCCTTTCAACAGGTAAATGTCAAACATGGCTATTGTACTGTATGATGCCAAACGTATACAGAAAGCTGTGCTATGGAAAGGTGTAATTTATGAGCTAAGTACAGTGGCTCTCTAAAGCTTTCATATCCCAAGCAGCGTTGACATGTGTTGCTTTACAGCTCTTGCTAGTAAGTAAATGCAGCAAGACCAGATTTCTCACACAGCAAATATTTCTCCAGACCTAACAGTTTAGGGTTCTTACAGATTATTTCTTTTCCCATAAATCTGAGTGGTTTGGGATTTACACCAGTTATTGCTTTTAAGTGTAATTCTCCTCAGATGTCCGATTTGCCTGAGAGATGTAAGTGTTTGTGCCGGCATGGCGAAATGAAAGCCACAGTTCAGCAGCGTAGATCGAAGCCTGCTGGATTTTGGAGCAAAAATTCCTTCCCTGAATTTGGGAGTCACCCCAGCAACTCGCATGCCATGCATGCCAAGTGGCAGCAGAAGGGTGGAAGCTGAATGGAGAGCAGGATTGCGCCAAAAGGCCGAGAAGTTATATAGGGAAATAATGGCTGAAAAATGTACTTTCTTCAGTAGCTTTAAAAAATGCTTTCTGGTAAAAATACAGTGAACTCGGTTGCTATAGCTACCAGCAGGATTTTGTAGAGAACTTCTTGAGGTACTTACTGTTTAGTGGTACACAAATGCATAGTTTTTCTTAGTCTGAGGCTTCAGCATCACCTTGTGTTTGGATTCTCTCCTAAAGCATTTCAGCTGCCGCAGTGTTTAGAGTTTGTGGAAAAAGCAGAGAAAGGTGAGGTTCTATGTTGATCTTGAGAATTCTTTCCTTCCCCCTCTCTTTATTACACAAGTGAAACATTGCTGATGTAGCTGAGCTAGCATGTTATTTAATTTCTTATTTGTTTGTCTGTTTGGGGTTCTTTTTAGGCTAAGGAATAGCTAATAGCGTTGTGACGCTTCATTTTTACCTTAGTAGGGAAAAAACCATTCAAATCATTTATTACCCACCAGCTTTGCCACTTGCTCTGGGCCCTAGAAGCCAGGGAAAGGTTTCATATTAAAACATGACACTGCAAACAGAAGATAAATGCATTCATTCTAGAGATCAGGTACATCGGAGGATGGTAACTGAGCACTTGAACAACTTTCAGGTTCTGGTGCAGGAATATTGGGTCTCATAAATCAAGACTGATGGCTCTCTAGAGCAGGAAAAATGCTGCAACTTTTGTACGAGGTATAGATGAGATACTGGTACTATCAAGAATAATTTTGTACTTATGTTGGCCAGGAGGTCAGACTGCACATGATTGTCCCTTTCATCTGTAATAATCTGCAACTTAGAGTTGTTCTCTGAATACATCAAGATGAATACGAAACACTTTGGTAAGTTAAATGAGGTCTTTAATGTATCCGTGGAATACCAGAGTTGTAACACCTGGTTTTATCTAACAAAAAATGGACTGTCAGTCTTGCTAACAGAGGCAAAACAAGAACAATCCCATCTCTTAATTGGAAACATTAATATTACATACATTAATATGTAGATTAAAACACGTAGATTAAACATACAAACATGGACATGCAGAGTGAACATAAAATATGTAGATTAAAGCATACATTAACATGTAGATGAAAATAGTTACTCTTCAGAGAACAACTGTGTCTGAAATATTTACTTATCTGTATATGGGGTAAATTAATGTGCAACTCTGCCTATCATGGTGATCAGTACTTTGGCATTATACTTGGCACTGAAAGGAAAGCAAGGAAAGCAAAGAAAGCTACCTGCTTAGAGCTCACTGGGGCAGGAAATCAAAAAAGATACAGAAAGGGCTAAGGCACTCAGTGTCTTTTTCTAAGCTTTATTTTACCGTTGAGGATGTCTTCAGGCTTCCAGGTTCCTGACTTTACCTGTGGAGTCAGTGAGAGAAAAGCATTACCCACTAGTATTTAGGATAGATGAACATCAGGGTTGACTTTATCCAATACAGTTTATGGATTCAGAAGAATCAGACTGAAGTTTAACCCTTTAGGCAATCCAGGACTCCATGAAGGCCCCATAGTTTTAGTCCCATATCCATCATAATTCACCGAGAAACTGGACTAAATCCTGCACAGGATGTTCTTTGTGTAAACTACTGTAAAAGTTCAAAAAGACATTGCTTTTTCTAGCTTCGTTTTGGTCCTTCTACCCAAACCTGCTTTCCTAGGACAACTTCATCATTCAGGAATGGATATCTGTTTAGAAACCTAGATGTGCTGTTTCTGTTCCTCATTAGACTTTATACTCAAGTCTTTACACCCTCTTGCCTCTGAACTTGCTAAAGTTTCCTATTATTATCTTTACCATCTGTTAGCTGTTGCTGCTTTTGGCTGGCTTTCTCGATCACCTTGACCAGATAGACATCTGTTGAAGTATTAGTGTCTCTTAAATTCCCAACATCTAAGTCTTAGCTGTTTATTTAGGCTCCTTGTGTTGCATCTAGGGAAAAGAAGTGCTTTTTGTGAGTAGTTCACTTATTTTACTCCTCTGCCTTAGAAAGAGATAAAATCAGTCTGGCTATGGATTTATTTTAGAGTATAATGATGTTAATCCCAGCCAAAACACTTGTCTTCAGAAATAGCCCAATGTGAGACAGTATCTTAAATTCGCCTTTAAAGTCCAGAAAGGCACAGATGTGATCTCATTGAAGTTCTAGCACTGCTGCCTATATGGATATCTCTTTTCCAGTTCTACTATTCTTCATGTCCTTTCTCCTCCACCAAACTGCCCAATGTTGTGTTTGCTGCTATTTTCCTTGTAGCTACAGTATGTCCTGCCATCTGATCCTGGCTCTCTCATTTCTAGTTGTTTCTGTTATCAAGAAAATACTGCTTTCGTGATGTTGTCACACAGCCCTTGGCCATCTACCTGAACAGAGCACATAGACAGAGATACTGTACCATAAAAGGCCTATACCTAAAAATCAATACCCTGTTCCTGAGATAACAATTCAGTATGCAAGGGTGTCACCAATTTTGGAAATAATAGGAACTTTGGAAATTTTTGAGTCCTAACGAAGCAACTAAGATGATTAAGGGAGTGGAGCATCTCCCTTATGAGGAAAGGCTGAGGGAGCTGAGTCTCTATAGTTTGGAGAAGAGGAGACTGCGGGGGGACCTTATTAGTGTATATAAATATATAAAGGGGGAGTGTCATGAGGACGGAGCCAGGCTCTTCTCAGTGGCAAACAATGATAGGACAAGGGGTAATGGGTACAAACTGGAACACAAGAGGTTCCACTTAAACTTGAGAAGAAACTTCTCAGTGAGGGTGACAGAACACTGGAACAGGCTGCCCAGGGAGGTTGTGGAGTCTCCTTCTCTGGAGACATTCAAAACCCGCCTGGACACATTCCTGTGTAACCTTATCTAGGTGTTCCTGCTCTGGCAGGGGGATTGGACTAGATGATCTTTTGAGGTCCCTTCCAATCTCTAGCATACTGTGATACTGTGATACTAAGTGATGGGCCTTCTGTGTCTGTCAGTTCCTGGTGTGAAAGCAGTGTATGGGCTGTAGAGCACAACTTTTGGTTTCTTATCCTTTCTGTGTGAGTGACAGTGGTGATGAGACCCCTTTCTAGTAGAAAATATGGGTAGTTTGCATGCTTTTTTCTGGCTACAGTCTTTTTCCTGTTTAATTTGCAGCTTTCAGACCCTTATTTGCTGTACCTCTTTTAAGTGTTGCCTTCATCATCTTCCCTATTGCTCACAGCCCTGGAACCAGCAATGCCAAGAAAAGTGACAAGACAGAACTTGTCAGGATCATGGCAAGATCACAGAAAGATTCACAGGATTTCCTGTGTGTTGCATTTGGAACCTGGGAGGAGTAAAGTTTGTTTTATCTCAGGCTCGGATTTAGGATTTCTGACACTGGATAATCTCTGCCTTTGCTTGACTCCTATGTGTTTTCCTTGCCTGCTAGTACCACGTAGATGTTGGCAACGGTGCTGGGCAGAGATGGCTGAGACATCAAGGATATTCTATCCAACTTGTTTTTGCTCAAATCTGGTGCTACATTGAGGCGTGCTTTTTATTTCTCTTATTTTAAAGGAGTCTGTGTTGATGCTGAAGACATCCGCAGTGCAGACTTCTGTGGTCAGAGGAGATTCGTCTTCCTCTCTCCCCCTAGCCCCAGCTCCTTTTGTGGGAGAGAGAAGCATTTGAGATTAGAGCCAAAAAAGGCTTGAGGCACTCGCTTCCAAGATTTTCAGTCTCAAATCCTCCATACAAGCTCCCCACTCTGCATACACCTGAGCAGGTTAAGGTGTCTAACCTTAGAGTTCTCTTGGGTCTTCCCAGAATTGCCTCTGCCTTAAATGATGAGAGTTACACAATTATAAGAAATAAAAGCTGCAAACCTATGTGGGTTCCGGCCTCACTTTATTGTTTCAGGTCAGTTCTCAAAGTGCTTTCCTGCCACGATGTGATGTCAAGCTAACCATGAATTGTTTTCTACCCTGGGGCCATGCTGTAGCAAGGAAGCACAGAATTGCCTTTTCCTAGAATACCCAGTGGGAAAACGTTGCTTGCAAGCTGCTTATAGCCATTCATCTGTCCTTTTTCTTTTTCGTGTGTTAGAAGAGAAGTGGCATTGCCTGTTCTCAGTAGACATGAGCATGGAGAGACTCCGCTTGGGTGTATTTCAGGCAGTGGATACCGCACAGGGGACAACAACACCTGCAAGTGGGTAAAGAGGGGAAGATTCGGAAAGAGGCAAGGCTGAGGCTTTAGACCTGTTATCTGCATTTCCCCAGGTAACAACAGATCTCTCTTGTTTCCATGGCTTTTCTTCACAGATCTTTCACTTTTGCTTGTGTGTTGGTGTCCACAGTAGACTTCTGCGTTTCATTACAAAGGCCAACACCTTGGAAACTGGACCATGGAAATCCTTTGGTATACTAAATCTCTTCATCAAATGTCATTGGTTTTGAACAAACTTTCATGACATTAGATGGCCATCAATTTCTTGGAACATATGGAGGAGCAATTCACCCCCATAGTGCAAATAGAAGGCATTAATGTGCCTGTATTAGGGAAGTTTGGAAGTGTTGGAAGTGGTGGGTGAGTGTGTGATACATTTCACATTAGCATAGCCCTGTTAATAACCTGGAGAGTGACAGGCAACTGGTATGAGCTCACTTCTGGAGCTTGCAGGGATTCTGGTAATCCTTATCCAGGCTATTATCATAATGCATAAGGCAAGGAATCCGAAGCAATTCTTCCTTGCATTAGCATCAGTAGGAGTTCTGGGAAATGCATTTACCGGGTTTCTCTTTGTTAGAAAGTATGTTGCCTATTTTCCAAACAGATTTAGGCTGTTACCCCATTCCGATTCCTTGCTCCAGCTCTGCTAGCTGACTATATAAAGCCATGACATATGGATCTTTTTACTGACATAATCCTCTACTGTACTAAAAAAGAAAATATTAGGTTTCATTCCAAGAGCTAGAAGAACTTCCATAAGGATATAAAAAGCAGGAAATGGACGCTGTAAGAGTAGAGTACTCTCATATTGTATAGCCTCAAGGGACTCAGTGTAAAAAGCTCCTTCCTAATAGTTAATATGGGCTGGAAAAGCTCTGCCTCTGTTGAGAGGAAATGGGATTTGTGGGGCTATCCCTACAGGTTATAGGGCTTACGCCAAAGGACGGGGCTTTTGCGACTAACAAATCAATATGCTTTGCACATACGGCAGTAAAGACAGTCTGAGCACGTAGATCTGGGGACAAATCTCAGATTTTCCATTCCATAGAGAAGTATTTCTACAGCTTGAACTGTTTGCTTCCCCTGTGGACATCATTTTGATCCTTGTTTTGCTTACATCTCTTCTCATTAATCCGGACTTCCTGCAGCCAGCAGTGGCTGTTAATTTAAATGTTTGAATTGGACTCCTCTTCTCATGAAGGCCAGTGAATGATGTTATCCATTACCCTAAATAGACAGTGTGCCTTGTATTACATGCAGGTGGTGGACTTTCCTATTCTAGCACACATATATGCTGCAAACCCTGCTTCAGTGACAACATGAGAGATATTTCAGTTTTGTTAAGTTTAAAAGAAGTGGGAAAAGGACAATGGACAAAGTTTTCTATCTTAGCCTGGGTGTGATAGAAGCATTAGTGGGGTGGGTGAGCTGTGCAGCTGCAATTGAGTGATGTAGCTTGGAGTGTGTTCCTTCCTAGGAAGTATATCACCATTCATAAATTAGTATGTATCTAATTCATTGCATTAATATCTGCAGGAGTCAAATATATTTACGCCTCAATGGATGAGTCGCTGCAGGGGCACGATGTGTACTAACAGCTGTGTAAATAGCTTGCAATCTACCTGACTCAAAGTACATTGTTGGGGATATTTCAGGGGTAGAAGAGAATGGCTCCCAAATAAATGATGACAAGTTAACTGACTTTGAATCTCCTGTTCTCTTCCTGATTCCCTGGCCCATGCTGAAGAGGCTTAGACTAGTGTTTTCCAAAGGAAAGTAAGTAAAAATCAAGAGGAAAAGGTTGATTTAAACAAAATGCAGCACTGAAAAGCTATTTTACTATAAGTAAAAATGCATCTAAAAGTATCAAATTGATGCTTGAGTCTCAAGTTCAATATTTTCTTCTTGATTTTGCCAGCCAGTAAATAAATGTAGAGAAAGAAACTGCCAGTGCGAGCGCTATGAGTGCTGGTGCCAGGTTCTTGGGCAAGCCCTGTTTTCCAGACATTGTTTTCCCAAATCAGATATGCAAAGCTTCCCCTTGTCAGCTCTTCTAATTCCTTGGACCCTACTCTGTGACACTTCCTGAGAGTTTTTTCCCTGAAAAAGGTTAACTAAGATGCTTATGGAATAGTGTTTTATACAGATCAGCATCTGAGATGCAGAAATTCTTTTGAAATTCAAGCTCTCTATTAGATGAAGCGAGATGGGGTTACCGCTTGCCTGGTCAATAAACACATGTGTTCATATGGTGCAGTATGGGTTTTCTTTACAGACTGGTTGATGATGCCAAAGAACCGCTGGGTGTTTCTCAGGCATTGCTTGGTGTAGCTTGTTTCTAGCTCCTGGTAAGTTATGTTGGGAGACCAAGAGACAGCTGCACTCTGTGGCATGCCCTTAAGACTTGCTTGAGCCATTTGGCCAAGTCTAAAAGTCTTGGAGAAGCTGACAGAGGGGAGATTTAGTTTAGACATTAGGGAGAAATTCTTCCCTGTGAGGGTGGTGAGGCCCTGGCACAAGTTGCCCAGAGAAGCTGTGGCTGCCCCATCCATAGCAGTGCTCAAGGCCAGGTTGGATGGGGCTTGGAGCAACCTGCTGTAGTGTAAGGTGTCCCTGCCTTGGCAAGGGGCTGGAACTGAGTGAGCTTTAAGGTCCTTTCCAACACAAAGCGTTCCATGAATCTATGATCACTTTGTGGCATCTGTTCTCCTGGGCACAGCAGCTGGAGCACTGCAGAACAGAGATCCATGTCTTGTCCCAGTGGGGAGCTGGCACGTAGACACAGCACGCAACTGATCCCACCATGTGAGTGCAGCCTACATGTAGAAGCAGTGAATTTAATTTGGGAATGGTGGTATGGATTTGGTAGTGCCTTAACCACAAGATCTGGGAGATTCTATCATAGAGACTTGTTATCTCAGGTTAGCTTTGGGCTTCTCTTACTTAGCCAATCAGTAGAAAGATTTCTAAGCCTGAAACATAAGAGTACAATTTAAATCTGGGGTTACCTCCTCTGGAGGTATAACTGAAAAGTTATACTTGGGGGTATTGCATCAAGGTTTCAGCCTGCAGACACTGCATGGCTGCAGCAGGCAAAAATGCATTGCAAAGTCCTCATCTAGCACTTCGGGTATTTTAGAACTGCAGCGATTTGGCAGGTAATCAGTAAGAGCTTGTTTTAAAGTGTCTCTGGTAGATGTATTTGCAAAGGGGTCAATTTGAGGGATGCGTGATCCAAGCATAGGTTAGTGATTTAGGGATGGCTGAATTCTAATTCTGACTTCTCAGGTTTCCTTGTGTGTGCATGTGCAGCATCACAGTGGTTAAAGAACGCTTCTAAGCTGTAATGTGGAGCACAGACAAATTAGGAAATGCCTGCACTGTGTTAATCCAATCCCTCTGTAAGGATTTATTCTGCTTTATTGTTTTGCTTCTCTGTATGATATTTTTTTCCACATTCAATTCTTGTCTTGTTCTGTCTCCTGGACAGGTGCCTTTCGCTTAGGAAACATCTATTTATTATATTTCCCCTCCTAATTGTTCAGTACAAACTTTATTTCTAACACAATCAAACTCATTTCGAATTGCAGCAATAGTAATCGTTCCTGGGCCCTGGTAGTTCCAGTACCAAGTACTTCAGGGTGGTAATAGGGTTCAGCTAAGGCAAACAAATTGATGGGTTTGAATGGTCTGCTGAGCTTTCCCACCACCCTATTTCATCTCCCATAAAGCTGACGGATCGCTTTGTCTGGCATTCATGCTAACCATCTCTGCTCTGATTGTTTCTTTTATGGATTGAGGTAGAAGTTGAGATGTGATATTGCAAAAGAAAAGAAATTCTCAGCTTTTGCAGCCTCAACAGCACTTTAGAGCAGATGTTGGTGAGCTGCTCTCTATCAGGGTGCATGAATACCTCCATCCACTGTCCTGTGGAGCTGCTGATAGTCTCCTCCTTGATTTAAGAACACTTTGGATCAGTTCTAGTTGAATGAAGTACCTCAGGAACAACTCTGGTGTTAACAGACAATTTTCTGCTCCATCATTCACATAGGTTTTGAAATAAGGCCCATTAAAATCAATGACCCTCTTTTCATTAACTACAGTTGGCTTTGGGTCAGGCCTGGGAAGATTCATGTCTTCCAGAAATGCCATTGGATGATTTCTTTAAAAAGCACTGAACAAAGATATACAACCTCATGGGCTGATCGGGGTGAGGAGGAAGTCCCATCTCTCTTCTATATGGTTGGCTTCCTGCTCATATCAGCATTAATTTAGATAATTAAATTGCTTAGTTCAGTAGTTGGAAGAAGCACGATCAAGCTACTCTACTAACATGTCAGATGTATTAGTGTCCAGGGTTTTGGTTTTCTTCTTTTTATGTGTGTGAAAAGCTGTATTATTGGACACTGTCTTTCCCCCCCAGGCTAAGCTCTTCTTCAGAGGAGCATACCAAAAACATTTAATACCACATTATGAATGCCACCATAGTTTCAGCATTTATATGGCATACGATGATGTTCAGTGGCAGCAGGCGAATGGATGAAATTAAGTACAATAATAGCATCAGTCCCTCTTGAGTTTAACAGCAAGATGAACAATTCAGTGTAGTATTTAACAACATGTAAGTAAAAACTCAGTTATGTTAAAGAGCAAACTAAAGTCCATAATTGGACATGCTTTTGCATTCAGCCTTGAATTGCTTTGTACTGTCCCTCTAGGGTCTTTGAACTTCTGCTTGCATGACGTAGAAGCAGTTTTATTAAATCACGCTCCAGAAATGCTCATCTTACCCTTGACTCCAGTTGTGTTTTGTTTGGTTTTATTAATATTTGTGGCTGAATCCCTACTCTGAAGGATGAGAGATCACAGAAAGCGTTCGGTATTTTTCCACCTCTGACTCACGTGGTTTTTGCCATTGGTGACATTTCTCAAACCAGGACAGAAGAGCAATCTCTGGAGAGGATGAAATAGAGACTATGCAGTGCTTGTGCTTAAATGCCTTGTCCTATAAATGCCATGAAATTTTCTTCTCTGCCACTTTCTTTGTACCTGCCCCTTCTTTTTCCTTTATATTTCAAGATGCCATTTCAGGTTTGCTTCTGTTCTTTCATACAAGTTTTTCTTCCTGGTCCCCCTGAATTATGGTGATGTGACAGCTAATAGAGATTCACCTTATCTGAGAAGCAAGGTTAGAACAAAGTCACTGTATGTCCCTTCAGGATCAGGCTCTGGCAGGACAAAGACAGAGAAGGATAGAAAACACCATCATCTTATTCGCAAAATACAGGGGTTTAGTTTCCTAAAGAAATTGATGTCGGGATATTCTTTGACTTTGTTTCTAACAGGAATAAACCCCATGATGAAATGCAGCCCAGCTTTATCGTTCCTTTCTGGATATGTATGTGATACTTTGGAAGGCCAAGCGTAAGCTCTATTCCCAGCCTCAAGAAATAAAGCTCAAGAAGACAAAGCATCATCACTTAGAAGTGCAAGGAAAGCCCAACAGTGAGCAAAATATTGAAGTACTTTTGAGATGAGAAGACCCAGTTCTCATTCAACTCTTTTTCTTTTTAATGCTGCTTTTTATACACATTCATTTCCCAAAGCATTTACTTACCGTTCTATAGTAAAGAGGCTTTACCACGGATGCTCACTGATCTAAAACTCTATACCAGCCCCCCTGAAAAAGCCATCCTGAAGCTGAAGGTTATATAGAGCTTGTGTCTATCTTCTGCATATTGTTTGCTCAGCTGTGAGTCGGTATGAATAGCTTAGTACTATGCCTGTATTTTAAGTGTATAGAGCTCACTCCAACATTTACCGGCATGCTTCTCAGCCTGGATGCCATTCCCACATCATGTTTGCATGTAGCCAGAATTATGCACCTTTTTTTTTCCCATTAAGCTATTAAAAACAGGGCCTCAGACACAGAGTCCACTGTTTGGTAATAAACTCAGACGTGATAGGATTTGTCAGTTCTTTTTGCAGTATCACTTAACACGTCTGAATGTGCCACAAGGGAAACTAAAAATGATGTTTGTGAGATAAAAGGGAAAAAGGAGGTACTTTTGAAGGATGTACATTCACTTAGGCCACTTTGAAGAAAATTATTCCCACATGAGTGGCTGAACTAAAAATAAGGTAATAAAAAATCCACATTGGCCATTTGGAAATAGGGTCAACTAAACAGAAGTTCTTATTCTTGGATCGCTCTGAAGCCTAAACCAACCCACTTCTGGCTCCTTTTCGACCCTTTCTTCTAGAAGGGGAAATGTTGATCAGCTGCTGTAATCTCAAACTGGGCTCAGTCTCACAGTGACAGGCTAAGGTGGGAAAGAAACGAGTGTGGAAAACTCATCACCAAAATGGCTTTATCTCCAACCATTCTTCTAATACTCCTGAAGACTGCCTTGCCACGATTTGAATCCTGTTGATGTGAATGGTGCAATTTTCTCTCACTGATATATCCATACATAAAGTAGCTGCATGTTTAGAGACTTGTTTCAACTCTTCATGCTATAAAAATAGATAAAATAATGTATTTTGGCCTGAATGCAAGAATAATATTGAATCACAAATGTGTATGAAAGCCACCACAGGTTATAAATATAGATTTTAAGCAGATGTTATGATTAGATTTGGTTTTTTTTTTCCACTATTTTTAGCCTAAATGACTGTTCTGAGACAACTTTCAGCATTCATAGTGCAGAATTGAGCTCTTGAAGTGTTTTGGCATGGAGCAGAGAGGAATGACTCCTTAGAGACGCAGCTCTCAGACCTAGCCAAGTAGGCAGGTCTTAATGCTGGGGCAGAAGTCACACATGTACCAAGTGATCCACATCCATTGAGTTCCCTGTCACACCGCATCCTCTGCCTGTTGATCCAGCATCCGTCTGTCCATCCGCCATCCTTCTGACTGACACTGGCTGGTGCTCTGCCTCTTTTATCCTGGCCTCACGTGGGTTAGCAGCTGGCAGAGGCTGTTTTAATATTGTATTTATAAAGCTTCACAGTGATGCAAGCCCAGACACAGAGAAAGGCTGTTTTGAGCACCCAGCTATGAAGTGCTGCATGGTAGATCTGGTTTCTCACATCTCGCTGCCGCCACGAGCCTGCTTTATCATCCCCAGCACCAGAAAACTATGTTTCCTAAAAGATAGACAGGAGGAAAAACGTGAGGCTGAAGCTCCCATAGTTATTTTAAGCAATGCTCATCCTGATCCCGCTGCAGGCGGGTGCCTGGTCGGTATTTCAGTAATGTACTTGTGTAAAAGGAAATCCTAATTACTGCGGGGCATGGTGATATTTTCGTGCCCTTTTTACCCTGTAACCTTTTCCTGTTCGCCCAAACGTCAGCACCTCATTGTCTCATAGGGACACCCTCTGGCTGAGGAGTAAACTGCAGCACCTTTGGAGTTGGGGATGATAGCTGAATGAGCATGATTTTTCTTCTTTAAAGTATTCCTTCTTGTATTTATGTTCTGCTGCTGGCAGATCATTCCAAATCTCATATGAAGGGTGCAAGGTTTATTAGATATATTCCTTTTCTCTTTGTCTGCATATGATACGGACTTGTGAAAAATAGGAGCCTGTATTTTCTGCTGGGAATAAGGATTTACAGCTCATTTCAACAACTGCATAAGATTCCCCCTTTTTATTTCCTAACCCAGCATGACACACACTTTATTTCTGATACATGGCAGAGATAGGCCCAACATTTGACTGATCAAGGCTGGTTTTGAACAAATGCTGACACCACCGTTCTTTTTGTCTGTGATTCCCACAGAACCCGATTGCTTTGAACAGAAATATCCTAGAATGTGTAATCAACGATGATCTACAACATACAGTTTCCCTTCATGCCTCTTTTACCCAGCTGCCAACAGTGAGAAGCTGATGTGCATGTTAACAGACAGAGGAAACAGAAATTCCTTTAAAAATGGATGAAGAAACCTCCGTGTTTGAGAGGAAAAGGCAGATTCAGGAGCAGGGAGAAAGTTTTCCAAAATGATTCCTTGGAAAGCTACAGAGTGGAAACTGTTTTCCCTTGTGTTTGTACACAGTAGATAGAACTGCAATGACTATGTGATGGGGGTTGGAAATAGATGATCTTAAGGTCCCTTCCAACCCAAACCATTCCTTGATTCTATGATATAATAAAAAATAGTAAAACAACAGCAATAAGTAAATAATAAAATTGATGTTATAAATGTTGATCTGCTGTTAGAAAACACAGTTAAACTTTTAACAGTGTAGCCACTTTGCCTGCCTTGTTACACCACCACCCGCATCAGTCAAAGTAAAGTCAAACCAATGACCTTAAATTGAAGATCATCCACCTGAGCTTTTGAACTTCTTTAAACTGAAGAGCTGAAAGGTGTGTTTTGAAGCTGCTGAGTTTACTCCTATAAAGAAGGATTGAGGGCAACAAATATGCATATGAAAGCAGTCATGTATTTTTAGCAGTTTCATTTCTGAGGCTCTGGAACTGAAAACAGCGATGGGTGAAGCAGCAACCGGTTGTGTGTGATTTGCAGTGGTTTGTATCTCTGCTCTGTGTTGTGTATCTCCTAATGATGAATGTGTGGGAGGGCCAGGTCAAGAATAGTTTCCACTCCAGTGCGTTGATTGTGTAGTTGGCAGTGGGCTCAATTAAAGTATAATAATCTGGTAATCTCCCTCCTGTTTCCATTCAGGCTGCTGAATAGAGCCAGTGAAAGGGTATAGCTTTTGGAAAGTAGGTGAAATCCCGCCTGTCTGAGCAGTTTGCGTCTAGTTAAGTAAAATGAAGGCAGAAGAGCCAGCTCTCCAAAATGTTGCTCCATGACTTGCACCATGACTGCTGTCTATTTCTATGAGGTAACATTTGCTGTTTATTTCTCTTTCTAGGCTACAGATTGGATTTCTAACGAGCTTCTCACCAGCGAGAAAAGACAAGCTAATGTGAGAAAGGAGATATGGAGATGTCCATGATGGGAAGATGCTGTGTGCCCTATCTCCTGGTTCTTCTCACATTTGTGTTCAGCGGGGAGCGAATTAAGGCACAAAGAGCAGGTATGTGCTGTCTGGCTTACTGCTCATGCTAAGTAGCTGCTGGGCCTTTCACATGGTTGAGAAGCTATTATTGCTATGAGGAAAACAATAAAAAAACGCCAAGCAAGACATTTACTGCTGAAAAGACATAAAATAGACCTTACGAATGGAGACAGCTCAGGGATCAGGGTTATGATTTACGTAGGGTCTCTTTTCTGCTGCAGGCTTAGTGGTTAGCTCAGCTACCCACAGCAAAGAGAGCAGCACGCAGTTTACTATGGATACACTTCATGTACCTCACACTGATACGGAGAGCACTTCTTCAATTGCCTTCAGTGGATGTCACATTACAGCTGGTGAATCTATCTGGCTGGGACTTTCCTAGTTTGCTAAACAGGGCCAGGACACTGTTCATACCTTCCCTTGGTTCATATGTTCATACGTAGTGATAGGATAAGGGGTAATGGCTTAAACTGAAAGAGGGGAGATTTAGATTAGACATTAGGGAAAAATTCTTCCCTGTGAGGGTGCTGAGGCGCTGGCACAGGGTGCCCAGAGAAGCTGTGACTGCCCCATCCCTGGCAGTGTTCAAGGCCGGGTTGGACACAGGGGCTTGGAGCAACCTGCTCTGGTGGAAGGTGTCCCTGCCCATGGCAGGGGGTTAGAAGTGGATGAGCTTTAAGGTCCTTTCCAACCCAACCCATTCTATGATTATATGATACTGTATAGTTGCTAGCATGGTCCCTGGCATGGCTTCTGGCCTGTGCTGGTGAGCACTCTCCCCAAAATGCCACTGAACAATTTGCATTAGAGGATGATGCAGCTAAAGGACTGTTCCTATCGGCAACCTTGACAAGGACATGTTGGCTTTTCTTGAGTAGCAACAAGAGTTATCTGGCTGTGAATGATGCTGCATCTCAGGGACAGAAAATGGTTGTAGACCCACAATTTACTGGTGTAAAAGCCCAAAGGTACTTTGAGGTCGAGGTTTTCAGTCCCTTTTTCTAGGAAAAAAGCTATTTTGTACGCTTGGGTAATTTCAAGAAAGAAAAGGCTTTTTTAGACCTTTTCCCACTATAAGGAACAGCTACTTTATGATCTGTATAAGGCTTTTTGGATGAAGTTTAGCAGGAGTAAGTATTTAGTAATAAACCAAAGTGAAATCTCATCTTTCTTCCTACCTGTGGACCAGTCATAGGAAATGATGGTAGTACAATTTATATGTTCATCCTGTGATTACTTTAAATAATTTTGGTCTTATGGCTTGTTTGTGAAGTATTTTTAATAGCAATATTGCAAACCAGTTGACTCAGTGTCTGAATGGATGAACACAGCTCCTGGAATTATGCTTCCAGAGAGTATTCCTGTAATTACAAAAATGAAAGTTCACTTTCTATGAATTATCTCCCATGTTCCCTTAACAGGAACTGATTCTGCCAGTAAACAATATCATTATAGCATTCTTGGAAAACAATCAATTTTGTCCAGCAGTGGACATTACCCTGCTGAAAATGCAGATTAATATTTACTAAAAGCTTTTCTGCAGCATTTCATCTCACTGCCATCAGGTCTGTGAGCAAAGAAGCACTGACTCTAAGAAAATGATCCTGAAAGACCATCTTTTTCTTCCCTGCAATACTGCCTGAAATAGGCACCATTTTTAAACCTTCACCCCCTCCTTGTTCTAAGGCTCATCACCCCTGAACTCAGGATTCATTCTGCCTGTTCTGTTCCTTTCTAAATTGCAGTCATCTAACCTGCTGAGAGTTGTTAAAATGAAGGAAGGTCTGTACCTTGCAGGTTTTATACTCAACCCTTTATGTTCTTTAGTTAGCCTCACCTAATATTCTTGCAGACAGAATAGTTTAATGTAATAATGGATTTTTTTTTTGGGGGGGGAAGGTGGAGATTTCTTGCTTATCTTTTACTGTTCTATGTTCTATGTAGATTTTGTTTTATATTCTGACAAAATCAAACAAAACTACACTTCTTTTTTCCTTTTTCTTTCCTCTTTCTCCTTTCTTCTTCCTTTCTTTCTTTCTTTCTTTCTTCCTTCTTTTATTTTCTTCCTTTTTTCTTCTTTTTCATCTTTCTTCTTCTTCTTTCTTTATTATTACTATCACTGTCATTATTATGATAATATTTCAATTATTAACCTGTTCTTATCTCAACCCATGAGTTTTCTCACTTTTACCCTTACAGTTCTCTTTCCCAGATTGTTATCAATGTGATCCCAATCCCATATGGTTAGGTTTTTCCCATAGACACCTATGCAGCACCTGGGATGTACACTGCTACAGAATTTAACACAACAACAGACGATGCTCATTTTTCATCATCACCTGCAACAGACAGGGTGTATATTCCACCACTCTCACGGCCATCATGTATACCATGAGCACTGACCTACAGTGTTATGCTGACCTATAATGCTTATACTCTTATCTGAAGGCAAATAATCTTCATGTAGCTGAGATACCCATACTCTTTCCAGTGCAGGAGGATGTTCAGGATTCTTGTCCTCTTCAGGGCAGGTGCAGAGCCCCAGCAAGATCAAAAGCACCACTGCTGATTCATGAACCCTTAGATCAGATTTGGTCAGTCACAGCCTGTCCCACTACTTCCAGCCAGGGAGCAGGGAAGGCTGGGGAATGGCAGCCAGGCTCAACTGGCAATCCAAATACCACGCAAGTTCATAGTGATGAAGCAGGTCCAAGACCAAGCCAGGAGCATGAGTCAGGGTCCAGATCAGGTCCAAGGACAGCATCCAGGTTCAGCCTTGATCCAGGCAAACCCATAAAGGTGAGGCAGGTCTGAGGTTAAGCCAGGTGATCAGTCCATGCTTTAGGACTTAAGAGCAGCTTCCAGAGGAAGAAGAGACAGGTCTTTCTTGGATACTTCCAGCAGAGCTTTCTGAAAAGCTCACCAAAGGCCAGGGAGCCATGGGGGATAAAACCTGGAGAAGGGGTTTACTCTCAGGGCCATCAGGAAAGGATTTCAAGCTTTCACAGTAAATCTTCCAAGCATCTCCACTTTGTTCATATCATGGAGCAGTCGTGGCTTGATTTCTGATGAAACTGCAGTGGAAGATGCACTTCATTATTAATGGGTCTCAGTCACTGATGGACATTTAGTTGCTGGGACCTGGACGGAACTAGTCTGATGTGAGTGAAAACATGCAAACTCTACAATGGGAATGTCACTTTTTAATGTATGGAGAGCTATACTGTCCTTGGTGGGTATATGCTGAAGTTATGTGTTCTCACAAGTGGTCTGACCAAGGGATGTAGCTTGGTCAGTCCTGGTCAGAGCCCAGAGGAGGTTAACATGGTTGAGTGGGAATAGTTGGGAGAATCAGGGTTTTGTAATGAAATAGGAATGAACAGAACAGATCTACTCTCAGTGGGTGTGGGTAGATGTGGATTACCAGCTAAGGTCCTGCTAAAGCAATAGGATGTAAAAGCAATTGCCAGCATCTTAGGGGCCAGATAGAACAACTCCAGTTCAGTTGATCATAGAAAAGCCTGTTACTCTGAGACAAATAAAGTGGCACAGGCACTGGTATGGACTAGCTCTCTCTCATGTTATGTGTGCTTTGGCCTCCACATAATTGGTCAAATTATCAAACTGCTTTTCAAAGAAGTGGTTAAACTTTGTGGGACAACATGAAACAAGCACTACTGGAGAAATAAAGGTTGGTGCTTGTGATCACAGAGAAATTGACTTTGTAGAGCAGCTTTTTTCAAGCTTGAAACTCATAATTTGTTAGGCACTATGGTCTATAATACTGAATTAAAGAAATTACTACATATATATGTATTTTGTCCGCTTGAGGCATTATGTTGATAAAACTTTGACATCTATGGGACATTTATCAATCTACAGCCTCCTAGCTTCAGAAACAGCTAGAAAACATCTCCTGGGAGATGTCCTTCCTTGGCAAGAAGCTGACAAATATATGACCAGTCTGACTTCACAGGGCAAGCAAGTGGCAATTAGAATAGATTTGCCTTTTGGATTGCACAGGCCTCAGATTACAAATATCATGGCTGGAGGCGAAAAAGTGGTTGTGGGGATAAGTGAACTTTTTCCTTACAAAGCAACTGTCCTTTGTTGTCAAGGAAGCCATCGCGGTATTTGGTGCATCATCCTTTAGTCAACAGTCAATGGCAGACAGCCTCAAAATCAAAATAATCTTGTTATAAACTTGCTTCACCAACATATGCTGAGCAAAAGAACTGCTTCTACCTAAGCATAAATAAATCATTTGTGTTAATGGAAGAGGGAATGTGAGAGCTTTGCTACTCAAGGTCATGATTGACATAGGCAAGGTCAGTGCAGGTCTCTTGATCTGCCAGCAGAGCATGGCCTGAGCAAGGGCACTGCAATGAAGTTTGAGAAAAGTAACTTCGTATGCATGCAGATGGTGTAGGAGAAAGACTGAGCAGAGGCAGTTGGTAGCGCAGGAGGAGAATGGGTTTGCATTTCAAAGCAAAGTGTGTGCTCATCTGTAGATGTCCTGAAACAGATGAGGTGAATCACAAGGAAGAAAGGCTGAGAATCTGCACTTTCTCTGCAGGATAAGGAGAACGTTTGCTGTCTCCTCTAAATTGCTCACTAGGGAGCCATGCCTAGGGGATATTTGGTATGCCTGGTACTCTTCTTTCATCTTCCCTTAGCGATGTTTTCTGTCGCTCCTACAGGTTGCAAGAACGTTCACTATGACCTTGTCTTCCTCTTGGATGCCTCCTCCAGCGTTGGAAAAGAGAATTTCGAGAAAGTTCGGCAGTGGGTGTCTAATTTGGTGGAAACTTTTGAGATCGGCCCAGATAAAACCCGTGTTGGTGTGGTGCGATACAGTGATCGTCCGACCACAGAGTTTGACCTGGGGAAGTACAGAACCCGCGAAGAAATCAAAGTGGCTGCACGAAACATTAAGTATTATGGGGGTAACACCAACACTGGAGATGCTCTCAGGTACATCAACACCTACAGCTTTTCCAAAGAAGCTGGTGGGAGACTTAGCAATCGAACTGTTAAAAAAGTGGCCATCCTTTTGACTGATGGAAGGAGCCAGGATCATGTCTTGGATCCTGCCCGTGCAGCCCATCAGGCTGGGATTAGGATCTTTGTTGTGGGTGTTGGTGAAGCCCTAAAAGAGGAACTTGATGAGATTGCTTCAGAACCCAAGTCTGCTCATGTGTTTCATGTCTCTGATTACAACGCCATAGATAAAATCCGGGGGAAGCTAAGAAGACGTCTCTGTGAAAGTAAGTAGAGCTCTTGGTTCTTCTACACAGTTAGAACTGTAATAGTTTCAGTTAGCATATAGGTATGAAAAGCTGTGATTGTTTCGTTTCATGGGTTTGAACTGAGACAGGGGAGATTCAGGTTAGATATAAGGAAGAAGTTCTTTATTGTAAGGGTGGTGAGGAACTGGAACAGGTTGCCCAAAGAAGTGGTAAATGCTCCATCCCTGGCAGTGTTCAAGGCCAGGTTGGACAGAGCCTTGGGTGACATGGTTTAGGGTGAGGTGTCTCTGCCCATGGCAGGGGGACTGGAACTGGATGATCTTAAGGTCCTTTCCAACCCTAACTTTCTATGGGTTTATGATTCATGCTTATAATTCTATGCTGATAAATCTTTATTTTAGTGTCTTCCACTCTGTTCTACTCTGCAAGGACTCATTTTATTACCTTTAGTGTGATGAAGTGATCACTTTTAGGGTTCTTCTACCCAAGTCAGCATTAACTATAGGTTAACTGTAGTCCATATTATGTATTAACTCTAGGTCAGCTTCTAAGCTTCTAGTAGTGAGCTAGAGAGCAAGATGTGAATTCCCTTTTGGTTCTGATGTAGTTCAACCACTTTATAATATTTGCGACTGTTCAATATGAAGGGTGAAAACTTATTTATACCCAGATTTTGGTTTTTTTTTTTGTATAGGAATTGTTCTTCCCCCCCCCCCCCCCTTATGTTCTGGCAGTGTACTGTGAAAAGAATGTTCTGAATGCTTCTGAGGATGATGCTTTAGGAAGCAAAGGGATATTTGTGCCTTTCATCATCCCAACTCTACTGACAGCTGGTGTTCTTTAGCACTCTGTCTATCATCCATATAAACCTTGGTGATGTTTAGGATGACTTTTAATGGAGAACAATGTGTGAAATCCAAACTGAAGAAATGAACTTTGACTTTCCAGTCCCTTGGTGAAGAGGACTGTAATGGCATTATGGCTGGTATCTCCCTGCACTTTAATGGGAACAGCAGTCACATAGCCATTTCTTCTTCCACCGCTGATAAACCACTCTCTCATTCTTAGTGACTACATAACAGCTACCTGGTTTTGCTGCCTTTAGCAGTGTGTGTTGTGTCTACTGTGAGTTCTTTGGGTGAACATCATGAGACACCACTCTGGTTCCTAGGTCTGAACTTGAAAAACAATGGCTGCTCCCTTTGTGATGCTGTAACACATGGCAGTGTCACAATGACCAGATCTATAGGCTGGCAAGCTGTGTTACTGAGGGGTGTCAATAAGCTGCCTTGTAGCAGCTTATTGGAAAAGCTGGAAAAATCCAGGCCTTGTAGCTGGTGTTGTGAAGCCCTTTTATTGCTCTCTGCAACCTCCATTTGCAAGAAAATAAGTATTAACATAATGCTCTGGGCTTATGTATGCTTCTTAAAGAGTGACTACAACAAGTAGGCATAAACATAGGATACTGCAGCTGGGAAGGAAGAACCCCATGCACCAGTACAGGTTGGGACCTGACCTACTGGACAGCAGTTTAGCTGGGAAGGACCTGGGAGTATTGGTAGATGACAAGTTGACCATGAGCCAGCAGTGTGCCCTTGTGGCCAGGAGGGGCAAGAGTATCCTGGGGTGCATTGGGAAAAGTGTGCCCAGCAGCTCCAGTGTGGGTCCCCCACGGGGTCACAAGTCCTCCAGCAAACCTGCCCCATCGTGGGCTCCTCTCTCCATGGAGCTACAGGTCCTGCCAGGAGCCTGCTCCAGTGTGGGCTTCCTATGGGGTCACAGGCTCCTTTGGGCATCCCCTGCTCCAGCACAGGCTTCCAACGGGATCACATACTCTCACTCATCTCTCTGGTTGTTGTTGTGCAGCAGCCTTTTATCCTCTTCTTGCATCTATTATCTCAGAGGCACTACCACTGTCACTGGTGGGCTCAGCATTGGCCAGTGGTGGGTCCATCTTGGAGCTGGCTAGAATTGGCTCTGTCAGATGTGGGGCTTCTGGCATCTTCTCATAACAGGCACCGCTGTAGCCCTCCTGGTGCTAAATCCTTGCCATGCAAACCCCATACGAGGCTGCTAAATGGATTGGTTTCAGTGTAAGGGCAAAGGGAATCAGATAGCCATCAAGGAACATTAGTAAGGAAAGGAGAAGAGAGGAGGGAATTAGCTGAACAAGCAGCAAGTAGATAAACATGCACATATAGAGATCACTTGGGCAGAGATGTAAGGACATTAACAGTAACAAGGGGAATGGAGTATCGAAGTACATGGAGCACAGTGCATGCAGGTGGATTTTATAAGTGAATGCAGGGCAGAAAGAGGAGTTATCAACTAAGGCAGCAAACACAGGTTCAATGGACTGGGCTCCACAGCAACAGCAGTTATAGAAGGTCTGCTGTAGCTATTCCTGGGGGGCATTCTTCTGATCCAAGGGCTCTGATGATATGGTCCAGCATCCCTAGATACTTCATTCCCACCTGTATGGGAGTCATCTTCTTCTCAGCATCTGGCCTCAATCACTCTTGCTGCAATTAGAGCCCAGTTTTGTTCTGGTTTCACTGGATATCAAAAATAGTTTATTCTGTTCCTCTGTACCTCATTTTTTTCTTCTTGGAAAACCATTATATGTCTTTTCTTCCTAGATTTAAAGCAAGGAAATGGCTCTTTGGCAGAATCATTCTTGACATACTTATTTTTTTTTATATAATTAATATAATTAATTTATTGTTAATTTTATTATTTACTTTCTTTAATCCACTGTTTTGCATGCAAAATGTTTTTAATAGGCATGATGTCTAGTTCAGGTCTAGACAAACAAGAAATTGTTGCTGTCAGTGAAGCTGGCTACTGAAATAGAGGATGGGATCAGCAGAAGTATTAATTTAGAGGTCAGATAACTTCTTTGTTATCTGAATATGTGAGGTGGAACTGTTCTGGGAGGTGAAAGAAGGCTAGTGCAGAACAGGACCAAGTGATTTCTTGTGCATGTGCCTCTTCATGTTAACACAGTAGGAATAGGAAAGGAGTTCACTGTAAGGGCTATGCCCTATACATATTTAGAAGGTAAAGCCTCTTATAGCTGTTGTAGTTAACTCTGTGGTTTTAATGACAGCTGTGCATAAACCAGGACCATGCAAACCACCAGGTGGGTGGAGGACGTGACAAGGGCACAAGCCAAGCTGCTGTTCAGTTCATGCACATTCTAAGACAAAAGCACACATTGTCACAGCCAAGCTAGGGTTTTAATAGACATAATCCTTGGAGAGCTCCTGGGAGACACATGAATCGAGGAGAGGAAATGGTAGGAAGTATTTTGGTTGTACTGAGCAGTGATGAGTCTTCCAGTCCTCATAGTGCTGAGATGTGGAGTCCTGAAGTGTTGTAAATGATGCATTTCATGCCAACAGCTGTTCAGAATCACTCATCTTGGGGCTCACTGGACGTCTGTCCTAGACTAAGTCATTCTATCTCTCTATATTTGACTGAATTTATTGCTAGGCCAGTGTCATTAAGTGCATTAATAGCATTTTAGCTCTCATTTGATCTTGTGGAAGCAAGCATAGCAGAATCGGAAAATAACGTGTCTGCTCAGTGGGACATTGTGGCAGTGGGAGATATTTTTGCCAAACATCTCCATTACAGTCTGAACTATAGTTAGCAGGCAAAAAATGGGTGATGCTTTCACAAGAAAGCAGCAGAGATACATTCTGCTAAAAATTCCAGAGATGCTACATGCTTCCTAAATAAGATCTCTGCTTATATGTTGTAGAGATAACAACAGGCAGTTATGTTGGTAGATTTAAAAATACACCAACATCTGCTCCTTGTAGGTAAATAGTGGCTTTATGCTTGTAAAAGAGAGCTTTTTTTTTTTTTTTTTTGGCTTTATTTCAACTCAGATTTAATTTAAAGCTGGATTTTATGTTATTGCATCTACAGAGTTTTAAGCCTGGTTTGAAACTGGTAGCACTGTTTGACATTTAAGCCTCAATGCAAAAGGTGTTGCAGTGGTGACCTAAAACACCCATACCTGCCTAGAGGTAATTGTTTCTTAACAACACCTATTGCAGTGCTTTAGATGCTGTCATATTTGGGTTTATTCTGTTGTCCATTAGTGAGGCAGGTGATAAGACACAGTTTGCAAAGCTGAGGAAAAACATTCCCCCAAAATATTCTCAGTCTTTACTGGCTCCATAGAACAGAAGCCTGTGACTTGGGACTCTCAGAGTACTTAGGTATGTGCATGTGCATATGTATGTGCAATTACTGAGCCTCTGCTCTACTGGAAACATCAGATTTCACGACTTGAAAATAAATTTGGCTTTAAAGGAAGAGCCTCTGCTAAGATTTGGGTGGATTTTTTTTAATACAGCTAGCAATAAGAGAAACACAAGCAGATATTTTCTAAGGAAGTACTACAGAAGCATTATACTCAACATTGGTCTATGTCCAGTACTGACTTTCATGTATAATGAAGCCCTTTCTACAAGCAGTTTTTAGCTGTCTGTGAGCTTGGCGAGCTCCTTGACGTAAGGAGTTCCTCTGCAAGTGCAATAGGTTGCCCAAAGAAGTTGTGGCTGCCCATCCGTGGCAGTGTTCAAGGCCAGGTTGGATGGGTCTTGGAGCACCTTGCTCTAGTGGAAGGTGTCCCTGCCTGTGGCAGGGGGTTGGAACTGGGTGAGCTTTAAGGTCCCTTCCAACACAAAACATTCTATGATTCTGTGATTCTAAGTGTGTGAAGACCAAAGGATTATCTCATCACATAAATCTCAAATGCTTTGCAAGCACAAGGACATGAAGCCAAAATGTTTCATTGACTGACTGGTACCAGTGGTATAGTGAGGCTTGTGATAGTGAGATCCTGCCGCTCTACTGAGGCCATCCTGCCCCTCTATTCTTCTTTCGTGAGATCTCACTCGGAGCATTGTGTACAGTTCTGATGTCCTCAACATAAAAAGGACATGGAACTGTTGGAACAAGTCCAGAGGAGGGCACGAGGATGATCAGGGGCTGGAGCACCTCCTGTATGGAGACAGGCTGAGAAAGTTGGGGCTGTTCAGCCTGGAGAAGAGAAGCTGCATGGAGACCTCAGAGCAGCTTCCAGTGTCTGAAGGGGGCCTGTAAGGATGCCGGAGACAGACTCTTCATTAGGGACTGTAGGGATAGGACAAGGGGTAACGGGTTCAAACTTAAACAGGGGAAGTTTAGATTGGATATAAGGAAAAAGTTCTTTACTGTGAGGGTGGTGAGGCACTGGAATGGGTTGCCCAGCAAAGTTGTGAATGCTCCATCCCTGACAGTGTTCAAGGCCAGGTTGGACAGAGCCTTGGGTGGCATGGTTTAGTGTGAGGCGTCCCTGCCCATGGCAAGGGGGTTGGAACTGGATGATCTTAAGGTCCTTTCCAACCCAAACTGTTCTATGATTCTATAATATAATAGCAAAAGGAGTCACAAGATTCATAACATTTATTTTTCTATTTGTACATGTCTTTGCGGACTTTGTGTTATATATGCAGTGCAAAAAATATAAGTCTTATGCTATCACTGTTCTGTTTCTGATGCAAAAGGGCTTCCAGGAACACCTTGAAAACCATTTTAAGTAGTAATCTAAAAGCTTTTTGAAGTCAGCTTTGCTCAGGTTCATGGTATGTTCACAGAAAGACAGCAAGCTGTTTTTTCCTTGCCTTCAATGTTAAAAATATCTCATGCATCGAGACCATAACAAAGGGTAGGCATCTGAATTGCCATATCTTGACTGGTAGCTCCTGAAAGACTTATCATTGTAGTCAAATCTCACATGAGTACCGAAACACTGGAATGCATCAGCGCCTAACAGTTGACCTTCATTTTATACTTTCTCTTGAGCTCTAAGGCTTCACTGTGAAAGCATTAATTTCTAGGTAGCTTTGCACTAGACATCATGCAATAAGAAAGGAGATAGAACTCAACAAGCTGGCAGGACTGAGAATCCTAAGGGATTTTAATGAACACAGTTGTAGTTGTAGTTTAATTCTTTTAGTTTGTTGAGTGGAACTTGTGGACTTGGGGATTTGTAGACTGGTTTTACTTTCATAGTTGGACTATGACTTTATTTGGTGTCTTTAAAGGCAGCTCAACCGTCGTGCCAAGTCTTGCCTGGTCTTACTACAGGAGTTCTTTTTCATTGTTGCAGTGGTTTGTAGAGACCTCTTACAAATGTGAACATAGCTTCTTGTCCTGTGGCAGAACTTGGTACATGCCACAAGTGCATTTAGTTGAAAAAAGTTGTCAACCTCCATGTTGAATGCAGAGAAAGTTGAAGTGTTCATCATCATAGAACAGCTAGGGTTGGAAAGGACCTTAAGATCATCTAGTTGCAACTCCTCTGCCATGCGTTAGAGTAACAGCTTGTAGCTCATGTACATCTGCCAAAGGCAGCATTCTTAGGAGAATGTTCCACATTTGGCTGCTTAAGCCTATGTCCAGACTAAGTGAAGCTACTACATTTTGATCCTCACTTGAAAATCTAGTCATTTCCAGATATTTTGGAAAGCCTGTTCAAAGCTTATCAGACAACTGCTGCTGTTTTAAAAGCGGCTGCTAGGCAGTGACCCAGCTGATATTGCCTCTGATATCCCTTCTTGTTTCTTGATGCTCTTCTCCCACAGCTGCAGTGGTGGCTTTCTCTGTAGCATCTCCAAAACTAGCAATATCTCATGTCACACATGACAGGATTACACATCCTTTCATCACCACATTTTCTGGCTAACTGTGGTTTGCTGCAAAGGTACTAGAGGCCTGTGACAGGATTTTACACCCATTTATCTTTTGCTTTAAAGACAAGAAAAAGAAAGATCTACTTTTCATGGATAATATGCTGGGAGGAGATAAAGTATTTGATGAGCATAGTGATCGTGACATTACAGAGCTTTCTTCTGCCACTTGGTTGTTGAAGGATAACTTGGTATCTTGGAATATGGCTCCAGAAAGCATAGCAAAGATACTTGTTTTCTCTTGCAGCACTTTCTGTTTTCAAATCAAATGCTTGACTCTCTCAGATATGATTTTCCACTTGGTCTGGTCACCACCAGCTTACAGCAAGCTGGCTCCATGGTGTCTGGCAGACAGAGATCCTTGTGCTTAGGGAGTGCGCAGTGGCTGCTGGTTGGCCCTATGTTCCTCCAGAGATGATGTACATGTGACTGTTTTCCTGGATCATGGATGCAGTTCTGTCCTGCCATTGTGTAACCTCCATATAATTTAAATTCTGTGTGCCCAAAGGAGGGCAATGGAGCTGGTGAAGGGTCTGGAGCACAAGTGTGATGAGGAATGGCTGAGGTAACTGGGGGAGTTTAGCCTGGAGAAGAGAAGGCTCAGGGGGGACATTAAAGCTGTCTACAACTGCCTGACAGGAGGTTGTAGTGAGGTGGGGTCGGTCTCTTCTCCCAAGTAACAAGTGACAGGACAAGAGGAAACAGCCTCAAGTTGAGCCAGAGGAGGTTTAGATTGGAGATTAGGAACAATTTCTTCCCTGAAAGAATTGGAACAGGCTGCCCAGGGAAGCGGTCACCATCCCTGGAGGCATTTCAAATATGTATAGATGTGATGCTTATAGACATGGTTTAGTGGTGGACATGGTAGCACCAGGTTAACAGTTGGGTGTGATGATTTTAAAGGTCTTCTCCAAGCTAAACAGTTCTATGATTCTAAATAACTTCTTATTTTGCTTGGGCTTTGAAATGAATAGGTTTATTCTGAGCTTAGCAACAGTGCTGTTTTATGCCCAGTTAAAGCCAGCCCCACTGCTAAAAAAGAAAGTCTTATTCTTCCTAAATTCCTTCTCCCATCTGCCAGCACAAGCATTTATGTGGCCCCTCCATGAACTACAGCAGGGAGCCAATGAATATTCTTGTTTTCTTTCCCAGACTAGTTTTTATTCAGATTTAGTTCATCATGCAGCCACATGGCCATTTGCTGTCCCAGGGGAGGAACTGGCACAAGGTGAGAACACACATAAGAAGCATGAGGAAGATCTGGACTGCATCCTTTGATACAGTGCCAGTTCATATCAGCTTGATTAACATTAGCTAAGGAGTTCAGAAAGCTGAGAAGAATCCTCCATGTGTTCCCACTGTAAATGTGTGCTTGTGCTGTGGTATCCTCTGGTTTAAATGTGCACAAAGTAGGTGGCTAGGTAGGTTCTTCCCATTCAAACCCTACTTCCAGGCTTCAGCACAGCTTGCTTGCCTCAAATAAATGGTCTGTTCAACAAAAATATCCTGCTGCAGATGGATTTCTTCATGATTCTGTTCCATGTTCCTTAAATGTGCTCCTCAGTATGCATAATTATTGCTGCTTTACTACTGACTTAGCTTCTGGCTGTTTGGGGGGTACCTGTAATGACAGAGCTCTCCTTCCTCAAGTACGTAGTGTCTGGAGTGTAGCATCTTGCTGGTGTTAGGTGGGATGAGCAAGCTGACCATCACCTTCACATAGATACAGACTATCAGTGTCTCCAAGCAGCACTTTGGTATTTGTGTGACCTGTACCCAAGTAGCTTCTCTCCGCTGGAATGGATGTTAGCTCTGTTATAACTTTGGAAGGTTTTTTCAATGCATTTTTCTTCCCTTGTACATTGGAAAAAGCAATGTCTTACGTGTTGCCTTCGGGTGAGGAAGAAATTCAGCCTTTCAGCAGCTGTGTCGCAATTTCTCCTTTTTGCTGAGGGAGCAAGGATATGAATCCAAGTCGTCCAAACAAATCTGTGGCAGAAAAAGGTGTTACTTCCACTCTTCTTTGATACAGGTGAGAAAAGGTGTATGTTCCAAACCTGCGGCTTCATACAGACTGCTGGGAACCTTAGTAAGAGGCTCTGAGGGTAGGAATATCATAAAATAAGAGTAATTAACCCTTCTGCACTTGCCTTTCTTATCTCTAATTTTTCTTTAGCAGTTACATACAAATAGTAAGATCACAAAACATTGACAATCACTTTACATAAAGCAATCTCAACTGCCAATGTCTTGTCTAAAATCACAGAATCTAACTGAATGATAACATCACCTTAGCTTGTTATAGTTTTTCTTGCATTTCAGAGAAGGAATCTCTGAGAACAATGTTTGATATACAGCAAAACTAATTGTAAAGGCAGGAAGAAGATTAGACTCATGGCAAATATAAGGATGCTTCAGACATTAGAAAGAAACATTGAGAAAGGCAGGAGAAGTATGGGTCTCAGTGGCAGGAGAAATTACATCTTATGAAAAAGTAATGTGCCATTTAGAGAACAAAAAGAGGAAAAAATATGGTGGCTATGGGAGCAATTTCTAAATAACTAAGGATGAGAGAGAAATACAGAAATAGGAACAGGCAGAAAGCTGGAACACATTGTCATGTGCTGAAAGTTGTTAGTAGGTTGTTTTTCAACACCGCCTGCAGCCCTCATTGATTTTGCACGAGCTGTGGGTGCTCAGCACGTTCAAAATTAGGCTGTGGAGCCCAACACGCATCCAGCTGCAGTCAGGAGGAGGCTTTCTGTCTGCTCTGGTGGGGTCCAGTGATGGGATAACAGAAAGGACTCATCCTTGGGGCAGCACTGTCTATCTTGGTGTTTGCTTTCTGATAGGCTGATAGGGAGTGCTCAGTAGAAAGAATAACCTCTGAGGCTGGGTAGATGCTCAATAAGAGACTAGGGCAAGGCACACAAAACCCCTTGGAGTTGTCAGGTTTAGTTACAGGTTTTTGTATCCAAGAACAACAGAGATAAGGAAAAAACCCTTGCCATGTGTGCTTCAGAAAGCTAAACTCTTTCAAACCTCAGCAGCTCTGGTGCAGTCAGGGCTTTCTTCCTCTTTCATTAACAGCCCCCAAACTGACTTTAGACTGGAATGACACCACTTACTGGATGATTTAGGCCTGCCTTTCCCCCGCTCCCTGTTCTTTATGTAACTATTGCTGTGAAAATCAATGGTATCTTTTAGCACAGCCTGTAAATGGAGCTAGACCTGGCTTTGTTAGGCTCACCTGTAAATTAGCTTTCCTTTGCTGTCCTGCGATTTGGGGATGTACTTCTATTTAGGATAGGGAAAGCCAAGTCTGGAAAGGTGCTGCGGAGATTTAGTCTCAGTTCTGCTGGTGGAGCTGGTAGAATTTACTGCAAATAATAGAAGAGTGTGAATGTTTGTCATGTTTGAACATGCAAAACCCTATGCAATGCCTTAGAGGTTCCATCATGGCATATTATAGTTTTCCTGAAACCCAGTGGTTTTCCTGAACAGTAATACAGCTGAACACAGCTTCCAGTATTTCTGTAAACCCGCTATGGCAATGGTGAGCTTAGTCTCTCAGGACTGTTGTTGTCTCCTGGCTCCATATATTCAAGCCTCAAAGTCTTGTGATGAATAAGGGCAATGAGAGATGGAGATCCTTATATTCGAAGTAATGAGGGAGCTTAGAGGTACCATGAGGGATGCTGGCTCTCGCAAGAAGGACACAGCCATCACTGGTCATAGGCTGCCTGTGACACTTAGGCAGAAGTTTAGCACAAACCCTATGGCCTGGCTAAATGGCTGCTTTCTGCAGCTTCACTGGAAAATCTGTGACCTTTTGCAGTAATGAATCAAGTTCTTTGCATCACCTGAAAGTTAATCTGATTTTGGAAGCAATTTCATAGCAGAAGTGAACTGTAAGAACAAAACTAAGCTTAGATCTAGGTGAGTTTCCACATTAACACCTGAAACAAAGTGAGCAGGAACACCTATTTGTAAGATCTGTGATGAAACCATTGCAAGTTCTGAGTCTTGCTGAGCCACCTTTGGAAGCCCATGTTGTTTATCCCTACGCTGAGGATCAAAGCAAAGCTTGTCATTTAAGTGTCTAAGGGGTTATTTTGAGGCTGTAGGTAGAACTCTGGTACAAGTAAACCTGGTGCGGACTCTGCAAAAGAGACCTTCATGCTATTACCAGAGTTAAACTCAGATGATGTAACCATGTGCTTTTTTAACCTTTGGTAATATGATGTGCTGCATCCTTTCTTCTGTGGAAGTTTGTGAAGGTTATCAGCTCTTCTTGCCATTGAATTTCAGCTTCTCTTTTTGTTTTCAAATGAGCTAAGCCAACAGGCAAAATTGAATGTAATGTACTGGTCTGCTGAGAATATTTCTTTCCCAGTGCTAGAGCTGCAGCATGGTTTGTCTGGTGGGTTATTTTTGTTAGTAAATTGTAGGGTTAGTGTTTCAATCCCATCAAGTTCCCTACAAGTTACACCCAAACACCAAATTCCTTTTCAAATCAGTAATCTCGTTTGTAATGTGAAACAAAAGCAGTGGGAATTTGAACACCTAGAACTGCTTTTTGATAAAGTACTCATTAGATTCTTTAAAATGCAAATAAGAGATTGTAACAAGCTCTGCTGTATTAATGTAGTTACAAATGATGGAGAATAGTTCAGATTTCTGCATAAAATGCCTCTTGGCATGCTCTCCATTTTGGTAACTGTGAGCAGTACTGCTAATGCTGACCAGAAGGAGGGAGGGTATCTTTCAGGGAAGGTAGCTCAATAGGATGATACGGGTTTTGTTGCTTGCTGTCCTAAACTGTTGAATAGCAGCCTTGTGTGATGTCAGGTTTCAAAACTCTGTTCTTTTCCTTACAGTTTAATAGTTAACTTTTAGTGTCAGGTTGGCTATAACTTTATATATTTATATATATATTTATATATAATATACCTAGATATGTGTGTATGTGTGTCCATGTATAGCACATTTATTTCTCTATAGATATATAAACTCTGGAAAATAAAGCTGCATCCTTCCAGCCTGAAGCATCAGTCTTTTTTTTTCTTTACAGTGAGGTAGATAAAAAGCCATCACATGTTAAAACCCTAGTGAAGATGAAATACAGGACGTTTTTACTGCAGTGTAACTACACACAATCAACCCAATCCACCACCTCTGGGCAAGACTTCGTTTAGCTACACTGCAGTGGAAATCACTGTGCTTTGTTCCTCCAGGGTTTTATAGCAAGATGGATAGCATATATTAGTTATCTACTATAAAAACCTCTCAGTTTTGGCAGTGAAGACATAACATCTCTGTGAGAGGCTGCAGTACTAATATGACTCAAGTAGGATGGTGCAGCAGAATTGTAGTCGCTAGTGCTAACGTTTTCTGGCAAATGACTCAAATAGCTTAAAGAGTGCTTCTGAATTTAAAACAGATGTTGGATCAGAACTGAGACCCGTGAATTGAATTAAACATTATTGTGTCTTTATATTCAAGTATCTTCAGTGAGATTCGTATCATCTAAATGCAGTAGCCTGAAAGATATTTGTCTAGACTCTTTTGATAGTGGAAAGGAATAGACACCTCCAGAGAGTGATTCATCCTTTTCAATGAAAAGTGTTTAAGACAAGGTGGCATGATTCAACCTCTGGGTGCCCATCTGTTTTCATTAACTTCTGAGAGAGCTTAGATAAGTTGTTCGCACCATATTCCAAACTTAAACAGGGGAAGTTCAGATTGGATATAAGGAAGAAGTTCTTTACTGTAAGGATGGAAAGCCACCAGAATGGGTTGCCCAGAGAAGTTGTGAATGCTCCATCCCTGGTGGTGTTCAAGGTCAGATTGGACAGAGCCTTGAGTGACATGGTTTAGTGTGAGTTGTCCCTGCCCATGGCAGGGGGGTTGGAACTGGATGATCTTAAGGTCCTTTTCAACTCTAACTATTCTATGATTCTATTCTATTCTATGATTCTATGATTCCTCACGTTGACTACCAAAAGCCACCAAGATCCAGAGTTGGATCTTTCCCTGTCACATTCTGGGAATACAATAACTGTTCATGCCAGTAAACCAGTCTCTTGGGATTTAAGTTGTGGATGCAAATATAGACCAGTGTGGTTGCAAGCTTAGGTGTGTGATGCGTTTCTCATCTAGTGATCTGATGCTGCAGCATTTGTGCAGTCGCAGGGGTCAGTGCCAACTTAGAGAACTGTTGTCAAGTATTGCCATGTGTTTTGGGTCAAACATTGTACTGCTAAATTTACTTCACCACTAAGGGACTAAGAATGGTTTCCTCTTCCTTATGTTGGACTTCTTCCTAAACAGTGATAAATTCACTCTTGAAGTGAAGTGTATCATGATATTACCTGCTGTAGACAGTTGCCTCATTATAGCAAGGAGATAATGTTTTAAGAAACAACTAATGGCTGAAATACAATTAAGAGTAACAGAGAAGGAGACAGCTTTTAAAATTAATGTTGGTGGAAGACATCTTTGCTGCAAATAGCCTTTTTCTTCTTGGTTAATTGAAGGATGAAGGTTGCACCCTGAGACAGGCCTGCAAATCCACTCTTGTTTAATGATCTTTCCAGTTTTCTCTGTAACAAAGTCATACCCTAAAACAAACTGTACTATATGGTAGGATGCCAGCTCAGACCAGTTCCAATGTTAACCAAGTCCATGTTACTGGTGTATACCAATTGTATTCCCACATAGACAAGCTAAGGATTCACTTGTGGGACCTGATCAGAAAACCCACTAGAACTGCTGATGCATCCTGTGGGCTTGGAGCTAGGAGCAGGACTGGAAAGCTGGCAAATGACGTTCAAGCTAAGTAGGGATTTAGGTAATTAAAGCATATTTAAGTTTATGATGAATTCACTATGGCTGCCACTTGCAGCTCTGTAGCAGTCCCTGCTGGAAGAGAGCATGGCTTGTTTTGAATATCCTGACTCTTGTATATAAGCATGATACACATAGGAAGGATCATGGCAGAGAGGGGATGTGCTCAGGGATAACAATGCCAGGGGGCTGAAGTGATCCAGACCAGCCTTTGTGTCTCAGATTCCTGAAACCAAATCTCAGTGCTCTGTGGTGCAACTCTAGCAGAGGTAAAAGAGGTCTGCTTGGCACCTTGGGAAGGTCACTGTGGTGTCTAGACTAAGAACCTTAGATAGCTATTTTTTCAGTTCCCGACACTATATTTCCCTATGTATTTTGGCAGTGCTTAGCCCCATGAGTCTTGTTAGGGCACAAACACTAGGCATAATGCTCCTGCCTTAGTCCAGCTTATTGACAACCTGCAATCACAACTTCCCTTACAGAGAAACAACCCCCCCTTCAACACTTACGGCCCAATTAGTTCAGAACTTGCTGCTTTCATAAAAAGGGTAACAGAGTATAGAAACAGAAAGAAGTCATCATTATCTTACCTGTAACACATAGGCCATGAGTCTTAGTTGAGCTGTGAATATATAGCATCCTATGGAAAAAGGCAAACTGTCCTGGAAAATTTACTGCGTTAGTTACAAACCAATATATTTAGGGAGGTATCTGCACTATTCCTCCAAGCTATCGGAGCTCTGTGCTAGAGTAGTGAGTCATGCATGTTGATTTTTAACAGGGCTGCTTCAGGAATAATGTAAGATTTGCAGAGCTACAAATCCTTCTGAAATTCAGCATCATTTTCACTGATTGTTCTTATTCCTATGAGCAAACACAGGAGCTGACGCTTGTCTTGTTTACCTGACAAACTGTCCTGTGACTCTGTGGTGGCCTTAATAATATCCCAAAGAACTGATTTCCTTGGAGCTAACATTATATTTATAATGTATTTATCACCAGCTGAATATTTACGTGCTCACAGCTTTTTATATGCTGTAAGATGCTGCAGTTTCACACAATGGAAGATGGTGCACAGGAATCTCTTTCATTTATGGCTGGTTCAGAATGAAGGATTTTCATCATCTATAATTAGCATTTTATCCCAGTGAGTGATTGTGGTTTTTCATTTTAGAGCCTTTTCCATGTTATTTAGTTAAAAATACTGTCCTGGGTACTTGCTGACAGCACAGGAATACAGCATAGGACCACTAAGGAAATGGAATTAGTGGATGGGTTGCTACACCCTGCCATCACTTTGAGCTCTGCAAACTGTTCCTGAGTTGATTACATCTCTCCAGTAATTTGCCTTTGGATGTGGATATATTTACCTGTTTTAGAGCAGGGGGCCTGTAATAAAGAAAAATCTCAGTTTTTGTCTTTGATTTTTATAGGTGCATTCCTAGATCATAAAACATTTTCTCTTGCTGAAATTTCCAATCCCATCTCTTGGTCTCACACAGACAAGAAGGTTTTTCCTTGTTCAGATCCTACTGCAGGTTCTTTCCTTCTTTCAGTTCTTTTAACATTGATCGTCTTAGCTTAGATTATAACTAGAGCAGTAAGTTTTATTTTGGAGCTCTCATCTGGAGCATGGAGTATTTTCACTCATCCGTGTTTATGCTCAGTAATATCTCACTGCTGATTATTTTCCATGCACTAGTAACGTAGCAAGGATAATTGTTTACTTAGGCAAACATCTGAAAAAGTATTAGACGGTTTTGCCACAACTTCATACAACTATTTTCATCAAGGCTGAGTTATTTCAAGTGAACCCAGTGGTTTTCTTAAGCTCACACAGCAGGGCAGTAAAAGACCTCAGAAAAAACCCTTGGTACACCTGATTTACACATGCTGCAGTTCCCTTCCTTATGGGAAAATGAAGATTTTCCATGAGAAGTTTGGTGTACCCAAGCATTCTTGGGGTTTACAATTCCTGGTGTTGCATCCAACCCCTTCAGTGCTAAAATAACTCTTGTCCTATAGCAGGGAAGAGATATGAAACAAATGTAGAAATTCTTAGGAGACTGCTCCTCATTCCTGGCTATATGTATGTGTGGATATCCCTACATATTCCTTGTGTGCTCAGCACAGTCCAGCATTCAAGATGGGCCTGACCTGACTCTATAGGTCTCTGGGAGATGTTTCGGCTCATGTCTCTTTTACTGCTGACTGTCAGGCATCAATAGTGTTGTGCCAGGACGATGCTATGCTGGTGCAGACCAGGAGTGATGCAGGAGCACTTGGGGCTGTAATTGTGTGATGCTAGCTCTTTCATCTTCTGTTCTTTTCTTTCTTCTTCACAATAATTGTCTTCCCTTCACCACAAAAAGTACAGGAGAAAACCAGCTTCTCAGGAACAGTGTTTTCTTCCAGTAACCCTGTGCTATGGTGGAGCAAGAGGGAGAAATGCCAAAAAGAGCAGACGAATTTCTGCCACCAAGTTCATAGTCACAGAGATCGGTTTGTGGTTTTTCTCCCCCCATCCACACCTCATTATAGCATAAACTTCCAAGTAACCTGCAGTCACCAGAAACCAATAGGGCTGAGGGCACCAAGGGCATTCCCCCTTTCATCTGTTTCACCCAGGGAGGCACTGCCTGTGATTGTATGGCTTCAAGCTGAGCAGGAGATTGAAGTATTGGTCCACTAAGTGGAAGTGCTGGATGGTCATCTGATTGAGGTCATTGATAAAGGACTCCACATCTCCCATGGACTCAAGCATCCTCCATAATCCTACCTTGAAATTATCCTCTTTGGGAATACGGCTTCTATCTAGCATTCTTTAATTTCTCTTTTTTTGCACTCAGTTCTTTTTATAGCATCCACTATTTTTTTAATGTATACATAGGCTTACATATATATATACACACACATATATATATATAACTGGAAGTGAATCAAGTGATTATCTTTCAGTAAATGCAAATAAAATGTAGGGAATGGGAACCACAGGAATGTCTAAACACGCTATTCATGCTGGGTGGATCTGTGCTCCCATGGGGGGAGTGGAGTATCCTAGTTTCAAAATAGTACAGACTGAGTTTTCATTGAATCAGTAAATGTTTAATTATAAAATTTTGGAAGGGAACTGGAAAATGTAGACATGTATCTGCAATGTGCCCATAATTGTACAGTCATTTCTGGGTTTTCATTGGGTTTTTGTTGGCCGTGGTTTTTTTTGACACATTAAGGATGATTTTTCCAGGGTAACTGGGACCTATGAAAAAGCAGCTGAAGTCAGTAAAAACAAACCAACGTCTGTGTGCTTTGTTGCTCTTAGGCTGAGCTTTTCACAGAAGCACAGAATAGTTTGGGTTGGAAAGGACCTTAAGATCATCCAGTTGCAACCCCCTGCCATGGGCAGGGACACCTCACACTAAACCATGGCACCCAAGGCTCTGTCCAACCTGGCCTTGAACACTGCCAGGGATGGAGCATTCATCACTTCTTTGGGCAACCTGTGCCAGTGCCTTACCACCCTCACAGTAAAGAACTTCTTCCTTATATCCAATCTAAACTTCCCCTGTTTAAGTTTTAACCCCTTGTCCTATCACTACAGTCCCTGATGAAGAGTCCCTCCCCAGCATCCTGAATCCAGCATTCATGTCACTTTCTGTCTAAGATGTCAGGCTGGATGCTAAGTTTGATTCTCCCTGCACTTTGTGGTTTGTAGCTGAGGAGGAACTGTGCTGGAATGATAGTGTGAAGAAGTGCTTAAAGTTAATTTTCATGAAGGAAAATGTAACACAGTGCTTGCTCCTCTACAATTGTGGTAGCAGCACTTAACCTTCCCTGCTGGATGCACTTGTTCTGCTTTGGCAGCTCTTTTCAATGAAGGTGAAGCATAAGGAGATGAAATCCAGCTGTGGGAGGCAAATATTTAGTTAAAATGCTCCACCTTAGAAAGCTATTCTAGTAAGTGGCACCCACGGCAATATTAATTCAAAAGCAATTATATATAGCAGTTTGCCTACATGTATAAAATAGTTAATGCACCTAATATTAAATCTATATGTGCAGCTTTATGTTTGTCTAGACAGTTATGTGTGATGAAAACTTGGGCTTGCTCACTGGTTGTGCAAAATGTCAAGAGAGTCCTGGCTCTGTGTACATGGTACTGACACTGCCTCCAATACAGACCCATTGAAACATCGTCCTGTCCTTAGCTGTTGCTTGCCCAGCCCTCCTTTCAAACCAGGTGAGGAGGGGTGCCTATAGTCTAGTCCTGTTTCTCTGTTTTCTATGTATAGGTCCAAATTCATTCTTGCTCAGTAGTTACAGCAATTGTGAATCTGCCTCATGATTCAGTAGTTTTTTCTGACTAGGGATGAATCTGGTCTTTCGTTAGAAGAACTTCACTCTCCAGAGATAATATTGCCATTCCCTCTTTATGCTCTCAACATTTACTAAAAGGACTGGTCAAGGCCAGGTTGGGCAGAGCTTTGGGTGACATGGCTTAGTGTGAGGTGTCCTCGCTCATGGCAGGGAGGTTGGAACTGGATGATCCTAAGGTCTTTTCCAACCCTAACTATTCTATGATTCTCTCTGGAGCTTCTCACATTTATGATATTTGAAGAAACATGATCTCAGTAACGTATTCTGATTAAAAGAATGGACATTGTGGGGTTTCTAGAGATTGTATCACAGTATCACAGTATCACAGTATGTTAGAGATTGGAAGGGACCTCAAAAGATCATCTAGTCCAATCCCCCTGCCGGAGCAGGAACACCTAGATAAGATTACACAGGAATGTGTCCAGGCGGGTTTTGAATGTCTCCAGAGAAGGAGACTCCACAATCCCCCTGGGCAGCCTGTTCCAGTGTTCTGTCACCCTCACTGAGAAGAAGTTTCTTCTCAAGTTTAAGTGGAACCTCTTGTGTTCCAGTTTATACCCATTACCCCTTGTCTTATCATTGTTAGCCATTGAGAAGAGCCTGGCTCCATCCTCGTGACACTCCCCCTTTATATATTTATATACACTAATAAGGTCCCCCCTCAGTCTCCTCTTCTCCAAACTATAGAGACCCAGCTCCCTCAGCCTTTCCTCATAAGGGAGATGCTCCACTCCCTTAATCATCTTTGTCGCCCTGCGCTGGACTCTCTCCAGCAGGTCCCTGTCCTTCTTGAACTGAGGGGCCCAGAACTGGACACAATATTCCAGATGCGGTCTCACCAGGGCAGAGTAGAGGGGAAGGAGGACCTCTCTCGACCTACTGACCACCCCCCTTCTAATACACCCCAGGATGCCATTGGCCTTCTTGGCCACAAGGGCACAGTGTTGGCTCATGGTCATCCTGCCGTCCACCAGGACCCCAGGTCCCTCTCCCCTACACTACTCTCTAACAGGTCGTTCCCCAACCTATATTGGAACCTGGGGTTGTTCCTGCCCAGATGCAGGACTCTACACTTTCCCTTGTTATATTTCATCAAGTTACTCCCTGCCCAGCTCTCCAGCCTGTCCAGGTCCCGCTGGATGGCAGCACAGCCTTCTGGCGTGTCAGCCACTCCTCCCAGCTTAGTGTCATCAGCAAACTTGCTGACAGTACACTCAATTCCCTCATCTAAATCATTGATGAAGATATTAAATAATACTGGTCCCAGTACTGACCCTTGAGGCACTCCACTAGATACAGGCCTCCAACTAGACTCTGCCCCACAGACTACAACTCTCTGGCTTCTGTCCTTCAGCCAGTTCGCAGTCCATCTCACTACCTGATCATCCAGACCACACTTCCACAATTTAGCTATGAGGATGCTGTGGGAGACTGTGTCAAATGCTTTGCTGAAGTCAAGGTAGACCACATCCACCGCTCTGCCATCATCCATCCACAATGTTATTTCCTCATAGAAGGTTATGAGGTTGGTCAAGCATGACTTCCCCTTGGTAAAGCCATGTTGACTGCCCCTCATAACCCTCTTATCCTTGACATGCCTTAAGATGGCATCAAGGATAAGGTGTTCCATCACTTTCCCAGGGATGGAGGTGAGGCTGACCGGTCTATAGTTACCCCGGTCCTCCTTCTTGCCCTTTTTGAAGACTGGAGTGACATTCGCTTTCCTCCAGTCCTCAGGCACCTCTCCCGTTTCCCAAGACTTGGTAAAGATGATGGAGAGTGGTCTAGCAATGACTTCTGCCAGTTCCCTCAGCACCCGCGGATGCATCCCATCTGGACCCATGGATTTATGGATGTCCAGATTGCTCAACTGGTCTCTAACCCATTCCTCGTCGACTAAGGCAAACTGCTCCAGTGACCTGACTTCATCTGAGGTCTCAGGAGTACAGAGCTCTTCAGGACTGCCTCCGGCAGAGTAGACTGAGACAAAGAAGGCATTCAATAACTGTGCCATCTCTGTATCTTCTGTCACCAGGGAACCCATCCCATTCACCAGTGGGCCAACCTTGCCTCTGGTGTTAGTTTTATCAGCTATGTATTTGAAAAAGCTCTTTCTGTTGTCCTTGACCCCTCTGGCCAGATTTAATTCTAAGGAGGCCTTAGCCATCCTAGCTGCCTTCCTACATCCTCTAGCAGCAGCCTTATATTCCTCCCAAGTGGCCAGCCCCTCCTTCCATGACCTGTAAACTCTCCTCTTCCACTTGAGCATACCCAGCAGTTCCTTATTTAGCCATGAAGGTCTCCTGGCCCTCTTCCTTGACTTCCTACGTGTCGGGATGCTCTGCTCTTGAGCTCGGAATAAGCAATTCTTGAATGTCAACCAACTATCTTGGGCCCCTTTACCTTCAAGCAGCCTTGCCCATGGGATTTCCCCTATCAATTGCTTGAAAAGGCCAAAGTTTGCCCTGCTAAAGTCCAGGGTTGCAATTCTACTTGCTATTGTACTGGTCCTACCACACAAGATCCTGAATTCCACCATCTCGTGGTCGCTGCAACCAAGGCAGCCCTCAACCTTTACTGCTTCGACCAGACCCTCCTTGTTAGTGAGGATGAGATCCAGCAGCGCTCCTCTCCTGGTTGGCTGATCCACCATTTGGATGAGGAAGTTATCATCCATACACTGGAGGAACCTCCTGGACTGTGGCTTAGATTGTAGTCTAAGGAAACAGCTTAAAACATACTTCCCTTAGAACAAGACTGCCAGTCTGTTTAATGTTTCACTCTTGGCTTTGGGCTGAATGTCAATCTTATTTTTAAATTACTTTTTTATATGGAGTTGTAAGTGACCTTGCACTGACTTAGAAAATTCATGCCACATTGAACACTAGTGTTGCTAAATTCCCAAACAACCTGTGGAATAATATATTAGGAAATACGAACATTAGTGCCCATTATGCCTTTGGAGAAGCGTGGAAACAAGAAAACAGTGGGCCCAAGCCCATCAGTTATGTTAAAACTTGTTGCAGGTCTTAATATGGACTTGTTTCCTTTGTGCTCCATTGTAATCAGTGCTGGAGCAACTCAGCCACCTCCCTGCTTGTTCTAGATAGCTCAGAGTGAGCTCTGAGATGGAGGCCATCAGTTTAAATAAAGCATCCTTCTCTGTGGATGACCATGCTGAGTAATAGTGATGGAGAGCCTGACTCTACACGTGCACACATAGGGGAGCAAGGAGAAATACAACCCAGAGGGTTGCTGTGTTAACACAGGACCTTGGAAGGTAGATAACTGCCAGTACAAGACCTAGGCTCTGGCAGGGGCCCACCATAGTGCATGGGACACCCAGTGGGATGGGTTCACTCTGTGCTAATGAGCTCTTTTCAAACAATGACCAGACATGGTTCAAGGAATAACACAGGCTCAGGCTAGGAACCTTTTCCTAACATGCGGTGGGAATGTGGCATCCTAGGTTTGGGTGGATGGGAGTGGGAAGAGTAGTTTGGCTCTGCCTTCCTGCCCTCCTGGCCAAAGTTTGGTTCATATAGAGATACAGAGGTGCTGAGCACTGTAAAGCAGATGGGATGTTTGAGTGTGGAAGCATTGGGCCATACTACACTATTTTGTGGTGTGGATGGATCCCTCAGCTAGTCCTAAATGCTGTCATAGTGGTGGCACAGCTATCACTTATGCACATCACATCTGTGGTGTCTTCTTCTGTGTGGATTTGGGTTTTCGTACAATGAACTATGAAGTCTAATCTGAGATGCTGCTATGTTAAGGAACCCAATGAAATACAGAAGCTCTGGAACCTCATGGCCAAAGCCAAGAATGTGATGGGTTATATGTAAGTGTTTCTCAGTGTTTACCAAGCCAAGGCTATCTTTGACTTCCCCACAAAGGGAACTTGAGGCATTCCACCTTTCCTGCGTCCTTCCTTGGCTCCCCAGCAAAGCCTTATCTAGATTAACCTCCTGATTCACACAAATGTCTCCACATCCTCAGGTTGGGTTTTGGGGGCTAGCAGCCGTAACAGCAAGTATCGCTGTGTCACAGCAGATCATTAGGGATAGATCTTATTTTGTGGTGTCCTGTGTTGCACTTTTAGCTTTGCTTCTCTGCTCTCAGCAACAGCAGCAGATGGGTGTTCACAAAACAAAACACTCAGTTACATTCTGCTCTCATTTACATTGATCTAAGTCCAGATTAATTTCACTTTAACGAATGAGTAACTAAGCAAGAGAGGTGGCCAATCACCACACTTAGCACTAATGAGTGTTTTTCTTACCAGGGCTTGGAGAAAAGCTGATCTGTTTTGTATTCTGAGCTAAAAAACACCCTCTGGTTTGCACTAATTCTCGTCACTAGTGTGTATGACATTCCTTTGGGCTTCCACAGCTGCTTAGAAAATCCTCTTGCAGCACAAAATAACTCAGCCAAGCCACTGGCACTCAGCAAGTGTGGGCACGGGATGCTAGGCATGCTCTGCTATGGGTACTTCCCTGGAATTCATGCTGGCCTTTGTGTGCTCAGAGCTGTTTCTTGTGATAGCCTCTTTCCATGCAAATAGACCAGCTTTTGTGGAACAGCAGCACAGACCTGTGTGAGTGGCAGCTGTGGCTGCAGGGAGGGTGGCTCTGCCTTTGTTGGAGGGGTTGGTGCTCGCTCTGGGTTATTCAGAGCCACAATTAAAGGAAGCAATCTGCGGTTATTAGTGATGCTCACTGGGGCAGAGCACAATGAAGCCGGGTTGGTGTGCGAGGGAACTCCCTGGATGGTTCAGGCAGCTCAGGCCTCTGAGAAACCCAGGGAGGGGAAGAGGACAAAGCTCCCAGTGCCAGGCAGGGACACTTGGACTCAACATGCCATACACACAGTCCTGCTCTGTGGAGGGGATGTGCGGCGATGCGTGGGAATGGTGCCGGTGCCAACAAATCCTGGCACTGGGGCCTTTGTTCACCAGTGGTATTTGCTGAGCTGATGGATCCTATTTCCATTTCCCTGAAGCAGGAGGTGGCAAAGGGCCAACTGGTCCATATTGTGGGGTGTGTTTTGGAGTTACTAAAAAGGGTTTTTAAAGAAATGGGTTAACTTCCTTAGCTCTATTTTCTATCCTCTGCATTCCCCTCTCATGTGGATTCTGCTTATTTTTTATAGCGAATTTTTTGCCAATTCATGCTTTTGGCCATTCTAACTAATGATAATTGTACAGAATATCGCTAATCTTATCAGAAAGCTCTAATGAAAAGCTGTAATGTTTCTAGCTGTAATCTTGTAACAGACTTCATCACTCACTGTTCTTTCCTTCACATGCAAAGTCCCATCCCAGTATGTGCCCTCATATACTTCTGCAAGCACAAACTCATTCTCATGCCATCCGCATCCAGAAACAATTTCTTCTTCAGGTCAGCACATAAAATATTCACTCCCCATGTCTATACTTCTGCAAACTAGCTCAGGTAAACATGCACAAACCTTCCTCACATTTAGTTAAGGCTCAAGTCTGTCTTCAAGAGGGTAAGAATCCATCCTGAAAAAGGTAGCTGTTAGCATTGCAGTCCCTATGATAACATTGCCAGTTCTCCCTCTGCATTGGCAATGTATAACTGCAAGCCAAACCTCACTGAATGGGCAACTCCCCACTAAGTAAAGCTGTGATACTATTTTCCCACAGCCTTCAAGGCACAGATGCAACAGATGCTATGATTCGGGCCAAGTAACAGCTCTGCACTGATCACACTGATTTGCATAGCTGTCTATCTCCCCTGTAGCATGCACCCACACACCTTCCCCATTGCTTCTGGACCTTACAGGCAACTGGTAATGACCCTCAGGGAGCTTTCTGTAGGGATGCTTTTCTCCCTCACAAAACCCAGGGCCGATTGCCTTGAACTTTGCCAGGCATTTGTGAGCACTTCTAGCTGTGCCTTCTTCGTGTGTAGAGACACATGAACATCCCAGCCAAGCTCTGTCCCTGCTCTTCCCTGCTTTTATTTTGCCTTGTGCCCAAAGCACTCTGTATGAAGTGTGGGAAATAACTGCTGCAGAGCTCCAAGGATTGCTTTTCTGGGTATTGACTTCAGTAGTAATAATCTGCCTCTCTGCTGACACAGAAAGGGGGAGCAATATCTGAGGTAACAGATGGGGTAGGAAAAAGAACTAAAGCAGTAGAGTGTGCCCAGTTCTCAGTGCCTGTGTGCCTCTTTGGTGCAAGGAGAACATCTCTGGTTTAGTGCTATACAAACGCATTGACTTACAGGGGTCCTGATGCTGCATGACTGTGTCCACCCACTGCTGTGCACAGTAGATTGTGCTGAGGAGGATCGCAGTGTATCCCCATATGAGGTGATGCAGACTGAAGATGAGGACCTGAGCATGAAATCCCTCTTCACGGATGCACAGCAGAAGCATCTGCTTCTGCTTCTGCAGAAGCATCACTTAGACAAATAAGAAAGTCCAAAAGGAAGAAAAGGAATTGTTACTTGGCCTAAATTTGAAAAGCAGGTCCCAGGGGTCTTGAAAAACAAATTAGGGATGTGCAAAATAAACTAAAATAAAACAACACCAAAACAAACACAATAAAACCACCACAACACCAAACTAGTGAGAATCAGTGCTTTAAAATGTGCAGTGAATCTGCAAGGACACCTTCTGGAGATGAGTTTCACTACAGACCACTTCTGTTGAGCTGCTACCGAGGCATTTGATGACAGTGAATGTCTCCTTCCCTGAATCCACAATATCTTTTCCTTCTGAGACTAGAGAGCAATTGCTGCAGGTTGTCCTTCAGGACTCATCAGAGGCCCTTGAGCTGAAATACTGTACTTCTGCCTGCAAGTTTCATTTTATTTATGATTTAAACATCCGTTTCAACTCTTTCTTTCCTAACTGGCAGCAGATAAAATCATCCACTCCCGCACCATATACCCCTAGGTGCATGGGCTTGTAGGGAAAGAAACCTCTCAAAATTGTCTTGGGATCTCTTAATTAAAGGCCTGTCATAGGGAAAATGCTAATTCATCAAGCCTGAAACTTCCTGGGAAAAGCCAACTTAGATGAGTTTCTGGTGATGGAATGGGATTGGAAAAAAGTTTTTAAGTTATTAAAATGTCTCTTTTTGATCTTTTTTCTTTTTTTTCAAAGTGAAGTTCTGTTTTCAGTTCAAACTGTCTATTATTCAATATACTTTTGAAAAATCAGTGCAAACCATGTTCTTCACAGAGTCAGCGTGCTTGGCTCCAAAGAGAGAAACCATGGCGATGCCTATGATTACACCAAGATCCTACCTTTCATGGCTGTGAGGCTGGAACTCTTAGAGCATTAACTTCTCCTGGCATATCTGTGTGGAGTCTTGGGTTGTATTGCTGGCACACAAGCAGAAGAATAGCACTATTTCATTCCAAATACATGACTAAAACGGCACAGGTGTATTGCACAGCGTGGCAGTCATGTATTATGGCACAGGGCATGACAAATGGGAGCTTTTGTGGCATGGATAGGTTCTTTGTGAGCAATGAAGACCTCAGTGTTCAGAAGTGGCAGGGCTGTAGTTGCTGATTGATACTCACGTGCTTTCTCTCTCTTGTATTGTTTCCTTTTTGTACTCCGAGTTGATCCTCTCCCCTCTCTCCCTCTGTGCTTCCCCTGACACATCATTTCAGACCTCTTTTATATTCCTTAAAAATGATTTATTGTCATTTTTGAGTAGGGAAAACTTGGAGCAGGAGGGCAGGAAGAAGAGGAATCTGAAACGTGTACTTGGGTAGAGGAACAGAGCTCAGATTGTGCCTACTTTGACTGATAGCCCCCCAGTGCTTGCTTTCCTTCGTGTAGCCGAGAGAAGAGGGGGCAGATGCCTTCAAACGCACTTCCCACTTGGTTGCTTTTCTTTCAGCTGCTTTCAGGCTTCAGAGGAGAGATTCCTGCATGTGCCCATGACAGTAAAGATCCCAGGACTTAGGCAAACCTCCTTAGACAGTATGGGCCTGGTAACACTGGGAACTGGAGGGTGGATGAGGCTATTTGGATAAAATTAATATTGGACAGAAATTATCTTTCAAACCATAAGTGAGAAGTAAACCCAGTGCTTTCAGCCTGGCTTTTTGTGTTTGAAAGCTGTAAAACACAGATAGTCTCTTAAAGGTCTTTAAATCTGTAAAGATGCCAAATGCCAATGACCCTTTTAAACTCTTTGCATTTAAGGAAGAAGGCACTGGGCTTGATTCCGCATTCTGGTACATGGTCTGGGACAAATCCTTGTTCTCACATGATCAATGACTTCATCCCTACACTGTTTCATAGAATCATAGAATCATAGTTTCCATCGGTATTCCCTAGGTTTATCCCTGTGAAGATTATCAGAGGGAGGCTTTGTTCTTAAAAGATCTCTTCTGAAGAGCTGTGCCACCAAAGAAGTGTCACATTGGTTTCTCTAGTAGGCGATATGGGCCTTGCACATGCTTGCCATTACTTTCTGCTTCTACGTGGCCAGTTCATGTCTTAGCTATGAAAAGTCAAGTTCAGGTAGTGGAAGGATGTTGACTGCAACCAGCCAAACTCTTGAGTCTGCTGAGTTGCATCCAGGCCCTTCTGCCTGGAGGTTAATTTATCCTGGCTTCTTCTAAGAGAAAACTAAAGTCTTTAAACCTCCTGAATTTTGCAAAAGTGATTTCTTTACAAAACAAAACCAAATCCAGAGCCTAGTTTTGAATTTGTATGGGAATTTCATTGCTTTGCTCTTGTGATATAATTATACCACTGCTGGTTAAAGTCCCAAAGCCCCCATTGCAGTAGACCCCAAAAATACCCACATGGAAGATGATACTCTTCAATTTGCAGTTGTATAATTATACCAGAGGAGTAATGCCAGTCAGAGTCCCTCTTAAGAATGTCCTTGAGCTATATTTCTCTCTTGAAAGTTATTTGGGAACAACTAGTGTATATTTATTGATCAGCTGAAAAGATGTCAGCTCTGAACCAAGTTGCTTCTAATTAATTCACTTTTTAGAAGAACCATGAAGTAATGGAGTGCTGTAGGTGGAATTATTGTTATTATTCTGGACAAGTCATTGTTCTTATGGCAATTTAATAAATAAAATGATGTTTTCAGTCTTCCTAGGTTTTTTCTTTTTTAAAAGAAAGTTATAAACCCTAACTTGGCATCTCTTCATTTTGACAGTGCTTGAATTAGGAAACTCTACACTCTTGACTTTCATCAGGGACTGCAGTGATAAGACAAGGGGTGATGGGTTCAAACTTAAACAGGGGAAGTTCAGGTTAGATATAGGGGAGAAGTTCTTTACTGTGAGCCCAGGGGGGTTGTGAAGGCTCCTACATTGGAGATATTCAAGGCCTGCCTGGACAAGTTCCTGTGTGATGTACTCTAGGTTACCCTGCTCTTGCAGGGGGGTTGGACTAGATGATCTTTTGAGGTCCCTTCCAACCCTTGGGATTCTGTGATTCTGTGTGAGGGCGGTGAGGCACTGGAACAGGGGTAAATGCTCCATCCCTGGCAGTGTTCAAGGCCAGGTTGGACAGAGCCTTGGGCAACATGGTCTAGTGTAAGGAGTCCCTGTTCGTGGAAGAGAGGTTGGAGCTAGATGATCTTGAGGTCCTTTCCAACCCAAACCATTCTATGATTGTATGATTTATCTGCTAAGTCAATGGTGGGCTACTCAGTAGAAACCCTGCAGTTCACTGGCATAAGGCACACTGGAGGCTGAAGCTTCACGTCTTTTCCAACATGGGAGAACCAGAGGAAGGGCTAGACTCATTCCCTAGAGTAGCAATCAGTTCACAGCCTGGGTGGAAAGCACTGCAGCTGCTAATTGCTTTCTTCAAAACCTTGTGCTGTTTGCCGACAAGCTCCTTGGCACACAGTCTGTGTATTTGTTTAGGGGCAGACACAAGCAAATTAGCTGGGAAGTGCTGAGGCCTGGTGCTATATTCATAGTTCCCATAGTGCCATTTATTCCCCCGTGGGAGCATGTGCAAATTAATTCTGTATGCTGCTCACTTAAATAATGCTAATTACATCGGTCCTCTTGACAATATATGTCTGCTGTCAGCCGTCCAACAAGTTTCTTGTGTTTGGTGTGGGTGTGTTAGATGGGGAGAGGCTACCAGTGAATCCTGAAGAGTAGGTATCCTTTGGAAAGATGAATCCTCACCAAGATTCAGGAGCTTCGATAGGAAGTTTTAAAGAACATCCGAAGATAGGCTGAGGGTTAGAGGATGGGATCTACCTGGAGATAGGGCTGTTGTGCTCTTCAGTGGTCCCTGTGTTGATGTGGTTGTGTAGTTTTCACTTCATATGTGCTGTTGGGGTGTGAGTACTTGTAGCAGAATGGGCCCTTTTAGAATCAACATCCAGAACATGGACAGACATAAAAGAGAAATAAAAAGGCAGGGGATGGTGGCAAAAGGAGAAGACACAGAAGCGTGTATCCAGGGTGAGAATAAATACATAGCACAGCCTGCTCCTTTGTGGGGAGAATGGTATTTTTCACATTTATGTGAACAGATCCAGTGTAAGTGACGCAGGACAGGAACTAAATGTAGGAGAAGAATTTACCTTTTGTTTTCTTGTTTTCACCTTCAAAAAGACTTCATGTGTTTTCCAAATGCCAGAGCTCCCTGCATTTCCCCTGTCCCTACTTAAACAGCATACAGCATTTCTTGTCTGTGCACTCAGTCCCTTTCTCACTTTCTTGTTTGAACTGAATGCATTTAAAGATTGGTGACCTGTGACCATAAAATGAATTTAACATTTGTGCCCAAGAGGCTCCTTTTGATCTTTATTACTAAGCTCTTAGCAAAGGGTGATATTTATGGGCTGTATCTAAACTGGTAACAATAAATGTGGCCAGAAGCATTTCTGCGCAGTATAATGTACTCATCTGCACCGGTGTCCGGCACATTTTGGCCCAAGCAAGCTAAAACTCTGTTGGAACATTTCTAGGGCCCAGATGGGTCCTCATAACGTGCCAGGGAGTGTTCATGGTCAGCAGCTGCCTTGTTTTGGAGTCTGACCATTTGCTAGCATAGACATGGGCTAGAACATGTCTTGGCCTCAGTATCCAGAAATGCACCCAACCATGCTTGTTTTAATTGGATGGATATAACTGTGGAGCCTTTGATAGATGTTTAACTCGGAAATCATGTGTCCTTAGCTTCCCCATGTAACCAATAGGATGAGAGTAGCTTTTTCAGAGGTGAATCAAGGCACATAAATTAGGTTTCTGCTCTGAATTGCCCTCTAAAGGAGCCTTGCTTCTTGTTTCGTGTAGACAGAGCTGAAGAAGAGCATCCTCTTTCATGGGACCTTACATGTGTTCTGCATGAATGCTTGCTGTGTATAAAACCTAGTAGTAATTTCTCTTGCCCTTTGTGTGGAATATAACATGTATTGAACAGTGCCAGGCACTGAATATGTGGTTAGAGGACAACATTTTCTGGCTGCCGTGTTGATAAAAGAGGGAAGGAGCCCTGCAAATGCTGATATCTGTATTCCCAGTACAGTCACTTGGGACCTACTCAGAAGCCAGGCAAGTCTGGAGAGCAATTCAGCTGAGTTTTGATGTGTTTTTGCAATAATGTTTTAGTGGAAAAATATAACAGCCTTGGGATATTATGAGGAGTAGGGTGGGCTGTAGCTGTGTTTGCTCAGCCTGCAAGCTGTGTTGTCGGGAGGGTTTGTTCTTCCCTTTTCATTGTGGGCATTTATGATGCCCATCACTGTGAAGACAGAAGTGCAAATACAGAAACTTCATCCAGAACAAATGCTGGCCTTATTTAAAGGGAAAAAGGCAGAATCCACCTTGGCTCCTGTAGCAACGAATGAGTGATATTCCTGGCACCAATGGCCTTTAAACTTCACAGTTTTGTCATACAGTGTGATCTCGGAATGGGAGTGAGAATTTCATAAGGCATTAAACCGCAAGGTGGAATCGTGTAATTGCTGTGATGCTCTGTTTTACCTACACCTTGCTCCAAATTATAATGTTAGTATAGAAGCAATTGCAGTATCATTACACTGTCAGTTCCACCACTGCAGTTGAAAAAATATGCCCCTTTTTTTTTCCTTATGGATTTATTTCCAAGGGTGGGTGGCACTTAAGGGTTGGTTCATTTGCTGGGAAAGAATATTTGACAATGAATGTTTGCCAAAAGCATTTAGGATATGGACAGAGTGTGGAGGTGTTTTAAAAGAAGAAGTATTTTTAAAAGAGTGAGGAAAAAAACCCCCACCTCTTTAAATGGTGAGGCTTCATAATGGTCCATATACAGTGTTTTATAAAGGAACAAATAAAGGTAGTTCTATATATAGGCATCACTTTCATCATCAAGTGACTGCAGGGAGTTAAGTGTGCTGGAGGAACTGTTGCACAGTGAACTGTCTAAATAATTGAAGAGCAGAACTAATGGGGTCTGAGAAAGCTCCTCTGAGAAACTGCTTTCATGAAATCTTCTTAACGAAAAACCTTATCACTGGGCCTTTCCCCTTTAAGTGTAGGCTTCAGGGGGGAAGCTGTCAATATTAACTACATCAAAAATGAAACTTGCTCTATGTGGGTGCCTTCCCACTCCTATATACCCTAAATCTCTCTCTCTTGCAAGGCTGTTATGGTTCAGCTCTGAAAAGCGTACAAGATTCAGAGTTCATCTTTGGACAGTGGCTAAAGAAGAGCTATTCCTTGAAAATAAAGTCTGGTCCAAAGTTTTGGGAGACCTGCATTTACAGTTCTGGTGTCCTCAACATAAGAAGGACATGGAGCTGTTGGAACAAGTCCAGAGAAGGGCCACGAGGATGATCAGGGGACTGGAGCACCTCCCGTATGGAGACAGGCTGAGAAAGTTGGGGCTGTTCAGCCTGGAGAAGAGAAGGCTGCGTGGAGACCTCAGAGCAGCTTCCAGTATCTGAAGGGGACCAACAAGGGTGCTGAAGAGAGGCTCTTTGTTAGGGACTGTAGGGATAGGAGAAGGGGTGATGGGTTCAAACAGGGGAAGTTCAGGCCAGATCTAAGGAAGAAGCTCTTTATTGTGAGGGTGGTGAGGCACAGGAATGGGTTGCCCAGGGAGGTTGTGAATGCTCCATCCTTGGCGGTGTTCAAGGCCAGGCTGGATGAAGCCTTGGGTGGCATGGTCTAGTGTGAGGCATTCCTTTCCATGGCAGGGGGGTTGAAACTGGATGGTCTTAAGGTCCTTTCCAACCCAAACCATTCTATGATTTAGTGAGACCTGCATTTGCCAGGCTATTTCCTTAACTTTGGATAGAATTTATGGTGGGCTAAAGATAGCTGTCAGAGGAAGCAGAGATATGGGAATGGAGTGATGGTGGAAATGCAGACAGTAGCTGGATGCTGCTGAGACTCTGGAATCCTAAAACATGGTAATAAATAATGTTTGCTTTAACCTTCTTGTGCTCCTATTTTCACCTCTCTGCTTTATCCTTGTAACTTGACAGCTACACTTGTTCAGCATTCATTATACACAAGTCCCTGGAGGAGCACTTGGTAGCTCAGGGCTTTCTTATTCTTGAAAGAATAAAAATGAAAATGAAGAAACTGCTTCAGCAGAGTCCTCAGGGCAAAAGGATGGAGCGCTGGCAGCTGGGGGTAACACTTTACTGGGAAGGTTTCACAGAATCACAGAATAGTTAGGGTTGGAAAGGACCTTAAGATCATCCAGTTCCAACCCCCCTGCCACGGGCAGGAACACCTCACACTAAACCATGGCACCCAAAGCCTCATCCAACCTGGCCTTGAACACTGCCAGGGATGGAGCATTCACAACCTCCCTGGGCAACCCATTCCAGTGCCTCACCACCCTCACAGTAAAGAATTTCTTCCTTATATCCAATCTAAACTTCCCCTGTTTAAGTTTGAACCCATTACCCCTTGTCCTGTCACTACAGTCCCTGATGAAGAGTCCCTCCCCAGCATCCTTCTCAGTAGAAAACCCTAAGGGACAGCAGTATCACACTGTTCCTGGCCAGAGGTTGCTATAATGGACACGACTTTAACCAAGCTTTCCAAGTGAGGAAGTTGCCTTCAAAACTGTGTTTTGGGAAACAGCTACTCAGCTTGGACTCATGCAGAAGGCAGGTCTTGCAATAGTTATGCTTTTCCTATAGAACAAATAGAAATGAAGCTTCATAAACCTGTGGGGAGAGGGGACACTCAGTGGTCAATTAATGTGAGCTTCCTTTCCCTTTCCCTCTTTCCCTTTCCTTCTTTCCCTTTCCCTCTTTCCCGCTTTTGCTTTCCTTTTCTCTCCTCTTTTCCCTTTCCCTTTACTTTTTTCTCCTTCCCCTTTCCTTTTTTCGCCTTCCCCTTCCCTTCTTCTCCTGTTTCTTTCTGCTCTTTTCTCCTTTTCTTTTTCTGTTTTCATTATCCCTTTCCTTTGCCTTTCTTTTGGAATGGCTTGGAGGCAAAAAGACTTAAACTCTCAGATCATTCACATTGTTCTTTTCCAAACTCGCAGCCCTGTTAGTACAGTTTCACTACAATATGTTATTAATATTAATTTAACACTAGTGAGAATTCCTGAGATGACATGCTCCTCTGACGTGTCTCTTTCAGTGCATATACTCTGTAAAATGTATTGTCTCTTTTAATTCTAAAGTATTTGACAGCTTAGGGATTTTTTCATGGGAATATTCTGAAGGATGATATGTAAAAGTGAGGCTTAAATCGCTTGTTCTTATCAAACAGACCTCAGTACGCTTTGCTTACAGAAAAGGCTGTTATCTGCAGTTGGATCACTTTCAGAAAACTACATTGTGCTTCCTTGAACAAGAAGCTCATACAAACCAAGTCAGCTTGTTCAGTGCTGGGCAGGATTCAGAAGAGGATTTCATGGTCTTATGAAGGATAGGAAGGCCCAAGTCCTTTAGGTGCTTAGGTGTGTCTATGATGGGAATTGCCTCACTCAACTTTGCCTGCTTTAAAGTGAAGTATCTGTTGCAAAAGAGATAATCAAGTTCTGTCAATATTCAGTGCAGACAGAGAGTGATGCATTCCATCCTAAACCTGGCATTCAAGAGAGCTGTAGGAGCTGTAGATAGCTCAGATTAGATTAGAGTTTCTCAGTACCCAATGTATCATATCAGTTCTTGGTGCATTCCCACTGAAATGGAGCTTTGTCTTGCTGAACCTCAGGGGCTTCACATGGGCCCACTTCTCAAGCTTGGTCAGGTCCCTCTGGATGGCATCCTGTCAGTCAAGGGTGTCAGCTACACTACTTAGCTTGGTGTCAGCTGAAAACTTGTGTAGATATAACTTGCTAGTACAAGACTAATTATGGGACTTTGAAATGATGATAATGTAACACCCTTAAAAAAGGGAAAATGATTCATATGTATAGCTATAGACCAGCTTGCCTGATCTCACTCACAACAAAATAATAACTGATGGCAAAGATGGTGAATACAGCATTACAGAATGGGAATTGTTATGTATCGCTATTCAAGGATTACAATTTCAGGAGAAAGAGGTCATCTCTAACAAAACTAATTTCTTTCTATGGAGAATTACAGTTCGGTTGATATGGTAACTACCTGGATATAATACTTTTGTTCTTATGCATTGTTATTGCATATTCAATAACATTTGCATTAAAAAGTGACACTGTACAATGGATTAAGAGCTGACTGATCCCATGTAGTAAGTGTCAGTGGAAATTCATCATTTCTAGTGCAATTGTAAACGGGATATATAGCAGTGCTGGTGTTATTAAAAATTTCCATGAACCACATGGGCATAAATGCAAAATCTTTGCTGATGAAATTTGTGGATGAAGCAGAAACTGCCTAAAGTTGATGACAAGGAAGTAGTTTTAAACAATGTATATTTAAAGGAACTGCAAGCTTGTGTAGAATTGGATGGGAGAGGATGTAGCAAGGACTAGTGCCTGAAAGCTCAGGTCAGTCAGTTGTATCTTCTCTCTTGCAAATCTGTCTTCACAAATTAGAGGAGATGTAGCTGCAGTGCAGATTTTAATACTTTTTCTGCCATTAGCAGTGGGTGGTCATTGTTGCAAGTCCTCCAAGCACTGTGAGTCTTCACACAAAGTTTGGCCTGGTAGCAGCAGAAAGAATAGGCATAAACACTCTTTAATGTTAAAATGTTCACCTATATGACGGCTCTCACAAAAAGGCTTCATAGGAGAAGAACAGCTTTAGTCTTGCCTTTAATATCAATGCAGCCTTGGGTGTATCAATGAGACCTATTGGCTGGTTGGGATGGATTGATGTGCTGTCAGTCTGGCACCGCTGCTCCTTTGGACGCTATTATAGGTGCTACTAACTTAGATGGGAAAGCACTAACCTCTTTTGTGCCCCTGTGAGTTTTTCTGTAACTGGAAGTGAGCATTGCAATGATTTTCTTTCCCTTATGGACTATTTATGCTTGTGCCTTAGATGCAGTCTGGAAGGGAGAAGCCAAAAGGAGCACAGGGCATTTTACAAATGAAGTCCAAAGTCAGGCCACAGCTCTTTAAGAGTAATAAAGAGATTTAAAGGACAGAGATGGAAGAAATGAACAATATTAAGGCTGGAATTTCTGTTTCTTGTGACAAGAGAGGTCTGAACCAAGGCCAAGCACATAAGTTTGCTTTATGGTTCAAGTTCCAAAACAGGAGCTAAAACCAGTAGGATTTCACTGGCTTATACTTCCCTGCTAGAGAGCCATGGCTCATTCTAATTGGACCTGCTGGAGAGTGTCTGATATCGTTGATGTCATTAGAGACTGGAGTGATAATTTATATATCTATAGATCAGACATTAGCTCCTTGTTGTATGAAGGCGTACGCTGCTGTGTTTGAGATGTTTTATTCTTCCCTGTATATCTTTCAGGAGTCCTGGGAAGCAGAGATGAATGATATAATTTTGTGATTTTATTCATATCTTCCATTTGTTTACTCTTTACTGGGGAAATTTTGCTTGTTTTGATTTCTGATATTCCTTATTTTATCATACTGTACTTACTTTACTTATTTAGCCACACATCTTCTAGTTCCAAGACTGGGGCTCAGAAGTGCTGTTTACTGCACTGACTCAGTGCCTGTAACCAAAAGAGCATTCATTGTTAGCAAAGCCAACATTTAGAGGATCAGTGTAACATCTGCACAGGGCTTCTGACACTTCTAAGCAAATATTTTGTCAGTACAGCTTAGTTTGGAATGGGAATAGAGGTGGCCTAAATTTGGCTTTTGCAAGCCTTAATGGCTTAAAAGTTTTTCAGCTTTTAAAGTTCACCCTGCAAGGGAGAGCTTAGGTATTGCATTGGGAAGTTGTGCAGACCTTTGATGGAGGTGAAAGTACCACATGGTTTCACATGTCGGGTGTTAAGACATAAGCATGTTTGAGTGATGTATCAGTCAGTATTGGCTCCTGGTGTGGTGAATAGAAGAAAAAAGTGACTATTCTGAATTTTATCTATGGAAGCAGCAGCCCTAAAGATGTCCAAAGAAAATCTGAAATGCCCTGGAAAACAATTAGTTGCATGAGTAACCAATCTCTGGCCTCACTCACTGCTGCAGCAAAGGAGTGGTTGTGAATGCATTTGCTCCCGATTGCTGCATTGGCTCTTGGGGCTTCTGGCAATGTCTACTAAAGTCCGTGTTTCTTCAACTGAACTGAGTGCTTCACCTGCAGTTGATAATCTAGACTGTATATTTATGAGCACAATAAAGCAGGAAAAATACCTGGTTTCATTGCTAGGCTTAAGCAAACACTATGGAATATTGGATTGTTTCTTACTGAGAGCCATGAGCAGAAGAGATGCAAGTCCTACTGGTAATGCCCTCAGAAAACTCATTTTTGCCTCATGATTGTAGACGTAGCTTCACAAACAAGTTAGACCTTCTGTAGCAATTCTTCAGAGACCCTTGTGAGATTGTGCCCCACTGATGAGGGCATTGCCTTCAGTTCCTGGCTCTCCATCCTTCAGGGAGCAGTTGGTCCTTGATGCTCCTTTACAAGCACAACAATTAATGATACTGAAGGAATAATGTGCTAAACACCAGCTGGAGATGATGCTAGGTACATTATGCATCAAGCTGAGTACTGCAACTGCAGAGAATATGTATATTAGCATGTCTCCAACTGGGCAAATGAAGGAGTGGGACTTGGCTGTCCCCATCTGGTTGTTCTTTAACTTAGAGAAAGGACATAAATGTGGGACTGTGCAGGTGGTGAAAGTCAAGGGTTCAGCTTTATATTCTCATTACACTGATTCCTTGGGCTACCTGCCTCCATTGTTTACAAGTGTGCAATTACCCGTTGATCTGGGAAAACAAAGCATAAATATATGTTACTACAAAAATATGGCAAGAAGGAGGTGGATGGGTAGACAATTCTCTGCAGAAAAGCGTTTACCTGCAATTGTGTTGACACTAATTGGGAGCATAAGAAATGGCTGACGAAGGCTGGGTATTTTCATTACTGTTTTGAAACCTGTGTGTAGGGGTGAATATTCAAAGTTTTAGTCATATTTAACTCTGCTTTCTGCTTGAACAAACTCAAGTTGCAGACACATAAATAGTCATGGACCTGAAGGAACATTAACAGGTGAATCACACGTAAGGCAGTAAGATACAGGAAGGTGGGCTAGATTGATCTATTCTGTTTGGCTTCTTGGCTGGTCAGTCACCAAAAGTGCCTTAAAACCAGACATAGTGTATTGTGTCTCTTGCCCAGCATGCGGTTAGGGGCTAGGATAAAGGCAAGGCATTTAGGGCATGCAGAGACTGGGGACAGAATTACTGCTCCAGGACCATGTGCAAGTATTGGACAAAGCCCAGGAGATTAGTCTTTGTTAGTTCTATAGCTTCTAAAATGATGTGTTTACTTGTGATAATTTTGTACTGGTTCTTTTGCTTTTCAGATGTCCTTTGTCCAAATGTCCATGTGGAAGGAGACCGATTCAAACACACCAGTGGGGGGACTGATGAGATTCCAGGTAAAAAGACTCACTTTCCTACTTGAAATACTATAACTGTGCATTTCTAGAGTGATGCTCTGATTCATTTCACTTTTCCTAGTTGACATTTTCTTATTCCAACATGTATTTGGTGGTGGAAAGTATATTAGAAACTGCGGGGCTGGAAAAAAGTTACCTCTTGGCAGTCGACAGCAAAATAATCATGAGCTTTCTTTTGATATGACAGCAAATTAAAACAACAATGGAGCTTAGTGTAGTAGATAAAGAAATGCAATAAGTTTTGGAAATTACTTTGTTTTTTTACCACTCCACATTTGGTGCACTTTAATGTCCATTTATTCGATCTTTGATTGTTGTGGGACATCCAAGCACAATGGTAATTACCACTGAAGAAGTCCTTATATATGTGTATAGAAGAGAAAAAAAAATGGAAAAAGTCCCAAGAAGAACCAACATTTCTGACATGCTGGTGAAAGATCAAGAGGAAAACCAGTCTGGTGATACCTCTGCTTTTCTGTGAGTTCTGATATATCTTGCCAGCCAGCTGAAGGACTTAATCTGTTAGATATATACATGGCTGTGCCTCTTTTCTAGCCCCCCAAGACTGTCTGAGCTGCTGGCATAGAAAACCTGCCCATCAAGGATGTACTGGGAATATCCCTGGCTGACCCAAGAACATAAGCCACTGCAGTGGGAAGCCAGAGGCCCTTCTGCAACTTGATTATGAGTAGAAATGGTCAAGGTTTGACAGCTCTGCCACTCGCTCAGAGTTTTTCAGTGGGGGATTTTTCACTGCCTGCACAAAATACCAGTTCCAACTGTGCAGTCTGTAGGCAGCTTATTTTGGCTGCAGTCTGATTACATCTAAGCCTGTGAGAATGCTAGGTGGTAACACATTTTCTGGTTATTAAACCCAAACTCATAATCCCAAACCACCCATTTTCAACTGCTGTCTATTCCTAGGTCTTGCATTAACCTGCTTTGACAGTCCTGTGGTCACTGGGCTGTGCAAACACAGTAAAGCTGTTCAGCAAATAGCCCTACTGATTCTGAATGAACTTATTTGTAGTGGAAACTGGATCTGAATCCATCAAAATGGACTTTGTCCCTCCTCACATAGAAGTCTCTCTTCCATAGGATATGATCATCTTCTATGTGGGCTTTTCCAGAAGAATGGAATTGTAACTGGCTGCTATGGCTAGTTCATGTTTATCTCAATTTTAATTCAAGTGCTAATGAATAGACTCTGTGCTTTTATCTGGCTTCAAAAATCTATCTATATTCTGTTGAAGACTCCCACTTCAGGTCTGGCACAAAACTTCTGAGTGAGGCGTAGATACACATATGCACATATAATTATATATCTATATGCATATATTTATGCTCTTCTGTAAAGTATTTGACTTATTTTTTCTTTAACCTTCAAATCCCGCTCACCTCCTAGCAAGCAAGTCAATATTCAGCATTTTGACTTGAAAGATGACTTTGCTCTCTTAGATCTATAAACTAGTCCAGATTAGAATGGTCCTATGGAAATCATCTGGTTCAACCTCCCACTCAGAGCAGGGCTTACTTGGAAGTTAGGACAGCTTTGAAGTTAGAACAGGTTATTCAGGGCCTCATACCGATGAGTTTTGAGTATCTCCAAAGATGGACATTCCATAGGTCCTTTGGGCAACTGTTCCAGTTTCACCACTATTCCACTGAATAGTTTTTTCCCCTAATATCTAAACAATTTCCTGTATTGCAACATCTGTTCCCCTGTTTAGACTGATAGCATAGGGATGTTGTTTATTTGACCTAGGGTACCTCTGTTCATTGTAAAGTATAAGCAGACACAGTGCCATGCAGTGTCTTAATAACAGGATTGTTACAGTATTTGATTAAAGTGAAACTGTGGCCCCCCTCTCCAGCAATACAAGAGGATTTGTAGAAGCTTCTGATTACTCCTATATGGTGAAACAACAACAGTTTGTTTTGCTTCCTCTTCCTGGTGACTTGGAAGATGTAAGCCTCTTCCCTAGAGAAAACTGAATTGATATGCTGGGTCTGCTTAGGGTCATTGTACTGCTGGAGATGGTTGATCAGGATAGGACCAAAATGCTGTTCCACTCCTCATTTACTCCTTACATACTTTATAGCATTTTTTAAAGACTCTGAGGCCCTGGCTCCAATTGCAACAGAAAATCACTGCCTTTTACCAGCTAAAGTCACCGGAAAAATTCTGTTGGCTCAATGTTCTGTTTCGTCTTCCAAATGGATGTGTTGTGCTGTTAGTTGATGAAAGGCTTTTGTATTCTGCCCCAAAGAGGACTGCACTTCAGTCTTGAGCAGCAGCCTCACATGCTCCAGGATTTTAAGTTAACGCCTGTGTCTTGTGCTCCACTTGAAAACTTCATGACAACCAAAGCTGATGCTTGCCCAGCAAGCTCCTAACTCAGAACTTCATAGCTATGTCTTGCGCAACCTTGTGTCTAGATGAGCGCAAAGTACAGCCATAGAATCATAGAATAGTTCGGGTTGGAAAGGACCTTAAGATCATCCAATTCCAACCCCCCTGCCACGGGCAGGGACACCTCACACTAAACCTTGCCACCCAAGGCTTCGTCCAACCTGGCCTTGAACACCACCAGGGATGGAGCATTCACAGCTTCCCTGGGCAACCCATTCCAGTGCCTCACCACCCTCTCAGTAAAGAATTTCTTCCTTAGATCCAATCTAAACTTCCCCTGTTTAAGTTTTAACCCGTTACCCCTTGTCCTGTCACTACAGTCCCTGATGAAGAGTCCATCCCCAGCATCCTTGTAGGCCCCCTTCAGATACCGAAAGGCTGCTCTGAGGTCTCCACACAGCCTTCTCTTCTCCAGGCTGAACAGCCCCAACTTTTTCAGCCTGTCTCCATACAGGAGGTGCTCTAGTCCCCTGATCATCCTCATGGCCCTCCTCTGGACTTGTTCCAACAGTTCCATGTTCCATCAAGTGGAAGTTCATGCAAATCTCATTGTGGGGACCAGGAAGACTATGAAAAAGTTTCTCAGATTAAATACCTCTTTAAGAAGAAAATCTTCACTATGGGGGTGTTGAAACACTGGAATAGGTTCCCAGAGAAGCTGTGGCTTCCCCATCCCTGGCAGTGTTCAAGGCTAGGTTGGACCGGGCTTGAAGCAGCTTGGTCTAGTGGAAGGTGTCCCTGCTCGTGGCAGGGGTTGGAGCTGGATGAGCTTTCAGGTCCTTTCCAACCCAAACCAGTTTGTGATTCTATGATTCCCTATCACAGAGTAGAACAAGACATTACAATTGAAGATAAGAGCGACAAAAGTCATTATGGAAATTATTTTTCTTATGTTTTTGTTGGGTGAAATGCACCAGCAGATGGCACAGCCAATTGTTTCACATAGAGCATCACCAGTGCCAGCAGGGGTGAGGGTAGGGAGGATGGCTCCATGCATAACCAAATTAATAACTGCATCAGAAAACACATTATGAGCTGGAGGAGAGCCAACAGACTGAACCAATATTTTCCTTTCAAAAGACAGGTGATTTTGTTTCTTTAGACAAACAGAACTAAATAAATCTCATCTAGCTGGACTTTGGCAAGCATTTGTTGGAGTACTGCATTGAAAGTTACTGCTAAAGTGAAAAAGGGTGGAGATTAATAAACATTGTAAAGCGAGCCAGAAACTGGCCAGCAGGAAGATGATAATTAAATGGAATAACAAGCCAGAGGGCAGACAGGGGTGGACTTCATCAGGGTCTAATCTTCTCTGTGAGTTTACTGCATAGATTAGAATCAGAATATCCTTGAAGGAGGAACTGGTTGGCCTCAAAAACCCAGGAGGGTTTTCCAGCTGATTTAGGACTATTAGTTTTAAAGGTCTGTTACAGTACCTATGGATCAGTAACAGGACTTTGTTTTATAAACTCATAGTCTGGAAACTGATGGTGTCTTAGCAGACGATTGTAAGTTAAACTGTACATCTGGGGGGAAAGCAAAGGTCATTATTGCACAAGGTAAAGTAGGTCTTGTAGAGAAAGTGAAGAATTCGTGAGCATTGACAGGGCTTTGGTTACAGCTTATTTGGAGAACTGTGCTCAGACCTCCTTAGCACAGGAAAGATGGATTCAGCCTCGAGGAGCTATTACTGTGTTCAGGAGCCAGGGAGACTATTTTCAAACAGGAGATTAAAGAACTGGGTTTGGTTAATCTTGCAGTGTGCAGGTGGAATGGGGAGATACTACTGCTTTCTGCTAATAGATCAGCAGGAGGGAGATAGGGGAATCACTCAAGCTACAGGACAAAGAATATAACAAGAAATGGGTATCAACTATTTAAGATATATTCAAGACATTAGAAGAAGGTTTCAAGCTGTCAGAGATATGAAGTACTGGAACAAAAAGAGAAGTAGTAGTAATGGAGACAGATAAATATCGATGGATAGTCATGAGTCCTCTCATAGCAGATGATTGTATTCTATGACCCTCTGGTATCACAGTATTTAAATAAGAAATCATGAGCTGTAATATTCAGTGAGGACTGCTACACTGGAATAGGATTGCATGAGGTGAGAATGTATAGGCAACTTTACTACTGATACAAATTTTGGCAGTGAAGTGAGGCAGCATCTGCTGAACAGTTCATAACACATAAATTCAGAATATAAATGTTGCTGCGTGCATTAGAAATTACACAGGCAGCTTTGAAAGAAAGCAAGAAATCAGGTTAGAATATGAGGATAAACACTCTTTCCCAGGAAGTCTGATATTTTAAAGCAATGCTTAATGATAATTTGAACAAAATTCTTACAGCATCCTTGTGGGTACTATGATGGGTTTTTTATCAAGTAGACAAATGAAGGTAGAAGAAGGTTTAACTCGTATGTCCTGAATTGAAACCCCAGCTGTAATTGTTAATACCACTTGTATTGCTGAGCTGTCATTTTGGTTTCATCAGCATTTAACAAAGGACTATGGCCTACTATTAATCATGACCAGGCAGGAAAACACAACGATAGTATTTTGCATCCTGAAGATGTCCCTCTTGTGTGTTTTTATGAACCATCATATTGCATCAAAACAACACACGAAAGTCACTGAAAACAAATTATACATCCTGGTGTTTTAGCACTTTAAATTACTCGTATTTTACACTATATTTGCAGGGTATGGAATTTGGTTGAAGAAATCTGGATGATCCCTAGAATTAAGAATGGGCTGAGCTCTAGTCCTTAACATTATCCACAAGAAGGGATAATACTCAACAGATACTGAGTGCTGTTTTCAGAGAGAATCTGCCATAGGAATAAAGACCTGCAAAGGTTTCCATGAAGTGCTGAGAAAAATTAACCCTGGGGAGGTGTTAATGATTCCAGCCCCTACAGGACATTAAACATCTCACACTGGGTGGTGTTAGTGGGGCGAGGAGGGAGTGTGAGAGCTTGAACTCCTAAGTAGTTGCACAGGCTGTATCTGTGAAGAACAGAAGAAATTGCATTATGATTCTACCACTGACTGACCTCAACCCCTAAGTCTCTTCCCCATCTCAGAAACTTCTCTGCACAGTGGGCAGAACACCGGCATATTTGTGACTTCTGTGTTTTTCTGTAGCTCTATAAAAGATGTTTGGGCATTTTACAATGGACACACTGGTTGTAAAACGAGTACCCTACAATTACAGGCTGCAGTGGCTGTGTTTAACTGGCAGCATGTCTCCAGCATCCTGCAGTTGGCAGCACAGGCTTTGCATTCCAGAGATGCTGGTGACTCACAAGCTAATTACAATATCCCTGGGACTATTTATATTTGCCCACTAAAACACATGGTAGGAGGAGAAAATTGGAGTGTCCAGGCTGTTGAACCTGCAGAACGAGCACATTAGACTGATGTCTTCCTGGGGACAAAAGTGGTTTTGTAGTGCCTTTGTGATAGTAATTTTGGCCTCCCTTTGCACTTGGCAGTATTGTCCCTCTCATAGTATCCTTAGGAAGCCCCTGAGAGGCAAGTGGAAAATCCATGAATAGCTGCAGAGATTTGTAACAGATCACTGTCTTCAGCCAGTAAATGCACAGACACAGTGATCACCAGGAAAGACTGCACATAGGCAGTGACGGTGAACCTGGCTTTTTGTGCGAACACCAGCCATCCTCTCCATCCTCAATGTTACACATAGCGAGGACTGGGTGCAGATATGATGTTTATAGAAGTTGGGGTGGAAGCATGAAGCTTTGCTGTGCCACGGCACAGTCATTTTGCTATCACATTACTGTGAGGCACTGGCACAGTTTGCTCAGAGAAGTTTTGGTTGCCCCATCCCTGGCAGTGTTCAAGGCCAGGCTGGACAAGTCTTGGAGAAACCTGGTCTAGTGGAAGATGTCACTGCTCGTGGACCTGTGTTATATGGTGGATTTGTCCTCTGGGCTGGTAGATGTGATGCCTCCAGTGCAGGTGACCCTAGCAAGTTCCTATTAGCTTTGCTTTCTAGGAGTCTACGTACTGTGCAATAGCTAATATCAGCACTGTAGCCTAGATCACTGCACTTAAAAGACCTTTGAAGTTTTTCAGAGGTTGCCAAATGATTCACTCATGTTCAAGGACATCTTATTACCTAGTAACTCCAAGAAAACCAGGTAAAGCAGGCAAAATATTACCAATAAGTCAACTATGACTACTAAGTGCTAAGTGTAGCCACTGCAGCCCTATGAGCCAGCTCTAACCTGTGCATTGTGGCATGCCTGGTGTCCAGATTCCCCAGTAATCCAGGGTGCGGATGGTGGTGTTTTCAGCTTATGTGCCAAGGACTTTTCCTTCTATGGAAACTAAATTGTTGAGAAGCAAAAGTACACAATCACCTCAACAGAGGGTAGGGTGCTACCAAAGTGCAATTGGATTAGAAGCCTGGAAACACTCGAGCATCCTGCAAAGTACACATAACCACACTGTCACCAGCAGAGCTGGGTTCAGTCCTTTGAATAAACCCCCCATGTTTTAAAGGAATCTTTTTCTTAATATGGCCAGAGATGTAGCTATTACTCAACATCATGGATCCCAGTGGACTTCTGGCACTCTAAATAACTTGATGATGCATGGTTTAGTGTGAGGTGTTGGCAGAGGGGTTGCAACTAGATGATCTTAAGGTCCTTTCCAGCCCTAACTATTCTATGATTCTATGATTCTGTGTGAGGCATCAGGTCTGTGCTGGAGCAGATAGCTTGGTTGAGCTGCTCAAAGACATCAGCAAACACAGAGAAAAACTGCTGAAATTACTTAAGAATTTAGTACTGCAGACAGAAGAGGGGTAAAAGCTGAGCATTCCCAGTGAAAGACAAATTCTAACTTCTGCATTCACATAAAAGACTTAACAAGGGTTAACCTTGCACAGGAATGTGCATATGAAGTATTCAGATTATTATTGAAAAGGTAAAAATAAATCCATCCCTAAAGGCTTTTTATTTTAATACTATTTTTATTTGCTTTCTCCTAGAAGTTAAACAAGCCATGACTTTTTCTTATTCCAGTGCATTTGCAAAGAAATAAAACCGATGTTTGACTATTCATTGCTCAAGAAGCAACCAATCCTTTGGCTATAAACACACTAATAGATTGTCTAACCATGAGGTACTTCCAGATATTTCTGGGTCCAAATGTTTTATAATTCTACTTCAGAAAGAGACTGCTGCAAAAGATGTGCCTGGAGAAACCATCCCATAGATTCCTTGTCAGTGCAAGCTTTCAGCATTGTGCACACATATTGGGAAGAAGGCACATATGCAGTTTCAATAAATGTTTCCTAATGCTGGAGTTAAATCAGTCTGTCTGATGGGAATCCTCTGATTAAAGTTATGGCCAGGTTTTGGTGTACCTGCAGGTCTAATTTGGTTTGTAGTGATCATCTGGCATAAAGCAACCATTACAGTCCCTCAGAGAGCAGTCCCTACCTGCTTTCATATACGGCCTTGCTCATAGCACCTAAAATTAATAGGAATATTTCCATTTTAATGAATAACATATTTCTAGGGTTTTCCTATAACCCAGATAGTGGCATTTCAAAGAGAATTTATCAGATTATGTCTTAGAACAGTGTTCTTTCTCAAATAACTTTTCTTACCTTTTCTCACCTAAAAATAATACTAGCCTCTTGTACGAGCAAGCGCTATTGTTGCTTGTTACGTTGAATTCATGCCATCTGACACGGTCGAGGTTGAGGCATCCCTGCCCATGGCAGGGATTTGGAGCTAGGTGATCTTAAGGTCCTTTCCAACCCAAACCACTCTATGGTTCTACGATTCAATGATTCATTCTGGTCTCATGAACATTTACCCGCTATCATTTGTCTCAGACATATGTATAGAGTCCCCTTGGGTGCTACCAACAGAACCTTTATTCAAAGTCCTCCCATTTCCACTGCTGTCCCAAGTGATGAGTTTGCAGTTATGCTATTTTGCAGCTCCCCAGAGGAACACAAAGCACCTTAACACCTGGAAAACTCAAAAGAGGGCTTCAAAATAGGAACTAATTAAAATCAGAACCTAATACAACCAGTCCTGGTAAGTTCAGCTGGTGCGAGCCTATCTGGCATACAAGGACATCAAAGGAATAATGAACTCCTGTTTAATCTTGTAAATCACTGAAGCAGGGAAGGAGCTGAAAGGAAGCCCATGGCACAAAGCCAAATGTCCATCACTGAGAAAATGGAGAATGATTCCAACACATAAAAGCCTTCTATAATGAGGCACAGAGTCCAATGTCAAAACCAGCTTTCAGTGTCGTTCAATATGCTACTTGTAGCTGTCTGAAAACTGAGAGGCAAACGGGTGATGCAGATAAACAGAGCAATGCATCACATGAAGTGGTGTGTTGTTAATATGAGCTCAGGTGTTGAAAGGTGCTGCCTCAAAGGCAGCTGCATTTATTTCCTGTTTTTACAGCAGGCTGGAGGCTAAATTACAGCACCCCTTTCCACTAACCAGGTTGGCTATAACTGTGTATTGACTTACCTGCTTCTCATTTTGCCATCTCTCTCATACTGTTTCATTAGCCTTATTTTCTTATTGGTTTTATATCCTTTTTATCTTTCCTGATGTGTTATCTTTTCTTTCCCGTGTAAAGATACCAAGTGCTATATCTGCCTCCTGTTTGTAACTGAAGCTTTAGGCTAACGTTTCTGAAGTAGAGTGGTCCTGTAGTTCAGACTGGTGACCACCTCACTGCCTCTCAAAGATTGCTTCTTTGTGAGTTATAACTCTTATATACCTAAAGCAAGGTTTCTGCTTCTCATAATCTCAAAAGTGGATTGGTGCTAGTGCTGAGATCAAGATCTTTTGTGGTCTGCATGGGACTGTTGTGTCTTGTTCAAGGAAAAATGGAAACTAGGTCTCCTGGTGCCATGATACAGAGAAAGGAAACCAGGGTCAGTAAACCAACAGCCTGAGTGGAGGCATTATGTACTAAGGAATTATTTGGTTTGCAATTTTTATACATAGCATCTAAAGTGTCCTCTAAGCCATGTTATGAAGTATGACCTAGCAAGTAGTAGGCTTGCTGGAAGATACCTCCTTCATGATGGTGTAAGAGCTGTTCCTAGTGCTTCAACAAAGTACATCAACATTAGCTTAAGCTCTTAGCTGTTCCCCCACTGAAATCGGGTGGATCTGGTGAGAAGAAATCCAGTCAGCACAAAGCGCTGCTTAAATCCCAACTGTAATATCTGTGGAAACAAAGGGCAATTGGTCAATAGCAAGAACTTCTTTAAAACCCTCTTGAGGCCCTTTACCCCATAGGCTTTGGAAAATGTCATAGTCCCAAAATTCCCTTGCAAGCTGCTTGAAAAATATAGCAAATTAATATTCTTAATGGCCTGTGCAACCCCTTTAGTCATCACCACAGTGCTTCTCACAGGGCTTGTGGACAGCCAGTAAATCTCTGATTTGTTCCTCCAGAGTGCAGCTCTTAATGCTTTGGGAATGAGTTAGATAACCACAGCTGGCTGATGATGCTGAATCAAACTGTTGAGCTGGGAGTGGTGGATGTGGGGTGAATTATCCATGCAAAAATAGCCAGCTAGAGATGTGAGTTAGAGGGAAATAGAACTGTGCAAGAAGACAGAATTCTTACCTATTGTTAAGTGTTTGGAAATCACTTCTTTTGACATCCAGAGAGGGATGAAAAAGATTCAGTCCAGCAAAAGACTTTCTTTCAAACCCCTTTTTACAATCATTCACAATGAGACAGGCCTGAACAGTATCTGAGCTACAGGATTCTGACCTTCCCTGTTGTCTAGATTGCCATGAGCAAATAAATGATGCCTCTGTGCCCCTCAGGGATACAGGGACTATAAGAGCACCTGGTGTCTGGCTGCTCTGACATTGACCCCAGTGTTGTCATCTTAGCTCACCAACCCAAGTGTCTGGCCATCAAGAAAGAGGAAGAGGGCTTTTTGACTACCTCCTGCCATCATGCCAAAAGACTAGGACATTGAACGATGATAGCATTGGTGTACACCTTGTCCTATCCTAAATACTGCTTCTTGTTGACAAGTGGAACTATGGCTGGAGCAGTGATGTACTGATATGGATGTGGGTAATTTAATGTGGTGGAAGAGCCTTGGAGACAGAGGCTTCAGTGAGCTCTTAAAAACACCCCTAAAATCTGATACTCTGCCAGTGCTTGACAGGATTTCCTTCCTGTGGAGGAACAAATGTCAGGAACAGCAAAAATGCTGTAGCGGATGATGGCTACTATAACAGTAACTGTGGCCCATGCAGAATGAAGTAGTAGGTCTCTCCTTCAGGATTTGGACGCTTCTATCCCAGAGCTGAATTGAGACACCTCTTTTATTCAGCCTAGACCATTGTGGAATACAAAGATGCCAAAGGTTTAGATACCATAGAAAGAATAATAACCCTTGCCTACATTCTGGTTTCAGATAACTAATTGCCAGACATAGCTGGTTAAATGCAGTATTTAATTTTAGCATATGGCATGATAACAGCTTTTGTTACTTTTAAAGTATGTATTAGCACAGACTGTAACTAAAGTAATGAAAATGAAGGCTCTTTATAGTGCTAATAAACTCGCAGACTGTACTGGACGTGTTGAAAGGGATGCTCAGGATTTAGTGAGCACACAGGCTCTTCCTTGTGAACACTGGCAATCCATGAAACCTTAACTTTCAAGACTGAAGAAATGTGAGGCAAGAACATTGATAAGATCAGGTATTTGCTGAAAGACTCCCAAGTGATATTGTTTTTCCTAGGAATTTATACACTGCTCTCATCTACCATAAATTATATGGCCATTGGCTTCCCTCTAGTACAAGTAACATATGCTATTTCATCACAGGCAATACAGATGGCTATTTTCAGAAGTTTCAGAGAATCTGTCTCAGGTAGCTAATGGCAACCTCCCTGACCTTGGCTGTTAGTCACACTCCATCAGTACTTTGACAAGGCTGCTGATTCAGCTGAGAGTGAAGTAAAACCAGAGTATGGAGCATTTCATGCAAAAGCTGCTTTGTTTCATATTAGTGCTTGTGACTGGAAATCCTCCATAATAAATATATCCCAGACACATCCTGAGGCTCTGATATCCAGTGCCTTTCCTGATTCCTTTCTCACCTGCTTGCAGCATTCCCATCGAAGCCATGGTCTCATCAGAACCTTTCACAATTAGCAGGAGCCCAGTGGTTCCCCCTGTGAGTGTTATCTGGGGCTCCTTGGGAACGCAAAGCAGAAGACTTTTCTCAGAAGGGTTCTTCAGGCTAAAGAAAAAGTCAATGGCCTTGTTGTACTTGGAAAAGACTTTCCAAATGTGCACACTGCTGTGTTTTCTGGCTATTAAAATGTCCCTTTGTTGCTCTGGTTTTCTGGGTTTGGATGTTATTTTCATTTTGGGGTATTTTTTTGCCCCAAAACACAGGACAGAGAGGAAAACCCCATCATGCACATTAGCTGCCACCATGCTGTCCATATCAGATCCTTAATGGAGCCAGGCAGAAATCCAGCTCATATTCAGGGCAACCAACCACGGCTCCTTTAGTCTGGTCTTCAAATAATTTGATCATCCTTTGGTCACACTTTATTGTCTAGTGCCAAGTTTTGCCATCTTCTTCCTGTAACAGGTGGATCTGAGTGTGTTTTTTTGATTCTGAACAAATGGGCTGCTTCCTGTAAGGGAGTTATTACTTGCAAATAGAGAGACATTCGGCCTATTTGATCAACAGAGCGGTGCACAAGAAATTGCTTTCCAAGCCAAATATGCTGTTACGAACCTGAGCTTCTTTTTCAGGTCACTGTTTTAGTCTTAATGTTAATGGATGAGGGTGTGCTGCTTTTCAGGAGATGTAATCATGTTAGAGGGTTTCAGTGGCCCTGTATTGTTTTTGTAGCTATAATATAGTATGAGGCTTATGATCAAAGAGCATTATTCATCTTATTAATCACCGTATTTATGGCATTACTGATTAAATAGTTTATAAGCCAACTGGGAAACCACACCTGCCCTGGTACACCAAAAAAAGCCCCACCTTTTAAATCAAAGCAACAGAACTGGAAAGTCCAACCCTTTAATCCTCTGCTTGAGTGTGGTACAATAGATAACAGTAGCTTTGTCCTAGCTAAGTTAGGCAGGTACATTCTTTTCCATCTCAGTTGTGGGGAGGACTGGAAAGCTATGTGTAGGATCTCATTTTCCCTATGGCACTAACAATGTGGGCTGTCCATGGTGGTGGAAACACCACCATATATCTACTGTCACTCCAGCCCAGAGATGCTGTACAATAGACTAAATGGCCAATGAGGTGTTCAGGGAAAGATCTAAGTGAGCTGTTTCCACTGCATTGTTGGCAGCCAGACACTGTTCAAGCATTAGGGAAATGATTACAACATTGTCTATTTTTTACATTAATACTGTGGTTCAAGACTAAATTAAAAGCACCACGCTGTCTCCCTCGCAATCCCAGTCCAGCCCTAAAGTCAGCAAGGGAATATACTCAATCCAGTGCTTCCAGGCACATGAAGTAAACATAATAATAATAATAATGATAATTATAATAACAACAACAATATAAATTTTCTGATACTTCAGCCGAAACAATCTGAGAAGTTACTTTAAAGCACAAATTCATTTGGAAGTTTTCCTTAGTATCTTCTTTCCAATCCCACCTGGGCAATCTTCTTGACTAATTTCTCAGCTCAAATTATAATGTTTTGGGTTGATTTGTTTCTTCTCCCACTTAGAAACAGAATGGTAGCTGTTTAAGGAGACTTTTTCAATGGATGGTCAGGAAAGCAAATTTAAAATATTGCTAGTCTGAATGTAAAAATCTGCAACCTTTATTCAATCCTGATGGCAAATAAGAAATTTAAATATAAGCTCTGTGTTAGTTAACAATCCTTTCCTTTTCTGCTTCATTCACCACACCAAATAGATAACATGTTTTATGAGTAGCATATATCTTACCCAGCTTCAGCAGTCTGAAAATCACTGTTTGTAAGGACTCCCGTTCTGCCGAATGGAAGGAGGTAGGCTCTGCCGAGTAGTGATTCAGCCTGTCTTTAGGTAGGTCTCAGACAGATACGATCAGTTGTCTTCTTAAAGACTCCTACATTTCTCTGCTGACCCACAATGGAGCCGAGGCAACCTGCAAACATCAGATATCTCCTTTTCAGACAGCTAAAATTAGGTGAGGTGCATCTCATCCTCAGCAGAGTTCTTCATTGTTTAGTGTATGGCCTGATGCCACGTTTTCTGTAATGCTAGTGAATTCCTTCAGCACCTGCAGTGTCCATTACCTCCATGGGGCTTTGATTGGCAATGAAGTATCTAAATCTGGAGGTTGTCTCACCAGCAGTAAACCTGTGAGGGTTAGGTGAGGGTTAGCATGCTACCTGAGCATCCAAAGCTTTCTTTATGTCAATGAAGAGAAACATGCACTTTGGGCTTCTGTTTTAGTGTGAGATTAATCTTTCCCTAGAAGTGCCTGTGTCTGACTCTTTGTGCCTAACTGGATGACAGCTGCTGTTATTACCCTGTCTAGACAGCTGACATTTAGCCAGATGAACCCTATGTGAAGTGTTCTGCGACCAGGAATTAGTTTGTTTCATAGCTCCCTCTAAGGAAAGTGGAGGCAATATCTGAACGGAACAAATTAATAGCATGAGTAAAACAAAACCATTTGCTAGCTTTGAGTGTGGACTCTGACACATCTAGGGCATAGCTTCCCATGGATCTACCTGGCATTTTCCAAAGAACAAGCCCTTTAATGAAAAATATATCAAGAAATTAGCAATTTACCAATCCATAACCTGAATAAGAAATATTCTGATTTACCTTTGTGCTTTATCCAATCTTGACTATAAATAAGTGGTGAGCGTGAGTTATTTTCATTACAGCAAGTTCTGTTTGCAATGCAGTTTTAATCACCTTGCATATGGTTCGTGGTGCTATTTAGGCTTTCTAAACTGTTTTTAGGAAATCACAGCAAACAAAGAGAGGTTGATTCATTCTGCCTCTTGTTTCCATTGGAAAAGCATGCTAGTGTGCAGACCCTCACAGTTTCTCATGATGTGAGCTTGAGTTGACAGAGAAAGATAAGATCAAGTGTGGGTCTGAGCTAATGATGGAAAAACTCAGCAAGAAGTTCTTGTCACTGTCTTTCACTTGTGTGTTTTGAGCAGTGGAGCTTTATAAGCTCCATGAGATGAGCTATACTCCACAGCTTGCGGGCTGTGGTGACTTGGAGATTACTCCTTTACTTGGGCAGCATTTTAGCCTTCACCATTCACAGCTCAGCTCATACGAATTGTTAACAATTTCCCTTCCCAGCAAGTGTCATCCCTTCTTATCCGCAAAGCTCAATGGCTACCCTCACATTTCTGTGCTTGGTGTAGAAGAGGGATATGTACTGCATGCTGAAATGAGCTATGAGAAGGCTTATATGGACAGGTCATACTTTTTTTATGTGATAGCCAGAAGGGAGCTCTCATGTTCTGGTAGGGTCTATTTGCTACAATTTATAGCTGCAATCGTGGCTGATTACAGTATGTGAGAAGGGTGTATCACTAGAGCTGTTGCAGAGGTGATTATGAAGTGGAACCATGAGGCCCTGGAGCATCTTAACTGCCTTATTTGCCCCCCTTGAATGTCCAGTAATAGCTTAAAATGGAGTGGTCAGGAGGGAAAAGCTGCTGACAGGCAGGAAAGCTACTGTAATACAAAAGGCCTCAACTTGGCACCAGGCAACCGTTTCTGTCTTTGCAAACAATTAAGATTATATTTCCTCAGGAAAAAAACCTTTTTCTTCAGAGAAAGGTCTGTGATTAAAGCTTTATGTTTTATTTGCTGTCTGCTGTCACATCATGATTTGCCCAGGGACTGGCCCATCAGGTTTTTTGCACCTATTTGTTCATGCAGACTTGAAGAATCGTATCATTAGGTGGCTGCCTTTTCCTGTCACAGCCGATTTCAAGCCACACAGTGGCTTTCAACTCAAAAGGTTCACGAGGGCAACTAAGAAACCCCAAAATCTGAGGGCCTAAGTTCACCATGCAAAAGTGTTTACTTGTTCTAGAAAGGTTTTAGGAGCTTGAAAGCTGAAAACACTGCCATATTTTAAAATCGAGTTATCAAAAGAAGTTATTCTAATATGACCATGTTTGTGTGCTGGAATTGCACACATAGGAATTAATATGTGTAATTTGGTATCTGTGAGGGTGGAAATAGGTTAGAATAACCCAAATAGACAAAACCCCTGTAAACCCATCCAGCACCTCAAGGAGCTGGATGCATTCAGGAGCATGGCACATTTGTACCCCTACTGTCCCCTGGAAGGGTTTAGCAGCTGGGACTTCATGTCACAACACCATGGGTTCATTGTGGCTGGGACCATATTGACCCATGTGTGTGGTTTATGACTGAACTAATAATGCTTATCAGAACAGTTCAGTCTGTTCGGGCTTTTCCCAACAAGAACAAGGCTAATCTCTGAAGTGCTGTTTTTGTGGGCTAAGATAACTACCTAAGAACAGAACAAAGTCGGAAGCTTTATACAATTGTCTTCAGTCAAGATTATTAACTCATGATAATGATGAGTTGATTGGAATAAGACTATGTCATGTTAAAATGATATGAAAATTGAATGTAGTCAAGTGCTTGGAATAGCAGTTTTAAGTAAAGACATTTCAATAAAGACCTATTAGGGATGATCCAGAGGAGAACTACAAAACTGATCATGGGGCTGGAACTGTAAGGACAAACTGAGAGAGTTGGGAATGTTTAGGCTGAAGAAGAGAAGGCTCTGGAAAGACCTCATTCTGGCCTTTCAGTATATAAAAAAAGCTTATAAGAAAGACTGAGAGAGACTTTTTACCAAGGCCTATAGTGACAGGACAAGGGGCAGCAGTTTTAAACTAGAGAGTAGATTTAGGCTGGAGATAAGGAGAAAAGGGTGAGGGTGGTGAGGCGCTGACACAGATTGCCCAGAGAAGCTGTGGATGCCCCATCCCTGGCAGTGTTCAAGGCCAGGCTGGATGGGGCTTGGAGCAACCTGCTCTAGTGGCAGGTGTCCCTGCCCATGGCAGAAGATCGCAACTGAATGAGCTTTGAAAATCCCTTTGAACCCAAACCGTTCTGTGGTTTTATGAGTGTTTCAGTCTGCACCTGTGCATTTTTCTACATAGAAAATAATATGTTACACAGCATTCCCAGGGTGTTGTGTCAATGCAGATGATAACTATTTATTTCTGGAGAACTCTGTTCTAATCTCTCCAGGACCTGTTACAGTTTGAATTAAAGTTTGGTTTTGGGTTTTTGAACTAAGCAGATTAGACCATGTCAAAATTTTGTTCTGGCTTTTCTCAACAAGAACACAGCTAATCTCTGAAGTGCCATTTGTATAGGCTAAGATAACTGCCTAAGCACACTTAAAGACATGTCCTACTGCCTGATCAATGTCTCATATTTACACTTCCATTATGGACAGGATTTGACCTTATGGATTCATTCAGTGTTAAGCAAATTTTTGGAATGAAAGAAAATGGAATTCAGAGTGCTTATGTTCGACTTGGAAGCTTTCCTGTTGTTCAGAAAACTGAGTGAGTACCCTGATTTTTCACTTTATTTTCATTTGATCCCCCATCTGATTTGGTTCTTCTAGGTTAACCTTGTAGTAGTTATCGAGTACATACACATATATTGCTGTTTTGATCAGCTACTTCAGTTCTGGAAAAGAACTTATACAATGTGGTTGGGAACCTCTGCACCAACTCCAGGACCCATCCTGGAAGAGTATGAACTGGTTTCGGTGTATCTCAATGGTTGTGAGGAACAGTATCAAAAAATTCACAAAAGAATTTAGGGCTTCACAAATAGCTTCTGAAAGGAATATTCGGTAGCAGTCCCACTGAGCTACATATTTGTTAGTCACGATAGACCAGTTCCTAGTAGATACTGTTATCAGTTAACATGTGGTTTGGTTTTAAAAAAGAATGAGCAATTTTTAAGCCTGTGTCAATGTGGCTTCAATTCTTGAAGACTTTTTTATGACCTAAGGCTGCCGGTTGTGTGATAGTCTATCATAACAGTTTCTCTTCAGGTTGTCATTTGAGTCCTGCTAGCATTAGCCTTGAAAAGAGTGAGTGAATAATTTCACTGAGTAACCATGAGCTATAGATTGGATTGTCATCATTAACATTTTTGCAGTGAATTTCTCCGTGCTGGTTTGGACTTCATCTTTAAAAAATCAATAGTAATTCTTTTCCTGCTCATGGATGAGGGCTGTTATTTTTTATTCTGTTTTAGCTCTTTTACTCAGCTCACTGCATCTCTGTGGTTGTTCTGTGACTTACATTTGCTTGGTTTCATAATATCCTGGAGCCAGCCTGGATTGATTTGCCCTTCTCCCCTTACCCTCTTTCTCCACATAAACACACAGCCTTTAAACAACAACAAAAAGTAAAAATATAATATACTGAAAGGAAAATTGCTTGCTATAAAGTCCATAAATGATGTGATGTCAAGTCTCAGGATAAGTAAATTCATCAACAGGGAGAAGGCCAGCCAACTGAAGACATCTTGGACTTGATAAGTAGTATATACATAACTGCTGTGGGTGAAGAGAAGACTAGACCTATTTTGTTTGGCTCACAGCAGTCTCTGGGTAGAATATGTGCTTGCTGCACCTTGTAACAGCTATTGGTAGTGTGCTTCATCACTATAAAAGATCGCCACCAAGACTACACAGAAAGAAGCCATTGAACTGAAGAAGTCCAGTTTCCACTGAAGAAATTCTAGGAATGATGATCTACTGAATCTGAGCTTTGGGTGATACTATGACAAATTGGACTAGTGCAACCCTTGGGAATATAAGTAGGAACTGTCAAGGATGAGTTGACTATCTCCATATCAGGCAGCTGAGTTACACTGCTGGGATGCTATCTATGTCCAGTCCTTGTTTCCATCATTCAGTGGACAGAAATGGAGTGAATGAAAGTTTAAAGACCTGTGAAGCAAGTCTAATAGCGAGAAATCCAAGAAGTGCAGTGAAGTCAGGTAAAATTAAGCAGCAGTTAACAACTCAGGTGATTGTTCTCTGTAAAAACCTCTGGGAAAGTGTAATAAAGGGTCTTTGGTGCTAACGATAGTAGTAGACTGAAAGTCAGTGGCTACCTGTTAACAACATCAGAAACAGCTTGGAAGAAAGGCACTTGTAACAGTGACCATCATTAAGCATTGAAACAGGTTAGCGCAGATTTCACAGTTGTCTATTTCATTTATTTTTTCAAATTAAGGGTTGAAGACTTTGTTGTGTTGTTTCTGTTATTGTTTTCCCAGAAAGACTGAGAGTGAAGCCAGACCAACCAGCTATGATGACTTTCCATCTGCTCAGATTGCACCCATTTAGTTGTTGTTGTTGTTGTTTTTACAATAAGTAAGATGATTAGAAGTGAAGCCATCCTTAATCAGTAGATTGGAATGACTAAGCTTCCTTTTGAATGATTGACAGAAACGTGGCATTAAAGAAGTTCTATATTTTCAGCCTTTTGTGTTTTAACCTCCATACTCTTGTAGTTTGGAAATGAACTCAGATACAACACAATGGAAGGTGTCTGCATATTTGGTTCATTTTAGAATTTGGATGTCAGGGTTCTGAGATGGTGCATATAGAGCCATTGCTCACAGAAAATGAAATCTTGTGAAGCTGCACAAAACTGATAACTGGAGTAATAAACAAAACAAAACATCTGTCCTGTCTTGCAGATAACCTCAAGCAATGTTTAGCAACTGATAGCAACATCTCATAATTAGATAGAAAATCATTAACTGAGTAATATATATAATCTACTCTATTATCTACTTAAAGGATTTGTATCCTTTTGCATAAGTACTAGTACTTTTACAAAGTGCCAGTTTAGCTGACTGGGAAGTGTGCCTGTTTATCTTCCAATCTGGAGCCTACAACTATGAACTTTCTTCCTCTTTGTGGTGAGGCACTTTCTGATGGTTCTTTGAGCAACCAAATACAACAGCCAGGAATTTTGCTGCAGTCAATGTTCTGATCACTGTGGGACTTAAAGGTCTCTCTAGCTGGCTAAGGGCTGGTCCATAAATCTGGCTGGTGTTTCTCCCACTCCTCAGGTAAGGAGCTGTCCTACTGGTTGCTCATGGCTCCTCAGTGGACCTTCTTACCAAAGTTGTGTCCCAGATTCTCTGTTACTCAGGCTTGTTTCTCTTTACTGTTGTCTTGGCCAATGCCAAACTTTTGGCTCTCTATCTTGTCCTGTCCTCTATCTATTTCTCCTAGTCCTGATTCCTTCTTCCTGGCTATGTCCATCCCTCAGTTTTTTCTTGCTTGCTCTGATTCCAGCCTGACTTGGTCCTCATCTCAGCTGCCACCTCACATAACTTCCTGAGGCTTGGCTTAGCTTTTATTCATGATCTGTTTGCTGTATATGTTGGTACAGTGTTGTCTTCCCCAGTTTCTGAATCTTGCATTGTTCTGGACATAAACCTTACTGTGTTTGTCTGGGGACTATCTCCCAATATCACATTGTTGGAATTGGGAAAAGACCAAGATACTGTCCTGAAGTTAGGAATGAGACACATGACTACTGTAAGAAAGTGGTGAAATCAGACTCCCTGTTGAAGGATCTTGCTGTGGCCACTATCTGATCTCATGACCACTATTGTCAGATAAATGCTTGTCATCTAGAAGAATAGCTGTGTCTATCCAAATTGGTTGTGAAGTTAGTAGTCAGATATCTATTAGGAGCAGACCTAAGGAATCCTTTGTAGGCTTCTTCTTTCCTAGCCGGCAAAACAGGGTAAATTCAACGGCCCCAGGGCTACATCTGTATCATCTGTATTCTTCACCCATTTATGTGCTCATGACAAGTTTGCTTTGACTGTTGGCAAGCAATGATTACATGGACAGTGCCTCAGCCTGGTGTGGAGGATAGAGCATGCCAAAGACTGCTCCCCAAAGGCAGTTTGGTTATGGTCACTCTCTTTGGGAAAAGAGCTTTTGGCTCATCTGCACTCATAAATAGAAAATGGACCCTCGCCATTATTAACTAGTATGAATATAGGCATTGAGTCTCCTCAATGTAAGGAGATTAAGCATGACTGAAGTGGAATACCAAAGGGTGTTTTTTTTTAGTCTTTTAAAGAGTAAGTGACTGAGGGAGGGCTGACAAACATAGAAAAGGCTGCAGCAAAAAAAGGAGAACAAGTTCTTTATGTACTTCCTTGTGGAAAAAAAATTATGTTGCTTTAGGAAGATCTAGCTAAACCTTCTTATATTAACAAGTGATATTTATCATAGACCTTTTTTTTTGCAACATGTCAGATAGTGAGACACGGGAAGAAGTTACCTTTGAGAAGTTATATCTATTCCAATACTGAGGTTTCTAAAGTAGTGGCCAAAAAGCATCTGCCAGGGATGTACAGGTGAGGTTGGTTCTGTTCTGTGACAATCCTTCTATAGCCTTCCTTTTCCCTTTTCCTTGTTTTTCCTTTTTTTTTTTTTTGCCATTTTAGAAGCCTATGGAAATGAACTGGCATTCTCCAGCTTTGTTTCTCAGATCTTAGTGAATTACATTTCATATTAGTGGCTTTTATCTGTTGTAAAAATGGTCAAATTGCCCAACTACATTAATTATCCCCACTAAATCATAGAATCATAGAATAGTTAGGGTTGGAAAGGACCTTACGATCACCTAGTTCCAACCCCCCTGCCATGGGATGTCTGTCAAATGCAGACATCCTATTAATTGTTGTTACTTTCAGTGTCTGAAATGAGAACTGATAATCTTATTTTTCTCCATTGTGTTATTATTATAGATGTAGGATCTCATGCTGTTTGTCACAGATGTAGGCTCTTATGCCAAACAAAAGCATGCGAGAAGGAGGCTATATATTGAAAACGGGCAATGCCTGAAAGAGTCTTCTGCCTGGTATTATAGTTCTTTTCTTTGTAGAAGTGATTCACCTGACCTTGTAGCTGGGTTAATTAACTCTTAGAATAACCTGCAGCACCAGGGCATTCTCTTTTCTTGGAGTTTTATAAAGGCCTCTTCTGCAATCCATCCTGTTGTCAGAATTATAGACCAAAGAGCTAGCAGAGTGCTCCCTGCAGGTACCAGGCATCCAGCAAAGCTCCATAATATGGATCATCAGTTCAATTCAGCCTTGGGTGAAAGAAGGAAATAAAACATTTCTGGGGACAGCAATTCCTGCCCTTGGATTTCTAAATAAAGCTGAATTTCTAGATGAAGATCACTTTTTTAGTGAGGAAATAAATGAAAACTCACAAAGTTTTGTGCTATTTGTGCAGTAATGCATCTCTGTAAAAGATGCAGTGAATAAGGGCTTCAGAAACAGCCTTTATCATATCTTCAGGGCAGCAAGAGTTTCTTGAGATTTGCTTCTGGCACAAAGCCTCTCTCTATTGGGAACTTACAGCCAGTTCCACATCACCTTTAAAAGTCAGTTGAGGCTGACAGGTAATAGGTCGTTATAGCTTTCTATCAGTTCAAATCTACCTGATGGGCCATTTGTCAGCCTCTGTGTGATGAGGTGGGGCCAGACTCAGAAGGATTTTAGGTACCCGATTCCCAGCTCTTTCTGTGGGCTCTAAGCATCTGAACACCTTTTCTGAATCTAAGCTTGCATGGTGATATTCCTGTTCCCAGCTCAGAGGTATCCAGAAAGACTATCTCAGTACAGAGACCAACAGCTGCCTCTTCCAGATTTAGTTGCAGGTTGTCAGGCCAAGGCTCAATGTGGTATCTTCGGGATTAATTTCAACAACATGCTGCTATATCTCCTTGCTCAGCAAAGAAGTGATGCCTCAGCTACAGCCACTGTCATCTGTACTTGGAACCAAGCATACCTGCATATGCAGAGTTGAAAAGCCATTAGGAAAAAGCAGTATTGAAAGCTGTTGATGTGGCAATAGCAAACATTATGGATCAGGAAGAGAGCAAAACACCCTCAGAGCTGTAAATCCGCTACCTTGTGCCACCACTGGATTAAATGAGGACCCATTTCTCTGCTTGCTTTTCCTTGAGTAAGAGGTTGGAGTTAGTGGTGGGTTGTAGCTAGGAAAGTAGTTCAATCGGGCTGTCTGTGCCCAAAATGTGAATCAGAATCTTAAAGAGCAGGACAGAAAGGGAACTTATTAAACCCAGTTATGATGGTGAGGGGTGAGTGAAAGTAAATGCACAGGGCATATATGCTGAAATGACAGAGTTGGAGGAGATGAGCCACAGAGAAATGTCCCCTCTGGCAGCACTCTTGTTTAGACACATCCATGGTTTTTCTTCAAGGCAACAGAGCGGTAAGCAATGCCTTTTCCACTATCAATATTGCTACTTGGATGAAGTTTGTTAAGGGAGGAGGAAAGCTGCCCACACTGTCAGTGATGCTAAGAGCTGAGGAATGCATCTTCCTTGACGCACTTGGACAAGATGAGTGTACAAACACATGTTGACAGAAAGCTTGCAGAAAGGCATGTCAATGTTGAAGGAGATCTGGCGGGGGGCCCTATTGGGAGGGCTAGTGTGACTGAGCTGACTCTCTCTTGCCAAACATCCCGTTGGTTTTCATGGTGGCTTTCAGTACCCTCGTCATGCCTGTTCTTTTCTCCGTGGCAACTCTGCCACAAGGAGACAACTGACACGCTTCTTGTTTTGTGATGAAGGGTGGGAGTGTCTGGCTATTTTGTGTGTCTTAGGAGAGATGGGTGATGCTGTGTGGTGGATCTGTGACAGAAGAGGGTTAGTTTGTGGATTGTAGACTCATAGAATCATTTAGGATGAGAGCCAGCTGTTATGTTTTGTTTTCTAATGGATGCTTATGCCTGACTGCTTGGATATCCAGAAACAAAGCCATGATGTTTAGGAAGGGTCATTTTAGGAATGATCTGAGGAGCAAGCTGGCTTGGGCATGGGAAACAATGAAGATAAATGGGACTCTTCAGGTGAGAAAAGAGGTGGCTCAGAGGGATTATGAGCAAAGTTTTCAGAATCATAAATGGCATAAAATGTAGAAAAAGAATAGTTAATTGTGTTGTCCCTTATGAGAACTGAGCTACGTCCTAAACAAACAAGAGCAGGCTCATTATACAGTGGATAGCAAAGTGTGATTCATTGCCAAAGGATGTTGTGAATGTAATAAATATACCTGAGTTCAAGGGGAGACTGAAGAAGTTAAATCTGAAAAAAGAAGATAAATCCATGAAAAAATATTAATATAGAAATTTTGTCTGTCTCTGAATTTGACCCCTGGATCCTAGATTTGGAGCTAGGAGGGATGCTTATTCTGTTCATTCTCGTTCTTAGGCATCCAGTAAAGGATAAATACTGGGTTAGTTATCCCTTCTGTGCAGCCCTGTATGCTCACGTTACTGTATATTCTTATGTTGGGTGCATATGTCTGATGTAACCAAAACCAACCAGTGCTGGTTTTGGTTACATCAGACATATGCACACATCATGGTGTCACATTAAGTAAATTTCTGCCTAATGTGTTTTCAGTGATTGGTTTGAGAAGGTTTTCCTGTTCTCCCAGGCCATCAGCCAAGGAACATCTTCTTGGACAGGCATGAGGTGTAGTGCCTGTTTTGGAGCAAATAGTACAATATTTGTTGCTATGACTTGGTACATTTATAGAGGGTTTCAGGCTTGCCTGCCAATTCTCAGATGCTACAGGTCTTCAATGCATCTGGAGAAGAGCAGAATGATTTACAGATTGCATGAGCTGAATCATCAACTGAAAACCAACTATTTTGACATGATGGATACTAGACTGAAGGTTTTCACTGTTTCTTACCTAATTTGGGAGCTTCAGTACTGGAATGAAAAAGGGCTCCTTGAGAACAGAACTGCCCGGAGGGCGCAAGCTCAGGTTCATCTCTGCAGGCTGCCAAATACAGCAAGCAGATCATGTAGGAACTCTATAATACACCTGGGAAGCATTGCTGGGACATGCAGAGGGCTTTAGAAGTTCTGCTTTTAGCTGCTAAGTTCTCTTTTCCCCTCCCCATGCCAGGGATGTATTTCCCCAAGGTCTCCCTGATGAATATGCCTTTGTAACTACCTTCAAATTCCGGAAGGCTTCCAGGAAAGAAGACTGGTATATTTGGCAGATTATAGACAAGTACGGCATACCACAGGTAAGAGACCCTTTGAGACAGCAAGAGCAGCCTTGTTTACCTTTTGTTGCCTGAACCAGCTTTCTTGCTTTATCCTCTCACTCCTTTACCTTTCATTCAAGTCCTGAAGGTAGGTTTGCATAGACCTTGATTGTTGTTGAAAAATGCAGATAGATAGATGTGTTAGTTATAAAGGTGGTGAAAAATATACCATCATAGAGTCACAGAATAGTCAGGGTTGGAAAGGACCTTAAGATCATCCAGTTCCAACCCCATGCCATGGGCAGGGATGCCTCACACTAAACCATGTCACCCAAGGCCTCATCCAACCTAGCCTTGAACACTGCCAGGGATGGAGCATTCACAGCTTCCCTGGGCAACCCATTCCAGTGCCTCACCACCCTCACAGGAAAGAATTTCTTCCTTAGATCCAATCTAAACTTCCCCTGTTTAAGTTTTAACCCGATGCCCCTTGTCCTGTCACTACAGTCCTTAATGAAGAGTCCCTCCACAGTATCCTTGTAGGCCCCCTTCAGATACTGGAAGGCTGCTGTGAGGTCTCCACGCAGCCTTCTCTTCTGCAGGCTGAACAGCCCCAACTTCCTCTTGCTCTTGAAACCACTTTTGGAATTCTGGTGTTTTGTTCAGGTAGTTCTGTTTAGGGAAAACATTTTGCCTGTTTGGAAGATGGTTGGCTCACAGATGTACTACAGAGCAGTGACCTATTTCAAGTTTTTGCACAGACTTCTGGCTATCATGCAAAGGCATTTTGGGTTCCCTACTTAGGATGCGGATGACTTAGGATAAAGACCTTGTTGCTCCACAATCCGGAGTCCTGGCTGCTGCAGAATTTGATCTCATAATATTTTTTCAACTGCTCTCAGGTTCTCAGAAGAAAAATACCATTAAAGTGTATAAAGGGCTTCCTGTTCCTATATAACATGTTCTTAGCAGCATGTTATACATTAGGGTTTCAAGCATGTTTGAGGAGGGAGCCGTTTGAGTGAGCTGTATATTTTCTACTCAGTATAAACATGGTGCTGATGGCATTTCCAATGGCTCTCAACTGGGCTGTTGATTTGGGCTCACATAGCCATTTAACACAGTATTGCTGCTTTGGGAATGGTGTTTGAAAGGATTTGGGGAGCTCACAGTGGAGGAGGGATGGGTGCAGTTTGAGGACTTGGCTAACCAAGTTTCAGACAATAGTAATGGGTTTATATGAAAATGATTATTAGCTGTACTTTATTAAATGAAATGTGATTTTCTCTGCTATATGCTCAGTAGATTGGTTTCATACCAGGCAATAAGTCATGTGTCCATGTCCCGTGGGATAGTTGAGGACATGTGATGGCACTAAAGAGCACAGAAGTACTGGAGGATTGCACAGGATAGAGGGATCTAGAACAGATTCAGCTTTGTCTATCTGCCTCTGGGGAGATGCCTCTGACATGTGCTACCACCCAACCATGTCCAAGCATTGCCTGAGAGACATCAAGGTGGCATGTACTGAAACAATGTTAAGGATTATACTCAGAAAAGAAGTCTCTAGATGGTCATAGGTCTGCACCCAAGCCTGTGCTTTGCCCTGCTTGTATTTACTAGAACAGGCTCCCTGTGCATATCTCACACAAAGCTTCACTCTCTGATATTTGCTTGGGCTTCTTGCCGTATGCTGTACCATCCCTGACTTTGGGGTGTCAGTTGTGGTGGAAAGCAGGCAAAAGTAAGGAGAATGCTTTGTACTTCGTTAGCAAAATCACTTCTGTCTGCTTTCAGGTCTCGATCCGGCTGGATGGAGAGAACAAAGCTTTAGAGTACAACGCTGTTGGGCTCACCAAGGACGCTGTGAGAGTGGTCTTCCGCAATGAAAGAGTCAGTGATCTGTTTGACCGCAGCTGGCACAAAATTGCCCTCAGCATTCAGTCAAAGGCTGTCTCACTCTACATAGACTGCAAACTGGTGCAGGTGCTGCCTATTGAAGACAGGGAAAATATCGACATTCAAGGAAAGACTGTGATTGGCAAACGCTTGTATGATAGCGTCCCCATTGATGTAAGTACTGCGTGTGCTGGTTAGAGCTGGAGTAAGGTTCAGTGTTGGGTTTGCAGCACCTGAATGGGGGTTTAAGCTAAGACAGATTGGCATTGCATCACGTACAGGACTTGTCCCTTTATGTGAGACTGTCAGTAGCTCCGCAATAGGGATTAAAAATGAGGAATATATTTCATCTTTCTGTCCAGTCCCAGAATATGCAATAGTGAAAATCAGAAATACAGAGAAAATCATCCACAAATACCATCAAAGTGAGTACTGAACTACACATGTAAAGGTCTTCTGCTGTCTGACCATGGCATTATGAATGTTTCCATCTGTGATAGGAAGATCTGGGGAGAAAAAGAAAGGTTGTTAACTCAGGAGGGTCATGGCATATTTTCAGTTCCTCACAAAAGATACCTGATATTAAATGACTCTTGCTCCAATTGAACCAAAGTTTAGATCTGTAGGTTGGACCTGATTATTCAGAAGCAGTGTTAAACTGATATAATTTGTGTGTGATTGTTTGGTGTTTTGAGACTTGTGTAATCTTTCTTAGCTGTGCAAAATAGATGTAATGTGCATATTAAATGTGCTAATAGCATTTCTCATGCAGGGTAGAATTTCAGAAGATGCAAAGCACAACAGGGGAGAACTAAACTTCATGTCTAGATGAAACTCTAGGAGGGATGGAGGTGGTCAGAATAAGTCTTCTCAGACAGAAGTTTGGCCAGGACATGCCTCCTTATGTGCATGAAAACCTGCACCAGAATTTTAATAGGCATATTCAAGCTCTCATTAGCTCAGTACTCTTGCAGCATGCTGAGATATTGGTCCATTATTGATAGAAAGAGACGGATGCTGTCTACAGGATCCATAGAATCACTAGGAAGTTAGCCCCCTCTGTTTTTTATTTGTATTCATCTGCACTGTTTGTTTCCGAGCAAAAGGACATGCAGCCTTTAATAATTCACTGTCTCTGAGACTATTGCCTCACTTTGTCTTCTAGTTTGATCTTCAACGGATGGTTATTTACTGTGATTCTCGGCATGCTGAGCTGGAGACCTGCTGTGACATTCCCTCTGGACCAGTAAGATTCTTTTTGTCACTTATTCATTTTCACATGAACACTCTTCCTTGAAGTCTGTTACGTAAATCAGGGAATATTTGGCAGTGTGGGATTATAATTTGTTTAATGACAGTGGATGAAACCTAACTATATAATGGGTAACACAGCAGTTCCAGAAGAGGACCACCGCAGAGGGATGAGTATAAGGAATTTGGGGTTTGACGTTTCCAAGCTGATCTTTCCTTGTCAAACTGTCAGGGGAAACAAAACCCTGAAGTGATGATGGAACAACAGAAATGCAGCCTGATTCCCACTGGTTTTATTTGGGAAGAACTTAAATGGTTGCTGCTCAGTTTCCTGTGCCCAGCTGTCATTATGAACTTCCACCCTCCTTGCATTCTTCTCCCCTCGACCTTGGTTAAAGAGATTCATGGTTCATTTTGCCATGTTTTTCCCTACTGCTTGAATGAATGGCTTTTGTGGGATTGCGTTCCTCACTAGGACTCATTTATCTGTGTGTTACCCAGTAACGCTTATGCGGTTTCTCTAAAGTGGCTAGAAGAGGAAGCTTTCTAGCATTGAAGGCTTTGTCATGACCTTGGGTGTTTGGGTGAAGTGCCAGGTCACGGTCCTGACTGAAGCACCTCCAGTGGAAGTAAGGCCCACTGTTGGCAGCGAGCAAGTTGGCCACCTCAAGACATTCAACTGCTCCTGCCCAGCTGGACAAAAGGTGAGTGTTGGGATGAGTGTGTTTCATTTGAGGCATGCTGGGTAGGTCTGGAAATAGGGGTATGGCAGCATGCAAGTGGGTATTTGTGAAGCACTTTAAGACCTAGAGTTGGAAAACACTTTGCAGAAAGAGAATGGCGAGTGTATGTCATAGGTGGAACGTCAATAGAGGTAATGGCCATCTTCCCACATGTTTTCTCTTTAAGTAACTTAGTGGTTTTGATCATGCTGATAGTCCTGGTAAAAACCTTGGAAGCAAAGGGGTTATTCTTATCCAGCTCAGTTATGTTCATCTTTCTTCAAGTAAAACAGAAGATATTCTGGAGGTAAATACAGCTACATTGAAAAAACCTCATAGCTTTTAAAAGCAGTGTGCTTGCCTACATTTGCTGTGACTAGGACATCTGAGAAACCATATTCATTGTCATTGCTCATGAGGGCATGTCAGGGTTAGTCTGTTCCCCACTAAAAACTGAAAAGATTTTGGTTGTTGTAGGCTTTGCTTTGCAATAGAGTGATAACATCAGTGTGACTAATCTCTTTTTATTTGTCTTAGGGGGAGAGAGGTCCAATTGGCCCTGCAGGTCCTAAAGGTCAAAAGGTCAGTAACATGTGCTACTTCATTTGCTTCATAAAAACACTAAAATGCTTTCAGAGTAAGTCAAGGAGTTGAAGATTTTGAGAAATTAAAGTCAATCTGGCATCTGACTGAGTTCAGATAGTTTTGAATGGAGGTTGTGGAGTCTCCTTCTCTGGAGACATTCAAAACCCGCCTGGACACATTCCTGTGTAACCTTATCTAGGTGTTCCTGCTCTGGCAGGGGGATTGGACTAGATGATCTTTTGAGGTCCCTTCCAATCTCTAACATACTGTGAATGATCCTGGGACTGCAAGAGACCCTTTCCATCTTGCATCTTTGCTCTAGGCTTGCATTTGAACTTCTCTGTTGTTGCTTTATGTCATTCTTAGAGTGTGTTCCAAATCTTCTCCTGTAGCTTCTAAACTGGCATATTTGCAAGTTAATGTTATTCATTAGGTCATGCTCAGCTTTTATGAGAAGTTACTTGGAAACACATGCGCTGCTTCTGTACCGTGCCATGCTCAGCAGTAATAGGTATCCATAGGTTAGGTAGCAGTCTCCTGGTCATGCTCTTAAAGCATTTCCTGAGACTAGGATAAAGGATTAGCCACAACCTGGTATCTTTAGCAAGACTGTCTGAGTCATGATGTTAAATACAGGCCACTTTCCTCAGTAGTTTTCTTCCTAGATAACAGGGTCAGAAAGTGGTTCTGATGTCTGCTTCCAGTTTTACAGTGCAGCCTCTATATTATCCTGCATATCCTGCAAGCTTCTTTGATATGCAAGTGTGTGCATTGAGCATACACACATTTTCCTTCTGTGCTTGGTCAGAAATAGACCTGTGGGACAACTGGCTTAAAGGGAGTGCTTGTACAGGAAGAAAAGGAAGACTCAATATTGTTGAAGAGGTGGAAGTCGGTGGTGTTGGTTCCAAATTTCACTTCTGTGTGCTTAAAAAGATGTTCGGCAATAATTTGTATTCAAGCCTATTTACATCTGAATAACCTGTGCAAATTCAGCTGCTGAATTTATACCTGTTTGCTGAATAAGCAAGTTGCACCTCACCAGAAGTTACTGAGTTGTTACGGAAAACTGTGGGAAGGGAAAGGAGAAACCTCTGGGTTTTGGAAGGTCAGACATCCTTAGAAATGTGGTGTGGGGGTTTTGGGGAGGCTTCATCTGCTGTCTGCAAGGAGTTTTGGCTGATGAGATGTGTTTTGGAGTATGCTTTCTGCTGGCATGAAGGAACATGGGTGCATTGCTGCTCAGATGTGCCTGACTGATACTGCAGAAAATATTTCCTTATGCTTCCATGCATGTATAAATAGCAACTTTCTATTTTAATCTGTGACAGCTTAAACACTGATGGGCTCTTTGAAGAATGGCAGAGCCATGACTGCTGTTGGGAGGTTGCAGAAGGACAACGATGATAATAATAAAAGAGCCCCACAGCAACATCCCATTGTCTTTCACTGCTTTTACAAGGTCTATGTGCTGGTGAGGGTGTCTGTCTGTGTACCATGGCACACTGCTGGGGTGCAGGAGGTACTACTTGAATACAAAACAGTTTCTATATAAGCACAGCATCAGCAGGTTTTCTGTAACGTATCCTGAGATGTTCGTCTCACTCCTGCAGGTGCGTTGCTAAGGAGCAATGCAGATGTGTGTGCCTATTCTCTGTCTGTTGTGGTCCAAGACTTGTATTCAGCTGAGTCAGGACTGTGTTGCAGTCTCAGGGAGCTGGGGATTTAAATCTAGGCTGTGACAACAATTTGGTACAAATGTGCTGATTTGGGACAAAAGACTTAGCTTCTCTATCTGCTAAATAAGGCAAGGAACAAATTTTGCTCCTGACTTGCAAAGGTGTTGTGATTAAATAATGTATATCACCCTCGACAGCAGTTACAACATCGCTATTGTCAAGGACTGGCTTGTGACAGACCTTGCTGTATATGCATGAGATAATATCGCTCTCCACTTCTCTCTCTGCAACATTGCTGAGATACCCAGACTAAAATGCTGGCTCTGGGACAGAAAATCAATGCTATTTGCAATTACCCAATATTACCACCTGATACTTTATTAAGGAAAGACTAAGGCACCATGGGGGCCGACACTAAAAATAATCATGAGATCTCTCCTTAGGTTTGATTAAAACGGGCAAACAAGCATGTACAGCATAAGAAAAGACCAAACATTAATTGACTAAACAGAGAGGAAGGAGTGAACAAATGAATAAGGAAAGAAATTATCAGGAAAAGATGGAAACATAGACATAGAATGGTTTGGGTTGAAGGGACCTTAAAGATCATCGAGTTCCAACCCCTTGCCATGAGTAAGGACAGCAGGACTCTGAGTCAAAATTAATCATTTTCTATATAGACACCATCACTACTGAGTACCTCTTATTTGGGATGAGCTGCAAAGCCGAATTCTACCTCTAAATGACTGGGGCCCAAGAGGTATTTTACAGTCTGATAGCTGATAATAAGAAGTGCGCTGTAAGAGACTATATGGTCATATAGGAACCCACAAAGCAGCTGGTTCAGCTGTATTAGGAAACCAGCACACAGCTGGTGGGATTCACCTGAGAAACGAGCCCCACCAGGGGATACTAACAGGGAGAAAGGTCAGGGTTATAAAACCTCCCTTTTGGCCTTTGGGAACTTTGTTCCACAGGGCAGGGAACTTTGGAGAGGTTGACAAATGCAGAAGGACTGTGAAGCTCCTTCTGGAAGCTAAGGCAGTGCTTGGTGAATGTGGCTGTTGTATAAGTTGAAGATGGAAGGACCAGTGTTCAGGCTCTGCTCTCCTGAGCTCTGATAACATATTCCTTCTTTTTGGAGGTTTGGACAGACTTTCCTTTTGGTACCATCTGATTGGTGAAAATATTTGAATTGTATAATCAATGTGGGAAGACAAGGAGTTTCTGTTCCTCTATAATTTAAGCCTCCAAAGGCAGGGCGATACAGGAGTGCTTGCAGCTATTAGAGGAAATCATTCCTCAGCAATGAGAACCTCTGCCTGAGTTACCTCTGCTTCCAAACTGAGGATAATGCATGCAGACAGAACGTACATGTTTTGGAAGGAGACACAATAAAGAATGGTATTGGGGAAGAGTAAGATAGGGAATAGCTTTGGAAAAATTGACTAACATGCCTGAAGCAGGGTCTTATTGCTAAGTTCTAGATGCTAACGACAGCTCAGACTAATTTACTTTCCTTCCATACCTACCCTTGTATGTTGTGTTGTTTGCAGGCTGGCTAGTTGGGGCACTGGGCTGTTGGTCAATAGGCTTCTGCTTTCTTCCAGAACTGCTGTTGATCTGAGTTTAGAGAGAATCACTCCTCTGTGAGATGTAGTTTTGTCCACATTATAAAAACAACATTGCTTACCTGCCGTTGGGAAGTCTGTGAAGTCCAGTGTATTAGACATGCTGTAGTGGATGTTATTTTTTTCCCCATGTTAAAAGGAGATTTGGTGTAGTTGAAGTGACTTAAAAGAGATGGCTTCATAAAAAACTTTAAGTTTCGCCACAGCCTATTTGAATTGACTGTGACTGTGTTTTTGCATATATGCAGCTTGCTCTGTGAGGTTTCTTTTTTTGGGGGGCAAAAAAAAAAGAGATAAAAGTTAAAGAAAGAAACTTTCATATTTCCTGTGCTTTCAAAAGCCTATCTTCACCTGGGGAAAAGAAAGTGTGATCCTGACAAATGTTTCAGTATCTGGTTTCAGCTAAACACATTTTGGGGGGCATAGATCAAAATAAATCGAATAGAGCCACAAATTAAATCCTACTGTGAGATCTGGGGAGCGCAGGGGTCATTGGACCTCTTGCTGCTGTAGCACTGGAGGGTCCTGCTTCAGGTCGGAGATGTTTTCAGCTTGATGCCAGTCTATACTGAAGTGTCTAAACTCCCTACAAGCAAAAGACAGTGGGAAACACAAATGGATGAGGACGTATTTGTCAGTGATGGATGGGGAGCTCAGCACAGTGTGCTTCTGGTATATACCTTTTGGGTGAGAATCAGGTAGGAACTAGGTAGAGGTGTGAGGGCAGAGCCCTCTGCTCTCCAGCAGCTCCCAGTGCTAGCAGAATTGAAGGAGCTGATGTCAACTCTGTACATAGCCTTAAACTCATTTTAGCAATGGGTATATGCTCAGCTGGTCCTTCTTCAGCTTTGTGACTGCAGAGCAGTATGTGAAAATGATTTGCAGGTATTTTCTCTGCACTTGCTGTTTTTGACACCAGTTTTAGCTCTGTACCTGATGAATATTTATGTAATTATGCATCAGCTTTGAGGGTTTTTTATCCCTTTCACCCTTGTCCTTTTTAGGAGACACGTGAAGAAAAGGTTTTGCTTGGGTTTTAATTAATCATTTTCTCCTTTCCTCCCTATGTATTTACTTCTCCAGTTTTCATTCCTTTACCCATCATAATCTGTATGTTTTCAGCTGTATTTTCACCTGTGTTCACTTCCCTTTCTTCCATTGGAGCCAGCAAGGAAAGTAACCCTGTCTGTGCTGCACACTCCTGCAGCAGAAGGCAGGATTTAGCAGATCATGAAGTCTACCATGAATGAAAACAATAGGGTTTGATATTTTTAATAGCTCTAAAAATCTTGACATATTTACTGGCTTATTTTCCCCATATTTTAGGTGTGTACCCTCTCAGTCTTATGCAAACCATCTTTCCAAGTCCTTCCTGGCTTAATAGAAAGTAAGACCTTGTGAAGTACCTCCCAAGAGAAAGCTCTCTGCCTTACCAATGCGCTTTTAAGTCTTCTAGCAGTATTTCCATATGAAAGATAGGTTATAAGATCAATTTGAGAACTTGGACATTCAAGTCTGTATAAATACAATGAGGAACACCAAACCTGGTGGTTTTGATCTGGATGATCAGGTAGTGAGGTGGACTGTGAACTGGCTGAAGGAGAGAAGCCAGAGAGTTGTAGTCTATGAGGCGGAGTCTAGTTGGAGGCCTGTATCTAGTGGAGTGCCTCAAGGGTCAGTACTGGGACCAGTATTATTTAATATCTTCATCAATGATTTAGATGAGGGAATTGAGTGTACTGTCAGCTAGTTTGCTGATGACACTAAGCTGGGAGGAGTGGCTGACACACCAGAAGGCTGTGCTGCCATCCAGCGAGACCTGGACAGGCTGGAGAGTTGGGCAGGGAGAAACTTGATGAAATATAACAAGGGAAAGTGTAGAGTCCTGCATCTGGGCAGGAACAACCCCAGGTTCCAATATAGGTTGGGGAACGACCTGTTAGAGAGTAGTGTAGGGGAGAGGGACCTGGGGGTCCTAGTGGATGGCAGGATGACCATGAGCCAACACTGTGCCCTTGTGGCCAAGAAGGCCAATGGCATCCTGGGGTGTATTAGAAGGGGGGTGGTCAGTAGGTCGAGAGAGGTCCTCCTTCCCCTCTACTCTGCCCTGGTGAGACCGCATCTGGAATATTGTGTCCAGTTCTGGGCCCCTCAGTTCAAGAAGGACAGGGACCTGCTGGAGAGAGTCCAGCGCAGGGCGACAAAGATGATTAAGGGAGTGGAGCATCTCCCTTACGAGGAAAGGCTGAGGGAGCTGGGTCTCTATAGTTTGGAGAAGAGGAGACTGCGGGGGGACCTTATTAGTGTATATAAATATATAAAGGGGGAGTGTCATGAGGATGGAGCCAGGCTCTTCTCAATGGCAAACAATGATAGGACAAGGGGTAATGGGTACAAACTGGAACACAAGAGGTTCCACTTAAACTTGAGAAGAAACTTCTTCTCAGTGAGGGTGACGGAACACTGGAACAGGCTGCCCAGGGGGGTTGTGGAGTCTCCTTCTCTGGAGACATTCAAAACCCGCCTGGACACATTCCTGTGTAACCTTATCTAGGTGTTCCTGCTCTGGCAGGGGGATTGGACTGGATGATTTTTTGAGGTCCCTTCCAATCTCTAGCATACTGTGATACCTCATAGCAGGAACTAAAATCTTGGCTGTAGAGAGTGGTCGGATAAGAAACATCCATAATCTTGTTGCATTGCTTCTCAAAACAATTCAAAGCTGGCCACAAAATACAAACACTACAGGTCCAAAAGGAAGTTGTAAGCTGAAATCTCACTTGTTATTTTTATGCCTGTCAAGAAAGGAGTCAATTAAATAAAATCTGTGGTATTAACATCCTTTTTTTTTCAAGGGAGAAAGTGGCACCCAAGGGCTTCCTGGACTCAGAGGAGAAAAAGGAGAGTCAGTAAGTAAGAAATACAGAATGATTTTACATAAGGAGATGGAAATGCAAGTAGTTTTTTCTCCTTTATATTGAGAACTTGCTCACCATGTCAATGTGCACTGTGGAATATGTTCCCTCTGTTGGGCCATAGTCCCATGGGGAAGCTAATCTTTCTGGCACCCGCTGTGATTTCTCGGAGCAGGGTGGAATAAATGGGCTCATCTCTGAGTAAAGCTGGTAACTGACTTAGTGTTGGCCTTCTAATTAAAACATGTTACTTGGGTGTACTTGATTATAACACAGCTGTACATCTAATGGGGACAGTGTGAGACAACTGAACACAACGCAGATGCAAATCTCTCAACACAGCTCTACATCTAATGGGGACAGTGTGAGACAACTGAACACAATGCAGATGCAAATCTCTCAACTGTTTTACATTCAGATGACCAAGATAGAGCTTTCTTCAGCTGCAATTAATGCAAATGTCAGGCTGAAGTTTTAGGTGAGAAAATCTTTAACCCTAAGTAAAAATCATTCTCATGAGGATTGTTGGCATTTTTGATTCTGGAACTGTAATATCAGACTCTGCCCTGAATAAAAAATAAGATGTTTTCCTGACTGCAGCAGGAGAAGTGGGGATAGGTTTTCTATTTTAATTTGTCACTGAATTATTACTAAGGAGTTATGCCCAAAGAAAAGTACTTTCTCTGTAGTAGCTGTGCTGTGACTTGTATGTATGTATCTATCTATCTATATATAGACAGACAGATAAATAGATAGATATAGAGAAAGATGTGATATATATGAAGGGATAGATGTATTTCAGTTATGTAACAAGGAAAAGGTGAAATACATATTTACAATGTCCCTTGACATGCCTTTTCCCTTCTTTCATTTCTAGGGCAGAGTCTATGGCAGAGGAGAAAAAGGAGAAAAGGTAAGATCTAATCCTTCATTGGACTAATTGAATTAGAATTGCTTGCTGTTGCCTTCCATAGCTCACAGGTTGCTTTTGGAGTCCACAGGATGCAGGAGAAGTGATACAGTTGGATCTCTGTGGGGAACTTTTTTATTGTGTTATGTCTCCTCCTGCAGATAAGATTCTGAGTGTCCATTGCTTGTCCCCTTCGTGTTCTTTGAGCTTCCTTTGTGCATTGGCTATTTAAAATGCTATCAAGTGGAAATCATAATCATTGCTTTGTGTAAGCAGCGGCGAGTTTGTGGAGGATAATGCAGTAAAGCAGCTGGCTAGAAGGATGGAAAACAAAGGGAAAGTATAATGTTGAGTTTATTGAATTTTCAACAGGATTAAACTTGGATCATGAGGAGACTGCCACACTGTTTCTTTTGATTGGATATTTTCATTAGTGACCTGAAGGACAAATGCCAGAATATCTTACTGCAAACACTAGGCAGGAAGTAATAAGACTTGGAGGTTAAAATCGAGGATACAGACTAACCATTGAAAATTGCTAGATTATCTGTCTTGGAAAACCTTTTCAATGATGATCAATAATGCAAAACAAGTAGCATGAGTAGATTAATTTACATTAAAAAAAATCGGTTTCCAGGCAATTCTGGCTGCAAACTTCCCATTCCACACAAAAAAATGAGGCTGAAGACCTAGAATGCAGAGAGGAAGGAGCTCTTCTTCTCTGTAGCTCCATATCACACTTGGTTGTGGGTGTTTTCCTTATCAAAATGAATTTGCAAGTTGTGGGGAATACTGGATAAAGATTGACATGAGGGTCTGGGAAATAGATGGATGTATTGAGGAAGAAGCCATGGTTCATGCTGAAAATAGGATTTAGCATCTGTGGAGCTGTTTTCCAGGGTCTGTGGCTACCCATTTGCTCAGGGAATTTAAAACTGTATTGGATTGTGGTCTGATAGAAAGAGTGCTGCACTAGCGAGAACATGGCACTTACCACCATTGCATCTTCTCGTTTGTTCTTTCTATGATCATGATATATTGATTGTATATAGTGGTAATGCATCATGTGAAATTACAATCTAAATGAGAGTTGCTCATGGCAGGAACTATTATTGAGCCAGGCTAGAGACATGGGGGCTATAAAGTGCACACTTCTGCATCCATCTTCCTGCAGACCTCTTGCTGACAGCAACTATTTAGCCTTTGAGACTCAAGATTCAGCCTTTGGAAACCAGCTCGTATTTGGCACGTGGTGAGAGTCAGTCTGATGGAAAGCGCAGTGTTTACAGTATGAGTTGTGCTGCAGTTGAAGCAAGTTCTTGTTTTCTTATGTTTTGATCTCTGCAGAAAAGTGTTGGAAAACATCACTCCATCTGTATTTTTGTCATGCCTAGAAAAATGCATCTGCAAGTCTCAACTGGAGGGGGAAATATAAAAGGACCCCACAGTATGTGTAGAACTGAGACAGCCAAACAACCTTTAGTGGCCCAAATGAATGTGTAGGCATGGAGATCCCTGAGTTTATGACCAGCTTGTGTTGTATATTTGGTACTCCTGCCAGCCGAGGCAACATCTGTATATTTGATACCCAGTGTGTTTGTGCCCTGTGTCTGCCCAGTGGCTGAGTGGCTGGTAAACTAAAAGGATATATCAGCTGTACATTGCTGGCTTGGTTAAAAAGTTTCCCTGGAGATATAGAATCATAGAATGCCTCAAGTTGGAAGGGACCCATAAGGATCATTGAGTCCCACTCCCTGCTCCTTGCAGGACTGCCTAAAACTAAACTATATGACTAAGAGCATCATCCAGATGCTCCTTGAACTCTGACAGGCTTGGTGCATGACCACTTCCCTGGGGAACCTGTGCCAGTGCCTGACCACCCTCTCATTGGAGAATCTTTTCCTAACATCTAATCTGAACTTCATTCAGAAGCTTCATTCTACTTCCTCATGTCCTATCACTGGTCACCAGAGAGAAGAGATCAGCACCTCTCTCCACTGCCTCTGTTGAGGAAGATGTAGACTGTGATGGGGTCTGTGTTGGTCGATGAGAAAATGAACATGAGCTGGCTTCAGTGTGCACTCGAAGCCCAGAAAGCAACCGTATTGTGGGCTGCATCACGAGTAGCGTGACCAGCAGGTCCAAGGAGGTGATCCTGCCCCTCTGCTCTCATGAGACCTCACTTGGAGCATTGTGTGCAGTTCTGGTGTCCTCAACATAAAAAGGACATGGAACTGTTGGAACAAGTCCAGAGGAGGCCACGAGGACGATCAGGGGCTGGAGCACCTCTCGTATGAAGATAGGCTGAGAAAGTTGGGGCTGTTCAGCCTGGAGAAGAGAAGGCTGCGTGGAGACCTCAGAGCAGCTTCCAGTATCTGAAGGGGGCCTATAAGGATGCTGGGGAGGGACTCTTCATCAGGGACTGTAGTGACAGGACAAGGGGTAACTGGTTCAAACTTAAACAGGGGAAGTTTAGATTGGATCTAAGGAAGAAATTCTTTACTGAGAGGGTGGTGAGGCACTGGAATGAGTTGCCCAGGGAGGTTGTGAATGGTCCATCCTCGGCGGTGTTTAAGGCCAGGTTGGATGAGGCCTTGGGTGACATGGTTTAGTGTGAGGTGTCCCTGCCCATGGCAGGGGGGTTGGAACTGGATGATCTTAAGGTCCTTTCCAACCCTAACTATTCTATGATTTTATGATTCTATGATCCTCCTAAGTCTTGTCCTTAAGGGCTTTCACCATTTTGGTCGCCCTCCTCTGGACGCAGTCTATTAGTTTGGTGTCCTTATACTGAGGTGCCCAAAACTGCTCTCCTTGGTGACATGCCTGTATGTATAATTTTTCCCCAAACCCAAAAGATCATCTTCAGGGTCAGCCTTCAGGTGCAAAGGTGAGCCTTCAGCAGCAAAAAGGGGTAGGGCTGTGACTGGGGGAGATCAGCGATGGAGGTGGTACGCATATGATGGATCACTGTTGCGTATAGGGGCAGAATTCCATGTTGATGTCTTGGCATCAGAAGTGCCTGTGAGTGAGGAGGAAGTAGCCAGAGCCATGAGGATGCAAGTGCTTGCAATGCTAATTGCCATCTATACTCCTGAAAAAGAGGGGAAAGAATGTGGAATGAAACCCTTCCTAGACAGGAGAACACCTGAAAGAAAGGATTCACATGGCTCCTGTTTGTTTGCCTGCTGTGCTATAATGGCTGCATGAGCATGAATTCTTATTTTCCACTCTGGCTGTGACAGTTTTATGTCTCCTTCATTTTTATGGGTATGGGCCAGTGCTAGGAAACTGGATCAGAGATAGTGAATGTCTAACAACTGCAGCCTGTGCAATTGTTGCTGTGCATGTGTTGTGGACTGCTCTCTATCGTAAGGCTCACATCCTAAATGTTGGTAGAATGAAGTTACCTCACCTTTGAAAAGATTGAGATGACAAGATGAAAATCATCCCTTTATTATATCAGTGCTTTCCAGCTATGCTGGTGCCTAATACCTGCAGGATCATGCTGTTGCCAAGTTGTGTGTAGGGCAGTAATGTCAGGTCTGAGGCATTTGTTAGAGGGCAAATCCTGTGCTTTTCCAGGAGGCCAGCAGACACTGGCCTTGCTTCTCCAGGCCATTACCACAGGTACATCACTAAGTTAAAGCTGAAATGGTGTTTGTATTAGAATACATGCCATGCCAAGCACATCTTTAGTGGCAAACCAAAAGATAACAGCAGCTGTGGCTAAAAACCTAATTCATGTTGATGTGAGGTCTTGTGTGACTTTGAAAGCCAGGAAATTCACTGTGTCATGGTTCAAGCAGCAGCTGAGGTTGTTCTGTGCAGACTTACTTAAATATCTCAGCCTGGTAGACAATGCTTTTTATGTACAGAAACGTGTATTCACACGCCAAGTAATGGTGCTCAGACAGAAAAACAAGACAATAAAATAATGCATCTTCAGATGCTCTTGTGAACTGCTCGCAAGTGGGTTTCCTGGGTAGGTGTGATTCAGCTGCCAGTGCTCTGTTCTGATTCTTTACTTTCCACTGTTGACTGTCATCTTTCAACCCTGGTAGTGTGTCCTGGTTTCAGCTGGGATAGAGTTAATTTTATTCCTAGTAGCTGGTGCAGTGCTGCGTTTTGGCTTTAGCATAAGAACAATGCTGATAATATACCGATGTTTTAGTTGTTGCTAAGTAATGTTTACCCTGAACAAAGACTTCTCAGTCTCATGCTCTGACAGTGAGGAGGGACATGGGAAACCGGGAGGAAGCAGAGACAGGACACCTGACCCAAACCAGCCAAAGAGGTATTCCATACCACAGCACATCATGCCCAGTGTAGAAATTGGGGGGTGTTACCCAGAAGGTTATCTCTGGGTAAGATAATATCGGAAGACCGATCTCTGCTTGGGTCAGGCAGGGTATCGGTCAGCAGGTGGGGAGCAATTGTATTGTGCATCACTTGGGGGTTTCTTGTCTATTTTCCTTGGGGTTTACACCCTCCAACCCTTTTCATTACTATTATATTTTACTTTATTTCAAATACCAAACTGTTCTTATCTCAACCCATAGGTTTTCCCTTTTTTCCAGTTCTCCTCGTCATCCCACCATGGTGGGGGGCAGCAGTGAGTGACTGCATGGTACATACTTGCTGGCTGGGGTTAAACCATGACATAGTGTTTAATCCCTGTGGCATTAGATGTAGTCTGTCATATTTCTGCTCACAAATCTGTGTTCCTTCACTGTGTGGTCATTCACTTGTTTTACATACCCATATGTTAATAAATCGATTATTATACATAGGCAAATATCCAATTCTATAATATGATCACTATGAAGGGCAATGTTTTGGCTTTATTCTGTAGCTTATTCAAATAGATATCAGATGGCCTTGTCCTGCAAGGGTTATAACTCAAATCTTCAAACCTCTGTTGATCCAAGAGGAGCAGGAGAGAAGTGATGGCAGAAGGAACACCTGCAGAGTGTTTTTGGACATGATTCAAGCAAGATGGGGTTTCAGTGACTTGACCGAAGTCAGAGAAATCACGTATGACAAGGAAGGTTCGGTAGAGCATGAGGTCTGCATTCCTGGGGCACAGCCATCCACATCATGAACCAGCCTGCCCTTCTAATGCCTCTGTGCAAAGTTTAACTTAGAGGCTTTCTAAAACTGACACCCATGTCTTGCAAAGTACAGAGTATTAAGCGCTGGTGGTGAGGCATCCTAAAGGTCAATGGTAGGGAGAAGTCTCTGCAGATGGAAGGTGCTTGGAAAAGTGATGACTTTGGAGAGAATATGATGAAAATCTGTCAAAATTTGAGAGGTATGGAGATATCAGTAGGAAAGTATTTCTCATTGTTCATTCTATTGTAAAAGCTAAGGGGAAGCAAATCAAACTAGCTCATGGCAAGTTTAAAAAGAACAAAATGAAGTTGCTTTTCATACAGTTGATATTCGAGCTCTTCAGAGCAGTCAGCTCTGGAGGTAACAAAAAGTGCTTACAAAAGTGCGTGTAAGTTAATTAAAGAGAGACATCTGTAAGCATGTAGTCAGTACAAAGACATTAACTGTGCTTCAGGATGTGAGTCTCTGCAAACTGTGATTGGTGATAGCGGGACAGTAGCCTAGAGAAGCCTCTCGTAGGGCCACTGCTGCTGCAATTGGGATAAAGGGCAGCTGGACCTTTGGACCTTTGTCCTGACTGCTGGTAGCTATTTGGACTTGATGATCTTAGAGGTCTTTTCCAACCTAGCTGATTCTATGATTCTTAGATTCCTAACACCCTCATTGCCCAGAAGGGGACAGAAGTTTCCATAGTCCACTCAGGTTGGGCCAACATTATCTATAGCTGTAGAAAAAGAGTAGAAAACAGAAGAAAAGTGTCATGAAACATTGGGTCAAGTGACCACTATTGTAATTTTCCACAGGAGCCAAATCTGTCGGATGACAAAGCTCTAACCAGGAGCACCCACCTTCAGCAGAGATGGTGAATGAAGGTTTCATTATGGTTTACACTGGGACTTCCCGGACTAATGTATTTCCAAGAGTATCCGAGCTTGCCCTTTGTGCTTTATCTGCTTCCCTTCGTGCTAATAATCACAGAACCAACTTTAGTTGATTAAGTCTATATTCTCCTAACAATGTTTTGGTTTTTTTTTTCTATGGTAATGACCTGCTCTGATAAAAATGGGGAAGGTTTATCGTAGGATTTCTAATGAGGGTAAAGCCTCAGATGTGGCTTGGCTTGTTAGAGATGCGGTGACTGCAAGACCAAGCATAGAAAAGAAAAGCAGGCAGGTAAAGGCTGCAGGAGATCAGGATTGAAACTTCACTCTAACAGGTTTGCTGGCTTTGGGCAAAGCAACCAGTCTTTGTTCCTGTAAAATGAAGCTGGAGAACCTCTTTCCCTCCAGGTTTTCTGTAACTTTTATGCTAGATCCTTCAAACAAAAGCTTTGCTTCCCCTTCTCTCACTCATCTTCCAAATGGAGTTATTGCCATTTTTAGGGCTTCTGGAAAAGCTGTGGAAATCTACCCCGTTAGACTCAGTCTATCCACACAGAGCCTTGTGCTCCCTGTCTTTGCCCTGAGCTGAATATAAGAAAGGTCTGACCTGAAATCCAGTCAACTTCTTTACACCAGTGCTAGTGCTGTCAGCAGGGCTTTCCAAATTAGCAGGAGCGCAGTGCCTCTGGATCGGGGCTGGTGAGCATCCAGTAACTTGGGGCACAAGAAATGAATGTAGTTCTGCCTGCAAAAGGTGCCTCAGGCAGAGCTGGAGTTGTCTGCTGTGTGCTGGATTGATAGCAAATGAAAGCTTTTGCTTGGGTGTTTTGAAGTGATGGATCTTGGGACTTGGTTGCAGGTGAGGCTCAGCCTGGAAGTGGTATTTCAGACACATGGAGCTAAAATAATGTTTGAGAGTGAGGTCCCTGAGTGTCAGGGTGCGCTGTAAGGGAGATGGAGCTGTGAGCAATACTGTGATTGGCAACGCAGGGACCTCCTAAGCCAAGGCTTATCCATAGCACCTCAGCAAGGGAGCAGGATGGGTCAGTGGTGGTGGCCAGGTTCAGCTGAGAGCCCAGAGCACCACACATGCCCTTTGATGAAATAAGTGTAACTCCAAGCCAGAAAAGTGGCTCTGAGTCAGGATTAGCAGAGCTTCAAGCTCAAGGTGAGAGCTTGAAAACAGCTTCAATACAAAGGAGGGGAACAATCATCTGAACTTCTAGAAGCAGGATGTGATCTCTTAGTCCTTAAATGATGTGAAGCCTGTGCTTGCATGAACCAAGAATTCATCCTTATTCCTGCAGCTTCCAAATCAGACTGATACTGGCTCCAAAAGATGTGTGTTGCCTTTTCACTACTGAAGCTTTAAGCCTGGTGCCGGGAAAGTGATCCAGTGAAGTTATAGGCCTTGTTTGGGCTACTGTGGTGTTCAGACACTGTCACTAAGTCCCGAAACTCTTAAATGCCACCCAGTCTGGTGAGCTGAAGGATGTCTCCAAGAGCCTAAGGAAGGAGCAGGCAGCAGGAGATTTTGCGCAACACCATCCAGGATGGCGGGCCCTGATTGTTCAGTGAGCACACATTGATAGTAAGAAGAGGGGGAAACAACTCCAAGCTTAGAGATACTATTGAGATACTATTGAGTTTTACATCTGAAAACAAAACAAAACCCCAAATGCCCACAAATTTGTGTTCCTTGGAGACAGTGGCTACGGAAACATTGCCTCCTTGGGGCTTGGTTCTTAGCACTTAGATCTTCTTACTTCGTTGCTGAATAGAAGAATAATGTGAACATAGCTCAAACTCACCTGGCAATGAAAAGTGGAAGTGCAATATCTGCAGGTTTTTAGTTCTGATTGTGCTGGGAATCATCTCTCTCAGGAGCAATTCTTATCTACTGACTTAAGCTGGTTAAGGCCACTCAGCACTTAACCTCTCAGTCCAGCACTTGAACATCTATATAATAACACCTCATCAGCTTTATAAAGCTGTTATGCAGCTCACTGGAGTAATTTGTATCTGTGGTATCTTTAATGGTATCTTTAATTAAAAGGTGAAGTGTAGTAGTATTAGTATCTGCCTTACTACTCAGAGTATGTTCTGAATCCTCTTGTGTATGCAGGTAATTTTTGTCTGTGTGTTGAGTATTTTTGGGTCTTCTTAACTGTAGTTAAAATATGTTCTGCACAGTTAAATAACCTTGGTTTGACGGAGTTCTTTCTTCTTAACAATAAATTAAAGGTTTTTAGATCAATTCGGTGGTTTTCTGTGGCCCAGGATAACAGCTGCAGATTGTAATAAACAGCTCGAAACCAGATCGCATCCTAATTGGGCATCGTGACAGCTCAATTCTCAGCAGTGCAAGAATACTAGCAACTTGGGGTTTTTTCCATATATAAACTCAGAAAACATTACTCTTCTCAGCATTGGTCCCTGGCTGGCAGGTGCATTGCTGGTATATAATGACATCTACTGGCAACCACAAGTTTGCAAAGTGTCCAGCACTTGTTTCTTTAGACAAGTTCTCTGCCAAGATCCACTGGCAGTGTGGAAAGGAAGCATGAGAGAAAATATTGCCAACTTCGTGCTACTTCTGATAGAGCTTTGGGGTGGCAAAACAGATTGCCTTGATTCTGTCATTGATAACTGTTGTTTGGATGCGGGATGCTCCTGAGAGCGTTATTGTAGTGGATAGGTATGGATTAGCTGCCTGTTACGTAGAAAATGGAAAAGCTTTCCTAATAGTCTGGAAGTGGATCTCGTAGCCTAAAGAATCACAGGAAGTTGAAGCATTACACTAAGCAAATTGCTAACACCAGTCTATCAAAGGCATTTGAAGAGTTCCCTGCTCCTCTTCCTGGTACATGTTTTCACATCCATCTAGTTAAGTAGCCAGATTTTCCCCTTTTCACTGTTCAAAGTTGTTGCCAGGCTGAGTTAAAGGCTGAGAAAATGCAGGTGCCTTGTCCATGGGCTCTCTGAAGGTGCAGGTGAGCCCATGACACACCATGTTTCACGATGTTCTTTTCTAGCCCAAGTACAACCCTGGACATCTTTAATTTCCCCTTTAGGGTGTCTCATCCTTTTTCTTAAGCTCTACTTGGAGATTTTTATGTCTCTCAAGTCCTGTTTTCTCCAGCTCTGCCAGAAAGATATTGATTTGTGTCTCAGACCCTGCTGGGTAATGAACATACACATAGTAGCAAGTGACAGATGAGAAAAACGTGGGGTATTTTTCGTGGTAAATGTTTGTTTTCCTGGTGCAATGGTGCGTGGACCATTAGTGGTTGTTGTTTCAAGAGAATCTAATACATCTGGTGGTTTGAGTGGGTTTGGGGCTCTGAAGACTTGTTTTGTCTTTCAGGCTCTGTAGAATTTGCTACACAAGGGATATTGGCCTTAGCTTTTCCCCTTCTTTTACCTCAAGTAAAATGGGAAGAATGAGCATGATCTCTGTAATACACTCTGAGATGAAAAAGACCTGGAGAGCAGCATCATGTTATAAACTAATGTGCCTCATTGGACCAAAACAAGTTATAATTTTAGGAAAGATTTGACTGAGGAGCAGTATCAGGTGTTTGGCAGTCAACAGAGATGCATCACTGCAGGTTGCAAGTAGGTGGTGATAAAACTTCAGGCAAGATGCTGTCTCCAGTTTGGGAATGATGTTTAGAGAGTGATGTGGAGAGATGTTGCTCAATGCAGAGAGCAGTGAGAAGAATGATCAGTGATTTTGCAGATTTAACCAGCAGGGAAGATTGAAAGAAATGAGCTCTGCAAGGAGTGGAGAAATCATGGACTGGATGATGTGGATGGTTTTCTTGAGGAAAAGCTTTCTACGTACTTCCATAAGGCATCAGAATGAGGTAGGTAAGGGCTGAATGTGGAATATCGTGAGCAGCAGATGTTTAAGAGCAGATTGGTACTGGAGTTTGGAGTGCTCTGACACAGAACTCCTCTGCCATAATGTGCTTTTCTTGGAACTACTGAAATTGAGGGATGTGTGGAGACTGCATCAGGAGCTTCTCAGAGCAAAGCGGAAGGAGCTAACAGGTTTTTCTTGCAAGGCAAAATATCAACCAGTACGTGGCAAATCATCCACAGCAACAAAACTATTTTATGTGCTATTTATAGATGTAAAGACATAAATTAATCAGTGTCATGATACATGACTGAGTTATTTTTCTACTTCAATGAATGCTTCCCCTGTAGCAGTTGGCAAGCAGTTTGTCTGGTCCTGAACAGGGGCAGATGATCAGGGAGCATCAGCTTGTACTTCGAGACAAGGAAGTTTTTGGAGAAAAGCTGTCATGTTTTTCACATTTCAAAGTGTCTGACAAATGCATCTTTAATTGAGAAACCTCTTGCCCCAACCACGCAAACAAGAAAAATTGCAATTCCAGTAATTACTGGTCCTGCTTCTGTGAATCCAGCCTGTTGTAGTGCAGTTTATTTCTCAGGTTATTCCTCTGTGTAGTTGTGGGACTATGGTACCAACTGATTCCAGTTATCTTTTACCTCCTGTTGATTATGTTTAATCATAATTAGGTCTTCAGACCATTTGCTGTTTCTTAATTTGAACATTTCAGAAACTGATTGAGCTCTTCTAGCTGTTGAACAAATTCCAAGCTTGTATCCCTTGTATTCTTCTGTGCCTTCCTTGTTGCAGAGGTAGATGTTTTCTTCAAGTAAGTACTCCAGTTGAGGCAGGCTTGATTATAGATGAGCCAGCAGTTAAATAGTTTTCAAAGGTGTCTGGCCACCCCAGTCCTTCAGCAATTCCTTAGGTAGTAAGTGGAGTGTTGCAGCAGGGATGTAGCTAATATGAAGCTGATGAACAGGATCTTGGATGCTAATGACATCTTTGAAGTCTTAAGGATATATCCAGGCTATTTGAACTCTACGGTGACTTTGATCAAGGTATACCTGTGTACCAAATCAGTAAACTCTGATTCATCTTCTTTCCTGCAGTGCCAAGCTTATGGGTGACCCTGTGTCAGATTATCTGCTACATAGCTGTAATTCTACATATTTTGGTGCAAAGGTTCTTCATAGAAAGACCTCTGTTGGTATCCATGAAAAATGATGCACCTGCTCTCACCAGAAGAGCAATAATGAGGATCGTATGATGAAAGGTCAGAAAGACCCTTCTGGTCTCATGGTAGTGCCCATGATGGTCATAATAAGATTTAATGGTTCAGAGACACCCCTTAAAGACAAAGTGAACTCTCTTAAATTTCTCATAGGGAAGTACCTTTTGAGATCAATTGACTTCTATACAATGAATTGAATAAAATCTTTGATACATTTGCAATACAAAAAAGGTGGTAATTTTCATTTAACCAGCTGGGTTTCCTGATAGACGAACCAAATTTCTGACTTCCACTGACTCCTCTGTATCATTTGCACTTGAACTTTCTGTTTATTACATCAGAATATGATACAGATACCAAGCAGAGACAATTTTCTTCATTTCTTAGAATAAACTAAAATGAACTCCAACTTGAGATGAATGTCTCATTTCTTGTGGAAACAGAAGATAATGCTGGTTTGGTGCGAAATTTGCCAGGATATTAATAGGGTTTTAGCATCATTAAGCTAATAGAACCCTGTATCTTTGAGAATGGCAGTCATTTGTGCTGCCTGTCTGGTCAGGAGCTTTTGAAGATAGAGCTGGGTGACTTATATCCACTGCAGCTCTGCCTCTCAGTTAATTTACAGATCATCCCTGGCTTTTAATGAAGCCTTTGTCACTCTGAAAAATAAGACAAAAACCCCAAACTTATAATATTTGTCAAATAAATGTTTATTTTTCATGGCTGCTAGAGACAAAGTTGTGCAATCTTTCATTTCAGCCTCCTTAAGCTCCTGAATAGAAAAACCTGGAAAAGGAAGATATTACATCCTTCCAGACAATGCAGTCTCTTGGAAGTGTTCTCAGACACTGAGCCTGAAGATCACATTCAAGTGGAGACATCTCTTTTGCCCTCCTCTCCTTTTCTCGTCAAACAGCAAACAGTTTAGTGTGTAACCGTGGATCAGCAGTAGATCGCTTACTCATGGTCTTCTGGTTCATTCTTTGTGAATGTCAGGTTTCCAACTTAAAAGCAGGCCAAAGAGCCAGGAGCAGGAATGAATAAACTTCTTAAGCACTGACCTAGGATAGAAGCAATCTGGAGTTAGTTTCTCTCTGTCTTTGTCCTAGACTCTGTGACCTTCCATATGTCTTCTGCTCTGTTACACCTCTGACTCATCAACCTCATGAGATGAAAGCAATATTACAGTTGCTATAACTTCCTTCTTATTTCACGGGGATGCTGTGATGTTAATTAGCAAAGGACAGAGGGGTCTGTTAATGATGAAGGGGTAACACTGCATGGTTCCATTTTGCTTCTGTTTCCATTTCATCTTACTCATTTCATTCTGTTTCTCTTCATCACTTTCTATTTTGTCTCCTACCATTGGTATAGATCCCCCAGTTTACACAGTTGTCAATATGCTGAGTAGGTGATTCATGGGGTTCTGCTTGGCAGGTTTCTGAAGGTCTCCCAAAGACACCTTTATTGATATTTTGTGTCAGGGTTAGAAGTATTGTATTTAATTTTAGAATTAGAAAAAGTGGCACTTTTGTGATAGATGTGGACCAGTTTGGAAGACAAAATAAATGTATAAAACTGACCTTAGAATGATCCATCTTCTGTCTGCTCTGTACTCTGAAGGAAAAGTCCAGTGATTTACTTGAATTTGACAGGCTAATGGGAATTTAATCATGTGTTTTGGACTGATTTCCCCCTATTATTTCCTTGTTTAGTTTGCTCTCATTTCCATTAACATGGGCCACAACCCATAGTTTGAAATGAAATATCTGATTATAGGCCACAGCTGTTCTTTAGTTGAAAGAAATATTTGTAAACTTGGCAGCTACTTGAGGAGCTGCAAGTGGAGGAGTGGAGGAGAGAAAAGCACTTAAACTTGAGTGGATTGCTTAAAAACATCAATGAGGGATTGTTCCTTTGTGTGCTTCTGATGGCTCTCTAGGATCAGGTCATACTGATGTCTTCTATCTCTATCTTTTTGCATACCTGACTATCCATTCCTTCTCTATTTTAGGTCTCTTTCTTCTCAGAGAAATTCGTCTATGAGACTGGATATGGTTAAATTCCTGTATTAGTTGCTCCTACTCTGATGAAACACATCATCTAGCAATTAAGGTTATCTACTTTGTCATTTCAGAGTTATGTCCACTCAGCCAAGTGAGGCTTTACATAGGATGTAGTTATAATGCTCACAGACAATATATATATAATGCTCAGATGATTCTATGAAGATCACTGTACCCAAGCAAGGTGAATTGTTGGATGGTATGCAACAAATTAAGCTATATGTGCATATAGTGAGCATGTAAAGGAAGGTTTGTTTAAAAACAAGCCAACCTTTATGGCTGCGGAGGGATCACTAATCTAGAGCAGACATGATCTAGTAAATCCCTGTGTTGCTGGTATACCAGGAAGACATTCTTGTTCAAATGTAGGAATGGATAACCCTGCCAATGCAAACTAATAGAGGAACCTATGTGGGTGTTTCCATACTTCACCATCTCACCTCTCTGTTTTTAATAGATGATATGCTTGAAACCAAGGGGAGTATCTTCATTCTTTGTCACCCCAGTATTCTGCCTGCAGCAGCTGAGTTGCCTGTGCTATAAATTTTCTCATAATGTGGTATTTCCTTTTGTCCATTGGGTCTGGACAAACCATGTACCCATGTAAACCTTGCTTTAAGACCCCCCCAGAAGGACAGAAATAGTGTTTGGTCCTTGCTTTGTGTCTATTGTGTAGCTCTGAACACTTCCTTTAGAAAGCTAATTCAAAATTCTATCATTTTTGTTGAATTCTTCTTTAACATTTTTTGTTTTCATATGGCTCAGAAAACCTTTTGCTTGCAGAATTTATACCAACTCTTTGAAGGGAGAAAGAGGGAGTTTTCAGAGTGATTTGTTTGGCGCTACATTCTCAGTATTCAGTATTTTGGCATTTTCCTAAGCCAGCTGCCGTATTTGTTAATGCATTTTCTCACAGATACCACTACCTACACATTTGAGTTTTTGTCCACAAAACTATTGACCAAGCAAGCAATAGGTCACCTATTTAAAATGTAAAACTACTCCAGAAAATGTGAGCTAACTCTAAGGTATGCTGCCTTGGAAGCTATACTCTGTTCCCTTCCTTACCAGGTTCTTCTGGTTTTGCTGCTCCTTCCCATTTCCCTGCTCCTTCTTATCTTCTTGTTCTGGTCTAGATGTTTCTCCAGAAAGGGACAACTTTTGAAGTTCAAACATCCATAAAGTAGATGAGTGGCAGTAGAAATGCATGGCATAAACAGGTAGGTTTACCTGTCTGCGCCAGATTCTCATAGAGTTGAAGCTGGGAGTGCAGCCAGCCTGGTGGGATATCATATTATTTTTATCCCTTTCAGTAGCACAGCCAGCTTTGGCCTTGATGCAAGGAATGTGATGGGCTTATCTTCCCCAGTGCTGCTAAAGCCTACCTGTTTTCCCAGTGTGGTGCCTGGATCCTTTTTCATGCTGTGTCTTCTTGGCAGCTGTTTCATCAGCCTGTGCTCTCTGCTGTTGCTTTATTATATTTACACATTACTTGCAATTTTAAACTGAGCTTTGGGGCATAGTGATTGTCACTTAATATTTATTCATATAGTGTCCAGCAGAGTGACCAAATCCCGGAACAAATGAGGCATTGCTGTAATTCAAGTGAATAATGATAGAATAACTACTGAAAAGTGGCATTTATAGACACGTACAGCTGCCTGTGCACTATGTAACCTCTGTATGCTGACAGTCTGTGTCAGTATATGGCTTCATTGCTTGCAGTACCTGCCTGCCCTCTCTTGCTCAGCAGCATCTTCTTCCATGTGACTGACTGCCCTTCACAGCTATATTGCAAGAGATGTCCTCTGGTTGCTTTAGATCAGATGGCAGTTTGACAAGTATTTTGGCAATGATGAATTAATGTCTAGCTAACTTTGGTGGAAATGTTTGATTAAAGGCCACTGGTTGTGCAGCACAGAGGATGAAACTAAATTTAAGTGGCTGGCTTTCCAGTGGATAAGGAAAAGATAAGTTGCTCATGAGCTTGCAAAAGAAAAGTACTTGGGAAAATCTGTTGCCTTCCTTTTGAGCCCAATTGCTGAAGCTGTAACCTTTCCAACAAGAGCTTTTTATGAGAGCAAGTAGTGATAAGACAAGGGGTAATGGCTTTAACTGAAAAAGGGTAGGTTTAGATTAGATATAAGGAAGAAATTCTTTACTGTGAGGGTGGTGAGACACTGGAACAGGTTACCCACAGAAGCTGTGGCTGCCCCATCCCTGGCACTGTTCAACGTCAGGTTGGACAGGGCTTGGAGCAACCTGATCTACTGGAAGGTGTCCCTGCCCATGGCAGGGGGTTGGAACTGGATGAGCTTTAAGGTCCGTTCCAACCCAAACCATTCATGATTCTCTGGTAGCTCCTCTTGAACAATGTTATTTCAGGCCCCTGTGATTTATTCTTCAGCCACTTTTGTCATTTTCTTACTGCAACTTTCCCTGCCTTTAGAAAGTGGTTTCCAGGATATATGCACCGGCAGACCCCTCAATCCACAAGTGTTGGAGGGAGAGAGGCAAGTTCTGCTAACCCAACTGACCTAATTGGCTGGGCTATAGGAAGGAAACAGATATCTTTTGGCTATGCCAGCACTTCCTTAGGCCTTAGCAGCACACTGAGTACAATGCTTGGGATTTTACCTGATTAAAAAGATCTGGTGGACAAGTGAAAGAAAATGTGATTTTTCTGCAAATGCAGTTCATGAAGTTGGTTAGTGAAAAAGAAGAAGGTATTTGCTTAGTGATGTGGATTGCTCTGGCAGCATGACTCCATTCCAGTCAGCAGCATTGTCAGTGGGGTTGTAGTGGCTGGCTGTGAGTTAAGGGTGCAAGCTGTTGGTTGCTTTCCCATCCCTGCCTGTCACAGATACTTTAGCACTCTGCAAGCACAGCAGCACCGACGCTTTTCTGCTTCCTGCTCTCTTCCACCGCTCACTCCTGTAGGTTTCTCAGCTTACTTTGTGAGTGTGTTCTGACATAGGCAACGCAATCTCTTTTTGTGCATCTATTAAGTTTCAAACATCTGCTGAACCTATCCTTAGCCTGAAAGGTCTTATCTGCTTAGTGAGGAATAGAAAGCAGCTGTCTGCGTATAATGGGAATTCAAGAGAAGGGACAGAAGTAGCAGCCCTTTCCACTCTGTAGTCAGGTGGAGTTCAATGGTGGTTCCCCATAGGACATTAATCCTGTCTCTACGGTCTTGGTTGCTTCTGTGCAGTTTTCTCCTTGGGTGGGAACAAATAAAGCTGATGTATACTCAGAGATTTCCCCTGCAAGCTGGCAAAACCCTCTAGCTTCATTTCCAGTAAAGGGTCAGCTCTGTCCCTTGCCGGCTGACGTTTGGTATGCGATGCTTCAGTTTATGCAGCAAGAGAGAGGCAGTGGCAATAGACACAAATGAAGAAAAAGCCTTTATTGAGCTCGTTGGAGTGCTGACTGGATCATATATTCCCTGAGCATGGTGCATCCCTGAAGCTTTTCTTCGCTGCTTGGTAATCCTGGTCCAAGGGTCGCAGTTAAGACTGACCAGCTGTCTATGGCATGTATGGTCACCAAAAGGGAGAGTCAAAGTGCCTTCCTTCAAATGCCCATGTAGTCTCTTGGTTCTGAGAGCCAAGAGATCTGCTCTGGGCTTCCCATCCTCATAGGCAGCTGCTTGAGATCTGTTAAAAGTCAAAAGGACAAAATTGCGCTGCTTTAGTTAATAAATAATGAATGCAACAGGAAAAGCACTTTTCCTGGGGTGCTATTGTCTTAGGAGGTAAGTAACATCTGGGAAGAAGAGTAACCTTATTTTGAGAGATTTTGAACTCCAAATTGGATAAACCCTGCACAACTTGGTCTGACTTCAATGTCGATGGTGTTTTGAGCGGGAGGTTGGACTAGAAACAGTATGAGGTCTTACGAACATAGTGCCTCAACCTTGCTGACTGCTATGATTAATTTGTGCAGCTGTGCCAAGGAGTTGGCACTTCATGGAGAATAAAAGGAAAAAGTTAAGCAAGTTCCTTTACTTTGCATAGAAAAGACACATTTTTTTCTTCTACCTACCCTACCTATTTTGTCATGGAACAGCAATTCCTTCAAGTTATATCAGCTCCTTAGAGCAAATGATTTCCTTAAAACTGACATTTGCTTTTTGATGGGCTTTCTATCCCACTAAGAAGCCATTCAAATACAGCAGATCTGACCTTCATGAAGGTGCAGTTAGCAAGAAACTTAGTGGTAAAAGTATCCAGTGACCTTAATTCACATATACAGCACAGATACTTTTATCATTTATTAATATACATATATACCAAATATACCTGTAAATAAATAAGGCCAGATTTTTTCACTCTGACATTGGAACCTTGCCCTAGGAGTCCATCCATCTAAATCTGCTGGACTACTTCTGTGGGAAAAATATGTCACAAATAAGACTGAATGTGGCAGAATTTGACCTGAATTTATCTGCTCACGTTACATGAGGCAGTCTGTAGTATATAGGTAGTCCTCTGTAAGTATATACAGGCAACTATAAGTAACCTCTGTAAGTATATGCAGGTATGCATCAAGTGCTTAGTCATGTTACTGCTCTTTCTAAAGGATTCTTCTATGTTACTGGGTTTTTACAAAAGTAGATGGGGAAACACCTCTCAGTCACTTCAGTCTGCTTTGTAGCATGTCATTTGCCAGCAGTGCTAGTAGTTTTACATCCCACAAATGGATGTTTGCTTTTTCAGGTAGAAGAGACACTGGTAACCGTCCTTTAAAGGACTCATGACAACATCTCTTGTAAAATCCAGCCCTATTGATAAGATCTGGGTTGAGTGGATTCAAAGGTTATACTTTGGTGTAATGTGAGCAGGTAAAGGCGAAAGAATTCCACATTTGGGTTTTTCAGGAAATTCCCATGCCATTGGACATTTGCTGTGTCAGTATGTTGGCTGTGCCAAATTTCGAGTCCTCATTCTTTGAAATGAGGCAGCAAGAGAGTTTCTCAGTGAAAAGTTTCTATGCTTCAAATGATTTTATTTAACAAGGATAGGTCTCAAATCCTGTTCTCGGTAAAAGACTGGTTCTGGATGATGTTTACAAAAAGGTGGGGAGGAGGGGATGAGCCAGGGGAAGACACTGGAATGGAGAATTGAAAGTGGAGCTGTTTGAATATGAGTAAGTTACGGGTAATTGAGAACATCATTGTTACAACAAGGAGGAGAAGTTGGCCTCAGCTCTCAACAGCTTATAACTGTGCTATCCAAAATACACAAAGATACCAGAGAATGGTGTGGCATTTCACATGAGGTATTATTTTCATTGGTGGTGTAGGGTGAAGAAGGGCCCCCCGGCTTTCCTGGACTGAAAGGGGATAAAGGAGAAAAGGTAAGCCCAAGTCTTTATTCATTATACTGTGAAAAGTCCGAGTTTATAAAGCTATTGTGGAAGGCTTATGGAAACAGGCCCTTTTCTAAGTCTTTTGTTTTACCTCTGTGTTTTCTTGTTTTGTGTTAGCAAGATCAGGAACTTTGTGTAAACCTTGTAAAACTGTAATACAGAAGAGTGGAACAGAACAGAAGCTCAGTGCTAATGCCTCCACATAGAGAAATATTAGTGCTTCTTCAATACCATAAATAACTTTTGGATTGAGATGGCCTTAGCTGATATTGTGTCATCATCTTATCTGGGGGGGGGGGAAGAAAGAAAAATAAATTATCCTGCACTGAGCTTGCTCTGTCAAATAGCGTGTTAATGTCAGCAACAGCCCCTACAGGGACTGTAGGTAAATGTTTGCATTGAAATGGTTCTCCTCATTCCTTATTCATGTCTTGACGTGTTACTCATGACCTTCCACTTGTAACGGGTATCAATATTGTGCTGATGGTGATTCTGTTGTTATTACAGGGGTTCCTGGGCTCACCTGGCCCTCCCGGGAAGGATGGAGCAAAAGGAGAAGCCGTAAGCCTTTTTGTTCCTCCCCATGTAATCCCTGCCTTTCGGTGTGAGGCAGGCAGTGGAAATCAATCTGTATTGAGTGAAACATGTCTTGGGGATTTGTGTGGTCATTTTAGGAGCAGCAGAAACAAATGGCAGGAGGTTAATAGCCCCAGCACTCTCCCTCACACGTTTGCAGGAGTCTTATGGATTAGCCATCCTGATTTGCTCCCAGAGCAGCTCTGTTACCATTCATTAAGATGGAAAAGGGAGCAGTCGTGGCAGTCTGTGGCTTGGGGCCCACTCTTGCTGCTGTGCTGGTTAATAGCTCCAACTCCAGAGCATGGCCATTTGTTTTAAGTCTGGCAAAGAGTCATTGGCTGGTGGAGATGGCAGTGCTTCAGGGGACCAGCTTGTACTTCCACAGTGGACAGGAGTAAGAGAAGTAGGTGTCTTGGTCACAGAAGCAAGCACCTGAACTCCTCTTGTGCACTGCTAAAAGCTAATAGCAAAGGAAGAGTTCAGCGTTAGCTCAAAGAAGGAGGCAGTGTACCAAATACCACCTTTAAGAGGACTACAGATGAAGCGTAAAAACACAAACACATTTTCCAGTATTTAAATACCATATTCCATCATCTAAATCACATATTCCAGTATCTCAAGCAGATATAAGTGTGTTTTAGAGCTTTCCCTCCTTTTCCTGCTTGATCACCATCCCTTTGAATTCTCTTCATCCTAGTGGTCGACCTTTATCATTTCATTCACTGTCCATTTATCCAGCAGTCATTTGGTGGTAACTGGAGGAACTTGAGGAACTGAGCCCTTGGAAGGCAGGCATACATTAAAGTAGTGATACACAGCAGAAAAGCTCTTTTCTTTCTATTGGCTACATCCTGTCACTGCTTTTTGCCACAATTGTGGATAAAATGTGATTGTTTTCCATTATAGGTTTCAGAACCTACACAATTTCATCACATCACCTGTGGCATGGTCTGGGCTTGTACAATAGCATGCTTGAACTGTAGAGTTTCTCATAGGATGCATTTTTTGCAGTGTAAAGTCACCATTTCAAACCAAATGAATTATGTTATCTCCAAAGAATTTATGTTTGTAGACTGTAGTTGATGCAAGCTGTTCACAGCTTAGGGAACTAATTTCTTGCTACTTAGGTGATTGTGTTTGAAGAGCAGATGAATAGCTCATTCAGTTTTCAGTTTGACTCTTTCTGCTTTGATATGTGTGAAGAAAGCACACTGCAGACTTTCAGATCTCTGGATAATGGTGCTCAAGACTGTAGTTATTAGATAAAGCTTTCATTTCTAAGGCTGTATGTAATGACTATTTTGAGCCATCCTAGCTTTTATGTATAAAAGGTTAGCATTTACCACCAGTATTGCTGTTTGTTATTTGCAGGGTGAACCAGGACAGCCAGGAGCATTTGGACTGCCAGGGCCAGCAGGTCCAAAAGTAAGCTTTCCATTTCTTCTTTATATGTGCAGGCATTGCGGTTTTTTCACTGACCCTTTATATATGTGGATTGCTTTTTGGTTTTGACTTTCTCCATTCACCAGTGTGAATATCAAAAGTCAAACTGCTCAGCTTCATCAGGGGTTTGCTAAGGTATGAGCAATTAGGCAAGGTATGTAAAAAGAAGAAAGACCTTTTGTTCAATCAGCAGCTCAACTGGAGAAGGTAAAGAGAACGTGTTTTGGGGCACATGACCCTTGCTTCATGTCTTAAGTAAGCACTCCCAGCTCACAAAGATGCAGGTGAGAGTTATCACCACTCTATGACTGGAGGAAAACGAATTATCACAGTGAGACCCTAGTCTGGATGTTTCTGCCTATTTTGGGGGCTTCAGTTTTGCACCAGTAGATAGTAAGACTTGTGTCAATGCTTATATCACCAGGTTTGCTTCAAATAAGGTGCTTCTGAATGGAGATCTGGTGAGACTTCAATGGGTGCCAGAAATGTGCCTAAATTTGAAGCCTTTCTCATGATTAATTCTTTAATCTCCTTTCAAAGCCTTAGCTCTCCTTGCCTTGTTCCCTGGTTACTGAAGGGTAACTACCCCTCATTTAGTTTCAGTCTTGTTATAGCACAAAAAGAAGATGGTGCGCTAGACTAACAAGTGTTTTCAGGGGCATCATGCACAGCAAGGTCAGATCAGCCTATGACTCAATCTGACAACAGATTGATTGCCCAGGTTTATTTCACCCATTTTTCTCCTGTACAAATAATGACCTTTAAGAAATGCATCTTTCTGGAAGAGCCATATCTGGTCATCTAAACCTTCCATTGAGTTTGCCTTTTTCCTTACATAGGAGTTAAGTACCTGAACACCTTTCCAGATACAGTCCTGATAGCCAGTTTCCTCTGTTTGAAGATACTCAATGAAGAAGTTCATTTATACAGGTCCTTCTAGGTTCCTCAGCTGTGGAGAAGCTTTTGAGGGTATCGGAACTAACTGTGCGCTTGTGGATTAGTGACAGTACTTGGTAGCCATCCCACAGCTCTCTGCAAGACCCAACATGAAGGGGTTGATTGTGGAAGCTGCATGGCAGCATGTTCAGCAGCGGATAAATGAGAGCTGTGAAGCAGGGATGAGCTGAGCTGAGTGGAGTCACTGTGGATACTGTTTTGTCCATCAGTGGGATTTGGGAGTGGATGAAATGAACTGAATTCATCACCCACAGGTGCCTATCAGCTGCGTCTCTCCTATCGTGTAAATAAGTACATATTTTCTCTCTTTCCTGCATATTTCCCATAGTGGAATTACAAACCAGTAAGTATAAGATGTTCCTTGAGGTACAAAGTTACTCACCCTTGCTTTGCAAAGTTTTCACAAGCCAAGCTGAACTGAGACATCAATATCTACTTCCAGAAGGGCTTGATCCTGCACAATGCCTCCATATTTTCCACCAGGATCATCAGGCACATAGAGTCCAGCCAAGTAGAGAGGTGATACTGAATAGAAGATCAGCGCTATGGGCTGGGTGGGATAGGTGCTTGTGGGGCTGGACCTGTAGACATCTGACAGTGCCAAGTGCTCCTGGTGAGGAGATGAGCTTGGCCAGCCCCAGCCTCTCAGCTACAAAATGATTTTGTGCTTTCACAGTGACTTTTATTTCCCTCAATGGATGCACTGCCTATATGCAGTGCTCTTGAGCTGGATTCTGGCCCGAGCTGTTTTGAGAAACCATCCTGACTTTGCTGATGGGGCTTTAAAATACAAAATAGGAATCCACACTTCTTTACTCTTCAGTGTAAACATCAAACATCTTGGTGGTGTGGAATGACGTGGGGAGATGGGCAATCAGAGGTTACCTTTCCAATTACTTCTGTAATGATTGGGTTTTTTTACCAGATGACTTTTTTTTTTATCATCAGCATCAATACAGTGTCTCTGGACTGTACCCCAGGCTCCATGCAGCGCTACCTTGCAGTTTCTCTGGTTGCTGGGATTTGGACCTTCCTGGCTCAGTCCATCTTTATGTGCATTGAGCCAGGCAAGCACAGTGCACATTCAGCAGTTCTATGTGCACCCCAGAAAACTCAGCCCTCTATTCATCTGCTGAACTCAGGGATTTCCAGCCTTTTCCTCAATGGGAATTGTCAGCACTTTCTTTTAAGGAGGTGCCTCACAGCTTGTACAGATCTCACTGATTGTGTGAAGCTTCCAGTAAGACAGGTAAGGGTAGAGTAGGCTTCTGATAATAGGACTTCAGTCCATAGAGGTACCTCAATGAATGATGAGCCCATTAAGGTACATGTTGAGGCCCTCAGTGATATGCTTTAGTGGTGGTCTTGGCAGTTCTGGGGTAATGGTTGGACTTGGTGATCTTAAAGGTCTTTTCCAACCTAGCTGGTGCTATGATTCTATGTGTGGGTTACAGGAGTGAAATGGCCTTGGTATGTCATCTCTGGTTCTACCGCTTTTGCTGCTGAGTGAAGTCTCCAGGGGAGATTGTTCCTAGTTCATCATAAAAATATATTGGGGTTTTTGATGTGTGTTTGTTGTTTGGTTTTCATTTCCATTTGGTGGGTAAACTTCTTTGCTTACCAAGAAGAATGTATGATCTTGCTGGCTACAAAGATGGAAATAAAGAACTCTCAATAAATGGCTTTGTGCTAATCAGTGATGGAGCTTCTGGTTATAGAAGATGCCACTGTGGACTGAGATAGCAAGAAATATCCACTGGTCAATGAAGAATGTTCCCACATAAATATGAAGGACCTGGCAGGTTAATTTAATTGAAGTAAGTGGATCCAGATTAAAAAGGCCATAGCTCAGGTCCCTCATCATATTATAGTAGTGAAACAAAGCTTGGATTTTTGAGACCAAGCCCTTTAGCCTGTGAAATCCTACAGCAAATATTCAACCTTTCCCTTCTTTCTTCCTCCCATATTTTTAGTAAACAGTTAATGAGATTTTCTGTGGCTGTCAATGCTATGGCACTGACAGAGCTGTAACATCCCCATCTGAACTGACAGTTATCTGCACTTGATAGCAAAAACAGAGGCAGAGGGGAAAAAACATCAAGGCTTTGAATTCTAAAGTATTAGGTAAGAGTTTCATTTTGACAAACTCCCTTCTTGTTTGCTTCAGCTGTTGAATGTCTCACACTTCTCTGGTTTACCAGACATGATCTCAACAAAGGCCTTGAGTGGGATCAGCAAGTCCTCCCATCCAGACAAACCCAGTTTCTCTGTAGCTTTTGCTGAGTGTTATAGCCATGATTTATATAACGGTGCTGAGTTGGACTTTGATAATTTGGACAGCTTGCAGCAGTCCTCTATAAAACCTATAGGTTTTACCTTCTTTGATAGCAGTATTTTTCTGCAGGCTAAAGGGGGAGCATGCCTGCTGCCATTGGATGACTTGCACCACTTCCTGACCTTGCAGGTCCTCAGGTGCCTGATGTTGTAGAGATCCCCAGAACCATTTTGCCTGTGCTGAAACCCAGCTCTTGTTAACTGGTTTGTGAATTGTGAATCCCCCTTAACCTCCAAGTTTATCATGTGGTTTGCTTAACAAAGGTTCAGCCACTTCACAGCTGAGCTGATGAACTACTCACAAGCTTCAGGGCACAGGTTCATCTGTTTCAACAAGTCAAGTCCTCCCTGGCCAAGGGAGGGGGGCTGTTTTGGCAATGGGCAATGTATTTCTTAAAGCAGTGGTGGAACACTAGCCAAGTACAGACCAGCCAGGCTGCCAGATCTGTGCTTAATGACTGCTCCAAATGAGATTATCATTTGGGCTAAGGTGAGTATGACCCATACAGGGGTATGACATGACCAGTGTCCTGGGCACCTGCACTGGGACAAAAAAGCCTCAGTTCTGCTAATAATTCATTGCAAACATATCTTGGGGGTTCTTTTTGTTTGGTTGTGGGTTGTTTGCGGTTCTTTGTCTGCTTTTTTTATCCTTTTTTTTTTTAAGAAGAAAAGATCTATTAATATGAAATGCAGAAGTGATTTAAAAATAAAATCTTGATCTGTTTTGAAGCTTTATCCACTACAAACACCCAGCACAGAAGTTAACTGGGTGGAAAGGGAACCGAGAAAAGTAAGAAAAGCATCAGTTATATAGGTGATGCCAAACCAATTCTTGTGATCAGACTCTGTTCTGTCAGGTCCAGTCTGTCTCCATAGGATGGTTTTGAGGGCTGAGCCTGTTCAGCTGAGGATCCAGACCATTTTCAGGCATTGTAAGACACATAAAAGCACACAATGAGAGTGCTCTCCATCTCTCCAGGGAAAGTCAGCATGCAGCCAGCTGAAGGGCTACTAAAATGTGCCTGACCATCTTTCATTTCTCCCACTTATGCTGAAAATAAACATCACAGAATATAGTTCTGATCTGTTTCTTTTCATTTATTCTTCAAAATACACAATACTTTGAAGTCTGTGGTTCATTTATGCAGGGATATGGCCTTTGCTGCAGTGTTTGCAGCAACGTACGCCTGTGCTTTGTTCCACCATCAGTGTTCAGGAGCCAAAACAGAGCTCAATCACCCCGCATGCAATGGGCAGGCAATGACTGATGAGGCCAAAGCCTTTGAAATAACCTGTAGAGAAGCTTGCATGGGGCAGTTTGCCTTTTGCAGAAGGATGAAACTTGCTAATGTCTGAGCACTGGGGACAGAAGAAAACATTGGGGTATCACTTTGGGTAAGTAGGTGGAAAGTCAGACCCTGCTCTCTGTGTTAGTGCTGAGACAGTGAAGAATCCTCAACAGCCCCTTGTGACCCCAGAAATGCAACTTCCATTTCTGAATAACTGGTTTTATTCTTATTTGAGACAGTTTCTGGTGTTTTATTGTATCTCAATTCCTTGCCAGGGATCCGAGGGAAAACAGGGCCCTCCAGGAATTAAAGGCTATGTGGGTGCACCGGTAAGTCATGGCTTTTGGTACATTTTTAATGCTCTTTCTCTACTTTTTCAGTGTGTTCTTCCCAGCTGTGTTTTTCTTCTCTTTATCATTGTTATTAAGCAATACAGTTGGTGTCTGACTGCTTACCTGTACTATGTCCAATAGAGACATTTTCTTGACTTCATTTTCTTCTGATTTCTTTAAATAGCAGACCTGTAGACAGCAGAGAGATGTCAGTAGAAATGATTTGATTATTGAGATAACAGCCAGTGGTTTTGCGATGCTTCCACTGTGTTGATGCACCATTTATATGGTGCTTGAAAACTTCATCAAAACGCTAAAAAACCCCCCAGACCTCATCTCTCAGCAAGTTTCCAATCATATTTCAAAACTGTCAGGGAATAGCCTTTAGGCTCAGGGACAAACCTGCCTTGGATGAACAGTCAGCAAGACCAAAATAAATCAAGTTCTATCAAGCTACCATCTCTGTCTTGTGGTCTCACCTTGGCAATTATGGAGGCAGCCTTTAAGCTGGTGTTGTAGAGGCTGATTGGATTTTCTGAGATATAAGGACCTGACTGGGTCAGAGCAATCCCTGGTATCAATATCCTCCCTGGGCTGAGGGATGCAGAGATTGAGAGCAGCCATGAGGAGAAGCACTTGGGGACGTTTGTTGATGAGAAGCTCAACATGATCTGTCAGTGTGCACTAGCAGCCCAGAAACCAACCATGCTGGCTGTACCACCAGCAGTGTGAACAGCAGGTCGAGAGAGGCTATCCTGCCCCTTTTACTGCACTCTTGTGAGGACCTCCCCGCATTCCTGATCCAGCTCTGGGGCAACAACATATGAGAGACATGGGCCTGTTAAAGGGGGTCTGGAGAAGGCCACTGGGGTACTGAGAGGGATGGAGCTGCTGTTCTCTGGAGCCAGGCTGAGAGAGCTGGGCTGATTCAGTCTGAGAAAGAGAAGGCTTCTTAAGGGGAGACCTTAGAGAAGCTCCCAGCTCCTGAAGGGACTACAAGAAAGCTAGAAAATAACCTTTTACAAGGGCCTGTGGTGACAGGACAAAGGATAATGGCTTTAAACTGACAGAGGGTAGATTTTAGGTTAAATACCAAGGATAAATTCTTCACTATGAGGATGGCGTGACACTGGAACAGGTTGCCCAGAGAGGTGGCAGATGCTTCATCCCTGGCAGTGTTCTAGGCCAAGTTGAACAGAGCTTGCAACAACCTGATCTGGTTGAAGATGTCGCTGCTTAATGCAGGGGATTGGAGTAGATGACCTGCAAAAGTCCCTTACAACCGAAACTATTCTATGATGCACATCAGTGCCTGTAGTGGAATACCAGATGTGCTCAGGCACTGTATCAGCCAAGGACTTGCTTTACAATTCACTACAAAGGAGTCAAATGTATTTAAAAGATCTTGAGTCCTTTTGTATTTTCCCATGTCTTTTTGCATGTTGTTTCCCTGTATGGTCTAAGGCTGAATTTGTATTAGGCTTGCAGATGCTGAAATGAATATGGGGGTGGCATTACCTGCCAAAGCGATAGATCTCTTTCAATATTAATGAGATACATAGACAAAGTTATGATAATATTTCCTTCCTGCTCATTGACTCACCTATTTGTGTGAGAAGCAAAGCACTCATATGGTACACCATTACTGAAGGTCCTATCCATTTCTACCATAAGACTGACGTTTGGCTTGGACTGCTGGCGAGGAGCAAGGCAATAATCATCTACTCAGTCTACACATGGGCCCCATAGTTATTAATGTATTAAAGGAGTCATATTTTTAAACCTCTTGCCTTTTACTCTTTGGAAATGGTGCGGTTATTTCTTTGCAGTGTGGGAAACTGCAGGCTCAGTTTGGGTTGATAGAGATGGACAGGGCTGTACAGAATTTGCTCACAGACGACCATGGCCTGAGATCTGAATATCTTATTTATGTAAATCATCCTAGTGGCCAAATAAACCCAGACATGTGGCTCTCATTAGCTTGGAGGTAAACCTCTTCTATAGCATAAAATAAATGGAAGTTTAAATACAAATGTATTATTACAATCAGAATGATTCTAAGATTTGGCAGTTTTAGATAGGCCACTATTGACTGAGCATATTTGTCTGCCTGTAGCTATGACTTAGTTATTCAGTTGCTACAATAAAGGTAAAATACAGGGGTTTTGCTGTGCCAAGGGAAGGTCGAATATATTCCTGACCACTGAGTCCATTGCCTGTGTTAGTATCGCTATCTTTTATAAAACTAAGCCCCAGCAATGGTCTTGGTGTACCTGGGAGGAGATGAATTTTGCAGTCCAGATGGACACTGGTATTGGGTTCACAGTGCAAAAATGTGCTTGGGCCTCCGGGACAGGGATTATCTAGCATTTGCTAGGTTCCTGCTGCATCAAAAACCACCAGGAATGGGTATTCTTGCTTGTTCAGACAACAGGTTATTCCATTAGCATTGTCCTCTACCAAAGTCCTCACTGTTTACGAGCAACATGAAAAATGCAGAGCATTGGTTGTTTTCCAGACCATCTGCAGCTGCGGTGTGTTCCCTGTCCCTCTACACTGTGTTGGCAGGAGGGTCCTGTGTCTGCAGGCAATATAATATTACAGAACGTTCCTGGGCCCACAGGTCATTCCTGCTCTAAGTCTGCTTAGACCATGCCTGGGGCCAACTTTGAGGACTGGCAACATGGGAAATGCCGCTGAGGTTCACTTCAATAGATTATGCAGACATGAACAGCGATTTGGTGACTGATTAGAGGAGATAACTATGCCTCTCTACTTGGATTGACCTTTATAGTCTCATTTTCCTTTTATTTCTTAGGGTCTACAAGGAGAAAGAGGAGAAAAGGGAACACGAGGAGACAAGGTATTTCTGATGCATGCTAAGAGAAACCAGGCTGCTTTGGGCCTTCGCCCATTTGGTGGGGTGGGCTGCCAGACCTTCAGCTTTGGAGAATGATGAATGATGAAGTTTACTCTCTGCACTGCACCTCTGGCTGCTGTATAGGAATGACTTCCCATGGAAGTGCAGGAGGGCTTTATGGATAGAGGTCTGAGCACACATTAGGGACTTCTTGTCAGTGCATAGCCAGTGATGGAGGAGAGAGAGAAGGTATGCCACTGGGGGAATATAGTGTGGTGTCCACATCGTGTATACCACCTAAAAGGTGTGAATGGTCACTGACTGCTTATGACCATGACTGTATCCGGCACATCCTCCTCTCATTGCAGATGCTCAAATTATCCTTCCTATGTTTCTGTCTTTTCCCATCACGGTAAACTCAGTAGCAGTAAGTACCAGGCAGTTCCCGTGTTAAAGGCTTCATCCAGCTGGAGTTGCTTCCCAGCTCTCTGCTCTCTCCTGTCTGGCAATAGCTGTTTTACAGAACATAGGGAGAGATTTGAGCCACATTCATGGTTCAAGAGACCTAGAGCCTGTTATACCTGGAATAAGCATTTAAAAGAAGAGCTGGGCAAGAACAAAGTCTTTACTGTTTCAGTCTGATCATTGTGTTCAGACCTCAGGTGCAGCTCTGAGTGTCTTCCAGCCTTGAGCAATGTCCTGTCTCGCTCATGTCTTAAGCTGGTTCTGAGCCAGGAATATCTCAGTGCTGATCTGGTAGCTTTGCCTGTGTTCAAGCTGTCTTTATGTCTGGCTATATGTGAAAGAGAGTGTTATTATCTTGTTAGCATGGCCTTATTCCCGTTTCTCATTCTTCTGGAGAAGAAACCCAGAGATTCACACCAAGCTTTTGCCTACTGGGAAAAATGATCAATAGACCCTTAGGGTGAGATATTGTGTTTTGCTTTAGCATGTGTCAAGATGTCAGTCCTCTGTGTCCATTTTGCCATTTACGATGAAGTAGCCATGATCATGCTTTGCATTCTCAATCCTCTCTGCTGCAGCTAGAGCAAAAGGCTGGATCGCACATTATCTTCCTCGTGCTTTTGCCTTAGCCTTTTGCAGGCCTGGCTCAGTAAGCTGTGTCTAGCCACTGCTTTTCCGGAGGTGAGGTTGTCTAATCTGCTGGAATATTTGGCTCCCGGAAGAAAATCCATCTTTTTGACATCACTGTGATGGGAGAGGAAGCTTGAACTGTGTGTGGGCAGGCAGCTGACTAAGCTAGAGGAAGATTAAAGTGGGGAAGAAATGAATTAGGGTTTGTTTCATTAAAAGGATATGCACAATTAGAGCTCCCTTTATTTTCTTTTTCCTGGAGCAGCCAGATCTCTGCTACAACGATTGTACTTTGATTTTTTTCCCAGCTTTAATGATGGTCTCAGAGCACCCGCTGCCATTGCTTTAACTTCTACCAGCCAGTACTACCGTGAAAGCAGTGGGTGTAAATTCGGCAGGCCAAATATTTCCTTGTCTGCTCTTCAGTCTGTAACTTGAATACTGACACCTACACAACCTGTGTTTCTCTGTGCTTGAGTAGAAGAGTGTTTATCATATCAGATGAGAGCACTGGCCCATAATAATACTGAGTATTAGTATATCAAATCCACACCCTAGTTTCAAAAAAAGGTTAAATATCCTATAATACATCTTACTGCTGAGTTCTAATATGTCCTGGGAACTCAGATATAAATACTGAGGCTTTATAGGTTCCCAAATCCAGCAGTATCAGTTACACCTGCACTTAGTGGAACCACTGCACAATATGAGTGATATCTCCTGTCCCTTTGCATACAATGGACACCAGGTGAGAGATAAGCATGATACACTTGGCTGCCAAGATAAACCATATATCTATGTGATACTTGGCATGTTAATTTAGGCACGTACAGCAGCTCAGCATGACACGGGGCATTGCTTTTGCTGCGTAAACATCTGTCTATCCTGTAAATCCTTGTCTTGTATTAGAGAAGAGCTCGTGTAAGGAGGCAGCAGGGCCATCAGGTCCCTTTGTGCAATGGGGTTGCTCTCCATCACTTTTTCCCAGGAACCTTCACAGTCTTGGGGAATCATTTTTCCAATAGGTCACCACACTTTTCAACTGTTAGAGATCAGAAAATAGTGCTAAAGTTTCTGTGGAATTGGGATTTTCACTGGTTGCTTATTGATTAAAACCAGAAGAGAACTGTAGAGCACAGGAAAATGAAACGGGGTCTTAAATTGAAAATTGAAGAATAAAACTTTTATTGTGTTTGATTTATTCTTTTAACAAATCAATAAAACAAGAAAACCCAACCCTCCAACCCCCCCAAACTTTCTCTAAATAGCCTTTCTTTTTTTAAGAATAAAGAAAATAACAAGAAAAAAAAATTATAAGGACGGCTTTTTCTGAAGAAAAAATTGAAATCAGAGTCATTTGGAGTGTTTTCAAACAGCTTTATTGTATACGTTTGTATAAATAACATATTTGGCTTTCCCTGCCCCCATTACCAGCACTAAGAACATTGATGCTCTTCTGTTTTGGCAGCTAAAACAGCATGTGTGAAATACTCCTTTCTGCAGTGTGTTGATGTTAAAATTCCTCCTGGGAATACGCTTCACGTTTTGTCAGCAATCTACCAGACTGTTCCTTACTGAAAGTCAGGATACTCATGGTTCAGTCAGTGCAAAGCAAACCATTAATGTGGAAACTATCACTCCAAAAGCAAGTAGATCCGGATGTCTGACACTGATTTTCAGCTGCTTTCTGTAGCATATGGGTCTCACTAATATCGTTCATTGAAATAGCATTTATGGTACGATGCTGATTGACTTCCTAAAAGGGGAAAAAGTAAGAAATTGATTTGTGAAACCATTTCTAGTTTGCTGATCAATGTAGTTTTCAAAAGGAGCTAATTAAATCCAGTGCTGTAAGTGTGGGTTTGCAGATAACAGCAGAAGTCTAACAGGGATCCTGTGGGATACTGATCAGAATTAAGATGACTGCAACATTTCAAAAAGTAAAGCTGATACTTTGCTGTCACTGCTCATATTCATAGCATTTGTTTTACATGCACATTTATGTTAACAGTGGCACTGTATGTATTTGATAATTTATATTCAACTGTGTGTGCAGGATACAAGCAAAATCAGTGTTTCATCCCGCAGAGGGTTAAGCCTTTTACAGAGTAAGAGAAAGTCCCTGTTTCAAAGAGTTTTAACCTAAAGTGGCTGGAATGGACAGAGGCCACAATCAGTAAGAGGGAAGTGAGGTTCAGCAGGAGTATGTTATTGATCTGGTCATTGTCTCTATTAAGGCCCTGGATTCTAAAATATGGAATATATTAAGCTTGAATGTGGAACTGCAGGATGCTTCATACTTGTGGGAGAATTGCACGCTGGTACAGATTGGGAACAGCTTACTAAGGAGCTGTCCTGAGGAAGTGGGTTTGGAGTAAACATTATCCTGGGATTTAAGTAGAAGAATACTCTATAAAACATGAAATAATCTTTCTGCTCAAAGTCAGCCTCAGCTGTGTCCAGTTCCGGGCACCTAGCTACAGTGAGAAGGTGTGGAAAAGGTGGGCAGTGCACAAATGGGAGCAATAAATGTGATCAGAGGACTGAAAAATGTGCCCATGAAGAAAAGTTGAAAGCACTGAGGTTGTTTAGGCTGGAAATGTTTGAAGGGAGAGTTTTGTAAGACTTCAAATACATAAAAGGCCTTTGTAAAGATGAAGGGTACAGTCTGTTCTCTGTGGGGGGTCGGGGAATGACATACTAGCCTGAAACTGTAGCAAGCAAAAGTCAGGTTTACTTATATGGGGAAAAAACCATATCTTCAGGTATTGAAAATAAAGTGGTAGAATAAATTTCCTGTGCACTTTGTGGGCTGTCCAACTCTGGAGATGTATAGGAACAGACTAATTGTGCCCCAAGGTTACAGAAAGCAAAGGTGAAAAATTACAGGTTTTTCTTATCTGGGTAAAAACGAGCTATTGCTGGATTGTGGATTCATTATTTTTGTAAGAGCTGATGTTCTCCTGGTGCCCTTTGTCCAGTTTACATGAATCCATCTCAGCACCCAGGGGAAGGATGGTGACATGGAAAACTATAGCACGCAACACCTTCTGGTTGCCTCAACTCTTCATAGTAGAGATGCGGGGACTTCAATAAGTCCCTGCCCATGGCAGAGGGGTTGGAACTGGATGATCTTAAGGTCCTTTCCAACCCTAACAATTCTATATTTTCTATTGAGCTGGTTTGAATTTCTCTCCTTATTCCTTACTCCTGGAGCGGATAATGCAGATGTCTCTTGCAGAATGGTGACTTTCACAACACTGAGTTATAGAGGTTCTTTGTCTTCTTTTCCCAGGGAGAACGAGGCCTAGATGGGTTCCCTGGAAAGCCAGGTCTGGAGGGAAAACAGGTATGTGGCAAATGCTCAACAACTGGAGGCTTTTCTTTGGAATCAGTGGAAGTTGATGCTGAAACTGGGATTTATCCTGGATGGCTGCTGAGCTAGGGCAGGACCCTGTACTCTATTCTATGGATCTTTGTTAGCGCAGGTTTTTTGTTTGCTTTTAAATTGTAATGCAATATACACTTCAAGGAAATGCCAGTCCTTCAGATGTGATAGTTTAGATGTTTGTCTGAAATTTCATTAAAAACATAAGGAAGAACATATAAAATTCAGTTGTTTAAGCCTGATTTTTATAAACTTTTTTTTCCTTCCCACAACATGAAAGAGGGACAACTGGATTTAATCCATTTGGTTTGTTTTCAATAAGAAAGGCTTGAAATTATTTACATTTTTAAGACAAGCTGAAACCAGGAAATGGTTTAAAAGATCAATACAATTCTGCTGATTAAGCAGATAATGCTTTGTCTAAAACTATCTGCAGATCCTACAAGACTGTTTTCACTACTCAGGTTATGATACTTAATGAGAGACATCCTTTACTCCCAAGAATCTTCTGGGCCAAATAGCAAAGGACAGAGTAAGAAGCAGAGGCTAAAAAGTGATTTGCCATAAGCCATGCAGTTAATCTTCGACGCCTTTGAGCCTGAAGCCGTCAGGTTTCTGGTTCTGCACCTTATTCATGCTGCCTACGCTGTTTCCCTCTCGGGAAAGGATCCTTTGGAGGCACGTTTTTGCAGTTGAAGAGGTGGAGGAACTGCATGTTGAATCCTCAGTATAGGATTTGTTTGTATAGTTTGTCTTCAGGTGGTTGATCCTGCAAAGCAGCTGCTGAGCTCTGGTCTGAATGTGCTTTACAACCATGTGCCGCCTGAGTCTCTTGTTCTTTTAGCAGCTGGAGTTTCAAAGCGATTCTGTTGGGGAGTATTTTTGTTTCCATATCAGATACCTCTTTAGTATTTAGATGGCAAGGTATAGTGTCATTAGCAGTCTTAATCTTTGTTAAATCTGCATCTTCCTCCCTGTGATAGACATTTTTGCACTAAATGTTCTGCTTCTCCACAGGAGATTTGACACCTAATCATCGCTTTCTCTCTGCTTTATTCCTCAGTCACAGTTTATTCTGCATGGGAAAGTGTTTGCCTAGTTAGTGTTTATCACTGTCTTTATAAGATGGAAATGTTTTCTGGTGCTGGATGCACTGGAATCACAATGAATTACGTTCACTATACCCATCATGTTGTTTATTGTGCTGGTTTCTACTTGCACTAAATGTAGATGAAGTGAGAAATTGCAGAGTGATGTGAAGGTGGATGCTGATAGTTTATTACTTCTAAGGGGCAATTTCTCCAGGTGGCACCCTATTGCAGAAATTGGGTTCTTCTGAAGCTTTTTTTGCCTTTTTCATGTCTAGACACCTAACAGTGAGCAAATCCTCATGCCTAAATTTTATTGAATGTGTTGTGTTTGATGCTGATGTACTCCCTGAACTGCAATCCTCCTGAACTGGCTGAAATTGGATTGCTGTTATCATGGCCGCTGGGGCATCTTCATCCTTATTACCCTTCCTCTCTATGAAGCAATGCCAACTGTGCTGCTGACAGCCAAACATGCAGCCTTATTTTTCTCCTGTATTTTAAGGGAATGGCATCTGATGACCTGCATTATGTAAAGCAAACATTATTCTATCAATTTTACCTGTTTTAGGGCCCTGCTGGAAGCCCCGGCCCTCCAGGTGCCAGTGGAACCAAAGGAGAAAAGGTGAGTTGGGATGGGATGCAGACGAGGGGTTTGGAAACACTTTTGTTAATGTATCCTTGGCCCCCCGTGCCAGAAATCATAGAATCATAGAACCATAGAACAGTTTGGGTTGGAAAGGACCTTAAGATCATCCAATTCCAACCCCCCTGCCATGGGTAGGGACACCTCACACTAAACCATGCCACCCAAGGCTCTGTCCAACCTGGCCTTGAACACTGTCAGGGATGGAGCATTCACAACTTCCCTGGACAACCCACTCCAGTGCCTCACCACCCTCACAGTAAAGAACTTCCTCCTTATATTGAATCAAACTTCCCCTGTTTAAATTTGAACCCATTACCCCTTGTCCTGTCACTACAGCCCCTGATGAAGAGTCCCTCCCCAGCATCCTTATAGGCCCCCTTCAGATACTGGAAGCTGCTCTGAGGTCTCCACGCAGCCTTCTCTTCTCCAGGCTGAACAGCCCCAACTTTCTCAACCTGTCTCCATACGGGAGGTGCTCCAGCCCCCTGATCATCCTCGTGGCCCTCCTCTGCACTTGTTCCAACAGTTCCATGTCCTTTTTATGTTGAGGACACCAGAACTGCACACAATACTCCAAGTGAGGTCTCACGAGAGCAGAGTAGAGGGGCAGGATCACCTCAAATATCAGGGATGTTGGCCTAATATTTGTCTCATTTGTGTATAAGTGAAGCTTATATTCATTTATATATGAAGTCTTATATTCATTTAAATGTTAACATCATGTTTCTGATGTTGCTTCAGTGTGAAATTGGTATAAGTGAATGTCAAATCATGCCTGGTAGTAGTTCCTTTGCTCTAACTTTCGTAGTAGTAGTAGAAAGAAGTAGAGAGTAGTTTGGCTCAGGAAATCTTCCTCACCTAAGAAAAGTGAGTGGAAAAGATAACAAGTTTGTGTGTAGATGCCATTTTTTTGACCCAGGAAGTGTAGAATTGACTCAGAGCAAATTAAATGAGCCCAGCTCTCTTACCTGCAAAATAATTGTTCACAGCTCTCAGCAGCAATTCTGACCTCATTATTTTATGGTGTTAGAGTCTCCAGGACAGCCTTATGTTTCCCTCTCTGCTAGAAGTGACATTGTGGTTTTGGTATTTCCTACCTATTTCTTTGGCATGAATGGAAGGCATTCCCGCTTCATGGCATCATACGATTATATAATCATTGGGTTTGGAAGAGACCTTAAAGCTCATCTAGTTATGAACCCCTGCCATGGGAGGGGACATCTTCCACTAGACCAGGTTGCTCAAAGCTCCGTCCTGTCTTGAGTTCATAACACTTCATTCCTATCTCTAAAGTGGCTGCATTTGGTACTTCCAGAAGATGCTGAGCTCCCTGCTCCATTACTTTCAGCGCAGCTGATGTGTGTCTTCACAGTCGGATGTGTATCTCCTTCTGGCACAGCATGGGCCCTCTTTAGAATAAATAACAACTAGTAATTAAACTTGCTTTAAGAGGAAAGAGCATGAAAGATATGCTAGGTCATTCAGAGACCTACATGAATAATGAATAAATAGAGCATGAAAGGAAGCTGTATGATGGCTTTTGCATTAGTTTGTACCTAATGTAAAGAATATACCTTATGCATGCTTAGTCTTTCAGCATTATAAATGATGGACTCTGCTGGAATAAAATGGGCTGGAACAAATTGATAGCCTGGATGGCAATAAATCATGTAAAGAGGGTACAGCATCTCAGTGTCCTGCAAACACTTATAGTGTGATTCTGCTCTATAAAACGACTCGGGGGAAAATTGTACCATTTTCACCTGATTTTTATTTTTGCAAAGATATTTTGGTCATTAACAAACAAAAGCATTTTGGTCCCTAAATATCCATCCTGCAGTCTGTTAAGGATGTGAACATCAATCAGGTTTATTTGTGTGGTATGTGTAGACCTATTATAAGACTTTTGAAGCTTGAATTTAATGTTATGGTGCATCCAGTTCATCAGTCATGTTAAGTCACTAAAATCAATGTATAACATCACAATAATGGAGAACACAACAAGTTCCTGCATGTATTTATCTGCAGGGCAGAGAAAACAGAGTTAATTGGGATTGCATGTTCATGTCTATTAATTACAAGATGGTATTGGAAATAAAAATGTATAACAGCAGTTGGAAAATACACTCAGAGGTTTGCTTTTGTTTTGTGCTATGTTATGTATTATGCTATGTTGTGTGCTGTGTTATGTTTTCTCCTTTCTTTCATGTTTCCCTGCAGGGGGAACCAGGACCTCCAGGATTGCCTGGCTCTTTAGTAAGAATTTATTTCTTGGTTTTTAGCTTTCTCAATCATTGTAGGCATTATTGCATGAGAAGAGAAGGTGAAAGTTGGGGGTGTGTGTGTGAGGATTATTAAATGAAAGATGTTATTTAATGGTTTTTTTCTTCCAAAAACCATGAAGTTTAAGAGAGTGAAGATCTTTGAAGAAGGCAAGTGGTGGGTTCCAACAAGGAGAGGCAATGCCACAACTTTGGGATATTTTGAAATGTGAAGATCAGGACTTGAAGAAGCAATGAAAGCATTGCCTGAGGTGCATCAGGGAAAGCAATAGGTGTGACAGGACTGTGTGGCTTCCAGGACAGTTGTTGGGTTGATGCTTAGTGGGCTTTGGAAAATAGAGCCTGTGAAAGTTATAAAAGCAAATGAAAGTGCAGAGTTGACTTGAATTATGGAGTGCATTTGTCATGGGCTGGATGTGAGAGTTGGGATTGGAGAAGAAAAAGGTAATTTCTGATGGGGGGGAATTATCTTCCCTTGGCTTATATCTTAAAAAGTCCTGGTGGAATATGACACAACTAGGACCTGATGTGCTGAAATCAGGAGAGCAAAGATAAAAATAAAAAAGAAAACAGAGAAAGTAAAAGAGGTGAATTGATTTACATGACTTTGTACATCCTTCTGCCTTCAGTAATTCCTTCCCTGATGCCAGAGGCATCACCAGCAGAGATGTAAGGATGTCCAGAGGTTAGTATTTCCTGTATTAAGAGATCATCTCCAAGTGAATGGAGAAAGAAGGTTTACCACAAAGTATGCAGAGGAGAGGTCTAGAACTGAGTTCTACAGGGGCTGGTAACAACCAGTTTGGGAGTATCCATTTTACTTTCCAAAAATATTAGGATTAAAATTAGGAAAGAGCATCCTTGGACTGTTGGTAGAAAGCATTAAAGCGATGATGATAGCGGCAGCGTTAACTGTAGCACTGCGCTGAAGAAGGGCTGGGTGCTAAAGACAAGAATGAGAAGCTCTCTGGTAATCACGAGAAAGGCAGCAGGTAATTTCCTTGCCCAGAATGTGGTAGAAAGCAAAGGAGAGAGAAAGAGAGAGCTGTGAAAAAACCCCCTGTTTGGGTAAGAGCCTTTTACTGCTCAGCTTAAACGTGAGATTGGTGATGTGAGAGTAGTTACCAAGAGGCTGTGAAAGATACGTATAAAACTTGAAAATGAGCTTGAAGTTCCAGGGGGTGGGTGGAGAACAGCCTGAGCATGCACCATATCCAGTCAGCCTGGTATTTACATGATGCCTTCTGCATTCAATGGATCTTTGTGATTTAAAATAAGAATTTACTAACTTACTGATGAGATATTGAATTAAGTTCTTACTGCTTAGGCAGACACACAAATCACTGCATAGTAACTGAGCGAGCAAATCTTGTGTCGGTCCAAGCTGTTTAAATAGAAAGCAGCCTGAAGAAGAATTTGAGGAGCTGTAGCAGTTAGTGTGCATCTCAAGGGAATGGTGTGGGGATAAAAATACACTGTGGGGAACCATCATACCTCTGGCACCTTCTGCGTTGTCTTTCCTCTTTTTATCCTTTATGACTCTGCATTTTTATTGCAGGTACATATTGAAGGCCTAAAAGGAGAGCAAGTAAGAGAGATTCAATATCTATTCTTCCATTGCAAGGATACTCGTATGTAGTTCAATTGCCTATCAGGTTAGATTTTGCTTTATAATAGTACTTCTAAGTTAAGATAGATAAGAAGCATTTTCAGGACATCAGGAAAGAAGTTTTCCTATTTATGGTGGAGAAAATAAACAGCAAATGTCCTTTTCAAATGTGTTGAATGTAACATGAATGAAAGGCATGAATTTGAGAGTCAGCTACACAATTCTTGAAGTCTAGGGAAGAGTTAATATGAAAGTTAAACTGTATTTGAGTTTTATACTAGTTTGCCTCTGAACCTGGGCACTCAAATAGGGGCAAGACACCTGCTGCTTCAATCTGTTACTCGAACATATAAGCAAAATATATTTACACTTTGATTTTGTGTCAATAGGTGCATAATTTGTATTTAACTGTTATTTAATATAATGACATGCATCATATAAATGATACCTTAAAGCCCTTCACAGCTGTGCTGGCTCAGGAGAAATGCCTGTGGATGCTGTTTTTGCAAGAATTGCTTTTCTCCAGCACCAAACCCCAACCCACAGTGCTTTATTGGAATATCCAGGATAATCCCAAGTCTTCGGTTGAGTTACTACCTTTGAAAAACAAAGAGCCAGTTAGGGATAAATGCCTGCTGAGTGTGGGTGGTTCTGTCTGTGCAGTCTAATAAGTACTGATAATTTAAGTAGCTCAAGGAGTAAGGAGAAAATCAGCTGGTCTCTGCACTGGTTCTTAGGACCTTTGAGGAAAGGGGTGGTATAGGTCTTTCATGATGGCCGACATGACTAATGCGCCCATATAATTTTTCACACAGATATATTAATGCTATTTAAAAAAACCCATTTCTGTAGGGAATGCCTGGGCCACGAGGACCACAAGGCCAACCTGGACTTCCTGGACCTCCAGTAAGTAGTTTCTCTCACCATTTGCAATTCCCAGAAACTGGAATTCAGTCTGGCATTGAGGCATACTTGAAAATCTTATACATTATTCAGGCACTAAGATCTAAACAATGCCCCAGCCTCCTCTTCACTGTTTTGAGGTCTCCTGCTGTGGATGACCACTCTGAACATATGGAGGCGGCACCCAGGACATCATTCTATGATTCTATGACATGGGCAGACTTTGCCTCAAGGCTGCTGTTATGCAGACCCTGATTGCTTTTCTAACATCCTGAAGAGTGGTATGGGCATTCAGCACACCTCAGAGAAGCACTAACTGCAAAGTTGTAGGCTATTCTGTTTAAGGTTGCTCTTAAAAGGGGTTGGCTTTATGCCACAAGGTCCTGGCTAAAATATTTTGTGGGTGAAACAAGAATTGGGTATGTTTGTTTATGCTTCACCATACATTTTGCAACAATTTAGACACACCAACGTTCTTACTTTTGACTTAATTGTAGCTCATTCTAGTTATACTTTATAATCCAACTCTGCAGGATATCTCTGTTGAGACTGCCACTGCTGCTCCATTTGCAAATACTTTGTATTTCCTCATCTTTGAAAGGTTTGCTGTGTTTCAGTATTGATTGAGTTTGTAAAATTGATGGCATTGTGAAGATGTGTTACTTAGGCAAAACTAGGTTTAATTCTGTAATTTACCTGGTTTTAATTGTGTAATTTAAATACAGTTGTGTGCTCTGTGTTTAATCAGGGCATTGTCACTTTTCTCTATCCTATTTTCTTATTCTCTTCTGCCCACAGGACAACATAATTATCAGGTAAGAGTTGTCTAGGTAGCCATGCAGTAATGGTAGCACAAACCAGCTGGGAAAAGATTATCTAGTTCATTAGTTTTTCTTACCTCAGTTAATTTCCTAAAACTTTTCACTTTCAAAGGGAGAACCTGGTCTGGAAGGCAAGCCTGGAATCCCTGGTGTACCAGGTACAAGGGTGAGTTGCTCTTTTTATTTATTATATATCTCAAAAGGCAGGGGATAGTTTTGTTCAATGAGTTTTGGTAATTTGACCCACTTTACGTACACTTTTCTACTCATTTAAGGATCCTGGGGGCCCAGATCCTTTCTTCTGTTCCTTTTTTATGTATCAGCAACTATTGGAACTTCTTGGAGTCCACATATTGTGTGCAGTGCTCTGTGGAAACCTATGGAAGTTTATTTCTTGTCATTTGCTCTCCTGTCTATATATCTGCTCCTTTCTGCCAAGAGGATTCTCAGTATGACTCTGAGTGTGTAGAGCCACTTGTAATCTGAACAGGTAGGAAGTTCAGAGGACTACTGGTGTCCTGGAAGTCAGATAAATGAAAAGACACTTGCAATACTTTTTGTTTTCTGTCCTGTTTGGTCTGTACTCAAAGAGAATCACACACAGGTTGCCGTTCTCCACCAGGACCTTAGGTAGATTCCTCTTGCTAACAAATATTGGCTTTTCTCTGACTCAGAATGATGTCTTGAAATATTTAAGTACTGTTAAAAAGTAAATTCCATAGCGGGCCTGATATTATTACATGCATGCTCTGAACCTAGAATCATAGAATAGTTAGGGTTGGAAAGGACCTTAAGATCATCCAGTTCCAACCCCCTGCTATGGGCAGGGACACCTCACACTAAACCTGCCTTTCCTTACTTCAGCCCATTTGTATGAAGAACGTCTGGCTAGATAATGGATAAGAGTAGAAGAGAGATACTTGTTTAACCTTTGTAGAATCAGTCACTTCAGTCTCAGTATTGCTGTTTGATGGGTTACCTTTTAATTAGTCACAGAGACTTGATCATAGCTTTGATCCATAGAGGAGATCATGGGGGTTACCTGTACTGCTTTGCATGTTAGTCAGCACCAGTGCTGTTAAAAGACTGGATGCGAGAGGGCTATTTGTGAGCATGGGTAGGCTATGGGCAAATGACAGTATAGGGAAGAAATATATGCATTGATAGATGGTTGTCTACAGTCTTTCCATTGGATTGCATGATATTAAATTGAGCTGTAAGCTTGGGTTTTAGGAATCTTCTCCTTGGGAAAATGGGGCATGCAGTCTCATGTTAACGCCACAGTAAAAAAAGGCATTTACTTGCTTTCTTGTGCTTTTCCAGTCTTTAGAAAATATCACCTTACCAAATAAGTGTGCTGTGCTTTCCTTTTGAGTTGATAAGTTCTGAGTTGCCTTGGTTTTAAAGCCTGCTGTGAAACATAGTTTCTTGAATAAGATTAATAGAGCATATTAGCTGGGTAAAGGACAGTGATCCGTCAGGATCTGCAAGAGGACACAAAGTGCTCCTGCTAATGATCATTTGATTAGAGATGTCATCTGATCCATACTGTCTTTGAATGTTTCCCTAGACTCTGTTGTGTCTAGCTAGTTAGACTTCTTCTCCTAAGGGCCTTTATTAGTCACTAGGCATCTTAGGTGGATAGATACATTTTTTTAATTAAAGGCCATTATTCACTGAGTGAATACGTGAGATGAATAAAAGTCTTGGACTTGGTGGATCTACATGGATAACCTGTATGTGGCAGAGAGATTAGTAGGTACTACTGATTCACCATTAGTACTGTTCTTGACAAAGCACAAATATAAATCCAGGCATTGATTACCATCTCACATAAATTTGGCTGAAAACAGAGCCAAAAAAGCAGTCTCTAGACAGGCTTAGAAGTTAAAACACCAAGATCAGGGATCTTCTCTCTTTGGGTCTAGTTTTAAATACTGGATGTGAGGTAAGGACAGACTCTGAAGGCACAGCTCAGAGCTGTAGAGAATTCTCTTGCACACACTCAAGCAAGAAGGCTCTCTAGCAGCATAGCCTGGTGTTGAAGACGTAAGACGGAGTCACAATGCCTCAGTTTCAGTTGTGGCTTCAGTTCTAGCTGTTGTAAGACTTGGCTTGTTGACTGGACATTAGGAAAAAGATCTTCCCAAAAGTGTTGTCAAGCACTGGAACAGGCTGCCCAGGGAAGTGGTTGAGCTGCCATCCCTGGAGGTATTTAAAAGACACGAGGGTGTAGTGCTTAGGGGCATGGTTTATTAGTGAATTTGGTAGTAGTAGTGTTAACAGCTGACTTGATCATCTTAAGGGTCCTTTCCAACCTAAATAATTCTAAACCATTATATGATTCTATTCTAAGACTCTCACATCTCTTCATCTCTGCACCTCTTGTCAGTCGGGGCAGGAGTGTAAGACTGTAGAAGTATGTAGGCAAACCAAACAGCCAGAGCAGCAGTGTGAGCATGGGTTTGTTTAACATCGAGCATGTTCCCCAGCATACATTTGGGTCATCCCAAATAGCAGTATCCCACAAACGTTCCTGCTTTACAAGTTGATTGTATCTAGATGACAAAGACCATCCTTGTTTGTGAGAAGTTTAGCTGCATGAGCACAAGCTCCTGTGCTCTTGTGCAGGGAGCCCTGGCCCACTGTACTTAATATAGGTGGTACCTCATTATAGTAAGGACAGAAAAATCAAACACAGCTACAGACAGACTTGGGACCCTTTTTTAGCTGTGTAGAACAGATGAAAATCACTAACCATCTGCTTGCCTGGTCACTCTGCTGTTTTGTACAGGCGGGTTTTCAAGATACGATGGTGCAATTTATATCTTGTGAAGATTTGGTTCTTGAGGTACTTTGCAAATATTCTGACTAATATCTTGTACCGTAAAGGGCAGGTTACAGTGCAAAGCTGACTTCAGGACCGTTTCAAATAGTATGCTGTTACTGGCTTACAGTATGATTCAACCTCAGTTTTGCATTATGGTCCAAGACATAAACGAAGTCCGCACACTCACAGAGCTCCTGTCCTGACACAGGGATGAAGATTATGACCATTTGTTGGAGTTCTTAGAAGCCTGCAGTGTTTTAGTCAACTGTAATGTAGCTGGCGCAAACTACTAATGGACTAAAGATGTGTTTGGAACCATTTCACATGAGAATTCATGTCTCATAACACAGACTACTGGAAATAAAGGATCCTGACCTCTGCAAGGACAGCTAGGGGGGTGTTAGAAATATAATGCAGAAGCCACCTACACCAGTGTGTAGATTTCATTGAAGATGAGATATTGTGCCAAATACCCCAGTGACAGTTTGGCTGACAGCAGCAAGGTCACACAGCTTGGAAAGATTATCTAGGAAAAGAGGAAGTATGATGTTCTTTTGGCCTGAAGTTGGTGTTCCTGTTACTGCTGAAGAAATAAAAGAATACATGGAATACAAGAATACAATAAAAGAGTACGGTCTCAAATAAGCAAGGCATTATATTTAAAGGGTCACCATTTGTATTATAGTCAAGAAAGTGCCAGTTTAATTTCATGAAAGCTTAATCTTTCATTTAAATACATTTGTTGTACTTGCATAAACTTTTGTTCCATCACCCTTGTTTAAACTGCACATTTCTTGGAGCAGTTGCAGAGTCTTCTGCTGATGTGTGATATAGGTGTGGCTGAATAACCAATAACCAAGTGGGATCAAGAAGATCTGCCATCGGGGCTTCTAATGGCCTAAGGTTTCTTCTGGCCTTGGCATCACAGATTGCTTAAGACCATGTTACAGTTTCTTTAAGAATGCTTAAGACTAAGCACCAGTACTGGCTCAGTTTATTTTTTCTCCTCTTCCTGTCTTTTTCTTCTGTGAAGTTGAAGAGAATTGAAGTACTTTGATTCCGCTTTTCAGTTTTTGACACCTGATCTACTGAAATATTAGTTGGAAATACCCCCAACTTGCTTGATAGACACAAAAGGTGCAGACGTATGACATGCTCCTAGAAAGCTTGAAGATCTGTGGGTAATCCAGCCTAAACACAGGGTTCTTCCGAAGTGCGCTCAATAACTTGGATTTCAAGAATTTGCCTCTTACTGAAATGATACAAGTTCATTAGAGTGATTGAAATTTCAGAAGGAAACAAAGAGAGAATATTTATTCTATATCAGCAGTTCCCACGTAGGTATCAGGTAGCAGCTACCCAGACCAATTTGAGTTTGATGTGCCGTATTGCCGCCCAGTTTGCTAAATTTGCATTGTCAGCATTTTCCCATGCTCAAAGAACAATCAGTGCTAAACAAGTAAAAACCCAAAATACAGGATCTCATAGCCTGGTGAGAATAGTCTTATGGGGAAAAAATAATGGAAAGCATCTTTTGAAGGTAGTAACCTTTAATGAATATTCTTCTCCATGTGTAAGACTCCAATGTACATGAGTCAAGCAGATAAGTAATTCAAGTAATTCCCCCAATTCAAGTTCCTTCATGCACAAAATAATTCATGCAAAGCACAGCATGAGAGTTGGGTGTAGAAACAGAGATAACTTAGAACAATTTTACTACAAGACCCTTTTTTGTGAGCTAATTGTAAAGTACAATGTCAAGGTCTGTCAGGTTGAAGGCAAGAGGAAGGAGCACAGCTCCAGGAGTGAGTTCCAAAGAGATGTCTTCTGCATCTTTAATTCAGCTGTCATGTTGTAGCAGGTTTTCATGTTCATCTGTCCACATCCTCTGAATGTTTATTCCCATAGTCAGAGTAACACAAAAAGCTTAACAGAACTTTCATGACTCTACAACTGGATTACAAGGCTATAAGGCTGAGTAAGTGCTGCCTATTTGTTTCACAATAGAGCTAAAGGATCCTGTTACAACTGAGGCAGACTAGGTTTGTGACATACCCTCCACCATGGAGAGATGTTAAAGAGCACTTGCCAATGCATTAGAGGTTTATGTCTGTAAGGTGTCACAGGGGAGATAAATTTACATTTCTGGAGGGCTTCTGAGCTCTTCTTTGTGTGTTTGATGCTGGGGCAGAAATGACCTATCATTAGGGTTGGAAGGGCCTTCTGAAGATCATCACCGACCCCCTGCCAAGGCAGGGCCACCCAGAGCAGGTTACACAGGAACATGTCCATGGTGGGGTTTGAATGTCTTCAGAGAGTGAGATTCCACAGCCCCCCGGGCAGCCTGTTCCAGCGCTCTGCCACCCTCAACATAAAGAAGTGCTTCCTCATGTTGAAGTGAAACTGGTTGTGTTTTAGTTTATGGCCATTGCTCTTCATCCTGTCACCAGGCACCACTGAAAGGAGTCTGGCCCCATCCTCCTGGCACCTGCCTTTGAGATACTGATCTGCATGGATGAGATCCCCTTTCAGTCTGCTCTTTTCTAGACTAAACAGGCCCAGCTCCCACAATCTCTCCTTGTAAGAGAGATGCTCCAGGGATTGATGGTGCAGGTTATATTCAGAGTAAAGCTGTAATTGCCAGTGAAGTAAATATATCCATTTCCTATAAAACACACACTTTTAACTGTGCTATTTTTCAAATTGATGATGAAGGCAAATAACATATATTTCATATAGTCAAAGAATACACATTTTTACACATTTAGCTCATTCTTACTATAAGTTAACAGCATACTTGCTGGTTTTCTCTGTCATTATTAGGCAACGTGACGTTTTGCTGAGCTTTGCTCTCATAGGTATAATTTCTCCCAGCAAGGATTTCTGTACTTTATAGGCAGTCTATAATGTTACGGAGCAAACCTCTTGTAGTTTGATTTTGGCTAATTTCTCAGTGGCCAAAGTGTCCCTTTCACAATGGGAAATTACGCTCTCAGCTTCTCTGTCAATACAATTACATGTTGCTTTAGGGGATTTCTCAGTGTTTTATAAAACACTAAAGTTCTCAGAATTATACCCAAGGACAGGATGGGCTCCTCTCAGATCGCTTATTGCTGCTGCAGATTAGTGTGCTCAGTCATCAATATGGAAACAGCACAATTGATGTGTACTTGTCACAGAAGGCAAAGTATGCCCTTTCGCTGCCTCTTCAGCTCTTGAGATGGGTTTGGAGAGAAGGTGGTGCTGCTGCAACCTTCCTCAGGTTCCCCAAGTAATATTTTACAGGTAGGACCAAGTTTCCCAAAAGCAGTGGTTCAGCAAACCGCAACAAGATAATGTCCTTAACCTGTAAAGCTGCTAAAGCCACCCCCTTGTTTGGACCTTCTGAACCTCCAAAATAAGGTCTACGTGTACTGCTCGAATCTCTTCACTTGCAAGGTTCCAAGGCTCATTCCCATTTTGTTGGCATGAACACTAGTGTAAAGCTAATTCCATTTTTCTCTTTCAAAGGATTATCAAAAGTGTTTAAATTGGGTTCCTGCCTCTAATGCAATCTCTGAATTAGAGTATAAGGAGATGCATAAATATTGCAAAGGGAGGTACAAGGTGGGTGCTAAATTATGCCCAGTGACAAGCGAGGTTGGTGGGATGTGAAGGCATCGGTTACTCTGTGTTGCACATTGGTGTCAGTGTGGTAGCTGTGGAATCAGCCACCTTTAATGTGTAGCTTCCATGTTGGTAGGAAGCTGTACTCATCTCCCAAATCTGGCCACACATACCACATCCTACTCTATTCATAGCTTATTTATTTAAATGGGTATTTTAACCATGTCCTTTGCATGGTCACCTTGCAGTTGGCAAAATCAGCAAATGCATGTTGAATCATGTGTTGGTATAAGTCCTTCAGATTAAAAATGGTCTCTTTTTTGGCTTTGACATGCAAAGAAGTGATGGATGTTGAGAGTGGGAGCAGCACTCATGAATAGTGCATTTACTTGAGTATATAGTGCAGATTCTGATTGCTATTAGTGTCCTGGAAATGACTACAAACTCCATGGACCTCATAATTGCTCTTAATTTTCTTCTTAAATTCTGTATATGACAGCAGACTTTTTTTATTGTTATGAGAAAAGTAATGAATAGTTCAGATTCTGACACACCAGCTGATGAATCTCAGTCAAAACTAGAGAAAATACGATGTGTTGTTTGTGATGTTTTCATTCAAGTCAGCAAGAAGCTGTCATTTATAGGCTTTGTTTCTGGACATAGTTCAAGAAAGAAAAATAAAGGGAAAATTTTATATATTCTTACTCATCTGTATGACCCATCACATTACCAGTGACATGAAACTTGCTTAATTGTAATATCCTTCTAAAAGGAAGATCAGTTTGGATGAGAAGTAGAAATAAGGGAGGAAAAAAAAAAATCACTTTTCTGTCTCTTGGATGTTTACATGAGTCCTCTTGTATCCCCCTAGTATATTATTAACAACCTCAGATGTATTAATGGTTGAGTGTGTATTACACGTCTATGACTTGCCCAAAGTAGCACAGCAAGTCAGCTGTAAACAAATCCAACCTCTGCCTTAACTCCAGCACTTCATGCTTCCTTATTCCATCGTTTCGTCTTCATTTTACTCATGTAGGACTTTTTCCCTGTGATCTATTTGAGATCAAACACATGGGGAGCACAGGTCCCTCAGCATCCATGTAGGTGGACTTGTCTCAAGGGTTTAGTCCAGGTTCTGGCATATCCTTGGCACCAATGAAGCTCTCTGGCTCCTCTGGAGGAATCTTCTTTTGCTTGCAGAGAAGTAATGGTGGCAATGCCAGCCCTAGTTAGAAATGCTTCATGGATTACTGTTTCCTGGCTTAGAGATTGTGAATTTTTATATTCATCCATGCACCAGAGTTCTTCATTATTTTCTTTTTTAATGCATAAAGCAGAGCTATTGTCACAGTCTGGGAGATACAGACCCATCAAAGACAACTGAAGTTTCACATCTAAATGGCGTCTGCTGCCTTTGCTTCTAGCTTTTGTGTTTTGTGTATCCATGTTGTGGTGTTTTACCAGTTTTGGGGTAAAAGACTTTGGAAGGTCAATAGCAGTCTTTGCTATAGCTTCTGATGTTTCTCCTCTGTTGAACATGCAGGGTAAAAAGGGAGAACCAGGATTCCCAGGAATCAATGGTCTGATCGGCCCTCAGGTAAGTGATAATTTCTTCATTTTGATATAATATGTGGAAAAACATATTTTGATGCAAGGTGACTTGGGAACCACAATGCAACATACCATGTCTTTCTCTTCTCATCTGCACTGTCTCTGAAGCTGGTGTTTCTCCTTTAAGAGCCAAACTAATATCCTGTTGTGATTGAGAGAAACCTGCCTGTTATTCAGCAATTACTTTTACCTTCCGCAGTTTTCCAGCATCTTTGAACAGGCACATAAGGACTTGTTTTGTGTGTGATTTCCCCATTGCTTGTCCTTCATTCTGGAAGGAAAGCAATGATTTGTGTTTCGTAATATTTAGGGCAATGTCTCAGCTAATTGTTGGCTGTGTGAACTGGCAATTGCGGTGGTACCTCCTGTGCTGCAGTCTTGAGGGAAGAAGCATTTTAAAAGGTATTTGCTATTCAGAAAGCACACTTACTTGAACACAAGACTGGTTTTGCGGCTTTGTTGCTCACATTGCTACTTGTTATAGAGGGATAGATATTGGCTTCTTGAGGAAGGTAGAGACAGGGGCTTAAAGCTAAATGTTTATTCTCCCCTTGAGAAAGGATGTCTGAAGTTAATGAGCCCATAGCTGCTATTTTTTAAAAGCCTTTGGCAAGTTAGTGCTCCAAATTGCACCATCTGTAACGTCATAAGGGCAAAATAGTGCTGTGTGTATTAAGGATTTGGCTCCACCTTGGATGAACATATTCTGCCCCATATTGTAAGAACACTGACACTTGCCTCTGGCTTGTCTTCTTGCTAACTTTGTAGCTGACCCGAGGCACTTTGTAGGGTCATCACCTGCAATATGAAAAGTATCTGCAGAGATGATCCTCGAGCAGGAAAGATGCAACCTCACTTTAAGATGGCCATTCAGGATAAATCTGAGCATTTCATAGAATCATAGAATAGTTAGGGTTGGAAAGGACCTTAAGATCATCCAGTTCCAACCCCCCTGCCATGGGCAGGGACACCCCACACTAAACCATGTCACCCAAGGCCTCATCCAGCCTGGCCTTGAACACCGTCAAGGATGGAGCATTCACAACCTCCCTGGGCAACCCATTCCAGTGCCTCACCACCCTCACAGTAAAGAATTTCTTCTTCATATCCAATCTAAACTTCCCCTGTTGAAGTTTGAACCCGTTACCCCTTGTCCTATCACTACATTCATTCTTTCAATAACAAATTCACAAACAGGGTCTTTGGCTCTGGGATTTTGTTTCCAGTTAAGTTTGGGGCAGGAATAAAGAGCCCCCATTTCTACAGCTGTTGGTGGTGTGTGGCATCAGACAGTGCGCTGCTAGGTAGCTGACGCTGTGTCTTCATGTATTTCCTCTGGCAAGCTTAGTCCTTGTAACAGGAAACATGATCTAGAAATGGTTCTGTGGCAGATGTTTCCTAATGAAATGAGGATGTCAGAGAGACGATCCAAAGGCTTGAGACCCTGTGCAGGTTGAGGGCTCTTGTGTCCAGCTGGGAACCTCACCCTGCAAAACACCACTCGATACTGGTTCACATGGTTTTTGAGTCTTTTTCCTTTGGTACAGTCTCTGCTTTACAAGTATTTCATCAGCAGCCTGCAAGTGGAATGTAGATAGACACTATTTCCAGTGGCTTAAAAATATCAGCAGCCTTCCAGTACCTCAAGGGGGCTACAAGGATGCCAGAGAGGGACTCTTCATCAGGGACTGTAGTGATAGAACAAGGAGTGACAGGTTTAAACTGAAACAGGGGAAGTTCAGGTTAGATATAAGCAAGAAGTTCTTCCCTGTAAGGGTGGTGAGGCACTGGAATAGGCTGCCCAAAAAAGTGGTGAATGCTCCATCCCTGGCAGTGTTCAAGGTCAGGTTGGACAGAGCCTTGGATGATATAGGCTAGAGTGAGGCATCTCTGGCCATGGCAGGGGGTTGGATTTGGATGATCTTAAGGTCCTTTCCAACCCAACCCATTCTATGATTCTATGATTATTTTATTTCCCATTGGATAACATTAAAAGGTCCATCCCTGCCCATCTTACCCCCCCCAAAAGTCTTCTGAACCACTGGGACAGGATTTTGCTTGCTTTGGGGAGTAGATTTTTCTCTCTACATTATTTCTAAGATCTCTGACACTGTCCATCCAAACAACATCACTTCTGCTCAGCTCAAGTTCCCTGCAACTTAAAATACTATATATGCATGTGTTAGTGATTTTATAAATGTATCTGAGAAAATTGCTAACACAGCATTAAGTAATTTTCCTTTCTACACAAGCTAAATAAAGTTAGCAACTTTTATGTTAATTAAAGCTGCATATAATGCAGTGCCATTGAGGGATACTTAAATTGGCTGTTCCTCCAAGCTAACTGTAGGAATGGGAAAATATTGTTCTTATTCCTGCAGCAGCTCTCAGTTCTGAACATATTACTGCAGATCTCCATAATGATGTGTGGAGAAAGTGCTTACAATCGGTTTGTAACAAAACTACTTTTCAGCTTAACAGCACTTTTTGTGACATTAGATTTTTTTTGGCACTTCATTAGCGCTTTTTTTTCTTAATCAGGGGGGTTGTAACTGGATGATCTTAAGGTCCTTTCCAACCCTAACTATTCTATGATTCTATGTCCCAAAAATACTCAAGGAGACCAGTGGTTTTCTTATGTTGTAGTTACGTGGATATTCATCCAAGTCATGTACGGAAGTCTGTGTTCTTGTGCTCTCTATGGTTTTGAGGACCAACCGGTTTGAGTTGGTCATACATAAACTAGATTAGGACACTAAAAAAATAGCCTCCCTTTCCTTTCCTATTTTAAATTTCAGTATACTTTTGTTTTCTGACTTGATTCCCCACATTGATATTTGGATAGGCAAAAAGGAGTGGATATAGCAGCTGCAGAAGTCACATTGCTGCTGAAAGACATAGAAAAGACCATCTGAAGTTATTGTTAGGCTTTATCAAGAAAATAGTTGCTGTCATGCTTGGTGCAACTGAGAAGCCACAGAAGGATCAGGCAGGTGAGCACGAGAACCCTTCTAAGGGCTACACCAGAGCAGAGTCAGCAGATCCATTGATGAACCATGGTTAAGATGATCTCAGTCCAACTCTCAAGGGTCATTGACTGGGTTTGGTCACATTTGAGAGTTAATGTAAGTGTCAAATCACAAAGTAGCAGGTAGGAGGTAGCTTCTCAGTTTGCCCAGCAAGCTTAGGAATGCTTTGTGTCAATAGGGTAGCTGTAGTTTTGCCTCTCTCCTTGCACACACTAACTCAGATGAAATTTTAATCCAAGAAGACTTTAAAATGTTTTCTTTCCACTTCTAAATTAGCTCTGGTGGTGAACCAGTCCATATACTTATTTTCTCCATGTTGTGTAGTCAGCACCCCCAAATATGAGCACTTTTATTTTCCTGTGACCTTTAGAAATGGTGCATCTTGCAACATCATTAAGCCATGGAGTCGACACTCCAGGTCTTATTTCCCCTCTGGATATGAATTATTCTCCTGCAGCAATGACACAGACATTTGAACTCATAATATGTTTATGCTGTTATTATTTATTTGTGCTATTTCAGTTTCTAGGAGCCTTAATCATGGGCGAAACTTCTATTGCAGGCTGTTCAAATGCAGACTGAAAAATGAGCATTTCTGTTAAGCTCTTTCAGTTTTAATGGATGGGTACCAAGCACAGAAAACAATGAGGCTGTGCATTTCTTCAGGATCGCCTAAGATCTCGGTGTAGTTTGTCTATCCCATCATCTGTTGATAGGAAATGTTGAGAGAAGGGGCTAAAGACAGTTTATGACATACCTTTGAAAGTGCTTTTCTAGGCGTGAGAGGAAAGAGATCTGCGGTTAGGCAATGTATGATGAGTGTGCCGTGATGGCTATGTTCACAGGCTCAGCAGTGCGGGGCTGATGCCCCAGTGCTAACCGGAGGCTCAGATACTCTGAGCTGTATCACTGAATGACCAGGGCTGGGATTCAGCTCCAAAAACAAGCACATGTTGGGTTAAGAATGATGATGGGATGCAGGTGTCTGAGCTCCTGTTGATGAAGATCCAGCTAATATCATCAGTGGAGCCTGAAGCTCTTCTAAAGCAGGTTCCTACAAATGGCCCAATGAGCCATGCTCTTGATTCCCCATGCTGAGCAGGTACATGCTGTGAGATAGGTACCTGTGAGACAGCAAAACAAGTCAAAACTCTGAGATTTAAACAAAAATGCCATAGCTTACACTTTCAATGTCTCTGGGCTGTTATTGATGTCTGCCTTATGCTAGATAACCTGGTTGCATAACTAAGACCTGCAAGGAAGACCAGTACAAGCTGTACCTTTTATAGTCATGGCTGGCAGTGATTTAATTAGTATAGACTTGTTCGTAGGGTGACAGCTCAAGCCCAGCTTTTCTTATGTAATTCAGGAAATAAATTATATCCTCTGAAATGCATCCTGTCCTTAATATCCTTTTTGTGATGCAAGTTAATACTGCAAAATGTGAGACAAGGATACAGGCCCCAGCTGCAAAGCTTAGATTGAATTCAAACTATGCCAGTGCTGCTTGAAATTGGAAGACATTGCTCAGAGCTGTTTTTAATAAGATCTATGCCTTTAACAAAAATAAAGCCTTCACCTGTGCAGATCACTAATAGCACTGGAAGAGAAGACCATAAGGGAGGGATGTTCGTTGTTTTTCTCATATCCTGTACTGACTCAATAAACCAACACACAGGGAGAGAAATCTTCCTCTGTAGACAAAAGAGATCGTGTCCATATCTTACACTTAGTGATGAAGTTAAACAAGTACTGCCTTTCACTGAGAGCAAGAAATCCTTCTGGAAAGATTGCTATGTGCAAATCCAACTTTATTCAGTACTTTTACAGAGCTGGAAAGACAGTTCAGAGAGTTTTTGTTGAAAAATCTGTTTTTTTATATATATATATAATGTTGTTGCTCCAATTACGATGCCACCTGGTGAAATAGCTGGAGACCTCCTCTGCTTATGAATTATGGCACTATCACTGAAGGTGACTATAGGACATGCTTCACAGGTAAATGCTTGGATCTGTTGGCTCTTTAGGCTTATGATTTTCAGTGTCATCAGCAACAGCCTTCTTCTATATCCTCTTACCTTTGTCTTGGTTTGTAAGGTAGGATTTAAGCAAAGAGAGCAAGACGATGCTCTAATGCAGCATTACTGAGGATAATTCACAGTAGTTGTGCTGATGGATACTGTAGTGCCTGGGGTGAGAAATGAAGGGCAGATTTGAGGAGCTGATCCCAGAATCCACTCGCATGCAGTGGAGTAGAAATGGATTGCTGGAATAGTAAGGGACATAGGGAAACTCGTGGACTGCTCCCCAAAACTGGTGGCAACAGCCTCGTTTCTGATGGGAAAAAAGTGGAAATAAAGGGGAGACAGCTCAAAGCCAATAGGAAGGGTCTGTGAGGACATTGTGAGATGTGAAATTGCAGGGAGTAACTGGTTTTGAAGTGGAGAAAAGCACATACGTTGTAGGAGAAATGGTTGTCAGGGCCATGGTTATGCATTTTGCTATCACTGGCAGCAGATGACATGCTCGTGTATGTCCCGGAGGCTCTTGTCCGTAAAGCTGGCACGCTGCCTAAGAAGGCCAGACCACAGCCTGCTTTGACATGGTTTAAGGGCTTATCTAAGCCTTTCTCATAGTGTAAGAGTATCATGTCATTCGCATGGACTAATAATACAGAAAATATATCTGTGTGAGCTTTGCCTCCAGAGACATATATCTGGAAAAGCCATCAGACTTCAGTTTCCATCACAGAATAGCATTTGTTCACTTCTCTTTAAAACATAGCCAGCCCTTCTTTCATGGAAAAGAGATTTAGGCCAAGCAACCTACTGATGTAATCACAGAAAAAGGGTTTTATTCCTTTTCAGAGCTTCCTTAGGGAGTGCAGAACCTAAATCTTAATAGCTCTGCCTTTCTCAGCCTATCTTTCAGCAAGATACAACACTGGAAGAGGAGAGCATCCTTTAGTGGATCCTGGAGGACAAGCACAGCTGTTCCTCATATATGGAGTGTCCAATTTCTTTTCTGAGAACTGTCCCTGCATTACGTTGTCTAAGGAATGGAGCTGGATGAAACACAAGCCTGAGAAAAATCCACACGCATCCCCTCAATGATCTTAAAGATCATAGAATCATTGAATAGCTTGTGTTGGAAGGGAACTTTAAACTCATTTAGTCCAATCCCCTGCAATGAGCAGGGACATCTTCAACCAGACCAGGTTGCCCAGAATCACATCCAGCCAGGCGATGATGGCTCATCCACCACCTCTCTGGGCAAGATGTCCCAACCATCACACACACACACACCTCTAAACACTATTTGAATTGTAATAATTATTTAAAATCTTTTGTTTTCAAAGCAAGAATTTGAAAATACTTTGATTTAAAAAATTTGGTAAAAGATCCATGTTTTGCATCTGTTTTTCGAAGTGTTTCTATAGCCCTGCTTTATTCTAAAGTTTTCATATATCAGTTTTTGCTTTGGCGTATAGGAACCATTTTATGATTCTATGAACAACACATCAGTTTCCTTACCAGCCGAATCAGAGTTTTAAAGGGACAACATTGGGACTATATTTGGGACAGGGATTTGTGTAATTTATCAAATGATCTCTGAAAAAGGTGACGGTTTACGTTAGGTACTTTAATCTGGATTCACTCTAAAAAACGAAGCAAAGTAAACAGATGGCATGAGATTTTGGGATTAAGCATTAGAAGCTGTCCTGCTCCTGCTGTTTTATGTTTGGTTGGGGTTTGGGTTATTTTAATAACAAATAAGTGCTGTCAGTTTAGTCCTTTGTAAATATTTAGCAAGAATAGTCCTTGCTTTGAAGTATACTCAGAAGTCAGAAGAGCTACAATAACAGAAATGTATATACAAGTGTGAGAGACTGATCTCATAACAAGTAAAACTGATTTGCTCTGGCCAGTAGTAAAAGTAGGTCTCTATAAAGGACATGTATGATGTATTTCTGCAACTTTCATGTGATTTTGCTATCTGACTGCTCTGCATCCATGCGTCTCCCAGGAACGCTGATGGCCATTACATAAAACTGTTCTATGTCCATCTCAGAGAAGCTTTTATCAGAGGAACTTTCCTTTAGTGCCTGTAACATTTGTTGATGCAACATACGGAAGAGCTACCTGAATGAACCAGTCTTGGGCATGATGTCCTGGGTGGTTGCTTCATGGAGAGCAATAAAACAGAATAATTTTTGGCTATTCAAGGTAAGGATCAGTGTGCTTCCATGTCAAGATTTATGGTAGCATAAAGTTATTGTGGGCCAGAATGTAGAAAACTGAAGAGAAGAATTAGAAATTTGATAGTGAGACTATCAAGAGTTACTGGGAGAAACAGTTGGGATGATGAGGATGTAGCACCTCACATTTTAGGGACTATGTTGGTTGCTGAAAAACTTTGCTTTTAGGTCAGATTGACCCTTGTCTTTGCTGTGTAGGGGAACTTGTCTTATACCTGGGGATGCTTGAGCTGAGGCAGCATCCTGAGGCTGGGTCCTGCTTGGATTTTTTCACCTCTTGATAGAAACTTTCTGTAGGGCCTCTCAGCAATACCATGTAGAGAGCCAAGCAGAACCTCCATGTTCCTGGTGTCTGAGGTCACCTGGTTCTGTCTACATTGTGATGTTTTCTCTTGTGCTGGGCTAATTTGGACTGTTCATGCTTTTCTTTGAATGGCAAAAACTTCTTGAAGTGATGGCTGGTCTCAACCGGGTGTCTCCTGACGGGACTAGAGCTCTTGAACTATGGGAGCCTCCTGCAATAGCAGCTGGACCAATGTCCCCAGAAGTTGATTCAAGGCTTCACGAGTGCAGCATCAGTGCATCCCAAGGGAATGTTTTATTTGTGCTCACATTTGAGGCCCTCTACAAATGCTAAAGTTGGTGGATGAATCCATGTCTGTTCTAAGCCTCAATGAAAACGGTTCATGGGAGGCAAGCACATCTGCAGGTCCTTTTTTGGTCGCTTTGCCCCATCTATTGGTGAGAAGCTGTCTTCTCTTCTGGCTGAATTTTACAAGTGTATTCTAAAAAGAGTGTTTATCTGCTACTTTCTCTGCCAAACCATGCCACAAATAACTTCTTGTCATCACTTTTTTACACTGTTTTCTTCTTTTGAGTTCATTTTTTCCTAAAATGTGAAATTCTAATATTGAGCCATGACTCATAATACCTTAATTGCAAAAGCTGTGCTTTCTGATATTGAATGATGAAATTCCAACTGGCCATTTTCTATCTTGTATCAGTTGCTCAGCTTCAGTTCTTTACATAGGGTTGGGAGGAGAGTGGGGGGATGTGGCTTGTTTTTTCAATACAAGCGCACCAGAGCTGTCCCTGTGCTGAAAACTGAAAATGAGTGAAATCATCTTGTTAGAAAGACAGAAGAGACAGCCAGGGTAAAACTCCAACTCAGTCATATATATCCACTTCTCACATCCATTCTCATATTGTTTGCTTAGGTCCTGATCCAAAAACCACATGAACACATGCTCCATTCTGAGCACAGGAGAATTCCTATCTTGTCTACAGCGGAAGCTGGAAGTAACAAACACCTCTGTATCTCAGGCAACCTGTTAAGATTTGTTTAGTATGGAAACAAATTTCTCATCTGGGAAGCCAAATTTAACAATTTGCTCAATACACAAAAATAAACTCCTCTGAAAATCAAATGGCTATTGAGAGAATGGTTTCCCCGAGAAAAACAGCTGCTGCAGGGAAATGAGTAATAAATACCTTCAAGATATTTCCAACTGAATGTGCGCATTGAAGTACAAGTTTGTGAGGGCATTTTACTATCAACAAAGTTAATGTAGAGCACTAAAATGGTGGTGCATTTGCTTTGAAGCACTTGATTCAGTACATTGTTTCTCCATACTCATAGATTCATATTGCTCCCTGCCCCAGTACGAACCTGTTCGATTTATTAGGTACTTCAGAGATCTTTTTGCGGAGGTAAATTGCTCACTTTGAAACAACATTAATCAAGATTAAATTAGGTTGGATGCTACAGGAGATCCCACTGGACGAGCTTTGTGTTCTACGTTACCATTGATGGCCTTGAACTCCTCCATCTCTTGCACTGGAGTGGAGAGTGAAGCTCACAACAGCAGTACTTAGTGGCTTAAGCCAGAGATACTGTTCTGCCCATGAGCATGATTCCCTTGAAGCTCAGTTTGGCATCTTACACTCCTATTTGTTAGAAGTTAATGAAATAAAGCTTAGTGCTTTTGCCCACTTTGAACAGGGCTCTGACTGCACAGAAAAGGACCTGAGGCTTTCAGCCATTATCACAGTGATCAAATGGTTTTGCTTCATCTCTTACAGGGACCTCCAGGGCCCCCAGGCATTGCTGGACCTCCTGGACCACCTGGAGCACCAGTAAGAAAACAAGCATGGATTTTGGTTTATATTAAAGAGAATAAAGAACAGGGAGAACTCTAAGTCATGGTTTCCAGTGGGAACCGAGTCAGGACCCCTGGCAATGTGTCTTTTATATTTTCTCACTGAGAAACTACAGCTGGTCCTAGAGGACAGCTTCTCTGTGCCAAGCATTGGAACAATGTTGATGCTCCCTGGGGATAAATCAGTGTCTACCGGACTCCCCATAACAGAGATCTGGCTACTGTGGAAGGGACAATTGCATTTAAATTAAAATCTAGGTTGCTGTAGAGGACAGAAATAGGGAATTTTATATTTTTTCCTCCTAATTCCTTTTTCCAGGGGCTTCCAGGAGAGATTGGAGTTTCTGGTAAAACCGGACCACCGGGACCACCTGTAAGTGTTAAAGAACTGCTTCCCTTGCCCCCATTACTCTCCTTGACTTCAGATACTCCAGTTCTCAAGTGTTTATTTTATTTCCTGCAGCTTGTCTGCAGGCAAGGCTTTAATGCGGGCTTGAACACTGTCACCTTTAATGCAGGCATTGACCTCTGATGCCTTTTGTGAATAAGGATATTACCAGATGCAGCTCCACTATTCCTACACACTGAAGACCATCGTGTTTACTTTATATGATTCCTTTCAAAAGTCATTTTGCATTTGGCAAGATATTGCTTTTCCGAACCTGGAGTTCTCTGAATCAGGCCAAAGAACTCACAGAATCTCAGATTTGGCATAGAAATGTCTGTTGGCTGTTAAGTCAACAAAGGTGAATTATTCAATAGTTGGTATTATGAAGTGCCACAGCAGCCTCTGTGGTATTTGGGATTGACTGACACTTGGAAAGGGGACAGAAGTTTTTCTCACCATTTTAAATGCATTGCAGGAAGTAATTGTAATTCTTATCTTGCTGAATGGTTTTGTCACTGTGTTGTATAATTCAATTTAAATTGGAGTTTATGTATTGTATAAGAAAATACCACTATTTAAAAGGAGAAATAGACTTTAAAAATCGTTATAGCTACAGATAAGAGACTTATAGAGAATTATAAGTTAAAATGTAATTGTAAAAGTTATTTAAGACCCCATAGTGTGCAAAAAAGCTCCATAGCGTTGTTTCTCTGTAACAACACTGACATCCAGTGGTCATTCATCAAAACTGGGATACTGGAAAACAGGCCAAGTAGATGTTGTGCATTGTGAGAACTTTTGCGTGTTTTGAGGCAGAGGAGGGGAAAAGTCAAAGCAAACTGCATGAGATGGTTCTTCTTAAACTTAGGTGCATGGCAAGAAGGATGGATTGAATATGCTTATGCTGATCTTGTTGTTACTGATGTAAAGAACAGGCACTTACAATTTACGGTTTTCTCTTTTTAGGGATTGCCTGGCAAAGATGGATTCAATGGGCTTCCTGGGCTTCCAGGTCAAAAGGCAAGTGACACCATCTACACTGGTATTAAGCTACTTATTTCGACAGCTTATCTGAATGAGCAAGTAAGTGTAAGTGGGAAAGGAGGCACATCTCTAGAGTCAAGAACCCCCTCATTAATCCCATCACTAAGCCACTGGTGAAGCTCCTGGTGTGAGTGCGTACTGAGTCATTATGAAGAGGGAGCTGGTTGTAAATACAGCAAGGATGAAAGATCCTCTTCCACTCTTCAGCTACTGCATCCTATTTGGCAAACACAGGCTGAGCATTGCAAACAGAGATGCTTCTACTGTCATTCAGGAAAGCCAGTGACACTGGCAAGGCAAGGAATGTGTCCAAGGCACAAAGAAGAGCAAAGAGATGTGTCAGGCTCCAAAAATGTTCCATTCTTTCCTCTGTGAAGAGCTGGAAAGAAGAGTCCCCTATGTCGTTCCCTTATGGCTTCTGTAGTTCTGTGTGGCAGAAAGACAGTTCTTCATTATTTCCTACTTCTTATCCCTTATTCAAAAGCTTCTGCAATGATGGATTGGGAATGACTGCTGTCTTTGCAGTGGGAGAAGGGAGATAAGAGATTTAGAGGTAGGAGATACTCTGGTTGTGTTGCCATCGCTACATAATAAGTGTCAAAGAAATGTGCCATATTTTGACTAAGAAGGCCAAGCTAGGATTTGGTGATGATGACGCTATATTGGAATAAAGAGAATAGCTCTTAACCACCACTGCCTTGAACTGCATTGGCAGTGGTCTTCATGCTTCTGGTACTTGAGCTCTATGACCTCTACTTGTTCAAGTAACACACTGCATTTATATTCGCCTCTCTCCATTGAGTGCACTGAATACTTGAGCCAGAGTCCCCAGCTCCCATTTATTGATGAATAAAGGTGAGGATTTAAGAAATTTCTGAGGCTAAATAAACTTTGGATTTAATTCCAACCCAGTGTTGTGCCTACTGCCCTCCTCAGCTATGCAGTGCATTCCAGCCTCTGCTCTCCATGCTGGCACCACCTGCATTGAAAGATCTATATAATTTATCTAAAAAGCTCAGTGGCCATTGTCCCACTCCCACAATTAGTTATTTTTCTTAACAGAAATAATGTAGACTTTCTAACCATATGTAGCTTGAAGAAACAAAATATGGGTTTTGGTTTTGAGGTCATTTGCTATGGACATCTTTAATGTAACAGTGGTTGACTTTGTGTCATTCCAGAAATATTCTAGTAGGGTGATTGGTGCTCGAGATGGGATTATAAACACTAGAATGGAAAATTCCAGGAATCATATTCTCACTTGGCTCCATTTACATCCTCAGGCTAATACTGAAGATCTGAGTCAAAATATTCCTCGCTGTTGCCTGCAAACATGCTGCGCTACCAAAGGAGTTTGTATATTAACTTCTTGTGTTCCCTGCAGGGAGAACAAGGGGAAAAGGGTGAGGAAGGCTTTCCTGGAAAACCTGGCCCTAAGGTAAGGAATTGTATTTCAAGTTGGCTCTAGCCATTGAGTCAATTAAAGTGTGATTTTGGAAGGTCTTATACTGAAATAAGAACAGTAAGATTCCTGTAAATTTGAAGGCATAAGTGGATGAGCATAGACAGTTCATTGCCTTTCAGAGTTCATGGTGTTCTAAAATACCAATCCTCATTTGGTGCTCCTCTCTCAAATCTACATGTATAGGGAGATCTGACCTGGCCTTTGTGTTGGCTCCCTGCAGTCTGGGTTCTCAAGCCATTAAGAATGCAATTTCAGTGCATTATGGGAAGTAGGTAGAGCAAAATGGGCCAGGACAATAGAGGACACATTTACTAATGAGAAAGTGTTCTTGCAAAAGAGTCCTTGCAATGTTAATGTTTTGATTTCGTTTTTCCAGGGTGAATCAGGGAGCCGTGGCCAACCTGGAGAGCAGGTGAGCAGGAAAAATGATCTTAGCAGCAAGATATCAAGTGACCACATGCAGTGACAAAGACATTGGCCAATAACAAGATCTGTGCATGTCATTTCCTTTTGATGGCTTGAGCCCATTGTCACAAATGGTCAGACCCCCAGCCGAAGCACTGCCGCTTGGTCTGCATCATCTCCCCACACAGAGAAGTTCTGGCTTCTAATACCACCTTCCAAAACACTTGTTTCTCTCTCCAGTGTGGTGCTCCCCACACATTTCATAACTATTTTCTTTACTGTCACCTCAGTCATAAATTAAAGTATTGAATAATGCAGCCACTTAGAGGCTTTCACTTAATATATCCTCTGAATTTGACAGAAACCAACTAATAACAGGTGTGTGACTGTAGTTTCTTCTATCAGTTGTAAGCCATCCTCCAGAGACCCTTCTTCTATGCTGCATTTTGTAGTTTGCTAATGAGAACATCATGTTGGCCTGTGTCAGACATGTTACTGAAGTAAAGATTCATCACACAAATGCTTCCTTCTTCTCTGCTTCATTCTTGTATCAAGGGAGGGAACTGGATGCATTTGAAATTTGGAGTATTGTGTGCAGTTCTGGTGTCCTCAACATAAAAAGGACATGGAACTGTTGGAACAAGTCCAGAGGAGGCCACGAGGGTGATCAGGGGAGTGGAGCACCTCCTGTATGGAGATAGGCTGAGAAAGTTGGGGTTGTTCAGCCTGGAGAAGAGAAGGCTGCGTGGAGACCTCAGAGCAGCTTCCAGTATCTGAAGGGGGCCTACAAGGATGCTGGGGAGGGACTCTTCATCAGGGACTGTAGTGACAGGACAAGGGGTAATGGATTAAAACTTAAACAGGGGAAGTTTAGACTGGATCTAAGGAAGAAATTCTTTACTGAGAGGGTGGTGAGGCACTGGAATGGGTTGCCCAGGGAGGTTGTGAGTGCTCCATCCTTGGCAGTGTTCAAGGCCAGGTTGGATGAGGCCTTGGGTGGCATGGTTTAGTATGGGGTGTCCCTACCCATGGCAGGGGGGTTGGAACTAGATGATCTCAAGGTCCTTTCCAACCCTAACTATTCTATGATTCTATGATTCTATGAGATGATTGGTTTTTAACAAATCCACATTGGCTGTTTCGCATTATATTTCTGTCCTTGAGCTCATACAAACTCATCGAAGTTTTGCTTCAGTATCTTTCCAGAGGCCAAAGTTACACCAGGATCCTTCAGTGGCTCTCATAAAGCACCATTTTCTCCACCATGAACTGTCACTCTCGTTAGTCTTCTCCAACCTTCACCCTGATATTCCCCCAGCTTCTTGTTCCTCATCTGATTTCTTCTGCAGACTCACTGTACCTCTATCACAATAATGTTTTGAGTCTTCCCATACTTCAGAGCTAATCTCTTTAGAGCAGGAATGACCTTTTCTTAGTTCAGTATTTGTACAGCACTTAGCACATTTGGGTCCTGTCCATGTCTGACATTCTTTGTGATATCGCACTACAACTGCAGATAGCAGAATAGTTATAAATAGGAAACCACACAGTTATTTTTAGATGACAAACTGGGCCAACTGGGAGCTAAGTTTGAGAATACTTGATATATTTAGAACAAACCACATGACACAGAGATCATAATTACTTCAATAGCAAGTATTATAAAGCAGAAAGTAAAAGGTAAAGTTCAAAGAGGAAGAAAACCAAATGTGTGATAATGCATCCAGAAAATTCTAGATCTCTTTGTCAGGTAACATCTGTACCATTCAGATTAATACAGTGCAGGTTTTGCATTTCCAGGCTAGAGAATTAAAAATGAAAATAAAAGATTTAATATTTTTCTGTTTTTATTTGCTTGTTTGTTCCTGCTGCCAGAGCAGCATGAAGAAAACATGTCCTAAGTTTCATGGAGTTGGGTAACAGTGTAACAGCAAAAAAAGTGAAGTTCTAGCTGCTGTTTTAAGTAATGATTTTCCATTAAAAAAAAATTATTTGATAATCAAACTAATCCTTTTTTTCTCTCAGCAAACTATATCTATACTCTATCCCATTAAAAAGATGGGGCAGGTTCTGGCCTTACAGCATAGATTGTGTGTATCAAGATGCAACTGGATATCAAGAATAAAACACCCGCAGTCATTATGAGTTGTGAAGATTTCACATTTTAATATCAGACAAAGAGATAAACAGCTAAAGGTTTCATCCTTTGCAGTCTAGAGGCATTGTGGCTCGATTAGCCCATCCTGAGGACTAGACTTGATGCATTTTAGCCGACACAAATGAGAAAAGAGCTTGGTCCACCATCCTCCCTTTTCATTCTTAGTTATATTTATTAACAGAAGCCATGATTGATGCCTCTTCCTGGATTTCACACACTTGTGTCTTACTTTCAGGGTGAAGCAGGTTTTCCTGGTCCTCAGGGTTTACCTGGACTGAGAGGAGAAAAAGGAGACCAGGTGAGTGAAGCTGAGCCACAGATTGAGTCTTTCTTTTGGCCATTAAACATAAGAAGGACTTATCTCCAGTGTTCCTAGATGATGTTCTCTCTTGTCATTGCTGTAGTGAGCAGTTGATTGGTGAGCAGTTGATTGGTGTCCAGCAAAGTCAACAAGTACCCCTTCCAAAAAGGTACTTTGCTGCCTAATGACTGTTCCTAAATGCAGTGGAGGTGCTAATGAAGAGTGTCTGTCCTAAATGCAGAAGGTTATGACCATGCTGCTTGTGAAGCAGTAGAATTAGAAGGTTCTTTAGGCCTCACTGTCAGATATATCTGCTTGTTTTAAAAACATTAAAATAATATTAATAACAACAAAATCACAAATCCCACTTCTCACTGAGCTCTGGAATAAAAATGAGGCTTTTATAACTGCATCAGGAAGTAGAATCTTCTACATGAAAGTTATTTTGGGATTGGTGAGTTCCTTTCCATTAACTTCACTGGCTTTTGAAAATAGTGTGGATTTTATGTAACCATCTCCAAAATATTGCATTTTTAATTGCTTGCACTATATCATGGAGGACAGGTAAGATCACCTGAAAGTGTAAAATATTCTAGAAGGATGGATGCAATCTCATCAAAACATGAGTATTTCTTGCTTTCCTTTCACTTTTTTTAGGGAGAAAAAGGAAAAGATGGCTTCCCAGGATTGAAAGGTGAAAGAGGAGAAAAGGTATGTAATGAAATGAGCATGATCCTCCCTAGACAAGAGGGGAAGAGACAAGCGGGCTGACACAAGTGATAGAGGAAGATATCTGAGGAAGAGCAAAAACATTCAGAGTCTTTTAGCTGAGCTTTACAGAGAAGAAGCAAAAAAAGCTGTGTGTGGGATGGAGACAACAATTTGTCAAATAATGCAATAAAGAATGAGGAGCTGATGAAATTTAAGGAAAACTTTTGTACTTCAAGGGAAATTTTCATTGTTTTAGAATTGGCTGATAGAAATGAGCCTGCAATTAAATTCTAAAGAAGTTTTCTATTCCTGCCTGTGATGTACTAAACCAGTAATTTAAAGAATGGTCTGGGCTTCTGCCATCACAACACCATTAATTTTAACGAAAATGAGAGAACTAGACAAAGGTGATATCTACCAAAATTTACACTCAAGCCCTGTGAAAATGAATGTGAAGATGAAACACTGACCTTGAGAATGCCTGCGGTTGTGTAGTGAATAAAATGCCTTCATTATAGTGGTGATAGCCACCAGAAAGGGGGTACCACTTTGTTCTTCTTAGCATACACTAGTGACTTTCACCAGCTATGGAGGTGGGAATGCTTTCATGGGTGGCCAAATGACATCTTCAGTGAAGCACCTGAATATCCTATGTCTGGGAAGTTTGTACGTAGTTCTTGGGTTTGAGGTGTCGGGGGACTGATGTTTGTGGAGCATAGCCCACAGGAATGTCAATAGCAAGTAAGACACCTGGTCTATAACTCTCATGAGGTATTTCCTCAACTATATAGTTTTAACTAAAAAAATTAGGGGGAAAACTGAATTTAGAAACTTACATTTGTGATAAAACACAGAGGATTCTTTTTTTTTTTTCCTATCCAACAAAAAAGTTCAGCTGAAACATGTCTTTCAATCAAAAATTTTGATTAACTTTAACTTAAAATGTAAATTAAGCTCCATATCAGTCCTACACTGGATGGGTAACATTAGAAGTCAATGACCTGTGAAGTCAAAGTCATAAACTGATAAAGACAATGAATCCTGCGTGCAACAAACCAAAGACAGCAGAAATTCTGGCCAGAGCAATGCAGTAAATTTATGGAATCATAGAACAGTTTGGGTTGGAAAGGACCTTAAGATCATTCAGTTCCAACTCCCTGCCATGAATAGGGACACCTTTCACCGGAATGGGTTGCTTCAAGCCCCATCCAACCTTGCCTTGAACACTGCCAGGGATGGAGCATTTACCACGTCTTTGGGCAAACCGTTCCAGTGCCTCACCACTCTCAAAGTAAAGAACATCTTCCTTATATCCAACCTGAATCTCCCCTGTTCCATTCGAACGCATTACCCCTTATCCTGTTCTATCTGTCAGAGGAGTGCTGTGTGATTTGCTGTGTCACTGAGCCAGCAGGTTGTGACTGGGTTAAATCTCATGTGGCAATGTTGCGTCTTCTACATGATAACGTTGAGTTTTATTTGGGAGTCTTTTTATATCCTTAGGTATATATTTCTCCTCTCTCTAGGGTGACACAGGTTCCCCTGGGCCCCCAGGCTTACCTGGAACAGTAAGTAAGATTTTGTTCTGTGCTTTAACAACATTCAACACGTCATCACACTTCCTCCACACAAATTCCTCATAAACAAAGTGTTTAAGTTCCTTCTTTACAGAAACTTTAGGAGCCATTTACTCTCAGATTATCTCCCTTTGCTTCAGAGAAGCGATGTTGAGGTGTATTTGGACTTCGTATGTTGGGGGAAGGTTGTGCCCTCCTCTGCCTCTTTGCAAACAGCATTTTTGTGTGCTTTTGCCTTATGGTAGCACTTACATCGAATTTGTGATTTGTTTAGCAGCTGTGGGAGCTATCTAAAGAAGGTCATGGCTGAGAACACAGAGTACATTCATATTCATTTTTCAGGGTGAGCTAGATTTTCCCACTGGGATCTCAGGAGAAGGCTGGCTCACTCTCTCAGATACCAGTGAACAACAACTTGTCTTCCTGGGGAACAATTCACCTTTTCCCAGGAAAAGCAAAGGGTTTCACTTCTCACTGACATGAACTTACGGGGTGGAGCACTCAGCTTCAGTGATGCTGCAGCATCCCAGAGCCTCCATTGCATACTGTGCCATGCTATGCTGTAGTCCCAGAAAGACCCTCTCATCCCAGAGGTCATTCTGGATTCAGCACTGGATCCAACACACAAACCAGTCATACTTGATTCAACATGCCCTTCTGCTGATAAAAAATTAAAGACCAAGAAACCAAGAATTCATTATTTTAAAATAAGCCTGCAAAATTACTTTTGGGATCATGAAGTTCACTGGTGATAAACCAGCACCTACTGAGTGTAAAAGTCTAAACCTCTTTATGTATAATAAATGTATAATATACATTTATTATACATAAAATAAAATTTATGTTTAAAATAAATGTTATAATAATAAATGTATAAAACTCTTTTGCTGGTGTTCCCTCCAACAAAATCTCAGTAAGCAGCTTGGAGTGAGCACTAGGAACAGACCTGTCATTGTAACAGGAGGGCTGATTGCTGTCACATCTCCTCCAAAACATGGTAGATATCCACTTGTCAACTTTGCTCACCACAGCTGTATACACCTGCCACATTGACAGGTTATAGAGAGAATTTGAATCAAGGTATGCTGGTGAAAATCAAGCGCCTAAAGACATTCATGCAGCAACGGAACAAGTGTTACTATTTATTGCCTGCCATTATAGAATCATTAAATAGTTTGGGTTGGAAAGGATCTTCAGAGGACATATAGTTCTAACCCTCCTGCAACGGGCAGCAACATAGAATCATAGAATAGTTAGGGTTGGAAAGGACCTTAAGATCATCCAGTTCCAACCCCCCTGCCATGGACAGGGACACCTCACACTAAACTATGTCACCCAAGGCTCTGTTCAACCTAGCCTTGAACACTGCCAGGGATGGTGGAGCATTCACAAGTTCCCTGGGCAACCCATTCCAGTGCCTCACCACCCTTACAGTCAAGAATTTCTTCCTTATATCCAATCTAAACTTCCCCTGTTTAAGTTTTAACCCATTGCCCTTTGTCCTGTCACTACAGTCCCTGATGAATAGTCCATCCCCAGCATCCTAGTAGGCCCCCTTCAGATACTGGAAGATTGTTATGAGGTCTCCATGCAGCCTTCTCTTCTCTAGGCTGAACAGCCTCAACTTTTCATATGGGAGGTGCTTCAGTCCCCTGATCATCCTCGTGGCCCTCCTCTGCACTTGTTCCAACAGTTCCATGTCCTTTTGATGTTGAGGACCCCAGAACTGCACACAATGCTCCAAGTGAGGTCTCACAAGAGCAGAGTAGAGGGGCAGGATCACCTCCTTCGACCTGCTGGTCACGCTGCTCTTGATGCAGCCCAGGATACGGTTGCTTTCTGGGCTGCAAGCACACACTGCAGCCGGCTCATGTTCATTTTCTCATCAACCAACACCCCCAAGTCCTTCTCTGCAGGGCTGCTCTGAATCTCTTCTCTGCCCAACCTGTAGCTGTGCCTGGGATTGCTCCGACCCAGGTGTAGGACCTTGCACTTGTCATGCTTAAACTTCATCAGATTGGCATCAGCCCACCTCACAAGCGTGTCGAAGTCCCTCTGGATGGCATCCCTTCCCTCCGGCGTATCAACCGAACCACACAGCTTGGTGTCATCGGCAAACTTGCTGAGGGCGCACTCAATCCCTCTGTCCATGTCACCGACAAAGATGTTGAACAAGACCGGTCCCAACACCGATCCCTGAGGGACACCACTCGTTACCGGTCTCCAGCCGGACATTGAGCCATTGATCACAACTCTTTGCATGTGGCCATCCAGCCAGTTCTTTATCCACCGAGTGGTCCACCCATCAAATTGATGTCTCTCCAATTTAGAGACAAGGATGTCATGTGGGACAGTGTCGAACGCTTTGCACAAGTCCAGGTAGATGACATTAACTGCCCGCGTCCATCAGTTCCGTAGCCCCATCATAGAAGGCCACCAAATTGGTCAGGCAGGATTTCCCCTTAGTGAAGCCATGCTGGCTGTCACCAACCACCTCCTTGTTTTTCATGTGCCTTTAGCATGCCTTCCAGGAGAATCTGCTCCAAGAGTTTGCCAGGCACGGAGGTGAGACTGACTGGTCTGTAATTCCCCGGGTCATCCATTTTCTCCTTCTTGAAAATGGGGGTTATATTTTCCTTTTTCCAGTCATCAGGAACTTCACCTGACTGCCATGATTTTTCAAATATGATGGCCAGTGGCTTAGCAACTTCATTCGCCAGCTCCTTCAGGACCCGCAGATGGATTTCCTCAGGTCCCATGGACTTGTGTACGTTTAGGTTTTCAAGATGGTCTCGAACCAGATCTTCTCCTACAGTGGGCCTGGGGTCTTCATTCTCACAGTCCCTGCGTTTGCCTTCCAAGACTTGGGTGGTGTGGTCAGAGCCTTTGCCAGTGAAGACCGAGGCAAAGAAGTCATTAAGAACCTCAGCCTTCTCCAAATCCCAGGTAGCCAGTTCTCCCGAGATCTTCCGAAGGGGGCCTACGTTGTCCCTAGTCTGTCTTTTATTCGCTATGTGTCTATAGAATCCTTTCCTGTTATCCTTAACATCCCTAACATCCCTAACAAGAATCATATCCAGCCTGGCCTTGACGGTCTCCAGGGATGGAGCATCCACCACCTCTCTGTGCCACCTGTGCCAGTGTTTTACCACCCCCATTTGTAAGGAATTTCTTCCTCACATCCAGCCTGAATCTTCCCTCTTTTAGTTTAAAACCATCACCCCTTATCCTTTCACAACAGGCCCTGATAAAAAACCTCACCCCTTCTTTATTAGATATTCTTATTTTTAAGAACTGAAAGGCTGCACTAAGGTCTCCCAGAGTCTTCCCCAGGCTGAACAACCCCAGCTCTCTCAGCCTTTCCTCATGGGAGTAGTGCTCCATCTCTATGATAACTTTTGTGGCCGATTAGTTGGGCCTCTTTAGTCTGTGCCAAAGGGTGCTTTATACCTTCATGTAAAATGGCTATGTAATCCTGAAGACAACCCTGTTGAGATATATATGTCTTGCGTATGGTTCAAAGCAGAGAGAGAACACATCAAGGTCAGCCATGGCAGGAGGAAATCTCGTAACACTGAAGATGGCTCCAAGTGGAAAAGTGAGCTGGAGATTGCCTGGAGTAAACTTGCTAACAAGGTTAAATATTGTTTTTTCAAAGCAGTGGGACATACAGGATATATTTGTGTTTATGTTCATATTTCAAATACTCCAGGAAATATCAGACATTTGTGGGCTTTTTTCCAAGCAGCCAGATGTTACAATGAGTTGCTCATTTATAAACCTGATGGATATATGGAGTGTGTAATCTATAATGACAAGGAGAATGCATGTAAGTTATTACATCACAAGCAAAATAGGCAATGCTTCTTTTAACACTGATTTCTCTTCCAGACAGCCTTCTTCACCCCGCACCCCAGGATTCCTGTAAGTAACAATTCTTATAAACATGACTTCTGCCTTACTGCCTCTTGTATGTGATAGACACACAGCACCTTAGTATTTTCCATCTTATTTATATGCTTTCAGTAAAAGAACTCGGTTTGAGTCTGGTTCTGGGCAACTTCACCATTGTAACCAATCATAGTAAGTCCACAGCTGTCCTGGTAACAGCAACAGCCTGTGGTCACAGTTGACATAGCTATATGCTGTCTCTGTCTCTTAAGTTTAAAACAAAGCCTCATTTCCCACTTGCAGCACATTGTGGGAAATATCTGTCATTACATAGGATCAGACCATTGGTATGTGAATAAGCTTGTTTAGGATCAGGAGGCATGTATAAATGACATGTACAAATGGCAGAAGTAGGCTGTAAGAGTGCCATTAGACAAGAAAGTGCATATGCCAGGTACTTCAGAGGCTGAGGAAGGAAATAGGGATGTGAGGTAGTACTGGAAATAGAGATAAGATTTTGTTGATTTGCTTTTCCCCTTGACTTGTATTTTGACAGTATATTTACTAAGGAAATACACAGAACGATGACATGTGGTCTTTGTAGTGGTGCAGTCACAGGAGGAGTTCTCTCTTCTGCTTTGACTGCATTAGTCTTATAAATGAGCTGCAAGACAGTAAAGAATAAAAGGTTTGAAGTGTGTTGCTGCTGGTCAGGTTGCTGAGATTCCTCTATGTATAAGATGAATGTGATGATATTGTAGCACAGGTCTTGTACATAGTGTTGCAAGCTTTGGGAGCTGTAAATCAAAGGTACGGATAGTTATCTTTGATTTACAGCTCTACAAATTAAGGTGTCAGAAGGTGGTGATAAGCCTTAGGAAAGTGTCATGGGTTATATTGTAGAGGCTGCAGGACCAGCAGGGTGCTGAAGGCTGTCAGGCACTTGCCAAAACACAATGCTATTGCTTTCCATTGACTATGTGGTGTACAGTACCAGGAAACACAGCCTGGATAGAAGGCAGCAGTTCTATCTTCCACTTCAGCTGGGCACAGCTGAACCCCCACTGCATTTCCTCTTCTTTAAGTGGCACAGGAATGACTAACATGTTAATTGAGATGACAGGAGAGCAGGTTTGCTCTCCTGGGCAGGTCAAGGAAGCTGCAAACACTGATCTGGACCAGGTCGGTAGCATCTGTTAGCTGTCACTGCATCAGTCCTGGTCATTGAGCCATAGGAAAGAAGAGGATGGCAGTAGATTAAGTCCAGCTGCCAGGGGCAGAGGTCTCCACAATGTGCAGCACTAATGGACAGTGATAACACTTAATACATCATTGTGGGCTGGGTAAATTTGGAAGGAGTCACAGGCAGATTTGCTGGGAGGTTGTGTTAAGAAATGCTGCTCTACCCATGTGTGTGGCTATCTAGGACATTAGACTGAAATTTTGCTGATTTTTCATTGCAATGAAAGTCAACTATCAAGGAAAAAGTGGGAGAAAGGAGAAAATTAAAGAAGCTTCCTCCCTTTACCTGTTACTTCTTCCCTTCGCAGTTTTATTTTCCTTAGTAATATGCGCCCTTGTTTCCACTCAGTAACACCATCCCTGCCTGCAAATGTATTGCCCTATGTCTGTCATTTGTTGCTTTGCACTCTCAAAAGGCTTTCAGAGCTTGAAATGTGCTTGCTGCACAGGACCCATTGCTTCTTTTGGTGATCCCATTACCTTTCTGAAGGCCACTAGATGGCATCAGGGACTGCCTGATTGAAAGCTGATCTAACGGGGTGAAACTTGCAGCGTAAAATTCCTCCTCATAGATTATAATATTCATCATGCATAATAAATTCAGACATAAGTAATATTTATGCAGTTACATTTGTTTTGTCTGTCAGAGATTAATTTGCAATTGGACTTTGAATTCCCAGGTGTTGCAGAAATGATTGGCAAATAGCTGACGTGGATAAAATTCAAGTTGATTTGTCTTGGGTTCTGCATTTTGAATGATCACTATTCCTTGTTTGTATGTGTAGATTAAATCATTGATGTTCTTACTGTTCCTTGATTGCATAACTGAAGCACTTTGTATGATAAATAATGAATAAGGAATGATTGCTGGTGCCTGAATACATATGTTCATATAAATATACAAATGTGAGTGTTCATGTAATGCCTGGTTCATTCCAGCTGGTTCCACAGGTGTGTGCTGTTCCTTTTCAGTTTATAAAAAGCAGAAATATAGAATTATTGATTATTTTTTCTAGAGCTCAGAACAAAGCTGGTGAACTGTCGGGAAGCATCTTTGATTTACTGTAAGGAGGAAGAACAGGAATAAATGAAACCTATTAGTCAGTGATGGTTTTGCATGAAACAAGGTATTGACATTGAAGGAGGGAGCAGAAGTGGCATGGATGTATGGAGATATTGACAGAACTAGAGATCATAAAAAACTACATAGTGCACCTCTCTGGAAGTGCTTAAAATGAGACCCTGAACACCTCTCTCTTACAGGTGGAATAGGGAACTGTCTATACAGATTGTTTCTCCAGTTGCAGGATAACATTAGGTCTGTGGTCCTACACAGATGTGGTGCAGTGGCCCTGGTGCTTTAGCTATTGGACATCTTATCTGGCCTTTCAATACACTGGAGCTGAATTGGTTACATTTTGGAATGGTAAATTCTTTAACTACTGTTCTCCATGAGGGAAAAGTGTTCTCTTTTCAAATTACTGCATAACAACCCAAAAAGTCTAGGCAGTTATCTCCACTTCTTAGTGCGTGATACCAGTTTTGATTCATTGACCTCAAAGTCCTCTGAAGAAGCTCCTCTAAGTCAGAAATGGATAACTGATTGAAAGAGCCCTCTTACCACACGTGACTAGTGTGACTTCTAGCCATGGAAATAGCCTTTTATTTCTCTCTTACTGTTTTATATCAGGGTGAACCTGGACCAAAAGGGGACAAAGGAGATCGAGGAACGAGCGGAGAACCTGTAAGCACAGACAAGTGTTTCCTCAGTTGGCTTTGAACTTCAGCAAGGAGAGAGCATAAAAGTTCCCCGTTTTGGAGGGAGAGGGTGGGACATGCTCCTTCCATAGCTGGAATGCTTCTCTCATCAGGCCACAGTCGTGCTTGGCTTTATACTCACTGTAGAGAAAGCTACATGAGTACATGAATGCAAGCACCTCATTTATAGCTTTGGACCTTAGTAGCTTAGAAAAGAGGACTGTGGGGCTTGATAGGCAGAGCCTGGGTGTCAGTAAGGATGTACAGGATTTATTAAGGGGTTTCAGTGATGTGGTCCAGCATTTGGCTACTCCATTTGTATTCCATATTCTTTTGTTCTGGATTGAGTCCCCAGGAGAAACATTGCTGTGCAGTCACAGCCTTTGTGAAAACCACCCTTCCTTCTCTCAGTGGGAGGAAGGAGAGACATCTCCTTCTGCTCAGAAGAAAGGAGCAGCTTCCTTCAGTTCCTTCAGCTTCCTTCCTCTGTTTTTTCAGGGATTACCCGGGATCCCAGGTGAAAAAGGTGCCCCAGGACCTGCAGGAGCAGAGGTAAGAGGGTCCAGCCTTGAAGAAAATCTTTGACATGATCAGAGAGGGGTGCCTTCAAGGTCTGTATCACTGTAAATAGTTCTTCCCCCATACACCAACAGCTCATTTCTCCTTCTTCATTGTTGTAAATTCAAGGACTTCTGTATTTACTTATGCTGGACATCAGGACAACATGAGGAAAATCAAGGTCGACACATGACATCTCTGTAGCATGATCAGTATTGCCTGAGAGATTCCTTGCAGCTTTGGTACTCTTCAAGACTGTATCTTTGTATTGATTCCACCAAACCACAGGTCTCAGATAAGTTACTGCAGCACATTACCAAAAAAATTGCAGACCATCCAGACTCAACACCAGCCCATTAGACCTTGAATGCACTTGAATGCATCATGGCTCATGTGAAATGGTTTTATAGTCTCAGTTATCTTCTGAGAACTTCTTGCCTTGCACATATTTCCAGTTATCACTGAAGTACATTTTCATGTCACCATGGGTAGGTGTTTGCTCTGCCACCACATAGAATAGTTAGGGTTGGAAAGGACCTTAAGATCATCCAGTTCCAACCCCCTGCCATGGTCAGGGACACCTCACACAAAACCATGTCACCCAAGGCTCCGTCCAACCTGGCCTTGAACACTGCCAAGGATGGAGCATTCACAAGTTCCCTGGGCAACCCATTCCAGTGCCTCACCACCCTTACAGTCAAGAACTTCTTCCTTATATCCAATCCAAACTTCCCCTACATAAGTTTTAACCTGCCACCCTTTGTCCTATCAGTACAGTCCCTAATGAAGAGTCCCTCTCCAGCATGGAGGCTTTATAGGCCTTATAGGCCCCCTTCAGATACTGGAAGGCTGCTATGAGCATATATACATATATGATGGCCCAAGCCATATAATTAGCCATTGCTTTGGCATCAACAGCTTAAACATGTTAGCAGAAGTCTTAGCATTATGGAAAAAAACAGTAATACTATGCAAGTTTTAACTAACATTTGCTATTCATCTGTCCTGCCAAAATCCTGAAGAAAGAGCTACACGGTCCCTAGGACTAGAACAAACCCTCTGCACTGGGATCTATTTTGACCATTTCCAAATAGTTGTTGTTTATATTTGAGAACTGCAGGCAAAACTGTCTTTGTGAAGGGAGACCATCAGAGTTGAGCTGGAAATGAAATCGCTGATAGGCCTGAGGATAGGAAACAGTCTCACCCAGATGAATGCCTGCAAGTGTCAGCATCCCATGCTGTGAAACAGCCTCCGAGCTGATCAGTCATTAGCAATTCTTCTTATGTCTCAGGGGTTTATTTTTATGTTTCATTTTCTCTCTGCACACAGGACTGGGAACCATTTCCTCAGCTGTTAAATTCTGTGAATTGATTAATGAAAACCATTGCCTACTGCACATTGTTTTCATCTGGCAGGCAGTTCTGTCCCATCTCTAATCAGCTTCTATCTCTCTTGTTTCCACACAGGGCACAAAGGGGCAGAAAGGAGCCCGAGGAGAAGCCGGAGCCCCTGGAGAGACTGTAAGTAACTGCATCTTTCCCTGACATGATACACCTGAAGGGACATTGAAGTCAATACATTGCAGATCCACAGTCCCCGGCTGCTTGGGCACGTGGCACATCCTAAGCTGCAGCTGGAAGAGTCACTGCTTGTGGGCAAACAGGCGCAGCTGCACCAAACAGATCGATGCCCTGGTCAGTCAAGCTCTAAACTGTGAATCTTCTGTTGGCCAAGTATTTCCTTCTCTTACAAGATGCCCAGGGTGAGGTGCCTGCAGAGCACTGGGGTATCAGACAAGCCCAGGCAGCCAGCTGGTGCAGGGAGCTCTCTTCTCAGCAGCAGCCTGACTTGGGTTTTGACCATGGCTGGTTTTAGGCTTCTGAGTCAGTTCTGCTTTCTTTAACACAGACCCATCACCAGAGGAATCATCTCATAGTGCTTTTTGAGGCATGCATTGTAGGGAGTGCTTCTATTGTCTGACTGTGTGCTAAAGAGCAGCAAAGTCCTGTTTTAAGAGCTTCTAAGCCCTTTGCAGCTGAATAAAAGGCCGCATACTTTCTTTGCAAGCAGAGAAAGAGACTGAAGAAGTATTTGAAATAATGATGGAGAGAGAGGATGATTCTGGGAGAAGGAGGAATAGGAAACACAAATGAAGCACCCTAGAACACGGAAATCTCTTCTTCCACCTTTTTGTTCATGGCTTTCTTTCTTGGGCTTTTTAAGACATTGTCTTTAGCAGTGCTCTGACCCTAAGCTCTGCATTGCCCCGCTCCAGCTCCCTTTCACTCTTGGCTGAAGGACTTCTTAGTCCCCCTTCCACTAAAACTGACCATTGGTTTTATTTCTTTGTGTAAACTGATGGCTCAGAGGATGCTGATGATATGGAAATGCAGGTACGTGCAGGCACATCCTTTCAGAGACTGCTCCTTCTTCAAATGTTTCTATTAAGAATGTGACAGTAAGTAACAAAGAAATAAGGAAACCTTTAATTGTCTTTTAGTGAGCCAAAAGCGAAAGATAGACATTCAGTATGTGAAGAGATGAGCTGTGGAAGGTTTTCATCATCTCCCAACTGTTTGCCTTATCCTTCTGCAATATACTGCTGCCCAGCTCTTCTAGTAGAAGGATTTCTCTGTACTCCAAGTCAGATTGTTTCAGTTTGCTGGTGCAGATCATTTTAGATTGTCTGGTTTAGCTCTGAATGGATTAGGTATCCTAGTAGAAACTCTTTTGCTTGCAAAGCTGTGATGAGAGGTGAACCCTGTTCACTGAAGGGTGACAAACAACTGCAGAGGTAGTTTGTCATGTATCTTTAACTTACATGGTCAAGTATAGAGGGAAATGCCTAAATATAGCCTGGTAACCCCAAATGTGCATCTATATGGGGACATAAATCCCCAAAAATAAGTTCTCTCCTGTCCCCCATGCATTCTTGGAGACACACATGGGATTTCTCTGTCACTTGCAGGCGGAAAAGCCCTGCAATTCTGAACTATAGCACTCTGAATGGTTTGTGCTGTTCATCTATTTAGTGTAAATGAGTGTTTTCAGGTATTGTTCCCTAGAGTAGGAAAAGGTAGAATTGTCAACAAAGCATATTTTGTTGACCTAGATTTATGTTTTAATGCTAAATCAACATACTTTCGTCCATTCTTCTGATGTTTCAGGACCAGACTTCTCTTCCTTCTGGCTAGGTTTAGGATTTATTTTGATGGAAGGTAATTTTAAGCTCCCAAAGAGAGTCCTCATCCATTTTGCATTGTTTTATGCTGCTTTACAGCACAAGGTATTTCACAAAAATGCTGTGGTTTGCTTTGTGCTTGTGCAGCACCTTGTCTAACATAAACTCCAGTGGAACATCTTGTTCCTATGTCGCTACCCATGGCAAAAGGTTGGAACTGGATGGTCTTAAAGTCCTTTCCAACCCAAAGCATTCTGTGATTCTATGATTCTCTGATGGTACAAGCTGTGAATCACACATGCACATGCACTTCATTTTCTTAACACAGGGTGTAACTGGACCAGCAGGACCCCCAGGTCCAAGAGGCTTACCAGGAAATGTGGTACGTATGTATCAGTGTATTTGTTTTCCCATCTGTGCCCTTATTTCTTTATCAAGTATATTTAGTTTTCCCTTCCACAGGGTTTTTTATCAGGTTCAAAAGGCTGTGTTTCATTACACATTTTTTTTATGGTTAAATTGAAATGAGACACCTGGGAATGGTGTATCCATGAAACATATTCTCATACTCATTTGTGTAGATGAGGCCCCCCCGTGATATGCTTTAGTGGTGGTCTTGGCAGTCTTGGGATAATGGTTGGACTTCATGATCTTAAAGGTCTTTTCCAACCTAGCTGATTCTGTGATTCTGCGTAACAAGTGGGAGGCATGGAACTGCTTCATTCCTCACCAAAGGGTTAAAAGTGATTTTTGCTGCCAGCTCTTCAAGAGAAAAGTTGCACTATTTATTGTCTTGTGTTTGTTTCCTTTGCCTCATTTTCATTTTTCCTTTCCTTTTAAAAACGTGACTTCTTGATATAAAAATTGCATGGTAAACACCCATTTTTATTATGAAAGCATGTAAGTATTTGGTCCTGCAATCAAAGCCTTGAAATCGATACGATGTCCTTACCTCAGTAAGTGTTCGTCATCATTGCTAAGTTGCTAGAGCTTTTCATGTCTGCAAAAAAATCTTTGGACTAATCTACTCGCCGTTCACCGGTGTAATTTTCTTTCTAGTACCTGGGGTTTTTCTTTATTTACATGCGAGTAAGTGAAAAACAGCAGTTAGGCCCCATCTTCTTCTAATGTATTCAGGCACAATGGTTTGGCACAAAGGGCTCTTTGAGGCAGAGTTTACTGCCTGGGCAATCCAAGAAATCTTAAATTCCCTTTCTACTAATTGTTAAGATAACTTTAATTGTATTCACGTAGTGATTAAATTTCAAACTGAAAGATGATATTGAAAGTGAAGACAGTTTCAATTTCATATTCATTTAAGCAAACTTCTATACCATTGATCCCAATATGGTATCTATAAAAGCTAATATAGCTGGAAATAATCTTTACTGGTAAAGAAAGGAAAATAGTTATTGCATCCATCCTGAGAAGGTGTTCTGCTGACAGGCAGGGTATGCAAAAAAGCTGCCATACACTAGCTGTATAACATGCATAGTTTATTGAACCAAGCATACTAACACACTAAAGCAAACAAACACGCTAAAGAAAGTAGGGTATATATTTATATATAGTAAGTAAGTACAATAAAGCAAATCAGATATATGCATCAGTAAAATACAGAGGGAAATTAGCAATGCATCAAATCATTACTGTGTAGGAAGAACAGAGGTTAAGAAGAAATACATCACCAGTCACCACTGAATCATCATCCAGGTCTACAATTCCAGCTAGGAAGCCCCATTGCACCTGATGCCAGGAGTCTCAGGCGACTGGGAAAGTTCCTGTGTGGTGCATCCACACATAGGTGAGCCCTCGGAATCAGCTACAAGAGTGTCCTGCTTTTATACCCTTAGAAAAACAACCGGCTTTATGTCAGCTCTGTAGTTGTTTCCTCGTGGGGCCATAGAGTGTCTCATGATCTCACTGTTGTCACAAGGAACATAGACATATATACTCTGCTGAAAACATTGTGACAAAACCCATGCTTTGTTATGTCTCTCAGCCATGAGTGGGAATCAGCTCTCAGCTGGGGTCCCATGCATTACAGAAGGTCAATCCAATTGCACTGGTGCCAGGACACCATTTCACATCTTAAAATGGAGTACCACTCCATACTGTGTTTTGGTGAGTTAAGAAGTTACAGGATTTAATTTAGAGCTCTACATCATCTATATTTTGACAAAAGATCCTTTGAGATTTGCCACGCTGTGAAAAGGATAAAAAACTGAAATAGAGGTAAAATGAAATAGCTGTTTTCCAATGTACAGTTTTGGAAAGCAGTAACCATAAGAAAAACACTACTGTGAGCCTTTGGGCATCTCTGATACAGAGGTTTTGATTGGGAGTTTGTCGGTAATGATACTGATGTTTTGATACGGAGGTTTTGATTGGGAGTTTGTTGGTAATGGATTAGGAGCTACTGAGGATTTTGTGGAGTGAAAAAATATAGGTAGAAGAAGAATGCATAAATCTGGGATTAGCTCAATTTCTGCCTTTGCTTTTCAGCTCCTTTTTATATTAAAAAGACCCAAACAAAACAACCCTTCTTTAAGGACTTGGTACACAGCTTTTCTGTGGTGTTCTCTGGATTACAGGTTGCCTGTACTGAGAAATGTAAAACTGATATTAATCCTTGAGATAGAGCGTACTAACTCCACAGGTCAATCCAGTTGCTATAGCATCAAACACTGCCTAAAAAGAAAGTTTTAAGCTTTAAAGTTCTTTTCTCTCCAGGGTGTGCCTGGACACCCTGGGCTACCAGGAAAAGAAGGAGAAAAAGGGGAAAAGGTGAGTTTATTCTTCCATTAATTTCTTGCTTTGTTTCTTGGGCATTATCCTATGATTCTATGATTTTAAATAGCCTGTGAGAGAAGCAGTCTGCACTGTGAAATTATGTTAGTGGTTGGTTAAGCCACATGGGCTCGTTAGATCATCTTGTCTGACCTCCTCTATTCCACATGCTATAAAGTTTTCATCCTGCTGCAGCTTTATAATTTACTTAATACAACCACTGAGATGCAGCTGGATATAGTGAAGCCACTGCCGCACATTTTGTAATGGTGATCTTCTGCTGTTTTCATGGCCTGATAGGAGCAGGGGTTTGGTGATTTAAGTATCTCCTATTCATCACTGTAAACCCGAAGCTGGAAGAAAAACTGGCTTTCATGGTTAGGAAACTGAGATTTCTGCTTTCCTGATAAGCTGTTGTAACTGGATCATTAGCTTAACTTTTGAATGCATCCTTGCTTATCTTTTGCCTGCCTTGCCTAACTGTTATCTTCCATCTCATAGCTAGACAATGAGCTTCCTGAGGTCAGGGGTTTGTCATTTAGTTATATGTTGCAGAGCCCAGCATGCTGGTGTCCTGACCCTTGTTTGCTGGTATAGGAATGATTAATCAGAAATATCGCCCCATAATGCATACTTAAGGAGTTTAAAAGAGGATGAATCCCAGCCCATAAAGTCAAATCATCTTCCAGATTACTGAGATCTACCTCAGGGTCATGTGTGGACCAAAGGCTCTCTCATATACTGTGGTGGATGGAGTCATGCTCTTCGCTCACCTGAGAGAAGTAACAATATATTTTACTGATATAAGGCAGCGAGTTAACAAAGTTCAGTGGTAAATGTGACGGTGGTTTAACAAGATTTGATGACAAGTTTATTTACTGCATAGAGGGCAGTGTCAGACAAAACTGTCAGGGAGACCTTGCCACTGAGTTATGAGGTTCAGGAAGGACCCTCTTGCATCCATAACTCCTCAGAGGAGCAACCTTGAGACGCGTCCCTACTCAGGTTGAGATCCTGGCATGCAGGCCGGTGCTATGCAGGAAAGCTCAATGAATTCTGTCTATAGAGTAAGATGATTGTCATATTTGCCTATCAATTTCAGATGTTAGTTTATTCCAAATTTGGCTGGAGTCAGACATTGTCCAGCACTTGGTTAGGTGGGTGCATTGTTCAAATTAGCCCTTGGCTGTTGTGTTGTTGTCTCTCTCCACTTTCAGCTGGGTGCATCCCTTACAATTGCCATTGACGGTTATCATTTAAGCAGGGTTATAGGATATAACCCTGCTTTGTGGTGGGGGGAAGCACACTGTCACATATAGGTGGCTCCCCAAGCATTTTGAAGTCTCCTTTTACTTTCCTTAAGGAAAACTACTCATGCCTTGAGATTACTGAAGGAAAAGGCTTCCTGTAAAACGGGCTTTCCTATGAATCCAAGAAAAATTCAGATGAGAAGGCTTGAAAAACATGTATATTTCAGTCCCAATGAAAGACCTGAATGATTTATGCATGCTACTAAGAGTTTTGCTGGATTGTCTTCTATAGGGTGATCCTGGAAAAGAAGGAAAAATGGGTTTACCTGGGCCAGCTGGTGAGCCAGGGCGTGCTGGAGAGCCAGGTTTGCCTGGTAAGGGTAAAGATGGAGAACAGGTAAGTGCTGCTGGCAAGCTTTGTGCTTGAGTACCTCAATATGCAATAGATAAGCATGATTCCTGCAGAACAGTGGATTTGTGATAGAGTTAGGTCGCATTGTCACACGTCATCACAGGCTGTCTACCCGAAGATACAAAGGGCCTGGCTGTGCAAAAACGCTACAGATGGCAAAGCTACATCCAAAACGGCAGAAAGAATTAAAGCTGTATTTCTGAACGTTAAACCCCCTTCAGTATGCTATGGTGGCCGTTGAAAATGGAGACCTCCACAAGGAGCAGCTGTTGTCTTTGGGACCAGTAAAGACTAGCTTGATAGGCAGTTCCCCAAAATTGTTTAATTCTAGCCCAGTTAACATAATACTTAATTTGCTTACATGTTATCAGTAAAATATCACCAGGACAGTATGAGATGGGGGGGGTATGCTTTTTGCCTTGACTGTGTCAAAGTCCAGGCTCCTATTTGGCTGCATGGTAACTGTTGTCTGGTTTTGGCTCTGTCACTTTAGGGGCAAAGAGGTCCTCCAGGCTTGCCAGGACCCTTTGGACATAAGGTGAGCATGGATTTTATTGTGGACTGGCTCTCTCAATTGCTGGAACTGGAGAAAAAAATATGGTGAAAACATGTCTGGTTTTCACTGGAAAATAAGAGTTTGTGAAGCTGCCACTCAAAAGTGCACTTCCAGCATTTAGGAAGTTCCTTTCTTTATTAAAGATTTCTTTATTAATGTAGATGTAAGATGATTAATATATGAATTAGCTGTGTTCACTATCCACATTTAAAAATCCTTCCAGCATTCTATGGATTCAACACAGACTAAGGGCTCAATGCACACTTTTTAAGGGAAACTGTGACTGGAGACCTCTAATCCACACAGCTAGAGAGACATTGTGTAGCTAAAGGATGATCTACTCTTGAGACTGCTTGTCAGCTCCACAAAGAGCACTCCTCCATAGCACTCATCTCTCTCCAAGGAAGATGTGAATTGTTTTCCAGTGGGACCAGATAGTCCTGGATTGCTCTCATGTTTTGTAGTTAAGGCAAAGACTACATAGCTGATGATGTTAATGACACTAATTTCTTCAGCTGAAAGTGATCTTTATTCCCTTATAAGTATACAGCAAATAAAGAAAGGAATAGAACAGCGAAAACCTTTGCTTCTGGGAGTATCTGGTTTCTGCTTGAACCTTCAATCAGACATGTTAGAAATTCTCCTCTTTGAAATGACTGTGTCCTCGTCTGGACTGGAAGAAGAATGGGATGTAGAAACTGATTCTATAAATGATATTAATAGGAATATTGCAGTAGGAGATTAGATCTGTCTTGATCCTGTATATTTGAAATAACCAGACTGCTATGAAATGCTTTCATTTTGCTGCATACTGTATAAATGCATTGTAGTCAGTTGTAGATATCTTTTGAGAATTCAGAACACACACAATAATAGGCTGAGAATTAACATAAAAGTCAGAAAAAACCCACTTAAAAAAACCTCATGAAATACCCTATTCAATATCAATACAAGATGGAAAGAATCTTAATTGTGCATGGGGAAATGCTATTGAACTTTTTGTATTGAAATTATGTTCTTCTATAAAATAGAGCTAAAAGATCTGCTGGAGTGTTTGAACTAATCAGAATACGTTTTCTTTCACCCTCCTTGCAGCATTGTTTCTTTGTAATGTAAGAGTAGTTTAAGAAGAAATAAAGAAAAGTTAAAAAATGGGAGGTATTACAGACTGAACTTTGAGTGGGCAGAATCCATGGGTAATGATTTTTCTATCATGCTTCTATATAATTGTAAACAGCAAAGCAATAAATAACATGAATAAGATTCATTGTTATAAATCTGCTGCCAACATGAGACCAAATCTCACAACTGCAATATAGTCCACAAAAATCCTACTTGATTACAAGAGAACAGACTTCAAATTTAAGTCTTACAGCTGAATTCTCTCTTAGTCCTTCAACTACAATGTCCATTAAACAGTGCCAAGTAGTTTTCTGTGCTCTGCTGGTTTTACTATTGGAAATTCTGCTTTCTAGAAAGGAGGTCTCTCCTTTTGCAGCATAGTCCTCTGGAGACAATGGTTGAAGCGCAGACTAATTTTTTCACCCCCAGAATTGATCATATATGTCTGTGGGCAGGCCTATGTTGGTAAAAAAAAGAAGAACATTGAGATGTAACTGAACATTCCTAATTCTTACTTCTATGGATAAATTTTTGGCACTGGTGAGGCCACACCTGAAGTACAAGAGAGGTATTGAGGTGCTGGAGCTGGTCCAAAGAAGGCAATGGAGCTGGTGCAGGGCCTGAAGCACAGTGTGATGGGGAACGGCTGAGGGACCTGGGGGGTTTAGTCTGGACAAAAGAAGGCTCATGGAGGATCTTATTGCTCTCTACAACTGCCTGAAAGGAGGTTGTAGTGAGGTGGGGTTCAGTAACAAGTGATAGGACATGAGGAAACAACCTCAAGCTGCACCAGGGGAGGTTTAGACTGGAGATTAGAGAAAACTTCTTCCTCAAAAGGGTGATCAGGCATTGGAACAGGCTGCCCAGGGCAGTGGTGTACTCACTGTCCTTAAATACATTTAAAAGGCATGTAGATGTGGCCCTTAGTGACATGGTGGACTTGGCAGTCCTGGAGTAAAGGTTGGACTTGATGATCTTAAAGGTCTATTCCAACCCTTGATTCCATTATTCTAAATAATCTGTGTTAAGCAATGTTTGCAGGTTAGCCATCTACCATAGAAAGACAGAAAGAAAAGCACATTACAGTACTTAGCATTTCCCCGACCTGAGGAGGGTGCCTAATACTCCACAGGCAGAGGGAAATGCTGGAAATTGGATGTTATGCACTAAAATTCTATGAAAATAAAATAATAGAACCATAGAATGGTTTGGGTTGGAAAGGACCTTGAGATCATCCAGTTCTAACCCACCTGCCGTGGGCAGGGACACCTCACACTAAACCATGGCACCCAAGGCTCTGTCCAACCTGGCCTTGAACACCGCCAGGGATGGAGCATTCACAACTTCCCTTGGCAGCCCATTCCAGTGCCTCATACTTGTAGAGGTTGTGTTCCCACTCTGTTATGTGATGTGGCACACACTGACATTGTCTGAGTGCTCACAGAGGTGGTCTGGAGGTCTGTAAAGGAAGGGGGCAATTTTCTTGGCATGATGTGACAGTAACGGTCACATGCTATCTGTCACCATATCCCCATGCTTCTGCTGCCTAATATGGTTCCTCTGTGGGCAGGATCAGGTCAGGATGTATCAGTGTTATGTTTGTTGCAGAACCTGACTGCATTTCAGTACTTAAAATAGGCCTATAAGGAATATGGGGAGAGAACTTTTAGCAGTGTCTGTTGTGATAGGATGAGGGGGGATGGTTTTAAACTAAAAGAGGGGAGATTCAGGCTATATGTAATGAAAAATTCTTTACAATGGTGGTAGTAAAGCACTGGCACAGGTTGCCCAGAGAAGAGGTGGATGCACCATCCCTGAAGACATTCAAGGCCAGGCTGGATGTGGTTCTGGGCAACCTGATCTAGATGAAGATGTCGCTGCTCATTGCAGGGGGGTTGGACAGGATGAGCTTTGAAGGTCCCTTCCACCACCAAACTATTCTATGGTTCTAAGTGTTCCCAACAGTGCACAAAGCCCTTAACTTCTTTCTTTGTTTCAGGGTGACAGGGGACCTCCTGGCCTCCCTGGACAGCCAGGAGACAGAGGTGCACCAGGAATCGGGCTGGCCGGACCCCCTGTAAGTAGCAGGTCCTGCTGCAATCTGCATCAAGGCAAAAACTTACCTATTACCATCTTGGGAACATATTGCTTGTGCTCAGCTGTGCCAAGGGCATGTTGGACATTTCACCCTCTGAAGATGAAAACCGCAAACTAGTCAAGAAGCTACCATTTGTGGCTCAGATGTCTACACGTCTGTTGTGAGAGCTCTTGACGAGTTCATTTTTAGTTGAGAGGCAGAAAAGTGCTATAGGAGCAATTGATATCACTGTCTGTTACTCCTGACTTTTCTGTGTCATCTTGACACATTGGCTGTGGATGTGAGCTGGGATCTGGGCTGAGCCAGCAGGTCTGGTCTACTGGGCAGATGGAACCTTACTGTCACCTTATTAGAAGGGATGAGTGTGACACACATGCCCACATCAGTGACATAGCCAGCACTGATGGGGAAAAACAAGATCAGGTTGCTTAAATTGCTGCATTCCAAGAGAGCCAGGGTCCCCATAATTTCTCCCAAAACATCCAGATCTAGCCTCATCTCTGGTCCCTCTATCTGGGAGTCTGCTATGGAAAGTTTGGATTTTCATATTGCTGGGCTTTGATCACTTCGGTACTTGTCACGTACAACTCCTTTTGAGATGAGGGGGGTTTGGGAGTGCTCTGACTGCAGCCTTGCTCAGAGACCTCCAGATGTGCTCTGAATTTGCAAGTGAGATGTTTAGGAGGAGTCAAACTTTATTCCTAGCTGTAACTGTTGGGTAATATCTGAGACCCTGCATTCTTTTGCAACGCCTTGTACACACCATGGTACTGTACCAATCACAGTCAATGTTTTCATGCTCTGGTTATCTAGATACAAGTTTCCCAATTAGTACAGGAAATTACCTTTAAATGATGTCATATTGCTGTGTAATCCTGGTTGACAAATCTAGCAAGGTTTCCACCTCATATTTGCTTTTACCAAGCTGAATACTATACAAAGTAAGGCAGACAGGGTCAGTCATGTTTTGCGTTATGACTCTGTCATGGCCTTCATGGTCCTCACAGTTACCAATGACTAAAGATTTGCTGAGTGCTATTTGCTATGATTTATCTAAGGAATAGTGATGTTCTTGCATTTCTTAATGTTCAGTCATTAATATTAAAAAGAGATTAGCAAATGAGTATCTGGCTTGTTTGAAAGTCACTAGCCTGTGTGTAGTTTTTAATTACTGTATTTTTACATTCAGTGCAGGGGTAGATGAGTTCACTTCTGCATCCTGATGTACACTAGATGACAAAGTTATTCTTCATTAGGGCCTTAGCATCTGCTTATTTAAGAACATAAATGACTAAGAATTTGATCCCAAATATAGATATTGCTTGTCTCACACCAGAAGGTCACCCTTTTTGTGAGTCATCATTATCTGACCACTCTTAGGATAAGTAGCCACCTCCATATCGCACCTCCTGTATGAAGAGAGGCTGAGAAAGTTGGGGCTGTTCAGCCTGGAGAAGAGAAGGCTGCGTGGAGACCTCATAGCAGCCTTCCAGTATCTGAAGGTGGCCTATAAAGATGCTGGGGATGGACTCTTCATCAGGGACTGTAGTGACAGGACAAGGGGTAATGGGTTCAAACTTAAACAGGGGAAGTTTAGATTGGATCTAAGGAAGAAATTCTTTCCTGTGAGGGTGGTGAGGCACTGGTATGGGTTGTCCAGGGAAGTTGTGAATGCTCCATCCTTGGCAGTGTTCAAGGCCAGGTTGGATGAGGCCTTGGGTGACATGGTTTAGTGTGAGGTGTCCCTGCCCATGGCAGGGGGGTTGGAACTGGATGATCTTAAGGTCCTTTCCAACCTTAACTATTCTATGACTCTATGATTCTATTCCTGATAGATTTGTCTGTATTTATTTAATGTGCTTCCCTAACTGCATTTTTCAACAACGATTATGATAGTTTTCTCCACTGTAGATTCATCATAACCTCAGCTCCAGTGCAAAGACTCTGGAATCTGAAAAACATTGCATAACCTTGAATACATCAAGATTTCACAAAGACTGAGTCCCATAGAAAGAAAGGAGTAAAGTCAGTGGAGCTGCTTCAGTGCATATCACATACTGAATTAAAGGTGTCAGCCTATACCCTTTTTAGCAATGTGGAAACATTGTGTGTGTAATACTTTCAGCTTCAGAGCTGAGAGGCAGCAACTCTTTTTAATTAGAGTTCTCGCCTTATTTCCTCCTGTGCCCTTTAACTCCTCTTGGGCTTTGCTCCTGCACAGAAGGTACATATAGATGATGATTTTCTTACTTTGTCTGCTAAAGTATTCAGTTGCATAACACTGAGCCATGAACTGGGTATTAGCAGAGTGTGTTCTTCCCATCTGAACCAGAAGAAGAGAAATGGGGTGAATTCACATGCTTATGCTGAAGCTGCCTAATGGAGGTGTGTGCTGCATAAGTAAAAGGTTTTGCTGTTGTTCTGCCTTGCCCTGTTCATATTTCTATGGGTTCAGAATTATGTATTTAGTCTTTGCTTAAGCAGAGCATTAAGGTTTCTTGCATGGACGACTGTATGAGGATTAGTGAATTAATGTGCCTGAAATAGAAACCAAAGGTTGAGAAGTCTTGGTGTGAGACAATTTATTCAAACACAGCCCCAGAGATCTGAGGTCAAGCTTTTTTGGGTGTATTTGACTTGTATCCATGCTGGATATGGATATTCCATCACTTCTGTGTTGTTCCTATAGAAGTGATGCCTTCTAGTGGCTCACTCCACTCAGCTGCATCTTCTTAAATCACATCCCCAAACAAACAACATATGCAGATCCACTGCACTCCCTACTTTGACCTTATTTAAAGGGCACAAAGGTCCTGTGGGATGCTTTTCCTTTTGTTAGAGGTAGCAGACTACAGTGGTCTTCAGGACCTGGGGGAACTGTCCTGTTCCAGCCTGACAGATGTGAAGGTGCTGTGGTTCTATGTCCTCAGGTCCAGTCAGTAGTGCTGCTAAGCATGTATTGCCAATGGACATATGCACATGCAATGCACACACATACATGTGCAGCTGCTCAGAGCAAAGCAGAGGACAATGCTTTATGAACACTCACATAAACCTAAACAGCACTCTCAGAAACATGATCAAGAATGCCTCAATCCCTCTTCTCTCTGGCTGATGAGGTTTGAAGGCCACTGTTGGGATATATAAATGAAAAGTGGATCTTTCCAGCAGCTGGTCCTGGACACCTACTTTTCCCAGTACTCAGGCCTCTGCATCCTAATGTCCCCCAGTTGCTGACACCCAGACCTCTCGTCCTTACCAGCTCATGTGGTTTCAGGCCCACTAAGATTCAACGACTCAGACTCAGAGTCCTGATCTCAGCCATGCTCAAGCATGTTACAAACAGGATTTAATGTGAATATAGTAAATGGGGTTACATCAGGCTGGTGGCCAGTCACCAGTGGGGTTTCCCAGGCGTCAAGGAGGGTAGTGTAGGAGGTGCTGATCTCCTCTGTCTGGTGATCAGCCATAGGACATGAGAAAACCAAATGAAGCTCCATCAGGGGAAGTTCAGATTAGACATTGGGAAAAGGTTGTTTGCTGAAAGGGCAACCAGTCACAGGAACAGGCTCCCTAGGGAAGTGGTCACAGCACCAAGCCTGTCAGAGTTCAAGGACCATCTGAATAATGCTCTTTGTCGTATGGTTTAGATTTAGGCAGTCCTGCAAGGAACAGGGAGTTGGACTCAATGATCCTTATGGGTCCCTTCCAACTTCAGGTATTCTGTCTGCAGCGATGTAGTACAGGGCTCAGGCAGGCAAGTACCATGTTATCATACAGCTGACCCCTCTGGTCCCTGTTTCTCTCTTTCTTTGTCACTCTGCCTTTGAGATTCCTCTAAACATCCTGCTGTGAGTATTCTACACCCCAACAATGTCTGTGTGAGCAGCCTGCCAGACTTTCTCTCTTTCCTCACCCTTTCTTCTCCAATTTTATGTTGATGATTCAGGACCCAGCCTCATCAGCATTTGCAGTGTTTTGATTGCTGTGTCTTTTCTGTTTGCAGGGTCCAGTGGGACCTCCAGGAGACAAAGGGTCATTGGTACAGTATGTCTTTCTAACTACACCCAGATTTTATGGGGAGGGGACAACCCCACTAATTGCATTTCTATCAGTTATTTGATGAAGGCATGGTTAGTTTCTCCTTGCCCAAGGATGGAAGGGTCGCAGGGTGCCTGACCCTTAAAAGGACTTCTCTTATGCATTAGCAACTACTTGTCTGCTATATTGAGTTGTGAGAAAGAGCTGACTGGGACTCTTGGCATGGTGACAACTTTTCTTTGCCTATAATAGTCCTACAAAAGTCCTACAAAAGAAAAAACAAGTTTAACCCTTGATTCAAAAAAGTATTTTAAGGAGCATAAGTCAAGGTACTCTGCTATAGCTTATAGTCAAGGCTTAAAAGATTTAAAATAAACCATTTTTAAGCACTTTTCTTACTTAAACCTCTGCAATTCACAAACACAGTTAGCTCGTCAATGTGCAGTTTTACAGTGCGGCAATCCGGCAATCCATTGGTGTGAAACAAATAAATGTGTACTATGGTCTCCGTACACACTGGCATGAATCTCCAGCATGACAGCCAGTCCTAGCCACTGTGCTATGACACTGAGGAGCAGGACCTTTCTCCTCTGCAGACCTATGCTCAGTCATTTTTTCTTCCTGTTCATAAACTTGCCTCCTATAAAGAGTCATTATTACCTTTCCAATCAAGGTATGTGAGGCTTGACTTAGTGATGCGGTGAAGTCCTCTGAGGCACAAAAGTGACTGATGCTGTGGCAGTAGAACATGGGATTTCTATCTTTTTTCCTTAAACTCTCTCTTAGTAGTTTTAATTGCTGGTTAATTTTTTTTCCCATTAACTATTGTGTTGAGGATTTCTTGCCTTCATCTAAGAAGCACCTCATAACTACTGCTGTCCTTACTGGGTTTGTCTGTTCTCTCCCTACAAGGGTCCTCGCGGTGTACCTGGTATCCCTGGACCACAGGGGCCTCCTGGCCAGGATGTAAGTAAACTAAAAGTGTAAGTGCTCAAGAAATCTGACAATGCTCAAATCTAATTTCTAATTAGAAAATCTAATTTCCCTAAAAATTGCGCTCCTACTCAACTGCAGCCATTGAGTGTTACTAGGATGGTCCAAGGGAGATGATTCACAGAAGTGTTGCTCTTACAAGTTAGGATGTCAGGGGAAAAGCAGTTAGGCTAAGGAGGATTTTCTCAAGGAAAGTGGTGAACTTTACCAGTGAACCACTTTTAAATGACACTAGAGATGGGACTTGGCAGCGTACACTGGGGAACAATCCCACACTGGGAAAGGATGATATTTAAGCTGTCTAGGAACTTCTTAGAAGCTGCTGAGATAAGTAACCTATAATATTTCTATGAACTGGGCCACAGCTGTTAAAAAACTCCATGTGAGTTCATTTTACTGCTGCTACTGTGCATGAGAACTGACATTTTAACCTCTTGGTGCATTGTTCTCACTTGTGCCATCTCAGTGGGTGAGTCATGGAGCTGAGGGATATAGAGAAACGTGGCAGGTTCCCAGCTGGAAAGCTGACCCGTCTCGCTGCCTGGTTTTGTCGCAGTGTGGAATCAGAAAAAGGAGGGTTTTAAACTCTGCTGGTGAGCCAGCTCTATGATGTGGAAACCAGTCCTAGATTAAAGCCAGCAAGGAGGCTCTGAAGAGTTTGAAAGGCTTGCTCTTTGGATTTGTGCCTGTTGAGGGATCGCTGTGGGAATGGGGCAGTGAGCTTTTGTAGTTTTTCTCAGAGCTGCTTTATGATGCTGTCATGTATCATAACACATCATTACAAGGGGTAATGGGTACAAACGAACAGGAAAAGTTCAGGTTGGATATAAAGAAGTTCTTTACTGTGAGGGTGGTGAGGCACTGGCACAGGTTGCCCAAAGAAGTGATAAATGCTCTATCCCTGGCAATGTTCAAGGCCAGGTTGGGCAGAGCCTTGGGTGACATAATCTAGTGTAAGGCATCCCTGCCCATGGCAGGGGCCTTGGAACTGGATGATCTTCAAGTCCTTTCCAACCCAAACCATTCTATGACTCTCTGATTCTGTGTCTGAAATGGTACCAGTTTTCATGAAGTCTATGGAAAGTGATTTTGAGCCCTAGTGTTGCTTCAATGATGTACATCAGCTGCCTTAAAGGGTATACTTTCCTATGGGATGGATAGTCTTTCATCCTGCAATGTCTGGAGAAGAAGACCTAGTTTTCTTCCCACTTACTTTATCACAATAAAAATTATTATGGCCAGAGTATTCCTTCAGAGACTGTGATAGCAGAAATGGTTCTTTGCTTCACCCTGTGTCCCTAAGCAGCCACAGGTACAGGATTGATTGTGTCCTGCTGACTGCCTCTAGATTTCCTTACTTTGTCTCAGATGTCTGATATTTTCAATAAAGCCATTTTAAATAGAAGCTGCAATAGATGGGTTTAGTACAACTGTATTGTGTGAGAAGAGTGACAGAGCCAGCTTTTGTGAGTCTCTTTCTGGCTCTACTCAGATCAGCATTAGCTGGTCAGCTCTTGAAGAAGCAGTATTACAGTCTTTACATCTCTCCCTTTCCCTGCAGAAATTACCCAAACAGAACCATTCCTTATGGCACTGATAAAACGCATCCTTTATTACGCCATCTGTTTTAATTGCACTCAATATGGCCTTTAGGAGCTCTCTGTATCCTGACTGATAGCCTGTTAAGCAATTCTACCTGCATTTCAGGAAGCGTAAATGCAGCTACAGGGCACATTCCAACATTCCTTGATGTAACAGCAGGGATACCTACTTTGACAAGATCGTGCATTTGCAGTTTCTTGATCTCCACTTTCATTTATGACTAGTACAAAGGATTTTTTGTTCTGCTTTTGCACTCTTGTGTATCAATGTAGTGTTCCTGTATTCTTTGAAGCATGCCCATTTTTTGTAGTCTGTTGTATTTAAACAGTATGTCATCAGGAAAGCTTCAATTTGAATTGCTAATATGAATTTACCATGCAACTCCCAAGACATTCAGTGGTAATAGCTTCTATTACTTGCCTTGGTGTCTTATTTTTTGCTGTAGCCTTTGCAACTATATTCCATTTTATTTTTTAGTGGGACTGAATAATTATTTTAAATCACATTTACATACATTAGGTTATTCTCTGCCCTATTTTTTCCAGTTGCGGACTCACCAGATACTCTTAAAACTGTCTGCTATAGGTTGTTGTATTCCCTGATACTGCAAATCAGATTTACAGTTATATTTGGGGAGGTGGAAAAGTCAGTACTTCTTTTGCAATAGCTTTGGCCAGAATTACCTCCCGTAAGTGAATAGATCAGGTTTTACACATGACTCCATTCTAGCTTCTTTCTCATGCTCTAAAAGCATGTGCCGTATTGTTTGCAATAGCACTGACCAGGATCACCTTTTGAAACATCAAATTCAATCAAACATCAGGAGTTCTCAGGGCGGTGCTTCATTTTATTAAAAGTTAGGGTTTGAAAATCCTTGTCCATGTGCACAGTGCAGTTGTGCTGGTTTGGTTTTGTTCCATTCCTCTTAGCAAAAGGTTTGGTGTTTATTCAGATTGTAGGGGCTGTAGCGATAGAACAAGGGGTAATGGGATTAAACTTAAACAGGGTAAGTTCGGGTTAGATATAAGGAAGAAGTTCTTTACTGTGAGGTTGCTGAGGCGTTGGAACAGGCCACCCAAAGAAGTTGTGAATGCCCCATCCTTGGCAGTGTTCAAGGCCATTTTGGGCAGAGCCTTGGGTGACATGGTTTAGAGTGAGGCGTTCCTGCCCATGGGAGGGGTTTGGAACTGGATGATCTTAAGGTTCTTTCCAACCCAAACCATTCTATGATTCTGTGACTCTAAAGTTCACTATGTCCATAAATCCCTACAGATTCTCTTCTTTTGGAACAAAGCTGGTACACATTGGCTTATCCTTGAATTTGATTTTTCTTTTTTCCTCTGGTTAACTAAAACTCTAATTTTTAAAGCCTGAAAAGTATTTTCTGTAGGCTTTTTTGTGGTCTTTCTTTTCCCCTATAATAAGACTAACCAGTTCCATTTCAGGGCTACTACATATTGTGCCTACTTTCATGCCCCTAATTACTTCAAATAGCACAAAGATGATCTTAAGGTCCTTTCCAACCCTAACTATTCTATGATTCTATGGCTTGCACTTGCTTTTGGGAAGAACAAAAGAAATCCAAATTGCATTTTAAGCTGGCAGTGTTCCTTCATCAAGTATTAAAAAAGTGTAACCTTAAGCACGTTCTTTCAGAGACATTGGCCAATCTCATTTACTGAGTTACAGATCCCCTCCTTGCCAGCTGGTCTAGCTGAAACTTTGCTGATGAATACACATCCTCTGCAATGCACACACAACAGGACTGGGGACGATACAGACACCTGCCCTATCCTGGCTGACACCAGGTCACTTGTGGTCCCACGCCAGCCACCCACATGGAGCCCCTCACTGGCCTTGCTCATGCTGGTCTCTGGTATATGGTTTTGGGAAGGAGCACCATTCCCACCCCAGTGGCTGTAGGGTGAAGACCACTGCAGTCACTCCAGTAGCTGACAGACAGGCTGGGGAGCCAGGATCCTAGTTTGACTGCAGTAGCTGGCACCAGTTTTCAGTAATATGAATATGCAAGTCTCACTTAGTCCTTGCAGCACACGTACATACACATTATGCTAAAAGATAGTTAAGAAAGGATTAATAAGAAGGTACAACAGGATCATAGTGATCAGGCGGAGGGCTCAGCCAGACAATTGCACTGACCAGCCCCTTTTACAGACAGAGAGGGTAATGAGGTCTTGGAACAGGCTTCCCAGGGCAGTGGTGGAATCACTGTCCCTAGATGTGTTCAAAAACCATGCAGATGAGGCCTTCAGTGACACAGTTTAGTGGTGGTCTTGACTGTCCTGGGGCAGTGGGTGGACATGATAAGCTTGAAATTTTTTTCCAGCCTAACTGATTCTATGATTCTGTGATTCCATAACATATTTACACAGCCCCTTTTATACCCTTGCCTGTCTACTCCCCTGCTTGTTCCTCACTGCTTCCTTTTCGCATGCATGTCCCCTCATGCATTTCCACATCTCTGTCAATTCCTGCACCCCCTCCCAGTTCAGGAGCCCCCTGGTTTACAATCTTACCACTTGCTAGGTCCGGCTTGATCTTCCTGGAAGTGCACACTGTGGTTTCTTGATAGCCCATCCAATTAGTGTGAGTTGCAAGGTTTATTTCTTGTTAGGTCTCTGTCTTGGTGTATTTTGTTTCTGATTTCTTCCTTTTCCCTTAGTTTCCAAAATGAGAACATCTTGGATCAGGTAACCTTGCTGGATTAAACCTCCTCACACTCTCAGATGTCTTCATCAATTAGTGTGACTATCCAGCTTTGGTTCCCATCACTGCCTCCCTTATTTGTCAGTCAGGTTTGTGTCCCTGTATGTTCTTATTTATGGCTTCCTCCTTGTTTTCCCTTGTTGCATTGAAAAAGGTACCTCTAAAGGGGCAGACGCTCTCTGGTCTTGAGCTTACACTACACGTTTTTGGGGAAGAATCCATTCTACCCTTTCTGTCTGCTGGGAGATAAAATGGTTCTGTTCAACATACCTATTTAATTCCCATAGATTAGAAAACAATCTGACGGAGACATTCTCCTGTCCTACTATTAGCAGCGAGAGCACAAATTTAATAGGCTTTTTCTGCATTTTGATTATGATCATTTTAATTAACATAAGAATTTAATTAATAACTTTTTAATTATGTTAATTATTTATAGCTGAGTTCCAGTGTTACCAAGAAGTTAATCTTCACCTACATTTATTTTCATAATTACAAAAACTTTGTGGATGCATAATTACTGCCATAAGAGCTGAAAAGCAGAGATTTCCGTTCTGACATTGATCTTGCCATATAGTGAGGATAGTTCCAAGAAGCCTTTGTGTTTGTTTTAGGATACATACGCCTCAAACTAGAGCACGTTTATTAAATCCCCTAGTGGCTTTTTATTCCTGGGATTTGCAACCTATTTTAGCTATTGCATTTCAAGCTTTTATTTTCAGTCTTGTAATAGAACCACCCCACTATAAGCCTGTATGACTGGTTTCCTTATATGCTTTCTTTGATTTTCGCATACATCACTTACCTAAGCCTTAATTTTCAGCATGTCATCTGCACAGCTTCCATCAGTCCCCAGTTAGAGACCATTCCTGTATGTCACATTTTGCAGAACTATAATATTATATTTATTATTATCATTATATAATTATATTATATAATTATAATATATAATATATATAATTATATATATTATAAATATAATAAATATATAAAATAAATATATATTTATTATATATAATATATAATATATAATATAATTATATAATATTATAAATATTATATATTTATTAATATTATTATTATATATAACATTATACCTCCTCACTCCTAACATCTTTTTCCTGCACTGGTTTGCTGTACCACTCATTGGATATTCTACATCATGCCAGCCACTGTTGGCTGCTAGCTCCTGAAAGTGTTCAAACCTTATGAGCCTTCCAGCACTTGTTATTTGGATCCGTGCATGTTCCCTCATCACATCAGCAGTATTTCTTTTCAGTGCCATGCATTATTTTTGGGTAGACTCTCTGAAGTTCTTATTTAATGTATTTATTTTCTGGCTTTCTCTTTTCTAGTTTCCTCTGCTTTTAGTCAGCTTGTCAGGTGCAATTATACCCTCTGTGCCTTTCTTCTAGCACTTTCATTCTGCTCTGAGCAATGTTTGCAGCTTGCCCCCTGTTGTCATCCTTTTCTAACTCCGGTCCAGAAATCTTTCCTCTACACTGGACTCTGCTTCCAGTTGCATAATAATGATAATGAAGTGCCATCATCCTACACTTGGTTTGTTCAATATCCTGGCTTATTTGTAACCTGTTAAAGACATCTCCAGGTCCACAACATACAGTGTTAAAGAATACAGGTCCATCCTTTTTCATCTCTAGACACTATGTTGATATCACAGCCATGCTTAAATCTTTCCCAGGATTTCAGTTTTAGTCACTGCCTTCTTTTCTCATAACTAAGAAGTCTTTTCTATATTCATCTTCAAATAGATCTTCTTTAAATGCTCAAATTCCACTGGTAGCACCATGTCATGTTTCAGATCCCTGAGCAAAAGGCTGTCAGGAGCCCTAATGTAGAAACAGTTTATTTGTAGCTACATGAATAGTCAGCGTGAAAGACATTTCTGAATTGTCTGTTCTGTGTTGCTTTCTGATCCAGGATGATTCTTACGGCTCAAGTCTGTGCTTTTCATTGCACTCCTTAAAGCAAGTGCTGTGTGAATCTTCCTGAACAAAATAGGCTTGGGAACATAAAATCTGTGTAACTGTTATTTAGGCAACCCTCTTCCTGCTTGCAGAAGTAGTCGAGAACCACAGCGGAGAGGATGCCAAAAGCATGACCTGGCAATTAACATCTGTGAAAGAGAAGGGACTTTGGGAGCATCCCATAATCTTCTACATTCACATTACTGCTCTGTATAAGAAGCAAACTATAAATGGTTCTAATGTCTCCTTATATTTACTCAGTTCCCCAGAAGGACATTTGTGGGTAATTATGAGCTAAGAATCTTCTTCACACTTTATCTTCTCTTGGCTCTCACCTGCAGAAGGTTTGGTTACTTGGGAAACAAGCTTTCATCTGTGGACTTCAGTACTACTTCACTTCCACTTCAGCTCCACTTCAGTTGATGCTTAATATTCATGTCAGAAAGTCAAGGTAACTGAAGGGTTGTTGTTCACCCAGAAGTGTTTATTGTGGACATAGAAAGGGAGCAATCAATATATTTTCCCATTTTCTCTCTCCTCTAGAAAGAGCTACAGGATTTAAGATATAAGTGAGATACAAGGATGAAATTCAAGTTTGCCTTATAGCTGTAATTATGGTGTAGCAGGGTATCTGAACGTGCTTAAGGTATTCGTCCCCAGGCAGCCAAGTAACTTTCCATCTAGTTGTCTGCATAAATAATACAATGAACTGATTGGAGGCAACGGATCAGCCTGAGACAAGGTGACTAACAGAATGCCCAGTGCCCTTCCTGGCAAAGCATTTGGCCAAATTCTGAAGGAGTTTTACAGGTGGAAATATGGGATAGTCTCAGAGAGTCCCTTAGGTAGCCCCTGCCAAGACTAGACTGATCGGAATCTACTAATGGTATCTTCAGTGAGTTAATTAACATCCTGGGTGGAGAATCTGGCGTCATCCCAGAGACCTCTCCAGATGGGACCTGCTGCAGAATCAGCAAAACTGAACCCAGATAAGGTGCTTTTAAGTGGTTTTTCAGTAAAAACTGTTCCTGCAGGTCCAAAAATGGTCATGTAAGATGGCCTTTTCTATACGGTTAAGATAGCTAGAAGGTATTTTATATGTATGTTCTTTAAGGCTCTCAATATGGATAAAACATGCATGTGCTTGAGTGATGACACAGGGTGATGGGCCAGATGAATCCAGGAATTCAACAGAGAATGATTTGGGAAAATATCACCCATTCTAACTTAAAACACCAGTGCAACGATCCTTGCAGTTCAGATTTCTGTCATCATCTGGACATTGACCAAAAAATTTAGTTTCTTATGTGAGCAACATTTTGTCCAAAGATTCAAAAATAATCTTTCGTTTCGCTTTGTCTGTTGATTTTTTTCTTATTTATTCATATTTATTTTATTTTTTAACAAAGCAATGGTTTGCTAATGAGAAACAAACTATTGAGGGGTGATGTCCCCTTTCCAAACTATAACTTCCTAAACCTTAAATTCTAAGGATGCTGGTCATTTCTATGCCTTCATCACAAGAAAACTGATACCAATTGTTAAACCGCAACACTAATACATCCCCACAAACAAAAAGGCTCATTGCTATTTCATGTGGAAGTGACCTGTCTGCAAGGCTTGTGCAAAGCAAGGTCTTGATTTACCGTGTTACAGGTATCTCCAGGGATTAAAAGTTTCATCCTTCACATTATTGCAATGCATAGTGCTTCCTGTGATAAGAAGACAAACTAAAGCAATTTCAGACTTTGTGTGATTGGCATTTAACAAGGTCACAGAATAGATAAATGAGATTTAGGAGGGGTTCAGAGGATGTTAAAAGTTGTGGGTATCTCAAGGAATTTACTGTTTGTCATATGCAAGAAGCAGTGATGTTCAGTGGCAGAAAGTAATATGCGCTAGTACAGAGCCGTCAGCAGAGTGCAGGAGCACCTCATACTATTGTATGATAATTTCTCTTTCTCTTGATCTGTAGGGTCTACCTGGAAATCCAGGGGAAAGGGGACCTCCTGGAAAACCAGTATGTAACTTCACTTCTACATTACATCTTTTTAACTCAGTTTCCAGCTCTGCACCTCACCTCAGAAGTGCACTTCAGTGCATTTCCACTGCTGCTCTTTCCAGCTGAGCAGCTTGAAAAGCACTAAGAACCACTAAGGGGTTCTGGTAAAAGTATCTGTGATGGCTTTAGAACAGTATGAAAATAACAGGATATCCTGCATGTAAATATCCTCAGCAGAAGCTCATCTCAGGTGCGATGAAGTGCAGTGGAAATGTAGGGCACGAAGTACATGTTCAGCTTAGAAAGGAAGAAGGAAACCAGTAAGAGTCCATAAAGATGTTCAAGAAAAGTTCTTATACTTTGATGTCATTTAAAATTGCCTGAGATAATGAATTTCTCATTCCACAGGGTTCCCCACCTCTGCTCTCTCCAGAGGACATAAATCTCTTAGTAAAGGTAATCAGCCTTTGATGATGGTGTGAGTTTAACTGTATGTTTGATTCAGACCTGACTAACACTCTGTGGCGGGAAAGTGTCAGAGCTACAAGTGCAAAAGGTGCCTTTAAATATTCTGTCAAAGCTTGAAACTTGCACACCTCCTACTTGCACTGGTACTGGGACACTGGAGCACATGCTGGAGATCAAAATCCTCTTACCGTCCCCAGCAGAGACATGACCTACAAAGATATTTAGAACGTGGTGTATGTTACAAAGCTCTGAGCCTTTTTTGCCTCTTTGAGGCACGCTTTCCCAAAGAACAACAAACATTGTCCAGTTGTATTGCCTAAACCAGAAACTGGAACCCATTTTAATGAAGTGTCTGATTTTTCATGTGTATATTCAACAGTGACTGGAGCAGTTTTGAACTGTGGGTGCAGTCAGTTTGCATAGTGTATTTGAAAGGATGCAGGTAATTAACCCCAGATGCACCCATGTTTCAAAAGTGATGATCTGTCTGTCTGCTTTTCCTCTCCATGTGGGGAGTTGTCTGGGAAATAAGTCAGTATTTGATAGCTGTTGATTGCAAAATCTTTACAGATTTACATGGGTTGAGCTGGGAGATTTTTAAGCAGTCTTGGGACATGGCAAGAAATCCTTTCTTATTGATTAGAAGAAACTAAAACTAAAAAATCACCTGGTTTTACCAACCCCATTTACAAAAGGAGCCTTTTAAGTTTGTCATTGTGAAATAGCTCTCAGTCTTAGGCAGCCAAGTGTTTTTCGGGAGATTTCACTATATGGTATTGTTTGGGATTTCTGATCAGGACAAGACTAAGAATGATTCTTGGGTACAGGATGTCATTTTGATGTTCCTTTGGTTTTGTGCTTTGATTACGTTATGGTTAAAAACACTTGTATGCCTTGCATATTCTTTCTGCTTGGTATTTTTTCATTATACACTTGGTACAGGTCTATATAAAGCAACACCTTGAAATCCCAGATGAAATTAGGGCTCTTGTTTTAGGTGTTTCTCAAGTACTTATACAGTAAGTAGATAAATATTCATGTAGGACCTAAGACTTAGAAAGACAGTTTACCCCACAATTTTGCAATGGATCATTGACAGAGTTGGGTGTTGGAACAAAGTCTCCCAACTCTCCGCCTGATGATCAGTGTCTTCTGGTGTACTGTCTTTTATAGGCAGGATTTACTTCCCTTTTGCTGAAGGGAGTCTGCCTTTGAAATGAAAATGTCATACTTAAGGTAATTCACTTCCTGAGGACAGTAGAAATGTAAAGACTACTGTGATGATGCTTCAGAAATACTGGAGGGAGGGAGGAAGTAAATCTCCATGATGGAATTTGGCCAGGACACTGTGACATTCACTTGGTCTTCACAGACTACATCAGATGAGTTCTCCTTGGCCATGCTATATGCTGAATACAGTTTCCCTTGCAAAACACCCTTCTAACATTGTGCTGCACCTAACAATCTGCCCTCTTAGCAGTAGTGTAACTTTCAGACTCATGTAGACACAGTTTTCTAGTAGTCATGTAGCTTTGAAACAAGGTTGTTCTTGATAGTCTTGCTTTACAGCTCCCTGAAGTCCCCCTAGGAAGACCTTTTCCTTGGTTTCTTGATGCTGGATGATCAGTTAGGACCTGTCCAACTGGAACTGATAGGGAATAACCCATGTAAGCATGTGTGAGTTTAGCTGCTAACCCCACTCTTCTTCACAGTGTATTACTAATTTCTTCCCCCATGTTCTCTGCTAGGATGTGTGCACTGAATGCCCTCCTGGGCCACCAGGATTGCCAGGCATCCCAGGTTTCAAAGGTGATAAAGGTCTCCGAGGACCACCAGGGAGAGATGGCCAGGATGGGAAAATGGTAAGAGATCTGGGAAGTGACCATGTCTTGGATGTGTTGTAACCTTGTTTTCTTATAATATCTTTAGATTATTGTTTTTTTGTCAGCAACCTATTAAATATTTTTTAAATGTTTCTAGAGTCAATGGACTAAAGTAGTGTTTACCTCTTCTGCATTGCAGGGGAATGCTGGTCCCAGAGGTCCTGCAGGCCCACCTGGGCTTGATGGCCCAAAGGTTGGTTGGTTTTCTTCAGCTGTCTAATGAACACTTATTTGTGACTAATTATTACACTGTAGGATCTTGATGACATCCGTCTCTGTGTAAAGGTATAGGACTGGCCTGTTGGGTGGACCCTGTACTGACAACTCACTGCAATGCCATATGCATGCAGAACTGTACAGCTCCTCACGTGAACACACAGGCACACATGTGAAGGGCCTCATTCTTGACATTGATTTTCATTATATCAGTGTGTTAATGACAGATAAGGACTTAGAAGTAAATCACCTCACCTAAATCAGGTGAGGAAGAAATTAAAGCCTCAGCAGTAGCTCCCATGCCTGTTCCACTCCTCTTTGAATCCTATATGCTTGAATCATTTAAATTAAGGCTGGTTCAATGGGCTGCTGGGCTCCCTACACACTATCTACCATGGTAGTTTTATCCACAGACTGTTTCCTTAACACACTATAGGAAGAATTCCTTGTTTCAGTTTCTGACTAATGGTCTAGGACATAGGCCAACATAAAATTTCTGATGTCTGAAGGATTCCAATAATGTCACTTTTCAAGCATGTTCCATGCAGAGGTCTGTCATCAGTCTGCTCACAATGCCAGAGCCTGGTCACAAGCAAAACCTTTACAACTATTTAATGTGAAAAAAATCAAAACAAATCAATGAAGGGAGAGTTAAGGTGATTTCGTGATGGGCCACAGTTTCCTTCAGTCTTCCCCGCATTACTGTCCTGCTGTCTAAAACAGCTTCTGCTGTTTTAACATCTTTTTATTTGCACTTATTAGAGTGTAGGACAAGCTAATAGAGATTCATGAATTAATTTTGTATCTTGTAATTAAAAGTGTGGTGGGGAGAGCAATAGCGTCTCAAAAGTAAATATAGGGTTGATCAAAATGGAAGTATGTTCCAGGATAAAATTTGCAGAAGAATTAGTAACCCATAATGACAATAGCTGGCAGAAAAGCCAAGCAGCCTGAAACATCCCATGTCTGCTGCTTTCTTCTATGCTGGAAGAAAGCAGAAATTTGGGCAGATTGAATGTTTAGATGAAGTAACCAGAACCAGTTTTAAACTGTACATGTGCATAAAATAAATTAATTGATAATTAGTCTAACTCATTTTCAGTGAAAAGGCAGATTCACGGAGTTTGCGAATGTTAAAAGAAAATATTTTAAGACCCCTGCGAAGGTGCAAACACAGTCTTTATGACTTCTTTCTAAATATATGACCTGGGTTCAGCAGTAGCAGTCATTTTTATTCCTTCTTAGTAGCTGGTGCAGTGCTGTGTTTTTGACTTTCTGCCTGGGAACAGCGCTGATAACACCGATGTTTTTAGTTACTGCTCAAATGTTTAGTCTGACCAAGGACTTTGTGAGCCTCATGCTCTGCCAGGGGGGAGGGGAAGCCGGGAGGAAGCAGGGACAGGACACCTGACCCAAACTGACCAAAGAGGTATTCCATACCACAGCACGTCATGCCCGGGATGTAACTGGGAGTTACCCGGAAGTGCTAGATCACTGCTGGGTGGGACGAGGTATCAGTCGATGGGTTGTGAAGTGTTGTATTCTCTTCCCTTGTTATTTCCTTTATCATTATTATTATTGGTGGTAGCAGCAGTGATTTGTGTTATACTTTAGTTACTAAGCTGTTCTTATCTCAACCTGTGGGAGTTTCTTTCAATTCTCCTTCCCATCTCTCTGGGAATGGGGGGAGGAGGGGTGAGTGAGTGAACAAGCTGCCTGATTGGGTTTAAACCACGACAATATATTAGGCAGATCCTTGCAGTGAAAGACTGTACTTTTGAAGATGTAGTATATTGTCCTTACCAACACCATTCAAACTAGTATTGGGTCCCATTCCGAAACACAACAGTAACCTGCAGACCTTTGCTCCTGAGCAGCCTCATTCCTTCTGGCAACATGAATTAGGCCTCTTAATTAATAAATAGTAGTCCCTCTGTCTGCCACTTATCTCCTAGCTCTCACGAAGCAAACCAGAGTATTACTTCCATGGCCAGCAACTCATTAGTGTTCCATGTGAGACTCATCTTGCCTTACTTTAAGCATGGATAATACAGACATCTACATTTGAGTTAGATGCCTCTGTTGTGTTATCACTAGGCAAGAGAGAGATTGAGAAAGTGGGGAGCACTTTCTGGGTATGAATTTTCTGACTGCACCTTAGAAACACCATTTTTATTGCGGCTGTTTCTGAAGGGAGAGTTGATGACTAGCTCATACTGTTGGGTCAGATCTGATTTAGTGAAGTTCCTAACAACCTGTCTAATTTCTAAGGATGTGTAAGTCTTTTTCATGTCTATGAGACTACAACATAAAAAAAAATGGGCTATACTAAGTCTGCTCAAAGGCCATTCTTCACATATATTCCTGGCTCCAACACTGGTAGTAAAAGTCTAGGGAAAAATTTAGGAGGAGGGCAAGTAGGACTCCCTCTTAATTTATGAGTTTTATGCTCAAATGTTCAAGTGCTTTATGAAATAGTTCAGAAAGCTGATACAATACTGAATCTAAGTGACTTTCAATGGCTTTTTTTTTTCATTATCAGGGTGCTAAAGGAGACCGTGGTATGACTGGGGATGCAGGAGAAAAAGGTGAACAGGTAAAAAGAGAATTTTCTTCCCAACAGTGCATTCACTGTGATTGTCCCTTCATGAATAACCCTTATGATGTTTGTAGAAGAATATCCTTCTCGGAGGCAGAGAAGGAAGATGGGAGCTCTTCATCACTGATAAATCTCAAGTGTGCTGTGAGTGGAACTGTAGCAGTCCTCCACAGACTTCCATCCCTACCTCCAATAAAAGCCGTGTGTGATGTGTTTCATCACCTTTAGATTGGATGCATTCAATTCTCTACATTACCTAACCCTTAGTTATTTCCCCAGACAATGCCTAAATAAGATCCTGGACATCAGGTGTCGTTAGGTTGAAAAAGCCAGTTTCTATTTGTCTTAGAAGATGATTATTCTATGATTATCTGAGTGTAGGGATGACCTTTTAGGAGGGACTGAGATGCCACAGGAAAGAGGAGAATGGTCTAAATTAAAGCAAACTTTTATAGCTAATTTTACAAGGGCTATGTCAATAGTTTAAGGTGCAAACCAGCAACTCTTCAATGAGATTTGTAGGATATTTTAAACAGATTTGGTTCCCTGCCTTATCTCCTGCCTTGTACAATTCCACAGTATCTGTTCTCATCTTCCATTAGCACAGATTGAAGTACCCATTAGAAAAAGTGCACCTTAAATATAACTATATATATTTCTGATGTTCATGCCTTGAAAACCAAGGTTTTGTTTTAAACAGCCATTGTTCTTTATTTCCTTATAATGAGCTTTCTGTGTATTGTCTGATTTTGATGTTACCTCACAATGTTTGAGGCCCAGATAGCTTTTAGACAGCTAGAGATGTGAATAATGCATAAAAAAAGCTTTTCTTTTTGCTCTGCAGGGTCACCCTGGAATGCCTGGCTTCTCAGGGGCTCCTGGAAACCCTGGTCCACCTGTAAGTTCCTCTGGGACAAAGACTGGGCAACATGGTTTAGTGTGAGGCATCCTTGCCCACGGCAGGGGGTTGGAACTGGATGACCTTAAGGTCCTTTCCAACCCAAACCATTCTACGATTCTATGGTCTTGTACTTTCTTTTGTAAAGCTCCATGTGGAAGAAAGAACCATTCCCATCTGTCTGTGCATTGCATTTGCATTTTCCAGTGGGTTCCTAATGGTCCCCTGAGTGTCATAGTTCCCCACTCATGATAACTGTTATTTAATGCATCAGCCACTTTTCACTGATTGCTTCAACACACTCTGTAAATTGATGTTAATCTTCACTCTCTCTATATAAGACAATGATGATGAAATCTCTTCCACAGGGACTACTTAGTATGTGTATAGGTGTTTCCTTATATGTGGAATAAGTTGGCAGACTAGAATGAACAGATTTTAAGCGTATGTTTCTCAATTTTACACAGTGGTATGAGACTGGATTTTCTCTATTTTTCGTATCCTGCAGTTTACTTTTGAATTAAAAGGCCTTTTACGTGTGTTCCTCTCCATCACAGTCATCCTTGTTCTTCGTTCTACTCTTTTCACTAAAACAACTGTGCTTCTTCGTATTTAAAAAGGGATTAGAGTGCAGGAGCAGTGCTGAAATAACTTGGCTGTCTTGGTTTTGATATCACTGCTTACACCCTCCAAGAGCCGGGACTTTTCCTGAGTGAAAGAGTTTTCTTTCCAAACTGCTTTCCTTTGCCCACACTCATCACTACTCATATTACTGCTTACAGTGCAGTCTGGCTCTGCCATGCTGAAGGTGTGCAGCCTTCATCTGTTCTGGGGATCAGCACAGTCTCTTCAAAGCTGAATTTGTACTGCACTGACTAAATGACAGGAAATACCAGAAAAAAGGATTAGATTAAAATCCTGTTTTCAGACTGCAGCAGTGCCTAAAGGATGCTGAATGCTTTGCTACTGGTACAACCTGTGGACCTCCTTTTACACTCCTGCGAGCACTATTTTAAGACAAGCTAATAACACAGACACATTTATTGTGTCTATATTAACCTCATACTGACACAGCCGTAGGGTTATTCCAGTCAGATTAAAGCACTTAAAATTGTCCCATGAGACCCTCTAGTCAAAGGAAATGTGCAAGGTAAAAGTGAGCCTGTCAAAGCAGACCTCAGTGTGATGTTCCTCAGATATTTTTTCTTCAGCTTTTGCTGATTTTTCACTTTGCATTGCTCTGCGGCTCCAGCAGTTTGCCTGCCATAAAACGTGCTTCAAACTGCTCTTCAAAGTTATTTTTATGTCACAAGATGGGCTTTTTCCTATTTGTCCCCTATTTTCAGAAGGAAGGGCCAGGACTAAACTCAAATATCTGACTATTTCTGGCTTTGGGGGATGATTCAATGCAGAGGTTGGCACTGCTTTTCTGTGATGAATGATGGAATGAATGCCGAACTGAGTGAACTTCAATGTTGTCAGCTGTGGTAGGGAGTGTGTTGACAACTGTACAAAATGTGTTAATCACATTGTTTCTGTTTTATTTTGTTTAGGGCCCAGACGGAGCACCAGGACCAATAGGACCAGCAGGAAACCCAGGAGACACAGTAAGCTCTAAGCTGTGTGTTTCACCATCACCTTCAGCTATATTTAGCTTCTAGAAGTAAAGCTGAGCTGCAAACCATATAATGTCCTTTGAAAGCTCCCCAAAACATTCAGCCTGAATCAACTCTACGCCTGCAAGTAGGACCTCCACAAATAACCAGAGATTACTCTGGTCCTGCAGTTCTGTTTACTCATCACATGAAATTCCAGATTAGTCAGAGCATAATCCAGCCCGTGGGACCTCTAATGAGGTTTCTGTACCTCTTACCTGACTTGCTATTAACATCTCTTCATCTCTAGAAAAGGATGACTAAATGCGTTAGGATGCTTCATGACCCAGGCCAAGACTTGAACTCTGTGTGGGATTGTCAAAATGAAACCAGCAACTAAGGATGCAAAGAAAAGCAAAGAAGGATGTCACAGCACAGACTGTTAAAATGCAAAGACCTGAGAACATTCCCTGGCACCACTGAAAATGCTAGTATCGATAAAACCCTTGTGAAGTCTATGAAGAATTTTGCTATCACTTTTTCATTTGAAGTATTCTCAGATGCTACTTTATGGATACTCAGATCCTACTTTATGGATACCATGAATCCTACTTTATGGATACCGTACCTACTTTATGGTAATGCATCAGAAAACCCTAGGAGGGACAAGTAATCTGATTGATGTTAACTTCAGTTTGGAAAGGAAAAAAATGAATAGCCCATGCTGTTGAGCTGGAACAGTTTAAAACTGTAATCCCGTGATTAATTTCTAGAACAGGGCTTCCTAATGAGCAAGGTACCTTTTGCAGATCCATTTCAACCTGAACTTCATCATAAGTAAACAATGATGGTCCTTCTGATGGCTGATGTGAAATCAGTGAGCAGTCTCAACAATGCAGCCAGAGACTACATGGACAGGCTAGCTGAAATTCCTTTTCTATTCATGATCAAGTTGAGACACTGTGAAAGACCTGGGATGCTGCTGTCCAGTCCTGTAAAGGGAGTTTTTGGGACTGTCAGCAAAACGCTTCTTATAACTACTGATTTGATAGGTATAAAATATAGATCTTTTACTTCTTGGCTGGACACCTCCTGCAGGACATTAAGGATTAAATATAATAATACATCAGAAAAAAAACCCCACAGTGATTTCAGTGGTTTCTCCATCTGTAACAACTCGTAAATAATACTGGGTGTTTCATGTGAAAAGAAGGCCCTCTGATGTAAACTAGAAGGAATCCAAGGAACTTCATACTGTGTGACATGGGCTGCAAAACCTGCTTCTCAGAGCTGCCCCTTGTCAAACTCTGTATTTGATAAATCTTCAACAGACAGAAGCATCTGAGCAGCTTGTCTTGGCCCACAGTGTTTCTGTTTTCTTCCCAGGGTAAAGATGGCCCTCCAGGTCCACAGGGCCCACCGGGATTGCCTGGACTTCCAGTGAGTGCAATTCAGCTCCTTCTAATTCAGTATTTTATAGATTTAAACACATAGATATGTAAAACACATAGGTGTATAAAACAAAGAGGTGACATTTTTAAGGTGCTTTGAAAGCTATACATACCTGTAATGGCATCTGTCAAGTCGATGTTATGTCGTTGGTCCAGGACAGTATAAATACTGTGTTTGATCACTTGAAAGCTAAGTGTTAATTCCCAATGAGAATCAAGTCTTCCTCATCTGCCTCTTAACTGGAAGAAATACTCTAAAGCACAGCACATAAATCAACTGACAGCTCCAGTGTAAGGGCATGAAAATCATAGACTGGAATACTACCTTTATCTGAATCCAGTCAAAATAATTCCTTTGAAATAACTCACGATCAAGTGCATCTTGGGCACAGACTCTTCTCTTCTGGAAAGTGTATTAGTACAGTATTTGTAGGAGGTTTTGTTTAATCTATCATATGGATCTGGCCAGAGCTATTTCTAGTGTGAAGCAGCCTAGCTGAATGAAGATAATGGCATTCTAATGATTTAGAACAGCTCTCCATAGAATCCTGTTTTAAGCTGTTGGAGTGCTCACCTTGCTGAGAAGGAGGAAATCCCTTAGACTTGCCATACTGGAAAAGGAAACAGTTTGTGCTGTTACAATGGTGTGTCGAAGAAAGGTTTATGGCTGAGCCAGAGAAATAGGGTAGTTTTTTGGAGGGGTAGGCAAACTCAAGTATGCCATGTCGAAGCAGAATTGTCACTGTAAATATTCCTTATCAACTCCTTCCTTATATCCTGTTTTGCATTTCATTCACAGGGCATTGCTGGGAATGATGGCAAGGATGGCAAGCCAGGATCTCTTGGGGAACCGGTAATGTAATGCAAAACTGTTTTGCTCAGGCAATCAGAGCCTGCATCCTGTTATTGTTTTTGGAGCTGCCTGTCCATGGATTCCTCAGGGAGGGCTGGGAGCCTGTTTGCACATCTTCTTTTGACACCAGGACTAAATTGTCTTGAGCGATTTATAAGAGACACACATTTGCAATCTTGAAAAGAAACTAGGTTCTTTTACTTTTACAGCTACCATAAATACACTAAAACTTAGTGATTCTACTTTTACAGCTACGGTAAATATTGTAGAGGAAGAAGGTTGTCTGGTGCCATTAAACCTAGTGATCCATTTTTTAAGTAGAAAATTATGGGGCATAAAAAGTTTAGAGGAGGTGTCTTTAAAGAAGCCTTTTCTCAACACTTCTGTTGGCCAGCATGAGAGGGTTTATATTTTACTTTCTCTGCTTTGTCAGTACTTGTATTTGCTGAGGGGAAAACAGCTGAGCCATGAAGTTGTTAGCCAAAAGGAACTGTTAATAAATTGGGCAATGAAAGTTATTCTTTGTAACTGTGTTTGTTACATGAAGAATATGCTTCCAGTATCCAGCATTGCCAGCCTCTTTCTGTGACTTGTCAAAGGGGAATTATTGGTTCTGGGAAGAGCCAAGTTCCCAGTCATTAGGACAATGGGTGCATGGAACTGTGCTTGTCACAGCAGTTTCAGACAGTTTGTGCTTGCATTGAAACACCTGATTTCTACGTGTAGATGCTGATTTTGTATGCTGTAGGTATTGATGCAGTTCTGTGCATTACCCGTCATTAAAACACTGCAAAGGGGCAACAATCCAAAGGTGTAAGCTACCTTTGAACCTCAAAGACCATGTTTGTGGCAGTGCAGGTGGCGGTATGTATGGGAATGTGTCACTACTGTCTTTCTTGCGTGCTCAGACTCCAGCACTGCTGGAGAAATCCTGGGCAATCACAGCCCTCAGTGCTGTTAAATCTAAGGGAGAAGCATGAGAGGTTTCCAACAACAGAGAGGTGGACCTGAGATTCTCCTAACATGAATGTGATTGTTTCCCATAGGGAAAGCCTGGAGAACCAGGGCTTCCAGGCCAGGAGGGTGCCAGAGGCTTACCAGTAAGTACTGATCTGAAGGGCCCAATCTAGTCACTCTTCTATACTGTAGCTGGGAAGCTTTTGGTGGGCAGATGAGCTCCTTTACTAATGCAAACACATAACCAAAGAGCTGGTCTGACTGTAAATAGTCATGGCATTGTGACTGAATAGATAAATAAATGACCACAAAGAAAAATCCAATACAGGCATTTCCATGTCCTTCACAACTGGAGAACAGTAGGTCCGTTATCTAGCAGTTAAATCACATAACTTCATAACACCCTTTCTAACAGAAGGTGTAGTCACAGCTGTAGCCCTTATGTTCTGTTATGTGTCCTCCAAAAGGATGGGAACAATGAAAGTTAGGGTTAAATGATTTATTAGCTGTTCACACCAGGAATAGACACACTATAGTCTTGGTCTTGCAGCCTAAGGAGCTATAGAAAGCTCCTCCTGTGATGTAGCCCTTCCTAATCACTCCCTGGGACATGGCAGTTCCATAGAATCATAGGATCATAGAATAGTTAGGGTTGGAAAGGACCTTAAGATCATCCAGTTCCAACCCCCCCTGCCATGGGCAGGGATACCCCACACTAAACCATGCCACCCAAGGCTCTGTCCAACCTGGCCTTGAACACTGCCAGGGATGGAGCATTCACAACCTCCCTGGGCAACCCATTCCAGTGCCTCACCACTCTCTCAGCAAATAATTTCTTCCTTATATCCAATCTAAACTTCCCCTGTTGAAGTTTGAACCCGTTACCCCTTGTCCTGTCACTACAGTCCCTGATGAAGAGTCCCTCCCCAGCATCCTTGTAGGCCCCCTTCAGATACTGGAAGGCTGCTCTGAGGTCTCCACGCAGCCTTCTCTTCTCCAGGCTGAACAGCCTCAACTTTCTCAGCCTGTCTCCATGCTGACCAGTCCACAGTAATCTTAGTCAAAATTGGGAAGCACATTAAGTGAACATTCAAGATACAGTTTTCTTGGTGTTTCATGCATCACAGTAATGGATAATTATTGATTTCATTCTCTTTTGTAGGGTTTCAAAGGACAGAGAGGAGATACAGGTCCTCCAGGACCCCGGGTAAGTAATGTGTACCATGCATGATCTTTTGGAGAAAGACTGTTTTCAATCATGAGCCACACGCCCATGGCATAGAATCACAGCAGATGGCTTAATTTCCTCTGCTGGAGTTGTGATTCCAGGTAAGGTGATGCTGCTGGTAGAGCTGAGTCCTCTGGTGCTCCCCTTGAGATAGTCCTTTGTGAGGAAGTTTCAAGGATGCCTCCATAACACATTCCTCTGGTACAAATGCTGGCATATACAAGGTGAAAAACCCTACTGCACTTGTTGGAGAAGTATCAGCACTCCTCCAAAAATGTCTAAGAAGTGGAAAATAAGTTCAGAAACAAAACTTACAGAAATGAGAATAGAAATGTCTCTAGTCCTTTAACTTAGTTGCCTGTGGATCATAACACTCAAAACTCAAACCCCAAAACTTCCTGCATGAAGCGTTGTTCCGCTCTCTGTTCTGAGCAAAACAGTACAAAAATCTCCTTGGTGTACAAAGTGGATACAAATCTGAATGTTCTGCCTAATTCTGGCTTTTTACAGAGAAATAACATGCTCTGCTTGCTGAAATATTTAGTGCTGGAGTTCCTCATTATGGTAGTTTCTTTATCAGGAATAGGTTGGTGTCTTCATGACTGCACGAGCAGTAGCAGATATTCTGGAAAGCAATGTACTGCCTTGTGCATCATGTACAGAAGATGCTTCTGAGTAATGTTTATGACTTGTGTGTCACATGCGATGAACGAGGCTCCTGCAGGCTTTAGAAAAGTTTTCCCGGAGCTCAGTCCAACATTGCAGAAACCCCTTGACTCTTACAGTGGTGTTACTGGTCTGCCTTTGACCTCCAGCTGAAATCTCTTTCCTTTCTGCTGAATTACAGGGGGAGCCAGGTGTGGCAGGTCCTGCTGGTCGTGAGGGGCCACCAGGGAAGGATGTAAGTGTACCATTTCGAACAGAAAATAATCTCCTTCTCCCTGACAAATGAAGGTTTTAATTCACAGTGACCCTGACCTAACCTAGCTGCAGAAACTGCAATAAAGGGTGAATTATTGCAGCAGTGCACAGGGAATGATTTGTGCAAAGACCATGAGGGTAACGAAGAATTTGAAGGCCTTTGTCACCGCTCAGCTGCTGGCACTTATGTATCAGCTATGTCTTTGGAAAAGCAGAGAAAGCTGCATTGTTTGAATCCCGGGCTGTGCCACATAGCCATGGAGCTGCTTCCTGACACCCTTCTCTTAGCAGTGCTTCATCCTACAGGTCCCACTAGGCCAGGTTCTGTCACATTTCCTCTACAAAAGCTGAACCTTACTGAGTGTGTAGCTCCATTGAAATCTATGAAATACCCATGGAATAAGATGATGCTGCTCAGATGGAAGAAAGATGGTACAGGCAGATCCTGAGAGTACTGGGGTCAGATGCAGTCACATAACACAGTCCTGGGAGAGTGCAGCTGACGTGGGATCCTGCAGCAGCTGCTGAGCAATGTGCCATTGCTATGGGACTTGTGGAAGTGGTTTCTCACTTGCACCTCCTTGTACCACTGGAAAACTGTTGTGCTGTAGATGGTAGCCTACAAAGTCAAATGGAAGATAGACCTAAGGAAACCATTCAGAGAAGATAGAAGCAGGTCTTAAGACTCCCTCAAGAGAGAACATAATGGTCAATTCTTGAGAAGTACTGGAGAATCTCTGTCCTTATGAAATCCAGTTTCAAGATATCCTGATAATAATGGGTCTGCCTGTAATCAGACAGCATTCAGTGATAGATTTTGAAAATTCAAGGTAGTGAGACTCCTTTAATGCTGTTTCCCCTAATTTGTGTGCAGTGTGATTTAATAAGAACATTTTCAAATGCTTATTTGTTTGCCTGCATGTCAGATCTTTCTTACTCACTAGAATACTGTTCTTCACTTCAGGGTGATACTGGTCCCATAGGACCACAGGGCCCTCGAGGACCCAGAGGGCAGCCGGTGAGTTTTCTCTCCTGACAAGACATTTCTGGTGGTACATTGTGTGTAGTGGGAATGTCCTGCAGTCCAGACTTCTGGTTTGGAAGAAGAGTCTTCAGCAATGTTCTTGGGTAACATGGTCTAGTATGAGACATCCCTGCTCATGGCAGGAGGTTGGAACTGGATGATATTAAGGTCCTTTCCAACTCAAACCATTCTATGTGTGATTCTGTGATTAAAACACATCACCTACTTTGAGAAAGACAAAGCAGAATAACATTGCTAGAAAGTGATGCAGACTTAGTGCAGTGGAGTGGTGACTAGGTGGGAAGACTGACTAGGTTGCTGACTAAGTGGGAAGAACAGGTTAATGGATTTTGCCAGGACTGCAGTGTTAGAAGTGCTTATACTCCAGTCCTGGCTCTGGCATCTCACTTGCTTCTCACATGGCCTCAGTTTTCAAAGGCAGACACTAATTGTAAGTGCCCAGGTTGAGGTATGTGGGATCCAGTTGTGACACTATTCATTTTTGTAATGCTTTCTGTATTTTTTTTCTGGGAAAAACCCAAACCCCAACAGAATTTTAGGAATAATATTGTCTAATTAAACACCTGTAGAGTTTAATTACAACTTCAGTGAAGAAATTGCACTTGAGTTGACATTTCAGAAAGTGTCATTTGGGATGGCTGGGAAACTGCTTTCACTAATCTCACTGGCTTTTCAGTTGTCTTGTTCCAAATTTGAATGCAGGTCTCTAATGATAAATTTTGAGTTTAATTTGAATGCTGAACCCAGGCACATCCTTAATACATTGCAATCAGTGATTTATTTTTCCTCCTCCAAAGCCTGCTAGTGAGACAGGTTCTACAACATAATCAGGGCAAAAATGCTGATTCAGCCAGCAATGCCAGGAGCTGGAGCGGTGAGTCCCTCTGAGCTGTAGGGTAGGGGTTTAAATAAGACTGCAGGAACATATGGAGAGCTCCTGCATCTACCTTGTAGTTTATCTCATTATTCCTGTACTGCTGGCATCACTCACTAACGTGTCATGCCCCTGCACAACACTAGCAATGGATAAAAAGATTTGAGGAGACATAAATCATCGTGACTCCAGGGCACATTTTTTTCTGGAGGAGAGATACATGGGGGTTTGTATGTTGGAGAGCAAATTATCAGTTTCTCTTGATTTTCCTCTGCTTTGTTTCTTAATGTCCCACTCCTGGCAGCGTTGAAGGCCAGGCACAACAGGGCTTGGAGCAATTTGCTCTAGTGGAAGGTGTCCCTGCCCATGGCAGAGGTTGGAGCTGGTTGAGCCTTAATGTCCCTTCCAACACAAACCAGTCTGTGATTCATAACAAGGATGAGGCATGATTTTGAATATTGCCAGTATAAAGGGTGGTCTTTATGGCCAACTCCAATGCAGGGAAAAACATCTCTGTATGGTGAGTTGGGAGGAGAGAGGAGCAGGCTGTAGAATTTCATCTCACCAAATTTTAGTTAGTGTAGACGGTCAGCTCAGCTACTTTGGTAAGGAGCAATGAGAAATGGGTCCTCTTAAAGGACGATTTGGCTCATTCTGAGTTGTCTGGTGTCAGGCAAGTATCAAATGCCTCAAGGTTTTCGAATAAATGTTTTTTTCCATTCCCCAAAAGAGGAATAAAGAGATAATTAAAAAATAGGTGCCTGGCCTCTGGGCCCTGATTCAAATGGTAGCCCTGAGAAGAGGATGGTTATTTGCAGGATCTACCTCAGTCACTGGAGATAAGAAGTTTTCTAATATAGGAAGGAGAAGGCTGCGTGGAGACCTCAGAGCAGCCTTCCAGTATCTGAAGGGGGCCTGTAAGGATGCTGGGGATGGACTCTTCATCAGGGACTGTAGTGACAGGACAAGGGGTAACGGGTTCAAACTTCAACAGGGGAAGTTTAGATTGGATATAAGGAAGAAATTATTTACTGAGAGGGTGGTGAGACACTGGAATGGGTTGCCCAGGGAGGTTGTGAATGCTCCATCCTTGGCGGTGTTCAAGGCCAGGTTGGATGAGGCCTTGGGTGGCATGGTTTAGTGTGGGGTGTCCCTGCCCATGGGGGGGTGTTGAAACTAGATGATCTCAAGGTCCTTTCCAACCCTAATTATTCTATGATTCTATGATAAGGTGTAGGAGGATCTGGAGATAATCATCAGCTACTGCAGGGGACTTTAACATTGATCAGTGAGTAGCCAACAGATGCTTCAAACATGGACTAAAGGGGCTTGTCTGACCACTGGTGGCTTATAACAGCCATAGTGGGTGGTTCGAACCACCCAGGAAGATGCTGCATATGATAGCAATAAGGGTGAAGAACAGGAGGAGGAATGATGATTTGGCTATCTTCAAACTAGGATTTTGGGTCCACATATCTCAATTTTTGCCCTGAGATGGGGTCACTCATGCCATTAAGGGTGCAGAAGTGGCAGGGTCAATTGGAAATAAGCATTCCTTATTCAGCAGTCTGCCTAGAGAGGAGGTTGGACAATAGTAAAGAAATTCCTTCTGATGTAGCAGTAGGTGGATGTTTTTAATTGTAGTATGCATGACTTCAATAACCTTTTTCTTTTTCACATAGGGCAAGAATGGATCGCCCGGATCTGCAGGAGAACCTGGCCCAGCAGGTAACCCAGTAAGTACTACAAAAGGAAACTCATGCAGCAAGCAGTTATGTCAAGGAGAGGTGACTGATAAAGTATGGATGGAGTGGATTATGCATAGGTGCTCACCATCCCTGAAGTTTCCATGTCTGAAAATCACTAACTGCTCATGACACTGGAAGGGGATTGGCTATGTTGGACAGAGCCTTGGGCGACATGGTCTAGTGTGGGACATCCCTGCCCATGGCAGGGGGTTGGAAGTAGATGATCTTTCCAAGGTCCTTTCCAACCCAAGCCATTCTGTGATTCTATCATTCTCCATTCCTGGAACCGAGCTGCTGGCTGGGTCATCATTTTTCCCAGCAAATTTAAGTGTTCACACAAAAAAAAAAAAGGGAAAAGATTGATTACCTGATGTGGAAAAAAAAAAGATTGGCACGCCTCATCTTCACCAGTACATTTAATTTTGCCAAGCAGAGAATGTGCAGCCAGCAGAGAGCTGTCACAAGGAAGGAGAGAGCCTCGGGGAGATGGCAGACTGCCACTGAGGAATAGCAGCAGCAGAATAATCCTCCCCAGGCACTTGGGGAAAGAGTAGATGGTGGGTAGTAAACCAAGATCACGAAGCAGAATGAAATCTCCCTGGGGCCAGCCTGTGTGGAAGAGCAGTGTGATAATGAAGAGCTGTACGGAGGACAATGAAGAGTTGGTTTTGTTCTGATTTGTTTTGCTTTTTTTCTCTGTTCTGCTTCTGAAATTGTTCAGGATTCAGCAAATCCATGCAAATGTACCTCTGTGTCCTGTAGCATCTACTGCAGCACAAGGCTCTTCCCTCTTTCCATCCACTTAGCCATTGCAGCTTGCTGGGCTGTTAGATTCAGACAGGAATAAAGGCATAGCAGGAGAAACCTGAAAAATCACAGCAGGACTTCAGTCTTCTTTGTGGCCCTTGTAATGCTACAAAGCAACCTCAGCCTTGCCACAGACCTGTGCCCTGAGCATACATTGCTGTGCTGCAGGGATGTCTCCTCCTAAGTGGTGGCAGAGAAGCCAGCACCTTTCTGCATGGAGTGGTGACAACTCACATAGTGCAGGTGGGGCATGACGGGTGCAGTCTCGCAGCCCTCCTGCAGCCAAGAATAAGTGCTACAGCTTTTCTCCTTGACAGCTTCTTCTTACCTTCCTTGGGACTACTGCCATTGCTTCTTACCCTGTGGATCCCTGCTGTTGCCTTTTCAATCTTCATTTCTTCTTCTCATCATGCTCACCCTGCTCCCGTTTCCTGTTAGTGCTTTTTAGCTTTCTGGGTTTTTACCAGGCCACTTTGGATTTGGGATGCCCTGTGAGTGCCGAATGGGGGTTATGTTTTAACAATCATCATATTATCACATTACCTAGACAGCCAGTTAGTGACCTAGGGAGTTTACTGCACACACACACGGAACTACAGCAGTCTCTGCTCTAGAGGATTTAGAGTCCAAAAATAACATGGGAGATTGAAAAAGGATAAAGTCAGATGAATGAGAAAGGAGAAACAATGAGACAGTGTTGGTCAGCAGAGCAGACAGTCATCTCCATCAGTATCCTTCTCTGTCATTAAAACGAATCCTCTCCCTTTCATAAAGCTTATTATGGGAAGTATTTCCTTGTGCTGTACATGGATCCATTTATTTCCAGCCTTGTCTGGAAACACACCAATTTCTTTCACAATGTGACAAGCCAATATGTTATTTGGAAAAAAAGAAAGGAGAAGCAGGAAAGGTTATCACGGCAATCAGGGTTTCTTTTCCACCTTCACCATTGCTGACTTGTAATGAGAAGGTAAAACCTGCCAGAAACCTTCCCCTTTTGCATCTCCTATTTGACAGTTCCTATCCCAATCCACAGTGCATTCATGCTTAACTCTGCATGCAGCAATGCTACCCAGCCCCTGCAATCTCCCTGGGCTGACTGCAGTCCCAAAAGCCCTATGCTTTGTGCCTGTCCGTTGGTGCTCACTTTACACAAGACTGGCTTAAAATAGAGACAAGATTTACTCTAAGAAGAAAAAAGGGGACATGGTCTGGATTAGAAGGCTGAGGGCAAAGATGTGAAAGAAAAGGTTAAAATAAGAGTAAAAAAACATTATCAGAAGTGTATGTGAAATGGTCCTGTATCATGAACTGCCGTTTAAACTGCCTTGGTCTGTAAGGGAAAGGGATACTTGGGTAGAATATCACAAGAGATAAGGCAGACATGTTTTAAATTGAGTCTGGAAATAACGGCTGTCTGTTGCTTGTATTCCCAGGTTTGAGCAGTATGACCACCTCACTGTTTCCTTGTCGTTGCCCATCACAGCATTTCCACTCTGTAATATCACCTTATAAACCATGCCAGGCCAGAACAGCCACTGAACACACCTCCTGTCACTTCCATAAGTGTCACTTCATTTTCATCTTTGCAACAGGGACCCCAAATAGCTTATCAATAATGCAAGCATATGGTGTTTGCAGCCTGCTTTTCTAAGTGGCTTTGTTCTTCCTTTCCTTGTCAGTTTTGGGAATCCTGCTGCTACAGTGAAATTTTCCAGTTCCAATATACCTGTAAATGCATGCTCTGGAAAAGAGATGTTGGAGAAACTCTAATATCTGTCTCATTTCTGTCCTAAGGGTCCTAAAGGAAATAAAGGAGAAAATGGCAGCCCAGGACTGCCTGGCTTCATAGGACCCCGAGGACCACCTGTAAGTATGTCTGGGCGTATCCAGACCCGTTAGACCTGCTTTTAAATGTTACATTGATGAAGATGAGACATGGTCATCTTTAATGAGGTAAAAACACATAAGCAGGAGATGCGGTGATCCTGAAGCCATACACTTTTGTTTCCAAAGGAAACTGGACCGCAAAAATACCATTTTTCATATAGCCAAACATCCTTAATCTCAGCTACTGAGCTGGTACCCGTCAGTCAGCCCTGATAATGTGTGCGTTTATTTCAGTGTTTCAATAGTGGTCTTAATATGGGTATGGCGTATTTAGGTTCTCAGACTATATCTCTATGTGAACCCTAAAAGAGATAAACGGGGAAATTTTAAGTGCTGATAATAATACAGGTATTTCTGATATTTGCTCTTCCAAGCAGAACTCCTTTGTTACCAGCGATGGAGGTACATTGCAATTAAAGCATCCCTGTATCTCCCAAACTGATCTACAGTAATAATTACACACCTACAAAGATCACAGCCTTGAAATCCTATCTCTTTAGCTATTCCAAGGCAAGTAAAATGTGTTCCACTGCACTGGAAGGATGGAAAGGGTGAATGTTAGGTAAATAGTTTTGTTCCTACCTCCGTTGTGACTTACAATGAGATTTAAAAGGTTTTCATGTGAATCTGGCAGAGAGGAATCTTCCACAGGATGATTCTCTTTTGTTTATTCATTTTTTTATGATTGGAAAGGGAGTTTTGTGATGAAAACAACAGAAAGAAATATTTCTCTGGAAAATTATTTTAAAGCAGCAAATGTGGTGGCCATTTAAAACTGAAGTGGCCCAAAGGAATGCTCGAGTGAGTGTGATGCTGCCTGATTTGGAGCTGATGTGATCACACATCTGTGATTACGTACATTAGTCATGCATACATCTATACATGGAAGCATCGTTGAAGATGTTACATGTGTTACCAGCTTATGGGTAAAAATACCCCCTGCATACACATTACAGATATGATCATGTGTGTGGGTTGCAGCAGCATTCCAATATCTGAAGAATGCTGGAGAGGAACTCTTCCTCAGAGACTGTAGTGATAGGACAAGGGGTAATGGGTTCAACCTTAAACAGGAGAGATTTAGATTAGATATAAGGCAGAAATGCTTCTCTGTGAGGGTGGTGAGGCGCTGGCACAGGGTGCCCAGAGAAGCTGTGGCTGCCCCATCCCTGGCAGTGTTCAAGGCCAGGTTGGACACAGGGGCTTGGAGCAACCTGCTCTAGTGGAAGGTGTCCCTGCCCATGGCAGAGGGTTGGAGCTGGAAGAGCTTTAAGGTCCCTTCCAACACAAAGGGTTCTCTGATTCTATGAGTCTTTCCATTTGTGCTATGGGAAAGTGGGTAGAATTTTGGCAGTAAATGGTTTGATGTTTGTTTTGCTTTATCAGTGGTCTTCAGGAAAGCAGTGACGTTGATTTCATTAAAAGGCTAAAATTCGAACTGTATTGGTTAATTATCTCATTATAAATGCAAAGTATAGAAAAAAATCCTAATAATAACTGTTCAAACTGAAGGTTTTTAATATAGTTTTGAAATGGAGGCAAGCTTTCGGGCTCAAACTTGCTTTATCATGGACTCAGTATGCATTACCTCAGCTAGTGTAAAGCAAGATGATACCTCTACTTACAAAATTGATTTCCTTTATGTGTTATGGGTGTAATACTGACAATGCTTAAGCTAAACCAGTCCGAGTGAAGTGTTTGAAGCTTTGTGAAATGTCTGTAAGAAAGAGGAACAAAATGTATTGAAAGAAGGAGCACACTTTCAATGCAACATCTGTCCTGCACTCATTTGGTTTGATATAAATTCCTGTTATTTACATTTACACAGGGTGTAGCTTTACTAAAAATTCTTTCTAAATAGCAGGATGTGTCTTTCCAGGAATGACCTATAGCAATGGGTTAAGGATAAATCATCCAAACGTGCTGCTCTGCGGCAGAAAACTTGACCTCTAAACAGAAAGCAAGACCGGTGGTTATTAGGTAGGGCTTTTTTATTCCAACAACTTGCAATGGGTGCTAAATTAATTCTTTGTATCTCTCAGGGAGAACCAGGAGAGAAGGGACCTCCTGGAAAAGAGGTAAGTTAAATTCCCAGTTATTTCAAAGTAAGTTTGGTGTTTTGGGTCTAAAACATCAAGAATGTGACATAGGTTGCAACAAATTGATTTTTTTTTCTTGAATAGTTGATATTTGAGAGCAAACGGGGAGCTCTCAGGAACCTGTGGGACTCACAAGGAAATAAGCTTTCCCCAGGTCACAAAAATCACTGCAAAGGCTTGTGCTTTATTATTTACTGTTATTATGTATACCTCTTTAAATCTCACCCTCATTTTGTTGCAGGGTGCACCAGGGAAAGCAGGGGAAACTGGCTCCAAAGGAGAGAGGGTAGGTTGGAGAATATTATTAGTTATTTCATTAGGTTGAAATAAAGAGAGCTATTTTGAGTTAGGGGAAAGGGTCATTCAAGAGAGAAGTATGTCCTGTAGGGATCTTTCACTCTTCCCACCCTCCCAGCCCTCTCTTTAATCATTCTATGTCAGTAATAATTTGTGGATCATTTGTAAGGCACCAGATGTTGTATTCACTAACTTGCCAGCTCAGCTGTTCCTGTTTCGCTGTGCTTGGAAGTAAGAAGTTTGCCTTTTATTTTGTGGTGGTAATGCTGTTTGGTTTTTACTTTAGGGAGAGCCAGGAATCAAAGGTGAAAAAGGCCCTCAAGGAGAAAAAGGCCCTCCAGGTGATCCTGGGATACCTGGTCACAAAGGCCATCCAGGACTGATGGGTCCTCATGGACCACCAGGAGACACTGGGCAAGTTGGACCTCCTGGTCCTCCAGGACAACCAGGATTTCCAGGACCAAGGGTAAGATTGACAGAGAAGGGCTTTGTACAGTACGTGTATCACATATACGGTGTGTGATCAGAAAAGTACATAAGATTACAGTAAGGCTCATAGGAACCAGAGCAAGTGTGTGTTAGGATGGGGAGGCATTGTTTCCATCTCTTGATACCACAAAACATCTCAGGGAAGTGCCGTGGGGATTGCACTTCAGGAGAGCTAAACAATATCAACCTATAGCCAGGGCAGCCATTCCTTGACATCTTATACCACTAAAAGCCTAAATCATGTTCCTGTTACTATGGTCATGGGTCTGATAAAGCTTCTTTCTATAGTGATTTTAAGCATTAAGCATTTCATACGGAGACCTTATGCCTTCCCCTGCTGCTGGTTGTTATGAGAGACAGAACGCTGAGCTGTGGAAAGGTCACTGCTTTATTCCTGGAAATCCTGGAACCAGCTCATCAGAATTCAAAAAAGTCCTATTTTAGTTTAATATTCTCTCTCTTTTTTTGTCTGTAACGGGAAACAATCTCACTACTGAGACTGCGTTAGGGTAATGTATCTAGAAGAATGAGAAATACTACCAACATTAGTGAAGCCATTATGCCCATCCTGAGGATGAATTTGAGATTACCTTAGAGGGAAATAAAGAGTGAAATAACCTCTGCTGTAAAAACTGGGTAAATTTTAGAGAAAGCATTTCTTTGTGTGTCTCAACAACATAGCGATTTAATGAAATCCAGTGACGATTATAGGCACTTGGTGCAACTAATAATGTGAAAACTTGAAAAGATAATTTGTACGCCTTCGAAGTACATTCCACAATCGTGTTTGCTTGCTGGAATATTCACTATGAGCCATCACAAATGGTTAGTACTTAATGACAGAATTGTTTCTTTTGTCACCAACAAACATCTTTTTCTCATGCAAATTTTGTGTTGGGAAGAAGGCAGCAAATAGACCAATTCTGTACTTCTCAGCTTCTGGTTTTCTGGTTGAAATTGAAATTCTTCTATTTAATAAAAGCTACATTTCTCAATGAAGAGTAATTTCTGATTCAGAAGACCTCACTAGGTCTTTATAAACATAAAGGACACAAACTGCACCCTTGTATGTTAAAAGGATAAGTGCGAGGGAAAAACACTTTCGTGCAAGTAACTCATGCACAAAAGAATGCAGCTTATTTTCAAAACTGGAAGAAATTCAAAGAATAATTTAAGCCAAAAAAAGAAAATATATATTTCAAGCGAAGCATCTCACTTTGCAATTTACAGAGGAAAGCATTTGATCTTGCTGCTTCAAAATGGTTTATTTTTTATGTATAGCTAAATCTTTTCTTTTGAGTTTATGCAAAGACAAAAGTTTGGTTACCCTAAAACTACTTTTTTATTTCATTAAAAAGCCACAACCTGGAAAATTCTGCTTCCACCTACCAAAAATGCTTTCATTGTGTTTGTTTCAGATGCATCATCCAGACTTGTTCACATTTCTTTGAGTTCTGACAGCTATTACAGCAACATCAAACAAAAGAGTTGAGAGTGAGGCTGAAAGAGGCTGGGTAGGGAACCAAGGCCAGGCAGCCACATCCCCCATCTCCCTTCAACAACCTGAAATCAGGCAGAACCTTGCACTCATTTAAAAGAATAGGTATCATATGCACAAGCTGGTTGCTGTTTCCTGAGATAAAATCCAGAGTGAGTGTTTATAGCAAGTCTAGATACCTACCTTAACTACCCTGGGGGGCACACATACTTCTCTCTGCAAGGAAATGTGCAGTGCCGGAGAAGGAGGTAGGCTTTCTACTATGATCTAGTAGGGCAGAGGACATCTCCTGATTTGATTTCTACTGCTTTTCCTATTAGACTTTAGGAGGGAGATTTTCTCTAGGAAGGAGATGGGACCAGTGAACAGCTATGCCTCTGATCAGGCTTGCTGTTTACACCACTGATCCCATGGCTTGCCAGCAGGTTGGGAATTGTGGATGTTTTGAGTTCCTTTACATGCATCTTTCAGACAGTCCCTGTAGTCCTATGTATGCTGTGGGTAATGAAATGCAACCCACTAAACCCATTATGGAGGGCTTAATCCGCACATCCCCTGGCTGTGATTATTATGTCTTGCTATTGCTGTCATTATTACTCCCTAGGGGGAGCCGCCATCTCTAGAGACTTTGAGAAGGCTCATCCAGGAGGAGTTAGACAAGCAGCTTGATGGTAAGTAATCAGCTCTGGGAATCCAGAAGATGTATCTGAGAGTATGAAAGTCACTTTCTATCGCTGTGGTGGCACCTGAACCCCTCCTGCTTATGGAGGGCAATGTTGCAACAAGCCTGACTGGAAGGAGGAATGTGTGAAATGGAATGTGCTTAGCAAGCTTTACCATTCCCCAAGCGTGATGTTCTAAGCAATAGGACAGGGGTTTTCTCCCTTATTCAGCCCAAGGCCATTGCCTGTGCTAAGCATCTTATGTCTTTTTGCTACCAAAACAGCTTTGCTACAAACACATTCCTGCAGATGCCTGGGAATTTTGAGGCAGTAGCACAAGAGAAGATATAAATTCAAACAGATTAATCGGGGGACCTGGAAGGGAAAGTAATTGTAGTAGAGCATAAACTTGCTTTAGAGGTCCCAGCTGGAGGAGAAGTGTTCTAATTTCTGGATGTGACACTCATCAATGTGAGAAAAGGGGGCAGAATCGATATGGGCTGCTGCTCCTCCCAAAGCACATGAATTGCAGACCGCTACTGGCCTCATCTACAGTGAACCACAGAGCTGCATTGCTTCTTGAAGAAGCTGACACATAGCTGCAGGCATTTTCCTCCATGCTGAAGATCATGGTTCAATGGAGTGATTTATTTCAAGGGTTTTATTTACACACTCCCACACTTCAAATTCCATGCCAATCTAAAAGCATTCAAGATTGCGGATCAATGAAAGGCAGATAGAAAATCCTCCCTCTGTTCTGTCAGATGTTTTTGTGATGCTGAGTATGTCTTAAGAGCTCTCTAGGCTGCTCAGGGTCTTAATATGGAAGTGGCAAGCAATGTGCCTGCTTGGAAATTGGAGAATATGCTGACACAGGGAGCCGCCTTAGTTACAGTTTCTGACTTCACAGCCAGAGATGCATACATTAGCTTTAACCCCACATGTGTTACAGCCCAGAACAAGGAAAGTAAGCTTTCTCCTTACAAAGCAGCCACGTAGCATCTTTTTCTGTGTAGCAGAAGCAGTGGAAATAGCCTTTTTGGAGCAGCAATGATTCCAGTTTGACACAAATCCACCGGCTGCACAGCTAAAGGAGGAGGCATTTCAGATCCTTGGTGAACAAGGAGCAGAGGATGAGAGAAGTGTTTAGGGTTAAGTATGAAATCTAGTAGAAGCTTAAAGTTACTGAGAAATTAGGTTTAATTAAAATAGAGAGGATCATGGAGTCACCATCATGGCTTATGGGGAAGGATTGTACGGGAACAACAAATGAGTGGCCCTAAAATATTGACCTGTGACAGTACTTGGACTTTATGGGGCTGCTGGTTCTGTCTCTCCATCTCTTAGAGCACTGATCTTCTAGTCTAACAAACCCATTTCCCACTCTTCACAGCAAAGTTAGCCTATCTCCTGGCTCAGATGCAACCTGCACATGTCAAAGTGTCCCATGGCAGACCAGGACCTCCTGGTCCCCCCGGGAAGGAAGGACTCCCAGGAAGAACTGGTCCTCCTGGAGAGCCTGGCCGGCCTGGCCAGACTGGGTCTGAAGGGCCACCTGGACCTATTGGTCCCAAAGGTGAGTGAAATTTGGTGTGTTTTGGCAGTGTGATAAAGGGATGTGTCCACTACACTTTGGCATCGACATCTTTTAGTAGCATCTAAGTGATCCTTAGATGGATGTGTTTGAAGCAGTCTCAGTCTGTTGAACCAGAGGTGGTGAATGTGACCAGCAATTGCTGGTGTGTTCCACCTCTGGCCAGAACTGAAGCGGGGTATGTCTTCATTCCCCCTTAATGTCCCATCTCTGACGACTGGCCATAATTAGGAACTATTTTTAGCAAATATATTGGCTTCAGTGTGGATGGAAGACCAGTGGTAGTAATATTGAATTCTACTCATCGGTTCGTTGTTTTTCTTTCCCTCTCTATAGGAGAAAGAGGAGCAAAGGGTGATAAAGGAGACACTGGTGTTGGCCAGCGAGGAGAAATAGGTCCTCCAGGAATTCCAGGTGTGTTTATTCAGACTGCAGCACAAAACACATCACTCAGAACTGCTACAAGGACACAGGTCTCTACTATATTAGAATCATAGAATCACCAAATGGTTTGGGTTGGAAAGGACCTTAAGATCATCTAGTTCCAACCCCCCTGCCATGGGCAGGGGCGTCTCACATTAGACCATGTCACCCAAGGCTCTGTACAACCTGGCCTTGATCACTGCCAGGGATGGAGCATTTACTACTTCTCTGGGCAATGCATGCCAGTGCCTCACCACCCTCACAATAAAGATCTTCTTCTTTATATCTAACCTCTAACCTGAACTTCCCCTGTTTAAGTTTGAGCCCATCACCTCTTGTCCTATCACTAAAATCCCTGATGAAAAGTCCCCTCTCCAGCATCTGTATTAGACAGTCAGGATAACATAAACATGGCATACATCATTTCTGTAGAAAGTGGCCCAAGGGGAAGAAATATATCACTAGCATCATATTTAGTCACCTTTATTTCTTCAGATTGATTGACAGGTATAACGATCCATCTCAGTAACAGCAAGGTTAACTGGCCTTTGGGACAAACACAGAGTGAAGCTTTAATTACTAGATACACTGTGCAGAGTCCTATGTGCCCTTGCCAAAATCTTGTTGTGACCAAGCTGAACCCAGGGATTCAGGTAGCTTCAGGTGTTATAAAAGGTCATCTCTAACACCTGTGTTTCAGACACACAGCTCATGCTTTACCTTTGCTGTCAAAGAAGCAGCAAATGTATTTTGTCTCTAATTTGAAATTAGGAACCATTGATCAGGCTTGCCTTCACCCTGCTTTATTTGGGGAGGAAACTATGGTAAGCCTTCATAAATCCATGGTCTGCGTTTGCCATTCTAGCCCTGTATTTCCTTAAAATGACAATGGACCCAGTATGCTTTGTATAAATGAGCTATGTCCCAAAGCTGGCTCTTGTCTCAAGCTTTACCATCCTCACCACCTCTCTGTGAGGACTATATGTCATTGGGTAGCTGCACAGGTTCTACATGGTGATACAGGAAGAACAGCCATACTGGAGCTGTGCAGCCCAAGGGTGCTATAGGGGGTGGAAATCTTTCTTTCAGACAAGATACACTTGTCACGTCCTTGTAGATACATGCCAGCCAGACCCATATCTGTGGAAAGTGATGTCTGCATCCCTGTTTGGCAGCAAAGCCATCTCCTGTGATGCTACATTGCTGATTACTGCACCCTGCAAGTATCACTCAAAAAAGGGCATTTTGGTTTTGTTTTAGGTCTCCCAGGAGAGCCTGGCTATGCCAAAGATGGGATGCCAGGACCACCAGGCCCTCAAGGTGAAGCTGGTGTGCCTGGTCTCAAGGGTCCACAGGGACCTCCAGGAGCTAACGGACAGTGTGACCCCACTCAATGTGCTTACTATGCAAGCCTGGCTGCCAGACCTCTCAACGTCAAAGGGCCATAGCGTGCAGGGGTTATTCCCAGACTTGTCTTTGAAACTTGAATTCATCCCACCTGCCAAGAGCTCTCAGATGCCTTCAACTGTGTTTCTGTCATAGGAGGCCTTCTAAAGCCAACAAATGCTGCCGGTCGGTCAGATTATTTTTATGAATTATAATAATAATTATTATTATTATCTTTGATGTGATATGTGAATTTGTTTTTTGTTTACTCTAGCATCAGGGCATATTAAAACATTTAAAAATAAGTGGATTTTCCTCTTTTGAAGAGCATATAATACCAATGCTTTGTGTAGCTGTTTATGCAAAACCATTCCGATGCCAACATCTTTGGTATCTTGGATACCTCTTTCCAAAGCTTTGCCCCTCACCCTTGAGACTGCAATCAAATCCTGTATCCCATGGCATCAGCTGTGAGACACAGGTTGATCACAGGCTTGTTGGTGCTTTTTGCCTTCCACATGGAGGGGAGGAAGGTAAAGCCATGCCAAAGCTGGAAAAGAGGTCTCTGGTACATTCACCTCACAATGGACAATTAGGAGCTGCCAGTGCATGTTTCCCAGAAGATCCTTATTAAATGTAATGTTCTTCTGCCCATAAGTGAATCTGTATCCTATTGGAGATATTTTTAATGGGACCATGTGTTCTCACACTAAGGCCTGAAGAGACCACAGAGATGATGTAAACCTCCTCACTGCTCCCTGTGCAAGAACTTCAGTACTCAGAGGGTTTAGTCCTACCAGATGGAGTTTAAATTCCTTCTGTCAGGGAGATGTGTCTGCAAAAAGCTTCCATGATGTCCCCTATCAGCTCAGGGATGCCAAATCCCCTGTTCACGTGCACACACAGCTCCCTTCCACTGCTTCACCCAAAAATCAGCCGGAGCAGCACAGGAAGTCCTCTGGTATTAATCTCAGGAAGCCAAGTGTGACCCAACTCACCATTTTGAATGATCCACTACAATAATTTGGCAAGATGATGTTTTAGAAGGTAGGTAAAGAATTGCAAGCTGGTTGAGGAGGAGGTTGGTCTCTGATGAGAGAGTCAGAGCAAAGAGGTGTTGAGAAACCTGGAGGAAACTGTGTTTGAGGGCAAAAGCAATACATCAGACCCACGTCCTTTTCCCCTGTCAGCTAATTGCCAAAATCAACCTGAGGATGCAGAGAAAGTAAAGAGGGAATGGAGTCTGAAAAGCCCAGCTTTATGGGCCAGCCAACAAAGCAGCTGCAGCTTCAAAACTCTTCTGTACGAAACAGTTTGTAGTGAGAGATGAGAGCAATGAACCTGACACAGGCATTTAGCGCTGAATGTGTCTGGAAATCTCATCAGGTCTTTTGGAGACAGCAGAGAGGCACCAGTGCCCTGCTGGCGCATTTGTATGGCATGGTGCTTCCAAGCTGCCTAAGCCAAGCAGAAGCCACAGATGTCTGTAACCACTCCAGAGTCAGACCCTGAGGCTAAAGCCCAGATATAACAATTTGCCAGCCTTGGAGTCTTTTTCTCACCCAGTAGCAGATAAAATTTGCCTCTTCTTTACTGAAAAATGAAATGAAATAACATGTTCTCATGCGAGGGTTAAACAAAGTCGTTACTGTGTAGCTCTTAATGGTGCTATTTTTGCTATTTCTTGTGCAAATAAACTCTTTGATTTGATTTTACTGTGTTTCTTGCTATGGAAAGACCAATCAAAGTGAAAATATGATGTGAAAAGCTTGCTGCTTTTAAGTAACTCTCACTGGTATATCTGTTACTGTACTGCACCTTAGGCCAGCTTGCTGTATTTCAGTATTAAGCAAGTGTGTTGACCACATATTTAACAGCACCCTTTTTCCTAGTCCAGGCTGAGTGAGATTTCACCCCTCCAGTGGTGAGGTAAACCAAGGATTGCTTCTCAAGTGAGACCTCCCAGCATGGCATGAGACATCATTTTGAATAGATGTGATGGCAATGAGTAGGATTTATGGCAGTCGGATGTGTTGACTGGGTTATGTTAAAGTGACGTTTAATTCCTGTCATGACGGTGACTCTTCAGCCTCTGTATGTTGTCTCTCCTCATGTATGTCTGTGTGTGCCATGCATGTCATAGGCTTCAATATATTCCAGTGCACCATGAGAAGGGTGGATACATAATGATGTTAAACAGATTTGATAGAGTTGATAGAATGATTTGTGTTGGAAGAGATCTTTAAAGGTCATCTAGTCCAACCCACAATGGATGAGATGGTGCAGTGGTATCTAGAGGTTTTTTTGGACAACCCTATCCATCTGAATGCCTGTTGGAGCCATTGCCAAGAACCTGTGTTAAGAATGTGAGGGACACACCTGCATCTTTAATAGCAATTAAAAAACCTGCCTGGGTTAGGCACACACTACAGCTCTGCAACTTCTCCACATGGAGAAGAGGATGCAGCCTAATTCCCTTTGTTCCAGCACGTTCCCTAGCATACACTTGTCAGTTCAGCCTGTTCCTGGAGACATCCCAGACTGTCTTTGTGCCCTGAATTCAGTGGGTGCCATTTTAGTGTTTTTTCTTAAATCCTGGTTTCTCTCCAGCCAGCCAAATGGCATTTACCAAGCATCATCTGTTGCTGGTGAGAAGAGTAAGCAACACATGCTGCAGACCCGGATCAAGACCTGTGTTTATAGCCACTCAGTTTCTATGGGTGTAGTCATCAAAGGGAGGTTTTTGTAGCTGCCAGCTGCTTACAGAAGCAAGCCCTATGTGAATGTGCCCTGCAATAAAAGGTAAGAAAGGGTTTATTTGCAGGGTTTCAAGAACTGCAGCATGTTTTCCTCAGTCTGTTCCTGTGTATTTGACATCTTTGGCTTGAGATTACTTTTCTAATGAGGTCTGCCATCTGGGCAGCCAGTAAATGGACAAGTACAGCCTTGGGAATGGTCAGAAGCTGCCCTTCAGAAAATGCCTCTGTGCCTAAGCAGATGATGGTGTGTGCTGGAAGGTAAGGCATGTATTGTCTATTGAGCATCTTGCAAAGTGACCATGCAGGCAGGAGGTGGCAGGTAGGACAGAGACAACGCTGTTGGCCTCATCACAACTACTCTTGAATAAGGGAAGGTTTTTGCATCTCAATGTTCCTATCTCTGCAACAGAGTCTCTACATCACTATAAAGTCTGCTCACCGAGTCTGAGGTTTAAACCAAGGAGTATGATGATGGTTTTGTTGGATTTTGTTGTGGCTGGTCCTGTGGTAAGAGGATATACTGTTAAAATTGCATTAGACAGCCAGACAATGTATTATTTATGTATTTAAAAGGTGTTAATGACACATGAGGTTCATGGCATCACTGTGGATTGTTCTTTTTCTTTTTAATCAAGTGTGTAAATCATTGCAATTATAGCAAACAGACCATTATTCTGTTAAAATTTTTGCCTGTCAAAAAACCCAAACCTAAATAACAGGAACATTTGGGGAAAATATTTTTTGATGTTAAATCATTTAACAATTTAATATCTGTTATTAATATTAATAATGAATATTAATAACAAGTATTAATTTGTTAATTATTAATAATTACATTATATATAAATTTTAATCATTATAAAGAATTATTATTGATAATAAAAATATTGCTATTTGTTTTCTAACCCGTTTTAAATTAGCTGCTTCTTGGAAACTATGGCAGAGAATGGATTATTTTCCTCCTTTGCCACTTGTGAGTGGTTCACCTCACTACAGCCTTGTGATGCTGTTTTCCTGAGCTGTCCTTTTCCCACCTTTATTATTAACATAGGATAATTAAACTGTGTAAGGCTGAACTCTGTTCTTCATGTTCATTTGGAGATGTGTAATCAAAGCAACACTATTCTGTTCAGGACTAAACCAAACGTGTGTCTTCCAGAGAGACAATAAAAGTGCTGTATCAACAAAGCTCAAGCTCTGTGCTTTGACCACAGAACTGGCTGGGAGCTCAGTACAGATTTTACATTCTAGGCAATTAGAAAAAAAACTATTAAAAATGTATTTAAAAAGAAAATAGAGTTTCATGATGGATCAGTCTTTTAGTGTGGTCTAATGCTGAACCAGTATTAGAGCTTGACTAATGCTGGTCAAGCTCTGCTCTGCTGTAGATTTCATTTTGGCAGCTTCTGGATCAGGATTTGATGCTGAAGCATGGTTGGGTATCATCATCCATCAACATCATCTCAGTGCCAGAGATACTGATAGGGGACTAGCAGATATGATGTAGAACCTAAGAGGATCTTCCCACATCTGCTGTAGGTGACCCTAGAGGAGATTATGTGTCCTGTCAAATGATGTAAGATGCTTATGTCAAGGTACCTGAATCCCAAGCTTAGTCTCTCGCAGTGAGATTGAGAGTCAGGCCATGTCACCTGTACTTTGGTGGCTTTGATGTGAGCTGTGGAGCCTGGAGAATGATTCAGCTCATCCCAAAGTAGTCAACTGAAGCACCCTTGGCTCTTTAGCCTGCATTAAGGAGGTCTTCATGGAAAAAAAAAGGATCTTTTGGTAGCTGTCTTTACCTTCCACTATTACTGACTCACGTTCTCGTTGCATTTGTGTGGGGATATTTGTGTTACAGATGATGAGATGTTGGATGCTATGTGACTAGCAGTCAGGCAGCTCAGAGGCAGAGACAAGGTTGTGGCATGAACTTGCACTTCCTTTATGTCAGGGCATAACAGGTAAATTTTCTTAAAATGCCTGCACTAACTCGACAGTAACAGCATAAACTGTAAATATCCACTACCACCTCTTTCAGCCTCCATGAATTGCAGTCCAGTGCTGATGAGGGCTAAGACTACTGTTTCGTGGCATGGGGAGGAAGAGCAGCATAGGAGCGAAGGCAGGTTCCTGCCCCAATCTGCAGCCATGTACAGGCGTGAGCATCCAGCAGAGACCATGAGGAGTCCTCCTTGCTGCTGTCTCTGCAGAGCCAGCATTGCTGGGGCAAGAGTCTCTGCATCACACACCCTATTGGCTCCTATCTTCCAGTTTCAGCACTTGAGGGCTTTAGGGTAACAATGGTCCCTCAGGGTCCGGACTTTGCTTTCAACACCTTTGTAATGATGAAGTTGAATTAAGAAAAGAAAGCCTGCTTAGCTTCATTACTTTGGTTTAAACCTGCAAGTCACAAACAGATTTTCGTCGAGCAACTTATTAGAAAAGCATGAAGACACGATGAACAGGAGACTGGTTCTCAGAGCTGCTTTACAACGCAGATTTTCACTATAAGGCCTTGTATATCTTGTGAAACTTGGCTCAAGAATACTGATGATGGTAATATTCTTGTTGGAGTTTGAGCTGAGATTGAGAGTATCCTGCTGCGTCTCTGGGAGGATCATATGTTGGAAATATGGGCTCCTGTTATTTTACATTTTGGATCATGAACCTTATGTAGGAAGCACAAGGGAACAATTTGATAGAGGGACATTAATCATATTCTGACGTTCCCGATGAGCCAAAGATCAGCATCAGGAAGAAGGATGTCCTGTGAGTTGGAGCAGAAAAGAACCTGCCACTTGGTAAAGGAAAACCCTGCGTCAAACTCCAGGTGTGAAAAAGCTCAACAGAACTGTGCCCAACATCACAAAACCCTCTCTCTAACCACAGCTTTGGATCTGCATGACATGCTTTCTGAAGGAGAGAAGCTTGTTTTAACAGAAGGCAGCACACGCGGCAAATCAATTTGTTTCACAGGACAGATGTATTCGACAATGTGTTCTTAGAAACACATTTTTCCCCTTAGTAATGTTGGGGATGGTTTTTTGTCCAAGTCTGAAATGACTTTTCAGTGCAATAACTTTTCATCACTTTCTTGGTGAAGTTGAGTTTAACCTTGAGTCTTATTTTTGTGGCTAATTGTGAGGTCTGTCATTTCTGATGAGCAACTTTCCCCTGAAAGTGAAAATCTCACTTTTCCCTGTCGCTGTAGACAACTCTAATGTACACATATTCCCTAGTTACTGTACACATTGTTGCTTATGAACAACTATTAGACTTCCTCGCGTTCTGCTGAATCATTTTTGCATAACAAGTCCACTCTTTCTTGATGCAGCTAGCACAGCCTTCAGATCCCATTGACGTTAATGATGACCCTAAACAACAGAAGTAACCATTTTTAGTGCTCCCAGGGTCTACTCAAGGCATTACATACTCAGCTGTGATAACACCAAATTGCACTGATAACCAGTTTGTACTGGGAAACCCAGCAGGCCATTCTTCAGGCATCCCAGGAGCCAAAGCAGCCTCACAACTCTGCTGGTTACTAAGGCAAGTGACACAGTTTTCTCTTACAGAGACTGAATATGAATCTGGAGGAAATTCAGGGCTTGTTTTTAGTAGGGTTATTGTATTTGCACTTTGAATCCAAGTCAGAGGTAACAGCTTGTATGTAACAACCTTGAAAAATTGTATTTCAGGGTGAAAGACTGTTTAAAAACAGCAGAGCCCGAAATGTAAGTTCAGAGGGTTGAACAATGATCCCAAAATCCTCTTGCCAGCATTGTCTGGATAGAGAGCTTCCAGTGCTCGCCACCCATCTGTGCAGCCATTGGTCAGGGTGGGAAAGCAAAGCTCACATACTCTTCCTTTACAAGACTTGGCCTTGTAGACCTACTTGGACCATACCTCTAACACATTGTCTTCTACCTTTAATAGTATGTGGAATGCTATGGAGACCTGTCTGCTTCAAAAGCAATTGAAATGGTTGTCCTAAGCATTTTTTAGCTGAAATCCTTAAGGACTGTAGAATGAAGGAAGAGAGGTGGTCTTTCTCAGCCTGAGGCTTCAAAATCACGATTTTCTCCTTCCAGGAAAATGCCCTACATCATTATGTGGGATGGCTTAGGATACACCTGGCATTTTACGTCTCCTATAAAAGCTATGCCAGCAAGGAATAAAAATTAGCTTTTATATACACCAGAGTAAGTGCAGCACAGGAAAGATGGTGTCTCTGTGACACAGGGGGTCATACACTCATCAGGAGGGAGAAGGACTTCCACATTTCAAAACTTATTCTTTATTGTGTTTTCTGAACGTTAAAGGCACAAACTGACCTAAGGACAGGTTGTGTTAATGGTTCCCAGCTCTCAGTCCACCAGCTGTGTGTCTGTTTTCTTCTCATCCCATTTACCATCTGCTTTATCTTGTCCTACTTACCGTGTGCTTTATCTACCCAGCCTTCCTGCTTCCATTGCAATCCCTTGGGACTGACCAGTGTGAATTCCTCGGACAATGGCACCCTTGGTGCTTGGAGAGACCTACCCACAAAGAAAAATCTAAGCCGATCTGCTGAAAATCAGTCAGAGCACTGCTGTTCCACTTTCTGAACACTGACAGATCCTTGCCATCAGCTCCCTGGCTGCAACCACAAGAGGCAACGTCATAGCTTGGGAGCTGGGCTTTGCGTACACTGCAGAGCTGGAAGGGAAACACCTGATCAAATGAGAATGGCAAGTGTTTGCTCAGTGGGATGTATCTGAGCAACCCAAATACTCTGCATGTGTGTTGGTAATGTGCCTGGTAGAGAGGAAAGCTGACAGAGGGCTTTTATCCACCAAATGTCTCAGAGGTTGTACATGGAACATGCAACAAATCATCAGTGAACATCTCAGTTCAACCAGCCACAGTTCTGGTAGGGCAATGGATGCAGCCACCTCTTTGGGATGTGCCGCTAGTGGTCCCGATCCACTCAGAGGTACCTTACAGAGCACGATCCAAAGCATGAAGGGAAGAAGAAACTCAAGATCTCGGGCAGAGAGCTGGTGTCGGTTCCTAAGGAGGTCTTTGGCTTGGACCAGCTGCAGGTTCTGGAGATGAGCCCAGAACGTGAGAGCTGCCTCAGGTACCAGATGGACCTGCTGCCCCATGACATCAGCCACCTGCAGCATCTCACCTGCCTCTACATGGACTCCAGCAACCTGAAGACCATCCCTGCTGAGATTGGCACTTTGAGCCACTTGGAGAGGCTCACTCTGAGCAACAACAGCCTGAGCTTGCTGCCTCCAGAGATGGGGGGACTCCAAAGGCTGTGCAGCCTCCACCTTGCCAACAACAGCCTCACCAAGCTGCCTGCATCCCTCAGCCAGCTCAGGAGCCTCACTTTTCTGGATGTGAGTGACAACAGAACAGGCACAATCCCCTCCAGCATTCAGCATCTGGAGAATCTGGAAACGTTGCTGTTGCTCTTCAACTCACTGGAGAGTCTGCCCAAGGACGTCTGCCTTCTAAGGAACCTGTGCACACTTTGGTTGGGAAACAATCATGTACAGTCCCTTCCAGCATCTTTTGGAGAGCTGGTGAACCTGCACTGGGGATGCAACTACTGTTCGTGCAATTTTGAGAGGAATGCACTGGAATGTCCTCTCCCTGAAGTCTGCAGCGGAGGCTCTGAAAAGATCAGAGGCTATTTCTTGTTGTTTCATAGGACTCATTGAAACTAGGCAGCTGGTGTCAGTCCTCTAGAAGAGACTGAGATGGATTCATTCTGTGTAAATCAACTGTATAAGCAAAATGTGTTTCAGGAAAAGTCTGATGGAATCTGTTGAGCTCAAAAGCTTCCTCTCTGCTCTAAGATGATTTCTTTGGGCACCAGTATTGAACAGTGGCATATACCCTTCAAAAATTCATTCAGGGACAGCTATAACCTTTTGTTATTTATAGCTACATAGACCTATCTCAGGAAAGGTTGCAGCCAAATATCCAATCTGATAAAACGAACAACAGTTTGTTTGGGAGGATAAAGTCAGGTAAAGAATTGGTAGTGTGTAAATAGCAACAATCTGTACTGTTTATTTGCACCCTGCGTTGGTGCTTGAGTCTGGACTTGAAGTAAGTGCAGGCTGAGATTTAAGGAAACATTTAAGGCCATACTGACTTGTGGATCTGGCTCTGCTTCAAGGAGCTCAGAAACTCATTACTTTACATGGTATTTTACATCCAACACACAGGTTGAATCAACTCAGACATCTGCCTGGCTTTGGATAAGAACCAACCTGTGCCCAGGTCCCACAAGGTATCATGCAAGCGATGTCTCTATTGATTTCACAGGACGTAGCATATTTCTTACCCTGCTCTTCTGAATAACAGTTACAGTGCAGGATTATCACGCTTTCTGGAAGCAGCATGGACCTGGAGTTGTTGTGGCAGTCCTTTCAGAGCAGATCTCAGTGATGTTGCTCAATGGAGCTTGGTGATGTAGGGTGTAGCCCAGATTTAGAGCATTCAGCACTAGCAAAAACAGTTTCCAATTCTACTGAGGCTGAGAAAATGTTCAGAGACATTAAAATATGAGTACGTTAACTTCCTGCAAGGGAACATTTCTGAGAATCCCTGCCTATAATCATAAAAGGCTTCATCAGTGTTTCATTATGGAAATCTGCTGAGACTCCTTTCTGTTTCATTTTGCTCTCTCCTCCCCTCTCTCATCAGCGTTTTCCTCCCACCTCTGCTTAGCTTTGCTCTTCATGGGTGTTTTGTCTGTGGCTACTCCCTCTGACATTATCTTTGCTTTTCATCATTTTCTCATCACCAGCCTCTCACTCCCTTATCAATGCTTTTCTTGCCCTCTTTCCTTTGTTTCCTATTTCTCCTTAGGCCAACATACAGAAAGCTGCAGCTCGATGTCTTTCCTGGAAAGAAAGGCTGACTCAGGCCTGCTGGGAGCTGAACATGTTCTTCCAGAGTTCACAGACAAAGAGAGAGAGAAAGAGCTTAAGACATTGATACATGGACCATTAAGTCTCTTGTTCAGTCACTTTCTTCTCCCCATAACAAAGATTGACACAAGGAGAATAAGATCTGAATCAGTGCAGAAATTTTACTTGGTGACAAAAGCACAACTCCAGATATTCTTAGCATGAAGTGATTTTTTACACTGCTCTGCCCCCTGATCTCTGTGAAGCTTTCAAACCTGATGCCACTTTTTGGTGGTACCAGATTCAGCACAGAAGTTTATCACGCAGTGATAAATCAGTGCATGGCAATAACAGGCATTCAATAACTGAACACCAGTTTGTTTCCTGCAGCTGGTTATTTCTAAGATGTGATATAGGAAAGAAAGGAGTAAAGGGACTGTGGTGCCTTGCTTACTTGGCTCTTTCTGTGGCAACATGGACAGCCAGAGATGAAGGAGCAGGATAACAAACTGCCAATCTTTTACCCTTGGTTGTTTTTCAGAGGAGATTTGCGACATAAGGAACTGTGTGCGAAGCTGGTGCTAGGTCAAACAGGGATCTATCAAGGTGGCAACACTAAGGATGGTGAAGGACTGGGGGTTTGTTCTTGGTTTTGCCATTGATCCATTCTTTGTGCTCAAATTAGTTGGCTGTCTTATTTCCCTGTTCCTCCCACCCCATTTAATATATGCAGTCATCCTACCTTTCTAAAGCTTGTTTGGTTTAGAAGATAAGTATAAAGGCAGTACTAGCATTGGGCCACAAGCAAAGACAAGGTTATTCCCCTGTTTTGAGACATGTGAGAATGAAATTCTAGTAACTGTGGTCTTTTTTAGAGGCTTGTGCCTAATACACTGAATCCTTCCAGGGCATCATCTTACACAAGTGGTACACAGTTTCTCACATCCCATGTCAAACTCTTCGTATCCTATCTTTGGATCCTACATTGCAGAAAAAACAGTGCTTTGGGCTTGAGAACCAGTTCAAAGTTTTGGCTATCTTTCCTTTCTGCTTCTTGGCCAGTAATTCCCACAGGGCAAGCTGAATTTAGCTTGTGTTGGGGATTCATAATGTCTCACAGCGTTCACCCTTTGTTTTGGCCAATCAGGTTTCCCATGCTTAGTTTAACCAGTCTTCTCTCAAAAACCACAGCCATGATAACTGGAGCCTGATCGGATCTGTTAATAACATACCTGTCATTCCTGGAAGTGAATGGAGCTAAAAAGGGGGTTAAAGCCTGCAAGAAAATGTAATCTTTAATAAATAGTGCAAATACATTTACTGTAATTCTGCAGGCTGTTGGGATCAAGAGATACTCTGAGAAATTAATGTAAGTGAGGGCACGTTGGCCATACATTAAGCTGCTTGAGCAGACTGAGTATGTTATTGAGCTAGAAGAAATTCTGCCCTGACACCATGCTGTCTGTCGCCTCTTTCGTAGTCCTGATTGCTTCCAAAATCCCACTTCCTAAAGTGGAATCACCAATAGTGCCTATGCGCTGCTGCATTCTGGCATCTGTGTTAGCAGCATAGTCATGCAGAGCAATAACTAGATCTTGGTGTTGTTATTGCAGTGGTATTAAAATCTAATCTCAAACTGCTTATCCTGTATTTGTGGTACAGTCTGTATTGTTGCTAAGCACCCTTTTTCCTTTGCTTATTAAAACTTCAAGCAGTAATATCAAAGAATGGCAAACCGCTAGGATATAGGCCCTTGGTGGAAAGACCTAGATATAACCTGTATCAAGGGGTGTGGGGGAAGAAGGAGAGGGGGGAACTGTCATCATGCATTCAGCACTGATAGGAGTTGTGCATGCATTCTCCTTCACCCCATACTGCAAACAGACTGGCATAGGAGGAAAGCATTGTCACCTGGAATTGTATAAGACTGCTTTGAACTCTTGAAGCAGAGCAGTAATGAAATGCAAAAGCAGTGAGTGAAAAAAAGCTCCAAACAGAAATTCGGGAGAATAATATACATAAGGGCAGAGGGCTCTTTAATTTAACATACAAATATGTAACACTTCACAGGCTGGTAGCTCAAGCCAGACAAGTTCTGACTACAGATAAGCTGCATATTTATAATGCTGGAGAGTTCACCTGAGGATATGGCAGATTCTCTACACCTGAAGTCTGTAAATCCCACAGTCTAGCTCACCCAAAGGTATGACTCTAACACTCCACCTTGTTTTATGCAAAGTGAAAGCAACAAAGGCTCCTTCTGTTTTTAAAGTATTTGGCTGCAATCTATGGCTACCATAAATCTAAAAGATTAGACCCCAGCATTTACTTACTTTTCCTTTAGTTTGCCTCTAGCTGGACCTCAGTGCCACCAGCCTCTCTGTCTGCCTCTGTGCTCTGTGCCTCATCTCAGAACTTGACAGTTTGACTTCAGAAATTACAATTTCTGGTGATGCAACACTGAGTGGGTGCAAGAGGCTCAGGTCTGACATGAATCCATGAGATCAATTGGTTTAATTATCATTGATCGCATATGATCTGTCAGAGGCACCAGGTTCAACAAAACATGTTTCCCTACACTTGGACAACGAGTACTAGAGGAAAAAGAAAGCAATCTGTCACTAGCAACTGCTATATCATGGACCACATCAAATTGCAACAAAAGCCTTAGTAGCATGTCTAATGAAGATCGCTATAAGCAATACAAAGAAAGATTTTTCACTCATCAGAGTGTTCTGCCCATGAGCCAAGAGACAGATAATAAATGGACTTAAATAAATACTGCATCCATGCCATAGATATCTTATATTTGTTAAAGGTCTCAGCTTTTTCTTTTTCTGTAGGGAAGCTGCAGAATGTGTTGCTATTCTCACTGTCATGCAAGCAAACTCTCCTTGAATAGTTCAGGCAGCAAGAAAATACCAAGAGAGGGAAGACTGATGCCATGACAAAAGCTGAGGTGGAAAAGCCCACACGGAGTCTCTGTACTGAAACTCACTGGGTTTTGCCAGATTTAAGTGTCTGACAGAGCCAGCCTGGGGCTCACTGCTGCTGAGGCTCCCAAAGTGATCCCACATCCGGTCATTTGGTGCATGAACTTTACAAGGAGTTGCACTCAGTAGTGATTCTCACATCCAAGGTATTGGGTCAGCTGGGGTCAGACCATTAGCACAAAGTTATGCCTAAAGTTAAATCTCTCCAGTACTTTACAAGTCTCGCTGTTGAAAAGTTCAAACTGAAAGTTCTTCCTGTAATGCAAACTTTTTTTATTTGATTGGTGTATTCCAGAGAGACTTAGAAAGCAGGTCACTATATTCCTGATATATAAAAAAGCAGATATACTTGCAACAAGACTTTTATAACTTTAGATTGGGAAGCTTAGATTGGATATAAGGAAGAAGTTCTTTGCTGTAAGGATAGTGAGGCACTTGGGTTTCCCAAGGAAGTTGTGAATGCTCCATCGCTGGTGGTGTTCAAGGCCAGGTTGGACAAAGCCTTGGGTGCCATGGTTTAGCGTGAGGTGTCCCTGCCCATGGCAGGGGGTTGGAACTGGATGATCTTAAGGTCCTTTCCAACCCTAACTATTCTATGATTCTATATATGTGAAGCTTGTTGAAGAGCTTTCTACAAGAATCATATGCCATATGGCGTCTGAAGTCTTCCTAGTGCCAAAGGAAGGACTAGTGCACATCTTGAGAATTGTGACACTGCTCACTTTTGTATGGTGGTGATTTCTCTTTTTTCACAAGCAATTCAGCTTGTCGTCTACTGTGATACCACACTTTGCTACAAGGTTGCTGTTGGCAACTTTTGATATGGGTATATTTGTATAAGCTGAAGTTTCTAACCTTGTACTTGTCCCTGATGAATTTCAGCTTTCCCTTCCCCACCCCAGACAGGTTGTACAATACTTCAGAATCATTCTGAATTCAGACTCTGTCTTTGTGTGCTCACAGTGCCTCCAAGCTTTATGCCGTCTGAAAGTTTAATAACCATACTCTCTTTTCTATCATCTAATTCATTAATGAAAACACATGCCAGGACTGAATCCAGAACAGCCCTGGCTGAACTCCACTTTCTACATCCCTCTACTCTGACAAAGCACCACTGATAACCTTTCTGATACCTTATTGCACCCAATTGATCATTGTCTCACCTAGACCATGCTGCTGCAGCTTGCTTATGAGAATGTCACATGCAACCAGTGTGAAGACCTTAGTAGTGGTAAGATTTGTGACAGCTACTTTTCCTTTATTCTTAAAGCCTATTACATTGCTAAAACTGGAGATTAGATCAGTTCAACGCAATTTATTCTTGACAAATCCACACGTCCTTGCTGCTACACAAAGGAGTTGCTGCTCTGACTTGTTATCTTACAGATGCTTATGAAATGTGCATCTGTTCCAGACTTTTTGCTAAGCTTGAAGGCAAGTGAGGATCATTTCCCATCCCTTTTCCCCAGCTAAACCAAAATAAAGCAAAACAAACAAACAAAACCAACAAAAAGACATGCCTTTTCACTTAGATTTTATGTATTCCTTATATATACCTTTTGGTCCTGCACAGGACCTGATGCTGTGTGAAACAGCTATATTTAATGAACAGCTACTAGCTGCTTCAGCCTCTGGAGAAAAATTCAGGGCTGATTTGGGACCAGGATTCTAGTACAGCTCATTAGAGCACAAGCACATCCAAGCTGGAAGGATGTGGTAGGGTCTGTACCATGTTATGGCCGGTCCTGATATGCTCTGAATGGCCCCATAGTGGTACTGGAGGACTACAGCTTTTCTGGCACTTTTGGAAGTGCAATTCAGAAACCTGTGGGAAAGCATTAGCTCCTATTTCCCTTGATTGCTGTTCAGAGGACTTCTGCCTGGTCATGGATCAGGGAAAAGGCAGTCACTGGGAGGGAGAATTGACACATCTCGAGGTAGCTAAGCCATTTCTGTCCTGTCAGCTGGGAGCAGTTCTTGGCTTTTCTTTCTGTTTCCTACTTTCAAATAGATGTCCTTAATCCTATTTCTTAGACTCAGAAAGGACCTCAGTCACATGCAATTTCAAAGAAGGCAGCAGAAAACTGACAGTTTTGATCCTGATATAACTGGCTTCAGTTGCTCACAGAGTGCATCTGTGTGTGTTCTGTGGACAGCTATGTCAGCTAGAGGATATCTGCACACTTCCACTTGTAAAAAGGGTGTTTCAGGTCAGCCCAGACATCTTCTTTTGATCTAGATGAAAAGAGGATTCCTTTTTGTTAGCAACACTACCGCTGGCTGTTAGGAGGCTGGCCCTTTGCCTTGGGTCTGTATGACCACATAAAAAATAGAGAAAAAAAGTTTAGCTCACATAGGCTAAACATCTGCCAGACTGATTGCTTTTGCATAGTTTTCACACATAAAATACTGTTGCACTTCAGTTGTTTTTAAACATCCACACAGCAGTATCAGCATGGTTCTGTGTCTGGCTACTATTTGCAAAGTTTCCTTTTCAGATGTAAAGCAGGCCTTTTCCAGACTGCATAACTGTGATTTATTCATAGAATCATAGAATCATAGAATCATAGAATAGTTGGGGTTGGAAAGGACCTTAAGATCATCCAGTTCCAGCCCACTGCCATGGGCAGGGACACTTCACACTAAACCATGGCACCCAAGGCTCTGTCCAGCCTAGCCTCATAGAGCATTAGTAAACCCAAATTGTCCTTTTCTTCAGTTGTGAGGTTCAAGCACTTTGGCCATGCCCTGGATTCCTTCTTCCAGTGTTTGAAGAGATCAGGGTTTGTGCAGCTGAGAGGAGTTGTATGGCCTGTTGTATATGGATCTGAGAGGCAGAGTTCTCTCTAGACCCCTATTGAGCTCATATCTATCAAAAAGCTACTTGCCCTTCCAAGAAGTTAGATTGATGACCCTGCTTTTTCCTTCCAGTTCTGTGATCTGAGTTGTCTCTTTGCCTAATAGACAGCGTTAACTGCACCAGCTAAACTGGTGCTCTATAGATCTAGACTGTTTCTGTTTGAAATGTTAAGGTTACTTTTCTTCAGCTTTTTGTTCAGTGGTTTGTACTGTACGGGCCAATATCAGTTCTGCACGGTGCTGACACTTTCTGCACAGTCATATACACTGGGATACTATTTTGTTTCCCAGAAAACTTCTGCGGATCTCATTGAATGAAACTAAAAAAGAAAATGAAAGAAGTTATATGATGCTGTGGGTCTGTGTGCACGTGGATTCTGCATCCTTATTTAGCAGAGCCATTAGGCAGATGCCCTGCATGGATCCCAGCTCCTCGCCCTGTTTTAATATTCAAAGCACTTCGCAGACTCTTCTGGATGTCATTGTGCCCATGCCAGACCTTCAGATGTTTCTTCAGACAGGAAGGATAATAACGGACTGACATTATATAAGAAAACTAACATTTGCTTTATTTGGACTAGGTAGACTGTCACTGGGAATGGCTTGCATTTCAGAGTGGTTGAAAGAAACCTAAAGCAAAATGATTCTTCTCTCTAAAGAACTGAAAATATTGTAGGATATTCTACAATTAATTTTCAAAACTAAACGTGCTTCTTAATTGCAAAAGTCCTCCCTTGCCACCCCCCAAATCAAAATAGTGTTTTATTTCAGAAGATTTCAAAGTTTGTCTGTAACTTCTCTTATAGCAAACAATAGCAGCAAACCTGCCTCTTATTTCCTTTTTCTTTTTGTGAACCATGAATGTATCATCTGTTGGCAAAACATAGACATCATTGTTGCAGCAATGAAGTGAAGGTATTTTTTTAGCTAATCCTTTGGACAAAAAGAGGTAAGCTACAGGCATAAAGTTAAGTTGATGTTTTCGGAGCTGGAGCAGTTGAGCTGCAGGATCATTCAGAAGTCCAAAGACTGATTCCCTCTTATCTTCAATGTCGATTGCAGTCTTAGTCTCCGACACTGGTTGTAAAGAGCTCCTCAGGCACATGGTCTCAAACTGATTCCCACTGAAGATGTGTCCATGTGGCAGTAGCTCTATGCACTACCAGCCTCACTGGTGCTTCTTGGAGAAGAAATGAGGACCAGAGGGACCCTAGAGCAAAGGTCTCTTCCAGGGGAATTCCCAGAAGGCCCAGCTTGCTAAACCTGACAGGTATTTCCTTGAATAGGATGCTCTAAGGTACAAACTGCTCCATGGGTAGGGTTGATTATATGTTTTCTGAAAGCACTTGTCAGCACTCTTCTGCAGGCATCTCCTAACAAATGAGTCCTATGACCCCATAGCTGGGGAACTGTTACAGCCACAGGCTGTAGCAAGCTCTCACATTTAACATCTACCACAGAAAAATGAACCATCTCAGCTATGGATCCCTGCCTTTCACTTGAATATGCAACCAGAGAGGTCTAAAATAAGTCTTTAAACATTGAGGCCAAACAAAATTTTGGAGGTGATATGGCAGTATTAATTGCACACCATGGTGCTCATTGACCATTTCTGTATATGGTGGTCCATGCCTGTGATCCTCTGGTCAGTCCATATCGTTGCACTACTTGGTCTCTCCTGGCTACACACCTAAGGAAAAGTCCTGAGGGTTTATCCTGCTGGAAATAGTGCCTGGAAGCACCATTCTTGTAGCACTAGTTTGTTGTATGCTCCCTGAGCATGAAAGTTGGAGCTTACAGATGGATTTTCCTATATATTTTGTTGAAAATGAGACTCCCCCACTCCCAAAATTCCCAAAAGAGCTTAAGGCCTTGAAAGCAGGGTTGTATTGCAACAGGAACCAGGGTGCTACTCTTTAAATCCAAGAAGGCTCAGGGTGGAGAGAACAAATGGAAATAGGTTTATAAGCACAGCTCTGCATTGGCTATGCAGCCCTTTATTTGAGATTTGTTGTCTCCCCACTAATCTTTTAATAGCTTCTGGGACTGCAACACACTGCACGTTGTACCCACTGGAGTAGTTTCTTTTCATCTCTTATTAGTCCTGGCTGCCTGTCTCCAGAAGAGGAACCATGCTGGTTCAGACCAAGGGTTATCTTGGACCATCTGTGCAGTATTCACTCTCTAATTAGGGCCATAAAAAGTAGCCTAAGGAAAAATAAGAACAAGGGAAAAGCATTTAATACTATCCTCCAATGCTTTGCTACTTTCTGAGTATTTATGGTTCAGGAGGGACCTTAACTTGATATAGCATCTCTGCTTAACAGATAATCCCAGGATCACTCTTCTAAGTACCAGTCCTGTCTACCTTGAGCATACACCAATTTATTGCATCCACACCATCTTTGGCAAGTTTCCTAAGTCTACAGCCCATTTCACAAAGAATCACCGCCTTTTGAGGCCCAACTTCACAGTATTCTGAAAAGTCAGCCTCCATCCACCTTCTTTTTACTGCTTGTGAGATACGGGCACCTTCTACTTCCTGCCCATGCTGCAGCCTCCCTCCTGGGCATGTTTTTTCTCTGATCATTCCACATGTCATCTTGAAAGCTTTTCTCTTCCAGACATGTTTAAGCATTCTCAGGCAAGCACAAGCTTTTCCCTTCTTTTGCCTGGCCAGGTTGTTGCATCAACAGCAAAAAGAAAAGAGAGGGTTTGTTGTCTTACTGCTCAACCACTGCATTTGAAAGGAGAACACATAAACATATGACACACATATGACTGGTCTCAATGAGGGTTTTTTTACCATGGATTAAGGAATCCTTTCTTTTTTTCCATTTTAGCAGTTTTTCTTTTCTCAAAAAATAAAAAAAGAACTATTTGGGGGGCAAGAATTTTAATTAAAACTAAATATGTTTGGGGCTGATTTACAAGGTCTCTATGAAATAAAGGACATTCTAGTAACACTAAAAAGACGAGATGCAGAGTCATCTAGTACGGAAGTGTAAGGTAGAGCTATACTAAAGACTGCTTTAGTTCCACTCCTGTACAGCTGCAGCAATTTACCACACTTGACCTTTAGCATGAGATTTAGAAAGGAAGTGTTTGATATTCTGCTCTATTTGCAAGAAACCCATGAGGCAGATAAGTAACACTGCTGTCTTTTCCAGATTGTTCCCTGAATAATTTATTTGATACACAGTCAGAATTCAGGCACCTTGACTTCTTGCTCAACAGTCTCTTAAGAGGAGAGAGCTTGCCATTGAACACGGTACACCTTGACATCAGCTCATATGCTGCTGCTTTCGAATTCTTCCTAAAAGTCCTTCAAGAATTATACTGAGAATCAGCACAAAGCTATTTTTTAGGGAGAAAATTCATGTAGCTTGTTAAAATAGGTGAAATCTGCCTATCTTGTGGGTTAGCATTCTGGCTTTGTTTCCTCCAGCACTTTGCACGACTTGGGAATCAGTTCTAAATTTCACGCAAACGTTCCTCTATAGGAATCCTATCATAAGCACACTATATAGTCTGCAGCAAAGAAATGGATCTTTTCTGCAGTATTCACTGGGGAGTGGTGCTGGCCGTATATCATAGATCACATTAGGGAGTATTTTCTCCTGGTTATTCTGGAACCCAGAATTCTTTCAATAATGGATGAGAAGGACATAGACTTCTTTCTTGCCATGCTCATTTTACTCTAGAATTTCAATATACATATCCAGATATCTGCATACAGCCTTCCAGCACTACTTCTGCCTTTTTTAAAGACAGAATGGGAATTGCATTTCTGAGAGCTTTAAGGCCTGAGCTTATCACGACCATCACTATATCAGAGTACTACAAAATATCAATCCATAAGCTGCAAGATGAAGCTCCCATGCTGGAAACTGCACTAAGAGAGTGCTGCAAAGCTGCCCATACAATGTTTTAGGCAATGTTTCAGCACTGGGGCAAAACAACCAGTTTTCAGGAAGAAGCTTCTCAAAGGTTGCATCCAGGTCTTTAAGAAACTGGGTTGCATTCGTGAACTTAAGTATGTATTAAGAATGTAAGTCCAGAAGTGAGTCTACAATGCTGGCCACTTTAGATGAACAATACAATGGCTTTCCTACAGAAGAACATCTCTCATTATTAATGGACAACATAGGCTTTCTCTTTAATCCTCCCTCTTGCTGTTGGGTGATATCTATTGACTAAATCACACGTGCTTTTCATTTTGCATGATTACTTCAGGTCTTGTCTTTCATTCCTTTCCTACTTTTCTACTAACTTAGTCCATGAGGCAAAGTGAAACCAATAATAACCTGGACAGCAGAGTTTCAGACTGGATTTTGTAGTATCCATTGAAACATGCCAACTTTCATCCAAAATGGTGTCCAAAATGAAAATAAAAATAGGCATCCTTGCACCATTGCATTGGTGTTTTGTTTGTTTGGAGTTTTTTTATTCCATCATGTAAGTGAATTTTATGCAGCATTCAGTACATTGCTGATATATAAACTCACTGCAGATAACAGTGCTAGAGATAACAGCAGGGATCAAGAGCTACAGTATTTTTGTGTAGAGAAATTCTATAAATGAAAAAAGTGCCATAAAAATACAAGGCATGAATACATTATGGCTTCCTCAGCTTTGAGAAGCTTCTAAGGGCTCAGTAAACGTAATTACATCAGTCACTTGCTTTCTTGGTGCATGTTAACAGAATAGAAAGAAAGCAGTGACTGATAAACTCCTTTGGTCCAGACTTTGTTCATACGTGGAAAACAAATTGCCTAACAAAGTACATTTTTTTGCTGCCTTCATGGTGAAGTTATTAAGAACTAAGCTAGAAATATCACAGCAGTAAGTATTCTGGTCCATTATGTATCTGTTTCAATAGCTGAAGAGATAAGCACACCCTTGCCTCCAGAAATTAAAATCAGCTTAATATAAAACTATGGTCAATAAGCATTCATGTCAACACTTGTCCGGCTGGGCTAATGCTAAGGGATTTGAACACAGTAAGTGGAGAAAAGATATTGAATTGTACAGGTGGGAATGCTGTTAAATCTCTGCTTACTGGACCAAAGCTTGAAAAGTCATCAGGTAATGTAGTGAAGAACAAGTCCAGCACAGCAAGTGTCACAGGATGCTTGTCTTCTAAGGGTGAAGAGTGATGTGCTGAATTAGATACAGAGGAAGACAAGACTGATATTACATAGGCTGCTTGATTTAACTGCTGTTCACTCACCTGTCGAAGGTATCTCAGGCAAGACTAGATTCTGCATGCTGGCCTAAAGCAACATATCACTGTATATAGATTTTTCAGGCTGCTGTTTGCATCAAGTTCTCTAGAAAAACAACAAAAAAAGAGCAAAGTCAATAAGTTTGTGTGCAAGTTATTGAAGAACCTTAAATCCTTAGGGTTAGCAACAGCAACTTCTATCAGTTTTTTATATAACAGATGTGGAAGTTTTCTGGGAGCACCACGAAGTGTTTTCAGCAAAGATTGCTTTTATCAGGTTGACAGTCTTCTATTTATAGTTGGCAAATATTTCCACAGTTCAGGTTTATGAGTTTGGTATCATGACTCAAGCTTAAGCCTGTTATAGCCATGCAGCAGGATGTACGTGAGGATTTTTGCTGGGAGGAGCAATAGGGAATGCAAGGGATGCAGCAGTTACATTCATCTCAAAAACAGAGCTGACAACCATAAAGTCCAATAATGAAGAAAAAATTGTATAATGCCTTAAAAAGTCAAGCTTAACAATTTGGTTTGTCAAGGACTAAAAATAATACAGAGGTAAGGTACCCAAAAGCTCTGAGTCCCTTTTTTCAATATATTCAATGGTAATGATGAAGAAACAGATCTCAAGCAGAAAGCATCTCAAACCATGGGCACTTGCTGACTACAATCACTGTTGAAGGGACAGCTATTTCTGTGCTGCGTCCTGTGCAACACCTTACTCAGAGTACCAAAATATTGTTGAGCAGATCTGGAGAACAATGACATTACAACATTATGTTTTTTCTTCGATGCAAAGCAATGCTACATTTGTGTGCCAAACTTTTAGGGGTGAAAAAAAGACCTCTAAAACTTCGGCAATGTGGAAGAGGTTGTTTTCAAAGCTGGAACAAGAGCAAGAATGTGCCCTTTCAATGTCTTTCAGAATTGGCGGAGTTTGCATGTTATCCTTAACAATGCAGTGAAGATCAGCTCTTCTTTTCTCTAAGAGGTTATGCTGCCCCAGCATCTCTTTTCATTCAGATCAGTACATCATTTACTTCATGTGAACTGTCAGGTTAGATGTTGGACATGTCCCCTGCAGACTTATCCCTTCTACCCCAGGCAAGCGCACACCAGGGGAGCTCATTCCATGCAGAAGGGAATCTGAACAATCGAACTCAAGAGAGTGTCACTGACATCCCATGGGAGTCTGTACCTGTCTCAGATGGATTACAGGATCCCTTCAAAGTAGAGATGATAAGGGAAAATAAAGAGAATCTGGGCAGTTTTTGAGTGTGTTCCCACTCTTTTGGGAATCTTGGGGCTATTTATTCAACTTGAAATAAACCCCAAATATAGAGGCATATTAATCATTGAAGAAAAAATTTAGGGGCAGATAGCTTGTGAGAGTGTGCCAAAGGCAAGATGAAGTGTGCGACAACCTGTAGTTTGTCTGGATACAGGAGTTTATTTAAAAACCATGGAGATGGAAGTTTTTACCCTACTTGACTGTCTCAGACTCACTTAGGCACTTCACCACAGTGTTTGCATTCATCAGTATTCATCTTCCTTTCCCTCCGGGGACATCACTGTTGGTCTGGGACATTTGGGAAGAAAATTTCTTCTCAAAATCATTTCTTTTTAAGTACGTGTCTTCTTCCCAGACAGAGACACCAAGGTTTTTCCAGTCAAATGGTCTAGACAACTGAAGCACAATAAGGGATCAGCTGGTGGTCCTTTTTCACATGTCTTTACTGATAGGATGATTCAGGATGTGTCATTTCTGTGTAGACCAGAAGTTATCAAAACTTACAGCCAGCCTCTACTGGTTGCAGCTAGCAAGTAGCAAGTTTCTACTTGAGAGTTTAGAAGTTCAATATCAGACATTTCCCACAAACACGCGTGCAATGATCTGTCACTTGTCATGTTTCACAATTTAAGCCATTTTTTTGCCTATGACAGGTTTATAACCTGACAAAAATCTATGAATCACTGTATGAGAAGTGTTGTCATTCAAGATTTTTAAGCAGTCTTAAACTGTTGTCTCCAGAAAGCATCACTGCAGTCAGGTGATATCTCTTTTGAAATTTCTGTCTGTGACTTAATAACGAAGTGTCTCCACTTCTATCCTTTCATCTCAAAACCTGCTTAAATTTGATACTTCCAGAAGCCCAGTGGAGACATTGAAAGCAAACAGTCCTTACTCTTCTTACATCCAGCATCTTTTTCTCCTCTTTTATCATTTCAGTTATTGGTGAGATAAATTATGACAGCTACTGTTTTGTTGAATGCAGCTGTGTTTTTAGCTACAGAGCTGAGGTCTCTGACCACAATGCATTTGTTGCTGAGAGTTTAGGCCCAGAGGGAGTCCTGTTGCACACACACTAGGAAGAGAACTAGGGCAAAAGCAGAAATCTTTGTTGATTTTTACTTTGATTATAAGCTTCTGTAGGCAGGGCAGAACAGCATGTATTTTGTTCATTATTTCTGTCTTCAGAATCATAGAATGGTTTGTGTTGGAAAGGACCTTAAAGATCACCCAGTTCCAACCCCCTGCCATGGGCAGGGATGCCTCACGCTAAATCATGTCACCCAAGGCTCTGTCCAACATGGCCTTGAACGCTTCCAGGGGTGGAGCATTTACCACTTCTCTGGGCAGCCTGTTCCTCACCACCCTCACAGTGAAGAACTTCTTCCTTATATTCAACCTGAATTTCCCCTGTTTCAGTCTGAACATGTCACCCCTTGTCCTATCACTACAGTCCCTGATGAAGAGTCCATCCCCAGCATCCTTGTAGGCCCCTTCAGAAATTGGAAGGCTGCTATTTTCAGTCTTGAAAATGATTAATTACTAATGGTTTTCAATGTATCATGTACAAACTGCAGATGTTTTTTAACTGCCATATTGTTATAATGATCGAGGGTATGACATTAATGGCACAGAGCGGTTGGTCTCCCTGCCTTGTCCTCACCCTTCATTACCAATGGAGGCCAAACTGTGTAGTGTAAAAGTAAACATTTCAAAATTCATAGCTCAGCAGCTGGTGAGTCATTCCTGAGCCAAGGGGAATGTCAATAAGTAGAGATGCACTGTGAGAGGTGATTAGTTTCTGTAGAGAGATTCAGTGATTCATTATCAGGTCTTGCTGCATTTTAATTGCAAAGGTTAGAAATCTATGTTTTGACCTAGTGATTAATAAGGAAAATAGCATTTTTGTTGAGTGGAAGGTCTTAACTGAAACATTTACTGAGATCAGTTTGTAGCCATTAGATGTACATCTTTTTCATGTGTTTTATTTGTACCTGTACACTGGTATTAAGAAGATTAGTCTTGTGCCATGATTGCATTGAAGAGCTGTGGAAATGCAGAACAGTGATTTCTGACTTAAAATCATACTATCAATTTAGAGCATGAAAAACCTAAGTGAGTACAGGTGATGGAGAAATCTTTGAAAGAGGCAAGCATTTGAGAATCAGTCATTTAGGTCACACAGGTCAAAATGAGTGGAGGTCGGATGAAATGAGCGGACGTACACTGCCAGAACTGGGAGAAGACTGATTTTCATTTATTTGGGCAAGAAAAACAATTCTGTGCTTTTGCCAATAAGGTGTAGGACTCTCTGTCCTCGAGAAGTCAGTGAAAACAGAGATGGAGAAAGATCTGTGTGGTGCTGGTTGAAGAAAAGGTTTTATTATCATAAGCTGAGCTAGTAGAGCCAGATAGCGTTAAGGTTATGCAAGGCTTGCCCTCATTTCTGTTACTTGTAACTTTGCCAAACTTTAATTATCTTGGCTGCAATTTTTCTTGCTGGGTGTGTGCCTAAGACTGAAGGGTGTGTTTGTGTCTCTGTGTGCTGTGCTATTTCAGTCATTGTGAAGACTGAGAACTGAAGAAAGCCTTTTTTTTTACCATGTGGAAGAAAACCCCACTGTTTTTTCTTTTTTCTCAAGAAGCTCTAACACACAGAGTAGCTGAAAATCCAGTTGTTGATAATCTCAGTGTTAAAGATGTATCTTCTGCTGCGGGCTCACAGACTTTAAGTTTGTAAATCTTCTGGAAAACATGGTAGAAGCAAAAAGCTCTCAAGACATGGGTGCTGTTGTGTGTGCTCCAGCACCTCACAGCATCTCCATACACAGTGGTAGCACCTGCACCTTCCATGGACTGGCCAGGATCACCTCTTCATTGACTCTAGATTATGAAGACAGGCTGAGAAAGTTGGGGCTGTTCAGCCTGGAGAAGAGAAGGCTGCGTGGAGACCTCAGAGCAGTCTTCCAGTATCTCAGGGGCCTACAAAGATGCTGGGGATGGACTCTTCATCAGGGACTGTAGTGACAGGACAAGGGGTAATGGGTTCAAACTTCAACAGGGGAAGTTTAGATTGGATATAAGGAAGAAATTCTTTCCTGTGAGGCTGGTGAGGCACTGGAATGGGTTGCCCAGGGAACTTGTGAATGCTCCATCCCTGGCGGTGTTCAAGGCCAGGTTGGACAGAGCCTTGGGTGACATGGTTTAGTGTGGGGTGTCCCTGCCCATGGCAGGGGGGTTGGAACTGAATGATCTTAAGGTCCTTTCCAACCCTAACTATTCTATGATTCTATGATTCTATCACAAGACCTAAGGTCTCTCCTATCGTCAACACGCACGTTAGTTATGTGAGTGTTCATACAGTTGTTAACATGCACAGTAGGCTTCAGATAAACCTAGGGGAGAGTAGAGTTATCCAGGAGAAGAGATGAACTTTTCTGTAGGTTTTATTGACTGATTGACCAAATCTCTGTTGGCTTAATGAGAGCTTAGACACCTACATGTAGACTTCTATATGTACTTGAATTTGGAGTTGAGTCCCATCACTCCCATCTCTGGAAAACTGGAGATAAAGGGTGTTGGCAGCAGAGGCTCTTCACAGAGAATGAGTATTGACAACAGAAAGCCTATCATTTCTGTTCATAGTTGTTTCTTGTGCAGCCACCATGATGAAGGAGAAGAGATTCTGGCTAAAGCTGGCAGCGTGGAGTGGCAAGCCAACAAATCTGAAAGCAAAGTCCAAGCAGACTAAATATGAGACTAAATATAGACATGAGACTGGGTTAGTTAGAAAAACCTGAGGAAAAAGAGGCAGAGAAGAAAGTCAGCTGGAGCAGACAAAGCAGATTAAAGCCAGGAGGACGGGATTTTGCTTGATTGCAGGAAACTATTTCCTGGATAGGAGGAAGAGAGCAGGTTTGTTTTCTGAAAGCAAAGTAAAATAGGGTTCAAAGCATGCTCTTGTATAACAGGAAGCAGAATCAAACTGCTAAGCTTGAGATTATCTGTGTCGTAAATTCAGTTCTTCAGAAACTGAGGGACAGATGAGGAAGGGAATAACTTTTAGAATTGTGGTTTTCATTGAAAACAAAACCAAACCCAACCATCAACAACAACAAAACATTTTTAAATGATGACAAGGCTTCCTGCATACTCTCCATAACCCACCCAACACATGGTGCTCCCAGCTGGAAATGGTCTTGTGCAGGGGTCATTTTACTGTACCCTTACATTTCTATGTTTCCTACTGTCTGTGTTTCATCTTAAGTGTAAGAAAGTCACTGAGAAGTGCTTCAGCTTGTGTTTTTAGACTTGTGTTGTCATGCAGATAGGTTTTACAGTTAGTATTTTGTAATACTCATGAGCCTTGGCCATGGATCAAGAACCATCTTGCATTAGCAGCTATACAAACACACACGATGAGCTCTCCATCCCTGAGGGCAGCATCTCATCCCCTCTAATAGAATGCAGTTTTGTTGAAGCCAGGTCATGTTCTGTTGTCAGCTCCTCTGGTGTACATCTAAAGCCACTTTCAACATAAACCAAGAGCAGAGTACAGAGAAAGTTCTTTTTTTTCCTTCAAACTAAATGCCCTTCACCAGTAGAATTGCCTCCTACAGCAGAAATGTATCACTGAGCTCTGCTGCTTAATCCATCAAGCGCTGACAGTTAATACACTAAATGCCAGCAGTGCCAAATGGCAGCCTGTTCTTTGGGTGGATTAAACCAATTATTGCTCTTCCTGCTTTGTGCTCTCTCCTAACTTCCCAGGTCTTTCTGTTTTCATACAAGATTTATACAAATGTGCTAGAGCTATGTTGTCTCTGTATGAAAGAGAGGCATGGAGATGCTCAGCATGGTGTGGGCCTTCTACATATAGCTGTTGGTGTGGTGCAGACTGACCAGATCCTGGTGAGCTGGAGACATTTGGAGGATGCTTCTCCTCTCCTCTCCTCTCCTCTCCTCTCCTCTCCTCTCCTCTCCTCTCCTCTCCTCTCCTCTCCTCTCCTCTCCTCTCCTCTCCTCTCCTCTCCTCTCCTCTCCTCTCCTCTCTTCTCCTCTCCTCTCTTCTCCTCTCCTCTCCTCTCCTCTCCTCTCCTCTCCTCTTCTCTCCTCTCCTCTTTTCCTTTATGTTCAGTCTTGCCTGCACTACCTTTCGGAGAATAATGTTTGTACATTATTCAGTCAGGCAACAAATCAATAAAAAATATTAGTTTTCACTTTTGTTGTGAATCTTGTATAACTCTTGTTTTTCCATCTATTACATTGCTTACCCACTGTGCAATAACTGTGCTCCATTGTAGGGTGGTGTTGATGCTTTTTTGGTTTTAAGAAACACAGAATGTCAGATCCAATAAGATCTACTAAGTTTAATTAACAGGGTTGTGTTTTTTTCTCTTTAATACAGTCAGATTCTTGGCTTTCCTAAATAGTTTGGCAAAAGAGAAATTCTAAGGAATATAAATTTGTCTTAAGACTGTGGTCAAATGTCCCTGGGGTAATTTCTCTGTGTCCTAAGAGAGAATGCAGAAAATCAGGTGGTGGCTGAATTATTTGATGTATGATCTTTTACGTAATATCTGGTTTAAATACTAAATATCTGAACAAAACCAAAGTTGGTAGAAGTATTCTGAAGCCTGAAAAATATCTGCCTTGTATGGTAACTTCCATTGAATGGTATAGGGGCCCTGTTTCTTTCACAAATAAAAGAACAAACAGGACCCCAGGACCGTGCTTTGCTTTCGTTGGGTGGATGAACATTTTTGCACTGGATTGTGCATAACCAGTTTATACCAGAGCATTCCAATTTTCCACTGTATCTTCATTTCATGTCTTCAAGGCATCTGTTCTGTAAGCATTCACTCATACAACCTGTAGCTGAACTGGAGTGTATTATTGCATTTATCAGTGCTCAATGGATCTGATGTCTTAAGGCCTTCAGCAAAGAGATCCAATCATGTTTGTAGGAGCATATAGCTAAGAAGCCCAAGGAGTTTATCCCTCCAGCTCTTCAATGGGATGGTCTTCTGGAGTTTCCTGGGTGCAGCTGAAAGGAGGGGTTTAGCAGTGATGAAGGCTTGTGATTTAACACGAGCTGTACCAGGTCTTCCAGAAACAATAGCACAAACATTTTCTTGAACAACCAGAACATGCATGAATATTCCACCTACACATGTCCTATGTCTCTTTGCCATGCAAATAGCAAACTAAGGGTTCATACCAGATACAGATCTCATAGCAGCATGAGAACTAGCATTTGACACTTCTGAAAATTTACTTTTTTCACAGCCAAGTGATTTTATCAAACAATATCCGGTGGTTGGATCAAAGATTGCAGATTTGTTTTAGAACTGGTCCTAAGTACCATCACCACTACAGCATGACCTCAAGGATACATATTCATTCTAGCTTCTCCTTTTCATAGATAAAAGTAGACTACCATACACTGCACTGATGCAATAAGTGACTTCTGTGTTGCAGAAGTCTGCTGTGACTTCATGTATTGCATGTACATGTCAAAAATAGACGAGGAAGTGCCTGATTAAGCTTTTGTCATCAGTCATTAGGACTTCTTAGGAGGAAGTACTGCCTAGAACTGAAGTGAAGATACATATGCTGTATCTTAGAGTCATGTTAATGTGAGTAAAAATGGCTCAAAAAAGCTTGTATGGCAGAGAAGCAGACGGCTCAGGATTCATGATGGACACTTAAACTCTACAGTTTCTACCTTTCTGAGCTGCATCTTAACCCAGATGTGCTTCAGATTGCCCCAACCCGGGTGCAGGACCTTGCACTTGGCCTTGTTGAACTTTGTCAGGTTCACATAGGCCCACTTCTCAATTGTGTCAAGGTCCCTTTGCATGGCATCCCTTCCCTCCAGTGTATCAACTGAACCACACAGCTTGGTGTCATCGGCAAACTTGCTGAAGGTGCACTCAATCCCATGGTCCATGTCACCAACAAAGAAGTTAAAAGCGTTGGTCCCAATACCAATCCCTGGGGAATACCGTTCACCACTGATCTCCACTTGGACATCAAAGTGTTGGCAGTGACTCTTTGAGTGTGACTCTCCAGCCAATTGCTTGTCTGCCAAGTGGTCCATCCATTAAATCCATGCCTCTCCAATTTAGAGACAAAGATGTTGCACAGGACAATGTTAAATGCTTTGCACAGTATGAACTGTGACAGCTCAGGGCTCTAATTCATGGTCATCCATATTAAACTTCTATAAGACTCTGACTTGGGGGTTTGAGACTGATTTGAAGGTCACTGTATGAAGCACCTTGGTCTGCCACAACCTCTTCTCTCAGAGGTAGATGATAATGTAATCCTGTGTCTGGCTTGCATGTGAGCAGAAGAAGAAGAGTGGAGGAAACTGAGGGGGTGTTAAAGCTATGGCATCAAGGTAGCTGGTGACCTTCTCACCAGTAGCTTAATGACTTTGACAGCAATTTGCAACTGTTCGTCAGTATTTAAAGGTGAGATTTCAGCACAGAGCATCTGAAGGTTTTCCTCCAGATACAGTAATTTGGGCATAATTAGAACAATTTACAGAGGAAGTATATACTGTTCTCTCCCTGGGAACACAGAGATCTCCTTGTGCTACAGCTCAGCTGCATCCATCAGTGCAGGGGACAGGCATTATACTGCTATTTATTTCCTATTTCTGAGTAATTATTTAGGAAAGACTTAGGCCTCTGCCTCACAAAGAATCATGTTTTAGGAGAGTAAAACCATAAGGAATATGGGAACAGCAGATTGGCATCTCTAAGCCACTTATTGCCAGATGATGAGCCCTTCCTTTTGATCTCTCTCAACAGGCAAGAGGCAGCAAGTTTTCTGCCTGTGCCAGCTTTAGGCACTGTTAAACCATTTAAACTCACTGTTTTCTGTAATATAATTAATTAAGAGTTTTCAAGGGAAATCCCAGTCAAAAGTGTTAGCAGCTAATACTGGAAGACCTCTTCTATCTCACTGAGTTTAGCCTCCTAGAACTACTTCATCTTCCTTCTCTGAAGGTGGATTTTCACCCTACTCTCCTTCTCATGTGGGTCATCATGTCTGAAGATGACTCCTGGTACATTTTGTGTATTGCTTTGGTCTTGATAATGTAGGGCATCTGTTTATTACTAATCTGAAACCTTCATCTTCAAGCTGGTAACGTTTCCATACTTCCAGCAGTGGAAGACCAGAGAAAACCTTGGTATTGGTTAAGAAAGTGAGAGTCATTCTGTGTTTTCAATCACACTATAAGCACTCACTTCCTTGAGTGTACTTTTGAGCCTACACAATTCTGTTGATGATATTTGCTAACATCCCTTTGAATACTCAGCAGTAAGAGCAGCTCGCTCAGCACCGAGGGTAGCTAGCAAATTTTGTTAGATGCCTTTTTGAGGATTAAATTGCTTTCAGTGGAAAAACATCCTTCTGTCAAAGTTTTTTCTTATCTCAAATACAATGCAAAAGCTTTTTGGAATATATTTCAGGGTAGCCTGGAATAGATTGTTCTTGCCTTAACCTAATTTTCCCTTGGAAAATAGTCCCAGGTTTTCATTTTCCCTTCACCTCACCTTCCCTCATTTAAACTGGATGAGCTAAGTCTCTTCCTGCTGCTTTCCCATTTCATCCCTTGCAGGCTTTTTACCACCTGTGCTACCCTCCTTTGTTTCACGCTATTTTAAATCTTGACAACTTCAATATCTGTCAGACTAAGCAAAATACTGGCATGACAGACATCATTATCAAGATTAGATCAAAACTCTCCTTTCATAAGCTGATGCTGTAGACAGAAATATAAGAACAAGTTATATAAGATGGCTTGCTTTCTCTAACACGTTGCTGTTTCAAATACATAGCTCTGCCAGGCATGCTAAACAATGAAGCTGCACTAAACAGCATTGATTAGCATATGATTAGTTTCGCTAGTAGAACCTGGGACTGTGGGTAAGCTGTGGGTAAGCCTGGAGATGCTAATAACAGATGTGAGCAGAATTAAGATGAAGATGGTCCATGCCCAAACGTCAGCTCTCGGCAGCAGCAGACCAGGTCAGGTGAGTAGTTGGCTATAAATGGGAAACTGTACAAAACAGGAGGCAGGGTGGCAACTTGATTAAAACCTAACTCCACTGATTTTAAGGTACATAGAATGATAGAATCATTTAGGTTGGAAAGGGACTTTAAGATTATTAAGTCCAACTGTTAACCTGACACAAATAGGTCGGCCAATAAACCATGTCCCTAAGTGGCACTCCCACATGTCTTTTGAATAACTCCAGGGATTGGGACCTAACCACTTCCCTGGGCAGCCTGTTCCAGTGCTGGACAACCCTTTTGGTGGAGAAATTTTCCCTAATATCCAATTTAAACTTCCCCTGGTGTAGCTTGAAGATATCTCCTCTTGTCTTATCACTTGTTGCTTGGAGCAGAGACCCACCCCACCTCACTACAACCTCCTGTCACGCAGTTGTAGGGAGCAATAAGGTCCTCCCTGAGCCTTCTCCAAACTAAACCCTCCAGGTCCCTCAGCCGTTCCCCATCACACTTGTGTTCCAGGCCCTGCACCAGCTCTGCTGCCATTCTCTGGTCCTGCTCCAGCACCTCGATGTCTCTCTTGTAGTGAGGCACCCAGAACTGAGCACAGAATTCGAGGTGCAGCTCCACCAGTGCCCAGTGCAGCGGGACAATCATTGCCCTGGACCTGCTGCCACGCTACTGCTGATACACACCATGAGGCTTGTGGTTTCTTGATCACCTGGGCACAAGCTGCTCATGTTCAGCTCCATCAATCAGCACCCTCAGATACTTTTCCATGAGCAGCTTTCCAGCCACTCTTCCCAAGCCTGGAGGTTGCATGGGCTTGCTGTGGCCCAAGTACAGGATCCAGCACATTGCCTTGTTGAACCTCATACAACTAACCTCAACCCATCAATCCAGCCTGTCCAGATCCCTCTGCAAAGCCTTCCTACCCTTGAGATCAACACTCTCACCCAACTTGCTGTCATCTGCAAACTGACTGTGGGTGCATTTAATCCCCTCATCCAGATTATTGACAAAAACATTAAACAGAACTGGTCCCAAACTGAGCCCTGGGGAACACCAGTTATGACCAGCCACTAAGTGGGGTTAACTCCATTCACCACCAACTCTCTGGGCTCTGCCATCCGGCCAGGTTTTTTACCCAGCAAATTGTTCACCCATCAAAGCCATAACCAGCCAGTTTTTCCAGGAGAATGCTGTTGGAAATAGTGCCAAAGGCATTGCTAAAGTCCAGGTTAACAACATCCACAGCCTTTTCTCCCTCCACTAAGCAGGTCACCTTGTCACAGAAGGAGATCAGGTCAGTCAAGCAGGACCTGCCTTTCATAAACCCATGCTGACTGTGCCGGGTAGCTTGTCAGAAGCTGCACATAGATCAAGGAGGTTAATATGGAAGAAGAAGCAGATAACAGAAAATAAAAATCCAAAGAAATAAGGATTTTTGCTATGGCCAGGAAGGAAACTCTGACTAAAGTATGTCAGGAAAGTCTACAATGAAAAAGATCATTTGTGGTCGTTTGCATTAGATTTTGTAATGAGTTCATGGTGCTGAGAAGTGACGACGAGTCCTAGATGGAATGTGTCTCTGTTACAGGGCAGTTACAGCATGTCAGCTGTCAAAAGAAAGAGAATTATTGCTGAAAAACAGGAGTCTTTTTTTGCTACTTTTGGGAAAAAAAAAGAAAAAAACCCAAAAAAGTTGATAATTAGGCCTATTTAGGAGGTTTGGAAAAGCATGATGCATCTTTTACAAGGGCCACTGGGAATCTTCTATTAGAAACAGATTTAGTTCATGACTAATCTGAACCATATTTAAACCATGACCTCACTCATTCATTAACCTCTATCGCAATAGGATGCACTGGAGTGAAAATTATCCGTGTGCTATTTATTCACATCACTTGTTTATATCTGCCATCTTTTTTCCATGAAAAGTATCAGCCTACAAACAAACAAAAGACCTAGAAAGAAACCCCAATTGTAAATCCAAGTCGTGTGGGGCTATAGCACTCTACTTCCTCTGGAAGTATTTCTTTCCCTTTTAGGTGTAATCATGTGGGAAGTTTAACATAAAAAACAAGAAAGGAAATGCTGATTTATGCAACACTGTAAAGGCATAACAAAAAAGGAAGAAGTTATCCCTGAAGTGCATTTTAAAGGATGTGCACTGCATAGCAAATGTATTTAAAATAAAAGTGTGGAAAAACTATGTAATTCAAAGTTCGGTCCTGATACATTAAACAGAAATGCATAAATGAAGAAAGAAAGGAAGGAAAAAGGCTATGCAGGCATTCCAGTGTAAAAGCTTACTGCTGGGGAGAAAATGAAACCATCAGAAATTGTTATATCCACAGAAACACAAAAATAGGATTTTATTATGGGTTCATGAATTCATAAAAGTCTACTTGCTTAAATCTCACTGCTAACCGTAAAAACTCATGACTTGTTTTAAAGTTCAGACCCATGCTGCTGGATTTCAGATACTTAAGTGAAATCACTGCATGTGATTTCACTGCATGTGGCACACTGCATGTGTGTCTGTTTGGCAAATGGTTCCATATAGGAGAAGAAAGCCTTTTTCAGAGTAATTTATTCCATACTGAGGTCCGAGTCCCCGCATGGAGAACTGTGGCTCTCCTCAGTGGCTACACAGGCTCTGCAGAGAGAGGATGGATAAATGTTTTCCTTCTTCATGTATTGAGCCTGATGCTCTGGGTACTGGCTTCTCAGAGTTCACACAGTAATCCCAGATATAAAGACATCTGCTGTGAGCTGAAAATATGCATCTGATAAAGAAGGTGAAGTTTGTTCATTTCAAGCTTTGGTATACAGACAGCTCAAACAACACACATGCGTATTGTCAGGTTCTAAAAATCGTGTTTCCTGATGCAAATGGAAACACTAGAGCAACTTATAAAGGAAAAAGGAGAGTAATTTAAGTAATGAGATGGGCTATCTTTCAAATGAAACATTTTGCTTTATCTAGTGGGCTTGATGCACAGTAATAACAGGTGAGTTAGACAAGTAATGATTATGAAGCCCTGTGTTATTACAGCTCTGCAGATGCCTGTACAGGAACCAGTGGCATACGGGGTGATTTTGAATGGGACATTGTAGAGGAATGTGAGGGTACCTGGGCATAGCACCAATGAGGAGCAGCAAAGTCTCAGTGTTCCCAGTAGGCACTTTGTAAAGCTGCGTCCTTAATCTGGGAGCGTTCGAACTTCATGTCAGAGCAAGAGGTAGATGTGATCACTTGAAGGAAAGCTGACAGCAATTCAGTGATTCAGTTAATCCCTTAGTGTTAGGACTGGTGGAAGGACAGCAGAATTTGTATTTGTTTTGAGATACTAATGAGTCAGCTAAATGGGATCGGGGATAAAATGCAGAACTGCTTAAAGGAGCTTGGGTTTGATGTATAAAGGAAGATGAAACAATCAAAGGGAGCTCACTGAGTGATGTGCCCAGCTTAGCTGCAGACAGGCAGCAAAAGGAAAGACATGGTAGTCAAAGAGCAGAAAGAATTTGAAGAGAGGAGAGGTTTTATCTGTGTGCAAAGCCAAAGCAGAGGAAATACTATATGAGAAGGATGTTTTTACAAAAGGAAGAAATTTCTATCCTGACTAAAGGCAACAACCCTAAGTAACAACCAGCTGAGTGCTGTTCCATGTCAGAGGTAGGATGGAAAGAATATTCTGATCAACATAAGATCATGAGTCTAGCTGGGATAATTCTGAAAAAATAATGATAACCATCCCTAGGGGATAAAGCCTTGCTCAGGCAGGCTTCTAGCTCACTGGTGCACACCTGCTTTCATTTCACTTTCACAGGATAGTCACATGTAATAATTAACCAGTCCGTAAACACCACATCAAATAGGGAGTAGCAAAACCTGCTCTTAATTAGAGCAATTAGGAACCACAGATGACAATTTCACTCTCCTCAGATATAAGTCATCTAGCAGGGAGGCTTATTTCTATTAACAGCATATGGCTCTTTGAAATAAGTTTTATAGGTGGATGGACAAGCTCTGGCAAACCAATAATGAAGGGGACAATAAAATCAATCAGACAAGGGAATAGAAGGACTTTGTAAGTAAACGTTGGTCACTGCTTGCTTTGGTGTGGTGGTGGGAAGTTCTGTGTAGCTACAGTGTTCACGTAATCTTTTTTAGACTCTCTATCCCCAAATAGTCCACTTTGAATGTGATGCACTTGTTGGTTCCAAAACTGCTCTTTGCATTTTCCAGAATAAAATCCTTTTGAGCAGATTGAGGGGAGGAGATATGGATTAAGATCAGCACAAGCAGGGCAAGAAAACTTATCTTGAAAGTCTCCCATGTGATTGTGGATAGTTTATTTATTGAATGTTTTTTTATGAACGACATAGCTGTGGCTGTTTTATCTGTGCTTTTTAAGGAACCTGGGTAGGGAAAGTACACTTATGGAGTGCTTGCATTTTCCTTATGTTTTCTCCATGCAAATCTCTTTGGTAATACTGGGAGAGGAATTGTTATCTTATGGATCCTCCATGGGTTAGATATGATCTAGACCCTCAGCTACTCTGATATCTCAAAGCAAAAATATATATGCTGGATACATGGTGTGCAACAAGTTAAATGCCTGAAGCGACTACTGTTATTTCTGGTACATCATGGCTAAAACAGAAGCTAAAGAAAGATTTTAATTTTGAGGAGTCTCATCCTGAAATCCTGTTGACTCACAGCAAAACATATGCAAGCACTGTGCATACTGATGGGAATTAAATGTATCTCACACCCCACAAAATAGAGGAATGTGTAGCTGGAAAGAAACATCTGGGCCATTCAGTGCAACCCACTCAGTACTCCATGAATACCAGGAAAGATTAAATCAATGTAGCCTTTAAGTGAATCTACAGAATATTTTTTGCTTACATTTAGTTTCTCTGATATATGTGTGTGTAAATACATATGGTTGTATCTGCTAAACAAAGGTACCAATGCCTGAAGACTGTGTGCAAAAGAAAGTGACCAAAGATGGTTTTATGATCTTGAGCTCTCACAGTAAGAAGGAATTAGTAATTGGAAAATACAATTAGATGAGCCTAACAACAGCTTCTGGTTAGTTATGGCTCTAATTAGGCATAACTTAGCCATCAAAAAGATGACCAGCATCTCTGATCTACAGCCGTTGAGGTCTCTAGCCCAGATCAAACCAGTCAATAGATGTGAAGGGCCAGCTCTTTGAGTGCCATAGACCACAATTGTAGGATACATGAAGGCACATTGACCTACTCCATATTTCGAGTATTTCTTCCTCTGAAAAGTAAGCCAAAAGACAGCTAAGCCCCACCCTGCAAAGCAAATGCCAAGATGGATCCTATATTACTTATGGTGGGGGGGGGAATCAACTGCAGGGGACCTTTTTAATAAGGAAAAACAGAGAAAGGTATACAAAAGGAAGCCATGTCTGGTCTGGAGGGGGGGGGGCAAGCCTTCAATTTCTATTGCTGTAGTGTAACATACTACACTCTCGTACACTCCAATGCCAGTAGTATAGAATCACAGAATAGTTAGGGTTGGAAAGTACCTTAAGATCATCCAGTTCCAACCCCCCTGCCTTGGGCAGGGGCACCTTACACTAAACCATGTCACCCAAGGCTCTGTCCAACCTGGCTTTGAACACTGCCAGGGATGGGATATATGCTTTCAGTTCTCACTTCTGCTATAAGCTGAAACCCACTAGAATTGATTGAATTGATGGAAATCTGACAAAGATAACCAATGAGACCTACCAATGAAGCGTGCAACTTTAAAATGAAGTTTGATCTTTATAAAGCTTAATCTAATAGCAGCCAGAAAGGGAATCTGCTTCAGGTTTTAAAAACTAGTTAGTGGTGTTCAAGTTTGTGCATTTCACTTGGATTGCAATAGCCTATGAGCATAACTTTTTTCTTTCTAATGGGAAATGAGTTTTTTAGCTCTACCTTTGGGCATAAAATTGATTGCTCATTGTACTGGAGTTCCTATCAACCTGTGCTAATTGGCACCCTAAGCAGTCAAATTAGAGAGAGGAGGCTTATTTTGTCATCCCTGAAAGCAGCTTTTCCAAAGTAAGACTGCACCATGCTGGTAGAGCAGCATGATCAAAGTAGACTTCACAATACCTCTGCTGCAACTGTTTTAGAATAGGATTGTGTAGAATAGTATAGAATACAATAGGGTTGGAAAGGACCTTAAGATCATCTAGTTCCAAACCCCCTGCCATGGACAGGGACACCTCACACTAAACCATGCCACACAAGGCTCTGTCCAACTTGGCCTTGAACACTGCCAGGGATGGAGCATTCACAACCTCCCTGGGCAACCCATTCCGGTGCCTCACCACTCTCACAGTAAAGAATTTCTTCTTTATATCCAATCTAAACTTAACCTGTTTAAGTTTTACCCATTACCTGTTGTCCTGTCACTACAGTCCCTAAAGATTTTGAAGAGACACCAGGTGAGTCCCCAGAGATTCAGTATATTACAGTTTACCCTGCCCTAAATTCACTTCAATCTGTTCACAGGTAGTATTGATTTGAATGTTGAAGTCATTAACCTCAGCATTTAATTGAGAGTATGAAATACGTTTAAGTTAGCATCACCAGGTCAAAGACACGTGTGAGATGGAAGCAATTTCTGGAGTTCCAATGAATTGATCCTATAGAAGATATCTCTGTTTTACATCCTTGGTTCCCACACATAGTGATTTATTGCTATATACAGTCATGTTTCCATGGTAAACCACTCCAAATCTTATTTTTTACCGAGCTGATGGAAAACTAGGAAGGTGATAAATTTTAAAGAGAAACTAGAAATTATTGTTCCAAGGAGGACAACAGGAGATAATTGGATATACTTTATCTTCTGCTCTGTACTTTAGACTGATGAATAGTCACATGCAATTGCTCATGGAGATACACTTTAAAGTAATGAGTAGCAGTGTATCCTTCAGCACCTGCAGTTCTCAGATACTCTGGGCATGAGGACAATATGGTTTAGGGCCAATTAGCCCCAGAGAAACAAAGGCCCAACTCCATTCATTTGTAACCATAGGGTAGGATTGAAGTGTCAAAATTAGTGATTAGAAGATGGGAATAATTGGATCTGTGAGTTGGGCCTCATCCAGAGCCCTTAATATTTGAAGGATCTCTTAAGCCCTACAGTATCAGTTTTATCATCCTTTCTTAATATTTTGATAGGGTGAATAATTCTAACTAAAAATTTTAATCATAAATAAAAATAACTGGGAGTACTCCTAGTATCTATGTAGATGTTCTATCTCATTTAGGACTCTGCTATTTTTTGATTTCATCCCCATCCTGTAGCAATTAATTACAGTTTAATCACATGGTGAGTTAGAAATGATGTTCTTTTAGTCTGCTTTTTATTCCTTACCTCTTAATTTCTTTGAACATCTATTTGGACTCATAAGAAAAAATCTTCTCCGGAGCATTCATCATCTTATATTCTTTTACCACATCCCGTCCTAGCCATCTAAAATGCATAATTACAGCCTTTCTGAGGTTAGAATTTAAAGTGGTCTACAATGTCCTTTGAAAAAGAGATCACTTTTACCTGGGAGCTTTCTTCCCATGAGCAGCGCCTCCTGATGTTCTACATTCAGCAGTGAGCTACTACATATATTTGAATGCTACTTTATTAACTTCATGTTTCTTGCTCATCTGGGTCATTTAATTAAAGGGGATATAGGCATGCTGACTTACAACAACGCTGAGGTTAAGTTTCTCTCCCAGTGTAGATGCTGGCTCTCATTGGCCAATTCATTTTGCCTAATCTGTTCACTATGGTTTGTTATACCTTGGAATTCTCAAAGTGTGGAAATGTGAGTGTCCTGGTTATTTGTTTATGTGTGTGGTGATCTTCTGATGCAGACCTCCATTCCACAACAATGGCCCATCAAAATCCCTAAAACCAACCAAAAATATAACATCTTAACCAGGTCAGGTAACTTAACTCTTTCCCTTCTTCCGAGTTCTGTTCCATATAGCTGGAAAACCCTTAAATAAAGACCATGACCAAGAAATTACTTTTAAAGCAAGTGTAAAATCCATCATTTCATTAGAGCTCTTCTATTATGTAAGTGAAGGTTTGAAACTATGTCATATACTCCAAATAAAAACATACTGCTCCTTTCCTGGAGTGATGAGCTCTCACCAGGTGATTTGGGACTGTTGGACAGTGGAATTTGCATAGTGCTACAGCTATGGGATGCAGAGCGTTAGTGATGTGCTTTTCTTTGAAAGCAGATGCTGTGGGTCTGGGCTGTGCCTGCTGAGGGATCAAAAGCATGAGATGGAGACATCTGTTATTTTCCATGTTCTTTCTGTGTCTTGTGTGAGATAAAGAGCTGTGCTTCAGCCCTGTGTTATGGAGATATGAAGGGTATATGCACATATACTAAGCAGTCTGAGACCTTGCTTAATAAAATTAAGCCTATAAATATACTTGGAAGCAGAGAAAGATAGCACCACAGAGGGAACAGAGGTATTTAAGCTAAATAACAATAATAGGTTTTAGTAAATCTTGAAGGTTAGAAGGATTTTTTTTTTTTTAAGCCAATGAAAATCCATGTAGGTGAACTCCTCTGAAATGACCAGAAGAGGATAGTAAGGAAGAAGTTAAATACCTCAGGGAAATAAAAAGAATGTGTTCATCTTGGATATCTGTCCTTCTGCTTCTGAATAAAATAAACCTAAACTAATCTTGTTCTATGCTGCTTAAACTTGAAAAGCTAGGACAGGTTTAATAAGGGCACAGGAACACTTGGAAATTGTATTGCGTGTAAAAATAGAAGAGCTAAAGGTTAGAAAAAACCAAACTGTTTGAAATGTGATTCTTTGGAAATACGGCCTGCCCTCACAGCAGGGAGCAGGAAGGAAAAGCTCAGCACTCGAGTTCCAAAAACCCAGGAGAAACACAGCACATTGCAAGTCTTCACATGCAGTGGTTACGTGGTTATATGCATAGAGGGCAAGAGGGTGCATCAGGAAAAGTCACGTTGCGCAGGAACAAAGCAGCTGATATCATCAGTGTTTGCACATCATCTCATTAATACCAGCCAGTTCTTGCCAGGCTCTGTCTCATTTTAGGGCTGGACACGGCGCTGTCACCACGGTGCTATTTGTATCCATAAACCAAAGCTTTCTGCATTGGAAAGGAAGGTCTCTGTATTCAGGTGTCACGAGCAAGCCCTTATGCTTGTTTTATTTCTCACTACAGCTGCACAATGCGAGTGAAAATGCACTAAATACTGCAAAAGACCCAAAAAGCCTGCTGTGTTTTTTGTCTGTTTGTTCCCACAGGAATGAATCACTTAACTCCAGCTTCAGTTGTTAGACTCACAGTTTTTCAAACATATGAAGCCTGAAATATAAACTGAAAACAAAATAGTACTGTTCCACACAAAAGAAAAACAGGGGGAAGGAATTCACTTGAATGCCATTTTCCAGGTCTAACTCAGGCTGAAATTCATCTTGGTCAGCTATATGTTATGGCAGAATCTCGTTATTAGAAAATGTAATTGTCTGCATTGCTCAAGTAAAATTTGATTCAGCTACTTTCTCCACTGTTCTGCTTTTGCAAGCACTAGTGTATTGAATTTGTATATCTAAAGGGATCACTGCTCTTTATGCCAAAACCTTGCTTTCAGAAAAAGAAACAAAACAAACCCAAGCTACAACATTATACATATAAACTATATGCTTAGATGTGAGCCACCACTTGCTGCAAGACGAGCTCACCTAATGCTGTCAGTGATGCTGTGGGTGTAGATGAATATGTATGCACATGTTTGGGCTCTTAGTCCTTCCCACCACTTAACATAATCTAGACTGTGGTGGAGCTTCTCCTATAAACACTCTCCCTTCCAAGGCATGTATCTTTATCTTTAAAAGACACCACCCAGAAGAGCAAGCTCGCAGATACTGGTAAGTTATTTCAATAGAGAAATAGTGATGGAGAAAAGCAGATTTAGAAAGAAAGAAAAAGTTATTTTGCAGTGGAATAGAATAAAGGGGTGAAATAAGGGTTGGAAATAAATGTTGCGGATCAATATTGTTCTCTGTGCAAGGAGACATCTCAAATCTCCCAGCTGTCTGTCAGGCTTGACGTTGGTTCATTATTGTGCCAAATTTTGGTTACTTTCTGTAACTGAAACGCATTAAAGACTTCTATTTGAATGAGGTGTGAAGATCACCTGTCAAACATCTCCTTTAAGATGAAATGCCGTATAATCTGTAACTTTATTAATGGCATTGTCTTTCCCATGATGATGACATTCTGTTCTCATGATCATATTCAGTTAACGTGGTTGAGGCAAAGGCCGCAGTTAAAAATATTTACTGATAAAAGAAGGGAAATCCATGTTGTGTGGACCTTCCAAAAAATTACTACTTCTGTGTTGCACATGCAAATTGGGATGCTAGTCTCCCAGCTTTCCTTGAGTATCTTGGTACATTAGTATCCATAATGAAGCATGATGTAATAAAAACCTTGTGGAAACAAATCAGTCAAACAAAATGAAAGGAGTAATCTGTTTGTTTATTTGCTGATCCCCAGCTTGACTTTCCAGCTCAGTGGCTTGTGTAAAGTTCTCCTGTAAGTTATGGACTTGTACACAGTTGCATTAGGCTAATCACAGTAATGGAAATAGGCTTTGTAATATGTGACTCTTCTGAATTCTTCTTTTTTTTCTTTTCCTGGTTAAAATATCTGTATGTCTGCTGCTTCTAGAGCAGCTGGGAAAGGAGGATTGCTGTAATGGTAGATTGTTGTAGTGATGTTGATCTGAAGACATGATGCCGTTGTATCCACTTGGGATTGATTTATTTGGATATATTATAGGTTCAGCTGCTCAGGTGAGTTTGGCTGTTCAGGATGAGAAAACTCAGGAATGTGGTCCTCTTTCTAAAAAGAAGATGAGAGCAAGCTGAAAATAAAAGATCTAAGATACAATTGCTATTGACGTCCCACCATTTGGGAAAGGAGGGATAGTCAGTGGTAAAAGAGGAGTCCATTTGGAAAGGTGCAAGCTATAGGGCACAATGTGCCTTTAAGGAGTTAATGCAGCGTACAATGACAATGTATGATGTTACTGCGGAAAATCTTGTGGAACAGCAATGCAGACCAGCAATGATGACATGAAACTAGTTGTTCACTAACACTTCGTTGAACCTCACCGAGGAGGGCTGAAAGAAGGGAAGTCTTTCAAGCAGAGTAGTCGTCAACATGCTGAGAACTACTCAAGACTTAAGGGAAGGCTAAACATAGAGGCATGGGTGTCTGTGAAAGTGTGGGTTGTTTGTTTTGGTGGTTGGCTTTTCTTGTGGCTTATTTGAATTTCCTGGAGTGATGCTGGCAGAACCACACGGTACTTTGTCCTGGAAGAGAGGCAAAATCCTTTTCAAAAGGAACAGAAGTTGTGGGCATCCACTTTGTTGTACAGGTTGGTTGTCTCGCAAAGTAACAGGATGCGGGCAGAAAGGTGGGTGGCATCTATAGCACATGATCAAAATACAGTGTTTTTACTGTGGAGGGGTGTTCTACAAGAGTAAGAGCAACCCTGCTCTCAGGGAAAGTAGCTGCCTACCTTGCCTTGGAGCAGAATGACTAAACCTTACATCCTGTTTGACTCACCTGAAGTCTTGGCCTCTGTGAAGCTTTTGCGTGCCATTAATCTGGCTCAGCTGGAGTTTAGTGGTTCTCATTCTGTGTGACCTTCTTTCTGTCACGAACTTGGGTAACTTTTTCCACACGCTTCAATGTGCATCATTGTGGTTTCCTAGACTTGGCAAGATATTGCACACACCCTTCTAATCAAAGGCAATGCCAGGCAGAACTTGCTGGGGTGTTAGTGGTTTAAACACAGTGAAATGTAGTGTGTGAAAGGAGAGACTTCAAAGAAAAGAACTGATGCATGTTTTGAATGTTTAGTGATGTTATACTCAGCTGAAATTACCAGAGATGAAGGTGCGTGGTAACAGCTGGTGAGGGAAGGCTGTGGGTATCCTCCTGGGTGTCTGTGCATTCCCCCTTTGATGTCCATTAGTGAGGTGGGCTGGGGTGCTTTAGCTGCTCTTGCTTTTGCTCCTTTTAACTCCCCTCTGGAGATCAGACCTTCCCTGGCAGCTATTATTTAGCTCTGCCTTCTCTCCTGCTGATATTTATTTACAGATTCATTAAGTACTATTTTCAATAGCTACTTTAATTAGGGACCCCTCAGCTCTGATAAAAAGCTGTGTTAAAACTTATGTAATTCCTGCTTGGCTTATTTGTTTGCAGGCTAAGTCTCTAGCTGTGTTAACTGAATAAGACATCTTTTATTCTGCTCCACCTCTGTTTCTATGATCCTAATGGCAAGCTTTGAGGAACTCAGCCAGCCTGTAGGAAAGGGGGTTGCTTTTCATACTCATTTTGGGCCTTCTGCAGTGTCACAATAACACTGAAATCAGTGAAATGGACCCTGAATACAAGAAGGTCTAGGCTCTTTCTGGAGATGGGATCTAAACTAAGCACTTGACTACTTTTTCCATTATATTTTTACTCTGGATATGCGCTATGTTTTATGGGATGAAATCATGCTATTCGAAGATTATTTGTTGACTCTGATAGTGCTAGATACCAGTTCCTCCCAGGCCCCTAACTTGGGTGTTAAATGCTTTGATGTCTGTGGTGTTCACATACAGCTATGTGACACAAGACCTTTATGATCCCTGGTCTCTCTGGAGTGGCAGCTGGAGGCTAACAGGGAAGCCTGGGGCATCTCAAATGGCATCAGACATCTCCATTTAGGCACCTGAATCACACCATGGGTGAGAACCTGTTTGGTGTAAAAGCATGTTTTCTTTTGCCATAGAAGAATCTTAGATTAAATCATATTCTCTCTAAATTTGATATCTTATATTTTAGGTAGCATAAGCTGTGGGGAACAGTGGGTTTGATGTTTGGCAACTGCTGATCACTGTTACAATGACTGACAAGCTACACAGCTCTTCTGGAAACAGAAATGTATTAAGCTACAGGGGTTTAGTACTTTGACCAAAGGAAAATGGGTCAGGTTCCCATGTTATCCAATATTTCTGTGCATGTCTTTAATTGAAAATAGCAAGCACTGGTAGACTATGTAAGATTCCTTTCTCTTTTTTAGGTGAAGCTTCAGAAAGGAAAACAACTAACACATGGAAAACAATCTGAATAAGGTGTGGGAAGCGGCTGAAAACCCTGTGGGATTGTGTTTTTTGTTAGAAGGCATTCCCCAGGCACTGTACTTTTAGATGCTTTCTTGCATAAGCATCTTGTAACACCAGGCTGGGCTGTGTTGTCATGGAGACTTTCAGGGTACCTCATCACTTTGCTAGGAAAGACAAATTTCAGAGTGGTTGTCATTCTATTAATTTAGACATAGGACCATACTTCCCACTGGTGCTATCCCTTCAGTCCTCATTCTTATTTACACTAAATCTCTATGCCATTGCAGAGCATAAGGGCTGCTCTATGTTCTTTTTGTTGAAGCTCTCTTCACAGGAATTCACAGGGCACAGCGCAATAAATTAGCGTGAACAGGGATTTACAGCCAGGATGAGGGAAGTACACAGAAAAGCTTCTGTTTTGTGAAGGCAGAAAGCTGTGCTACCATTGCCAGAAACCTGGTTTGCTGTTTGCTCTCTCATGTGGCACTGACTGCCTAGGGCCATCTAGTTGATGTGTATGTCTAAGATAAAACCTGAATAACAGTATTATTTTGCTCAGTGAGGATTCCAGGTCAGTACTGTGTACCAAAAGAACCCCAGCTGACATTGTAAATGCTGAATTTGAAGTCAAAATGGCTTGTGTGTGTGTGTGTGTGTTAGGTTTTCTCTGCTCCCAAAGACTTGTAGGTAAAATTGCCTAGCCCAGTTCCTAGTGTTAGGAAAACTCCAGTCCTCCAGAACCACTGGTCTCAACTGCACACATCTGCCAACTCTCCTTCAACTGGGATTTGCCCTGCAGTTATGCAGCAAAATGTGTGTTACTGCTGGTGTCTGCAGGGTTGGCCTCAGGCAGCTGCTCACCTAAAAAGGTTTAAGAGAAAATCAACACGTAACTGTCACAATCAGCTTCCAAATATGACTTTTTTGCTCTGATTTGTTCCTCAACCTTCCAACCACCCAAAGCTCAAGTTTGCCGTGCCATCCCCCCAGCCTTTCCCTTTGGGAATTCATGAATCATCCTTTGCTTTCCCTGCCCCAGTCTCATATGCACTCAGACTCTAACGATGCTCTTGCTTCTCTTTGCTTTGCCTGTCAGTCCTGCTTCTGCATGAAACCAAGGAGGTCACCAGATACTGCTGGTATCAAAGAGTTATGAAGAATTTGCAGGGATGCAAATCTCTATTCTTGCTCTTCCCCAGGAGGTTTGTGGAGGTGGAGCTGACAAATGACATGAAGCCCTCCAGGCTATTTCAGACAGATGATGTAGAAAGAAAATGGACCTATAGTAGTCTGGGTTGCTGTGTTCTGTCTGCTGGCCCCCAGATTTATGTCACCTTTGCAGGACATAAAGATTACGTGAAGCCTATTTTGGGCTGATGTCCTGAAAGGATTGTTTGTCCCTATGACCGTCTCCTTTTTTTTCCCCTGTCTTCTGCTAAAGGCAAATCACAATGTCTCTGTGTAGTTGTAAATTGTCAATGTGCATTCTCATAATGTCTTTCCAAGTCAATTATTTCAGGACTCTGAGATAAGACACCCCCTACACCACTGTTTCAGGGAGGAAGGGGGCTACATTTCCAGATATTTGGGGTGAAAAATGTTTGCTTTCCATTTCTGAATGATATTTTCTTCCATGTTAAAACATTTGGAGGTGGTGGGAAACCAGTAAAACCCCAACTGATTGTAGGGAGAGAAAAGGCTCCCCAGTGCTCAAAGGCCTTTCCCTTCTTTCTTTGCCTTCTAGACTTCTCTATAAAACATCTCACTAAGCTCTTCAGTCCTCTTAATCACCTCAATAACACCATCTCCCACATAGTGGATGGTCCTGCGGCTGTGAATAGGTAGAGTCAGGGGTGCCTTATTGGCAAAGCAGCAGAATAGGATGGCCCCATAGCTTCCCCAGGGGAAATTATGTCGTGGGATTCACACCACTGCAGGTTTCTGGTATGTCAATGCAGAAAGCCAAAACTTGCGTTGAAACAAGTGACGAGACACTTGAGTGATGAGGCAGAACAGCTCTACAGTGTTTGTGAGCTGTGCTTAGAGCACAGCAGTTATACACGGCAGATGTAAAGGAGAGGATAGGTACTGGGTTGGTTGGTAGTGATTGCTGTGGCTGGAATAACACTCAAAGCTTCACTACCCAGAGCTGCTGTTGGAAATAAGGGCAAATTGCCTGTTAAAGGGATGATATACATTGTGAGAGTCCATGTAGCTCCTTCTTAGCTTCATCAAGGTGCTGGGTGCATTGGAGATGCTGAGGGAAGCATCGTCCTTGACATATGGATCTAGGAAGACCCTGCCATTCTTGAATCTTTCAGATGTGCAGAAATGAAGTGAGAATATCCCAAGAATTGACAAATTGCTCTTAAGTCTTGTGGGACCTGCTGCTGGTATTCCCACACATAGTTTACTGCAAGGTTGATATGGTCCCAGATGCCTAGAAAAGTTCACACCCATAGAAAGGAAAGTCAGGTCTAAACTGACACGCAGATTGCTTTTGTAGAGCATCTTTTCTCTTGATCCTAGCTTAAGTCAGTCGTTACCTGTCAATTTGTATTCCTTGGGAATAGTTCTCAGAGAATGTTATGTCATGCTGAATAGCCTCATCCTATTTATCTTTACATCAGTGTTCAGCCTCAAGAAATGCAATGAGGTAGGAAGGGAACTATCTGATGGCTGTCTTCACCTGCAAGTGTGTTGTAGTCTGCAGTACTGAGAGCTCCTACTGAGTACGGGTCCCTCTATTGCTTTTCAAGAGCAACCAAAGACAAAGTTACAACGTGTTTTGTCAGTAGCAGGATGCAAAATCTTTCTAGAAGGGGACATTTACTCTTTATGTCTCTAAATAATCTTATTTTTTGATGATTTATACAGGGATTTCCAGCAGAAAGTGTTTCAGTTGCTGCTTTGCTGATCAGCCACAGCTTTCCTAAAGCCGTTGAAGGAATTGGAATCAGGTGTACAGTAGCAGAAGAGTATTGGTTATGGTCTCAGTACAAGATCCTAGGCACATTATTTAAGGCTTTTGATGAGAAACTGCTGAAAAAGGTATCCTGATTTTAAACGCTTTGAAATTCAAATGTATTGTAGGTGCTTAGTCTCACTATAAAGCCTCTAGGTCTCTTACGCTAAGCTAAGTGCTTGATGGTTACTTTAAGTAGTCTTCTCCACTTAGCAAGCCACCACAAATCTTACTTAGAAATGCCAGCATGCACACTTGTAAAATATGGATATGATGAAGCAGACTGGAGCTTGTAAGAAGCAATGGAAAAGCTACTTATGGCTGTTTACCTGAACCTCATTGGTCTTCTCCAAACACAGTGTATTAGCCAAATTACCTGCAGTGCCTCCTACTAATGCACAGCGTGCTCATGGAATAGATAGAGATATTTCCTATCCCCTAACAACATCCCTTTACAAGCAGAGACAAAACTCCCTTAAGATGTATAAAATCCTGCAGTAATCTCTTTCTTTAAGAGATCTTTAAATCTATCGTATGCAGTGATTGACTAGAATGTCCCAATTAGAGTTGCATATGGAGAGCTGGAAGGAATGGATTTAATGATTTAGTTAATTGCCCATCCTGCTTGGCTCAGATGGGTGCATACATACTAGTTATATTTATCTGGCAGGTGTTCCTTTCCTCTCTGTCCTTTGGACTTGCTGTTCCCTGCGCTGCTACTCAATCAAGGCTTATGCAAGAAAATAAGGATAAATAAAAGAAATGAGTAAGATGCTTAAACATCTAACAGTGAAGCAGTGTGGAAGGTACATTAGGAGCACTGAACATCTGACCGCTCCTTCAGATACTGCTGCATGCCTTGTTGGAAAGCTGAGAGGGAGGAATTAAGACCATGGTAATTAAAGGATTGCCTCACACTTCTTTATCTAAATACAGCATTTAGGTAACATTTAGCTCAACAGTAGCTGTGCAGAATGTTGGTAATTTGATGTATGCCCTACTTCAGAGTATGTCTACAAGGCAGGAAAGTTTTCTTGCCACATTTTTAAAGAGTGGGTGCCATAGTGTGAGGTAGAGAAGTCACTTGGCTCATATGGTTGAAGAAGTCTGGCCGGGGCTGGGATTCAGAGCTAAGTCTTTTGAACAGGGAGCAGGAAACTCTTCCATTTACCAAACTGCCAGTTCTGATTTCATGTCACTGGAATATGGCAAACAAAGCTAAAGATATCAGCCAAAGTCATTTAGAAACTGACTGTGTGCAGACACAAGTCCTGTGGCTCTCAAGGCACCTCTGCAAGATACTGGCTTACCAGAAATCTTCTGAAGCAAAAGAAAAAGGAGAGATTCAGGAAGGGTTTTAAGAGTTAGCTTTAAGCACAAAGATTGTGATGAATGGGACTTGTGGATAAATCTTCAGATGAGTTTTGATTTTATTAGCCAGTGGGCTGAGACCTCACTACAGAATATACGTTCAATCTCAGTGTCAACTTCCTTGCTTTATTTCCTTCTTTCTGTTGTCTGAAGATGCACATATCTCTGTAATTTAGTGAGACAGGTGCTGTGGCCATGGATTATGGCAGCCCATGGGAAGTCAGAATTGCATGAAATATGCCAGCTTGCAAATACACTGCCAGCTCTGCCAGCTTGTGTGGACAAGGGTTTGACCTTGCTGTTCTGCTTTGGGGTGTCATTCTGGATGCCAGAACAGAACATGCTGAACCTGGGCTCTGTGGTTGTCCTTAGCTTCTTCACAGATGGAGAATAATCTTTTACCCTTTTGTCCATCAGTGACTGAAGCCAAAGGCTAGACACCCTGACTTATGTCACCTAAAATCCTCGGAAGGTTGCCATAACACACTTTGTTTCATCTTCCCTTCTAGCTTTACTGCTGCCTGAGACAGCACTGTACAACCAAGGCCCTCCAATGTCAGAGAGTCCTCAGGTAGTCAGGTTGGAGAAGTGGCAATGAAATTTCCACGTTGTGTCCCACCTCTGTCCCTAACCCAATGACCATTTTTTTGTGTGTGTTTGTGTGCACAAGTCACTTTAAATAACTGGTGCCATTATGAAACACCTACCTGCTGACCTTGGTGGGACATCATGAGGCTTAATTAATGTTTGCAAAGCATTCTGCCATGCTGAGATGCGAGGTGCTACAGAAGGCAAAATGATATTACAAATAAGAAGTTGATCACAATCTAGGAAAGTGTCTACATAAAAATATGTCTGGTAGAGTGACTTTGTGTTGCACTCTGCAGGCACAGTGTAACTCATGAACACTAAGAGATTCTCCCCAAAGGCGGGTCCTTGGTTGATACAAGAAGCTGTCTCACACAAAGCAAGTAAATTGTGAGTGTTAGACAGGTACAGAGCCAGAAGTTAGGATTGATTCTGCTTGGTTTTTGTTTGTTTTTAAATGCTTACCTTTTTGTGGTTAAGAGCTCAGCTGTCCACTTAATCTCTCTCTTTAACCAGAGGAAATAAATGAGTTCTTTTGCCACAATCCCACAGGCTGATTTTGGGTCTTTTTTTGGAGAGCTATGAGTTTTTTCCAAGATTGTTACTATAAAGTTTTAGGCCTTTAATAGTATTTGTGTATCTACGCTGTATGTATAACATGAAACATGGATCCAGCCAGCCAACATGCTGTAGAAGGATCTGGAGAATGAACATAGAGCCCTCTTGTCATAAAGAAATTTTGTGTGTAATCATGAGGGGTCTATCATTCTGCAGTGTACCCAAAGTGCTGGAGTACATCAAAGTATCTCCAGTGAAGGTGAGATCCGGTTCATGAGACTGTGAAGCTAGCGTAATCTCAGCCACTGAGTCTGAAAATTACTTTCACAGAACTTATTCCCCCCGAATGTGATATAGGCATCAGTATGCTGTTCAGATAGTAGAAGGGTGTGCTTTATCTGCAGGTGGAGATCTACAGTTGCTGTATATCATCAAATTGCTCAACTTGCTAAGGATGAGACCCATGGATTATGCTTGTTCATTCATTTTCTGTGTTGCTACTCTGAGTTAAGCAACAAGCACTTATGTGTCACTAAGTGGTAGCCATAAAAAGATATCAGCTACTCTTGCCTCTGCTGTCACTAGAGGGGAGTAATCCTAAAGGCAAAAGAAGATGGTGTGAATCATCTGTAAGAAGACAATAAAATTCCCATCTCCTTCTGCATGGCCTCCAGGTGCCATTTGTACCCCAGCACAATCACAGCTGGTGGGAAAACTCTAGGTATTACCACCACTCTTGTTTTTATTAACACCAGTCTGGAATTAGAGCTCTATGTAGTGCTATTTGTCGTAGTGCTGAGAACAGATTACGAACATCACAATATAGCACTAGAGCAGATAAACTGAGTATCATTTGAGGCAATCTCATGTTCTCTTGCTAGAACAATAAAGATTGTTTTGATCTTCAATAACTTTAAGGTATAGAAACCAACAGGTTCATGTTGCTTGGAAGGAATTAATGGAAACATCAATGCACAATATATTTTCATGGGAATACACTCCTTTTTTTTTCCTCTTCAGGGGAAGCTGTATTGTGCATGGTCTTAGGAAGTTATTGCAGATCTAGCAGACAGCAGTGGAGAAAGATGAAAGTGTAAAACTGGAGCGGTTAGAGCAATGATGGGAAGAGATAATGGTTAAATGTTAGGCTCAGTTAGAATAAGGTTTGGAGCAGCTGGTACAGGCAGAAAGCATTAAGAGCTGACAGGGGAGAGCTAGGTTAGACATAAGGAAGAAATTCTTTATTAGGAGTGGTGAGGCACTGGAACAGGTTGCCCAAGGAAGATGTGAATGCTCCACCCCTGTTAATGTTCAAGGCCAGGTTGGACGGGGCTTGGAGCAAGCTGGTGTAGTGGAATTTGTCCATGCCTGTGACAGGGGGACGGAACTGGATGATCTTTGAGGTCGCTTCCAACCCAAACCATTCTATGATCTACGTAAACAGTGATGTTGAGCTTCTCTTTGTCCAGCATAAGCTACTTGAAGGAGACTTGATTTTAATGGGGAAGCTTCCTGATATTTACTGAAAATTGAGCTTATTAATTGATTCTGACTGTGTTTAATTAGAACTTCAAAGCAATCTGCCATCATTGGCTCTATTGGTGCTGGCCTCTTTTATAAATCAGTAAAGTTACAAGAGCAATTAGTATATGCCCTAACCCAGAAGCTGTAAATATTTTCAGTGCAGTCAAAGTATCTGAAATAGCACTTACAGTATTGCACTGCTATTATTCAAAGAAAAATATTATGATTCATTTGGATAGGTGTTAAAAGCATTTGTGCTTTTGGAAGCCTTTGGAGTCATGGTGATTTGTTCTTTTCCCCTGGCCTTAATTTTCTTCTTCCTTCACTAATGTGTGTCATCTAATTCAATGAACTGTGTCATCAAGGCAAGGAATCTTGCACATAAGATGTAGGCTGGGGTAGGTCAATAGCACTGCTTGCTCCTTCCTACTTTCTATTCCTGTTCTACCAGTACCTTTGTCTTAATGTCTCCAGGAAGGAAGTGGAACTGGGAGCTGTGCTGCACATCCTCACACAGCCTTCCACTTCAGAGTCAGCCCAAATTGATTTGAAGTTACTCGTAGCCTACTTAATCAGGTGAAATGAAGTACTTCTAGCTTAGTGCTTTTTGCTCCTCTCCCCTGGTCTCCACTGATTTCCAGTATTGCCTACATGCTTTGGAGGTGAGAACAGACTGAATAGTGAGGAGAGCTGGTGTTCTGTGAAGAAGACTTAGATCAGGAGATGAACCTGCTGAGGCAGAGATGATGGGAGGAATTGGGATGGATGAACCTAAGACTGACGGGAATAATGGAATAACAAGAATATTTACTCTAAAAAAAAACTGGGAAAGGCTTGACTAGGAGGTCTTTTTTCCCATCTGGGATGTAGAAGCATTTCAGTGATGTGCACCACATGTAGTTATAAAACATAAATGAATCTTTCTGTGAGAAATATCTTTCCTTATATCAGCCTTCCAGTACCTAAAAGGGCCTAGAAGAATGCTGGAGAAGGACTTCTTATAAGAGCAAGTAGTGATATATGACAGTGGTTCTTAAAAGCTCATTGAATCTTGGGATCAGCTAGTGAAAGATGAACAGAGACACATTAAAATGGGATAGAAATCAGTGAAAGCAGAGGTACCTGTGCTTGACTGTAGGATTTTTGTTTAGAAGCTGTTACAATGAAATGCTCACATTTCAGAGTTGTCAATCTGAAGTGTTAAAATTTCACAGAGATGAGTTATAGTGTTGTTTTGTTTTTTTTTTTTCCTACCTGGACTCTCATTTTTTTTATAGATTACATTGGAAAGACTTTTCTGTAACAATTAGGATTCCAGATGCTACATGACAACAGAGTTTTCGCTTCAGACCTCTGTTTCTACAGTGGGTTAATTTAAGAAAAATAGCAAATTGTCAGGCCCCAAAAGAAAATGGCAAGTGAGTAATAGCAGTACTGCAAAGTTCCTTTGGATTTTAAGAGAACAATTGCTAAATAAAGCTAAACTATAGGTTTCATCAATGCTAATTGTTAGTGATGTAAAAAGATGTGGAAAAAAAAGACAATGAGACTGTCATAAAAGGATGACTTTATTGTAAAGCATAAGGCTGATTTGCAGCATATTGTATAGAATGCATCAAAGGTCCAGCAGTTTAAGTTTCAGGCTGTCTGCCTTCTGTACTTTGGCAATTTTAATATGTAGGGTTTGGACAAAACAGCTAGGCTCAATTATTACTCACTAGCAGATTCCGGATCTGCATAATCACAGCACTGACAATTAAGTAAGCATAGGAGGTACCATGCGTAAGAGAGGTTCTGTGTGCAGAGAGCAGAGGAATAGCTCTCGAAGTGAGTACATCCATATCCAGCCACATGACCTGGAGATCAGCTGGATAGAAGCTCACAACTAATACATAATAATGACCAACACTTGATGAGCAGAAGGAAGCTCAACCTGCATTTATATAAAAATAATTGCTATAGACTTATCATAGTAGAAAAACAAGTCAAAAGCTTAAACCTTGGTTCTATGTAGGGCTACGAACAAGATCCTATGAGATAGACAGTCTTCTATGTGAAATTTGTCATTGTGATGAAGACACCAGTAAAGCAACTTAACAGTGCTTTCTTAATAGCTTCAGCTTAATATAGTTTGACACGGCTATCTAATCTGTTCTGGACATTTTATATTAAATGTCTCCATAATGGAAGGTGGTGTCTACATTCCCATTACTGCTATGAAGATCTATGCATAATCAATATGATGTACAGTAAAAGAAAACTCATTATTAACTAATGCGTTAATGAAAAAATAGCTAGAAAGATGGAAATTGTCTTTGACCATTTATTTTGAGTGATTAAATTCCAATAGATCACGTGGGGCATCCTTCATTTTCTCTAGATAAAAAAAAATAGAGGGGGGAGAATGCAGAATGGCTGAGATTTAATAGCCTATTGTCAGTCATTCACAATTCAAATCCATTTGATTTGTGCTAACTCACATTTAGCAGTAATGAAAAGGTTTTACGTTATGTCTGTGAGGAGGAAGGGAATAGTTCATTTTTCAGTACCAGAACACATCAGGAAGAGTCCCAAAAACTTGATCCCTGTGTTTTTTGTTAAGTAGTTTTGTGGGAGGAAGTCATTAGTAGTGTCACAACATTCCCCTTTACGTTATTATGCAAAGCTCAAAGACAAAGGAAAATGCTGGCTAAATGGCTTTTTAAGAGCTTATCTGTCTCACAAAGTTACCTGGAATGACTTTTCCCCATGCACTTTCTTCAGAACAGTGTTTTCCCGTAAGTTAAATTTATGTCTTTTTGGACTGAACTTGGAGAAACCTCGTAAGTTCCCTTGGAGCAGGATGAACTTCACAAGAGGAGGTTGGGAGTGAAATACTGGCTGTCCATGTTGGGGTTCACCTTACAACAGCTTTCTTGTACAGTCCAAGAGCTGCCTGGGCTGAAAGTAGGTTGTTTGGAAGAAACTTGCTTTTACCACAGCAGCCCCAAGGAGGGCACAGTTTTCCATGCCTGTTCATTGCATTGCATCTTGAAGTAGTAAGAACCTTATCTGTCTCTGCATCAGGACTAAAAATGTCTTTTCTGCTTTTGTGGGGCCTGTTTAATATCTTTCAGCTGTAGGATGTATTATTAGTGAAGTAACAGTGGGTTTAACCTCATCGTCAGGCTAACAGCTTGCATGTGATTTACTCTACCACTGTCAAGGAGCATCTTTGCAGGAAGAAATCATGCGATAGAATTCATATCTCCAAGTTGTTCTTGCACAGTTGTTCTGGCAGAGGTTCCTTATCTGCTGTGTCTCAAAGATACAGAGAAAACTGGTGCTGGCTTGTCATGCTCAGTGCCACAGGCAATAATCCAGTGATAGCCTGAAATTCAGAAATGTTTCATGCACAACCATAACATATCCCAATATCTTGGGAACTCCCCATCTGTGTGTGGGATAAAAGCATCTCCAGCATGGGATTGTATCATCCCACTTGTGCTGCAAGAATTAATGCTAATGGCCTACATGCATATGGCCTTGCCTTAACGCAAGGCTGTATGCAAAACACAAGCAGTTCTTGACAACTTTAATTAAAAAAGAGAAAAAATCCCCGCTTTTCACACTTACAGAACGTATTAGTCACCTTTGATGTCGAGCTTATTAATTTTTTCCCCTGTAATTGTAAAATCAGTTCCCTCCTTGAACTAAAGCAAAAACCCTTCTCACAGGTGAAAAAGCAGAAGCTTTAACAATATGAGAAAATTCATTTCTTATTGCCATCTGCCTCTGGGATGTGCAAAGGAAGGGGGTTGATGCTGTATGGGTTCTGCCTTTGTGATTTAGTTAATCCTGCTGTGATAAAGTCCCGCATCTGAAGCAGTGACTGTCACCAGTTCCTCTGCAATAATGCACATGAAAAAGAGGGTGAACAAAAGAAATACAAAGCCAAAAGGAAAAAGAAAATATAAGCATTTCAGTTGTAGCACTGCATGCCAGCCACACAATCAAATTAAATCTCTGTTCTTATGCCCACTGATGATTTTCTACCTTCTGGTGAGTTTCATAAGAAAGAATGGTCCAGCGCTATGAGGAAAAGCCTATGCATTCAGAAAATGGGGGTTTGAATCTTTCCTGTGTCACAGGCTTCCACCATGACATCTGGCTTGACACTTGGACCCTCTTACTGAGGACCCGACTTAGCTACCTTTAGCTATGGAACTAGATTTCAACAGCAGATTTGTGTCATAAGCTTATTTATTCAGTAAATAGCAAGCCTGTGTATCTATGGTTAACCAAGACACTGTGATGTGTAACTGTACAGCAGCTGCCAGGCAAGAGATGTACTGCAGGTCCCCATTCTGTGTTTTTAAACACACAACTGCACATATAATGTATTTTCCTATTAGCTGCTTTTGTTTAGCATACATTATTTGAGCTATATATTTGAATTATTTAACATGTGCTAAACATTTACTTAACTTCCTCCCCTCCTCCTTCACTGACCTTGGTGTCTGCAGATGTGTTCCTCTCACATATTCTAACCTCATTCTTACAGCTGCTGCAGAGCATTTTTTACTCTTTCTTAAATACATCATCACAGGGGAACTGTCAACCTGTCTATGGGCTCAGAGTTGTCCAGTGTTGGGGCTGTCATGGAGATAGCTGGAAGCATCATTGTCTGACATGAGGGCAATTTCTGGGGTCTTCCGTCCTCCCTTCTTGATAACAAAACTTTGTTTCATAAAACCCTTATACACTTACATTAGTGATTCAACAGCTGGGAGTAATGCTTCATACAAACTCTTGAAACAGATTACTATTTTCTCTGTCCATTCACAGGACCTATCTGGATGTCAGGGAACCCTTACAGCTGTAAGTAGAAAGTTCAAGGTATTGTTATGCAGTAACTTTTTTTTTTCTCCCTAAAAATGAACATTTATTCCGGAATGTTGTTTGATTGGGGTTTTTTAGATGATTTTATCTAAACTCCTTAAACTTTCATTGCAAGCTTTTAGGAAAGCAAACATAAAAAGACCACAAATGCATACTTTCCTCTTCCATGAATTCTGAACTGACTTCTGAGGCTGTCACCCTTGGTTTCAGTTGGCACCCAGACTCTGTCCAGCAAAGAGGGGGAGAGTCACCACAGGCATCAAGGATTGTTCTGACTGCTTTGAGAGATGCTGGGCTCTGAGATTTGAAAATCAAAAGCTTTGTTCTTTGGGAAAGTAGATAGCATTTTCGTTAAAGACAGGGCATGATCTTGTGACAACAAAGCTTAACTCTTATACCATTGCTTGAATATGATGATCTTTATTGTCCCTGGAAACTGCCACCAATGTGGGAGGAGAGGCTTGAGACCATTTATTTTATAAAGCTCTTTGTTTGAAGCACCAGGCTCAGATGGCCCAGATGGGATCTTTAATAGGGTCAGTATCATAACTCTTAGAAGCTATTTGACCTAGTTCAATGGCAGTTTAAAGAACACAAAGGTAGGAGCACACTAAGGAAGAAGGGTTTTTCCTGCTGCCTAAGTGAAAGGGTCTAATGTCATGGAGTAGCTCAGAATAGATGATTGTATTGTTTCCTCTGGTCTTATCTTGGGAACCACAAACGTCTGCAGTGTGAGATCTGTGACCTTTGCTAAACTTTGTAATCTTTCCTTAGGTTAAACCTGAGAGTAGGTACACTGTCATATTTGTTAATATTTCACATAATTCCCTTCAAAATACTAAGCCTGTGTCAATTGAAATGATATTTTTAGCAGAACAGATTGCAAGATTTCTTTATTTACAGATGTAAAGGTTAAAAAAGCAGCTTTGTTAATCCAAGTACACTAAACTTGAAAAGTATAAGTGACTGTTTAGATGATGGTTGACTATGGGCTGTGTGTCAGGTTTGTGTTCTGAGCACTGAAATCACATGCTCATCTGTAAATCTAGGCTGGGAGATGGTGCTTGCAGCAGGAGCCACTTGTGATTAAACTAGAAAACATCTGAGCTTTCTGAGAGCGCAGTGCCTCCTCTGGGGAAGAACAGGAGCTGGGAGGTATCCCAAAGTGCTCCTTAGCCCCATGGATTTGAGCCTCACAACAGAAAACGGTGGTGCCTTATGCTTTGCAGTGGTCATAGTGGCTGTGGAATCACATCTAAAGATTTCCAACTGGAGCCAAGAAGCTGCTGAGTATTCTGTGCCTGAAAAAGGAGTCTTCCAAGATGACTGGCCCTTAGAAATGATATAGTGTGTTTCCTGAATAAAATGAAATATGAAACAAAATAAAAATGAAATAGCAATATATATATATTGTTAAATTGACGCTAGAATTGACTGAGGGTAGGATTCATGTCTGAGCAGTGTGATTTAAACGCATCTGTTTTGTGCTCACTCTGCTCAAAAGGCTGTTTCTACCTTAACCAGAAAGAAAATATTGAACAATCTTGTTTCTTTTGCTGGAAATACCTGTCTTAATTTGTTTTTTAACTGGTTGGTGCCAAATAATATCCCTCTGTAGGAATTGTGTGAGGCTGAGGCAATAAATATTTTCCATCTACACAATGAACTCAGCTAAGGCTAATTCATTTTTAACAACTGCTTTGATTTTTTTACTGCACAATTTATTCTGTAGTAGGAGATGACATTGTTTTGTGCTTTTAATGTTCTGCTCTTCCAGTGACGCAGCATGTTGATTGGAGAATACAGATAAATTAAAAGCCAGGTGGCAATCTATAAATCTTGATGTAAAAAGATTTTTTTCTTTGTATTGGGCTTGAGTGCTTTTATTTCAGTATAAAAAGAAACATGGTTTGTGCTTTTTATAATTTTTGATAGCTAAGTTTCAATACTACTGATGTTTCAGAAGTGTTTGAACCGTTTAACATCTAAGCACCTTTTAGGTATGTGCTTCTTAGATGTTTTGCTCATTCTGAGATTTCTAGATGTTGCTATATATTTTTCAGTTTTCATCATAGTGACTGGTTTTCTGAAACTGCCTGATTTGTGGGCTTTATCTTTTTCCTCAGATTTTTGAGAGGTGCAGCAACAAATCATTTAGATTTGATTTCTCAAAGTGCTTTAGGGTGTCAAGTTGTGCCAGAACCAAAGAATATTATTTACTACTCAACGATCCTTTGAGCTAAGGGAATATCTGCCCCTTTATACCAGCGCAGTAGTATGAGTTGTGATGGGTGGAAGAAATACTGAAGCAGTGGTTCAGAATTGATTGTTGCCTTGACACATTCCTCCTTTTGACTTGCTTCAGAGCCAGAATTTTGTTTAGCTTACCTCTTGGTTAGAGCATAGAAAAGGGTGATAGCAAGTGGGAGAAGGCACAGAGAGGAGAAAGCTTCTTAACCTACTACAAAAACTTGGTTGTGCGGACAATTCTGGATGGACTATAACTCTCCTTTTCTAGCACACTTGACTCAACTTCAATGTGTGCACAGAGACTTCCTGAGCAGGATGTAGGCACCTTAAAGAGTGCACAGTACAATTTTTATTTGTCTAATACTCACAGTAGATATCTAAGTTTAATGAGGTAGCAGGTTAAGCATTAAGATGCTCACCACAGTGATGAGTACCTTGCCAACAGAAACAATCAGACCGGGAGGGACTCATATCCATTGCTCGCTGGAACAGGCTGATCCCTGATGCTGCTGAGCTACCAACTTCTGATTGCCTGTCTTCTTAATTAGGGTCTTATACCTTTTCTGTGTCAATATTTTTAGCTCTTGAATGCTGGAACTGCTAACTAATAAATCTTTGCTATTAAGTTTCTGTCTTTGTTTTCACTTTTCTGGTCTTTCATGGTTTTAACTCTTGGGTGCTCTCACCATGATCATGAACATGTTCGCCACCACCTCCCAACAGCAGTTTTGTTAGTAAAGCAGAAGCAGGGTTTTGCAGCTTTTTGCACCAAGCTGGGTCTTGGTTCACAAACAGCCAAATCCTTCAGCCAAAAGCAATCGGAACCATCAGGAAATAAGGAATAACTGACCACTCATAAATTATAATGGATAAGCCTCTCTTTACTCGGGGTATCTCCAGGCTTATCAGGTTTTACAGTGAAGTATTTAAGAATTGGTTAAGGACAGATTTATAGCCTGCTACTACTAGAGATGGAGAAGACAAATATCTGGTCGGTGAAGTCTGATTTGTTTTATCCTTTTGTGTAAGTAGACTTCTTTATGGTCCATTCTTATGATCAATTTGCTGATCTGCTAGCAGGCTGATTTAGGGATGTATCTATAATACTCTGGTCCATTTGAGTTCTGTTCATTTCTCTATTTGAGATCAGACCTTACAGGGTTCAAGGTTAAATTCCAGTTGAAAAGGTAATGTCCAACTTGCTCCTTTTTCCTATACCGTCTTCTTGACAGCAAGCTAAAATGCTCTTTGAGTTACACTTGGAGTAAATACTATAGATCTGATAGCTGTGTGCATAAATCATTCCTGTTTTGCTGACTTAGATTTATGTTCTGTTATGGTATTGATTGCGTAAGATGAGAACTGATTTGTTCTCTGAAACTATACTGTATAAAAACCAAGCAGAACTTGTCTCCATCTGAAGGGCGTTCTCTGAATATGTGCTTCCTTCCTCTTCCTCTCTGTTTTCAGTTTAACATGCATTAGGTAGGAAGGGGCTCACAGTGCAAGATGCCTGGTAAAATAGCAGCCTAACTGCACCCTGATCTTCCTTCTTCATTTTATTTCTTTTCTCTTCATAATCTTAACTTTCCTTTAACTTCACTTCTGATCCCTGGACCCTAATGTGAGCAGTACCTGATTCTTGACTATTCCTCTGGCTGTTTTAAGTCTAGAAAACTATGTCTAGTGCAGCATGAGTTGGAGGGAGAAGGGGAGTGCTACAGAGTTGTAACAGTGGCATGCCTGGTTTCCAGAGAGCAGTTTGGATCTGCTCCAAAGCAACCAATGGCAGGCCAGGGAACACCATTTGCACAGTGGGAAACAGATGTTTCATTATCTGTAATGCTATGTCTGCATATCAGAGTTGAACACCAAGTTTTGTGGCTTTGCACTGGTCTGGTTGGTTGTCAAAGAGGCTTAGTGCTACCCTCTTGGGATAAAATACATATTTTGTTCATCTCTGTCCTGAGTCAACAAGGTCTTAACAGGAGCGGAGGATCCAAACTTGTAGAATGAGAAGTAGAGCTTCTATGTAACAGAGAAGAGATCTGATGTTACATCCAAGTTGTATTACTTTTCCAAGGGAGTCAGAAGGAAGCTCTTTCTCACTGAAGCTCTAGCTGACTTTTCCTTCAGGAAAGCAGGAGTCTTTCCACAGCTAGAGACCTATGAAGCTAATCAAGGTGAGATAATTCAACCTTCAGGGGCTGCCTTGCAGCTTTTGCCAGGGTGCGCAATGGTGGCTGGACTAGTACCTTCATATATGTAAATCCCTACATACTTCTTTAGTGTGAGGAACTGGATGATCTTAAGGTCCTTTCCAACCCTAACTATTCTATGATTCTGGAGGCAGAATGAAGGTGTGAGCCAGGTCTTGGTGGTGCTGCCCTAAGATTTACAAACAAAGTTTATGATCTCTGTGTTGGATGTTGAGAAAATGGTATTATTTTCTTGTGGACTGAACAAATGCAGATCAAACTAGACTTTTCCAGCATGAAAAATTCGTTTGGAAAGGGGTGAAAGAGGCTGTTATTGTGCTGTGCACTGTGTAAAACCATCCACAGATGGAGTATTTTGATGAAGCAGCTGTCCCATCCAAATGTAGCTGAAGCAGTTGGTTGGTTCCCACTGAGACCAGAAACACAGTTGGCAGGATTCTAACAAAATATTAATGTATTGTGAATTCATCTGCCAGCCAGCCATTTGAACTGTCCCCATTCTCTGCTACACACTGCAGCATGGCAAGGGCAGGGCCACGGGCACTGAATTTCAAGGCATTTTGTCTGAGCTGTCCTCTTGGTACCGTCTCAAATCAGAATACGTGCCAGCAGCCAAGTTTGTTCAAAGGGAATGTCCAACTGCATTACTGTCAGCCTCTCTGCAGCATTACAGGCTAGCTGTGCTTGTCCCCAAGTGATTCCTAAACCAAGATCTGAGGAGCAGGTTTACTCAATGGAGAGCAAGGACACCTGATGATTTTTATGTGTTTATCTATTTATTTATTGTTAAGTTTTAAGCAACCCTTACATCCTCCTGTCAAGCAGCACTGATTCGAGAGGGAGAAGCAGCACAGCATTAGACAGACTTCACTGGGTTGTGCCATATGACTATTAAAAGACGGGATCACAGCAGGAACAAGGCCATGATGAAGGAATGCATCTAAGAGGGGTGGGGGGGACTATGCATCCTTAAAATAGACACAGTATTTGATGCAGCTCTTCATGACACCCAAATTAGAATGGTTGTGGGTGTGTGCCTGACAGGTTGTCCTTGCTGAAGATGTTACTGCACCACTGTCATCCACAAAGACTGAAAATAGGTATAAAACCTGGGGAATAACTGTATTTTTAGGAAATGAATAGAGTGTCTCAAAGACTAAGAAAAGACCACGCTGGTCAGATGGTGTCATGTGCTGCAGATTTACTGGCGCTTTCAAAGGATGATTCTTCTGTTGCAGTTTGAGGAGGTTCAGGTCTGTAGTTGCAGTTCACTTATATGCTCTAGTCTATGCTGTATCCTCCAGTGTCTTGTTAAGATGTTTTAACATTTAGTTTTGGTACAAACTGTTCCTACAGTTCCCAGAAATGAAACTGCAATGCATTGAACTGTGTTGTTTTTAGCTGAACTCTCTAAAGCGGCATTGCTTCCTGGGACCACAGCTTTTTGGTTTTGAGTATATAGCCATTATAATGATTGCTGCTTAAACAGCTAAAGGTGGCATGTTTTGTTGCTATTATTGTGGATATTGCTTCAAAAGTAGGATGCCTAAGGTAAATATGGACAGAAGAGCAGAGAATTTGTGCTGGTTGAGAAGTTGATTTTTTGATAGAATAATTGCTTGCCTTCTCTGAAATTGAGGCTTATACATGTGTATTAGAATTGAAGTGTCCCATACATTATTTTATGTCCCTTTGTTGGAGACATATACCCAGGAAACTGAAATGACTATGGTACCAAGACTAGCATGCCTTTAGTAGTTACTAGGGCCAATATAGCTAACCTCTTCTTTAATTACTTTTTGAATATAATTAATTAATAACAGAATATAAACTAAGTGGTGAATTTATCATAGAAGAACCTTTCATTTCCATGAAGAACAAGAGCAGTGCTGGGAAGAATTAAAATCATATAAGCCCTCTAAGATGATGTGAGAGTACTTGTCTGCATTCTGCCTACTATACCTCAGTTTCTGAAACAGCACTAGAAGGTGCCTTACTTTTCTGTCACTTAATACATTCAGCATCATTAAGTACTTTCTAATTAATTATCATTAACTTAACCACTCCACAGTTTCACCAACAGTCGTTGCAGTGTCATATCAATGCTGGTATAATATGAAATAAAACCAAATAAGAACATAATATGAAGAAAGACTGAGAAAGCTGGGGCTGTTCAGCCTGCAGAACAGAAGGCTGCGTGGAGACCTCATCAGCCTTCCAGTATCTGAAGGGGGCCTACAAGGATGCTGGAGAGGGACTCTTCATCAGGGACTGTAGTGACAGGACAAGGGGTAATGGGTTCAAACTTAAACAGGGGAAGTTTAGATTGGATATAAGGAAGAAATTCTTTCCTGTGAAGGTGGTGAGGCACTGGAATGGGTTGCCCAGGGAGGTTGTGAATGCTCCATCCCTGGCAGTGTTCAAGGCCAGGTTGGATGAGGCCTTGGGTGCCATGGTTTAGTGTGAGGTGTCCCTGCCCATGGCAGGGGGGTTGGAACTGGATGATCTTAAGGTCCTTTCCAACCCTAACTATTCTATGATTCTATGACTCTATGAAACGTAAACATGTATTTACTTGAAAATAAACATGTTCCTCCTTTGACGGAAAGTCATCAAGTCTGCCATGTGTCTGGATTTGATTTTACGATCAAATCGTGTTCAGAGTATAATATAACACCATTTATCAAATGTGTGTGGATTATGATGAGTGATACAGGAAAGAGCCTTGAAGAAAGAAAAGCAGGCTCTGTTCTGTGGGAGAAGGTTGTGGGAAGGAGGAGATAAAAAGCTGATGCAAACAATAAAAGTCATTAAAGAGTTTGGGTGACAAATATTGACCTTTAAGCAGGAGAGATATTTAATTTCCTAAATGATCAGTCCAAATATAATAGAATGAAGACCTTCATGAAGAATCAAAGACTGCTGTGGTGACAGAGAAAAGCTGGTCAAAGGCTTGAGGTGCACAATCCATGTTCCTAGATGCTGCAAAAAAAGAACAAACCAAAGAATTTATGCCTCATACATAGAAAGCAACAAAGAGGATGTTGCACTTTGGCTGTGGGAGAAAAAGGGTAGTCAGTTAACAGATATCTTTAAGGGAGGAAAAGGCCATTAAGGTACCAAAGTTAATTTCATGCATTGAGCTGTCTTTGACCCTAATCAACTGCTGTATCCAGTTTCTGCCTGAGCTACAGTAAACATCATAGATGGAGATGTCAACTGATGATGACAGAAGGATGAAGGAAACAGCTGACAGACCTGATTATTTTAATTAATTTTTTTATATATACTATCTTGTTGGAAAATCCTACTGAAAATTGTACGGGAGCTCTCTGTTCTTGCCGCACAAGGGTGGAAATGAATTGGCCAGATATGGAAGATAAGTGAACTTCTTGTTGGCTGCTGGATGGCCTGCATGGAGATGTGAACACAGAATTGGGCAGAGGCCAGTTGAGGTTTTGGTAATTGCCAGGTCTGGGAGACAGACACAAATGCTGAGTGTTTGTTATCAAAGGAAAGCCCATGTTTGCAAAAGGGGTGAAATGAGGACAGGTCCTGGGGGGACATGACCAGTGGTGACCTGTTGGAGAAGATAGGGGAGTTACAACATAAAACAACTGAGTGAGGGCTTGTGTAACAATGGAAGAAAAGAAGGATACTTTGTCACAACAGATGAATAAGATCACATCCAGCAGCTAATGGATCCAATGTAAAGGCATCAAGATAGTTTTCAATGGAAATAGAAGAAACTATAGTGCTGCTGCACTGCTAAATGAAACAGGCTAGGCACTGCTCTCCAACCCAGAGGTCAAATAGTGAGGGGTCTCTTGTATTCACACAACTAAACTCCTCCTAGCCTTCCCTCATCCCAAATTGCCTCAGGGACTTGTCTCTGGTAATTGCTTTTCCTAAGTCTGCGTGAAAGGCTACTAATTGCCATTGTAGTTACACCAGGAGTGTGTGCTAACAACTACAACCCGTGAATAATTGTAGTTAACATTTCAGTCCATGTCATGGCTCTGATTTTATGCAGTAACAAGTCTCACCCAATGAAAGAGGGTACTAAGGCCATCAAATCTGCAAAACAGACTGTGCCATCAAAGTTTGAATGCATGGAGAGGGAGTCACGGTTTCAAAGATAGGGAGTGAAAAGTACGTTCTCCCTGTACTTGGGAGACAGGCATGAATATGACAGGCATTGAATAAGGAGGAGAGAACTTGGCTGAAAATGAGCCCATCAAAAAGCCTGAGGTGTTGGGGTCAGGAGGGCAAGCCAAAGAGATAGAGATCAAGAGCAGGGGAGACAGCTCTGAGTCAGCAGCACTGTAAGGAAATCAAGTAGATTTCTCTCTAATGGCCTCAGGTCCCTTTATATAATCTCTCTGTAGTGCTATCAGAAGCAATATTTGCTGTAGCAGATGTGGATTTAATTAATGTGCAGCTTATTTCTTTCTCTGGGTCACTCTGAACCTCTGATGGAGGGTGAGAATATGCCTGGTGAATTGCTTGCATATTCAAGTGAGCACTAAGAGGTGACAGTTGGGTCACTCCTTGAGTTTGTGGTGTGAAGAAAGCAGAGATTGCTCTCACTCACATCTTAGGGTAAAGTTGAGGTCAAGGGTATAAGTGAGACATGGTGGTTTTCCCTAAAATTGGAGCTCTGGACACTGGCCAGTACAGTCTTTAGGGGACTTTCACAGCATTAGGCTCCAGACTGGCACATTTGGTACCACTGTGTAAGTCACTACAAAATTTGTTTTCCACCCAGTAACGTTTTTCTGAACTCACTGAAGTCCATTGTTTCAGGAGGTATTTCCCTAGAGAGTGCTATGAGATAGTAAAAAGATCTTACAGGAATGGATTGAAGGAATGCTGTTGATAGCAAAGATCTACTTTTACAGCTCATCTCCCCTTTCCCTCTTGATATTTTGACAAAGCTGCTACAATTGGCACCTATAAATTTGATTTAAAAAAAAATAATAATACTGAAAACTAAAGGCCCTGGGGGTTAATGCTGAGATTTGGCTTTGGCAATACTTTATTTGTGGGAGTGAGAGGTACGTTTCAGAAAGATGTGAAGGTTCTTATTTTGATGGATAGATGTATGTCTGTTGAAAGGAACTGCGAAGTACTTTAATGGAAAAATTCACTTCCATAGCAGGAATTGCAGTGTACAGTGAAAATGGAAAAAATATTTCTATCTGAAAGCCACCCCTACAAGGTCAGTGTCTGATATCCATGTCAAGGCAAAATTTCATATCAGAAAGGCTGAAGCAGAGCTAGCTGGGCTTTCTCAGAAGTGGGGGAACCTTTCAAAAGAGTTTTTGGCTGATGCATGTTTGGTGGAGGGTGGTTTCAGTTCTCACATGTAGTTGAATGGAAGATGATAGCAGCACTGCAGAATGGCTAAATAGATGGCTGAGAATAAATTGGTTGGGTGACACCTACAGTTAGAAATCTTGTTAAAGAGTGGACAATTCAGGATGAAGGCTTAAATGGCTCTGACACAGTCTCAGTGAAGACTCCTCTGGTTCTTCTGCTTTTTACTGTCTGCATTCCTAGCACCATTTTGCAGCTCACATCCCTTGTTAAACCTAATCCTTCTTTCTAATGCTTCCATAATGACACCAGACTTTATCCAGGACCTGTGTGATGGCTCAGATCTATACGTTCGTAGTTTGACATGGTTGAAAGGAAGATCTGCAAAGTCCATCTCCAAGCTCCAAGGCAAGGCTCCAATGAGTGACTGATTACCTCTTCTGACCAGCAATTTCATAAGGCATGCTCTGCTGTAGGTTGTAGGCATAATAATTAGTTGGACTGAATTCGGCTTGGCTGATTTATAGCAGGAGAGGACAATAAAGACTTCTGGCTCCAGGCATGGGATCATTAGGTTTTTAATCACCAAGGCAATGCAGGGCTGTCTCTGATAACAAATTTCTTGTTCCCCTCTGTCTTTCTATTTAGAAATATCTCATTTGCTAAGTGGCTGCTCCACTCCTGAAACTCAGCCAGGTAATAACAACAGAAAGAGATTATATGAAAGCGTTCACATTAAAAGTACTTGGAGCTAAAACCACTGCCAAAGGGCCTGTTCAAACTCAACATTAGGGTTTTGATTTCTAATGGTGTATGTATTTGTTCCCCCATCCAGAAACTGGACATGAAGCAACATAAATGAAACCCAAATTTCTAGCATCAGGACAAAGAATGATGGTCTACCGCTTCATAGATAGGAATGAATTGTAATCATTTGTGAAGACATTAGGGACATGGATTAGTGTTGGACTTGGCAGTGTTGTGGTGGACTCTGATCTTAAAGGTCTTTTCCAACCTAAATGATTCTTTTTCTATGATTCTAAGAGTGATCGTTACAATAGGGCTGTTAATTTTAATGATTTTACTAAGGAAACTCCTCTCAAGGGTTGAAAAACCCTCTATATAAAGTTATGAATTAGTATTGTAGTCTAAGGATTTAAGAAATGCAAGGCCTTTAAGAAATAGACTTACCAAGATAGACAACCTTCTAGGCACAGAAATCCTTTTTAAAAGTGACTAAACATATACTTGTGCCAACGAGCTTCCTGTCTAGCTGCAAGGATAAAAATGGGCAGATGGAGTTGAATGAGACAGTACACTCAAAACAAAGTTGAGGCTATTTATGGCTAAGTTAAGACTGTTAGGGCATCAAAGGGTCCATGCTTTCCTGTCCATTGTAATAACATTTACAACACTTGTCTCATTTTGTATTTAACTTTGAGCTCCTGGTGTGATGAGGATGGTGGAGAACTGTGTGTCCTGCCCTCCTGCACTTGCTCTTCACACCTCCAATGCTCCCACTTTGTCTTATGACTGTGTAGTTTTTAGCAGTCTGAAAGTTTCAACAGTGAAGTGTTTGAAAGGATAATTAGGGACACAGGAAATAGGAAGCTGTGCTACATTTAGGCAACCCAGCTGCCTCTTCCATACAAGCCTTGTGTTAAGGCTCTACTAGTAACACTGAAGGAACTCATAGGCTTTCATCATCTTTACTCACCTTCAGACTGGGCTTTGTCTGTTTAGAACTAGGCTGTCTCGACAGGGTCCTGTAGCATCCTATGCTTCACATGATCACTCCATATTCCATGAGAAAAGAAACTCTCCTTCCCATCATCTTATGTCTCTTCTTTATCAGAGTCTGTCCTATCTCCTGAAAGTCATTTATCTTTTGCTGAGTGATGTTTTTCATTCAGAGCAGGGAGTTCTTTCTGTAAGGTCTGAGTGTGAAAGGCCAGCTGTCAAAAACTTTAAGTTCTTAGGCTTCTTTTTTGAGTTTTGTCTTGGTCCATCTGACACACACTTTTTCTTCTGGAATATTTGCTTCAATAATGAATGTTTTTTTTCCAGTTCCTTTTTAACCTACAACTGTGTATGTTCTTGCAGTTTAGTTGCCTTTCTCCAGCTGTTCTGACCTTCCTGATCTCGTTTTCTTCTGTTTAGAGACACCACAGAGTAAGTTCCTAGGACTGACACAGCCATTAAGTTACACATAGTTTAACTTAATGACCTCCCTGGACCTCTAAATTCTTTAGTTTACAAAGTAAGTTTTACCATCTCGTTGTTCCATCCAAGCACTTGTGGAAGGCCAAGGCTTAAATCCCATTAGTTTGATGTTAATTTATATTTGCATTGTTTTTCCTGTTCAGTAGAAAATAACCAAAATCAAACACAAATCAAATTACTTTCATGGCTCTTTCTCTCTGAACTGACTTTTCATCGATCTGCTCCCACTTCATGGCCCTGGTGAAGCTCTCCAAGCCCCTTTCTCCCTATACTTGTTTGTACGGGGGGCTTGTATAAATTTTCCAATTACTTATGTAGGAAAAGCCGCCTGGTAGAAAGTTGCAGTCCAACTTAGTCTGAGTTAAGGCAAAATCTCCCTATCTCTAGCCACCATCCTATCTCATGGATTACTGCTGCTACACATGTTCTTGAGCTGTGATCTTCAGTCCTCATTGTCTTCAGCGATAGAACAGTTCCAGCTGGAAGGAATGAACAAGGATCAGCTATACCAACTGCCTGACTACTTCAGGGCATGGATTAGCTTAACTCTATTTAGCAGGGAAAAGGTGATTTACATCATATCCATCACACTCTTTAATGTTCTGAGGCTGTTATTCAGAGGTGTTCCTTCCTGTGCAAATGGATCCACCTACAATGACTTCTTTGCCTCGGTCTTCATTGGCAAAGGCTCTGACTGCACCACCCAAGTCTTGGAAGGCAGACACAGGGACTGTGAGAATGAAGACCTGAAGGCCCAGTGTAGGAGAGGATCTGGTTCGAGACCATCTTAAGAACCTGAACATGCACAAGTCCATGGGACCTGATGAAATCCATCCGCGAGTCCTGAAGAAGCTGGCAAATGAAGTTGCTAAGCCACTGGCCATCACATTTGAAAGATCATGGCAGTCAGGTGAAGTTCCTGATGACTGGAAAAAGGAAAATATAACCCCCATTTTCAAGAAGGAGAAAATGGATGATCCGGGGAATTACAGACCAGTCAGTCTCACCTCCGTGCCTGGCAAACTCTTGGAGCAGATTCTCCATGATCATCATGGAGGCATGCTAAGGCACATGAAAAACAAGGAGGTGGTTGGTGACAGCCAGCATGGCTTCACTAAGGGGAAATCCTGCCTGACCAATTTGGTGGCCTTCTATGATGGGGCTACGGAACTGATGGACAGGGGCAGAGCAGCTGACGTCATCTACCTGGACTTGTGCAAAGCGTTCGACACTGTCCCACACGACATCCTTGTCTCTAAATTGGAGAGACATCAATTTGATGGGTGGACCACTCGGTGGATAAAGAACTGGCTGGATGGCCGCACGCAAAGAGTTGTGGTCAATGGCTCGATGTCCGGCTGGAGACCGGTAACGAGTGGTGTCCCTCAGGGATGGGTGTTGGGACTGGTCTTGTTCAACATCTTTGTTGGTGACATGGACAGGGGGATTGAGTGCGCCCTCAGCAAGTTTGCTGATGACACCAAGCTGTGTGGTTTGGTTGATACGCCGGAGGGAAGGGATGCCATCCAGAGGGACCTTGACACGCTTGTGAGGTGGGCTGATATTGAAGTTTATGAAGTCTAAGCATGCCAAGTGCAAGGTCCTACACCTGGGTCGGAGCAATCCCAGGCACAGCTACAGGTTGGGCAGAGAAGAGATTCAGAGCAGCCCTGCAGAGAAGGACTTGGGGGTGTTGGTCAATGAGAAAATGAACATGAGCCGGCTTCAGTGTGCGCTCGCAGCCCAGAAAGCCAACCGTATCCTGGGCTGCATCAAGAGGAGCGTGACCAGCAGGTCGAAGGAGGTGATCCTGCCCCTCTCCTCTGCTCTCGGGAGACCTCACTTGGAGCATTGTGTGCAGTTCTGGTGTCCTCAACATCAAAAGGACATGGAACTGTTGGAACAAGTCCAGAGGAGGACCACGAGGATGATCAGGGGAGTGGAGTACTTCCCGTATGAAGATAGGCTGAGAAAGTTAGGGCTGTTCAGCCTGGAGAAGAGAAGGCTGTGTGGAGACCTCGTAGCAGCCTTCCAGTATCTGAAGGGGGCCTATAGGGATGCTGGGGAGGGACTCTTCATTAGGGACTGCAGTGACAGGACAAGGGGTAATGGGTTCAAACTGAAACAGGGGAAGTTTAGATTGGATATAAGGAAGAAATTCTTCACTGTGAAGGTGGTGAGGCACTGGAATGGGTTGCCCAGGGAGGTTGTGAATGCTCCATCCTTGGCAGTGTTCAAGCCCAGGTTGGATGAGGCCTTGGGTGACATGTTTTAGTGTGAGGTGTCCCTGCCCATGGCAGAGTGGTTGGAACTGGATGATCTTAAGATCCTTTCCAACTCTAACTATTTTGCGATTCTACATCTAGTACCTTTTTGTATAATAGTCTTGGCTGTGGATCTCTGATAGATGTTGAGATTTCTGAGATCTTGGAATTAAAAACAAAATTTTCTGTAATTTTCACAGGCTTCTAGTGGAAATTCAAGGATTACTACCTATTTTAGGTAAGTTACAAGCCCAAGACTTTCCTACACTGTTTTCTACAATGTACTCTTCATGTGAATCTAATACTCATTCCCTTTGTCGTGGGCTAACCCTTGCAAGCAGCTAAGCACCACACACCATTTCCACCCTCCCAGTAGGATGAGAGAGGAGAAAGGAAGAGTAAAAGCAAGAAACTTGTGGGTTGAGATAAAAACTAAAATGAATAATTAATTAAAAAGTTTAAATAGTGATGGGTAAGTGGAAGAAGGCAAAGAAAATAAACAATTGACTCATTATCTCACATTGACTGATCAATGCCTATCCACTTCTGGAACAAAAAATAGCTAACTAACATAACCATCCCCTTCTTTTCTCTTCTTGTTAAGTACAGCACTTTATGGCATGGAATATCTCCTTGGTTATTTAGGGTCATCTGCCTGGTTTTATCCTCCCCAACTAATTGTGCATCCCCCCAAACTATTATTGGGGAGGAGGGTGTTAGATCAAGAAGCAGAGAAGGCCTTGATACTGAGAAAACACTGCTCAGCAGCAGGTAAAACATTAATGTGTTATCAGTATTGGTTATGAATCTTAAACACAGCACCAACAAGCTGCTAGGAAAGTAAACTCTACCAACCAAGCCCAGTACATTACTGAAGAATTTATCACCCCTTTGTAATGAAGGGACAGATACATAATTTCCACAGTAACGTAGAGTTTCCAATCAGATAGAACTGGTATGTTCTTGTCTAACCATCACTGTTAAGTAAGCCAAAGGACTTCCAAGTCTTGGCCAATAATTTTTGCTACTTTAGGAAAAGACATCCATCAATTGATAGAATTTCTGCATTCAATGACAAATATACCTAAGTTTATTGTTTCAATACTTAATCATCTTTCTCTGACACAGACAACACAGTGTATGTCTGGTCTGACTTTCTTCAATTTATAATCCTAACTGTCCAGATCCTGGCTTTAGTTCTGCTCCTGTAGAAAGATCATCCTGTAAGACAGCTTTGCTTGACTGTGAAATGAAGAGAAATGTGAACAGCAGCTGGTGGAAGATATTAGGATTTGTGTTTTCTTGGGCACAGGAAGTTTTATTTTGGAGCTATTACAAAGACTGTTTCACAGGGGGCAATTTTGGCTTGCAAGAGTGTGTTTTCTGGCATTGACTCAACAGTGCACTGTACAATCTGCTTACCTTTGACAATGCAAAGATTGTTTACCATCTCTCTGGCAGAAGTCCTAGAGGATCAGAGTCCCTGTATTCCAAAGGGTTCTCACTACCAGTTGACTCAAGAGAAAGTTCAGATAAGATTATTGATACATCTTCAGTGTTCACCCGTGTTTTGAGAAGGGCTCATTCAAAACCAACATTTTTCAGTAGATGCTGGATGGCATTTAACAGCTCTGTTTTTCTTTCCATACGTTGAAATATCAACCATTCGCTAGACTCTCATAACCAAACTGTGCAAGACCAAAGGTTTTGCTGGCTCTGGGTTTGAAGTGGATATCCAGGGAGAAGTACAAAGGGGTGAGCAGCATTGTGATGTGTTTTCCTGAGGTATCTCTCTCAGTCTTGTACTATTTTCACCTTCAGAGGCTTCCTGAGTCACAACTGGTTCCTATGCCTCCTCAGTCGATTTCGTTGAACTTGCCCCATCTCACTTTGACACCATGCAGACTTGTGAGCTCCAAATTATTCATCTTGGCTCTCTGGTGCCTAATGCTCCTGCTCAGTTCTGATTCAACACCCTCCCACCAAATAAACCCACAAGCCAAAATCCCCAGCCCTTCTTCCCTCAAAACCAAGAAACCAAATCCATATACCCCAAACCTACAATTCTTTGCACAAAGCAAAGGAACATGTTTCCTAACTGAAGCCTAGAAAAGCCTGGATTGTAACAACCCAGGAAGGTTGTTTCGTGGAAAGAGAAATACTTAGAGTCGTAGGTTTTAAATCAATACTTCAGCACCTTTCAGGAGCTGTGTATTTAAAGGGTAGGAAGTGATATATTACAAAATACAAAATGTCTATTGATGCTGTGCCCCCTGCCTCGTTCCTTGGAATCAAAGCCCAGATGATGGCCAGGCTTATGGGGACAAAGAGAGCAGTTCACTTAGCTCTCTCCGTTGGGTTACTGTTGAAAATAGCAAGGCGTAAGAAGAAACACGTCTTTTTCATTTCAGAGAGAGCACAGAAGAAGCTCCAGTACCGCTCAGATGCATGCTAGGAGAGCAAAGGTTGGCAAAGCTTTGACTTTTCCCTTCCAGCAGTGTCCCACGTGGCCAAAGATCCCAAGAAAGAGAGGATAAAAATTCTTCATTACTAATGAATGTGGCACTAGCAGATAACTCTTTTTTTTTTTTTTTTAATGGGATCAGAGAGGGAATTGTACCTTTCTGACAAGTTTTACTAATTTGACAGTTTCTGAATGCAGTTACAGGTCTGTGCTAACTTTCCGCATGCAGTTAACTGTGAATGTACAAACTATTCTGGCACATATAGAACATTAAGAAGAAAAAAAGATCCACACAAACCAAACCAACAAGTATCATGAGTGAGAAGGGCGTATTGCTAAGATAATCAGCTCCATGGCTTTTCTTGTCTGAGGAACCTGATTCCAGTGGAAGATATTATTATCTAGGTGAGACCTCAAGGAAAAGATCAAGTAATCAGATGGGTTGAAACAAAAGAAGAATCTCTGAAGTTCTTCTATATTTTATTTCAAAAGGTTTGGAATATTATGTCAATTCTCAGGAGTTCTCAAATAGTTTCACTCAGATTTAAGTAGCTGCTTTGCTTTTGCTCTCTTGAGAGCTCTGCTGTTGCCCCTTGCTAGCTTTATAAGGATGAAACTTCCTGAGTGAGGTCTTTTTTGGTCAGGATGACTGTGAAAGGTGATACGCTCAAGAGACAGTGAAAGTAAACTGAAACTTTAGCACACCATTTTACTGCTGTTCCTTACTGGGCTGCTCAGTCCCCTGAATCAGAGGATCACAACTGTAGAAACAATGACTTTCCATTTGCAAATTTGAAATTTTAAGGCATAGTGTTATGAGCTGAATATTCACAAGTCCATGGGGCCTGGTGGGATTAATCCCAGAATTCTAAAGGAGCTATTAAATGCTATGGCAGGACACGTCTTGATCATCTACCAAAGGTTTTAGGGGTTTAAGGAGGTCCCTGGTGACAGGAAGCTAGCCAGTGCTATTCCAATCTGCAAATAGGATGTGAGGGAAGACCTGGAGAACTACAGCACTGTTAGTCCAACTTCGGATCCTGGAAAAATTGTGGAGAAAATTATTGGGTGCTATGAAAGGCAATTAAAGAATAATATAGTCATCAGGCACAGTCAATGTGGGTTCACAAAAGGAAAGTCCTGTCATATCTTTCTATGACAGGGTCACCCACTTCATGGATGTGGTTTTCTGGATTTTATTAAGACTTTTGATACTGTCCCTCACAGCATCCTTCTGGAAAGTTGTCCAACTGTGGGATGAGAGGGTTCACGCTGGATGTGCTGAGCTGTAGGTCAGAGCTCAAAGGGTTGTATCGATTGAGACTACACCTGGCTGGCAGCTGGACATCAGTTTCTTCAATTCTAGGGCCAGTCATGTTCAATTTATTTGCTCTTAACAACATGATTTAACTTTTGTTCAGCCTTGAATTAGGCAGCCAGTTGGACTGCATGATTTTTATAGATCCCTTCCGACTTAAATATTCTATCTGATCCAACTTAAAAATGCTTCTGATGCATTTGGGGTTTGCTGGAGATCTGTAAAGAAATGTGCTTGTTTGAGGAATGATAAACACACATGAAACAGCAGTAAAACCTCATAATCTTCCTACTCCTAAACTTCCTTCTCTCTGCAGTTACATCTAGAGAAAGAAGGTACATTGATAGTTAAGTGGTTGAGACTGGTGATACTTCTTATGTAGAGCAAGCTAGCGAATCATGTTATCTTCTGACCTCAGATGTGTCTACTATATTAAACAAACCAATATGTCATCTGTGCTTATCCACCTAGGTGTCAAATCCTGTAATAAGTTTGAATTACTCTTTCCAACCTGCTTTGCTCATTGAGGACAGAATTGCTAGCAATGACATAGCTGTTTGCAAGAAGTATTTGGGGAAGGTATTACTTGATTCTTTATAGTTTACAAACTAGTGGTATACGAAGTATAGCTCTATATTCAACACACCTTCAGGAACAGGCTCGGAAATAATTTATTAGCCTTGATAGTGAGCCAAAGGTTCAGAGGATAAAATCAATGAGAGCTGGTGAGACCAGCACATATCTCAAGGTTAGACTACAGCCTTGGGACTGGGTTTCTTGGAAATCTGGCTCTTGAATATCTTTAAGTGCAATACACTTCCAGTAAGACCAATATTTTGGGATTTGCCTTAGCTCCTTGAAAGCACAATGAAGACCCTCTATGCAAAAAAGCTGTAGTTTTTCTCTTTCAATACAATGAATATGGTTTCTTGCCTTTTCTGGCAAAAGCATCAAAGGCAAACATCTCTTGTGTCTGTATTTACAGAAGAATTGTATGAAGCTGTGATTCCTGAACTGAGACCTTTCTGTATTTTTCTTTTCCTTGGTTTTCTAGAAGATAGCAAATGCTTTCTTACTTTGCCAAGCCTATCCTGCACGGCTTAGATCAAGAATTAATTTGCCTATCAGTCACTCAGCCAGCTCTATATTTGTATTTTCAATGGAGACTTGATTACACAAACTCAGTGTGTGGTAGATGGTGTCTGGCTCTCAGTGATGCACTTGGAAGGATTCTGTATATGAAAGTATATTTCGTGGGTGAAGAAGTGAAAATGTATGATTTAGTTCCGTCCTTGTTTGATTCAATGTTTGAGTAAAATGGTAGGAAGTGTTGACTGCAGATAACACAAGCTTTGCTATTCTGGAAAATGCCATGGGGAGAACATCCGTTTTATTTGTCCTACTCTGCTCCCTTAGACATCTAAGGATGATTTTACAACACTAACCATGTTTTATATCAAAAAAGACCAGTTATGTTCATTTCCCAGTGATCAGTGCTCAAAATAATTTTAGAGGAGAAAATGTGGAATTAGGATTCTGCCTCTGGGGTTTATTGCCTCACCAGAAACAACAGATCTGAATAGCTTTCCCAGTGACACAGAAATCTGACCTGATGAATGCCTACAAGTGTTTAGACTGAACCAGTGTGCTTGGAAAATGGGGTTTTGGTTGTACCTGGTACTAAAACCAGATCCCTCTGCTTTCAATATCGTTCATATTTGTGGATTCAATCAGCCTGTTTTGTTCCCATCTTTTGTTTTGCAAATGGCTACAAGAGAATTCTCTAAAGAATCAACCTTACTTACTCCAGATGACTATATTTATCAAGAAATTCAGATGTTTTGATATGTCCTGTGAAACAGAAATCTTCTTTGCAGGGAAAGGCTTCACAGATAATCGGCAAAGCATGAAGTATGAAAATAGCTATTTAACCCAAGCCTCCCCAAGGGCAAATGGCAGAATTTTGCACCTTTTTTGTATCATATCCTGTCATGTCTGTGAAATATCAAGTCTTTTAGTATGAGTGTCAGTAAGTTCTCTGCTTTTTCTAACAAACCATGCAATGCTTGTGAAGTGTGTCATGGCAAAGGAAGTATTTGAAGGAGACTAATAAGGTAGCACAGTGCATGTTTCTGGAAGATTGTTTGAAGACAGAACACCAAGGCCAAATGAGAAAACAACATTTGAAAACTTTAGAGAGCTGTGATTCTCGCTAGTGCTGAATGAGGGATGAAGTGAGGAAAGTACACAAAGTGAGATGAAAGGTTAATGTTCAAACTGCTTTTGGCAATGTAAGATGGGTAAAGGGTCACTGAAACATAAAATAACCCTGTGGCAGGCTAGGAAATTGGCCTGTAAAACATCATGCCAAGTAGACAATGAGCATGGCAAGACCGCATTCATCAAGGCCAGGAAAAAGGCTGTTGCTAGTCAGAGTGAGGTAAAGAGAGCCGAGGTGTGAGTTTTAGCTATGTGCAGAGATAGAAAAGTTTGTGTGGAATAAATCTGCCAACTTGCAGCCTAAACGTAAGAACCTAGGTGTTTTCATTTAAGTTTTAGAACTTGCAAGATTTAATCTTGTGTTGCAGAGTATTGATTAAATCCATAGTGATCAAGAAAGGGAAGGGAGGTCAACTTTTTAGGAGAAGCTTGGCCATAATTCAACAGAAGCCCTAGTGCTGTTGATCCTGTGCTATCATGCTATTAAATTAATGCAAAATAATGCATACAGAAAACCAATTTCTTAATGTATTTTATTTTTCACCCAAAATAACTTTGAAAGGGAGGCTGAAAACACAAATTTTCATGAACTGTTGTCAAATAAAATGTCCATAATTAAGAAAGGTAAATCCCAAACTCCTTAATTCCCATATAATCAAACACAGCCTTTTACAATAGCTATTTTTTCCTACCTGTTCAAATCAACAGTTATTAGATTCGTGATGAGCATGTGATAGGAAGAGAAGCATGGAAGCCTCCACAGCATCGTGTCAAAGTCATGGAGAACACTAACTGTAGGGTGAGGATCTGCTAATCAGTCAGTGGAGGTGTTCCATATCTCAGGAAATCTAAGATGCCTTGATAACCTCTCTTTCTTTCAGAGCAAGTGGAACCAGACTTCATGTTATAGAAGAAAAAGTAAAATTTAAAGTGATGGTGGTGATGCTGTAAAGAATTCCCTGCAATGATCTCATTTACAGACAGATAGCCAAGACGATCTTCCCAAATAACATTCCTCTGCTAGCTGAAATACCTACGTGAAAGACCCATTATGACTGCTTGAACACATTTGCAGGCAAGACATTACTGCTTGTTGCTGTATTACGTCCTTTAAGACAGAGCCAAGGGTTGAGACTGCAACTCAAGAAGTGTTTAATAGCTTTTTTTATTACAGCCTATGTGAATTGGCTGGCACAAACTCTCTCGGATTGTATTCAAAGCTGCCATAGGCAGAGCCCTGCTAGAACAAGGCATTTTGCAATTTAGCCATGGCCTGATCTGTACTGAACAGTTTCCTCTGCAGTTGGCAGTGTTAAATGCTCTGTCACTACTCTGAAAGAGCAGCTTTTGTCTCTCAGATGATCAGTACAATCACGTTTTTGTAACGGGAATATGTTTACAATCACTTTGTTTTTCTTATCTCTGCCTAGTGTTGTGCTGTATTGATAGTGGTGTTAGGAAAACCTCTACTGACTTGTGAGGAATACAGAAAGATTGTATGGTACAAAAGCAGCCAGTTTTCTGTGTAGAGTAAATTGGCTCAGCAAAGGTAAATCCAGGGATCCTAGTCATGGCTCTGCAGGAATGCCTGGTATCTGCAAAATCAGTCCTCTGCAAAAATATTTGGGAAAGCATTTACAGGCTTCTATTTGTATGTGGCTGAATGCTTATGAACCAGCTGCTCAAGCTGGTGAACATCTCTTGATAACTGAAGCAGGTGACGTTTAAGTTACATCCCTTTCCTTTCCACCTTTCCCCTCGCTATTCCATATAGATTTGCTCTGGGAAGACCAACAAATCTCCTTCTTGCCAAATTGCATAGGCATTGATACTGTTGTATTTTGGAGACTGGATATACAAAAGGCACTCTGCTGAAGATGGTCTTTTCCTACATAGCTCTCACTGACCTTTCTGTTGACCTGGTTTTGTGCTCTCACTGCAAGGCTCCAGAAAAAGCAAGTGCTTCTCATCTACTGTAAGAAATACTTTAAAGTTTGCCCTTCTTCCTATTGAGCTCTTGGTAGAATTTCAGAATCGTTCTGAAAAGACTGTGGGAAGCTGTTAGTGATGAATATTTTTGCAGCCAGAGTGAGGAAAAACCAGCATGGGAAAAATACTGTGGCAGTGTTGTAAGAAGATAAAACTTCCATTTTTGTTACTGTGAAACCTACAATTTTTAAAGGGAATTTAAAAAGTAAGATTATATTCATATTCTCTCCCAAACCTACTTGTAAAGTTCGAAACTTCTATTTAAAAATCTCTTAAAATGTTTGGTTTTGTTTATTCCCTGACCTACTTCTCTGTCACACACCTTTGAAAACCCAATGCTATAGGTTTGTATCGTCTCAAACGTTTGTACTTGTGCTCATTTTCTTACTGGACAATATCAGTAAAACATGTATTAGGGATTCAATGTACTCACTGAAGTAGAGGTTCAAATTAATAGCCCAAGTAACCTAAGAAGTTAATAACATTAGGGAAATGGATCCTGATCATAACTGATGGTAGAAGTGGGAGCATGAAGAAGGATGCTTGTTGCTTCACACTCTACCGTGATATGAGCAGAGAAGCAACCACATGGGATGCTGGTGAAAAGGGACAAATCTAGACATCTCTACTGTATGTTCATCTTTCCAAGGCTGGAAGGTGGCTCATTCACTGCTTACTTCAGAATATCCTGTCTCCTCCATCTTATTCTAAATCCTTTGCTTTACCTGCCTGCAGATGGAAGCTTATTTACTGCTTTAATATCCATGGTATGTGGTTGCTGTGGTTTGCTTCAGACAATATCCTGTGGCTTTTGGTAGCTTCCACTTTAGATCCCTCCTTGTGTTCATTGTGGCATCTTTATCTTCATATCTGTTGATGAAATATATTTTCTTGAAGGTTCCTTCGGGAGTTTTATGTGCCCTCCCCCTCATCTCACTTTTTATTGATGTTCTATATTCCCAATGAGATTTGATACCCAAGGACTTCTAGTTGTCTCAGTTAATTTATTGCCTCTCAGCCCTAAGCATCCAAAGAGCACCACATGCCATGTTAGCAACTTCTGAGGGCTTTAAACTTGGATTCTGTGAATTTGCATGTATTTGATTACATTCTTACCTAACAAGAAAAATGAGAAAATATTTACTTTTTAGCAAGACCATACTGATGATGATCAATTTTGTTCTCCTGCAGTGCCTGAAGGCTTAGGATGGTGGGTACTGTGTAGCTGTCTCAGGACAGTCTGGCTTATAGGCCCTATTTGCAATAGGGATGTATTTGTCATTTGATCAGGCTGATGGAAAAAAAAAAGCAAACCAAAAGATTATATTTTCATGAAATTTATTTTCAATATTTTCAATGAAAATTAATTTCTCTTGGTTCTTTTTTGTGATGAGAAATGCATGTTTCTGTGCAGTTATATATTTAGTTATGTAATTTAGCTCTGCTGCCTTATCAGAAACTATCCGTCCCTCTCCTACTTCTTAATATCACTTTCTAATGGGCTTACATCCCTGTTGGAGAGTTCATAGTCTCCCGTATGGATAAATCCCGCAGAGCATTGGGTGAGATTTATTGCTAGTGCCCTGCTGCTGAGACTTGTGGCATGTACCAAAGGCCCAGTTCATCTAAGAGTCTTCCATCAGATTGCAGTTGAAATGAGTAAAGGCACAAACAATTTAACAAAAAACCTCACCTTATGGTTTCTTTTTTTGGCTGTTGATGGGGATTTTCCACCTTACCCTGGAGTAGATCATGCCTGGGCTCACAAATTCCGTCACTAAATGAGTTGCTGTGGAGTGTTTGGTATCTCTGAAAGATTTTTGAGGCAGACATAACCACTTGAAATGTCTTTACCAAATTATTCACAGATTAGTTCTAAGATAGACAGAAAACTCCATATTCCAGTACCAGTATCACTTACCTACCAGGAGACACCTCCAAATGTTACTAGAGCATTGAGATACAGGGTTAGCTTTCAGCAGTTCCTCATTGTTTTCTTTTGCTTCCACAAACTAACCCACTGACATCTCTGGAAGGACCTCTATTGCATCCACACTGGCTATTGCTGTTTCAGGAACTTCATGCTTGAAATAAACAACAAAATTAGAGCTATGCAGAGAGGAAATAAAAGCAGAAGTCAAGACCAATGTTGTGCTCTGCCCCTGGCAGTCAGTCTTTGCTTCCCACCTTTCTCTCTTTCCACAGGTGTCTCTAAGGGTTGTCGTCTTGCAGACTCTGACAAGCTTGCTAAACTGGCTTAAATCTCCAGCTTTGAAGTATTCTTTCCCCAGAAGAAATGCCACCAAGCTGTTAGCAAAAATGAAGCTCTTCTTTGTATACTGTTTCATAGAACCATAGAATGGTTTGTGTTGGAAAGGACCTTAAGATCATCCAGTTCCAGCCCCCTGCCATGGGCAGGGTTGCCTCGTTCTAGACCATGTAGCCCAAGGCTCTGTCCAATGGCCAGATTTTAGAGGGCCACACACTGACATACTCTGGCTGAAACTGTTGGGAATGGTGTAGCTGCCCCCCACACCTGAGAAACAGAATTCTCTCTCTATTCCAAAGACTGTTGTTAAATTAAACTTCACAGTGCTGTCTAAAGGCATTGTTTGAAACACAATGTGAGAGACAGAGATTAGAAAAGACGGGTAGTGTGGGGGGAAAAGTCACTCATTTTTTTCCATTGCATTCCATTATTCACATTTAGCAGTACACCGATGAGTGGCAGATTCATTGATTTTTGCATAGCTCAGGCTTTCATACTGAAGGAAAAGATATTTCAAAAGCCAGATAATGTGATTATGAAAGCATAAAGAGTATCAGAGAGAGTCTGTAGGGACAGAAGTAGAACTCAGTGTGGTAACTTTTTTTAAGGAGGCTCTTAAACAGTTTCCTCTTGTGTCCACTGGAATCAGTTATTGTTGAGAATATCAAACTCTTCTATGTATATAAACAATCAGGTTTACTTTCTTGAAAGGCATCTTAAACAATTATTTTGTCCAAACTGGGATGGTTGTCATTATCTGGGGAGAAAAACATGGCTACTTTTATGGTTTTAACTGCTTCAGAATAGATTTCATTGAACCAGAAAACCCAGCTGGTTCTGGTTATATCATCTGCAGTTTTAAACAACAAAGCAGCAAACACATTGTGATATATAAGGACTGTGCTGGAGGTTACTGAGAAAAAAAGCATCTTTACTTGAGATACTGTGTACAGAACTAATGCCTTATCTCAAAAAGGGTGTTTCATACCTCTAATGAATGCAAATGAGGGTGGTGACTCTAATAGAGTGCTATGAGATATCTGCTCTGAAGCAAAGCTATGAAGCTTAATACCATAAAAAAAATTAATCTAGAGGAAGTAAATCAAGAGTTTCCCTGCTTTCCTGTATCTGAACATTTAGACCAAAGTCAATGAAATTAAATAGTGGGAAGTTGAAATTCAACCAACAAAAACATTCTTTTCCATGGAATTTGTGATTGAGATGTGCGAACTCCTGAGAACAGTAGTGAAAATGAGATAAAAAGGGATTAAGAAGGTTAGTATGTAGATAGCAAGAGACTCAGTGATGTGGGTGGTAAATGTTTTGGCACAGATCTTAAATCTTGTGCTTTGGCATTCAAAAGACAGATAAAGATCAGGTGAGAAGGATCAACTTTCCCCCTTGCTTTAAGTGTGCCATCCCTTGAAGCCTTCAATACCAGGAAAATAAAACATACTATAATAAACAGATGACTTCTCTGCTCCAGGATGGGAATCTGGGATAACAAGCAAAAATGCTTGTGGTATCCACCAAAGCTGCTCTATCAAGCTCCTCAGCTGGACAGGGAGAGAAAATATCATGAAAGGCTCATGAATCACAGCTTCCTTTTGGGCACTCCCTGCTCTGGTGTGGGCTACTCCCTGGGCTGCAGGCGGAATCTGCTCCACCATGGACCTCCATGTGCTGCAGGGGTGCAGCCTGCCCCACCATGGTCTGTACCACAGCCTGCAAGGGAATCTCTGCTTTGGTGCCTGGAGCACCTCCTGCCCCCTTGTTCTTCATTGGCCTCGGTGCCTGCAGAGATGTTATTCTTACGTATTCTCGCATCTCTCTGCCTGCAATTGCTTCTGTGCAGTTTTTCCATCTTCTTAAATAAGTTATCTCAGAGGTGCTACCACCATCACTGATGGGCTTGGCCTTGGCCAGTGACAGATCCCTTTTGGAGCAGGTTGGCATTGCCTCTGTTAGACATGGAGAAAGCTTGTAGCAGTTTCTCAAGAAGCCACCCCTGCAGCCGTCACTACCAAAACCTTGCCATGCAAACTTGATATAATGCCTTAGGCTTTCAGCTGAGGGTTTGAACATGATCCTGCAAACCCTGGGAATTAAGTATGCACTTGAAATTAAACACTTATCTAAATGTGTTGCTGTACAGGAATATGTTTACTGTCAAGAAAATCTTCCTCTTCAGGAAGAAGCTGCAAAAATTGAATGAAGTCAGCATGAACTTGAAGTTTTCTACTGAATGTTTTAAAGTACACATTCAGCTTTATTACTTTTAGGGAATATTGCAGGTAAGCATCAAGTTTCTTCCATTTAATTTTCACTGCTGCAATGCCATCTCCATCACAACTGGCTGGTCATATGCTCAATTGTTTTTATACCCTGGTGCACAAACTCTGCACTCAAAATAGATCTGTGCAGCATAAGCACGTGTCTGTCTGTAACAAAATATTTCAAGGGACTTGTGAATACTTGTTGCTCTTTCAGTTGTAAGAACTTCATATCCTGGCAACCAAATCTAAGGGATTGTTTAATTTATTGTAGTTAATCTTGCTGACCCACCTCTATTTCTATATTCAGTGTCTTTATGAAAGTATCAATGGTCAATGACAGCTCAGCTTTAAAACTAACCTAGTGTGCACCATGTGTCTAGTATTGTGTGGCTTCTGTTGGACAGTAAAGAACAATTTAAGCTGCACCTGGTTTATATGTGTATTTTGAGAGGCATAGGCTTTCTTTTCCCTTTCATACAGCGTTCAATATAACACAGTTACAGACTGAACACTGTACAAATGCATCTATATTCTTTAGGAAACTATAAAAAAGAGGAAAGACATAAGAGGTGTTGTGTTGTTGGACGTATATTTATGGACGGACAGTGCATTTCTCTGATACAATTTAAACTTCAAGTAAATATTATGGACAGGGAAAACTTGATGTATTGAGCTGTATGCTGCTTTTGTAATGGATTCATGAAAGGAATGGTAGCAGTGTTGTTTCAGCCATTTCCAGCATCTGAAACTTGCTAAATAATTCAATAAAAGTCATAGCTACTGTGAATAGTAATTAGAGTTATGAAACAAAGAACAGTTAGTTCAGGTAAAAGAATGAAGGACCCTATTTCTTACATTGCTCAGGCAGACTTCCATCATTCTTCACTGTTAACATAACTGCAGGCCACACTTGTTTCATACAAAGCAAGCAGTGCAATTCCAGGGTGAGAAAGCCTGGGCCAGAATACAAACTTGTACTTCTTAGTACACCCAAATTTAGTACTGGGTTAATTTTAACCCAGTTAGGCTGTGCTTAGTCCTAAAGCTAGCTGAAATTTCAACTGCAATTACACAGGGACATGAGATTTACCATGGCTTCAAACTTCTCACTGATAGACCCTGATATAAGTTTGATATTCAGCTACCCACCACTTTTAGCTGTTCACATCAGTAAGATTTCCCTGGCTTACAGTATCTCCTATGCCACACAGTTTCTTTTGACTGTTCATAGTAGTTCACAAATGCTCAAGGTGTGCTGTGTTCTCAAACGTGCTGCTGCTGTGGCTGCTTGATCTGGGGGTAAGAGGAGGTGAACACAGCAGCCTTCCAGCACCTGAAGGGGGCCTATAAGGATCTGGGGAGGGACTTTTCATTAGGGACTGTAGTGATAGGACAAGGGGTGATGGGTTCAAACTGAAACAGGGGAAGTTTAGATTGGATATAAGGAAGAAATTCTTTACTGTGAGGGTGGTGAGGCACTCGAATGAGCTGCCCAAGGAAGGTCGTGAATGCTCCATCCCTGGTGGTGTTCAAGGCCAGGTTGGAGAGAGCTTTGGGTGACATGGTTTAATGTGAGGTGTCCCTGCCCATGGGAGGGAGGCTCGAACCTGATTATCTTAAGGTCCTTTTGAACCCTAACTATTCTATGAACTATTCTATGAACATAGTCAAAATTTTTGTACCAAAGAAATTGGATCGATTCTATTTAGTCTGTCTTACAAGAATCCTTTCAACTTTGTGAAGTTCTGCATTTTGAGAGATTATACTCCATAAAAATAACCTGGTTTTCTTTTTTTCTCTTGAGAAATAAATAATGAAAGGAATGAGAAATACTGCACTGCACTCTAACACCATGCAATCAGCATAGCTGATGTGATTTATCAGTCTTTAACAACTCCTTTTGCTGCCAAAGGAATGGTCCCATGAAAAATATTCTGTAGAGTGGCAGAGATGATTTTTTTTGTGTCTTATTTTTATGACCCACATCAATGTAGATTTACTAAATTGGTAAAAAAACCTGCCAGTCACCGAAATCTTCCTTTGCTTCATTCTATTCTTATTTTCCACCGATGTTTCCCTCCTGGGGACCATGTCCTCTTTCTGTCCTTTGAAACCCTAAGCCAACAGTCCGGAATTGTATGCCTGCAAGGAACACAACTGTTTTCCTTGCTATACTCTCAATATTTAATATGTAACATTCAGCTCTATGTTCCAAGTTAAATCATTTAATAGACTATGTATTATTCAATAGGGGAAACTTAGAATATTAAATAAGCAAGAATTTAAGATCCATTTATATGAATGGGCCTAATTACATAACATTTACTTGCTTTATAGTAGCTTCATTATTACTTTTAATTCTTTCATTATTTGAGTAAATCGAAAGTGAAGCAATTTGCCATCCAGGGCACTTCTATCTTTTATCTCCTTTCTTATAGTACAAATGTGCAGTTGATACCTAGCCTGTGTGCATAACTTGTGTAAAATTAATAGATAAGCAAAATCTGCTTGAGTGTAACAAAAGCAGGAAGAATGAATGTGTTTGTATTTTTATTTCCCCTCCATTTGGTTCCTTACTGAGATTTGCAGGTTTTTTTGGAAGTATTCTTTTATTGAAGAGGGTGGAGGTTTCATATTTGCTGGCACATGTGAATTACTTATGTATTCCCAGCTCCTACTGCTATTTATCTCATGATAACAACAGGAGTCCGCATCAGACTAAGATGTGCAAGCACACACTAAGACTAAGGTACCTTCAGTGAATCATGGAGCTTGCAACTGAGTCTAGAGAAAGAGCAAAGATCAGCAACACAGATTTTGCCTTATTTGTGTTGTTTATTGATCAGAGATTTAAGCATGAAAATATTCTGGGTCCTCACTTCCATTTAAATGGCTGTGAATTAGGAGCCAAATTGCTGGTTAAAAAACTGGCTAACAATGGCATCTAAAATAATTATACAAGGTCATGGCTACAGACATAAATTAATCTCAAGTTTGCTGATACCCATCCTAAAATAAGTCAATTTTAACACAACCACTGTAATAATTTGGTGCTTGATAAATAGCACTAACCTCCCCACCCTCAGTGTGGAACCTAGAGGTGCTATGATGTGATTCTTCAAGAAGTATGAGACGTGGTTGTTAACACTCATCCTATCTTTCCTGCAGCAGCAGAAATTCAATCTAACAAATCCCCTCTGAGACCTGAGGAAGAAGACAATGTCTAAGAGTATCAAGAGAAGCAATTTTTCTTCTCTCTTCAATCCATGACCAACCTTATCAATCTTGCCTGGGCAAAACCACCATTCTTAGATTGTTAGAAATCACCTTGTAATTTTCCAACTCAAGTCTATTTCTGAACATTATATATCAAATTGATCTTGTGCCAAAATCATACTTAAAAGTTAGCTAACTCTTCTACTGTCTTGACATTCATTCCTTACAAGCATGAGTCACCACATTCTCCCTCAACCATTATATTCGTATGTCAAGTTAGATTTTCATGTATCCCTGTCACACAGTGATCTCGATTGACCGTTTTCCTTCATCTTTCATTTTATGTTCTTTTCTCTGGAAAACAGGTGCACAGAAATGTTAAAACAATTCCATCTGAGGACACACCAAGCTCACTGCATGTAGGTAATTCCTTACATACGTTAAAAAAATCTTGGCATACATTGCCATTTGAACCTGTACTGGATTGGCTTTGTCCTTGCTGTGATTAATTTGGAATTGTGAGGGTCTGACCTCTCACATGCACAGAAATGAAGCATCTTGGAGAAATTAATAAAGATGAGATGCAATTTGTTGGACATGCTGTAATAAGGGCCATAGTAGACCACAAAGGAGTTAAGTTGACTTTGAAGACACAGATTAGTGTTTATTTCATCTCTAGTGTTTGTCTTTGTTTCTCAATGTTGGAATCTCCTTTAATAGTAAACAAATTAATTCAGTTTTGCCCATATAATCCTGTTTTGCCCATGATAATTGGTAACTGGTCTCCTTGTCTTTCTCTTGACCCATGAGCTTTCTTATTTTCTCCCCTTGTACCACTGTGGAGGGGGACTGAGTGAATGGCTAGGTGGGAGTTTGGCCGTTAGCCAAGGGTAACCCACCACAGAGAAATGCAGGAATAACCATATTAACTGGTTCTTATAAAACCTCTCTAAGTGATTTTTTTAAAAGGATCTCAGTCTCCCTTCTGTTTCACCAGGGGGCAAATGGCACCCGTTGTGGGACCAACTGATGTGCCTGTTTCACCCTGCCTGAGGGTTCGTCGTGCTCATGCTGCATATTTTCTCTGATTTTGAGTAACTAAAAGAATTGTCTTTGCTCTCCTTGCTGGTCTAGAAGAGACTGGAAGCATGAAGGTTGCGGTCTACATTTTTGCATGCTTGTGAGAGCCCACTCTAAGCCAGAGGCTATATAGCATGGATATATATGTTTTCTATATACCCAAGATGGTAAGTCCTTATGAGAGCCCTTTATGTATATTAGTTCAGGCTTTGAGCCACACTAATGCAGCTGCGTGGCTCTGCCTATACACTCAGCCAGCGAAGACTGTCTATTTTTTTTTCCCCTGTCTGCATGAATCCACAAGATACGTTCTGAGTGACCTCAGCTGAGGTTTGCCAAGAAAAGTCACGGCTTGAGGAATGGCAGATTTCTTTATTTCAGCAGTTAGAAGAAAGCAGCTTCCCAAACCATCTAGACATGATCTGCATAGCACTAAATGTTATGTCTGTGAGATACTGCAGAGTCTATATTTGCATTTGTGCTGAGAACGCAATGCTGTACAAGGAGGTGTGTTTGTAAATAGTACTGAAACATCCCTCTGAATTACAGCAGCTTGCTAAGCTCCTGGTGGTGAGAAGAGACATGCTAAGGATGTGCAAAAGAGTCGAGGATGATTGCTTCACCCCAGGTGTGATTCAGAGCTTTCTGTGAGGCTGTGACTGGCTTCTTAAAGTATTCACTCAATCTGTCCTGAGATATGAGTTGCCTCAAATGTTCCTGTGGTGGCTGCTACTGGCAGCATGAGGGATAAACCCTCTAATCTTTGTAAATGTGCATGTTCCTTCTGCTGTGCATGTGCCTTGTGAGACCACCAGTGGCTGGGAGTGATAGAAATCTTTATCCCCCAAATGCAAGAAACTCAGTGTATGAGGTTATAGGAGCAGGGACACATAATTGCACATCAGTGTTTACAGGGGCAGAAGAAATGAAGGACTAGACTGGAGCAAGGAAGCATGCAGAGAAATTAGTGCCAAGCAAGTGAACCTCATTTTTAATGCATAAACTTTGAGTTGGTCAGTAACTCAGAGGTGCTTGCAGTACAGTGATGTGAAGCCTTTTTCTACTTTGGTCTGCACTAAAGCTCATCTATATGTGATCTTATTGCTATGAGTTATTTCTCATCACCTGCAGGAACATGTAAGCAACAGTCCTTCAACCTTGAAGTCTGAATGTGATTTTTCTTTTCTTGAAGTTTCTTGCTTTGGTTCTTAAAATAAAATGATATGCAATTGGGATCACTGGCATAGATATTTAAGGTTAAAATAATCAAAATTGCTGATAGAATGCAATAAGAATAAAATTACTGCAAGAAAATTTCTACTTCAGTGGCTGAACGATGAGCAATAAACTTGATGGTTTGTTTCTAATCTGCCCTCTAGTGTTCAGGACGCATTATTCTCTGGTGCATGTTCATGTCCAAGGACTTGTTAAAGCACAGAAAAAAACAAGAGAAGTGCAGGAAAAAAGGAAATGGAATAACGATTTAAATAGAGGAAAAAACTTTCTAATGTCCTTCACAGTATGAATTCAAAGGATTTGGTTTATTTCATTGATCTGTCATATTAGGGAAACAGGTGAAAAAATACGTTGTGAAACAACAACTCCAGTCTTATCTCAGATTTCTCAGTCTTTTAAAAGATTGAGCTGACAAAGTCTTTGTATGCATGTGAAACAGCAGAAAGATTGGTGTGTTCAGAGATGATTTCCTTGTGATTAAAACAGATTTGTTGATCTTTCCTAGAAATACCTTTTGGGTAATCTGAAATGTAAATTTATGGTAATTTAGAACTTGAGAAACATAAATATAAGAATATTTTAAGGAAGAACTTTGGTTTGAAAATGAGCTTATACTTTAGAATCAGCATTGTATTAGTCATCTTCTAGAAATACTTATAAAACTTCAAATTCAATACAAAAAGAGGCTTTGCACAGAAATGAAACCATGTTTCATTCTAGAAGCATGGTTTGAAACTGTACTTACACTAAATGTGCGCTAGAACTGTGTTACCAGCTCAGATCTATAGGATCCAAATTTGTGTTTGCACCTGTATGTATGAAAACACTCATATGTGTAATGGGAACAGGCTTCCCAGGGAAGTGGTGGAATCCCTGGAAGTGTTCAAAAAGTGTTCAAAAAAAACAGGCCCTTAATGACATGGTTTAGCCCTGTGTATTTGGAAGTCCTGTGATAAAGGCTGGACTTGGTGTTTTTAAAGGTCTTTTCCAACCTAGTTGATTCTATCATAATGTCTTGTCAATACATGTTGACGGGCTAAGTCATATTGTATGTGTATACTTATATATATAGAATGTCTGTTTGAATTTGTATAAATTCCTATGTATCTACAGAGTGCCAGGTTGGATGGGGCTTTGAACAACCTGGTCTGGTGGAAGGTGTCCCTGTTCAGGGCAAGGTGTTGGACCTGGATGTGCTTTAAGGTCCCTTCCAACCCAAACCAGTCTAGATCCATGTGTAACTCAAGATCATGAAAACATAAAGAACTAGAAAACTGGGATTTCTGCATTGTTTCTGTAGATAATGGAAGATCTGGAACAAGGTGCTCAGCTACATACATCAGACTACAGGCTGAGTTCTCTGGTGCTAAAATAGTATTTAAAATACGTAGCTTTTAGCCCCTCTGGAAGCAGAGATGTGCAACAGTCCTCATGCTGCCCCAGGAGAGACCCTTATGAGGCTACAGGACCGAATCCCTCTTGCCTGCATGCTGGTCCACTGAGGAGGCAGCGAAATCCCTAGCTTTGATAAAGGCTGGTTCTGGTCTCCAGGCAAATATCCTGGCAGTTGAGACCCCTCTCAGGCTCCAAAGAGGAAATCAGTCCACTGGCTCCCTGAGATGAAGTAGCCCAAAATGATTGATAGCTTGATTCTGATATTTTTCCTAGCTGCTGCTGAGAGTAGGGTGGAGATAAGCTCAGACGGGTGTCCTTTCAATGGCACACCAGGTCTCTGCAGAACAGAGAGCTCTCCTACCTAAGCACTTTACCCTGCTGGGATTTTTCTTCCCCAGGACTTCAGTGAACAGCCTGCAGCAGGATGAGCCAAAGCACACAGACCTGTTGCTTGGGGCTAGGATTGACAAAGTCTCTCATTTCAATCTCTTTATGCCCTATGCAGAACCACTTCCAACTGGTCGTTGGGTGACACATCATTATTCTACACCTCCTGCCCCTGTTTGTTATTTATGTCACAGATGTAGCTCAGCAGAGAATTTATTAAAGTTCACCCTGAAGTGAGTAATGATGCTGTTTGACAGAGCAGAGCACAACAGAAATGGTCCGTTCTGAACAGAAATATAGGAGTGAGATATCTGGCCACATTAATGAGCCTGCTTTTGCCAGGAAATGTATAGCTAATTTCTGAGAATCGGGATCCTGGAGGAGCCTGTAGAATTCATAGTAAGATAATGAGAGTTGGAATGGGCTGTTTTGAGATTGTTGCCACCTTACGTTTGGTAACATGCAATACGTTGTGATTTCTGCTAGGATGTAGTGCTTGTCATGGGTTTGTGTTGTTGCTATTCAAGCATAAGCACCCTATTTTGCCCCGTCAAAATCCAGACACTATGTGCTGGTTGGGTTGTTTATGTAGATTGCAGAGGATGATGTTAACACCTAATTTCAGTACTCAGGAGTTGTTATCATCTCTTATGCTGTGCAGCATGATCTGTGATGGGAACTGGTCAAAACAATAGATGAGGAATCATCACTTCTCAATAGGCAGGCTATGAGGAGAGCCTCTACTGCTTTTCACCTCAGTCTATCCCTCCTTTCTCTTTCATATGTTGGTGTTGGCAGGGAGCTGAGCCATGCAGGCTTTCAAGGCAGAGGGAAATGTCTAATTTTTCCTGTGTGCTGAGGAGATTGAGTCTCTCTCTTGCCCCATTTAATTTCAGAGCAGGGTAATGAAGTCAGTGCTATTGCTATGTTTGTGACTAGAGAAGAAAGGAAAACAAAAAGTGTGATGAAATGCTCTGATAAATTCAGTGATTATCTCTAGCGTTCTTCGGTTTTCCTTTTTACTGGTTTGACATGTACCTGCTGTGCCAATCTGTTAGCCAGAATGTCGTCACTGAGAAGTACGCATGCATATAATCTCTGTTTTTCCTCTCCCAGGCTGAGTGCAAGGCAGGCTACTAAAGGAAGATTTGGAAAACTGGGGAAGTGATTTCTGTAGAGAGCCAAGTCATAGATATTATAGTGTAATTCAGGAGGTCTTTAACTCGGCTCCCTTCTCAAAGCAGAATCAGCTGTGGGGTCACTTAAGATTGCTCAAGGCTTTATCCAGACCAGTCCTGAAAAATTTCAAGGATGGACACCACACACCACACAAGCTGTCTGGACAATGTGTTCCACTGCTTGATTATCCTCATAGGGAAAAGGTTTGAATGTCTCTTATTTAACCTTATGTCTCTTATTGTTTCTTGTTCCCCTGCCATGCACCTCTGTGAAGAACATTTTCCCATCTTCTTTATGACCTGTCTTCATAGATAGTGTGTGTGTGTGCTGACCCCTAAACAGTCCCTCTAAAGCAGTCACTTATCCAGGCTGAAAAAGCCCTGGTCCTTCACCCTCTCCTTACTGGGCAAGTGCTTCAGATCCTACCTTCTCAGTGGGCCTCTGCAGAACTTGTTCCAGTTTATCCTCATTCTTCTACTAGGATACCAAAACTGGATGTGGTATTTTGGTATGGTCTGAAGAGCACTGAAGAGGGAAGGGATAACCCCTTCCCTTCATGTGCAGGCTATGGTCTTGTTGTTGCAGCCCACGAGGCTGTTGGTCTTTTCTGCCACAACTCACATTCAGCTCATTGTCTACCAGTATCACTGAACCTATTTCTATAGTCCATCAATTGCAATCTGTTGCTGCTGGTGTTTCTTCCTTCCTAATCCCTTACACTGATTCAGTGATTTCAAGGATACAGCAGGGTTTGTACGAGCCATGTTTTGCAGTTCTCCTCATTGGTTGCTGGATCTAAGTATAACAACATTCTTGATGCTATGCCTTGATGTTGCTGTGGACAGAGTAATGCCAGGTGCCTCACGCTCCCACCTACACTATCTGCTGTGGTGCATGCACATAGAATTTACTACTTGCAGTTGTGTGGCAAGGAAGACCATAAAACACACTCTGATGATGAAGCTGTGCCAGCGGCTTTGGCTATGATTAAGATTCTGTTGCTATTATTGCAGGTGGGGGGTTTCCTGCTGGGGTGGAATGGGACAGGAGGAAAAAAAACCATGTTTTTTTCTCCTCTCTGATCTAGGAAGCAAAGAAGGAAAAGGAAAGTGACTTATATAAGGCGTACTGCAGCTATTCCTCAAGAATAACAGGGACAACCTACAGGTAAAATCCTCAGTGGTTTTCTTTTTCCTTTCTTTGGATCTAGGTAGCGTATTTTCTTAATCAGTATTTTCAGCAACAGCATGAAGAAATTCTGCTTCGATTGAATGTTGAACATGAGCTCTGCTGAGGGGTTCAGCTTATTGCAAAACTAGATCTCCTATTCATGTCAGGCCTCCAGTTCAGAAGTCAGTAAACACAAAGGTGCAAGGCATTCCATCTCTAGTTATTCAAATATCTTTGTGTTATCATCCAGGCTGTATGGTCCCAATATAAGAGATATGCCTACATAGCTTGGACATGCGGTGAGACAGTGTTATGTTGTCGTGTCTTCCCCATTGAGATGAACAATTTGGTGGCAGATATTACCACTGTTTCTTGCTGTCATGTGCTCAACAGAAGCATATTGACAAGTAAAGAAGAGGAAATGTGTGAATTGTGTACCTATGGACTTCAAAATGCATCCTATGCTATGGCAAATCCCTGAAGTCTTCCAGTTGCTATCTACACCTGTGGTTTACCTCTTGCTTTAGACTTGTAGTAAATATCTGTCCTGGGTTCAGTTTTAACAGTTATTTTTTCTCTTTCCTAGTAGCTGGTGCAGTGCTGTGTTTTGGTTTCAGTCTGAGAACAATATTGGTAACACACAGATGTTTTAGTTGTTGCTAAATAATGCTTGCTGTAATCAAGGATTTTTCAGTCTCTTGCTCTGCTAGCGAGAAGAGGCACAAAAAGCTGTGAGGAAGCAGGGACAGGACACCTGATCCAAAGTAGCCAAAGGGGTATTCCATACCACAGCACGTCATGCCTAGTATGACAGAAGAGACTGATCGCTGCTTGAGTCAGGCTGGGTATGGGTCAGCAGGTGATGAGCAATTATACTGTGCATCAGTTGGATTTATTGTTGTTTTTCCTTTCCTCTTTTTAGTTTTATATTCTCTCCCCTTGTTATTTCCCTTATTATTATTAGTAGTAGTAGTAGTTTTATATTATACTTTTGTCATTGGACTGTTCTTATCTCGAACTGTAGGGTTTACATTCTTTTGATTCTCTTCCCCATCCCACCTGGAGTTTGAGCGGGGGGAAAGGGAGGGTGAGTGAATGGCTGTGTGGTTCTGAGATACCAGCTGGGCTTAAACCATGACATTCTTATTCTCTTTTCAATAAATAATGAGCGATAAGAACAGCAGATGTCTATGCAGATATTAAGACACGGTTCTGTGATTTCTTATGCAAGATAATATCATTCACCTTTCTTTGAACTACCAGTCTGAAGAGCATTATATAGCTTGCATATCCCCCTGTATGAAACCTCCTAATGTTTAGCTTGTCTTAAAGTTACAGCATATGCATGTTTCCTAACCACTGTTTGGTCTTGCATGCAAAGAGAGGGCATTTTCAGTGTTAACTCTGGAAAGCAGATTAGTTTATTTTCTTAAGCTTAATTCTTCCAGCCACCCAGAAGACAGGTAAGAACTGGTCTTTCAGCACTGCATAGCCATGGTCTGTGGATTTCAAAGGTTAAGTAAGACTGAGGCTCAGATACTGTGCTCTGAAGAGCAAACGGTTTTCTGCCTCCAATCCTCAAATTATGTAGGCAAGCTCAAAAACTGTAAGTCAGTTCAAGAAGCTGGGGTACACTAAACTCCCATCTTCGACCTGAACTCTGTTTTTTCTCTCCATCCAAAATATCCCAGTATTTTATTTGATTTTTCCAGTTCCTTCCATGAAAATAAAGAAAATGAAACCAGGCATCAAAGGGAAAGTTTCCCTGAAATGCGCCAATAGCTGCTCTACAAAATGGTCAGAGGTGGTTTATGGAATCTTGTCCTCAACATCTGATTGTCCCTTAAGCTGTGAGGTGTGTGCACTTGCTATAAGGAACGGCAGTTGCACAGTAGCTATAATGCTATGGCTGTGACAGTGGTTGTCAACATGGGTTGACATGTGTCTGAGTTCATTCAGGTACATAAAGAGAAGAAATTAAATTTAACAACAGAAATCCTCTGTTATTTTTATAGACCTCATGAAATTTTAGCCATTTACAGAATGAAAGGAGGAAGTCACAGACTCTTAACTGTTAATGCTTGTGAATGGCTTATTTTGACCTGTGCTTCTAGCCTGCTCTGCTGACTTACCAGAACACAGGAACTCTGCTTTACAGTATATATCATCGCCTTTTTGTGACAGGTTCATTGCTCCTTTCTGCCATCCCTTGGATTATTGCATCTGTTACAAACTTCCTAACTTGGTTTGCTTTGCTGAGGAAGGATCTGAAGCTTCATGCCCTCTTCTAAGTCAAGAGGAGAACAAACTCAAGGTAGTAAGAGAGGGAATCAATCGGTATGTGTCTCTACTTGTGGCAGTTCACTTAAGCAATGAACTGCTGCATTTACATTATATCAAATAGCCATGCAAGTCTTTCCAAAGCAGTCTACAATGTAGACGTGCCTCAAAAGTTGCTACACTGAGCTTCTTTCCTTCCACCTCACAATGCTATGAGTGGCCCATTTGCCGAAATCCATTTTGGTAAGGAAATGTCCTCTAGCAACTTCTATCATTAACAAGAGCACTGAAAAACACCCTGCTCTGGTTTCGTTGCTATGTTCTCTATAGACCTGCGGTAGAAAGGTAGGATTCATTAGTCTGGATAATGACATCTTAAATTGCTTTGCCCAGACTTGTCAGAACTGTTTAGAGTCTGACTTTTCCTTTATCTTACGCCATACCATTGCACTTCTTCCATGAGTCAAGGAAGACAATAATGACTCTAGCAGTTTCCATTTTACCACTCTGTAAATGGGCTTTGGGGTGTTGTTGACCTAAAAAGCAATATGGTTGTTGGAAGTTACAGGTCAGCACTTAAAGAAACGTAAACTAGGTGTTCAGATCTCGAATATTAACCGTCAACAGTGTTGGAAGTGTTGGTTTGCCACTTGCCTGGGGTTGGTACAGCAGATTGGCATCCAGTGGCTGAATAGCATGTTGCATGCAACTATATCGTTGAGTAAGCTGTTTGCTACCCTGTCCACCTTCTACCTGTAATAAACGTTTCCTCAATCACATTTAGCTTATCTGTACCATAGTTTACCTAGGCATAAATGATGACATTTCTCCTCTACCGGCAAGGCTGCAATGTGAAGCTTATTGGAAGTAATGTTAGACAAGTGTTTGGTTCTGATTATATTTTTAATCTTTATATGCAAGCTTCACTTAATAGCAAGGTACTACTAGTACTGCCTGCCAACTGGTATTTTGCATTATAAAAGACCTATATAAAGAAGAAACTGAAAACCACTTGGGAAGAGTCTTAAACAAACAAGCCCATCTGGCTGTTCAGTGAATTAACATGTATTTTAGGCGGGAGTGATACCGATGAGTGTTGTTAAGGTTGTCCAGCATTTCTTATAGTAATATTCTAGCTTTTATTGCTTATCCTTTTGTTGTATCTTAGTTGCTTGGGCTGAAATTCTCTATGCAGGGGCATCTGCCTTGCACTGAATTAATTATAGAAAACTGCAGTCCAAATAGTTTAGCTGTTTCCATAGAAGTATCTAGGAGAAATATTCAGTTTTGCCTGCATTAGAAATGGGTCATATTCTGGTGTTCAGCAGCAAATAGACATAAACAGCTAAGTTCCTCTGATATGCTGACTGCACTGGGTGTTTTCCAGTCTGTATCAAACAAGAATTTCCCTGCAACTTTCCTTCCTTTTTCTGGGATGGTATAGGCTAGACCAGACCTAAAGTATGACACCCAAGGTTGGAAAATGGCTCCCTATGTTGTACCCAAGCTAAACAGGGGAGGAAGTTGTCCTTGTAATTTACAGCATAGAAGTGGCAGAGGGAGGTCTAGGAGATAACAAGAGACTTGGAGGAGAGATCAGGTGATTTGGGTTTAGGATATTGCAGGTTAACAGAGATGGATGTGTGTAAGGTGTGACAATGCATGTATGACAGTATATGTGTGTGTAGGAAAATGAGACAATAAAACTAAGGGAGAGGTCAGCATTGGGTGAACTAAGGGGCAGAGATCAGGAACCTGTGGAATGCAAGCTGGTAGCAGCAGGGTGTTCCTGACTTCATAAGATGGTTGATATGGGAAGGCACTTCTTGAGATCACATTGTCCATAGCCTTGCTCAAACCAGGATCAGCTGGAGCAGATTGCCCAGGACAATATTCCATCAAGTTTTGAATATTTCCAATGAAAATGAGTATAGGCAACCTGCTCCAGTGTGCAGAGAGTTCAGCATTGGCCTCCAGAGAGGCTCACCTGTCTTTGAGAAAGTCCATGCCTTGTTTTCCATGCACAAAATAAATGGCAACGACAGACCCTTTTTCCATAGGGGTTATTTAGAAAAATAATGATTGTGGTTCTGTGAGGTATTGCAGTGGTGAGTGAAGTGCTTTGCAGCTCCTGAAGCTGTCTGTAACATGGTCTTTTACTCACAAAATCCTCCTCCCCTTTCCTTTCCGCTATGGTCATGAAGCTGCAAAGAAAGATGATCTTGAATGTTTGGGTTCACTTTTTGTTTCAGGCATTGGTAAGATAAGATAAACACTCCCAGATCAAACTACTGTGCTCTGCAGAGGACCCTAGAAAGATGTGCCTAAGTAGATACTTAATGTTGGTTACTCTTTAAAGACATCCAGAATGTTTATCCCTCATTCCTATTGTTCACTGTCAGTAAATGTGTTATTTTCCAGACCTTTGTTCTATAGTACACAAAGACACTTCAGAAGTTGTTTCTGAACTCCTACTACTGCTGTAGTTCCTTCAAGTCCCATCAGATGTTTGTTTCATGTAAAGCATTTAAAATATGCTTGGTTTATTTACTTTGGATTTTCTATCTAGCGCTCAATATTCCAGAGTTGTGAATAAGACTGTATCCCTTCTGGATAAGGGAAGAAGTGGTGGGTAAATGTAGCTTTCTCCTATTTAAAGCAAGGCTGTTCACCTGGCAGTTTGGCTGTAACAAGTAAGATGCTCGACTACAAACCGAATGGCAGAATGAACAAAACATTAAGTGGATAGTGGCTGAATGACAACCCTGTGGTTTGAGAATACATAGGTATAAGGACTTGTAAGGAGAGGCTTGTGCCCTTGAAGCTTTTCTTGGATGCAACTATTAATGCTAGCCAAGTCTTTGTGATCTCGGTATATATTATACTACATGGCTTTTGTGTGGAATACATACTTAGAAAAGTGATAAATTATACTATAACTGTAAAGGATTATTATTTTTCTAGTGCTGTAGTTTTCACCTTTAATTCTCCTGTATGATATGTGAAAATACTGCAGGACTTTAAATATTGTATGATTTTAAAAACACCTTTATACTGTGGTACTCCCCAAAAGCTGCTATATTTTTATGATCATAGAATAATAGAATACTTTGGGTTGAAAGGGACCTTTACAGACCATTTATTTCCACCACCACTCCTCCATCCCACCTGTCATGGGCAGGACGCCTTTCACTAAATCAAGTTGCCCAAAGCCATGTCCAGCCTGAGTTTGACCACTTCCAGTGATGGAGCATGAATGATGGAGCTCTCACTGTCACCAGCTACAACAGAATAAATATATATGGTTTTTAGTTATACCATTCTGGACATATTTTATTGAATAGCTGCATGAAAGGAATCTTCCGATCTCCTCTCCTGTTTTTCTCATTCTTCCTTTGCTTCACCTCTCCTTCGTTGCATAGAGTGAAACTGGATTATGTGAGACTGTTCTTTGCATCAAGTCAGTGTTTCAAATCATGCTATAGCAATATGGTGCAGTGCTTTCTAAAAGGATCTTGGCCATCTGAATACCCTTAGAGGGTACGGAGGATCCAAAAGAAATCAAAGCCTTAGGACTGAAGGTGCTGTAAGTTCTTGTGGGCCAGGCACTTTCCCTTTAGACCTTATCTTTTCCTGAAACTGAGTAGAAAGATACTGCATCATAACCACGAGGTAAAGTCAGCTGCTCCGTTAATCAAAAAAGAAGCTTATCTTTCTTTGTCTATTAACTACAGAGCTGTCGAGTCTCCTGCTGCTAGCCTGAAAAACACATTTGGCCCTGCCTTCTGCTCTTCAGCCATGGTGTTGACATGTTACACATCAACAGTGTGCTATCACGGGGTTGTTGCAGCCAGGATATGGTATTTGACTGTGACCGCTTATTGGGTGCTTGAGGTTTAAGCTTAGTGTTGTGATCTTTCCTTGCCACATGTAACAACTTGCCTGAGACACACTACTTCCTTGTCCTCTACGTTTAACTCACATGCTTTGTCTTGTCATGTAAGGGTTTATGTGCTAATGTTCAGCTATCTGGGGAACTTTGCACTTCTAAGCTTATTGCAATTAATTTAATACCCTACTCTTAGCAGAATTGGTAGACTGACTGTTCATTACAGCTCAAGTACAATGGAGTAGCAGACTGAAAAGGAGCCTACAGCCTGTAAAAATGATTCCCAGCCCAATGTGGGCCCTGCAGGATGGACTGCCACACTGAACATCTATTAGATATCCTGCTACCTAATGGGAATATCTGCTCCTTAACGCAATATAATTAATATTACAATTAATATTAATAATTAATAATAATTATATAATTATAATATATATAATAACTTATAATATATATTATATATTATTATAATATATATAATATATAATATAATATATTATATAATATATATTATATAATATATATTATATTATAATTTATATTATAATTATAATAATAATTATATAAATAATTATAATAATTATAATAATATACATAATATTATATAATATATAATAATTATAAGTAATTATAATAATTATGAAAATAATTATAATAATTATAATATAATAAATATATTATAATTTATATTATATTATAATATATATAATAATATATATAATATATATTTATATAATATATATAATAATTTATAATTATAATATTATATAATAATAATATTAATAATAATAATTAATTAATAGTATTTAATTAATTAATAATTAATATTACAATTAATATCTGCTCCTTAACCCAAAGGAAAGGATCTATAATATGACATTTGCTGCCTATGCCGGGCTCTGGGACACCAACTATGTCCAAGGATGCCTGTGGTGTTGCGATTTCAGCCAGCCTGGTAACATGGATAAGCTAAACAGACAGGTATCTTAATTGCTGCAACTTCAGGCTCCTGTGAGGCTAAGAAGGCATTTCCAGAAGGTATATTTTGGTTTTAATCCTTGTTGACAGGCATCAGAGCTCAGATGTATGATCTGGTGAAATAGCTTTTCCAAACAAGAGTTACGGATGGGATTTGCCTTTACCTGAGGACATCGCAGACAAGCACAGCCAAGTTAGTCAGCCTTGGTGTCTTCCTAATGACAGGGGAGGGCAAAGGAGACACAAGGGAAAATTTAACTGATTTGTTTTAGAAGTCTGTCAGGCTGAATTGATTTACCTCCTGTCAGCATTTAAAGAAAGAAAATAATCTGGACATGACTAAGGTGCATAAAAATAAGTGTCTGGTACCATCTGAGATGCCTTAAGGGGTCTGTAATACCTAAGCAAAGCTGGAATCATAGAATCATAGAATAGTTAGGGTTGGAAAGGACCTTAAGATCATCCAGTTCCAACCCCCCTGCCATGGGCAGGAACACTCCACACTAAACCATGTCACCCAAGGCCTCATCCAACCTGGCCTTGAACACCGCCAAGGATGGAGCATTCACAACCTCCCTGGGCAACCCATTCCAGTGCCTCACCACCCTCACAGGAAAGAATTTCTTCCTTATCTCCAATCTAAACTTCCCCTGTTTAAGTTTGAACCTGTTACCCCTTGTCCTGTCACTACAGTCGCTGATGAAGAGTCCATCCCCAGACATCACGTAGGTTAAATTCTTAAAAGTGAAAGCTTTGGCCGAAAATGCAACCTTTCCTCTAGGCTCTGTCAAATACGGCTGTGAAACGTCCTTTCTTCACAGAGTCATATCTACTTATGAAATCAACACACTTTACATATTGTAACATGACTTATTTCCCTAGTGGTAAACAAGTGCAAGTCACTGATGCCACGGTGCAGGGCCTCCTTGAATGACTAAGGTCAAATGAAAGTTTTCACCTTTTTCTTGTGTCTTTGTGTGTTTTTTGTTGCATTAGAACTTTGCGCTCCCTTGGCGCAGTTGAAGATGTGCAGTCTGCAGGGAGGTACAAGAGCCATCGATTTTAGTGAGTTCTGCATGTTCTTGGGGGTGGATTTTTCCTCAGAGTTGCAGACTAGTGTCCACAAGAGAATAAAGGTGGGCAGATCATCAGTTGTGTAACACAAGCATGCTGAGCTGAATCACCTGAAGCCAAAAGGGCCAACTATCCTCTACTATGTATGCTCTTGAAATCAGGGATGTAGCTATTAAAAATAGCCCTAATAAGCAAAGCTGTAAAATATAAGCTTGCGAGCTGATTGTACATATCTCAGCAGATACATTTTGCAGTGCACTCCCTGATTTAGCAGAAATTAGATCTATTTTGGTTTCAGTGATCTATTCAGAATAACCATGGGTTTTGCTGTCAGCTAGCTAGTTATAGAGTGGGTGGTTTAGATTCGCTCACAATCATTACTACAATGAGATTTCTCTTTGCACCCAAAATTACAGCAGGGAATCCCCTTGGCCATACATGCACCAAATATTGCTTTTTAGCTCTTCAGAAAGGGTTCGGAGTACTGTCCAATTTTACGTGATGTTTGTAAAGATTAAGATAGATAATGTATCTGGTTTCTTTTTTTGAGTAGCAGAAAGGACCTTTGAGACAACTTTTCTATATAGTCTATGAATGGACATCAGAATTGTTACCTAAATGGATATTAATTAAAAAATCTGTATAGGGAATAATTTATATGGTGACTAGGTTTCTAAGATACATGGAAGCTGGGAAATAGGAAGCTATTCCAAGGAAGTCTGACAGTGTATGCTGGTTGGCACATTTTTCTCCTTAGTTGGCTGGTTCCAGCTTCTTCCATAGTAATGAGATATATAGAAAATGTCTTTATATGAACCACATCATGGCTCTGAAAAGGAACATGGTGTGGAGACACTGTCTTCTAGAATACATTGGGAAGATGTGCTGCCAGCACATCTACAACTTCTCCACGTCTGACACTTTAACGGGAATCAGTGCATCTTTTTGGTGCCTCAAGCTCATAGATTCATATAATCTGCAGCATCCAGGCTGCAGGCAGAGCTCTGACAGGAGAAAGCAAATCTCTTTAGAAAGTTTCCACCAGCAATTTTTCCTTTTCAGTAGGTTTTAGGCAGCATTTCACAATGTCCTGCAAACAGTACTGGGTCCTAAAACAACTGTCATGGTTTATAAGCATTATACAGCTTTGCACTGGCATTTTTGGATGGAAGTGACATTTGATTGTTGTGACCTTGCTGTGTCTTGTGATGCTCCAGTGCAAAATGAAAGCCTCATGACATCCGTATTTGATAGATAAATGGCAACTGAATGCCTTGATTTCACATGTCTCTCTCAGTTAGGTCTCTGCATTTTAATCATGTGGCAGTCCATCCACCTGAGGTTTTCTATCTCTTTTTATTTCCAGATCCCTAGAGAAAGGCAAAGTTCAGCTTCTTTGCGTCATGCAATTAGGCATGGAAGTATCAGTGTCCTGGGCTGTGTAAGACAGTTCCTTTCTTGAAAGGCTTTTTTCTTGCTGTTTTGTGGGAAGAGGCAGTTCTGTCTCTCACAAGGAACTCACAAAGTGATTTCTCTAAGCAAAAAAACATATTTACACAAGAAGACAGTAAAATCTGACTTTTAAATCCCATTTTTAAGGGAAGAGGGTTAAATTCAATTTAACAAAGTTTAAAATTTCATCAAAACAGGAACTTTGAAAATGATTCTACCCCTCAGCTTTGTTTTGTTCGTTTCCTTATAAAAATGCAAGACACTCTTAAAAAACAAAACTCTGGCCTCCTAAGAGCTGGTGTTTGACCTCTGCAGGGCAGTGAGCTCTTTACCCACACGTACAGAATGCAAACATTCCATATGCATCATGCCATCTGTTTTCCCTGAGCCCCAACACTGTGCCGAGGGGTGACCTCCATCCTCCCCACCATCACTGTCCCTCTGGAGTGAAATACCCTTCCCTGTATACGGAGGGGCCATTTGGCCGTGAGGGGTACTGAGGAGATCTGAATGCTGGGGCAGCTGTTGCGCTGAGCGGTGCCGCTGCCGGCGCCGAGTTGGGTAACCATAGCAACAGCATCACCGCCAGCATCCTCCTCCTCTTCACTCGGCTCTCCTCCTCCTCAGCATCATCAGGAGCAGCAGCAGCCCTGGCAGGAGTCAGAGCCCGGCAGCCGAGGCTGCAGCCAGCTGCCTGCCGGTCCCCTACCTGCACCGTCACCCAGCCACAGCACCGCCGCTGTCCCCGCTGCTCCCCACGGTGGGGAATAATAGGGGAGAGGGAGCAGAGGGAGGTACACTGCAGAGGGATCCCAGACAACCCAGGTAAGAGCTGTGGAGCTGCTCACAAACTCCCTGTGATCGATGTGGTTGTGTGCCTGGCGTGTGTTTGCATGCAAGTGTTTGTTGCTAGTTTCCCTCTGCTCGCTCCTTCCAATGGCAGTGTGATGACAATTCAAGGCAAGCATGTTTTCCGGCTCGTGTTTCCCATCTCTGCCATACTGTCCCTCTGCTTCTCCTCTACCCAGATACATAAGGAATAATAAATAATGTTCAGAAAGGTCAGTAGAAAATGGGGTGATCAGGGGAACTCAATGTGATGTGAGTGTTGAGTGGCTGTGCTTCCAAAATGAAAGTGGACAGCAGCAGCAGAGCAAAGGTTGACATGGCAATTACTAACCTTTAAGGAAAAGATAATGCGACAACGTACTTCTGCCTCTGCTCACTCCACAAATAAATCTCTATCATCATATTCAGAGGAGAGCTGTAAACCAGAGAAGTGTATGAATAACCAAGACTAGAAATCTCACTGTGGTCCACAACTGGCACATTTACTGTAAGTGCTTTAAAGCCCAACTTAATTGAAATAACAGTACAATTATACCTGTGAATATATATTTGTGTATATATATATTTGTAAAAATACTACTCTTAAGTTTTTCTACTTTCTAAGAAGATGAAAAAAAATATCTTCTGAAAGGTGTGGATATGATGGTCAGGCATTAAGAGATGCTCACTTCATCTCTGTCAGAAAACATGTACTGGTTGCATCTAAAAAGGGAGAAAGAATAGCTCTAATCCAAAGGCATATGGGGACAGTCCTTGTCATTTTAAAACCAGAAGACATCCAAAGCTGTGGAGTGTCCTTGTGCAGGCAAATATATGTGGATGAGGGCGTACATGTCTGAGGAGCGTGAAGGGGGAGAGGATAAGAACTAAGTTTCAGCCAAGCGGTAAGTGTTTGCAATGTAATGACTGCAGAGACCTCTTTCCACTTCCACGTAACTAACTATTTTTACTTGTTTATTCTGTCAGCAGTAAGGAGGAAGAGAAATGCTGCTGCTGTTGTCTCTATCTGTCTCTCTAAACCCCTGTTTTCCTTGTCTGGTGTCCTGATCTTCCCCTGTCCTCCCCAAATCATCCTTGTCTGTGTGGCTGGAAATGCTGCTGGCTTTATTAATTATAAGCATTTTAATAAAAGGCTTTTGAGCCCATCTTGTGATATATAGCTGTAAATCTGCTTCCTAAATATACTGTAGGGACAGTCTGGGTATCACCCAGTGCCAGGTAATACGTAAAGGCTAAGGCACCTGTTTTTTGTGTTAAACCTGATTTGAAAATCACAAGGCTTTTGGTCCCAATCCTGTGTTTTACTACTTGCCTGCAGATCCTCCTAAAATCAGCAGGGTCTGGAAGATAAATTGAGATTATAGGTATAGAACAGAAGGCAGAATTTGGCCCACCTTTTCTTCCTGGTTATAAACATCCTTCTCCTGCAAGCTACAGGAGAACAAGGAATTTGGATAAACAGGATCTTATGCCCACTTCTTATGCAGAAGTGTTGTAAAAATTACCTGGGAATTTTATTCTATCTCAAGATAACTTGATAGGATGAGGAATAGGAAGAAAAAACCCCACAAACAACCCCCAGACAAGTATTTGGAAACAGTGCTTTGATTTGAGAAATCATTTCCTTAAGAACCTGACCTTATCATCACAACAGGTCTTCTCTACAAGAGGCTGTTTGATCCATGTTAATAACAGTGCTCATGGACATCATGTTTAACTGAAGAGGATGATTCTGGTTACTTAAATTAATTAAACTGAGGCACTGTAGGGCTACAGTCCTCAGGACACTAGACAAGCCTAGCCACATTACAGGGTGTATTTCTGTGTAAGATTTGGTGTCTGCTTCAAATATAGAAACTATTTAAATCTCTCAGCTTCTCTTTGTAATACAGAAAGGGAATAAAAGTGCCTGTAAAAACAGCACAAGCCTGATCGTGCTTCTGACACTGAGTAACAGAAACAAAATCCTGTTTATACGTGTTGAAGACGCGTAAAGTGCATAACCCAGAGGCACCTCGGTAAGGTGTGAAGTAGTGATTCTCTTGTCAGTGCAGGCAAATGACTGCAGGTTAAAGGGCTTCAGGGATTACAAATTAATACCCTGCAAGTATTCTTATACAGTCTTACTTCACTGCTAGGTGTGGGCAGATGAATATGGGGAAGCCAGAACTCATACATGGACTTTTGATTACTACGGGGTTGCTAAACTTCTCTTATAAATGACTCTGGGAAAGGCTGGACAGGCTGATGTTTCCATGAGCACTGCTTTGCCATAAACACCTCTGTGGAAGACTGTTCATGGGAAGTCAGAGCACTGAGTCCACAATCAGTGTAAATACAAGGATGTTACCCACATAAGATAAACAATTTCTCATGCTCACTGCCCACCACACCCCGGCACCTTTTCCCTTTGCTTATACTGCAAAGCTTAAATGAGATTTTTTTTCTTTCATTTTGCCTTATGACTTGTTCTATTATCTTTTATGTGTTTAGTAATGGAAAGGAACACAGCCTTTCTTCTGCTTTGTGCACAGCTGTTAAGAGCTGGTCTCTTGATGACCACTTAGTGTTGTTCACTAGCACTGTTCTAAGGAAAACAGATATTTTTGTATCTAATGATGTTCCTAAGCATCCTTTAAAATCCCAATCCTTATTTTCATTAGTCACCCACTGTATCTCTCAGCACAGAAGATGACTTCTGCGATAGTTGCTGTTCAAAAGTCAGGGCTTTCCAACAGGTTGAGATAGGGATTTCTGAAATGCTACAGCCAGGGCTTTTACTTATTTATGGATTTTTACAATAAGGAAGATGCTGTTTTCCAGATCATCCTTTGTAGTAACCTGAAGCAAGGGATGATTTGATGATGGATGTTGTACCTTGCATTTAGTTTAACAATGCTACTCATTTGATTTCGAGGCTATGTGTAAACTGCTGTTTATTGTTAATTATCACACTTTGTCATTTCCCCTATTGCAATATTGTCATTTTTTCCATTTACATGCTATGGTGATTGGCTTGATTTGCTGCTTAATGAGACAGACATGTAACCATGGGAAACTTTTCCCAGTAAGTAGGACGAGAATAAGATCTTTACATTAGAGACTGGACACTCTCTGTCTGTTCAGTCCCCCTTGAAATTAACAGGAGTTGTGACCCATTCATATCTGATAAGGAAATAACACTTTTTTTTTTGGCCATTATTCATCTTCTTGAAGGGTCAGTTTGGTCTTGGCAGGTTCTCCTTAAGTCTGAATCTTACCTCTGCTCATGTAATATGAACCTTTGTGAGCACCTAGCAGATACCCATACCAGCCCTTGGAAAGGTTATAATTCCTTTCTAGTCTATTGGCTCGGGTAGTGGAAGCTCCTGGTCTCTTTGCTCTGCATTCCCTGAGTTCCATCAGCTTCCTTGCTCATAGGTTAACATCTTTCCTCCCCACTCAATGAGACAGATTGCGACTCTGTGTTTCCCGGCAGTACAGCATTGAGAAAAGTGTGTCTAGGAGCATGAACCTTGCAGGTCTCTCACTTCATGTGTATTTCTGATCTTTCCTGTACCCAGTTCCCTCCCTTGCACACTGGCAATGCCTGACATGCTGCAGAGAATCCAGGCCTCACAATGTAGCATGACCTTTGCTAACACTGTGCCAAGAGGTAATGGGCTGAAACCACCTGCACTGGTTGTGGCTGCTGGGCTGATCAGAGTCCTTCTTCAGAAGGTCAACACCATGGCATGTCTGATCTCAAATTGTTTGGCGAATGAGTCAGAAGCTGGCTTCTTCCAAATCTTCCAAATCCAAGGAAATATGATTTTATTCTCTCTCTAATACTATTATTAGTGACTGCAATGTTAAGGACTCTGTTATTCAGCAGTTTTACTTCTGCCCTGTTTCACTGCAGCAGACAGAGCATCTGAACAAAGTCTAAAAGGGAGAATTCTTTCTTTTCTACATTCAGATGCTGCTAGCATGCATCCTTGAGGGTGTGTGTGTCTGCTCTGGTCCTCCTACCAACCTCCCAGATATCCCATTTCTGCTTCTTTTCTGGGTTCAGACATGCCTTGGTGTGTTTTCTTGTGTCTGGAGCCCCCAAACCTCAGATGCAGCTATGTTTCAGTACTGAAGTAAGTAATTTTTATGGATTTGTCAGAAAAAGAGTGATTCTGGTTTTGCTGACATCTATTTCTCTAGAAATCCAAGTTCCTCTTCAGTGGACACAGATGGATCCACAAAGTTTATTTCTCTTACTACACATGAGGCACTAGATGCAATATCCCAACATGCTCTTGATACCCGTTGTGTTTTCTCACCCTTACAACTGTACGTATAAGATGGCCTAAGCAGTAGTTTGACCTTCTGCTGGTAAATATACCCCCAAATTCTCGCTTTTGCACTTTCTGCTCTGTATCTAGTAGATATATTTACCCACATTGGTTCTTATTTGTTCTTAGCTATGTGGCGTTTTCATGGATAGCTCAGACATTATGCATTCTATTGGACTTTAAAGGCAGAACTGCAGATATTACACAATAGACTTGTGCTGATAGTGCATCACATTGGTGTCTGTCTTGTATGGAAATCTCAGATTCTGATCTCCTGGTAACAGCATGGCTTTTAAGGATTCACAGCATGCAGCACAATGACAAGTGGGACTTTCTTAATGTCCAGCTTGGCTTGGTAGGGACAACTTGTGCTGTTAGGATCCCAGTGCTGCCATTTAGGAGCCTGAGAAGCTGCAATGTCTTGGCAAACTCATCTCTCCCGTTGTATTACTAGATCTGCACAACTGGTTAGGAATCTGGCTTTGCCAGCATCATCAGATGTATAATTTTAGTCCCACACAGGCTGCTAACACTGCATTTATTTCTGAGGCTAGAAAGCAGTGTTCTATTACTATTTTATGGCCCAAAAGAACACGAGTATTTCTTGGGGGATGTGGCTTGAGTGAGACATTGTTTGTATCTCTGTCAATTTTTCAGCTCATACTGTCAAAACCACTGCTGGCAGTAGGAAAAGCAATCCTATTTTCTGAGAACGATTTCATAAAGAACAGAGCAAATGGAACAGTATTTCCCTTCACTGAGTCCTCTACAAAAGGGGTGTCTCAGTATGAAAATTTACATCTCTATTATAGTATCACCTTTTCTTTTCTGCTTACAACCTCTTCTCAGTGGTTCTGACTTGACCTTGTTGTGGGCAGATATAATGCCTGTAGATGGTGTAACCTCATGGTCTAGCTAAATAGGCCCTTGGCTTCTGAGTGCCAACTTTGAGAAAGTCTGCATGAAACAACTGCTGAAATGATTTTGTATGCATAAGTCCCCCATTATTTTAGAGGTGATGGGGAAGCATGGAACAATGCACGGTTATGGAAGATCATGTCCCTTCGTATATCGCTTTTCTGGATTTATGTGATCTCACAATACTTGGGTTCTCACTGATATTCCTGCAGACAACTGAGACTGAGCTACAGGTTTTGAGCCTATTATTTAGGCTTGCTAGCTGCCGATACCTTTAGCAACTACTCACTGTGTGATTGACTACCTGAGTTCATCAGGTACTGGGTTGCAACTGCACAGCTCTTCTGTGCTATTAGAACCCAAAGATCCCACATCTTAAGACGTGAGGCTCTCTGTGGGACAAGTCAGATGGATTTCCTTAGAGCTGAGCAGTGTCTGCTGCTGCAAGTAACTCTTACAGGTGCTTATGGAGTACACTATATACACTGCACAGATTTATTCTACACCATGCAGCAGCACAGCCCAATTTATTCTCCTTGCCTGCCTGCCTATCTTGGTTTAAACCCTCAGCAGAAAATGTCTCTTTTCTGTCCATGCCTCCTCATTGTCTTCTCTCTGTTTCCCTCTCCCTTTGCAGCTGTGTTTAAGCTGAGCTCTGTGAGGGGACGGCTTACCCGGGTAGAAGTTGGAGAAAATAGTGGCATTGTGTTATGTTCTAGAGTGCTTTGCTCTACAGTCACCCAGCCTTTTAACTGCTGGAGGCTATAAGATGCTTGTCACTGACCTCAGAAACAGCAGGATTCATCCCCATGCACAAAAGTCTTTTCAGAAGGAAAGATAATGCACAAGGCTGTGAAGAGATTGCTGTTTGAGAGGCATGGAAGCCTGAATCCTTCAGTTAAAAAGCTTTTGTTGGCTGCCATAGATGGATCAAAGTCATGCTGCTGTTTTAGCCTGGGACACCAGGACCACCAAAAAATTCCTTGTCTTTGTGTGAGGAATTGAGCAGCAAAGTCAGGGGCAGAAAATGGACAAGGTAAAGAGACATTCTTTCAGGAAGAAGTCAACATCTGAAGGTTGTCCCACCATGGAGAGGAGTAATAATTGCAGAAGCTTATGCAAAAAGCCCTTAGATATGTTCTGTGCTTTATGGTAGGAAAGGGAGGAATAGATTTTTGGATTGTGTCATTTCTTTTGTCTGCAGAGAGAAGAAAGGTTGTTGTTGGGGGGAACAAACAGCAAAAAACCCCAGTGAGGAATGATCAGCAGCCTCTTGCTAATTTTTTAGTAGCACTGTAATTTAGGTCTTGTTTTCTTTAGTTGACTTGCGTTGGTAGTCGGTGACATTAGTGCTTTATTAAACTTGCCATGCTGAAAAGCCCATTGGTTTAGCGTAGCTAATAATAATACCCTAATTGAGAAACAGAAGGTGGGGTAACTTGGCATCAGAAATTGGAATGCAGAAATAGTCACTGTTAGTTGAACTAAAAATACACACCAGAATAACCTTCTTGCCTGCAGCAGCACATGCTGAACACACACACGCATACACAGATATGGGCTCTGGTGGTAGGGGGAATGGCTTTCCTTTGTGTTCAGCAGTGCTCTGTGGTGACCTGTGTGTGCGAACACCAAGCCCTACCTCAGATGTCCAAGGCCCCTCATAATAAGTTAATTAGTATCCTTAGTGAGTTAATAATTCTCCAGAGCCATAAACAGACTGTATAGGGTGAAGCAGGCTATGCAGGATGACTTCGAAAGCCAGTTTGTCCTGGGGTAGGACTACATGATCTTGGTAGCACCCGATCAGGTGGGAGTGACCTGCAGCAGGAACAGGGATGTAACCATAGCTACTCTGTTCCTCTGCTCTGTGCTCCTGCTTGGGGATAAACAGCAGATGTCAAGATCCCTGCTGAATTATGAGCCTTGGAGTTATTGCTGTGCAAGGGTTGTTTGTGCTCAAAGAGATGCATCCATTTTTGTCTACAGGCTCCCAGGGCATACCCAACCTCTCTACTTCGGCTTCACAGAGGTGAAATTTGATTTAGCATGTACATGGCTTTTTTCTGCTATGAACTTTGAAGTCTCCATGACAATAAGCGAAGAGTGGTCCAGTTGTAGTGGTGATGGGGGGGACCCTGAAATAGGTTAGTTAGGTTAAATAAGGACACATCTAATGTCAGAATTAGCATTGCAACATGGAGTATCTGCTGCATTGTCAGGTGGCAGATTAAACATGAGGAACATACTTTACGTGAAGAAAAGTGCTCAATGAAAAAAGAGAGTTAACTGTTGAGCACACGTAATGAGACATTGTCTTTGGATAAAGGACACCAACACAACACAGTGCTGAAAGAGTGAAGACAAGAAGCAAGGGCTGAATGCTCTGATTTGAAATTCCTGCATTACATGTAATAAAACCCTGTATGTGGTGAGAATCCACTATTCAAGCACAGGTGCTACCCTCAGGCAAAAAATGTCAGGATATTGTATGAAGAAAAGTAGCTAACAGAACTGTTCTTGAAAGATTCAACCTAGAAATTAGCCCGTTCCTCAATGCACCTGAGCTTTTCTTCTATATTCTGTGCAGTATTGCCTGCAGTGAATCTGAGGACATCAATCTCCCTGGTGTTTCCTCTGAGACTTTCTGGAGCCATGGGGATATGCTGTAGACAAGCCAAGCAAAGCACGGAGATTATTTCTCCTGTGATAGATGCCTCTTGTGTGGATGTCTCTTAACTGAAGTTACTCCAGATAAAACGAGCACCAAGAATGACAAGCTTGCTTGTCTTTCTTTCTTAGCCAGTCTTAGCTTCTTTCCGGGACTACTTTTCCATTTACTTTTTGATAAAGTACATAGAAAAGAAGTCATTTTTGTTCAAAGGATAATTCAGGTTGGAAGGGACCTTTATGCCAATCAGTTGCTCAAATCAGGGTTACTTGTGGGGTCACACCAACTTTCTCAAGGTTTTATCCAGTCCAGCTTTTAGCCATCTATAATGAAAAGTAGGTGGCCTGTAAAAGCTTTTGAATTGTCAGGACTAAGGTCAGCAGGAGCTTTCAGAGAAAAATTGTTTTGAGAGAGAGGAGATCTGACTGCACATGCAAAGAGCATTTCCATGAGGACTTTTGACTGTGGAGATACCCAGAGCGAGGTGGCAGAGACTCTGAGAGGGGAGCAGCATGCAGAACATGATGGAGGTGAAGATGAACTTATCAAAAGCATCCTTGAGCTGTCAAGGGCAGGTTTATTCCTAGGCACAAACAGCTTCCTCTGGGGACTTGTGGAATATGCTTTGCTGGGGGAAAACGCTGGCGTTTATAGTGAAATGGGTCCTGCTTGCTGTGCTTCTGTGCATGGCAGATGACTGTTCTGGGAGATAATGCCTCAGGTCAGTGATTTAATTATGTCTTGTTTGAAGAACTTTTGCCATACGTGAGATAACTCAAGGCTTAAAAGATGGCTTTTGGAAGAATCATCTGTTCAGCAGCAATAATCACCAGTTACTAAGAAAAGATCACCTTACTTAGTCTCTTCCATCTTATCTCATCTTCCCACCAAAAGCTCAGTTTATAAAAGCTTTACTTTCAGGACAACTGATGATAATCAGAAACCTCTCACTGGAAGAACATTAAAAAAAGAGTTTGAGGATCCAATTATATAAATGTTTCCTCTTTTGTAAAACAGCTTGGGACTTGTAAACATACTGGGTCCACATGTCTGTAAATAATTCATCATGATGAATTATTTAGTTGTGTAAGCTGTGTTTTATGTGAGGAAATGCTTTTCTTAATGTGATGGAAACGCAGATATTTCAGAAAATTTTGAAAGAAGTAGCTGCCATTTCACTCTTTTGCTTCTGTGCATGTGGCAATTGATTTTTGCCGTGGTGTGTTCTTCAGGAGTGGCTGATACCAAGTCTGTAGCATGTCAAGGTGACTTCCTCAGCTGCAAAAGGCTAGCTCACAATGCCTTTTGTAGAATAAGTCTTATCAGAAGTCAAGGAGTCTACTTCTTCTCGTAAATGTGGAAAAGGCAGATTTTTAGAATCATTGGTTATTTTCCAGATGAAATTGGGGATGACAACTTCAATCCATGAGAGGGTAAATGTGAATGTGTTACTGATGGTACTTCGGTACAATGCTTTAATTTTTGAGTCTCATTTGTGAAATCGGCTTGAATTTTGTTCTCTTTATATATTTAGATATTTCTCTTGCATTTTCTTTTCTCTCCCCTTCCTTTTCCTCCCTCAACAACAGATGATTTTGAAGATAGTATGAATGAAACAAAATGTTGGCATGGTCTAGCTAGATTTCCTGACAAGATAAACACTAAGTTAAATGTGAGACATATGCCTTAGTGTGTGACTGTAATTTTATAGGTTCCTTTACATGTTATGGTTGGCAACAGAATCCCTGTAGCCTATTCTGGCTAGAAAGAACAGTATTTCTTAGTCTCAAGACAAACATGCAATCTGAAATTGGTATATAACACTAGCTACACAGCGCAAGCGGCGGAGTCAATCTTGGTTTCCATTCTGATGCATTCTATAAATGGATATAGTTATTCAGCCATGGTGCAATTGTGATAGAGATGGTGGTCTCATTATCAGTGGTTCTCTTTCCTGCCTTCATCTCACCTTTTGTGTTAAACAGTCTGGAGGTAATTTACTCCATTTACTCCCACTGTGGAGTACAGACTTGCATTGAATGAGAGTATTTCCTCTGATGGTTGCATGGGTAAAAAATAGGAGGGATATTGGCTCTAGCTCATCCTATGAAACATTGGTTTGTGCAGACAGACCACTGGAGAGAGGATGACTACCACACCTCTTCCTACCTCCTTTAGTTTTGGGAATCACAGAGTCTGGAATCTCAACCCTCCTCATGTCTTCTAGGTCATGTATGGGAAGATGTATGCACATGAGTGTTTGCATTTTATATAAGGTCCTGGTCATGGGTGGAATGTGCTTTACTTTAGTCACCTGCAGTGGATTTAAGATCATCCAAACTTTATATTCACTATCTAAATGGGAACCTGGACAAATAGTTGAGGAACAGCCATTTACACTGTAGATGTCATTTTACCAAGTTCATCTAATCTTATCTACTGTCAAAATACAGAGCAGAGCATGGACATTGTGAGCCTTATCCCTCTTCTCCAGATGCTCTTGTCACTTGTCTTTAGTTTCCCCAAAATGTGTGGCATATTGATCTTTTTTGCACAAGGGATCTTATGCAGGCCTCCTGCCTTTGTCATTCAGGTTTCAGTCTTTTCTAGTATTTCCCTTCCCTTTAATCTGCCATAACATTCCTCTGTACAATGGCCTGCTTTGGACTCCTGGTTGGTTACTCCACTACCACAGTGAAAGAATGAAGACCCTCATGTTACATATAGTGAAGGATTTTAGTTGTAAGAGATAGGGAATCAATGGCATATTTGCCAAATCGTGACATATTTGGAAAATGCATTTGAGCTTTGAAGATGCAAACCCCATGATCCAGCTTGGATAACAGGAGGCACTATAATTGCCTTGCCCGGTGCACAGGTGAACCAGACCATCACTGGGATCCACACCAGTTTGGTAGGGTGCTGTAACCCAAGCAGAGCAACATCCTTTCCTTGCCCCGAGAGAGCTTGTTCAGAGATAGCTTAAACACACCTCTGTGGTGGTTCAGATACAGTACCTTTTGGTTGGACACACAACTCCTCTTAAAGTAATAGGCATGTTTCTGGTATTAGAGTTGCACATTGAGATTAAAAAACCAACAACATTTTGGTGGAGGAGGTTGGAAATTTCCATTATTCACCAAAAGTTCTTCACAGCCAAGTTTTTCAGTTGTGAATATCTAATTTGTACCTTAATAGCTTTTTCTGTGTGGGGAGGTAAGAGGGGTTGGAAGTTGATTCCCAAAAGGATGAAAGGAATAATCAAATCACCTTCTGAAAAGAATTGTACCTTAAGGCCTTGTTCCTACAACTCTTATTAGAGTGACAATAAGCCATGGTGAAGCTTGGCCCTTGTTGCCTTTGTCAGGATTCCCACCTGGACTTTGACTTTTGTTAATTTGGATCCTAAACTTCTAATGCGATTGCAGATTTTGCCTCCTGGCTCATTCGCAGCAAGTCTTTCTGACTCTGGTTGAAGTCAAGGAGAGCAGCAGTCATCATGCCAGATAAATACCCAAAGCCTGAGGTATGTAGAATTGGGAAAAAGACCCCTGATTATCCAGCTGTTCCTCTTTGTAGAGCATGCTGCCTTTTGGAAACTTATTCCATAACTTTTCTCTCCTGTGTCCTATTGGACATTGTTGACAACACGTTGAGAAGACAACTTAGAATCATATAATCATAGAATAGTTAGGGTTGGAAAGGACCTTAAGATCATCCAGTTCCAACCCCCTTGCCGTGGGCAGGGACACCTCACACTAAACCATGCCACCCAAGGCCTCATCCAACCTGGCCTTGAACACCACCAAGGATGGAGCATTCACAACCTCCCTGGGGAACCCATCCCAGTGCCTCACCACCCTCTCAAGACTTGTGGAAACTAAACAGACCTGTATGAAGAAAACCAAAATTCTCTGTTGACAAATACAAAGTAATGTACAATGGAAAGAAGTAAGCTGAATGATTCATAGATCTTGGTGGGTTCTAAATAAGTTCTCACCACTTGAGGGGAGATCCTTCAGTAGAACTTTCTACATGTATGGTTATCGCAGGAAACAAAATCTTCTGTAAGTAGGATATCTGGTGAATAAGAACTATGATGAAGATTATTTCTGAATATAATATCCAATATCCTGTTAGAAAGTTTAGGGGGTTTTGTTTTGTTTTGAAATGCCTTTATTAATTTTGAATTGCAATTATCTTAGGAAACAGTTATCTAGATGTAAAGAAAACCTCAAACCTCTAAAGGAAATGTGCTGATTCACTGAAACACAATTTTAGATCCATCAAAATATTTTTGTTTCTGTCAAGAAAACCACTATTTTGTGGGAAATCCAGGATTTTCATTTTGAGTGTGAAGACAAACACTCACCCACTCGCAGTCAGAAAATTGCTTGGTATAGGTCCCATGGTTGTGCTCTCCACAACATTAGAATGTCTTACCAGAAGCATGGCATCTCCTAAATGATGCATTTTAATCTGGTGCAATATTGCTCTGCAGAAATGATTAGTACCTGGAATAATAAAAGGTGAAACAATTTACACATATTTCTCACTTTAGAAGATGTAAGAGAGAGCATTCTGTGAAAATGAAAGACAATACGTTGAATGTAGATTTAATAAAAGATCATTTAGCACATTCTTTCACAGAAAAGGGAGACAAAATGAGATCATCTATCAGGCTGTCCAATCACATCTTGAGACCTCCAGAGATGGTGACTTGACTTTACCACATCCCTGGGGAGGTTTTTCCAGGATAGATCATTATTACAGTAAAAAATCTTCTTTCTTATACAGAGATGAAATCTCTCCTAGTGTAAAGGTTGTTTCTTCTCCACATGGCTCCTTGTAAGAAAGAGCCTCTGTCCTCTTTGTAGATGCCCTTTCAGTACTGCAACACTGTGACGAGCTCCCCCAGAGTCTTCTCCAGAGAGAAAAAATCTCCAGTCAGAAGAGACTTCCTTTGGTCTTTTCTTATATGTCAAGCCTCCCAGCCCTGTTAAAAAAACACCTTCATGCCCCTCCTTTGGATCCTCTCCAGTCTGTTCATGTCTGTCTAGACTTGTGAGGACCAGAACTGGACACGGTACTCCAGCTGTGGCCTGACAAGCACTGAGTAGAGTGGACTGATCACATCTCTGTCTCTGCTAGCAATGCCCCATGGAAGCAGCCCAGGATCCAATTTGCCTTTGTTGCTGCAGCAGCGCACTGCTGACTCTTCTTCAGCTTACTGTCCATCAGGATCTCCAGATCCTCTCGGCAAGGCTGTTCCCCTGCCACACAAGTCCCTGCCTCCACTGGGCTCTTCGTTCAGGTCATCCCAAAGTGCTGGACTTTGCATTCGTCTTTGTTAAATTTCATACAGTTGTTGCCCACTGTTCCAGCCTGCCCAGGTCTTTGTAAGACGGATTTCCCTCCTGGCACGTCCACCTCACCACTAGTTTGGTGTCATTAGCAAACTTGGTGAGAGTGCTTTCAGTCCCACCACTGAGGTCATTTATGAAGATGCTGAACAGTGTGGGGCCCAGTACTAATCCCTGGGGGACCCCACTTGCGACAGGCTGCCAACATTAGTATCAACCATAGATCACCACCCCCTGATTGTGGCCTGGTAGGTAATTTCTTATCCATCTCACAGACCACCCATCCAGTCTGTATCATTCCAGTCTGTCTTATAGATACAGTTTGTAATTTCAGGATTATTCTTACTTTTCATTGAAACCTTTGTCATTGATGTTGTTATATTACGTATCTCCATGCCATTTTTGTCTCCAGTACTCTGAAGTCAGGAGGTGAATCCTGACACTTATTTCTTAGGTCATAAACCCTTATCCATATGTTTAGCTGTTTGTAGGGTTTGTTTTTTTCAGTGCTGAAATAGTTATTTTGTAATGTACATAACACTAGACTTTAGTACATAAAAAGTTATCCATATTTTGCTTCGATTTTTAAATGTCACAGTGCTTTCCTTGTTAAAAGCATTCAAAAAGCCTGGTTTTGTGGCTGCGTATTGTGTTATGCAAGATCCTCCTTTTAAAAATTCCAAATCTGTTAATTAACTTTCTTAGCACCTTTTTTCTTCTTTCTTTCTTTTTTTAATAGAAAATTCCATTTTTTAATGTGTAGAAAATAGGACTAGTAACTCTATACTGAAAATGGAGGGGAAGAAATATAAAGGCACTGCAGTATGCCAGGGCTCAGATTATACACAGAGAAGTAAGATGCCTGTGACAACAGAAAACAGAACTGAAAGCAGGTTTTTCTCTTCCACCTGCATGGTGAAGTTTTCTTATAATAAATTGATTATTAGCAATCTCTTCTTATCTCTTCTTCAGAGATCGAAGGAGGCCCATCTCCTTTACCACAGTAAATTTGGAGTCTTTCAAGAAAAATCCCCATTGTGCCATAGCAGGATTTAATATTTGCTGTTACCGCATAGCTGTAAAAGGCAGTTGTTAAAACCGCAGTGTTCATGATGGTACATTTAAATCAGGAAGGCTAAAGGCTGCTAGGCTCCTGTAGGCATCTTTATTTCTTCCTTTTTCTTTCCAGGTTAGAAACACCCCTTTACAGCTTGTTGTCTCTCTTTTTCCTCTTTTCCAACACCTTTTATGACCTCCGTTAGGTCACTTGTAAGATGGAGGCAGAATTATATAAAGTAGCTCTCAACATAATGGACTTCTTGTAATGCTTAGGTGCTTTCTTATCTCCATATCCCCGTTAACACAGGTTGCCACAGAAACAAGACAAAATGTCTCTTAGCCACTTCCCCATACTTGTGTTGTGCCATCACTGTTTTATGCATAATCACTGCCCAAGCATAATGCCCTGAGCGGAACAGGTCCTAACTTCCATGTTGCTTCAGCACATAATAGGGTCGGGCTGCTCATCTCCAGTTCCATGGGCACGTGCTGACCATTGCTTCCTGCTGACTAGCCCTCAAGTCCTCTCTCATCATCTCTGAATAGGAACCTGCCACTATTTCAGCTTAGTATTAAGCTCAGCAAACTACCATGCTGACTGTAGGGTATGGCTTCCAGGTATTTGCTTTCCCTTTTATTCTCCTCCCCACTAGCCAAGACAGAAAGCTGTGCTGACCTGTCTCTGGGTTTGGAGGGTAGTGCCTTCCTTGCTCTTAAAATTATGCCTCTCTTCTCCCATTTTGTACAGTTTAGGAAGGATTATCTTGAGGTGGGTCTATCCTTGTGCTTCTTTATCTCATAAGCTACGTTCGGCTCCTTTCCTCCATTGCCTTGGTGGCTGTGTTTCTGGAAACAGAATGTGAGCTTTGCATCCTGAAAGCTTGTTCAACTCTTTGTATTGAACAGATCTCTGAAAGCAGTTGAAATGATGCAGGAATAAATATAATATTTTTATTGGTATCTGTAGCACTTTCATCTTAGGTGGGTTTGAGATTGCTGTATTTTCTGGTAAATTAAGCTGGATCATCTATATTCTTCCTTTCATTCACTGGCTTCCCCCTCCAGACTTTCATTCCTTATCCTTCCAATCTATAACCAATCTCATTGCTCAAAAATCTCAGCATTTTTCAATAGGAAGGGGGCTTTCTTTCCTATATCTCTCTCTCCTCCTATAGAGTTTTAACCATTCAGACTCTCTGTACTGGAGAGGGAACCAGTTTTCCCACATAGGACCAGGTTCTTATCTCTGCTGCCATCTGTCTCTAGGAAAGACCCCATCCTTTTTGAACCCAGGGAAAGCAGAGAAAGAAAATTGAAATCTTTAAAATTGTTCCTCTCTAAATGGTCAAGACTAATTCTGAAGATTGTAGCTACTGTGAGATCAGCTGAGAAACTTCTTGAACAGGTCTCTGAAGTCTGTGGACTTCAGAGTGGATGAGCTATAGTTGCACTAGATGCAAAGGAGTAAGTGGGAGGAGAATAGGCCCTTGTACTGGCAAGGTATGAATATGGAGCTGTCAGCAGGCCTGGGAAATGAGCAAGGATGAGTTTGGATTGACAGCTCTGCAGCAAAGAGATGGAGGCAACCAAGTGCTTGTCAAAGAAGTAAAGAGCTTTTAAGCTAAATCACAACTTGAAAGCAACTTGTCCAAACAGTGGAAGTGAGAGATCAGCAGAAGATTTATCAGGCTGAAAGATGGTGTTTTAGGGTGCATGGTGTAGGATTTAATCTCTGCACCTTGGTCTGACTACTTGTGTGTAGCTTGTTGAACACCAGCATTTGGAATAGGAAGATGCTCTGATTTGAGTCAAATTAGAAAACATATTCAAGTTTTCATGTTTAAGGTCAATGTGATGAAGCTATCTATATCTGTGATCTATTACAAAGACTCCAGATGCAAAAGTCAGTTATGAACTTGGGTTTGAGCCTAAGATTTGGTGAAATGACATCATAGTGTCCTCACTTACCCCCAAGATCTTGCAGATGCTGGGGTGTGTTGTGTTTGACTTGCAGAAAAACTGCAGCATTTTTTGAGTGAGGGAAACTCAAAACAAAGGAAACAGTGAAAATTGCTTTGTATACCCCTCGTGCAGCAAAATGCCCTCCTTTTCTATGTACCACTGCTCAGCCTAACTGTGTTTTCTGTGTTATAGCACTAGATCAGAAGAGGTTTGTCAGCCTTGTGAAGCAAAGCCTTGGCCTGTAGTTGCTCTCTGAGATGCAAAGGGAAGTATTATCTGTGTGGACAATATTTTCTGCAAGCACTGCCGCACTGGTGGAGGAAACTTCTTATGGGTCATAAAAGCATGTGTCATTTTGCTGCGTTCCACTGAAAATGGCTGTGATTTGTGTTTTTGAAAGATAAGTGCAGCTGAAAGGATTTACAGGATTAGTGTTTACAGTGGGGAATATTCAAGAGTCTTGGGGAGTGTGAGCTACAGGGCTCAGTGTATCTAAGTCTTATGCTTTGTCATTGACTGTATCATAGAATCATAGAATGGTTTGGGTTGGAGGGGACCTTAAAGCTCATCTACTTTCAACCCCCCTGGGCAGGTACAGGTAGTCTTAAAGCAAGTCAGTTCTGCTTATCTTGGAAGGCTCACCCAGCCTAGGTGAGGTGTGGTGTTTTTTGCTGTCTCTGAGGAGGTAACACAGGAGACAACCTCTTTAGGCACATCTTGCTTGGCTTTCTTAGATGTCATCTGGCCTTTTGAGGTGTGCATATTGGCTTGCTGCTTTTAGCATGTCTTAGGATAGATAAAGCAGGATACAGTGTTGCAGGTGGATAGACAGTGGTGGATGAAGAGTCATGAGTTAGGTTTAGCATGGGGCCAACAATGTGCTTTGTATTGGAAAATAGGAAACTATGAACAACTCATGCCTGAAGGTTGAAGGCAGTATGAGAATGTCGCCTCCTTGCAGTATGAAAAAACAATCCACATTGGCTGCGCTTGTTGAAAAAACACCATTCTAGGGCACGTTCACAGTATCACAGTATGCTAGAGATTGGAAGGGACCTCAAAAGATCATCTAGTCCAATCCCCCTGCCGGAGCAGGAACACCTAGATAAGGTTACAAAGGAATCTGTCCAGGCAGGTTTTGAATGTCTCCAGAGAAGGAGACTCCACAATCCCCTTTGGCAGCCTGTTCCAGTGTTCCATCACCCTCACTGAGAAGAAGTTTTTTCTCAAGTTTAAGTGGAACTTCTTGTGTTCCAGTTTGTACCCATTACCCCTTGTCCTATCATTGTTTGCCACTGAGAAGAGCCTGGCTCCATCCTCATGACACTCCCCCTTTATATATTTATATACACTAATAAGGTCACCCCTCAGTCTCCTCTTCTCCAAACTATAGAGACCCAGCTCTCTCAATCTTTCCTCATAAGGGAGATGCTCCACTCCCTTAATCATCTTAGTTGCTCTGTGATGGACTCTCTCCAGCAGGTCCCTGTCCTTCTTGAACTGAGGGGCCCAGAACTGGACACAATATTCCAGATGCGGTCTCACCAGGGCAGAGTAGAGGGGAAGGAGGACCTCTCTCGACCTACTGACCACCCCCCTTCTAATACACCCCAGGATGCCATTGGCCTTCTTGACCACAAGGGCACAGTGCTGGCTCATGGTCATCCTGCTGTCCACTAGGACCCCCAGGTCCCTCTCCCCTACACTACTCTCTAACAGGTCGTTCCCCAACCTATACTGGAACCTGGGGTTGTTCCTGCCCAGATGCAGGACTCTACACTTTCCCTTGTTATATTTCATCAAGTTTCTCCCTGCCCAACTCTCCAGCCTGTCCAGGTCTCACTGGATGGCAGCACAGCCTTCTGGCGTGTCAGCCACTCCTCCCAGCTTAGTGTCATCAGCAAACTTGCTGACAGTACACTCAATTCCCTCATCTAAATCATTGATGAATATATTAAATAATACTGGTCCCAGTACTGACCCTTGAGGCACTCCACTAGATACAGGCCTCCAACTGGACTCCGCCCCATAGACTACAACTCTCTGGCTTCTCTCCTTCAGCCAGTTCACAGTCCATCTCACTACCTGATCATCCAGACCACACTTCCTCAATTTAGCTATGAGGATGCTGTGGGAGACTGTGTCAAATGCTTTGCTGAAGTCAAGGTAGACCACGTCCACTGCTCTGTCATAGAATCATAGAATCATAGAATAGTTAGGGTTGGAAAGGACCTTAAGATCATCCAGTTCCAACCCCCCTGCCATGGGCAGGGACACCCCACACTAAACCATGGCACCCAAGGCCTCATCCAACCTGGTCTTGAACACTGCCAGGGATGGAGCATTCACAGCCTCCCTGGGCAACCCATTCCAGTGCCTCACCACCTTCACAGTGAAGAATTTCTTCCTTATATCCAATCTAAACTTCCCCTGTTTCAGTTTGAACCCATTACCCCTTGTCCTGTCACTACAGTTCCTGATGAAGGGTCCCTCCCCAGCATCCTTGTTGTCCCCCTTCAGATACTGGAAGGCTGCTCTGATGTCTCCACTCAGCCTTCTCTTCTCCAGGCTGAACAGCCCCAACTTTCTCAGCCTGTCTCCATACGGGAAGTGCTCCAGCCCCTGATCATCCTCGTGGCCCTCCTCTGGACTTGTTCCAACAGTTCCTTTTTATGTTGAGGACACCAGAACTGCACACAATACTCCAAGTGAGGTCTCACGAGAGCAGAGGAGAGGGGCAGGATCACCTCCTTCGACCTGCTGGTCACGCTCCTTTTGATGCAGCCTAGGATACAGTTGGCTTTCTGGGCTGTGAGCACACACTGAAGCTGGCTCATGTTCATTTTCTCATCGACCAACACCCCCAAGTCCTTCTCCGCATCCACCGTGTTATTTCCTCATAAAAGGCTATGAGGTTGGTCAAGCATGACTTCCCCTTGGTAAAGCCATGTTGACTGCCCCTCATAACCCTCTTATGCTTGGTATGCCTTAAGATGGCACCAAGGACAAGGTGTTCCATCACTTTCTCAGGGATGGAGGTGAGGCTGACCGGTCTATAGTTACCCGGGTCCTCCTTCTTGCCCTTTTTGAAGACTGGAGTGACATTTGCTTTCCTCCAGTCCTCAGGCACCTCTCCCATCTCCCAAGCCTTGGTAAAGATGATGGAGAGTGATCTAGCAATGACTTCCTCCAGTTCCCTCAGCACCCGCAGGTGCATCCCGTCTGGACCCATGGATTTATGGATGTCCAGATTGCTCAACTGGTCTCTAACCCATTCCTCGTCGACTAAGGCAAACTGCTCCCTTGACCTGACTTCATCTGAGGTCTCAGGGGTACAGGGCTCTTCAGGACTGCCTCCGGCAGAGTAGACAGAGACAAAGAAGGCATTCAATAACTCTGCCATCTCTGTATCTTTTGTCACCAGGGCACCCATCCTGTTCACCAGTGGGCCAACCTTGCCTCTGGTGTTAGTTTTATCAGCTATGTATTTGAAAAAGCTCTTTCTGCTGTCCTTGACCCCTCTTGCCAGATTTAATTCTAAGGAGGCCTTAGCCATCCTAGCTGCCTTCCTACATCCTCTAGCAGCAGCCTTATATTCCTCCCAAGTGGCCAGCCCCTCCTTCCGTGACATGAATGTTAAAACAATTCAGCCAGACACATCATCAATAACTGATTATTTGCAGCTAAAATTGGACCTGAAATTGGCATTTTGTATCTTAATTAAAACAAAGTTATCTTTATCAATAAGCTATGACAACTTTGAGCAGACATTTCCTAGTGAATGTTAATCCTTCAGTCTCTTTTGATTAGTAGATGGGATTACACTAAAATCGATCCTCCTCCCAGGGTCCATTTGTGTGCTCTCTCTTGGTATTGAATTACGTAGCTGGCCTCATGCCAGGCACAGGTCCCCCATTGGGACAATGAAATCACAACCACAGTGATGCTCATTTGTGTTTTACACTATCCCATTTATTTATTACAAAAGGCTCAGGAGACTGAATGCCCCGGTGAGATATTTTTTAGGCCTCAGATCTCTGTCAAACCTTATTACTCTCTTCAGTTCAGTTTGCACATAACTAGCTTCTGAAGATAGGAGGAGAAAGGGTAAGGAAGAAAAACAATGTCATATTTAAAATCTATTTCCCTAGTTGTACAGGCTGATCTCAGGGAATTTTTGAGTTTCAGGAGCTCTGGAAAACAGGCATCATTTTGAAAGCATGTGGATCTTCTAAAAGGACGGATCCCTTTGGCTCATAATTAAGCTTTGAACACCCAAGCCCTGAAGGAAATTGCCCCTAAACTGTTCTGATCTGTTGTAATTATTCTTTGAGGGGTCCCTGTGAAGCTGGTGAGATTCAACGACATGGTTCTTACTGAATTTGGGAATAGAGAAGAACTCCAATGTCTTTGTTTTCTGTTTTAATGTTGTTTCTTAGAAACTAATTAAAGCTATGAACAACTCTTCCTAGGGAAATTGCAAAAAAAGCTTCACAAAAAGTAACACAGAAGAGCTGTTGACAGTCTGGAAAGTGCAAGAGTGGGACAGCTTTCCATTTAACTCCCTCCCACCTTTTCCATCTGTAGTTCTTGTCAGCAGTCAGCAAGCCAGCCAGGAGATGGTGGTAGCTAAATGGTGTGCATTCCCCTAAGGTTTGAGATTACATTTTTCCTCTCTGATATCCTTTAAGAGTTAGCTTTTACAAAGTGTGCTGTGTTCCTTGACTTGTGCGGTTGTGGTCTGGAAGCTGTCTTCCACCACCAGACTGATTCACTTGGAGTTATACGAGGATCTCGTGAGAGTGTGAACTGATCTACTAAGCGTAATTCTGAGCCTGCCAAGGCTCAAACGTGAAGTGGAAACGTATGAATTAGGCAGGAAATATAAAACACTCCTTACACTGTTGTAAACAATATTCTGTTTCACTTTGCTTGTGTGATTTGGCATTTCTAACAGAATTAATGCTCTGCGATAGCACTAAGAAGGATGCTGTGTCTGAGTAGATTGAAGTAATGTGGGATACCAGTGAGTGACGTTCCTTGAAATGGGGAGTATAGAAGAATCTGGATAGCAGATTAATTATGTAGCTTGCTTATTTTTGAACAAAGGTCTCTTACTACGACTGGTGTCAAATGGAGAAGAGGAATCAGTTATTCACTGTCTTGGATCTATTTGCTCTTAGATCTGGAGGTTTGTCTTTGGATACCTAGGGATGTGACGGTAAGAGTTTCAGAGGAAGAAAGATGGACACAATACTTTGTTACATCTTGTAGCAGTGAATCTCTGATGAAGAGTCACTTTGAATCTGTGTTCCATTCTATCTATTTATTGATTGTGGTAACAAAACTTAGGGTTCAGAGTAGATGGTTTATCATCTTTAATTGTGCTTCACCCAATATTTCACCTTCAGTATTTCATCTCCCCCAAGTTGTCTAAATGCATTAACTGCTACACAGCATTGTATGTTTCTCCAAACTATATGTAAATCTGGGAGGTGAGGCGTAGGTGCCAAATGTTTATTTTTTTTTAAACTGTGATCTTTCCACTTAGGAAAAAGCAGCCTTAATTAGACTGGTTAAGACATAGAAATGCTAACAACCTTTACCGAGTGAAGTTGATGATGATAATTCTGTCTTGGAACGACAACATGAACATGAACATATGTAGCTTAAAAACTGTCTACTGTATTTGTAGGGCACTGAGGCAAGAAACTTCCAGTGCAAAACTGAAAAAGAAACATAGGATACCTTCAGTAGTATGATACTGATATTAAAAAACCCTGCTGACTGGTTTCCATACTTCAGATGTCTTTATAAAGCTGTGGTGAACCTGCATAATCCAGTTTCTTCTGTCCTATTTGGGCATTTACAATACAGAAAATGGCTTCTTCATGCTGCTGAAGAGCCATCCTACAGAACCAGGGTCTTTTCAATATGTGTTTCTCCAAAGATGCTGTAGTATAGGTTTGAGTTGTGCTTTCTTGAGTCACTGCCTCATCAGACTCTGTTCAGGGTAGTCCATTTTATCATGACAGCTGACGATAAAAATGAGGAATGGTGAATTTTCCTTTGTATTTCAGAGTGTGTCTTCAGTCTCATGTGGCTGAATCTCTTTATGCAAATGATTGGTTTGTTTCTTTCACTTTTCTACATGTTAGTGGCTTCCTCCCAACATAGTGAAAGCTTGTGCTAAGCAAACCAGTTCTGATTTCGCCTACTGCATTCAAGCTGGAAGTTGCTTCTTAATGCAACAAGACCCCTAGTGTCATAATGGGCCTTGGAGAATCTTGGGTTTCCATGTCCCCAAGCTCTGTGTCTGTGCGCCACATACATGTATTACCAAAAGTAACTGTTTACCCATAATACTTCAAATGCTGTTTTTTAACTCAATGATTCGTTTTGGGAATTGAGGAGAGTCGATCTCCAAAACCAATCTGCAGATCTTTTTGACTGCTTCAAAATCAAATAAACTAGTAGATATGTGCATATTTGTGAAAGCAAACTGAGCTTTGCTTAAATTTGTTTAATTTTTCTAGAAATGTGAGGAAACGTGTTGTAGGAGCTATCAGTTCAGTGATGCCAACTCAGTATCTGACAGACAAGAAGAAGAAATATCATAAACCAGAGTGATTTGGAGCATATTTTGGGTAGAAAAGTCTAATACCCTATTTTCTTGCTTGGGTTTAGGCATGTGTTCACACTATTAGCCTTCACTCCCTCTACCCTGACTGTCGCGCCTCCAAAATTAGGCTAGACTGCAAGTGGACTTGAGCTGCTATGCATCCAGGTTGATGCACTCAGTATCCTTGATACTAAGTGTTGTCTGGAACAGTAGATTTTGTTTTCTTAGCTGTTGCAAACACTTTCACTATATAAACCCTCCATAAACAACAAGTGAGACCAGTTTTTGCACACTGTACTGGAAGAGAATCATAGAACAATTAGGGTTGGAAAGGACCTTAAGATCAGAACATGCAAGATACATCATATGGACTTATGGTATTTTTTTTATTGGTGGAAAGATGATTTTAAGTGTTTTTTTTTTTTTTTTTTTTTTTTTTTTTTTTGTGTAAAGAGACATTTTAATCAAGTCTTTGGCTTGATGTGAAAAACAGATGAATTTCTTCAGGATTTCTGAACCCACAGTCTACTGTAGACCACAGTAGGTAATTCCTTTATACCTTTATTAAAGTGTCTGATCTACAGTACTGATGTTCTTCCTCCATCGGTGATGCAAATCATTACTGACACTGTGGTAAGTCAGGCTGATCCCTGCACAAGTCACTCCTTGCTTGCAAGTCACTGTCTTCTGTTGATCAGTGCAGACTGGGGTGGCAGCACTTTGTGGGCAATTGTCAAAATGATTCTAATGAGATTGGTGAATATGAGACAAAGAGATCAGGGCCTGCCTTGAAGCACAAATTAAGGTTGATTTGCAATGTGAGTATATTCACTGCCACTTATGAGCATGGTGAAAGTTTAAAGAGTTTCCACTAGTGCCAGGTACTTTAAAGTATTGAAAGTGAACTGTATGGCATTGAAGCAGAGAAGCTTTTTCTTCATACCTGTCTTCCTCTGGCAATATTGCTAAAGCACCTGAGATGACCACAGTCAACAATTCCAGTCAATCACTGTGTTTCGCTTCTAGAGAAAAAAAATCTTTTTAAAATGATCTGCTGGTGCTTAAACTAGAAAAATTTCACCATAAAAGTTAGCTTCTCAAGAGAAGGACCCTCTGAAGTCAGGGCAAAGTGTTTATTGGCTTGAATAAGACCAGCATTTGACCAGTCTATTGTGCAGTCAATAGCTGCTCCAAGAAACAGTATCTGTAGATGGAGGGTGAATAGCTCAGTGGCAATTTCAGATACGAAATTCTGTTTTTCAGTTTATCTGCATCTAGCAATTTCTTAATTATAGTGCCCAGCACTTACAGCTATTTACCTCTTCAAAGCACTGCACAAATATTGACAAATTAATTGCTGCTTCATTACCCTGTGTAATATCATGATAGTTACCTCATTATCTGGTCCTTCTGTAAATGAAAACAACCATACTGGTTATAAGACTAGCTTATATATGGTAGAAAATCAAATATATTTTTGCTAAGTAGAGACACTAAGGCCATCTATTAAGAATAATTTTACTGCAAAGTTTTTTCAGTGTTGCATTATAATTCCTGACTTGAGGAAAACAGGAAGAGTGAAGGGAAGTTTGTTCAGACATGGGAGAAAAGAAGCTTCTTCTATCCATATGGGAATCCTTTATGGTGGGAGTGTGGCTTAACACTTTTTTGTGATTTAACACTTATCACCTCTGTAAGCTCCTCTTGAGAAATGGGAATGCAAATGGTATGGATGAAGTTAATAATGTCTGAAGTATTGCAAATAGAGGCACTATAAGTGCACAGGAAATCTGAACTGTGTATTTGGGAAAGGAGGTCTTCCATTTCATTGTTATTCTTTCTTTGACTTCTACATATGTAAGTATTCTTACGTTCTTACTTAGAAATCTAAGTAGTTCTTTCTAAGAAAATACAATCTAACGTGAGGATTAATTAGTTTGTTAACCACATTTATCTCATTTACACGAGAGATCATTCCCTGATGAGGGGGGAAAAGGGATGTTTTATAACGAGTAATGAAAATATGGCAATTTAGTGAATTAACATAGTGTAGTGGCTGACGCAAATGTTTTTCTATTTATAAGACTAAATATATTCAGCTGTCAGAGCCTCAAGAGCTAAATACTGGGAATGATGAAACCCTAGTGCCAGCACTGTACAAACAGGCAAGGGGAAGAATTGCATGCTGAGGGCAAAGAAGGGAACTAAATGACATGGGAATTGTTCAGTGCCTAATAAAGTTCCAATTTCTGTACTCTCCTTAGAAAGTCTACAAGTTTTAAAATGCAGATGTGCATATTTAAATATATTTATTATATTTGAGTATCTTTAGGGTTTCCTTGAATAATTTTGCTTAGATTTTCTGAGTGTTTAGCCTTTTTGAATGATGGTTGGAAGACATTTAGGCTACTGGAATAAAAAGACAGCTTCTCTCTCTAATAGCTTTCTTATGCTTCCTTCCTGTGTTGTCTAATGGGTCTATGCTGATTTGAGTTAACAAAATGAGGGGAGAATAAATCACCAGTTGCCTTGCAACGGATGCAGCCATACATCTCTTGAAAGAAATAGACTTTCTTTGACCTCCAAGGCACTAGAAGAAAGTAATATATTCTTGCTTTAAAGTTGTTCTTCCTTGTCTAAAAGGCTGTCACCAGTGCGTTGTGTGAATCATAGCTTTGAATTACAAAGGTTCCTAAGGCAAGTGGGTTTGGATGGTGCCCTGTCAATTTGATGCTGTACACTCAATTGCATTCTTCCTGGGGATACAATCCTGCAGCATAATTTTAGGCTTCAGCTTAATTTGAATTTCTTCCATAGTTCACTTGTGCTCATCCCAGGTTCACATTTCAAAGTCTCAAAGAAAATGAAGATCCGAAGTTGGCAAAGGAACAAGGGATGAATCCTTTTCAGTGACAGAAAAGTACTTGGAAGATACGCAGGATGGAGAACAGCAAACAACTGCTTAGTTTTCATCGCTTTTGAGATTACAAGTTCTCTGAGTAAACAGGGGGTCCTTCTGTAGAGGACTCTTTCTCTCCTTAGCCCTTTTTTTATTCACTGCTCTCATTTCTTGATGAATTTGTTCCCTTTCCTTGGAACATTTATGTTGCTTTTCTTTTTAACAGGTTACACACCTCTTTCCCCAATAGTGTGTCTCTATTCTCCAGCTTTTATCTGGAGTGTTTTGCTAGAGATACTGAGTCAATGATTTGGCCACTCAATGCTCTTGCCAGATTTGTTTCTTGCCATTACACTAAGACTGACGGCATGTGTTTGGGTCTTTTCTCATTTAAAGCAATGAATCTTCCCAGCTGACAAAACACTCCAGTGAAGAAGGTGGTTAACCTGTGAACAGTGTTTATACATATGAAATTATCTCCTTCTGAAGATGCAATTAATATTCTATTTTGTGAGGTTAGGAGTAAAGATCTCAAATTTTTAGTGTATTCTAGCACTTTAAAATTTAGTATTTAGAACCTTCTTTCAGAAGATTAACGCAGAGTTGTTGACTAAATGGTTCAGTACATCCTCTTTATATAACCCTTTTGCTGGGCTGCATTCCAGATTGTCTTGATTTCATATGTTTTATATCTTCTCAAGAGAGATTAATTCTATGTTAATTACCATATTAAGGTCAGCTAAGTTAATAAAATATGGTTTGTGATTTATGGAACTTTAAAGCACTTTATCTGTTAACTTTTTTTGATGCAATATTTGAATACATTTGGGAAAGATGTCAATAGTAATAATAAAAAAAAGCCAAATATTTCCACGTATGATTATAAAGATCCAGATTTTAATAAATGGCTTTGTATTCTATTGGACTTTGTGTGAGAGGGACTACCAATACAGATGGCAAGGCAGTATTAAGTGTTTATTGAGGCTCAGTGACTACTACTGGCATACTTTGTTTTGATTTCAAATAGGTCAATGGAGAAATGTAATGATAATAATTTATTATTACATGGTAGTATGCGCTTGATAGTCAGCTCTTGCTCTTTGTCTCAATGTTGCTATTGAGTGTGTCTTCCATGTTCACTTTTAACACCATCTTGTGAGTATTCCATTTAATTTTAATACCACGGTGTGACTAACAGGATGACTGTGTTGTCCTGCATCTCTGTGTCCCATTGTGTTGCTGTTTTTCAGCAGTGTTGGCAACTTGTAGTACCTATGGTTTGCAGTATTTGTTCCAAAGCCCGGTAATGTTCCTGTGACTCTGTCTACCAAAGCCTCCTTAATTTGCTACACTTACATATTATAAAGAAAGCAAACACTTTTTGCCCTCATATGACTTGGATGTACGCCATGGGAGAGCCATGCATAGCTTTTCTGAAACAGTGAGTCTTTATAGAGATCCTCCTCTGTTACATTTAAAGATCACTACAAATTCAGCATTGAATGTATATGTTCAGATTGGGGTTTTTTGAAAGAGAGGGGCTGATGCATTTTTATAGCTGAAAGCACTTAATGGGAATGCAGATTGGGACCCTTTGAAACTTCTGCTGCTCAGACTCATTGTGTATTGTTACCAGAGACACCAACCCTGGGGGAAACTGCCTTCTACACAAGGCACTCTCAGTCCCGTCTTTCAAAAAACCAAGTTCTGCCCTTTTTCACTTCCTACCAAAGCTAGTCAGGTTGTATGGATATAAACTAGCACAGAACTAATCCATTCTGTGCTGATCATTCTTGATTAAAATTTGTCATATTTGTCATTTAAAATGATCTCCCACTGTTTTATTTAGAATCTTTTTTATTGTAAATTCCTTGTTGTTTGTGTGTGTTGTCAAGACAGAAGCTGTTTAAAAAATGCAACTGTAGCAGACAGCATGATGATCCCAGCATAGATCTGTCTCTGGAATGGTAAACTGACAGGGTCCTAGTTGGTCCCAAACCACTCATGCTGTATGCAATGTTTTGCATATATTTCACCAATGTTTAAAAAAGAGATGATATTTGATTGAAGCAACAAAGATTCCAAAGACTCCCATTGTTTGCATGTAAACAGTGTAATACAAAGAGGTTTCAAAAGTATTCAAGAAGAGATTTCAGGTCTACTAAAGAATCATGAGACTGCAGTAGGGATAAATGCGGGTTGGTAGTCATTGCCCAAGCCCTTCAGCCAGGTTTCCACTTTGCCAATTCCAAAACTATCTTGTTAGACATGAACTAAAGAAGACACTTGTGGCATGAATTAGTAATGACTGGTGGGCAACTGGGGAAAATGTTTCAATACCACCAAGCTGTTGGAGCACAAATTGCCTGGTGTGCTTGAAGAAGAAGGAATTATTTAGAATAGCATGAGAAACACACTACCTGAAGTACTTTCCTGGAACATGTAGCTCTCATGCCAGAGCATTTTATTGTAGCCTTTGAGGCAAGTGAGTGCTATTTATTCTGTGAGTTTAGGTGGCTTGTTTTTCTGTTTGTTTGTTTGTTTGTTTTGTTTTTCCTTTTTAAGTTTGGTTTCAGGGTTTTTTTTTTCCATAAAGGGAGTAGAAACATAAAAACCTCAGACGTGTCACAACACAGAAGCAAATTCAGACTTCTTGTATCACAGTGTTGCACATATTCATTGAATCATTCTTCTGCCTTAAGACAGGAGAAGGATGCCAGGCTATTTTGGATTGCACAAATACCTATGCAACAGTAGGACTGTGAAATGAAGTTTTGGGAAGGATACAGGAACTACAACAAGCACAGTTTTGAAAGGCTTGTTTGTGTTTGTTGTGGATCCAGCCAAGAAACAAATGGTGGAGAGATCCAAGAGCTAACTAGATCAGGTAATTTAGTCAAAATGTTTAGGGAATTTAACATTCACTGATGTTTAATGAGCAAAAAATGATCCTTATAGTGACTCTCTGTCTCCTGACCAGTTACACTGTCTGAAGTGACTGTAAGGAAAAAAGAGGCAAAACTCAGAGAGAGAAATTCTTTGAGAGTCCACAGGAGTTTTAAGCCTATAAGTAATTTCCTTTGATTGGAGATTTTGCTATATAATTTCTTCTGAGTTCCTAACAGTGTTCAAGGGTGCCAGCAGTTACTCTTGGCTATATATGAAAATCCACTTTATAATGGCAGTCAATAGAAAGTTATAAATTTCATTTCTTCTCATGTGAGTTATGAAAATGTGACATTTTCTACATAAACCTTAGGCACTGTGAATTATACAGAATAATGAAACATGCATCTTCAGAGACATCTGGCAAACAACCCCATGCATATATATATATTGTCTTCTGTCCAAGAGTAGCTGAAACATTTTAGACTTCAATAGCATAAGACAGCTACATGACACCTTGGAGATCATCTAATGATGATGAAAAGCATCATTTTTTAGACAGTTCTTCTGATTTGTTTCAACTCTGTGGAATAAAAACACTTAAGTGTAAAAAAGAAGAATTTTTCAGTGGAGAATCATGAAGTGACCTTCCAGAAGCAACAAAGGGCTGACATTAGTCTCACTTGTTCTGTCTATAATATATATTTTCTTTTCATGTTCTTTCTTTAATTCATGCAATTACGTGAATGCCTATTAACAACAACTAAACTGAAAAAGCTAAATAAAAAGTCCAAAGCCAGATAATTCCTCTGTGATTTTGGAACAGTAATCAAATAGTTGTGAGATTTCTGCTGGTTGTGAGCCATTCTTGTAAGTGAAAGGCAGTGAATCCAGTTCTGTTGCAGAGACCCAGGTTTTAGTAGAGATGCACTTTGATTTCTGACTGGTTTTGCTTCTGTAACTTGTTTCAACATTGTTCACCTTTGTCAGGATCATTAAACTTGAGGATGCCTCTTTTGATTTTGGATGTGAGCCAGTGGCAAGTACTAGAACTCAGTGAAGTAGAGAAAAGACTACAGCATAGTGACTAGCTGCAATTTCAAACACCTTCAAGACAAATGACAAAAACCACTCTTAAAACTTCAGGGTCTGTTTTTCATTGTTGACGTGTGCTTGGCATGTTTGTACAAGTCTTCATTCACCATCTCTCTATGCTTCAAATAAGCACTCGGGATATTTTCAGACAGAGGATATGCTCAGATATGGAACAAAACCCTACTATTATCACGTCTGGATCGCTAGCCATGTTCACAAACAAGAGGAGTATGGTCTTCTAAGCATGTAGGTTTTCCCATTAAATATCATCATCCAAGCAGCAAGCATGGAAATGATATAAAGAGTTGTCCTACATTCGAGTTGTATAACTCAACATGCGTATAATTTTGTACATGTGCCTTTGTGTATGCATGCACATGTACTGATAGGCATATGTCTTCTTTTAGCTGTAATAAACATGTTTTGATTAAGCATCAACTTCAGCCATGGTGTTTCTTTCCTACTAGTGTCTGTGTTGGCTAAGGAAATCCTTCAATGGCAATATATCTTCATATCTTTCTTGCAGTCTTTAAATACCCAGCATTTCCCTCTCCCTCCTGAGGACTAAACAAGGAAATATTGTTTCTTATTAAAACTTCTAGCCACCTTTTTGTAGTGACAAAACCTTCTGGGCTCTTGACAGGCAAAGAGGAATGAAGACACACTTCACAAAGTACGACCTGTGTGTACTTCTTGCTCTACTAAAGGGTAATAATCCACTCACTCCACTCAGCTGGAATTCTTTATTTTTCAAAATAAAAGCAATTTATATATTTTTGTGTGAAAATCCCTGGGAAGGAAGGGTGGGAGATGCTTTGTTGTTTTCAGCTCTTGACTGAGTATAGCAAGATTAAGAATTTAATTATGAATTTACCTAAAACTGAATTACATTGGATACTTCAAATTCGAGACAGCTCTCTGGTATTTCAGCTCTCATCTTTGCTAGTTAAATGTCTAGATGTATATCACCATATTTGTATGCCAGGTTGACACAGTACCTAGTGTCTGGGCTAAACCTGATCTTTCTTTACTGAAGTCGCGATTGAAGCATTAATAGTGGATTATTGAGTTTAAGGTTGCTGAATCAGATGCAGTCTGTGGCTGAATATTGATTTCTTGCATCAAAAATAATGCTCTGGAAAGGAAGAATTCTCCTTTATTTTCTCTTTAGCATGGGAAAAGAGGGAAACAATACCTAGTTTCTCATCCTGTAAATAATCCCTTTCACCCAGGTTGTGCCGTACATATTCAGGCCAACGAAACACAGCTCCTAAGGTCAATTTTCATAGTACCAGAATTGAAGGAGGACGGTATCTTTCATATCTTGTTCCTGCAACTCAGGCTGAGCCAATATTCACATTTCCTGTAGCCTGCTGTCAGGGCTTGTTGCTCTTAGGGTTTTGAAGTGGATGACTAGCAGTTTTTCTATAATGTAAAATCATGTTCATATTTAAGGGAAGGATGACAGGACTGAATTTGTTCCTCTAAAATCTTCAGGTTTTGGTGTGGTACCTTTATTGTGTGACAGCAGTCTGCCTAGGCTGAATGTGCAGCCTTCTTTTCATGGCACTGTCCTGTCCCTCTGAAGTCATTCAACTTCCTGGGATTATTTCTAATATGGTAAGTATTAAAGTGCTTTGAGCTGAAAGTCAAGAAAGAAAAAAAGATCAGTTTATTAAATTCCATCCATCACATGTGTTTTTTTGCATATCTTTTTACTATTTAACATTCTTATTCAGTGCAGTGATTGCTCATTCCAGTCTTTTATAGAACAAGACGAAAAAATGAAATAGGACTTAAAAATTGGGATGCTTTTATTGCAAACTCTCCAAAATTAACAACATATTTCCCAGGCATAGTGTTGACCTTGGAAATATTTTCTTTTCTTCCCTCTTTAAATTTTGTGTGTTTCCCATTAAACTAAATGTCTGGTTGTTAAACCTTTTGATGGTAATTAAGAAATAGAGAAACAACAATAATTACAGACCCAGCACCTTGCTTCCAACAAGGAAACAAAAGATGCTCCTATAATTCTGCCTGCATTCATTTTCTTATAAAGTTTTTGAAAGTTTTTCTATTACCAGCTTCACATCCTCCTTTGACTTGCATCAGTGGCATTTGAGCTCAGTAGTAACATTATTGAATATGTGGCTGCAGCTTATAGATCTAAGCTTACTGATGAGGGAATCATCTACGTATCAGGTGGCACCTTGTGCATTTTCATTCTTTATCCTTCTTCACTTTAAATAAATTTCTTTTTTGTTAATATTTTTTTAATAAAAGAAATTTCTTCTCTACAAAAAACCAAAAAAATGCCTACCTTTAAATAAGTGCTGCCCAAGTAGGGTACAATGTAAGCAATTTACTAAGCAGACAGTTTTTATATTGTAGATTATGACTATACTAAAAGAGAAGCTTTCACATATCCACAAGCCACATGTTGTTTGCTTTGTGCAAGAAAAGGCAAATGCAACACTTTACAGTCTATGGCTTTTGGCACTTTAGTGCGCAGTGGTTAGCATTGATTAGAAAGCACCACTATGCTTAAAAATCCTGGGGGAAGGTTACTGCCTCCTGGCCATGCCTGAGATGCTTTCAGCTCAGGTAAATGGATAAATGCTTTATTGTACAAACATGAAGTTGCAGAGTGTTCTCCTTAAAGCAGTATCAAAATGCATTTCTGAGGAACCTTGGCAAACTGGGGATACATGCAACAAGGAAAGCTACATGATGAAATTCTGACAGCACATCATGTGCAGGTACACATGAGTTGGAATGGAAATGTGTGCACCATACTGTTACTCTACACACATAGCAATCTTGTGTATGTTTGAGTTTATGTGATCACACATTTGTTAGGCAGGTAGTTATACGCCTGTTAGAATAAATGTGTAGTTGTGTTCTGGCTTGAAAATCTTAATATTTTATTTCTTGAATGAGAGCAATGGTGATATATTGACTGTGCTGAAGCAGTTCATTGATGGATGTGTTTAGAACAAATGTCAGTTCAACTAACTAAGCAACTTTGAATTACTAATGGGAACTTTTACAATAAAAGAAAATAGCTCCCTCAATTTAGAGTATAAAGCTAGAAAAAAGTCCATTGAAACATTAATCTCTACCATGACTGTTGCTGGATAACAGTTGTGTTGATATCCTCTTAGCAACAGTGAATAGCTCCTAAACTGGCTATATTGGTATTTCAATCTCATCTTGGCACAAAAATTATACAGAGGGATGGGAGTGAGTGCTGAATTGGTGTCTTTTTTCAAAGAAAGGATGTAGCACAATATAATTTGTTTAATGGCTGTCTGAAAAAGCGGATGTGCGGATATCAAGCTAAATGAGGTGTTGAAAGGGTTAGGCATTTGCTTGCTTGGCCCATGCATACTTCAGTAATATAGATGACTTCCAGGCAGACTGTATACAGGTGGTTTTCAGTAATTATTAGTTGCTTAAATTATTAGTGACTTGCTGATGTTAAAGTACCACTGTGTCTCTTTTTAATGTACTTTGTAGTGTAGGCATAGTGACTGATTTCCAGACTAGCTGGGCTTCCACAAATTGCAGTTAATGTGAGCTGCAGGTGTTCAGAAGCTCTTTAAAGGAGAGGTGAGCAAAGAGACTGCAGAATGACTTGCCTGCAGTGCTGTTGCACCTGCACATCTCCACACATTTAGAGTTAGGTAATATCAAAGCTCAAGTACCATCCATGAGGTTTCAGACATTTTAAATCCTCTGTTTGGGTGTTTTGATCACTATTGAAGACTACCCGAACCAAAAATTAATCTCCCATTTCCCAGGAGAGAGGTTTGCCAATGTTGTAGAAGGCATTCAGTTTTAGAATGGGTCTGTCTTGATTTATTGAAATTGTCCTATTTTGTGTTAAAAAGAAACGACAGTGCAGTTGGAGCCAATGTGTCTTGCACCCTCTCCAAATCCTTTAGCCTCTCTTGAAGGCAAATTTTCTCTGACTAATCAAGTTTTTAATTCTTTGTACGCATTGGAATGCATCCAATGGGTAAAAGCTGGAATGAACGATCCTAGAATTTCCCCCTGATTACAGGACTGTAAAGATGGTGAGCACAGGCCTGCCAGTTCTGGTTTGGGAAAGTGGAAGATACAAAGGTCAGCACTTTGCCTCTTGAGGATGACCTAGCCACTGGGATAAGGACGACACTCATCTAATTTTCTTCTCTTTTTTTTTATGAAGTAAGGTTCTTGCTTTTAATAAAACTACCCTGGAAAAGAGAAAAAATATTCACCTAGTATTTCTAAACTATTGATACATATTTTATATTTATTTCTATATGCATTTAGAATGGGAAGGATAGGATAGTGAAAGGAACAACATTTTCATTTAAGTTGATCGTTATATTACCCAGACAACAAACTTACATCCTCTTCCAGTTTTCTCATTCATCTTTCTCCTTGTTCATTTCTTTCACATCTCTTTAGAGATAAGTCAGGAAAAAAGTGTTGATTTTTCTGTTGCAAAGACCAGCCTACGGATATTAGCAGTGGAGAAAAAACATCTAAGTTTACAATTGACATGTTTACTCTTTGTTTCTATTTCAGAGTTAATACTTTCCTACAGATTTAAAACAAAGTTCTGCTGAGTAAGGAGATGACAGCTACTAATCAGTATTTTCAGGTTTCTTGTTCTCTCAACAGTCTTTAAATTAAGCTCAAAATGCGAACACAAAAAGTGATTTAATACTATGGAGAAGCTTTTCAGATAGGGCTGACCCTATCTGACTGTTAATTGCTCTACATATTGCTATGGTGTATGAACACAGACATTCATTTGAATTTGCAACTCTAACATTCTTTTTCTCTACTCTGCCTCATATCAATGTCTTCAGGTCTTTCAGTCTTATTTCTTCTACTCCGATTCTTACACTTAACTGTAATGTGGTTGATATGGGCAATATGAGGCCAGGAATAAGAAGGGTACCTCAGCTTGGGCATCCTTCAATTCATCACCTTCATACCTTGAATCCTTGACCTTCCAGGCCAAGGACCCTTGTGCTTGTTTCAATGTCAGCTTACAGTGCTCATCTCCAACCTGGGCTCCCCTCCTCTCTTCCATCTGCTCTCCGTATGTGCACTGTTTCATTTACCCTCCTGCAACTAGGCCTACAGTATTGGGTAGCATGGAGAGATTTGGGTGGGTCGATAAAAGCTGTGAGTCTTGCAATCGTGAGCAACTCTGTGTAGGTGTTTGACAGGGACCTGCTATGAAAACTCAGAGAACTGCAGAGCTTCCACCTACTTCCCTTTTGAGATAGATAGTACCTACAGCGCATCTTGTCTGATTGCCCTCAGGTTGTAATCTTGACGTTGCAGAGTCCTGGGGTATGAGGAAAGGACTTGAAGGAGGTGGAACTGATAGCCTTTGTATAACACTTGAAAATATTTTTCTTACAGTTATGACTGCTGAGTTATGCATTGAATTTTTGCTCTGAAATATTCTTGCTCCTGAAGAAAGGGCCACAAGAGCTCAGTTGATGGCTTTCTTTACAGTTGAGAAGTTTCTCTAAAGTTGATGATATTTCTCTACATATGCTGGCAAATATGGCACTTCATGATAACCTTTCTCCGTTTATCCTTCCTGTTGTAACAACACAGATGTGTAGTCTTAAATGCCATGATTTAGTTATACCTCTTGAGAGGGGATCACCCTTTTCCTGTGGAGTAACTGTTGCTTTAAGCAGGCATCATATTTAGATTAAGCTCTCTTTCAGCATGGTATGGCTGCAAATGACTGCATAACTTGGTAATATAATTAAAGACTAAGTCCAACCAAAGCAGGGGCACCCCTGATAATATGCCAGGTTACACAGGACCACATCCTGTTGAGTTTCAAATATCTCCAGAGGTGGAGTTTCCATCACCTTTCTGGGCAAGTTCCCAGCGTGCTACCACTTGCAGAGTGAAAAATGTTTCACTTACCTCTGATCATAGTTTCCTTTGCTTCAACTTATGCCCATTGTTATCTAAGTTAAATATTTTGGCTGATATAATCAACTCTGTCTCACATATAAGGTGATCCTTGGTTATTTATGCAGATTTCACAGTGGACAGAGAATATTGCTGTAGAGAAGTTCCTTATTGCAGAAAAAGAGCACATAACTTTGACGTCAAGGATTTCAATTTTGTGTAAAACCTGGGTGCTCTGATTGACACCTTTGTTAGGCTAAAACTGTACCAGACCCATAGCTTCCAGCAGTAGGTGCAAGTCCTTGGCTTTGTCCATATAAGTCCAGATAACACAGAGGTTAGTACCATGAAGGATCTCTCCAGATGTTGTTGCATGCTCAGTCCTACCAAACTCACCTCATTTGTCATCTACGAGCCAAGAAAGAGCAATAAATTAGCTTGAGGATGTTGATGGTAAAATAGCATATGAACAGAAATACTTGGATAAGCAGAGAGGAAAATAGGTGAGGTATGACTCTGCAGAGCTGAATAAGGTGAGAAGACTTTCCCGCAAATGGTCATGATAGGAGTTCATGTATAGATAAAAGTGTCTGCCTCCAGCCACGGTCAATCCATCACAAATGTGCTGAACAAATACCGCATATCAAGCTGGAGGAAAAAAATTGTGAAGAAACGTATTAAACGTTTCTTTTCACTCCAAAACAACAACAAATCTTGTGCACCTCTCAAAAAAAGAACAAGAAGAAGAAAGAGCAAACCTCTTCCACGATTTTTCCGCTGAAAATCTGCCATAGGAAACTTCAAAATGCAGCACTGGTTCTGATTCAAAATCCACCCTTTATTTCTGAAGAGCGTATTTAAATATTTCTGGTCTTTGACAATTTGTTTTTGAACTTCATAATTCAGAATCAAATAATTCTGAATTTCAAGAATATATTTAGAATTGAAATAACTCAATTTCTCATAATTTTCCTTTAAAATTTCAAAACCTTTTTTTTTTCCCATTTTGCCTTTGTGCAACAGCAGATGAACGTTTTTGCATCCATTTGCATCTGAGATCCAAAATTTACAGAAAAAAAGTCAAATATTTGGAAAAAAATAATATTTTCACCATTTACTCTTTTTTTTTTTGTCTTTCTCTTCTCCCTTCTCGTAATCCAAGTATGGAATTTATCACTGAAAGAATTCACACTTCTGCAGAAAATGTCTCCAGGCTAAATGTGTAAATAAAATAAATGGAAAAAAACACATCATAAACTCCTTAAGACTGGAGAGTTATTACAAAGTAAGACAGGTTAATATTTCCCTTTATGTTTTGGAGTTTGGCTGAATGATAAAACCAGCAGAACTTTGCTAAGGACAATTGAATCCTTCTTATTGGTAAGAAGGGTTTTGGCATCTCTTGACACCTCATTGCATGTTCTTAACAACTATAGTAAATAGTTAAAACATGCTGTTTAAAAATTAATAAAGCAACCATCCCTGATGAAATGAAATAATTGAGACTCCTGACACCACCTTCACAATACAGCTAATTAAAATAATATCAGAAGAATGCAGACCAAAGAATAAACTTCTAATCCTGGCTCCGTAGAGCATTATAACCCATTGGTCTGTTTGGAGTCCTTTGATCTTTACTCAGCTGCTGGAAGTATTCAAGCACCAAAGGAGTACACACTGAAAACCACAGGACTGATGTTTTACACTGCAATCAGCTTCTGTGTATTCCACCCCCCTCCATGAGTATTATTTGCTTGTTGTTGGAAATTTCACTTTTTTTTTTTTCTTGGCTTGGGAATTTGTTCTATTGTTTTAGATAAAACCTCTCCAGATGTGGAGGATGCATGGGGGGCTGTCTGGACAGGTGTCAGGGATGTCTCTTAGTGTCACTGGGAGATGACTTGGGACATGTTCGCCTCATAATCACCACCTGCATGCACAGACACTGAAAGAAGGGCATGTTGTGCCTTGCCATGCAGATGGCACATATACATGGTGATCGCAAATACCTGGTGATTGGAGAGAGTTGAAATGTGAAGTACTGATTCCCACTGAATCTTGATCTGTCCTCTGATGGCAATATTATCCCCATTGTTCTCAAGTAAGCATCAGGATACCTTTCCATCTCTTTCCCAAAATACCCTCAGTTTTGTAGTATGTATTTTGCACTGGCTCGAAAGGAACATGCTTGCCCTGGTGCTCTGCACAGAGGAGGAGAACCTGTCCTACTCCACTATGGCAGTACTGCCCATAGATCTGTGCCTCCAAGTGATGAATTTATGTCAGCAGGGACAGCTCAAGCTGGCAGCAGTGCTAGTCTGCATTAGCCAAATGGAAGGCACGTAGTAAGTTGCTACAGGGTTCTGTTTATCCTTTTGGCCATAAAGATCCCACTGCTGTTGAGGTTCTGATACTGGATTTCTGCCCCATCCCCAATTCTTTGGCTGCAAAGCCCTGCTATCTAAGATCACCTTTTCTTAGCAAGAACTTGCTTGCAGTAAATAAAGCAATAAATACCATAAGAAACTCAGTCCAAGGGACTTGGCCCATCATGATTTTTTCTGCCTGCTCTATGGTATTTTATGGAGACGTTGGTCTCTGCTCTCCCTACAGCTGGGAAAGAGTGAGGATAGACTCCATTAGCTGAAAGGACCCTCTGCTTGCCCAAGCCTGTTGAAGCATGATTTCTGCTTAAATTAAGCGGCTTTTCTTGCATAAGATGGGTGCAGTTCCCTGGAAAACTGTTGTCTCTGCCTCCACCTGAACTTCCTGTCTCATCTCTTGGCTTTTTCTATTGTGGTAACATTCCTGCTGTACAGTCTATTAAATATAAGCTGGGTAGTTGGAAGATAACGTTTGTTATAGCAAATGAGGCAATAAACATCTGAGGTTAGGATGGGCAGAAAAGTCAAGGTATTTATCAAATTGCCAAGGGAAATAGCTTTGCCAAGCATTAAGTAATAAACTTCCAATTATCATTTTTATACTCCTGCTGCAGAATGCTCCTCAGATCAGATTTGCTACTGTTGGTTCAGCTAAGGTGAGAGGTGAAGTCTTTTGGTTTTGTGATCAGAGAAGATATCCGTGTCCCTGTGTGTGCTATGTACTCACAGCTGTGTCTCTGCAGTTCTCTGATACACTTGTTCCTTTTCTTTTCTTGCCTGGGGACTTTCCCCAGCCCTGGATTAACTGACCTATATGCTGATATTGAGGATTTTAGGGTAATCCATTAAATGGTTCTTAGAAATGTACTTACCTTTAGATTTGGAAAGATGATTATACTTGGTTATTGTTGTTGTTATCACTGTAAAATCATCCGTTGCCTGATACGGACTCGCCAGCTGTATATTGGTTTCTCTGTTATCTTCCTTGTGCTATAAGAAAGAAGGATTGTCCCTTCTGCCGGCACTTGTTTTCACATGCTAACCATCGAAACATAAGCTGTGTTTAACTTTCAACCTGTCCTTGAGCTCAACGAAAGTGAAGTCAAGCCCAGATGAAACTGTCTGTATGATTTCTGTGTCGGTTAATGAGGAAAAAAATACCAAAGAGAGAAAATCCTCAAATCCTCAATAGTCAAACAAAACTAAGTCTCCAATGTAGTTGCTTAGAGCACAAAGTGATATTGGAAAGACTCAAAAATTCTTGCAGGCAGCTTACTACTGAGCAAACAAAACAGGTAAATCACAGGTAGGAAGTAGTAGGAAATAAGTAGTGAATAAGCTCAGGAATTCATTATGTTGTTGTATTGTATGGAATCAACAGTGAGTACACACTTTAAATAGTTTATATTTCTGTCTGTTTAAATAGGTTATATTTCTGCCTTTGATTCTGAAAATGTAGAGAATGGGGCACAACTGATCACAAACACAGAATAGTTTCCATACTGAGAGAGCCAAATAGCCTGGTTTGTCCAGCTTGGCTGGGAGCCAGGGTGTTACTGCATAGGTCTGGAAGCATCTGTAAGGAAGATGGCTCCTTGCTTCTTCTTTCTTTCTTGGTCTCTAAAAGCATGCCACAGGCCTAAAGGAACCTTTAGTTTGCTCATTTATGAATGTGCTTATGGCATTCTCTGTTCAGCACTTTTCTCCTGATCTGCTTTTAGCAAACATTTCACACAGTTATTGAATAAAGATAGTAACCTTCCCAGGGGAATATGGAGATGAAGCACTGCTGAAGTTCCCATATGATGAGTTTTGTAGAACCACTAACATTTGCCACTGATATATTATCCCTACTATGAGGAATAGTAATGAAATACGGTGTTTTATACCAGTGTCTATACATAGATGTTCATAAATTTGCTCAGAACAGGCCACACATGGTCAGTTGCTACTGACATATCCCAGAATCCTTTTAGCCAATCCCCTAACTGTTCTTGCGTATGGAAACAATTTTTTCTCCTCTTCAGAGTTTATACTCTCCCCATCTTATTTTCATACAACATTGCTGCAATTTTTAAGACCTGCTATATCTGGAACCAGCTCCAGCACCTGCCTGCTTAGCCAGCACTTCACAAACCAGCTTTGTAAAAGCAGCCTCTTTGAAAACCTGCTTGTTAAAAAACAGGCTTCCTCACAAGCTTTCTAGCATACTGAATTCCCCCTGAAATCCAATGTGTTCTTTTATACCTCTGAAATAGCGGGTGATTTTGGAGGGAGGCTGTGATGTGCTGGATCTGTAGAATTACAACCTGAACAGCTGTAGCATCACTAAAAGCTTATTCCGGAGAAAGACCGTGTTGTAAATTAGGTGTTCAAAAGACTGATAGTTCCAGCTGCAGCTTGCTAACTGTACCTGCTGTCAAAAATGAGACTCCTCAGGAAAGTCCAACTCTCTGCACATTTATAGTTTTTTCTTTTAAAATACTCAAATTTCAGAAAGCTTGAAAATAAAGGGCACCAGTAAAGATTTTTGCTGACTTATAAAGTGATGGTGTTTCAGATGATGAGATCCCTGACGGATGAATGACTATAGTTAGATCTCTGAAGGATAAGGACTTTGTCATACTCATGTCTCCTCTGTCCCTCTATGGGAAGTTTTTGCCCCACAAACCTAAGGTAGTAACAGTGGGAGGCATCTGAGGTTTCCTTCAGAGTTTAGCTTATTAGATGAAATGTTGATGGAAGGCGTCTTTTGCCAAAAGAGCGTGTTGGAAACTCAAGTGCATGTACCTTTTGGAGCCTATTCCGCAATAGAAAATCTTCTGATGGAAGACTGAGAGTGACAGACAAGGATTGCTTAGAGCATCAAGACTAAAATTGCAAAAGCCAGAGGCAGAATTTACATGTAGGAGTTGCCAAGCAAGGCATGAAGTGGGTGCATATAGTAGTAAACAAGAGTTGACTGTTTAAGCCATGTATCTCCACTTTGACCCTTAGATGTGTCCTTCAGTCTTCAAACCCTCTCCCTTTACAGGCTTTGAAACCAACATTTTGGTTTGAGGTGAAAGCATTCCTAGACACAGTATTCGATGTGCAGTTTACTCTTTGTCATATGCTTTAATCATGCACAGAAGATGCTTTCTGGACTGAGCTACTCAAGGGACCTTATCAAAAAGATGCATGTTTTGGAGCTGCCTGGTCCCATTCAGCTAGGAAATGGAAAGCTGCTCAGCCAAACAAAATTATGTTAGGTAGGTCTTATACAGAAATACAGGTGCCAAGAGAACTTTGCTAGTGAAAAATCAGGTAAGGCACTGGAAGAGGTGGAAGCATGGTATTGAGAAGAAGGTTTTTCAGTCTTAATTTTGACGTAATGTGGCTACAAATACCTGAGCAGTTTTGTGCTTCTGGATTTTAAATATTTGAGAAAAGTGGGCATTTTTTTATGCCTAAAATAATCCCTAAAAAACAAATTGGAGTTTAGTGCAGAATCTGTGCAGCAGGTTCTACAAACGCAACAATCTGGATGGAAAATTTTTCTTCAGAAGGGGTTGCTTGAGATTTAAAGGGGTGCTTTGGCAAGTTCCAAGGGTTCTCTCTATTGGGTTTATTAAAATAAGTCTCTGGTCTCAGCCTGCTGCTCTCAGGACACAAATTGCAATCATATCAGAGAAATACAAACCAAAAGGAAGAAAATGTAAGTTTCACAAGTTCTTATCCAAAATAGATGCATGCCCTTATTTTCACCTCTAGGTCTAGTGACAGATCCATAAAATACTGTAAATGTCAGCAGTTAATTTTAGAATTGTTTTGATCTTTTTCTTAATGTTGCTGTAAGGATTTGGCTAAGAAAAGTATATGGCTTGTTTCAGAGCACAATTTCAAATTTGCATTGAGCTGCAAGAATCAATAAATTCCAGCTCAAACTGTGAATCTTCTGATGCTTTTTTAAATGAAATCCAGTGTTGTGTCAGTGATATTTTTATCACTCTGACACAGAAATCATGTTTTTCAGAAGGCTTAGCTGCAGAAATAATGGCTTACTATACAAGAACAGAAAAGGACAGGATATTTTAAACAGACAGTGTGAAACATCGTCCCATGGTGTAAGTAGGCAAAAACCCCCCTTGATTTCTGTCAAACTGTATTGACATTCACTGGTTGAACACCTGACTATGGTGAGAAATATTCCAGATATCAAGTTGTTCAGATTCCATGCTGTTTGATAATTAATGTTCTTTGTGCAGTATCAGCCCACAAACGCATTCAGCTTGACAGATTCGTGAGAACACTTTTTGTAATACTCAGATTCGTTTGTATCTCCTGATCTTAACAGTGACACACAGTCATGTGCAGAAACTTTGAAAATAGCTATTTTAATGCTTTGGATGGGAGTGGGACTTCCTCTGGAAAAAGTTTCATTGATGACTACATTTGGAATGTTTCATAAATGAGATGCAGAATTTATCTTTTACTTCTACAGACAGACATTTTCTGCTGGCTTAGTATGTACATCGAATAAGATTGTGTACAATGAGTAGATTTCAGTAGAATCACATCTTATGGCTTAGTATATCCTTAATATATCCTTAGTATATCCTTATCTTAACCATGCAAGTAGAAACAAGTTTCTTTCACTACTCTGAAAAATAAACAAGAAAAAGAGCAATTCCCACATAAGTTATTGCAAGTTGTTTTATCTAAAGGAGAAACATCTGGAAAGAGGGGTAAATGTCAATCTCTACACTGTACCAGAAAGGTGTACAATGTCAAATGTGTTATTTAGGCTGCAAAAATTTTTCATCTATAACACTGAAGCTGCTTTAGAATTTAACAGATATAGTGACAAAGTTCACTCGATGTTTCAGATGCTCATCGTGAAATTTGTGTTGGAATCTATATCACTAAAATAATAGCCTTTGGTACTCTCTAGCGCACACGGTATTTATTAATAAAATCTTAACAGTGATCCCAAATGTAACTTTGGAGTAACAAGAGATAGTGTTCTGTATCTTCTTATTTTTCTGTTATCCCCAAATAGGTGCTTAATACTCATAGACAAAGTACCAAGCTATTCTGTTGACAGCAGCATGACCAGAATTTTACCCAACATCATTACTCTTATTGCCATCAGTATATTCCAGGAATCACTGGGCTATTACTCAGTGTGTGATGTTGTCTTTGCTGCCAAGATTTTATCTCAGAAGACACACAGATGGCGTGTTTCTGCATATAAATACAAAGTAAAAGTGCTGGAGCAGGCTAAAACGTTCATCCTGCGAGAGTTATGTCCTGCAAACAGGACTTCAACTCAGCCACACTGACTCTCCTTTGCAGCACAAGGTGAGCTTCTAGACCGTGAAATGTATATCCTGGTCCACATTTGATTTTACTACCTAGCAGCTCAGCTGCTATAAAGCATGAAACGCACACTCGGGAAATGCTCTGCCGTCTTCTGTCTGCTATGAGGACCTTATGGAAACACAACTGCATTTTCATTTTGAAAGAAGCTGTAAATAGCTTGGGTTGTCTGTCTTCATCTGCTTCATAGTGATATTTATTCAAATGCAGAAGAACAGAATATTTCACAACTTGCTATTTATGGCCTGATGAAATCATGGGCCTACCATAGTGGTTTGTTCTGTCTGTTTGCCTAATTTTCAGCAGTGTGTGAGAACTACATTTCATGGATGTCTGGCTGCTAACAGGAGGATGAAATCAGAAATCCAAGATGATGGTTTATGCAATACAACAAGTTCAAGATTGCAATTAAAACTCTGAAGACTTGTTGAGGCTTTGCCCCTTAATATCACACATTCTTCTTTTCTCAGATTTTAAGCTCTTTTTAAGAGAGGGATCTTGTGAGGCACTGAAAAACTGATGCTGCTGATGAGAACACGAGTTGGAGAAAATAAGCCTTTACATTTTCTTGCCCAGGATGTCAGGCCATCAATCCTGGGAAAGCAGTGGCTTGCTGCTTTGCTGCTTGGTTACTTTATTCTAACAGTAATTCATGTTTCTTTAACCCAGAGGAGCACCAAAGTGCTCTCCAGCATACATATATTTAATTTCTTTGTGTGAGCTGAAGAAAGTCACTATTTCATAGCATCAAAACTGGAAATTGGTTTGAAACAGACAATACAGCAGTGGAAATTTATTAGCTGGAAAATGTAATTCCCTATATTGGGAGTTAAGTGAAGGGAAATGGAACTTTTGCCTGTGAGTGGAAAGAACTTGGTTTCCTGTTATATTTAGAATCTTCTTTGTTTTTATGTAATCTTACCATTCCATTCCATAGAGAACTTAAAATTGCTGAGAATGATTATTCTGATGTTCATACACAAAGTCCCTTCATCAAAGTTTTGTGTCCATTTTTAAATCTTGTGATTTATTTTTCTGTTAGAGGTGTGCAGTCGGTAGGTCAAAGTTGCATTTAGATGCCTAACGATAGTTTTTTAGCAGATAACTATATAATTGAAAGTCCTGTTTCCTTTAAGGGAATTGTTTTGAATTGTATTTTGAAGAGAAGTGAAATCTAGCAATTTAAAATTTAGAGGTTCAAATGCAACTTCGTTGTCTAAAGATATGTGTTGATGTTTAGCGGTGCTTCTGAGATGCAGGTATCCAGTTCTTGATCATTACATGCCTTTCCAGAAGTGGAATTTCTCATCTGTCTTTAAAAAGTCTGCATCAAAGATAAGCACCTCTAATCGGTGGAGAGAAAAGATGTGACTCACTTCAGTGTAAAATGAATGTAGAAAAATGGGTCAGAAGGATCTCGTTCTAAAGGTGTCTATTTTCTCTCTTCGCTAGACAAACAGCCCGTATGTAGAGATAGACAATGTATATACCTAAAGTAGGTGAGATGAATTTCAGTTTGAGAACTGGATGCATTCCCTCATTGAGACACCTACATTTAGTTGTTAATGCACACATAGTAAGTAGAGATGCACGTGTTAAAGATTTCCCTTTCAGCTAAAAGAGATGCAGTCACAAGAAGTTGAATTAGTTCAGCTGGGTGACCGTTTCAGGCTAAGTTCAATCACTTTCCAAGCTTTATTTGTTTGTAGGCTTTAGAGGAAAGATTCAGTTGCCTAACCATAAGTGTGCAGTGCTATTTGAAAGGCTTTGGGATGCCTCATCTGGTATTAAGCTGATGCTTCAAAAGGAAACAGAACTCCCCTACATCATGAGTAAACTGACAGTTGTGAATAGATGTCTTTTTTTATACTATACGGGGTATAAAATGACACTAAATCTCTATGTTTAGGCATTGGAATTTCTCCCTAGGTGTCTAATTACTACTGAAAATAGAGTTTCAATGATTTTTTGTCTAGTGTCATGGGTGCAAATAGTAGCGTTTTGACATTTTTGTTGTGCATTTGATTCTGCAAGATGTCCAAAATTACCTGTTTCCCAAAGTATCTTATGTAGATATAAACATTCAGAGGGGTAAAAATGAGAAGCAAAGATGCCATTGCTTCCAAGAAGGCAATAAAAAGACCCTGGAGGCCCTCTGTTCATTGCATCTTGTTTTTCAGATCAAATTTGAAATGCTGGCTTGCGCAAAAAGCTAGTGTCTAAAATTCAGCATGAGATGCAAACGTGAAGCTACTTTCAGCTCTACAGGCCCATCATCACTTCTATTATAAGCTCTGGAAATAAAGTCATGCTTCTGACAAAAGCTGTTCATAATTTTTAAATCAGTTAGAACCTCTAAAACAGAGGTAAAATGAGGTTATAAGAAATACAAGCAATTTGCTGAGATTTGTTCATGTTTTTTAAGCTGCATATAGCACTGAGTGAAGTTTTCCTGATGTTCTACATATTGATTGGATTTATAATACAAAAATGAAAACCAGTGGGGGTTAAGCATTTGACTGTGGGACACCAGGAACGATTAATCTGTTACCTAGAATTAGGCTATGAAAGCCCCCAGGAACAGAGCACATTTGTACTATATATGCCTGCCCTGAACAGGGTGTTCACATGATAGGAACGTTTGCTTAGATGTTGATGTACCTATTTTTGCTTATAGCTTTATATTTAACTGCATTCTCTTGACTTCAATTTCACATACAGCTCACTTTCTTCTTTAGAGACTGAGGAGCAGCCCTCTGCTTGTTTTAACATAGGTGCTTAATACACGCCTGACAGTAATGTCACATCTTGCTCTAGAAGCTTCTCCTAAGTGGAGTCTTCATTCTTAAGAGATCTTGAATGTTCCCCGTGAGGTATGTAAATATAAGGAGCTGAAAAATTTAACAGCGTCATGATTTGGAGGCTGGTTCTCTGTAGAAAATTTAGTGACTTAGGAAATACATCTGCATTTCATTCTTGTTTGCTAAAGATTCCTGTTTTGAGTAAGAAGTGTTTAATCCAAAATGCTGCTCCAGTTTCTACTTGGGTGATGCTTCTAGATAACTTCTCTGCTTCTGACCAGATGTTTTTTTCTTACTGAATTCTTAGCCTGGAGTACCCAAAGCTATTTTGGTCTGTTTTTTATCTCAGCAGCTTGGCATGTGATTGTGCAATTGGAGTGTTGTACAAGATATTTGTATGATATATATTTTCATCAAGATATTCTTGTTCCTGGAATTGCATTATATTAGTGAAATGGGAGCAACATAATCAAAATGACACCTTTGCTGGCTGCAAATTGGTCACAGGGAGCACACAGTGTTAGATGCATCACTTCATTTTGCTGAGATTGTCCCAAGCAGTATGAAAAGGTGCAGCAGGAAATATTTTAATTTCATTTTCATTACACCTTTTAATCTAGGTTTTTTTTAACTCACACTTTATAAAAATATCTAGCTGGACCACTAAATACCAAGTAGCATCTTCATACAGTCTATTGTTATTGAATGAATTTCTAATGTTCTAAAGACATTAAAAAGAGTGGTAGTGAACTTTCTGTCCTTACTGAAATGACAAAGCAGGCCTTTAAGGTGGGAAAGCCCTTAGCTGGGAAAATTCCTCCATGTTTTCCAAATTTGCAATATTTTGCCTTGGGAAGAGTTCCCATGTTTCCTAAAATATTTGCCCTCATAAAGTCACAGATTTCAGTATCAAATGTAGTTTTTTACATGAGGGACCATGTGAAATTTCTTCTACCAGCTACATTCTTTCTCTAACTTCTGTGACTTGCTAGAGATGGGACACTGAGCAAAGAAGAGCCAAGTATAGGTTTGCTATATACGTTTCTGCATTGCCTTTATTCTCCAGTGACTGTTACTGGAATTGCCCATTGTTTTTATACTTTGAAGTAGTGTTGATGTTGTAATGAAAAGATCATAAATCCTTTGATGTCATTCCTCTCTGCCTCAGCTTTTGGAGTGATCACAAGCTTAAAACTCTGCTGCTACCAGCTTTCAGCTCTGTTACTGTCATCTACTGATAGGATTGTCCTGTACATAGACTTGTTTGTGAAAGAGGAGTTAGGAGAGAGCTTAGACACCTACTTAGACCAAGAAAATACTGAAGAAGCCTTCAACCCTTTGCTTATAAGGCACTCAGTAACTGATGGAAGAAGGAAGTTTGTACATAACAGGCCTTTCCACTAATTGTAAAGATAATCAATTCCCACAAGAGGCTCCCATGACCATTTAGATCCAAAACTGAATTCCTTCCGTTATTTCATATTTACCCCATATTAACCCTCAGAAGATTTCAGGGCTTGGTCTCTGCTAAAAATGGCAGAATAACAGCTCAGCAATGAATGCAGTTTAATTCCATTGGAAAGCAGCATGGCCTCAGAAGCCCCATTTGAAAGGGGAAAGTTTCTCAGTTGCCCACGCCTCAGCAGGCAATTCTCTCCAGGGTGTGCAGCTGATAGCAACACAGTTCTGTCTGATTTTGGCAAGAAGCAACTTCCCCTGCCATCTGCTTAGACCTTGCAAACTGAGGGCTGTGTCTAAGTAGTGGTTTCTATAACTTCAGGGTATGGGTATTCTGCTTGTCTTAAACCAGCCTGTTTGGGCGCTGGTGCCAGTGTAAATTGTGGCTGTATCTAGTTCATTACAGGCTGCAAAACAACTGCAGAAAGAGAGTGTTTTCCTACCGTGCATTCTGTGCTGCCGCTACAAGAGTGTTATCTGCATCAGAAATGTGCAGTGTACAGCTGGTACATCTCCAGCATTCCGTGGACATTGAGTCTAAACTTAATCATTGCTAGGAAAGCAGAACTTGAAGGGACATGGAGGTGGTGTGGCATGATGGGTGCCTCAGCCTTACTTAGAAGAATCCTTACTTATTCCTTCCTTACCAGAATCCCTCTGTCTGCACTGCCCAAGCTTGCATGGCTGGAGGTATTTAGGCACAAGAAAAGAGGATTTTAGGGAAATAGCCCCAAGTTGGGTATCTTTATCTTGTTGGCATATATCCTCACTCTTCAGGCACAATTTGCTTTACAACTCAATAAGTGTGTTAAGGACAACACCAACACAAACACTTAGATGCTTTGGAAAATCAGTAATTTGTCACACACTATTGCAGTGCCCCAACTCTTCAAATGGAAATCCATCTTCTCATCCAAATGAACCTCAAGAGCTCATAATCCGTCCAGCAAGCCGTTACTCATTTGAGAAGAGTCATTGGGTCCATGAGATGACCAAGACCAACATGACAAATTTGTCAGGAAAAGCTTGATGGACAGATGACCTGAGACTGGAATAGGAACCAAGACCTCCAGTAAAAATTACTGTCCTTTTGTGAGGAAAACTTGCTACCTGTGCAAAGCCATCCCTCTGGTGAAGTTCATCAGGATGTTGGCCTGAATTTGAGAATGACATGTTTTTCTTGTTGTTTTGATAGGCTCTACAAGCCTCCTTTTACTCAGCAGCTGTACCTCAAGCCTTGTTGTGTTGGCTTCATGTCCAGCAATGGCTTACTTGGCACTTTCTTTTTTTATCGCAGATCAAGCAATGCCATGACAAATAAGTCAGCCTTTTCCTCTGTTTGTAAACTACCTAATTTAGTCCTTGTTCTATGGCAAAAAGTGATGCAGTTATGCAGTTATTTATATCAACATGGCCCCAGCACTTAAAATACGTCAACATTCTGATTATGGCTCTGCATATTTATTGCCATTATTTAAATCCTACTGCTCTAAACTAGCATCTGTTCTTCTCTTACTGCATTCCAGTTTAATAGTTACTGCCTGTCCAAAGGCCCATTGTAATGGAAAATGGTCTACAGGCTTTTTTACCTTCTGTAGTAGTCAATGCCCTTTGGGATAAGCATTTGCTTCAGCATTTGTGTGGAATTTGTTAAATATTTTACAGCTGATGATGGCTATTGAAATATATATTTTAATTATTTGGTTGTTTCATTTTTTTGTGAGCCTTGAAAATAAAACATCATTTCAGTGTTGCAAATATTCTCTCATCCAGTAGTACTGAGACCCTAGTTCTGCCGATGCTGCTCTGTCTCTGTCAAGTTCTCTTGCCAGCATCATTATCTTCTTCCTGCACTGTCCCAGCCTGTGAGTGTTTTTAGTGATAATAATCTAACCCACAACTGCTTGTCAAGCTTTCAGTGCTCTTAGTTCTTGTCTTGCCCAGTGTATGAGTCTCATTTGGTCCAGCACTGCAAGCATACAATTCAACAGCTCCTGATGAGCATCAAGTAACATCACTGATTCCACATGAAACCTTAACGCAGCTGCTGACAGTGGTTGCTTTGTTAGCAATTTCAGAGAATTTTATTAAATGAAAATGGCTGTGTTAAGAGTCTTTAACTGGATCAGGTGATCAAGACATCAGAGAACCTGACTTGCTAAATATGCACATATCTTTTTGAACCAGCAGTCCACTTTTGTTTTCTGGGATCCCTTATCTTCCTTAGAACACATTTGAAATCCAAAAAAAGTGAAAAGACTCTTCTAAAGAATTAATTTTCATTCCCAGATCTTGTCTGTCTTGAACACTGAAAAAGACAGCAGTGGTTTTGTAGATCTTTGTTTGATAATAACACGATGGATGTGCATTAGGTAAGGAGATAATGGAGATTCCATGACCAACTTTATCTTTGGCATTTTCCATCTTCTAAGAGCTGAACACCTTGCAATCCAGTGATACTCCCACTGTTGACTCCAGCTAGATGTCACACAAGGCAAAATGCTTTAGGGCAAATAAAGGCAAAATGTTGTATCATTAAATTTTGAGGAATTGCTGGGTTTTTTTCTTTATCTTTTAAAAACACATATAAGGCAATAGTATCTATAGAGACACGCATATTCTGTTTCTCATTTTCATGTGTGATTCTGTAGACACATTCAAAATCCTGATTATATGTGCCATTTTGCTATCAGTTACATTAATCTAACTAGATGTGGACTTAGCTTACATGTCTACACCTGAGCAAGTTACCTTTAACTCCCTTGGTAGTGAGCACAGTAGGTATCAGTAGTCACATGAACCTTTCTAGAGTGTATTTGCTAGATCTCTATTGACTGTAGCATGACTAAACACCTCATTCATATGAGGGCATTTCTATTTAGTGAGATTTATCTCATGGGCAAATGACTATGCTTCAAATGTTTCACAAACAAGGATAATCAGTGGGATTAATGTAAAGTATATGCTTGCTTAGGATGTTCTCAGAACATCTTAAGGAGAATATACCTTGTCCAAGTGAAACTCTGTAGTGATTTTGATCAGGCAAAATGCAATATAAGCATTTAAAATCTGACAAGGACAGCCGACTTTACAGCAGAGTGCCATGAAATTTTTCATGACCAAAAATGGAAATACAGTCAGAACAGTGCCCAAAGCCATAATCCAGTCACCTTTCACTGTCTTAGCTGTTACTAGTTCATTAGCTTTCACTAGTTAATAGTGAGCGTCATGGTGATGCTCAAGTCCCTCTGTTATCTACTTGGAATATTTGGTGATGTCTCTATTGACATGACGATTTGTGCTCAAAAGCAGATAGCTCCTTTACCCATGCATCAGACAACCACATAGGTCTTACAAGAGGATGCATCTCATCTATCTTCTTATTCTCCTTTCCAGCCCTACAGCACCTGATGCTGGAATATTTCCAAGGAGATTCTCGATCAACTTGCTGTCACATTCAGATGTGGCCTATTCAGAAGACAGACAGAACTGACCTTTAGCTGCTGCTAAATATTTGAATGAAGTCAAACATCCTGATATACTTCCAGGGACTTAGTATAGACCTATGTCCATGCAATTTGAAGATTAGTCAGGTATGAAGTCGAGTATAACTGAAGTTCATACCTGACTTATAAAAGGCTCTTTTATAAGTACAGGGAAATAAAAAAAAAAGGTATAGTCTGTGTCTAAAGAGTTCTAATTTCCTGTATGAAACCAACAAAAAAAAAAAACCAGACTGAGAAGAATATAGCTCTTATTCATGAGGGAAGCACAGTCAAATGTGATAATAATTCTGTCTGAGTGTCCTAAATAGGTTTCAAATAACTTGCTGCTTTTTGATGCACTTTGTGTTTCTGAGACTGACAATGGGAATATCAGAAGAAAAGTTTCAGATGAACAGTGGGAAAAGGACACTGCTGAAGATTGAAGATGATGATGTTCTTAGGAGTCTGGAATTTTAGCTCTCAGTTGTGCACGAAATTTTAAAACCTCATTCTCTATTGAAGGCTGTAAAGAAGAAATACAAGCTGGGAAAGGAAAGGTAGGGAAGGTGTGAAGAAGAGAGGATTATATAGCAGTGGGAAATTAGTCCAGTTGAAAGTCTGTATTATCTTCTTTTTCTTTCTGTTTTTCACTCCCTCCTCTTCTGTCTGAATTTTCCCTGCTGTTTCGTTTTGTGCACAATACCAGCAGCAGGTTATTATTAACTGGTGTAAGCAGATAGTGATTTGTGCTGAGCTGAACTCAGAACTGGTGTCCTGACAGGCACATGCAAACAGAGGGCAAAATGAGGTTGCTCTTCATTCTTTTTTTCTGAGTGACCTGACCTAAATTTGCACAGCTGTGTTCACATTTAATCCTGCCTAATAGCTCAAAGGCTTTATATCTCTTAAGAGCAGGCTACTGGCACCTGAAATTATTCTGGCCCTCTTTCAGTTCTGCCCTACATATCCTCTGGCACAACCTGCTTGTTTTTGGCTTCTTTTTGTTTTTTTCCCTTCCTCCATCTAAATACCCTTGAAATGGCCAGTTTATGAAGGGTATAACCCGGACCATTTTTTCTCAGCCTTCTTGAATTTGGTGACCTGTGCAAATTCTCCATCGTGAATTGGTTCTACAAACAGAATGTGAGACAGATTTAAGTAAATTGTTGACTTGCTTTCCCAAGCTACTTTCTTTGGATTCATTTGGTACACTCTGTTTTTACCCGTGTTTTTACTCATGTTTTTACCCATGACTATATGGACTATATATTTGATCTATATCAAATATAGATCTAGAGTGAAGGTTTCAACTGTGAGGTGCAAGTGATTTTATTCATAAGACTAATTCTGCTGCTAGAGGTTAAATGTGTACTTACCCCTGGTGATTCACTGGTACTTTGTGAATTCCAGTTGTGTTTGAAAAATAAAAAGAACAGTGGAGGACATAAGTGCAAAAAAAGTCACTTAAAACAAACCTGCTCCTTTATATGCTCCACTCTGAATACTCTTTGGGTTATGAGTAATTCTTTAAAGGATCATTTGTTATTTGTCTTCTGTGTCTTTAACTTATCAGGTTTGGTGGTAACAATCAGCAAATCTTGAGAAAAGTGATTCATGGTGTTGCACTTTTAATGAACATATGTCTAGTGCATCTGACAAACTTGAGGGTACCTATTTTCCTGAGAACATTGAACAGCAAACTTTCTTTTTTTTTTAATGTTAAAAGATTATTTTCAGGGCTTGTATCCAAATGGAGTTAGCTTTTTAGAGTAGAAAATAATAAATTAGCCTTTAACATTTTGGACTACGCTGAATGCTTATGCAGTGGAAAACCAAGTTAAATAGATAGGATCGAATAAAACTACGTGCCTTGCATTTGGTTTTACCTGTGTCACAAGCCTTTGCTTTGGCTTGCATATTGAAGAAAAAATGCAAAGGATTACAGCAGAGAGGAAACCTAAAAACCTTAGCTAAAGAGCTGCAAGGGATTATTGCTATCTTGTGCTGCGATACTATCATTCTGTAAACTGTACTGGGCAATGTTAGGTGCTTGTAAAGATTGGAGATCTTACAAAATAATCCCTGATACTTCCATGACTAAAAGGAGTATTAGAAGGTTCCTCATGGCTAAGGATAACATGATTTCTGAAGAAAACTTGAGATTGAATCTTGAAATGGTAATACATATTAAAACAAATAAATCACAGAAGCAGTGACCTAAAAGTTCACTGAAAGACCTGAGAGTGGATTTTATAAGTGCGTTTAGGAAACAAACTAACAAGACTTCTGGTGGAGTTCTCAATCATAGAATCATAGAATCATTTAGGCTGGAAAACACCTTTAAGTTCATCAAGCCATATCGTCATAGAATCATAAAATGGTTCTTGTTGGAAGGGACCTTATAGCTCATCTAGCTCCAACCCCCCTGCCACAGGCAGGGTCACCCTCCATTAGACCAGGTTGTTCAAAACCCTGCTCAGCCTGGCCTTGAACGTGTCCAGGAATTAGAGGGTAAGGAAGCCTGACAGCTGGGATCCCTTGCTGAGGATAAGACCATTGACAAAGGAACTGAAAAACAGGCAGGAGTCCTCAGTCTTTGTCAATGACTCCTGTCAAATGTGAAGGACAAGTATCCCTTCAAGGAAGAATCTGAAAATTCCCAAAGCAAATGGGCTGTCACTGAGGGACGTGCTCAGTATCTGAGGAAATTAGCTGTGTTGGAGGTGATCTATAATGACCTGGCATCCACAGACCCAGATGAAATGTGGTGCATGCAGTCCATGTGGTAGAAGTTTGTATGAAATGTCACACACCTAAACCCTGGTGATAATGAGCTGGAGAGACGTGGAGGCACTAAGTACAGATGAACTGGCCAGACAGCTCCAAGAATACACAGATAATCTCGCTCCCTCCATGTGTGCCTGTGTCTCAGCTGTGGACAGACTGGCCCACATTCAAGCTTATCAAGAAGGTGAGTTCTTCCTCATTCACTCCAACCAAGGCTGCAGCAATTGAAAGTTAGCCTGTTTCTGATCAATGGAAAGGGTACTGGTGGCATATGCCGCATGCAACCCTCTGTTTCTTCCTGTATGATGAGAGTGATGACATGAGGAAGTAAGGTGGTGAACCTACTTGAAGACTAGAAGTTCGGGTACGAGAACTGCATGGAAATGCAGCAGCCAAAAAGTATCCATCCAGGAAAAATACTGTTCTGGTGTCTGTTGGGCAGAGTAGAAGGGCTGGTCAGACTTTTGACCCTGATGAAGGGATTTCTGTTTTGCAGCCACAGAAGTCAAATAGTGAGGACTCTGATCAGGAAGAGAGGGCTGGCCAGGTAGAGAAAGGAGACAACTGGGTAAACTGGACTATGTGAATTCGATAGCCTGGCACATGAGTCCCACAGGAGTATAAAGCTTTAGTGGACACTGCTGCACAGTGCCTAATGCCATCAAATTACAAAGAGGCAGAATCCATCTGTATTTCTGGAGTCACAGGAGGATCCTAAGAACTGTCTGTGTGGAGGCTGAGGTAAGCCTAACTGGGAATGAGTGGCAAAAGCATCCTATTGTGACTAGACCAGAGGCTCCATGGCATAGACTACTTTGGGAGAAGGTACTTCAAAGACCCAAAAGGGCACCAATGGGCTTTTGGTATAGCTATCTTGAATACTGAGATTGTAGAGCTGTCCAGCTTGCCTGGTCTCTCAGAAGATGTGCTTGCAGTGGGTTTGTTGTGGCTTAAAGAACAACAGATGCCAATTGCTACCATGACAGTGCACCAGTGACACTATCTCACCAGTTGAGACTCCCTGGTTCCCACCTTATAAATTGATCTGCCGACTGTAGACCCAAGGAGCAATCAGGAAGACTTATTCACCCTCTAATAGTCTCACATGGCCAGTACAAAAGTCTAATGGAGACTGAAGGTTAACAGTGGACTATCAAAGCCTGAACAAAGTCACATTGCTACTGAATGCTGTCAAACTGCATGAACTAATCCATGATTTGAGTTGCACTTTATAGGAATTACTACACCAGGAATCCCTTGTTGCTAACCAGGCTAAGAGCAAGGAGAAGAGTTCATTGCAACGTTAAACCCTATAACGTGGCCCAAGGAAACCAGAGGTAGAGTTTGTAATGGATGTAACTTTAAGTTGTTGTAACCCATGATTTGAATTGTATATTATAGGAATTACTATAGCAGAAACCACCTGAAACAATGGAGGACAAGCCTTACAAGAAGCAGTGCAAGTGCAGCAGTGACTTGACCTGAGCTGGCTTTGGTGCCTGATAACACCATGCAACACATCACCTCCCCTGTCCAGTGACCACCATAGCATATGAAGTCCAAAGTCATGGACTAAATGAACTCAACAGACATTTGGTTGATATTTGTGGACATTTATGGACATTTTACAGACATTTCACAGGGGTGGTCCATAGACTAAAAGAATAATATCTGTGTATTATGTCAAAGGAATGGTGGTGGGTAATAGGAATGTATTGGACAGTGTGGGACCTGAGCATGATGTAAATGCCTCAGCAATGATGGGAAAAAGCCAAAACCATTTTAGGAAAATAAGATGTATTCTGAATAAAATTAAATGCCATCTCAATCCTAAAACAGTCTAAAAATACAGTATTTATGAGATATCCAGGTTCTAGGCCTTGTTTTGTCAATGATTTGTACCAAGAAAGGACAAAATGTAAAATATTGTAACTACTTAGTTTTGCTAAACAATCCTTGTCATTTCTTTGTGTCTTTAGTGTTGTATTTAGACTGCTTCCTTTTAAAAGTGTAAAGGAGGTACCTTGCCATCACCCAAAACCTTAGACAAGAATTACTGGCTTGATTGATTTTAACAAAATGAGGTCTTATCTTTGGAAATCATTGTTTTGTTGAAGACCTCATGTTTCCTACTTTCCTGGGGCATGGGGGAAAACAGTGAGAGGTTCTGTATGCCGGAGAAGGGTTAACGACAATGTTGTACTGAAAGGACTTACTGACATTGTGGCTGCTTTGACTCAAGCAATTAATGTATGCTCAGACATGGCTATTGATATGCAATCTCTGCTGTAAGAACTGGGATCCAGTTCAGCTGCATGAAGGTGAACATTGGAGCAATTTAATTAATAAAGAAAAACAAACAGAAAAAGAGACTTTGACTGCTTCTTCTAATTCTTTATTCTCAGAGCATAGTCCTGTGTGTTTATCATTCTCCTACTGTTCCTTACTTAGAATTTTACAGCAGGCGAAGGCATTTGTAGAGAGGTGAATAAGGGTATCTCACTGTGACTTCTACACAATCAAGGAATTCTTAAGAAATAGATAAATAAATTAAGGCCAGCTCACAACAAATGCCAGTTTCTGAAGAAATTAATAATTAAATTAAAATCTTTAAAAGCAGTAAGGACAGTGGTGCAATATTGAAGGTAATATGTGCTGGTTTTCCAGGAGCTTCATTTTCCAGCTGTATTCTTTTAGATTAATGTCTCTAGATTTATGAGTCACTGCCCTTTATCACATGGTGTTTTGTTCTTTTGTCATTGGTATTTTTCTCTTTTCTCTTTTTCTTTTTTTTTCCTGGCTCCTGTGATAAAGAAGAACAGGAATGGTGAAAGTGCTAAAAAAGTCTGCTTGATTTTTCGCTCAGATATGATTGAATAAATGCTGGAAAGTTCATGGACTTTCAGAGCATGCAGTGTCCTGTCCTTATTTCCACCCTGCTCTGTCCCCATCTCACCTTCTTCTGCTCCCCTTGGTTGGGTTGATGCTGATTGCAGCAGAAAATTGACAGACTTGTTTTTAACTTCAAGGCGTTTAACGGTTGTGTGTGCGTGGTACATAATCAACTACTAGCCTGCTGTCAGAGGGCTCAGTCAGTTAACTGTATCTCTAAAGTGTCATTCATACAAATACTGTGAATCAAAAAGGATGCAGAGAGCAATGGAGGATAAAGATGGATAAAGCTTTTGCAGCATGGCCAGTATCATATGTTGTACAATCTCAAATACAGAAGCACCAACACTGAGAACTATGGAGATGTGGGGAGGAAAACGAAGCCTTCACTTACAAATGCAAGTGAGACAGTCTCTAATATTTAAGCATTTATATTTTCATAGAGTTTTATTTGTATAAAGGATTCTGATTTTCAGTTGTTGTCTGCTTGCTGCAAGTAAAATGACAATTGAAATTGTCTCTCGCTAGGACACTAGCTCTAGTTGGAAGGACAGACTGTCCAAGTGGTGACCTGACTTGTAACATTGGTGCGCGTAGGACAGCAGAGCACAAATGGTGACAATAGCAGCACCTTATGAAACATTCTAGTGCTTTGGAGTGAAGAGAAAGATCATGGAGACTGCTTTTACAGAAGCATATGACAAAAGCACTTCCCATGTTGCTTTAGCAGTTTAGGAGCTTCACATTGATATTTGCTAGTGGTGTCTTCAGTTCTCTTCTAGAAAATGTAAAGATTTTGACTTATAAACAGACATTTTAGAAAAAACTCTGTACTAAAGCCTTCCCAAGAATCACCTCTGTGTTTTTCTTTAATAAACTCCTCACTAGATGAATGATAATATTTCAGTGCTGACAACATCCCCTATTGTGTATACAGTGCTAATGTAATGGCATCCTTCACTTAAATATTATTTATACAGACTATTCCTCTATTTATAAACCAAGGTTGTCCTGCATAATGATCAGTGAGTAAGGGGTGGTCAGATGTCCTTCACAGACCTTGGATTTTGAAGGGCTGTGATCAGGTTCTTTTAAGCAGGCACCTGGTACCTTGGTGCATCATTTTAAGCACTTGTGTTTTCTTGATCCAGTGGTGCCTGCAGCTGTTTTACCAAATTTCAGAGCTTCTTTCATTGAAGCATGATGTCCATGTCTCTGAGCAAGTTTTCTTTGAGCCTTGCTAAGTGCCATGATGATAAGGTGCTCCAGAGCCTCCTTTTAGTACTTGTCATGTGTTCCCTACAGTGCCCTGCTCCTGGGGTCTCAGTCCATATAGCTATCTGATGTAGTATTTGTGTGCTCTGATCCTCTGGTGTGCTGGTGGGGTGGATGGAATTCCAACCTGGTGTAGTAGTTATTTACTCCTTCGTTCTGGTGATCAGTGAGGGAAATAAGTTACAGAAACAGCTGGGGTTTTTTTAGGACAATTCTTCCACATTTGTTATGGAAAGGTATAAAGCATGAAAAATAAAATGTAAATACAGAGAATACCTTTGCATGTATTCTCATGCATTTACTTTTTCTTTTAACCTAGCTAACTTATTTTCATGTTATGCTTTCTGTCTTTGACAATGTTGGTGCTGGTCTGAACTGGCCGGTCATCCACTCACACCTCTCCTCTTTAAACTGGTATCTTCAAAAGCATGGAGTTTCCATTGATCCTGAGCTTTTGGTCTAGGGAAAAATGCCTCAGCACAACATGCAGACTTATCGAGAAGCAGTTCTTCCAGTTAGCACTCTCCTTGAGGCTAATACCTTGTCAGAGTATTGCTTTGTAACATTGTGTGGTTTTCTCTTGGCTTCCTACATGCAATATGCTTTGCTTTGATACTGCACACTGAGATGAGACTATAATGCACATAACCAGGTGGATATGTCATACACATTCTGTATAAACAATATACAGCTCCTTAGAAACGAGTGCAGAAAGGTGAAAGGAGAAAGAATTAGTATCATTCCTGTTGAAATAAGGAAAGAAAAAAAGAGTAGCACTTTGTCAAGTTTCAAGTTTCCATCACTGCTCCTAAATCATGCCTAACATGGGGTAATGTAGAGTTCCTTACCTTGGAGGTGTATTAGAGAACCAGATGGATAGCTTAGCAATTATCATAGAATCATAGAATGGTTTGGATTGGAAAGGACCTTAAGATCATCTGGTTCCAACCCCCTGCCATGGACGGGGACACCTCACGCTAGACCATGTTGCCCAAGGCCCTGTCCAACCTGACCTTGAACACTGCCAGGAACAATGCCATTGTCCTTTTCTTTCTCATAGTTATAGATGTGTATTATATATATTGCATTCATCTTATGTCCCATTCTTGTCATTCCAAAGCCAACATCTGCACTGTTAGTTTTTGAATGAAAAATCAACAGCCTTTAACTCTGGGATGAGCTTTTTTTTGAAAAATGGCAGTACTTGAGAGGACAGCCAGAATGAAAAGATAGTTTAAAATAATCAGTGTAATAAGCCAGTCGGTTGGAAAATTACTAATCAAGAGTGAGCACTGAGACTTATCAGAAAGCTACAGCCTAATGCTTATCTGAGGACTTCATGTATCAATGTCCTCTTCATTCCTGGTTCATTGGAAAAAGCAGTCAAATCTTTGAGTGCCATGGAAATAATTGGTTAGTACATATGGAGAAATTCTTCACTTGGCAGTCTGAGCTCTGTGTACACTTAAAGCAGCCCTGACAGGGGTCATCCTCAGAGTTTGTACTTGACTGCTGTCAAAGAGCTACTAAAATGATGCTTTTGAATGTGTTAAAGAAATCTGATCTCTATCTGTAGAGATCTACAATGCTACAGGCAATTTCCAGACAGCTTGCAGATTGCCATAAGTAAACTTGAGGGGAGGAAAGTAGGAAAAGGCAAATAGAAAATTCAAAATCTGTCCTAAATCTGTAAAAGCCATTGGCTTTCCTCTGTTGCAATTAGGGAAGTGTTGAGGGTTTACACTGGTGTATTAAGTAGGGCTGGTTTGGAAATAGACTTTCGCAAAGATTCCTTGAGGTCGCTTCCAACCTGGATTATTCTATGATTTGATGGATTTATGATATATTATTTGTAAGTGGCTGTAATGCTTCAAATTGTGATCTGGCTGTTGTGGCCTATTAGGTGCTTTGATTGCCAGCATTTTCCCTAGAAGAATCTCTTTCATTCATTAATGTTTAAATTATTCATATTTCTTCAGAAGCTTCCCTTCTGGGGCTTTAGTTAAGTCACAGGAAGGGTCAAAAGCAAGAGGCAGCCAAATTCTTGCTCTCATCTGTCTAAGGCTTTTGTCTTTTGGGCCTGTGCTTTTATAGAAATGAGCTGTGCTGACCCTGGATATCTGCCATTTGGTAAAATGGGAAGGAAAAAATCAATTTCCCATATGAGAGTAGCAAGAGAGTTAATTAAAATTTGCTCTGAGATTCTTGCACATAATATGTTATTTACTTTTTGCTTCTTATACTTTGCATAATATTATCATTCTGTCCTCAGGCTTAATTAGACTTTTTACCTCTCTTAATTACTGCTTTGATCTGGCTTTTAGCAAGTCTTCCTGAAGATGGAGCCCAACGATGTTACTGGAAAAGTTCCAGTTGATTTCAGTCAATTTCAAGCTTTGCATGAACCCAAAGATGCTGAACAAAAAGTAGCAATCCATTCATGAGTTTGTTAAGCAAAATACTTCAAATGTTCGTAACGCCTCTATATATGTGTTGTTTAGGTGATGACCTGAAAAAATCATGTCTGAGGTCCAGGGAACGGTCGAATTTTCTGTGGAGCTACACAAATTCCATAATGTGGACCTCTTCCAGAGGGGGTGAGTTGATGTTTCCATTAATTTATAGCTGATAACACAGGAGTAGTTTACAGAAAAGAGTTAAACTGCAAACCAGGTTCTTTTATGCCAAATGCAGTTATATTTCATGCAATCTCCAGGGCAGGGAAGGATGTCATTGGGCTTTCATTGCTGTCAAGTAAGATCAATGTACATTACTTTCACTATAAAGTCAGACTGACTGACTTGTTTTTGTAATACAATGCTGTAATGCTCCAAATTACTTTAAGCATCTGTTCAGATATAAGTACAATAGCTGCTTTAAACGCTTCTGGACTGGTTTTGAGCCTATGTGAAATTATAGCTATATTGAACCATAAGGAAAACATGTTCATTTTAGGGTCATAAATCTAATGGCTATGTTCTTTTAATGACATTAGCTAACTCTCACCATTTCACAAGGGAAAATAAATGCCCATGTTTTCCTAAAGCTCTGTTTCTGGTGGATATGTTGTTTTTTCACATCCCCCTAAGTTAGAAGAACATGTACAACTTCTGCTATACTTAATTTGCCCTATTCTTTTGCACCACTCTTCCTAATAGTTTTTTTAACAACCTGGTGGCTGTGGAGAAGCCTGACCAAGTGTGAGTTTTTACTCTTTTTGCATATTGTGCCTTACATGTGTTATTCAGTGAGGAAAAGATAAGATAAAGAAACACTTTTTGAGAAGACCAGAAGACCCAGATAGGTCAAAAGAAGGTAGTTCATGGACAACAGTGGGTCTAGTGAAGTCTTATTTTCTTTAATCTATGAGGATTGATGTATACAGAACCCTGAATTCTTTCTTTCAAACCATAGCTTGATACAGGGGTGGTTTACAGCAGATTTGCTCATCAAAAGCACCATTTCCTGCAAGGAAACCATGGAATTTTTTCAAGTATTGGGATAGATTAGGTAGAGTTGTTTCTGTCTGTATACAGGCTTCTTGTTATGTGGGAAAGATGCTGTGAACTTGAATGAAGGAAACATGGCTCTATTTTGTTTTAACAGCTGGCATCTGTCATTCTGTTCATGTCACCAAGTGAATAAACACCAACTTTATGTTAGAAAGCATTCTGACTACACCAAGTACTTGTCATATATATATATATATATATATATATATATATATATATATATATATATATATATATAAAGTCCTCTGTGCTTGAGTTGTTTGGTTTATCTGAGTTACAAAAGAACTCTCCTGTGTCTTCTGGTCCTTATGGCCTTAGAAGATAATCCCAGCTATAGATTGTTTTTCTTGGTTTTTGGTGATTAGTGTAAATGTCTTTGATCTTCCTCACATTTGAAAATCGACACTTGTCTGTGGGTTCAGTGATTGTTTTGGACTTAGATGGTAGGATGTATAGAGGTTAGCCAGGAATCCTCCCACTTTGAATGTTACTGTGTGATGGGCTGCCTGTTTTTTGTCATATTAGTCTGCTTTTGCATTCTATAATTTCCATAAAATGCGTTTGTTGGCTTTGACAGTCACATCAAATCTCTGGTGTGGGGGTAAACCTAGCACTAACACAGTTAATATATTCTGCTGTCATAATAATGAGTTTGTAATTACCCTTGCTTTTTTCCCCACTGGTGCTTACCTTGCTTTACTGATTAATATTCCAAACACACAGTACTACAGGCTATACTGCATTAATTTGTTTACAGTTATTTTTCTATGTATCCTGCACACTATTACATTTATATAGTGTATACATATAGTTTTAAGGTTTACATTTCCAACTAAGTCCTTTATTGTGTCTCAGACTTGATGATCAATGTCCTTTGGTTGGTTTCATCTACTCAGCAGCCCCTGACACTGTAGTATGGAAATGTGAAGAAAAGGAGTAGATGAGCTTGCCAAATTTCATTTTAACTTGGACACACTTTTTAATTGTTTTCCTCTATTGCCATTGTTGGTATTTACTATAAACATCTGGGATATCTTGGATTGACTTGTGATCTTCCCAGAAGAGAAGGTGGTAGAAGTAATAATGATGGGGATTTTTTGTTTAACTAGTGTTTTTCTTCTTTTAGTGCCTTGTAAACTGAGTCAATATCACTCTGTCTTGCTGAAGGCCAGAAAGGTGATTCTTGAAAGGTTGTCCATCAGCACAGCAGCAGAGATGAAGTGAATATTAATTGCTATGAGAACACAACATGTTAGGGTTTTTAACAATAAAATCAATATTATTAATGTGTTGGTTTAACGGTATTAATAATAATTAACAGTATTAATAGTTAACACTATTAATAGCTAGCAACATTAATAATAATTTATGTAACTTACTCTTCCTTTTAATACTTTGGTACAAAACCAAAATAAAAATAATCATAATAAAAAAACCTGATTATGTATCTCCACATAACATACATAACAGTCCTGCTACTGCCTGCCTTACTGACAAAAGGTTGAAAATCCTGGGTTGGAACTGCGTACTATGCATAAATAAGGACCATATTTTCCAAAACAGTCTTGGCTAACTGTCCTAAAGACAGTGCCTTTAGGGAGAGTATGTCTGTGCCAGCAGTGAGCCCTCTGGAGAAGAGCACTCCATGCAAATAAAGGAATGAATAAATCAACGCATTTAGCAAAAGAATCCTGGAAGAATCAGCCCTTCTGAAGCCGTTAGGTGATGGTTAATAGTAAAACTTGATTAAGAACATGATCTGCTGGCTGTAAGCCACAGAGTAAAAGTGCTTTAAAATGCAAGGCCTTCAGTAATGGTCCTGTTCTATCGCTGATTGCACTGGAAGCTATTTTGAATTCTGTACGCACACACAGCCAGTTGCACCTTTCTCTCTCCACAAGAAATGGAAGCTCCTTAATCTATGTGAATAACAGCCTGTGATATTTGAATCTCTTAACCTGTATGAATGGTGAATACTGAAAAGAGACTGTGATACAAAAGTAATGATTTTTTTAAAATATATGTTATGGTTATATGTTTCTGGCATATATAACAGGAACAGTCATCAGCAAATTTTGTTTTGCAGGTAGTTTACTTTAGTCGATTAGTGTTAAATTTATCTTCTGAAACTCAACTGTAAGTGTCAGTATTTATAGACATCAAAGGTTAAATGTTGTAGGTGCTACTATAGGGGGGAGAAAGATGCTTTTCTTTGGTCAGACCAAAGGATTTGCAATGCTGTTTGATGTCAGAGTTCTAAAGGTTGACTCATAAGTAATGCAATTTCTGGAAAACATTTTCAAGTTTTCTCTCCTTAATTCTCTCTATTGTGTGCTGCTTAATAACTGGTGACATATTTTCTCTAGTGAAATTATCTGATTCTGATTTTCCTTAATAAAGTAGGAAATAAAATTATCCCTGACTGTCAGAGACCAATTAATTGATCTGTCTACTTCAGTCAGAAGCAATCCTTCTGCACCTTTTTTTTCTTAAAGCTTTTCAAAACCTATTGGAAAGAGAAAAAAAGACCAGTAACCCACAACTACAGTGTTCACAAAGCAAGCAACTTTTGGAGTCAGTGAGGAAATAGAAGGCACAAAGAAGGTAAAACATTGACTTAATAACACTAAGATTCTGAGAAGGATGTATTATAAACCAAGATAAGTCATTAGTTACCAATCACATGACTGGATCAACTGCTTATCAGTCTTATCATTCTTCAAATTCCAGGCTGCAATTGGTAAGTGTCTGACACACTGATGGTTTACATGTGTAAGGTGTGGTGGTAAATAAAAATGAGTGGAAAAATGATATCCAGCTTCTTCTAAATGAATGCAACTTCAACAAGATCGGTGTTCTCCGAGTTTACAAAACCATGCAGGTATCAGATGAAGTATCAGTAACATTCAGAACTGCTGAAAACACGATTCTCAACAGGGTCTTCTATTTATGTGATAAAACATCCCTGTGGCTTACATTGACAACCTGTTTCTGTACTTAGTCATGAAGTCTTGCCTTCAGAGACAAAATGAAGCAGCTCTTTTCCCCAGAAAACTGGGGTTCAGCAATCAACCAATGCTTTTCTTGTCAGGATGGATACCTTGAAAATACATATTGTATACGGGGGTTCAGCCCTTACTTCCATCTGTTGTCCATTAGGACGTGGAGTCTTTGAGGTACAGTGTCAAGCCCTTAGTGACATGGTTTAGTGGTGGACTTGGCAGTCCTGGGGTAATGGTTAGTCTTGATGATCTTAAATGTCTTTTCCAACCTACTTGATTCTATGATTCTATGATTTGAAAGGCTAGGACAGAGGCAAATCTTGTTACTTTTTCGTAACAATATGCATTTTTTCAGACTGAGAACCTGCTGCATTGAACTGACAGTATTAAAAGTAGTGAAGCACAAACCCATACTCATGAATGTAGCTGTGGTGCTGGTGTTCAGTAAGATAAACAACAATCTCCCAAATTGTAGCAAATGTTCAACTTCAGGAGAATCATGTATGATAAGTTATTTTCATAACAGCTGGTGAATACAATTCTCTCATTTGGTTAGTTAGTGTAGCCATCTCTAATTTTCAGGCACCCTGTGTCTACTGAAGAGACGTGCGATCTCCAGCGCCAGTGCTAGGGGAAAAAGAAACTAAATAGAGTGGAGCCTAAAATATGAGGCTATTCTGCAGATGAAGAGCAGCATCTCAACAAAATCTGTAGACTGACTATCAAAATAATCAGTAGAAAGTAGCATACTCTTGTATTTAGAGATAATGTTCCTCCTTCAAATAAGCAATACTGTGACTTGTCTTAGCCTAAACACATCAGGTAAGTGTTCTGTGTCACTTTTATATTTACATGGAACTGAGCTAAAGGTCAACTACAACTCATTTAATAGATTGACTAACCAAGGTAATATCACAGAGTTAATACAATCTAGATTCATAAATAAGGTCCCTGGACAACTAGCACTCTGGACCCTGAGATTTTTCACATATTAAATGTGGCAGGGAACTTTAGTGTGTCCTTTCTGAAATGCAGCCTGTGTACAGTGATGAAAACTGTGCCTTGCCTTCTGAAGCTCTTTCTTCCGTGACCTACTGTGGTCAGTTCCCTTTCTGTCTTTTCTGCCATTTTGATGATTGTACTTTAACCAGATGGTGTAAAATAAGTGATAACTTTATGCAAGGAATATTCATATCCATCTGTTGCATATAAGCATATCACAATACAATGGTTCAGTGCATAGCAGAGAAAAGAGAGGTGAACCTAAGCAAGGCACAAGTTAGCAGTTAGATGACAGCATCTTGTACAGTATGGCTCACTATCCTTAGATAGGAAATATATGTATTTATAAACATATACACATATACACATACACATATACACTTATACACATATACACATAACTAGTCTGTCAAGCCCTCAGCTTGTGACTGTCCTTAGGCTGCTTGCTGTTAATAACCATAACAAGTATGACTGATATTCCTACTACCTCTGTTTGCCTAGAAGATACCCTTTTGCTCTGATGTCTTAATGTCAGTTGTCCTGAGCTGCAGAAATGTCATCATGAGGGAATTGCTACAAAATACTGTGTGTTATCTCCTCAGCCCTACAGGCGGCTGTGAGCATGCTGGACACCAGATCATATAGGAAGCTGGTGTAGAAAGCAGAGAATAATACTTTTCCTATCAAAGAGGAGTGAATAAAAGAAAAATCATATGACAGACATTGGTCTTTGTGGAAGTAGTATTGAGGGTTGCTCAGATATTAGTGGTATCATATAAGAATCTCATACAGAATGAGGTTAAAAATAAAAGAAAAATCTTGTCAGCTGGAATATTATGAACATGTTTATAAGTACAGAAAGCTATATAATTTTAGATGTTTAGACAAAGCCAGTACCATAGCAGAATGGACACTTTGTGATGATCTTGTCAGTAATGGGTTGTGATAGCCAAATAAATTAATACAGTGATCCACATCTCAGAAAATACAGGGGTTTCCCTGCTCTTCCAGCCTCAGATTTCAAGACTGCTAAATACTCAGGAAATCAGCTAAAACCATGTGGCATTTTATGTTAATTGAGTTTCTTTAGCCTTTTTCAAAACCACTTCAACAATGGGAGTCTCCCCATCGGCTTGTTGGATTGTGTCTTCTCTGATTTAGAGGCTGGCAAGCAATGCATCTCAGTAACTCACGCCTCCAAAGAAGATTCTTTGTGATACCTAATATTAAGCAATAACATTTTTAGTTAGATTTCTGTGCCAGAATTTGTAGCTGAGCCTTCGGCAATGTCTATGTTTCTGATGCTGGTCCTACCCCTTTCTATAAAGCCCCATTTTCTGAAGTCAGCCAATTAGAGAAGAAACTATTGTACTACTTAAAATTAACCTTTTAATGCTCATGATTGTTATGAAAACCATGGAAGGTTGTATCCCAAAGCGTCAAAATAAAATTTCATATTTATTAGTTTTTAAAAATATTTTGAAAATATCAACTCCAGGTTCTATTCCCTTGTTAAACAATCCCTTGTTGGTAATCAGTGCTGGAAGGGTGGCAAGAAAAGAAAAAAGAAGAAAAAGCCAAACTTATCTGTTTTATTTGGTTGACCAAAAAATAAGCCTTTGCCCCTTAACAATGGGATACCATCTTCTCTAAGGAAAGCAAATACCACCCCCATCCAAGTGACATTTACATTGCTGCTTTGATGAGTTTCTGAGTGAATTATGTCAGAAAGGTGCTTCAATTTCACCGAACATGATTTATACGGACCTTCAATTCAAATGTTGACTGCAGATCCTAATTCAAGGAGTTTCTAGATGGACCTGTGCCTATTCACTAGGAATCAATCAGCTGTTTGTGTGTGTGTATGTGTAGGGGAAGGGAGTCTAAGTCCTCAGGCTTGCAAAAGGATATATGTGTACGTGCTGCAACATTTTATTACTTAAGAACAAATGAAGTGACGCATCTTTAAAACAGTGAACTTGAACAAGCCAGAAATGACAACAGCGTAGACTGAGTAATTGAAATTATTTTAAATGAAAGAGGGTGCCAGAAATTGCTGAATGAGCAGCTCTAGTAATAAAATAACTATGAGATGCTTCAAAAAACATTGTGTTCCTTGTGAGCAATTTTTAGGGAGTGGGAAGTTATTCTCCAAGTTTTCATGTGATGGTGATTGTGGTGCTTTGCAGCTTTTCTGGCACTTTTCCTCCCTAAAGCACTTTGCAAACAGCAACTAATTGAGGCAGATGAAGTTATCTGTGTTCAGAATGTGTTATCACATTGTTACACATTGTGCGTATCCTTAGAGGAAGCATGGCATAATCACCAGCAGCAAACCTTGTGTTTAAATATAGGACAAGCTGTTGAAAGAACAGCTAGACCTGGTCCCTTCCTACAGTTCCTGGTTGCAAGGGAAAAAGAATAAATTCAGTGAGAATAGTCAAGCTCTGGAATTTGCTGTCCAAAGAGGCTGGGGCATCTCCATCCTCGGAAGTTTTCAAGACCTGAATGGCCATAGTCCTGATTAATTTGGTCTAAATTCAATAATTGGTCCTGCTTTGAGCAGGCATTGGGCTGGAGGCCACCCAAGTTCCCTTCCAGCCTAGATGATTCTTTAGGACAAGCATGATCATAGCCTCCCTTGGCATAAAAACAACCCTGTGCAGCTTTCTTCTGCATCACCCAGTTATAGCCAGTGCAGTAGACACTATGTTTTAGTGATTTACTGTCAGCACCATAGTCTCCAGTAATTCATCTAGCTATTTCGCATACAGCATGAAATTGGTATATTTGATTAAGATTAAAAAGTTATTTTAGCTGAGAAATGCAGTTTTTAAAGTTCTGTTTCTCATCTATAGGCAATGCTCCACACTTCAAGTCTTGATGCTGCTGTGTTCAGTTCCTCAACAAATCTATCACAACCTTGAAGGACCCCAGTTTTCAATGCTGCACTTAATACCAACAACTTCCAAGAATTTATGGGCTTTGTGTCATCAGTTCTCCATATCATTAAGCACAAATATTCAGAGGGTAAAAGTTAGACCTGAGTTCATCAACGAAGATCATAGATGTCTCTTCAAGACCCACAAAAGAAAAGCAACCACTTATTGTAAAAACTCTACTGGCTGAAGTAGAAATTCACCCCAAAGACATGATTTTAGCCCATTAAATGAAAACCTTTGCTTTGCTGAACTGAAAACTTAATTAACTCTCTTAAGGGTGATCAAAGCTACTCTGTGATATTCCAGAGGATAATACTTTAAATTAAGGATCTCTGCTTGTAGAAATATTTTTATTATATGAATTGGAGTCATAAAAATAGGCAAAACACTGCCCAGTTACCCAAGAACTTTGAAGGAAATCTTATGATGGTCAGTTTTTGATGTTAAAATGATAGAATGAGCTGTGTTCCAGGTTAGTGACTAATGAGTATTAAAAGCTGGCTAAATCCCAAAAGTTTCATTTTACTTTCTTGTTTTTTAACCATATTTTTTACCCAAGACTTTTATTTAATATCACACCTTGCATTTTATTTCCTGGGAGAGTAGATCCCATCTGTTTGCGTAACATTCCTCCTGGCTAGCACTGTCTGTTTGTTATATTTTAATGTTTGCCTTCCAGGAGCAAGAACAAAGCCTTCCTTTTCTGTACCCTTACCTCTTGACTTCTGAATTTTCCTGGTGTGTACAAAGCTGTCCACCTGGTTAGTCAGAGTATCTATACCACACTTTGCTCTGCATAAATTTTATCACCTTTTATCTTTGGATCAGAAATCACTTTACATCCTTTACCGATCCTTTAAAATGTCTTTCTTAAGTCTGGTTGTTTACGTTCTACACATGGGAAAAAGCTGAGACAACTTTAACAAGACTAGATCAGAAAGCCAGGAAGTGAATGTATTGATTCACTAGATTATACTTAAACCTTTTTTTCCCTTATACTGATGACTAAACAGAGGCTAATTTGCTGAGTGCTGTGCCACATGTACTTTTAAATAAGCTGTTTTAATGACTAGTTATCATTCTGGTGTTCATGACCAAGAAAAATCAGCTGCCTTCCGATGTGTGAAGGGTAACTGAAGTAAAGTGAGCACACTCTTTCTCGACATATGACTCAGCCAGTTCTTGTTGTGCTACATGGGCACCAAATGGGAGCAGAATAAGTGGTGAATCTGGTCCATATGTGTTGAGAAGTGATAAGACGACATTTGGAGTACTCATAAGCTCTCAAATTAATATAACATTTCTGGGCTCTTCAACATGTGTTTGTTTTAAATAACCATGTTCTCCAGAATTTTCCCTCTGATTTTGCATGTGCCTGCTTTCAGCTTCGTATTAGTAATTGCTGGGAACTGCATGTGAAAAATTCACATCTCCATGCAAACTAGGGTTGAAGAAAAGAAAACACACCTGTAATTTCTCTCATTATTATGTCCCTAACTTAGTACCCTATCCCCATCATTCCCAGAGAGGAGGCACTGTCTAGTGGCTAAGAGACATATGTTAGAAGATTGTTCTTAACAGGATACAATCACAAATGCTCAGATGCTGTGATAGTAGAAAACATCATTATACATGGGAAAAGTTTGCTCCAGAGTGTCTGACTTTTATTTTAAGCTTAAAACATCCCAAAGTCTAATGTTCAGAATGGAAACCTGTACACAATTTCTGGATTAGATACTTTTCAGCTGGTTTATGTTGGGAACCCAAAAACTTTTCTGACACTTCATCTTATAGAGCTGCCTTAAGATAGTAGCTATTCATGTAACTGCATAGTTTAATTCTATGGATGCAATCCAACTATATGGTGTGTATACTGCAGACAAGGTGCACTGGAGTTGCAATGGAAAAAAACAGTTGGCCTTTGTCCTTGCATTAATGGAGTTCAGTATATTGTGTGCCTGGAAGGGAAGATCTCTTTTAGCACTTTAATTACTTAATGTGCTTGCTGCAACAAAAGTACATTAACAAATGCAGATCAATTTCTCCCATCAATCCATGTCCACTTTGATACTTCAGAACATTCATTCATTTGTGGGGATAACATCTGCCAAGAAAAGGTACTACAAATAAAATGCAGATGAAAAAATGAACTCTTTTTCAGTAATCTCTTGTTCCTGTTTCTCTATGCACGATAAATCTTTATAATGATGTCCTGTGACAAATGAGAAGTCAGTTTATGATGTGACGGGAGTGATGTCTGCAGCCAGCCAACACCAAAAATGCTGAGGAAGCTGTGGATTTTTAATTTATTTTGTAATATTCTGCAGTTTAATGTATTCTCTTTGATTTAGATATTGCCAGGACTCACACATCCTCCTCACAAGATAAACTTTGTGAAACAGTGGAGAGAATTAAATTGATGTTATAAAGCTACTAAAGCTTAAGGAAAATGACTGGCGTGAAGATTCTCAGATAAAAGCAGCTCTGGCTTGTTCAACCACTGGATAGGGAAAGAAGGCTAAATCCCTTAACAGGAAATATACTGGACTCAAGTTCTTACTTTTGACAATGGGCACAGTACTTAAGCTTTCAGATTTTAATAAATAGATAATTTAATAATTTAAGACAGTAGGTCAAATTAACAGTTTGGGATAAATAAACCTATTTAGTGCTTGCCTTAACTGTGTACAGATAAAGAAAATACACTTGTGCTCCCCATCTTTACAGAGTTATTGGAAGACTAAATACAATGGCAGTTTTAAGAGAATAAAACAGTGAGAAATATTTCAGAGAATGAAATATTTCAGAGAATGAAACGGATAGAAGGTCTGTAAGCATTGAAAAATGATATTTTTATTTTTGTCTAACCTGAGCTTCTGACAATTCGTTCCCTTACTTAAAGCTGCCTTATTCATTTCTACATAGGTATTCTCTGAAAATCTTCGGTCTCTGATATGTGCTGCAGTTCAAAATTGAATGAAAATTGCATTACGAGTCATAAAACGCAACCAGGTTTCACATTAGTTTGTGACTTGATGTTTGCAAAATGTATGGATATAGTGGGAGTTATATATGAATTTTTATATATATATATATGGATTTAGTAGGAGGTGTCCCTGCACATGGCAGGGGGGTTGGAACTAGATGATCTTAAGGTCCTTTCCAACCCTAACTATTCTATGATCCTATGATTCTATATGTGTGATCTTCTAGCAGACCTCACTAATGGTACTCTGCCTTCTCATAACAAGAAAAAAATGTCTTTCATTGACATTGTAGCACTTCGGATCTAATATCTTGCTTTCATAGAATGAAAAAATGTCTTGGGCTGGAAAGGACCATAAGATCATCTAGCTCCAATCCACCTGCCATGGGCAGGAACACCTTACGTCAGACCATGTCACACAACACCCTGTTCAACATGGCCTTGAACAATGCCTGTGAGTGCACGCTGGGACAGTGACCAGTTTTATTGTTATATGTCCAAACTGGTTCAAATAGCACCTATCCAAACCCACATCAGTCTCTATTTGTTGAGTTGGTGAGGTCTGTCTAAGGATCTAGCATTCATACTTTTTGGACATAGAATCATAGAATCATAGAATAGTTAGGGTTGGAAAGGATCTTAAGATCATCTAGTTCCAACCCCCCTGCCATGGGCAGGGACACCTCACACTAAACCATGTCACCCAAGGCCTCATCCAACCTGGCCTTGAACACCGCCAAGGATGGAGCATTCACAACCTCCCTGGGCAACCCATTCCAGTGCCTCACCACCCTCTCAGTAAAGAATTTCTTCCTTATATCCAATCTAAACTTCCCCTGTTTAAGTTTGAACCTGTTACCCCTTGTCCTGTCACTACAGTCCCTGATGAATAGTCCCTCCCCAACATCCTTGCATCTGTCTTTGTTCTCTGTATTTCACAAAAGAATATTGCAGTTCAGTATGAATATGGTTTCCTCTTGTAAGGTTTGTTGTCTAGTGCCTTATGTATATATCATCATATCAAAAGATTTGTGTCTTTCATGCTGACTCTGCTTTACTGTGTTAACATTGCCATCCTTTTTTCTGAAGGCTGAGAGAAATTCTGTTATCTCACGCACAGTTTTGTAGCACCTGGATTACTTCCATGGTCTTTCAGCGAATGGCTGAGATTTTACCTTTCTATTGTGTCTTCTTGCCAGTAGAAGTCATTAAAATTTGCCCCTGTTCTCACTTCCTTATGCTTCCCCCCTTGAAAGTAATGCTTGGTTATTCCTGACCTGTTGCTCTGCTTCTCACCTCTGGAAAACTTAGTTGATGGTCAAACCTACTTGACACCTGCAGGGAGACACTGTGCTGTTAGGACGGTTCAACCCGAAGATTAACCCAGTGTCAGGTGGCATCCTATATTTTGCAAAAATCTCTGCTAGCCAAATTAGCAACGTACAAAATGCGCTGAGTTCAGGAACTGAAATTCCTGTCAGAGATTAATGATAGTAGGAAAAGAGTTAATAGGAGTCAGTGAGATGCTGGCTTCAAGGTGGATGGTGAATTTGGTTGGAGAAAGAATACACAGACTAAGCTTACTTCATCAATACTTTTAGGATGCTCCTGATGTGGAGAGAATATTCTTAAGATGAGGTTGCTGCCAGAATTATTGCCTAGATGAAATTAACGTTTATTCAACAATAATGAAACATAAAGTTTACAGATTGAGGCACCATCTGAGATTCTTTTTAGATTCGCCCGTGATATAGCCTTGAGGAGCCCTGGCTCCCTTTGGAAGATCTCATAAGTTTGACAAAAGAATTCACATATCTGTCATCAGTATTTTAAATGCTGGCATGACAATTCAGATCCAAAGAGAGTGGATCTGCATTGTCTTTAGTGTTATATCAGACCAAATGTTTATGTGTTTCGCTTTGCAGCCTGGAATTCACAAGTCCAGTTTATTTGATACATAATGAATGTATGGAACAAGTTAGGTGAGTCATTATGCTCTGAAATAGGATAAAGAGTTAGAGAAATAACTATGTTTATCTTCACCACAGTGAATTCACTTATGTCAGTTGAGTCCTCAGCTTTTATTCTTGCTTCTGCTAATGCCTAATATACGATGCTGGTTTGAGATCCAACTGATATTTTTATTCGATGAAAACAGGAACAGCCTCAGCAGGAGTGAGAACAATACCATATGGATAAGTGCAGAAAAGATTAAAGATGTAGATGATCTCAGACATGGGAGGGAACTGGACCTAGCTATGGTTTGACTTAGGTTACAGAAAAGACTGCAGAAAAGTGAAGCAGCTCACTGTCCTCTAAAAGGAGTCTGCATAGGCCTTGACTGAACAGACGTGAAACTGAACTTCAGCAAAGCGTTCAACATTCTTCCCCACAGCGTCCCCCTATAGACAAACTGGGAAGATAGATACAGACTGGATGGGTGGTCTGTGAGATGGGTAGGAAATTGCTTACCAGGCCACAAGTTTTTGTGAGTTCTTGAATGATTAATATTAAGATTTTTAGGAATAGCTCAAAAATTAGGTCAGAGTTTTAGCAGAGGGGACAGATTCATGACACAGTTGAGACTGAAAACTTTTCACCTCTCTGTACTGATTTTCTATAAAGGAGAGAGGAGTCATAATGACAAAAAACATTGTGAAGAGAGGTGGCGATGCAGTTGTTGATGCTGAATCCATTCTACAGAAAATGGGATTTCCATCTGCAGAACCATCAGTCCTCTGCTAGCACTGAGTATACTTTTAGAAGAGAGTATTCATCCCTCTTGGAAGGGCAAATTCCCTTCAGTTCTCACTGCAGTGAGAAAAACATAAATTTCTGTAAGCTTCCACATTTAACAATTAGTTTTATGTGTGTGGAGTGACTGGATGGAAATAGATATGACCCATTTCCTGAGAAAAAGTAGGAAAGGAAACCTAATGAAGAAAGTAAAAATGAAGAAAAGAAGGTGGAAGGGAGGAGGAGAAAGGTGATTTTGTTGAGGTGCACTGATTTAGTCATCCCCAGACCTGGTGTGGGAGAAATGCACCTGTGTTTGATATCTGGAGTCTCTTCATCTAATAATTTAAATGGTTAAATCATTTAAACCTACCGTTTAAAACTGTGCTTCTGCGAAAAGGAACGCTGAAGTGTCACTGTGGAGCACAGGGTATGGGGTGTCCGTGCCCAGGCGCTGGCCATGGTGCTGCAGGGAGGCCTCTGTGAGGAGAGGCCGGGGCTGCCGCATGCCGGCTTCAGCGGCCCCAGCGCAGGACCAAGTAGAGCCTCTCAGCCAAGCGGGGGGCGCGGGGGGAAAACAGGTTCCAGGCACGGCCAAAGGCGGCGCAGGCAGAGGAGAAGGAAGCCAAGGAAGGAGCAGCCACAGCGGGACCCCGAGGGAGGGAGGAGGAGGAGGGCAGGAGGTGCTGCAGGCCCGGAGCAGGGATTCCCTGCCATGGCTTTTACCATCCAATTTAAACTGTACAGCAGGCATCTGAATCAGGATATAGTACTGCTGCTGTTGCAACCTTTCTTGATTTTGTTTTAATTCAGTTTTCACTTTCTCAATTTTCTGTAATAGTTCCAACTAGCTGTCAGTCGTATAGCCTTAGTACCTCTGTGATCCAGGTCTTGTATCTGAGCTACCAGTTTCTCTATTTCTTTATCACAAGCTGTAAATTCTTGATGGGTTTGCTCCTTTTCTAATAAAAACTTACTGTATTCATCCATCATCTATTTTACTTCTGCTTGCAGAAATTCTACCTCGTATTCTCTAAGCATTCCAGAAGGTTTTAATGTTACTGTAAGTTTTAATCATTCTGCCAGTTCCTTAATTTTTTACTTATCCATCTATTGCCACTAGTTTTCAAGCTGCTTTTCAAGGACTGGAATTTGCTGGTTTAGATATACAGGCTCCAATAAGTCCTGATTTCTATGCAGTCGTTCTTCATGTTCTACATCCTCTTAAATATTTCTAATAAATATTTTCTCCTTTCCTGCCTGACACTGAAACTCTAATTTCTTCTTTGCTAAAAATTCCACTTCCAGTCCTAGAAAGTGTTTGTAACAGGAGCCAAGGGGTTGTATTATTTTCTTTACAGTTTTGAGGCATATTGCTTTCTTTTTATTGCCTTATGGAGTTGTACAGGATATGTGAGATATCAAAAAGACTAATGCTCTGTTTGTACAAAAACTATACAGCTTTTGCTCCATGTTTGAATCATGAAACACTGAAAAGCATCCACATTTCCTAGCTGTTAGTGTTTGTTTCTGATTCTGTACTGAGATCTTTAGTGTCTTAGAATAGGGAATGCTGCTTTTTTTTGTTGGTTTATTTTGGTTTATTTATTTGTTGCATGTAAGACACAGTCATAATCTGTGTTTACACCTCATAGAAGTTACCTATATAAATCAGGCTGACTCTCTGAGTTAAGAACCTCATCTTAAGAAGAGCTGAACCATTGCAAGCCCCATACTATTTAACATGATAAAAGTGAGTGGCAAAGAGTTCCAGCAATCAAGTTCCAAAACAGAACAGGAAGAAATCCCTCTTTGGAACTCACCTGAGATATCTTAGGAAATAGCCATCAGAGTTCAAGGAGTGTCTGGTTGATATTTTCAGTCATATGGTTTAGATTTAGGCAGTCCTGAGAGGAGCAGGGATTGGACTCGATGATCCTAATGGGTCCCTTCCAACTCGAGATATTCTATGGTTCTATGATTTTGTGATTTGAATGCAAAACATATTATCCACCCAAAATACCTTCACTTCAGCAGGAGCCACTGAAGCAGTGTCTTCATACTTATGAGGTAAATTTCTGTTTTGTCGCAGGTACCTTGAGAATTCCACTGGACACAGACAGAAATGTTGAATTCTCTGAATTTAGGATGGGTGGCTGTCTTGAATTTCTCTTTGCTCTGGTACTGATCTGCCATCACTGAACTCAGTTTTATGCAACTCCGTGCGCTGTCTGCTAGTGCCAGATGCTTCCACCTCTCATGTGCTGATGTATCTGAGCAGAGTAGAGACCTCAGGTGTTGGGTCAGTGATGTGAAGCAGGGACCGTAACACCAGATTGCTATGGGGAGAAGAGGCAATAGTGAGTGTGAATTCCATTTGGGCTCCTGTAAATGTTAGGCCTTGGTGGAAAGCAATTTGCAGTCTCAGTATGGTAATGTGGCTCCTCTCTTTTCCTTGTTCTACCAGTCAGCCATCAATGATCGAAACCAAATCCAGTGATGGCAGATCAGTGTCAAAGCAATGTTTGGCTGGGATCATAGACCAGGACAGCATCCTGAAATTGCAACAGCTACAGGCATAATCGTGGTAGCAATCAAGTTTTACACTGAGACCATGCAATTGACCCATCTGCATGGCTTTCTTCCATGAGAAATGTTCAACTTGAGACTTCAGATATTTGAACCAACAGATTTAGTAACAGCAGAATTTAGGGATCTGCTGGATGGTCTAGTTGTCATAACTTGCCCTGGGATCATGAGTCACTGAGTATCAGACCACATTGCATGTTCACTTTGCTCAAGTCCACAAACTCCCTTCCTTTGGAAACTAGTTCAAGGTCAAGACCTAGAAGATACTCAGGTTTTGTATTCATCTGTGATTAGACAATTACTAGGCTATGAATTAAGTGAAAATCTCTCCTTGGCCTCCTGGGTTAGACATACTCATCTGTCTCCAGTTTGCATCTCTGTTTCAAAGTCACTTTGGCTTTCAGTCTTCTGGGAAGTTCTGAGATAGGAAAAAAAAATGTGCATTTTTTAAAGCAATGGGCTCTGAGAAGCTATTTTGTGGCTATCATCTTCTGTTTATCCATTTCAGTCTCCAAGCAGCACAAAAACACTTTAGAACTCTCATGAGACACCGTATTTGTCTTATTATAGTAAAAAAGATGTAATACAGAAGGTTGCATTAAGAAAGAAAAATTATGACCTTCAGGAATATTCAGCTCATTTTATATCTATTAAATGATTGCTATAGAGTGTCTCTTGTTTGCATGCCAAACAGTTAAGAGTTACTTATCTCTCTGAGATTATCGCAGTGTCAGGTTTTCCAGGTGCTTCAGTTAGAAGAGCACAACCCTCTCTCTCTAGCTGTTCTTATAATGTAAGAGCAGATTGAAAAAGGTGACTACTTGACTGTGAGACTAAATTAAGCTCTGTTTTCAAGGCTTTTTATTGCCTTTAAGAGTAGGATATAAGTGCTCATATCTTTATTGGGGTCCTAATTTTTCTGCCCTTTCCTTTCCCCATCTCTTTTCCATTTAATTTTTCATTTTGCTCTGCTGTTCACCATTCTAGTACCTGCTCCTCTTCACCTCTACTTTATTATGCTGTCTGAAAGGGAAGTAAAGAGTGAATTGCTTTAAGAGGGTGGATATGGATCAGATAAATGGTAGCATTTTTATCTTGATGAGCATAAAAACACAAGAGTCCCTAAGGTAAGCATAAAAGGAGATGTAATGAGATTGGATATAAGGAAGAAGTTCTTTACTGTAAGTGTGGTGAGGCACTGGAATGGGTTGCCTAGGGAGATTGTGAGTGCTCCATCCTTGGCAGTGTTCAAGGCCAGGTTGGATGAGGCCTCGGGTGACATGGTTTAGTGTGGGATGTCCCTGCCCATGGCAGGGGGTTGGAACTAGATGATCTCAAGGTCCTTTCCAACCCTAGCTATTCTATGATTCTATGATTCTATGATGGAGATGTAAAGAGTGATGGTTTGTGTAATCGTCAGAGAGCTGCAGGGATGCAAGGGCAGGAGCATTTATGGCCTGTAGGGAACCAAGTTTCTGCATAGGACAGATGATCTGATTAAATCTATAAGAACCTAGAAGTATAAAAATTATCATGGTCATGGCTTACTGGGATCCAGATGAAAGCCTCAAAAACATCAAGTGCCAAGAGTTGGCTCTGATTCAGTACTGCTCTGAAATATGCCCACTATTGCTCTAGTACTGATCTGCCATCACTGTTAATACTAGTGCTCATTTGCCCAAAGCTGTTCGTATCTTTTCCATGTTATGCCCAGAGCTCATGGCTCTTGATTGCTTCCAGGCTTAAGTCCTGGACTTAAGATACAGCTATCTATATTTGTTCCTCGAACATGCTGAGCATCTTCAGAAGATGTTGAGAACCCATGCATACTGTTTGCTTGGGTGAGAATGAATCACACCAATTACCTTTCAGGATTACAGAACTGGGCAGCATTTATTGTTAAAACAAGATTTTCTGTCAGAGTAAAAAAATCAAAAATTAAAGAGAGCTGCAATACACTTAGAATTGAACAATTTGCTCCCATTGAATGCACAGCTCCCTTTGTCATGCTTCCTTAGGTCTGAATGCTACAACCTCTCTGTAGGTGAGAAGTTTGCCTTTAATAGACCCATTATGCCTTCTAGCTCAAGGCAAGAGCTACATCACTTACTGTACTGCAAGGAGAGTATGGATTACCCTCCTCTCACATTATTAATTTTAGACCTACCTTCATTGGACCAAGTGTAGAGGAAGGCCATGAAGACTATCAGAGTGTTGGAACACCTCTCCTATGAAGACAGGCTACAATGAGGATGATCAGCGTGGAGAAGAGAAGGCTCCAGGGAGACCTTACTGTGGCCTTCAATACCTTACAGGGGCCTACAAGAAATCTCAAGAGGGACTTTCTACAAAGGCATGTAGGGATAGGACAAGGGGGAATGGCTTTAAATTGACAAAGGGCAGGTGTAGATTAGATATTAGGAAAAAGTCTTTACTATGAGAGTGGTGAGGCACTGGCACAGGTTACCCAGAGGAGGTGTGGTTTGTCCCATCCCTCGCAGTGTTCAAGGGCAGGTTGGATGAAGCTTGGAGCAACCCGGTCTAGCGGAAGATGTCCCTGCCTGTGGCAGGGGGTCAGAACTGGATGAGCTTTATGGTCTTTTCCAACCCAAAACATTCTATGATTCTATCCTATGATTCTATCACCATAAACAAGGATTCTCTGTTGTCTGATGCAATGTTACAGAATTTTTTATGGCTATACTTTTTCACTGAAGGAAAGGAGAGATAAACTGTGTGCTGGCTGCCTCCTTAACCCAGGCTTTCTCCTTGCACCTTCAAGACAGGAATTGATTTTCACTTTTCACTTTTCAAGCATGAAACTAAGTAGATGTTAGGCTTTTTTTTAAGTTTCAGCTCACACTGTCTGTATAGGAAGTAATCGTGTGTTTGGTTCATTATTGATTACTGTGTTTTCTGGGAATCAGCCTGGATGATCACAGATGCTCCCTCTGTCCTGCATAAACTTTTGGAATATGTAGCAGGCAGGTCTCAGATGGTAAAACACTTGGGAATCTTTTCTGGGCATCATCAGTGCAAGACAGAAAGGTCTGTACATGTTTCCAGAGAGAGAATATGGGTCTAATTGATTTGAAAACCCTGAGTTCAAACTTCTGTATGGCAAATGAAGTTACATCTTGCATAGGGATTTGAGGTCTCTTCTCATGTTGTTTTCAAGAGGGAATATGGTTTTTTCCTTGCCTGAAAGGCTTTTCCTCATTGACTTCCAAACCAGCGTGCTGCCTCATCTTCCCAGCAGCAGCATTTCAACACAGTTTTGTGGACAGGGGCTGCTGGAAGGCAACTCCAGCACTGATCTGAGGAGCTACAGAAGCTCCAGGTTGACTGATCAGGCTCAGCATACAGTTTGCAGTGTATATTATCTTAAGGGTTGTTAATTAAAATGTAGCATTACTATTCATTAGGGACTGTAGCAATAGGACAAGGGATAACAGGTTCAAACTTAAATGGGGGATGTTTAGGTTAGATATAAGAAGTTCTTTACAGTGAGAGTAGTGAGACACTGGAGCAGGTTGCCCAAGAATATTGTGAATGCTCCATCCTTAGTAGTGCTCAAGGCCAGATTGGACAGATCCTGGGTGACATGGTTTAGTGTGAGATGTCCCTGCCCATAGCAGGGGGTTGGAACTGGATGATCTTAAGGTCCTTTCGAACTCTAACTACTCTGTGATTCTATAACTTGGGATGCAACTTTACATCTTGGAGCTGTTCAGCGTAATTCAAAGCAGGTGGAAGCAGTGGAGTTTTGAACTCCTCTGGCTGCTATGACAGTGTTACTGAGCTGCAGGAGTGATCAGGGAGAAGAAGTCTGGTCTGTCAGGGCTCCTTGTGATCTGGTTTGGTAGCATGATGTATCAATATTATCCAGCAAATTGCTTCTCTTAATCTAGTGATCCCTTATAAACCTGGGCTTTACAATGCTGTTAGCAGTCAATGGCAGGGGAAGAAAAGTAGGCAGCGACTTGTAGGACTACATGAGAGCTCTGGCATTGACCTGAGAGGATGAAGTAAAGGAAGGATGGAGTCCAAAGTGTCCGTACCAGGGCTGATACAAGCCTGCTCCTTTGATCTGTCTCTCTGTGTTGGTTTTGATATAAATCCTTCGCGATTAAGTACTGCCCTGTGTTAAAACATGTTATTCTCCTAAAATTAAATATCTGTTCTGTGAATTTGTGTACAATGCAATAATTACCAAAGACAGCAAAACCCCTGAATACTTTTGCACCCTGCCTGATCATTAAGTGAGCACTTAACATCTGAGAGTCATCTTGGTGCTCCAGAGTGGAGGCCTGACCACTGCAGTGCCAAGAGATTGAAAGGTGTCAGTAGCTCACCTTCTTGAAGAACACGAAAGGTGTTTCGTGATCTTTGCAAGCTACAACTTCTTATATCTAAATTGCATTTATTCATGGACAGTTTATATGCAGTTGTTCTTGTGCCAATGTTGTATTTTCTTGTACCTCACTCTTCTTCCTTCCTGATGTTTTTTCCTCTCAATGTATTTATAGATGGAGAAGGGAGCTGATTGCTGTGTTTTGCTGAGTTAAGTGTGCCAAGTTCCTTTAGTTCTTTCCTTAAAATCAGCTCGCTGTTTCCTGATCTTTGCTTCACAGCTCCTGTTACACACTAGCTGGCAATTTTCTGTGGTCTCCCTACTTTGCTGAGATCTAAATAAGATTTTCTGCACTCATCTTTAAAAAGAAAAAAGAAGAAACACAAACAAGCTGCTTATTCAAGGAGACACACTGCTTAATAAGTCAGACTTAGCCTAATAGTAGTAGAACAGGAATCACATTGGAATTTCTCATTTATTTCCTAATTATTCTTTCCTTCAAAATCTACCATAAAACCTTATGTATTTCTGGGGCCACAATCAGGGAACCATAGTGATGTCTATTTCAGCACCTTTGCAAAATGACTGCTTAGCTTCTGCTCATCACCCACCCTTCTGTACCTCTATGGATTTATTGGATTTGTGGTAAACCGGTATCACAGGGTGTCCAGTTCACGTGTCACTTCTACCAAGGTTCTCCAGCTTTATCTTCACAAACCATGCTGACCTCTTCGATTTTGGCACTTTGGCTGTAATCTTTTTCAAAGCTTTGTATTCCTTCCCTTTAGCCTTCTAATTTGTGCTCTTCATAAAAAAGAACAGGAGGACAAAATAGCTTGTTTGTTTTGGAGGCAATATCTCATCTATCATTAATGTCAGTCCCATAAAATATCAGGTAGTCCTTTCCTGCACATATGTGGTGGAGAACCTCCTGTAACTATTTTGATGGCTTTTGCTATGTTTACCTCCACCTGATTTTCTAGTGCTAGGCATAGATTTTGACCTCCAGCTCCTGTTTCTGTTCTTTGTAGTTTTTCTCTTCATGCCTCATATCATTTTGGAGAGGTTCAATCAGCTGGACAGATATAAAGCCCCTGTCTGTAAGATTTCTTCCCAAGCCTGAAATACAAACAGCAGCTACTTATACAAAGAGGGAGAAGCCATATCTGTGCATTGCCTCCACCCAGACAACCTCAAGGCTCTGCTGATGTAATGTCCACACATCAAATATTCCACTCAGGTAAGAACAGGCCATGGAGACTCTGAGAGAGCTCCAGCCACTAAACTGATCCCTCTTTTGTTTGGGTGGATTAGAACAGGCTGATAAGCATAATCAGCATATGAGGCTACTTCCTAGTGAGAGTATTTAAAGCCAGCTGGAGAAAATTTGCTTCATCCTGAGGAAAACCAGAAGCACTGTACCTGTTGTTTCTCAGCATGTTATATGCTGTTCCTAGTCCAGACAGTACCTAACTATAACAAAATGAGTGGTCTTAGCATGTCAGAACTATTTTCCATCTACTGCCCTGTTAGCAGGGACTGAGCACAGTAATCAGTTATACAACAACATGGATTATTTTAGAGGTACTGACATAAAGAGTGTTTTATTTGTTGTTTCTGCTTGTATTAACCTGGTTCTCTTTTGCATCTTGGTCTCACTATTACTAATATAGGCATAACCGAAAGGTGTGTAGGGCAATGGGGTGGAGAATAAAAGTTATTTATCTATTCTTTATCTATTCATCATTTGCTGCTGAAAAAAAGAATGGGATTCTGTGTCTTACAGCAGCCTGTATTTTGGTCAGAAAAAGCCTCCTCACAATGCACAAACTATTGTGAAGTAACATCCAGCTTCACAGTGTGAATGCTTAGGCATAAGTCACTGTTATGAAGTTCCTCCCTGTCTGCAGAGACTCAGAGGAAGCTCTGGGCAGAAATGGATGATATTTGTCCATCTTATGACTTAATACTGAAATGTGGTGTAAAAATAGGAAAATAAAAAGAAGCCCAACAGTTAATGGGTTTTATTCAGTTTCCTGTATGGAGGTTATTTATTTTAACTGGACAAGAGGTCTGGTGAAACTCACTTGAGGATGTCTTTAGCTCCTTTGGAGCGGTTGTTACTGTTTTGTCTGAAGCTGGCATTGAAAAATGACTTGTTCTCAAAGATTTTCAGGGAAAATATTTGATTTAAAAAGGAATAAACTGATTAACCGTGAGCATTTCCATTTCTATTTAATTTTTAATATGTTTGGATTCGAGCCTGTGATACTTTTACTCCCTGTGTGTTAATTTCCATGAAGTCACTGGCATTGGGGTCTTTGATCTGAGATCCTGTGTTACTGTCTTTTTCTGCCATTCATCTAATTGACCAAAAGTGTCACTACCTTGATGTGCAAGGAATTGCAATGTGTACATATGCACAATTGCACAAATCTTGAATATTCAAAAGCCTCTTATGTCTTCTGGGCATAGGACCGTTCTCTGAATTCTTTGTTTAGGAAGAATGTATCTAATTCCAAATTGCTTTAATTGCAAATTATGTTATCAAGGTCAAACCTTTTGGCATCAGGTGCCAAATAATATGCAATAAATAATTTATTAGCAACTGATACATGCCATGCTTTTTATTAAGAGTGAAAACAACTTTGGTTGCCTATGAAATATGAGTAGCTTTTTCTGGCTGTATTCCTTAGTACTGCAGACCTTCCTAGTCTCCAGATTCTCTTTACATTTGAAACTTCAATCTTAGATTTTAACTGTAATCTGAGTGTTCCTTAGGTTTCTATGGCTTTTCTATGTAGTTTTTATTTTGGGCAGTTAAACTTATTGGGTATGCAGGAAGATGTCTACTTATGACTTACAGGATATCTCTGACATTCAAATTAAGGGGAGGAACAGGAAAAGGTTAAAATAAGATGACCTAGCTCCTTAATGTTATTACAGCGAGTACATTTTGCAAAGGAAATAATAGAAGAGTGGAAATAACCTTGTTATGAAGCCACTAGGATTGAGGTATCTTCACATGTTTTTGATATCCAAGGCTGTACTGTAGTCAGCAGTTCTAGTGTGAACAGTGAATGAAGCCAAGGTCTGCTCAGGCTCCTCTCTTAGGACCTGAATGTCTCTAAGTCTACTGAGAGTTTTGATTATACAGCCATTGAAACTGGCACCTTAGGCACCTGTGTGTAGTCTCCTCAGCTTTAGGTGACTTAATCTGGAGCACCAGCCAAGCCACTGGGAATCCTTTTCTTAATGGAAGTATTTAGGGCTGCTTGAGATGCTTCTGAACATGAGACACATGATGAGGGAAGGCAGACATTATCATAGCGTAGCAATAGATAGTCATTTGGTTATTTCCCGGAGAAGCTGCAGCCTGTGGAAGGTTCCACATTGAAGCAGGGAATACGTAAGGAGCATGGAGTGGCAGAGGGACTGTTATGGAATGACAGTTAATTCCCATCCCCATTCCCCTGTGCTGCTTGGGAAGAGAGGAGTTAGAAAGAGTTAAAGTGAGCCTGGGAAGAAGGGGGTGATGTGTGGGGAGCTGTTGTTTCAGTGTTTGATTTTGTTTCTTTCTACACAGCTGTGAATAAATGACATTAATTTTCCCTAAGTTGAGTCTTTTTTTGCCTGTGATAGTAACTGGTGAGTGACCTCCCTGCTTTTATCTCATTCTATTTTTCATCCTATTTTCTCCAACTGTCCTATTGATAAGGGGGAGTGAGAGACCACGTGAGTGGGAATTTAGCCCTTAGTCCACTACAATCTTATACAGAAAATCTGAAAGAGGTAACCAAACAATTATAAGTCTAGTGGAATGGGCATGTAATAAAACACATCTGCATACTGAGTGTCCCATTACACTACTGTGGCAATCATGTAATTCCACATTACTGTTATTTGGAAAAGTTTCTCCTGTATGCATAGTCCAAATAGGTACTTTTGACAGTTAAAAAATTGCATTTCACATAACTGTAATGGAAATACAAAGGGTCTTAAAGGCATAATTCTTGCCTTACTCTGGAATAAATCAAGGGCAATTGCACTAATTAAAAGCTAATAGTGCAAGGATGGCATAAGGCAGAGAAAAATCAGGCAGTTCAGGTTTAATTGCTGTTATTTTTAACTAGGTACTGTGCTTCTTTCATTTTCTTCTGTGCAAATTAGTACATAACTGGAGCGTTTTCGTGCTTAAGTTCTCACCTAAAAAAGATACCTAAAAATGTCAGAGCTCGTGGTGGAATTATATCCAACTTGGCAAGGATCTACCAGTTGGAGTAGGTAGGGTAACGTGAGCTTTCAGCTGTGAAGGACCTTGGTGCAATTTGCTCTGAAGTGTTTTTTCTTTCTTGCCATCAACCCCCTTTCTTCAGCTTTTAACCTAGCAGACACAGAGATTTGGTTTATCCACTGTTACATCCCTAGCAAAGGTATTATTGGGAACTGTAACCTGTATGACCTGTTGTTTATATACAACTGTTGTTCACAGAAAACTGGATGTTTTGACTGTTCATTTCCACAACACAGTTGTGGTCCTCTAAGGAAATAATTCTATGAAAGTGTCTTCATGTCTTTAGGTGTTAAGTAGATATTAACAGTTATAATTTAACCTTTATTATTGTATTTAGACTCTTAAACACAAATCAGGCCAAAAATACCTGTAAACACTAGCGAGATATGAGGAATTTATCAACAAATAGACCAAAGCATAGGAGGGGAAATGCAGCAAAAGGAGAAACAACACCAACGTGGTGTCAGAGCAGGTCGGCGGGAGATCTGCAAACAGGGAGAGGTATCCTGAGCTACAGTGTAGTGGATTAGGTACTGTACTGTGCACTGCTTCCTATTCCTCATTCATGAAAGTAGTGATGAAGGAAGACTGGAATGAGTTTTATTACTCTGTTTAGACTGAGCTCATAATTGCAAATGTTTTAAAGTAACCTGCACTACATACGGCCAGTAAAATTGCTGGTGTTTCCTTTTTCTGTCTTCCTTCACCTAACATAGTGATCACCGATGGGATAACAAATAACTAGAATTCAGCTGGTTTAGATATGATTAATGCTAACATTTTCATGATATGGTAGCCTCAAGAGGGAACAGCAGAATGATAATCACTATGTACAAATTGAATTTTCCTAGATATGAGGAAGCACATATCTTGTTTTCCCACAAAAGTTTCCTCTTTGTTTTTTCCACTTGTCTGATTTCAATGCCTTTTACTGTAGATATTTCTCTACATTTCTTTTCCCTACATGGATCCGAGAGCTTTTCACAGTCTTTCCTCATTAGTTACACATCAGGCCCTTGTGTCCCCTCTGCCTGCTGTGAAAATGGGAGGGGCCTGATTAAAATCAGTGTAAACTCTAGTTAAAACTAAAAAGCAAGAAACTCGTATTTCTGAGCCTCTCCATTCTCTTGAGCACTCCTGTTTGAGTGCAATTGCCCAGGATGTGGTCTTACAGAATTTTGGGTTGAATCAAGTGGTCACCTATGACATATAATGCTTAATTCTTTCTCCCCAGGTATTACCAGATAAGAGCTGGACTGAAGATCCCATCCAGGCTTCCCCACAGGCTGTTTGCTACGATTGCAGGACAGACAGGTAAGCAGGTCCCAGAGAGATGTGACATGACTGGAGGCAGGGCAGCATGGAGGAGTGTGTGTGGAGAACACATGAGCCTGGATTTGGATCCAAAATTGAATTTCCCTAATAATTGGTAGCTATTCAGCTCTCTGTTCTGGTATGGGTTTAGGCTTCGAGTTTTGGTGCTTGTGTCCACCAGAAAAACAGAGCAAATTCTGTTTTATCTGCAAGCAGTCCCTCTTGTATGTGGCTTTCCTCACGGACAATGGAAAGAGTTGGTTTACTATTCTAAGTGATTTCCAGTTGAAAATTGTTTCAGTGTGTTGTGGGTTGACCCTTGTTGGATGCCCGCAGCTCACCAAAGCTGCTTTGTCACTCTCCCTCTTCATATGGACAGGGGACAAAAAATATAACGGGAGAGTCTTCACCCTGGGCTTCAGGGGAATCTCTGCTCCAGTGCCTGGAGCACCTCCTGCCCTCCTTCTACAGTGACCTTAGTGTCTGTAGGGCTGCTCCTCTCACATATTCTCACTCCTTTCTCCTGGCTGCTGTTGCACAGCAGTTTCCCCACTTCTTAAATATGTACCCCAGAGGCACTACCACCATCACTGATGGGCTTAGACTTGACCATAAGTGGATCCTTCTTGGAGCCGGCTTGTGTTGGATCCACTGGATATGGGGGAAGCTTCTGGCAGTTTCTCATAGAAGAAACCCCTGCAACCTCCCTTCTACCAAAAGCTTGCCACACAAACCCAAGACACAAATCAACAACAGCCTTTAGAGAACAACTTCAAGAGTCCTTTTGACTCAATATTATGCATAGAAGAAATATCAATGTAGTGCAGGATTAACGAGTTCCTGGGTTTTGGGGATTTTAATTCTTAAATTTGAGAATTTTCCAGTTTAATATTATTCTGTGGATTACAGGTTCTTAAGTAAAATGTACTTTTCAGTCTGGAAGTCTAGTTCAATGAAAATACATTCTAATACAAAGATATGTTTAAATGCAAAATGATTGGAATAATTATAGTATAAAATGCAAAAATTTGTACAAAAATATAAAGAAATCACCTGAAAAGATTTCTCAGACTTAGAATGTGAATAAAGAAATATCTTTGGGTAATAAATACATAATGTAGTCCAGGTTTGGAAAACCTCTTAGTATGAAAATCCCCAGAGCAGAAAGAAAACTATTTTTCATCACCTTCCAGTATAATTCGCCCTTGGCATACCCAGAATCCCCTGGAGTTCCTTTGCTCTCTGGAAATGTCCTCAAATTACAGTAGTTTCTGGCATAGCTAGTCTTGAACTAATGGAATACTCTCAGTATGAAGATAGCTACAATTCTACTTTCTATGGGTAGAAACCCCTCAAGACCATGCAGTAAAACCCCCTAAACTATTCATATTCTGCATTGAACCAGGCATGGCTGCATTATTTAAGGAAGAAACTCAATGACTTTCTGTATGTACTTTTCATTCAGATTAGTATTTTCTTAAGTGTCTCTTCTTCTTTCACCCCTGTTAGAAGCAAGTCGTAAAAGCATGGGCAGGAGAGAGACAAGACAGGCTATGTGGTTACAGGATTAGCAACTGACTTTCATAGTGCTAATGCAATCCAGACTCGAGTCTAATAGCTTTATAAGGCATCAAGACGGGGGTATTTAAGCTGTTAAGGGTTTAAACAGTTTTTCCTTGGCTATCTTCACAAGTACTTCCTAATTGATTTCATAGGTCTACAAGAGTCGTTTAATGGGTCTGAACTTGAAGGCAAACAGGCCATAATGTTCTTTTCGTTCTCATGCCACTGATCTCTCTCAGTATGGAGATAGCTGGGATGGAACTAATTAAATTGTTGTGTACGTTTCAGTAGGACACGCCTATTAAAGTAGTATTACAACAAAACAAGGGTGTTATAAAATCATGAATAAACTCCTTGGCAATGAGAATGAATGCAAAATAGGTGGGATTCATGAGTTAGGATTAAAGGAAATATTTTTAATATTTTCCTTATCAGGATCATAGGGTTCATCTATAAGAACTGGAAGATATTTTGAAAACAATTATGTAATTTTATAAAGTAATATCTGTGAATATAGACAGTAATAAAATATATAAAATATGGAAACATATAAAATAGAGAAGAGGTAGAATTCATCTTCCAGTGCATGTGGCCTTTTCTTTTTATTAAATATTGCAGGATTTATGATAAACCCATGGGAACTGACAGCATTAGCAATGTTTGCTTCCTACTAGATGCTTTCAGCAACAGAGACTAAACCCCATGTATTCTACTGGTGGTTGTCAGCCAAATCTGTCCAGCAAAGACTCCATCTATGGTGCAGGACCAACAGGGTATACAGGAGGCCTTGACAACCTACTACAGGGTCCACATGTTGGCCGTATTCTATCTACATTGTGGGAAGAGAATGGACTATGTGCTACAGTTGAAGCAAAAGGAAGATGTCCTGGAGCCCAGTAGCTCCTCTGATTTGGTCACTTAGTTCATCAAGGCTGCATATTAGCTTATATTGAGTGAGGTTGCATGAACATATGTATGCTGTACATATGTACACACATATATATATTCATAAAAATATATACATTTCATTCATACTACTACACATTTTTAGCAAGGTAGCTTTCCTAAAGACTTTCTCAACAATGAAAAGAAGAGAAAGAATGAGGCTTGTCCTGCGAAGTCTTTAATTGCCCTCATTCAGGTTTTAAACCCCCCATGAAATTCAGCTTCCTGTCTTTGAATAGATACCATGACTGATGCAGTCTGCTTTTGGGTCATAAAGAAAAAATGATGCTCTCCACTTGTTCTTGTGCATCTTGTAACGTCACATACTTCATTTGCCTCAGCATCGGTTCTTCAGGGCTGAGCTAATGCAGACATATCTTAAAGCTAAACTCCAGCAAGGTCTTCCTGAGTGAATTTATGGGACTTTTACATATGCCACCACATGATGGTGTCCACCTGCAGCATACAGTGGGCTAAATATATATGACTTAAGCACAAACAGCTAAAGGAACAGGGAAAGAGAATATGCCACCTCACAGTTGCACATTTGTGTAACTATCTCCTTAGCTGAGTTATTTTATTATCCACTAAGTGCCTTCAGTAAGTTTTCAGGTTTCAGATCTCCTATATTTTGGGAATATATTTAGAATTCATAGAAGTTATGATTCATAATTTTCCAGGTTATAGATACTAGATAAAAGAGTTCAGGAGCTTAAAAACATATCTTTAAAACATTTTTGTTTTAAAGTTAGCCCATTGATTAAAAGTCATTGATTAAAAAAATGCAAGAATAACGCTGGTCAGAAATAGTTAGGATTAGCTATTTTAACTTGATTTCCTACCCCTTCTGAAAGAATGAAGAATGGTGGAGACCAGGAGAGCAGTATAAATGAGAATTACTTAAAGAAGATTGTATGCATGAGATAAATCTTAGCAGTGTATCTATGAAGAATATGAGAGTAGATTATACTATTGAAGATGCCAGCTAAATCAAATCTCTGGAAAAGTACACATTTTCATTTCCTCTGCAGTGTTTTGCACTAGTCTACGCACCTCCTGGAAGCATTGCTGCTGAGACAGAATTATTCTTTATTAGTGGATGTTGCAGTCAGGTTTTTTTTAAACATTCTGGTTTTAGACCCACTATGCCTCATTCTCACATCCTGCAACCATGGAAAGCTGCTTGCCCATCTGCTTGCCTAGCTGTTTACCTTACAGGCCAAGGAAACTGTTTTGGTGGTGAACATTAACAAAAGAAATTACTTAGGACTTTGATTTGTGTTCAGATTTCCTTTGTTCCTCCCGTCCAGATGTACCACATTGTCAGTTTGCAAAACTTTTCAAATAGGCAAGTATTTCTGAAAACTTGGCCTGAAAATCTTATTGCAAGCAATATGAAGTATTTAAGAAGAAATATCACCTGCCAGTTTACTCCTTATTAGATTGTAGCAGTGCTCCGTCTCATTCTAGTCAATTAAATTGTGTTATTGTCTAAAAGTACAGAAAACCAATGACAGCTGAGGAATGCAGATCTTCGTTACTATATCTCGTATAAGTCCGGGGAGATAAGATGCAATATGTGTTTCTGACAAGTCAAGAAAAGGTACCCATGACTGACATTACACATTAACTCTTTTGACTGGTGATGTAGAGGTGCTTCATGTACACATAGTTTGATGCTTTTTCATAAAATGGAATTATTTGACATTAGGTGACAAGAAAAAAATAGCATAATTTAAATTGTGACATAGGAAAGTAGGAAAAAACAAAGAACAACGCAGTGTTCTGTCTTCTTCTATAAATTAAATGTTGATCTGTGGCTACCTTGCACCTAAGACCTAATTTAAGGGGCTATTTATATTTCTGATATGTGCCTTAACGGTTTGTGCTTGTTTTTAATAAATAATTAGTGATTCTAGTCCCTATTAGGAAGTGTTTCAATATCTCAAAGAAGTTCCTGGTGAAGGAATTCTACTAAGATTATTCAAGAAAAACCTTTTCTTGTAAATGGATTCTTGATTTAGTCAAAACAAGCATTTGCAGTTAGTTGCTCACTAGAGCAAGAAGAAACAGACCCATACTGGTGGAACAGTACAAAATTGCAGTCATCAGTTTCAATAACTTTTTGAAAGGCAATTTCTGCCTCCATTAATTGAGGACAAGTTTACTGCTTTTGAAGTATGAGAAAAGGGGGGAAGGGGAGAGATTCATGCTTTAACAAACCCATGAGTTTGTTTTAAAAGATTATTAAAGTAATCTGAAAATAAACATGCATTTTATATATAAAATAAAACATACATGACAAATACAAATTATACCTAGAGAGGACCTTACTGTGAGAGAAGTTATTTTAGAGATGAGTTGTCTTAGGAAACCTCATTAGCTGTGAGATCATACAAGATGGCCAGGCATTTTAAGAATTGTTAATCCACAATTTAAGTATTCTTTCTTGGAATACCTATTCTATGATATTCCAAGAGAGAAGAAGAATGAAACCAAAGAAAAAGATGAAAAGCAGTAAACCGAAGATATCTCTGACTGATGTGCTACCTCTGTATGAATGTCCCAGTCCTATTCCAGTCAAGACTTTTTCATAGGCTGAAGGAATGGAAGCTGAAAATATGTATTTGTGGCTGGGAGGTTTTCCATTGCAGACCCTGAACTATGCAGGACACCTTTGTTTCTCCCCTCCAGAATCTTGGGCAGACCATGCAGATGGAAGTGGGGTAAGCAACAGTTTTGGAGATGCAGAGCAGCATCTCAGCTCAAAATTGAGACCTTGTCAGTGGAGGAGGCAAGAACTATGAAGGGTCTGTACACACCAACACGTGCCACAAGTCTCTTCCTCTAGGCAGTGAGTCTGAGACACTAAACTTTGTCATCAGTGGCCACCTGAAGGCCTGGCAGAAACAGAGTCCAGTTGTTCAGAAGCTGTGCGCCAACACGGTATTTCTGCTGTTTGAGGCCAAGAATGGCCTTCAGCTCTGTAGTTAAATAGGGCATACAGCTTTTTCAGACCTGTCATTCCAGTTTGGTTTGGCCTTCACAGAGCTCTCTTCTTTTACAAGTTTATTTACATGTCTTTAATTTCCCCACACAGTGATCCTTGCTGCCTTCAGTCTAATGTACAGTTCAGTCTTGTAATTTACACTAATTCAGCAGGCAGATTGCATCCAGACAACTGTTTCCTCCTGCCCTGCACTGATGAAAAAATATGTGGTGTCCTACCGTGATGTTCCATACTTTACTCAGGCAATTCTCTCATCTGAATTAGTCTTTGGAGTAAATATACAGTGTCAGCTACAGAGTTAGGTAACAAAACAAATGGATATTTGCTCACTTAAGTTTCCAAAGCACAGGATCATTTTCAGACATGAATTCTCTAACTGAGCAAGGTTTTTAGGGAACTGGTAATGAATTTGGAAACAAAAATAAACATTAAAAAAACCATAGATTATGTTTATTTTGACAAAACATTATGTATTTGAGAAAGCAAAGACAAAACTTACTGCTGGTCTGAAGTGGGGTAGCTATTCCATCATCTCCTATTTCAGTATGTATGAGAAATGATCATTAGCTTATAGAGCAATACAATGAAAAGAGACTGCATTTATGTTAGGGTCTTTCATACAAGGAAATTAATAGGACATCTTGCTTTTTATCATCACTGAATCTATGTATTGGTGAAGAGGCAGTTTTATGTAGTTCTTTCCATGAGGCTAGCTCAAAATGTCAAAAGGCAAGGTTAAGATAAAGGATTCATCTCAAAAATGTGCAGCTTTAATCAAAAGTCAAGCTGAGAGAGAAAACATTTCTGAACTTTGTCTTCTTTAGAATTTATTTAAACTAAATATAACATCTGCATTTATTCTAAATATGTATATGCTAAACATAGTATTTCAAAACTAAACCAAGTCTCTTCAAACATTTAAATAGGAAAATGATGAGGCATTGAAAGAATCTGTGCCTAAAAAAAATGTTGTGTTTGCACTTTCAAAGCAGGCTGATTTTAGCTCAATTGTAAAAATGGAGTGTCTGCATGAGTATTCCTTTGCTAAAGAATGTGTATTTTTCAGACTTCAGCAACCAAGTTTTCAAGCCTTCTAAAAAGCAGGTATAGAACTCAGTGCATGTAGATAAATGTGGCAAGTTCAGCCCTGGTTCATTGCTTTTAGAGTCTACATTTTCAGAAGTCACTGATTATTTGTATTGCTTCAGTCTTTTTTTTTTTTTTTTTATCCTTTTTCTTATTTTCTTTAGGCTGAAACACTAAAATTTCAGTAGAAAGATACTTCTGAAACTGGGATGTCAAAATGGGCTAACTAAATAACCTAACACAGCTTCAAATCTGCAATAAGTTACAATATTTCTTGTTCACTGAGCGCCAAAAAAGGTGCAGTTGCATTAAAAAATGTATAGCTTGTGACAAATCGTTAAAATCTTTACAGTCAGCTGTTAGAACTAGTATATATCGATTTTGGATAGAACTCAAGAGACAAAACCACAGAATGTACTCATAATTCCATGCATGAGACAACCCTGTTTTACCAGCAAAGCTCTTTCAGTCTGTCATCAGACTGGAATAGGTTTACCTTAGCAGTTTATGGGACTTATAAATTCCTGTGAGCTTCAAGTACCTGTAGGTATGGAAGTGCTAAGACTGAATAACAGGTATATTGTCTTTCTACAGATATAACAGATAAGCCTGAAACTTTGTCCTGCATCTCCTGAATTCACTGTGAACTTGGGAGAGTAACATGTGTAACTGACAGCCGTAATAACCTCATATCCCCTCTGGGTAGCAGAGGGAATACAACATACAGAATAGACGTCTATAAAAATACCAGAAAACTCTGCAGAAGATGCTACTGTGCTGCATTTATGTTGGTTAAGAAAGAGGCAGACATCACAACTGAGTGTTTCATAGAATCATAGGATTGTTTAGGTTGGAAAAGACCTTTAAAATCATTGAGTCCTATCATAAACCTAACATTGTCAAGCCCACCATTAAACCATGTTTAGCATGCAGCACAACTGTAGCCATGTGTTAGAGGGATTTAAGTAAGAAGCTTGTTTGACCATGATGACATTCTTGGTCACATCAGCCTCTTCATAGTTTTACCTTCAGATTTAGCAGGTCATTCTGGATTGAAGATTTTGCTACCCAGCTGAGGTGATGAATACAAAATCTCACCAGTCATCTGAGCTGAAAGACATTGGGGTCTTAAGTAGTATTAACGAAATGGCTACAATTTCAGGAAAGTGCAATTGTATTTTTGTATGGGGACCACAAGTATTTCTCAGCCTGTCTTTAAAAATACTTATGGATGGTGGATTATTATCTCTGTACTAGCAGGAAACAGTTGTCTTGTAATGATGTGTTAGGCTGTATCCTAAGGGCAGGCAATAAATCATAAGTAGCCTGAGTTATAGCTGCAAGATGGAAGAAGCACTGTAAACCTGTGACTAAGAGTAAAAATCATCTAGGTGCTGATGTCTATGCTGTGGGTGTCTCCACCTAAGCTAATTGGTCTCTCCTTATAGTCAAAGGAGAGAAAAAAGTAATTTGAGGGAATAATTTAACATGTCTATTTTAAGATGAGTTGAATCACATCTATTTCTGTCCGTTTACTATAAAAGAAGTTACAGGAACTTTTGCAGAGAGAGACCTTTCAATTGTGCTCGTAAATGAGCTGTCACAAAAAGGCTGTGATTTCACTTTGTGCCTTCATGTGTGTGCAAATTAGGCACGTAATAGTGAAAAGTAGGAAAGGCGACGAGGTCAACAGAGAGAGCAAATGGTACACTTGTCTTTCCCAGCAAATAATCAAAGATGATAGCTTGATTCAGGAGTTTGCATAATGCTTTCAAATGGTTTCTCAGGGTAAAAATAAAAGAGCTAGGAGAAGACTTCTGTGTGAGAACAACTTTCTTGTTTTTTTCTCTGTTAACAGGAAAAGACGACTTTCCTTTTGGAATGGCAAAGTGATTTACTAATTGAAAAGGAAAATGTGGAAATAATGTAGTTTGTTTGTTTATATTTTGTAAGACTAAAACTATGATTATATTTTCACCATAGATGAACGAAAAATAGAGGGACCATAGATGGAGATTGGTGGACAAAGAATATACCGGGAAATAAAAGCCAGGCTTTAATTTTGGTGGACCAGGAACTGAACCTGTGGTTCAGCTGTTAACAAACCTCTAGGACATTACTTTGTGGTCAGTAGCTCTGAAGCATAATGTTATGTATTAGACATGACCATAACTTAGAAAAAATGAGAGAATTTTCTGTGCATTCAAGTGTACATGTGCACCTTTCAGAAGTGTTTGCTTAAATTACTATTCTAGCCAAGGAGTGCTGGCTGGTTTAATTTCCCATCGATAATAGTGACAGAGGCTGCTCTGAAAAATCCTGTGGCCTACAGATTAAAACAGGGAACATAGAGAGAGGGACAAACTGTGTGTCCTTGTGTCTGTTTTATCTGTAAAATGATGGTACTGCCTCAAAGATGCAAACATATGCATAACATCATAACCTTCAAATATGTAAGATAAACAACAGGAATCCAAATAACTATAGAGGTAGACCTTCTAACAGATGATTCAAAATCTCCCATCAACAGAAAACCTATGTCCCAGGTAGGATAATGATGTCACAATGAGAGGGAAAAGTTCTGGGGATTTTTTCATAGATTCTTTTCTGTTCAGAAAGGACCATTTTTATAGCTAGTCTGATACCCTCTGAACCTAAGCCATAGAACTTTAGCTAGTGTTTTGTGCACAAAGCACAACTCTGGTGTTTGAACTGTGGCATAACTTTGTAGAAGGATGTTCAATGTTTATTTTTAAGAGAAAAGGGTGTTTTGGGGGCATTGTTCTGGGGTTTGGTTTGGTTTTTTTGTTGTTTTCATTTCCACTCGAAAGAAAGGATTAGCCTTCTTTCTGCTGACAATTTTTTACAGTAGAAACAAGCAGAACAGCCGTTGCCTTTCTAGCAGCTGTAATTAGAGACATCTGATGTCTCATTCTCTTGTAGTTGTAGTTAGCCTTCATCTTCTTTGTGTTATCTTTATTGCTGAAAGAAACTACTGAAAATCAGATTCAATCTGTTGAATAGGGCTTTGATCAACATAATCTAGTGAAAAATGTCTTTGCCGATGGCAGGGGGGTTTGGAACTAGGTGAACTTCAAAGATCCCTTCCATCCCAAACCATCCTCTCATTCCACAATTTTTGGTATGAATTAGCAGGACCAGCATGAACAAAGAGTATGGATTTAGATGCAGCAATGTCAATTTTGTTCTTACAGTTGCTTTATATACCCATTAAGTGTGAGAAGAAATAAGTGAATACATTGGTCTATTTAGGCACAAGCACTTTTGCTGGACTGAGATTGCCCTTTAAATGTTTACATTTCATTTTGATCTTAAGCTGGGATGGGATAGTATGTGTGTAATGGTACGTGGCACAGATGGGATGTGTGTGATGGTATAAATCCATGCCTAGAGTCAAATTGCTTTCTTACTGATGATGTGCGTACTGCCCTTAAAGGAAGGTCTCACTGAGTAGGTCCTCTCATATCTTTCAGTCTCCCACCTGCAGGAGGACCTTTGAAACATGCTGAAGGCAGCTTGTCCAGCAGTACCTAGCAACCTACTGCAGCAATGTCCATGATGCACTGATCCGTCCTGGCACTGGACCGTATGTCCCAGTGTGAACATGCTGGTTTTGCTTCAGACTTTGCTTGCCAGCATCTGTTTGCATGGAGACTGAATCTGCTTTGAACAGCAGCCTTGAACCATTTGCTGCCTACAAAGCCTGTTCTTATTCTCTCTCTGACAAAAGGTTGAGGAGGAGTCATGAAATTGTGTTACTCATATTTAGTTCAAAGAAACTTCTTTCAGCATTTGTTGCTCTTACAAGAGGAACTCAGCTGGAAGCATAGTGTAGAGAAGAACCTTGTGTTACTGACATTTCAGTTGGTTAAACAAAGAAAGGACACAGAAATTCAATTATGGCACATAAGGATGGTAACCAATGGATATGTCGAGTACTGCACATCCAATGTAGGCATTCAAGCCAGTCAATACAAGAAACAAAACCTCAGGACAGAGCTTAACAGATACAAAACCCACTGAGTGTCTGTAGCATTGAGCTGTGCTGAAGTTATAAATGTCCCTATATGGTATATGATAGTTGGATTATTTGTGAGGATCCAGGAAGATTTACTGGTCCTTAATTCCTATGATATCTGGGCTCATTTTTCCAGCTCTGATCTTGAGCAGTCAGCCTCCTCCTCTTTTAATTTCCCCATATGTTTAATGGGGTTAATTGTATCTGTATCATAAGGTTATTGTGAAACTCAATTACCTAATAAAAGGAACTTTGATATTTTTGGGTATGTGACAATGTAAGAGAGCACAGAATTGTGTATGGTCTTGAAACTTTGGGCGGTTCATATTTTTGAGATTAATACAGTGGATCCAAAGAGGGAAATGTTTGACCTACTGTTTCTACCACGCACTGCATAATGAGTTGTAATAACAGTAATCTGGGAGTCTGTTAATGTAATTAAAACCACTGACTTTCCTTCTAGGTGGGAGGTTTTTGAATATGGCTTGTGTCCTAAATGGAAGTATGCTGCAACATCATCATAGCTGCTGTACCACATCCAAAATTAAGAGCATAATTCTGGTCGTTAAAACATTTGTCCCACATCTCTACACATTAACCTGCCAGTAATAACTAATATGCATTTAGAAAATCTGCAGAATGGACCAGCTTCTGCTTTTCACCATCTGAATACAGCCAGTGGCTCTGTAGTGTCGTCAGTTCCATAGTCCTTCATGGCGAGAAACAAAGGTTAGTTTGGTGGAAGGTGTTGGCCCTCAGCCCTCCAGTGTAGGTGGTACAGTAAGGAAATGGAGGAGTGTCTAGCTCTGGGGTTTTAATTATGTACAAAGGAAAATAGAAACCTACTTATTTTATATGCTTATCAGGATTGATACCTGCAATGTATATGGAGGAAGACGCATATTTATGTCTTCAGAAGCAGCAGAGGAAACCAATGAAGACTGCGGGGAAAAAGAACTATTTCATTATAAGTACCTCAGATACATTGGTTAATGAGTTTTGGTATTTATTCAGCAACAGCTACTAGGTCTTATCACTTCAGAAAAGCACTTTTCATCTGCACATCTCAGCATGCCTTATGACTGTGAGTTAACTCAGCTTTAAGGCCAAGTTCTTGTGAGGCAAAATAAGAGTTTGTGTCTGTACTGTGAAGTGCAAAAACATATTGAATATCTTTAGCATAGCTCTGACCTGGTACATTCTGTGACCTAATACAACACCTTCCCTAAAATAACTTGCCTCCTGAGAGCAGCATATTCGTGATGAAGGCTTCTTCATCAGCACATTGTACATTATTCATCCTGGCTCTTGCTCTGATAGAGGCTTGCTGGCTATTATCTCAGGTGTATGTGCAGCATGCTCTGTTGTGTAACTGTTGATATTGTGCCAGTATTAAAGGCCAGGTTGGATGGGGCTTTGAGCAACCAGATCTAGTGGAAGGTGTCACTGCTCATTACAGGGGGGTTGGAACTAGGGGATTTTAAGGTCCTTTCTCTAAACAGTCTGTGATTCTATGATTCTATAATGTCAGGTTTCTTCAAATAATTTTCACCAAAAAAAGCTACCCGAAGCCTGCACAGATATAGGCCAAAAATTCTGTGTTTTTTCTGCAATTCAGGAGCTGGAAAAAAGTATAAATGGAGGTCAAGTTTTATGCATGGAAATAATTGGAAGTGGTAAGTGAGGTATTTCAATGCAACTCTCCCTAAACCTCCTCTCTTTCCACTGACTAGTATGATGTTTCCGAACAGTAATGCCACTGTTGTGAAGGTGAGGGCCTTATGCAAGTGTAGTCTGATGTTGTGCTGAGAGTACTTCGACACATGGTGACTAATATCATCTATGATTTCCTGGATTTGTCTGTTTACATCTATCCATCTATATTTCTCATCTTTAAAAACCACTTATATACATATATATCACATATCACTTTGTTTTGGATTTGAGTTTTGCATATGTCTACAGTTTCTACCTTACCTCTGATATGGTTGAATCATCTCTTCCATCTATTCTGGTCTTGGCATTGGACTTCAACTTACAATCTCAGGAAGAGAAAAGAGTTTCTCACATGGTCTCAATATTAATTATAGACTTGAGTAGTCTCAGAGTCACATTGAGTAGTCTAATATTATGGCGCAAGTTTCCTTCATACGTAACACTGGAGGGACTTAATCCCACATATCTGAAAGCATGAATTTTAGGTTATAAGCTTTTTTTCTGCTATTAGGTCTTGATTTCTCTTAACTGGTCATAAGAAAAAAAGCAACTTTAATTAGTTGTTTGCCTTTTCTGTGACCAAAATGAGACGTGACAGATCCCTTCCTGAAAGTTTTATTCAGGGCTAGCGGCTGCAACTGGGTAGTAGTACTGGAATGACTTGGATTTAGGAAGCCTCATCAGTAGGCTCTATTCTAAGTAGTATGTGGAAGTTAGAATTTGAGTTTTCACCATGTGACCTACTCATAAATATCAAGGTTTAATTCTCTTCCTTTTAAGTAGTAGGAAATAGTGTAATAACACCTACCATATCCTGGGCTGCATCAGAAGTGTGACCAGCAGGTTGAAGGAGGTGATGCTGTCCTTCTATTCTGCTCTGGTGCGTCCTCACTTGGAGCACTGTGTGCAGTTTTGGTGTCCTCAACATAAGAAGGTTATGGAGCTGTTGGAACAAGTCCAGAGGAAGCCACGAGGACGATCAGGAGCTGGAGCACCTCCCATATGAAGATAGGCTGAGAAAGTTGGGGTTCTTTAACCTTTGAGAAGAGAAGGCTGCGTGGAGACCTTATAGCACTCTTCCAGTATCTGAAGGGGGCCTATAAGAATGCTGCAGAGGGACTCTTTATCAGGGACTATAGTGATAGGAAAAGGGGTAACAAGTTCAAACTTCAACAGGGAAAGTTCAGGTTAGATATAATGAAGAAGTTCTGTGAGGGTGGTGAGGCACTGGAATAGGTTGACCGGAGAAGTGGTAAATCCTTCATCCCTGGAGGTGTTCAAGACGAGCTTGGACAGACACTTGAGTAACATGGCCTAGTGTGAGGTGTCCCTGCTCATGATAGGGGGCTGGAACTGGATGACTTTAAGATGATCCTTTCCAACTCAAACCGTTCTATGATTCTTTGAACACCATTTGACCACTAATAAAGTAGCTGTTATATTTGTGGGAGATTAAAAAATCTCTTGAAGAAGTAACACAATAAAGATCTCTGTGCTACAAGAAACAATAATATTTGATTAAAATTACACTCATCTGAGCTCAGAGTCCCAAGATTTAGATTGCAAAAGCCTACAAAGGACCTCTGACAGGATCCAAGCAATTACCGTGTGCTTTCATACTAGTGCTAGACACAGGAAACAAAAGCAGAGATTTATGTTCCTATAAGGAATTTCATTTTTTTGTGGATCATAATAGGAAGCTGGAGATTTTTTTTTATTTTTTTTTCTGAATTTCATTTCAGGTTTTAATGAAACCAAATTAAATTGTAAATTTTTGCATCTTTTGATTTCCAGTAACAAAAGTTTCTACAATATCAGGAAGAGAAAGAACAAGGAACCTAAACTGCCACTGAACTGTGAGATGTGGCTGCAATTTCCTACTCTCCAACAGGCTTTCTCTCCACTGTTAGACAAGACACTTAGATTCAGATCTTCAAAGTCCCTCAAAGACCCAATTTACATTGGCTTACACTGAATACTCCTGAGGAGAAGAGCCTAAGTCATGCTCTGCCTCAGGTTCTCACCTGTAAATGCGTGAACAGTATCTACAATCAGCACTGTGAGGGATAAAGAAAGCGAAGAACTCACTGTAAGAATGTGGTGAAGGCCATAAAAATGTTCATGTGATGGGCTGCCTCTAAGCTATTCAAACAAATGGAAGGCTTTCATGTCATATCAAATAGATTTAACCTAGAATGTTGCTCACTGTTTATATTGCACAGTGCCTGGTTTTGTCAGTAGTTAACTGCAATAGGAAACTGAGTGACAACACAATGAAGTAAACTTTGAACAATATCATCTGGAGGTGGGTTTTCATCCATTTACTGTTGTCTTTTTTTGGGTAAAGAGGAAAGCCCATGTAAAAATATCTTTAAAAAAACCCTATTTTTAAGTTTGGGTAGCCAGCTCTTTTCCCAGACTGAAAGTTATTTAGTGTTTTTCATCTTTTTAATCATGAGCTGAGAGGAATCAGTGGAAGTTATCAGGAACTTTAAGTTCAATTACACAATTGCCATGTGGAATGGGAAATTGGCTTATGCAAGGAAGGAATCCAAGGCTCATTAGTGATGAGCATCTTCAACAAAGTGTGCTCCCTGACAAAGCGTTCAGTTGCAGCATGTGGGTGGTCTTATGGGATACATTTAACATTAGCCAACCAATTAATGAAAACACAAGTGAATTGAACTGAATGTAGCATTTGCCTGTGTCTGTGAGGTTGCTTACAGAGTGATTGCAAACGAAAGCCTGATGACTATGCTCATACAGCAAAAAAACCCAGCGAATACAAACTCAGGGAAGTATAGGAAGAGGTACTTCTGTTTCACACAGTGTGATCACCATAGACTAAGTATGTGCTCCATAATGTGAGCTGTGATGTAGAATATAATCATGGATAAATAGGATAAAACCCCTTCCTTATTCTTTGAACCTTTATGTCTATTAGCAGCCTGGGGAAAAAGGGGAATGCAGACACCTGAGGTAGCCAACCTATTCCTGCAAAGAAGTTTGCATTCATTTAGCCTCTTGATTCAAGTGGCTGATCCATCACTAGGGAAAGGATAAACAATGTGTTGGTGGTGCTTTTGTACAAGCAATAAATTATCAAATTCCATCCTATTTCCCTAAAGGAATTTAAGAAGGAGCAATGCTTCCATGAGGATCAGTCATAGGGCTCACATACTTTATAGTTTACTGAAAACTTTATTCTCCTCTGACCCAAAACTCACATTGAAGGAGCCTGATTTTGATATCACTCTTTAAACACAGTTGAACATAGACCAAAGGGGCTGCAACAGCATCCTTCATTTAAAAGAGCAAAGGTTGAGTTAAACAAGTGAAAAACTGAAGGATGAATAACAGATATGTCTGGATGACTTGATCAAAGTGTATTTTTTTCACCAAATGAACAGGGACTTCTTGCAGGTTTTGTGACAATCTGAGTACAAGGTAGACCTTAGTATGCATAACAGCACTGAAAGGGAGCAGCATGAAGGTAAAAGTAATCCTCAGCTTGGAAGAGGTCAGTCTTACAAAACACCTTAATAGTTTGTAGCAGAAAAGAAACAAAACCACTCCAGCAGGGCTTGCTTCTTAAAGCCTGCAGGCTTGAGTCGAAACCCATTATTTTTTTATGTATTTTGAGAGAGTTCCCAGAGCTTAAACAGGGGGAGTTTAGATTGGACATAAGGAAGAAGTTCTTTACTGTAAGGGTGGTGAGGTATGGGAATGGGTTGCCTAAGGAGGTTGTGAGTGCTCCATCCTTGGCGGTGTTCAAAGCCAGGTTGGATGAGGCCTTGGGTGACATGGTTTAGTGTGAGATGTCCCTGCCCATGGCAAGGGGGTTGGAACTAGATGATATTAAGGTCCTTTCCAATCTTAACTATTCTATGATTCTATGATTCTAAATGACTCAATAACAATTGATTCAACAATGTTCTCAAGGAGGAAAAGAACAGCTGCACTAAAGAAAGATCTGCCCTTCCAACACGAGCTCTCTTCAGAGGTGCTGACACAGCTTTAGACGAAATATGTTTGAAACTGATATTTATATTTCTTTACCTGGCAGAGTATATTCAAAAAGACATTGAAGTTGTCTTAAAAGTATGGAGGAAAACTAGTTGACTTTGAGTAATTTAAACTAGAGAAATGCAAAAATTATGAAAATAGCAACAGGATATTAAAGAAACATTTGCATGAGTTCATAGAATAGTTAGGGTTGGAAAGGACCTTAAGATCATCCAGTTCTAACCACCCTGCCATCGGCAGGGGCACCCCACACTAAACCGTGTCACCCAAGGCTCTGTCCAACCTGGCCTTGAACACCACCAAGGATGGAGCATTCACAACCTCCCTGGGCAACCCATTCCAGTGCCTCACCACCCTCTCAGTAAAGAATTTCTTCCTTAGATCCAATCTAAACTTTCCCTGCTGAAGTTTGAACCCTTTCCCCTTGTCTTGTCACTACAGTCCCTGATGAAGAGTCCCTCCCCAGAATCTTTGTAGGCCCCCTTCAGATACTGGAAGGCTGCTCTGAGGTCTCCACGCAGCCTTCTCTTCTCCAGGCTGAACAGCCCCAACTTTCTCAGCCTGTCTTCATACGGGAGGTGCTCCAGCCCCCTGATCATCCTCGTGGCCCTCCTCTGGACTTGTTCCAACAGTTCCATGTCCTTTTATGTTGAGGACACCAGAACTGCACACAATGCTCCAAGTGAGGTCTCACGAGAGCAGAGCAGAGGGGCAGGATCACCTCCTTCGAGCTGCTGGTCACGCTCCTCTTGATGCAGCCCAGGATACGGTTGCTTTCTGGGCTGCAAGCGCACACTGAAGCCGGCTCATGTTCGTTTTCTCATCAACCAACACCCCCAAGTCCTTCTCCGCAGGGCTGCTCTGAATCTCTTCTCTGCCCAACCTGTAGCTGTGCCTGGGATTGCTCCTACCCAGGTGTAGGACCTTGCCCTTGGCATGGTTAAACTTCATCAAGTTGGCATCAGCCCACCTCACAAGCGTGTCGAGGTCCCTCTGGATGGCATCCCTTCCCTCCAGTGTATCAACCAAACCACACAGCTTGGTGTCATCGGCAAACTTGCTGAGGGCACACTCAATCCCACTGTCCATGTCACCGACAAAGATGTTGAACAAGACCGGTCCCAACACCGATCCCTGAGGGACACCACTCGTTACCGGTCTCCAGCCAGATATCAAGCCGTTGACCACAACTCTTTGTGTGCGGCCATCCAGCCAGTTCTTTATCCACCGAGTGGTCCACCCATCAAATTGATGTCTCTCCAATTTAGAGACAAGGATGTGGTGTGGGACAGTGTTGAATGCTTTGCACAAGTCCAGGTAGATGACATCAACTGCTCTGCCCCTGTCCATCAGTTTTGTAGCCCTATCATAGAAGGCCACTAAATTGATCAGGCAGGATTTCCCCTTAGTGAAGCCATGCTGGCTGTCACCAACCACCTCCCTGTTTTTCATGTGCTTTACCATGCTTTCCAGGATGTTAGTGTGATTTAAATTATTCATTTTGTTGTAGAAATTAAGATGCAGCCAGCTACTCAGCCCTAATTCTGGCTGATGTAGACAGCTTCTACAGGATCCAGTCTGGCAAAAAGCCTTCTTGCCTTTATTCGCTTCAGAACCTTAGCTGCAACTAGATAAAGCCACAGAAATAATGCCTTTGTTTTGCGAAGAAAACCAGAGTCTATTATTATTGTTGGTTTTATTATTATTATTTATTATTTTTGTTATTCTGGTACTAGTTTAGTGAACTGATCACTTGGTTGTCCAGAGCTTCTGGCAACCATGGCTGGCTCCAGAAAGGTCTGCTGTCTGCATAATGTTTCAGAGAACCAGAATATCTTGTATTTGCCCAGATTTCAGTATAGACGAGTATTGAGTGAGGAGGTGTGTATTAATGATTCAGTTTTGGGAATAATGGAGACAAGATTTTAATCCAGTCACATGTAATTTACTTAGTACCGTAAACCAGGTATCTGATAAAGTGGGAACAAGAATGTCCATTTTCAAGTTCTGTGCTGAGGTCATTGGAATAGGATTAGCATTTGTGCCATGGATTTATTTTGTCCTTCTCAACTTTGGTTTGTTTAGGTTTTTTTTTTTTTTTGGTAATAACTAAAGGAGGAACACAAACTCAATACAAAACACTGGTTAAACATCCATCTGACTGTGGACGTCTTCTGCTTCAAGCTTATTTTGTTAAGAGGTTTCACAATAACTCCTAGTGTCACTTTCCAAAACTAAGACTATTCCAGCTCTGACCATCGTTACAAGATTGGTTCACAAATGGGCAGAGAGACAATGTGATGGAAAGTTTTGAAGAGCTTGTCTGCAAAACTTTTTGTCTACGGCTCTTAGCTGGCATGGTAATCTTCAGCTGCTGTTTATTTACTCAAAGCTAGCTGTCCAGATAGAAGTGTGGATTAAAATATAAGCTAGACATGTACTAGACAGCATGAGGGGCAAGTACTTGGCTTCACTGCACAACAGCAGAAAATAAAAGCACTTACACAAGAAGAACAGCATGATAGAAAACTACTAAATATCAGTTGCAGTTTCTAAAATGCTTGTTCAGAAAGTCTATGAGTGCTGGAAAATGGAAATGCTTGTCATGCTCTATGGATAAACTGCAGCTCTGAGTATCTCTAGCTAAGATTCTTCAGCTGTTCTAAGTCTGACCTCTGAATTCAACCTTTCAGACAGAAATGGTATGAAGGAGTATCCAGGACACTGAAATACCAAGAACTTGAGCATCGTCAAAGGAAATTTTTTTCAAGACAATGATCCTTTGAAATTTTCTGACACCAAATACTGGTGAATTCAGTAACAGTTCACAAGGTGCGTGAAAAGATCCAGATATCTCAATAGAGATGTAAAAAGCAAAGTGAACTCATGGGTTGCTTATGGATCCCTCAAGAAAATAATCTGCTGTGGAACATTAAGAAATCGACTAGATGTCTGGTACAGCATTCCTCATCTTTCTCCATAAACCAAGGAAGTTTGAACAGCTCATGCAGTCAGGTTTTTGTTATGCAATAGTCATAGAATCATAGAATGATTTTGGTTGGAAAGGGCCTTAACAATCATCTAGTTCCAACCCCCGCCATAGGAAGTGGCACCTTCCACTAGGCCAGGTTGCTCTAAGCCCCGTCCAGCCTGGCCTTGAACACTGCCAGGACTGGAGCATTCACAACTTTTCTGGGCACCCAGTGCCAGGGCCTCATCACTCTCACAGTAACAAACTTCTTACTAATATCTAATCTAAATCTCCCCTCTGTCAGTTTAAAGCCATTCAACCTTCTCCTGTCCCTGCAGGCCATTGTAAAAAGTCTTTCTCCAGATTTCTTGTCGGCCCCTTTAGGCATTGGATGCTGCTCTAAGGTCTCTTCAGAACCTCCTGTTCTCCAGGCTGAACAATCCCAACTCTCTCAGCCTATCTTCATACAGGAGGTGCTCCAGTCCCTTGATCATCCTCGTGGCCTCCTCTGGACTTGTTCCAACAGGTCCATGTCCTTCTTATGTTTGGGCTTCAAGAGCTGGACACAGCAGTGCAGGTGAGGTCTCACAAGAGTGGAGTAAAGAGGCAGAATCACCTCACTCCACCTGCTGGTTACACTCCTTTTGATGCAGCCCAGGACACAGTTAATTTCTGGGCTCAAGCGCACACTGCTGGGTCATGTTGAGCTTCTCATCAACCAACACTCCCAAATCCTTCTCCTCAGGGATGCTTTCAATCCAGTCTCTGGCCAGTCTGTATTTGTGCTTGGGATTGCCCAACCCATGTTCAGGACCTTGCACTTTGCTTTGTTGAACTTCATGAGGTTCACATGGCCCACCTCTCAAGCCTGTCAAGCTCCCTCTGGATGACATCCCTTCCCTCTAGCATGTGGACTGCACTACACAGCTTGGTGTCATCAGTGTGATGATGATCATGTTGATGTGATGTATAGCGATGATTTAGTCATGATAAAACCTATAATCTTCCTTCCTTCTTTTCCTTTTCTCCTTTTTTCTTTTTTTTTTTTATTCTCCTTATAATTTATGATGGTTTTCTACCATTTATGCTGAAAGTTCTTGCCAAGCCTATTTTGGATGCTTTCCAATTTCCCCACAGTTTTTCATTCTTTCTTCCTGTATGAAAAGTTCCCATCAAGTCTTTGAATTCCCTCTATTAATTTTAAATAAGAACAAGCTAATACTTGGTCTTTTCCCCATGATTCATATCCACAGGCTTTTACATGATTTCCTATAGCTCTCATTTTCAAGGATAGTCATCCTTACAAGGACATGGGCTGTGAAAAAGCCTTATGCAAAATGCACTGTAATTTCTTTCTCCTTCTTAATATCTGTAGAACAATCTTAACCTAAATCACTGTTTCCTGGATAATGGAAAACAACATCTCCTTAGTTTTCAGCATTTGTAGAAGTATTGAAAAGGGAAGGGACATTGTTTCTTCTAGTTATGAGTCTTCCTGATGTTCTTTATAGGCACTTTTCTGACTAGTGCAATATTTACTAGTTGGGATCTCTAACATGTGCTCTCTCAGACTTCCTTACCAGTCTAGAGGAAGAGTGTGTTTGTGTGTTCCTTCTTTTAATTAAAATCATAGAATCACTGAATGGTTTGGGTTGGAAAGGACCTTAAAGATTATCCAGTTCCAACTCTCCTGCCATGAACATGAACACCTTCCACTGGACCAGGTTGCTCAAAGCACTAGCATACCTGGTCTTGAATACTCCCAAGGATGGGGCAGCCCATCCCTGGAATGTAGCAGTGGAAATGACAGATTGTTTCCAAGGTTATGCCACTTGAATATATACTATTCCTTTTATTATTCTGTCCTGGGTTCAGCAGTAGCAGTCATTTTTTCTCCTTTTTAGTAGCTGGTGCAGCACTGTGTTTTTGACTTTTGGCTTGGGAACAGAGCTGATAACACTGACGTTTAGTCTGACCAAGGACTTTCTGAGCCTTATGCTCTGCCAGGGAGGAGGGGAAGCCTGGAGGAAGCAGAGACAGGACACCTGACCCAAACTAGCCAAAGAGGTATTCCATACCATAGCACGTCATGCCTGGGATGTAACTTGGAATTACCCGGAAGGGCTAATTCACTGCTGGGTGCGAGTGAAGAATCGGTCGACGGGTCGTGAGGTGCTGTATTCTTTTCCCTTGTTATTTCCTTTATCATTATTATTATTGGTGGCAGCAGTAGTGGTTTGTGTTATACTTTAGTTACTAAACTGTTCTTATCTCAACCAGTGGGAGTTACATTCTTTTCAATTCTCCTTCCTGTCCCTCCGGGAGTAGGGGGAGCAAAAGAAGAGGGGGAGTGAGAGAGGGACTGCGTGGCTAACTTGATGGCAGGGTTTAAACCACAACATATTCTTTGGGAAAGAGTTTAAAATCTAGAAAGTGAGATGTAAGCAGCTGCAACACAGGCCTATAATAAGTTATAATACCTCCAGGAAACAACCTCATGGATTACAATTCAAACTGTGCAAATCATGTGTCCTGAATATTGTCAGCTTATGTCAATGAGGTGTACTTGTCATCATGGACTGCACTTGGGGCTCTTACTTCCAAAATTATGAGTGATATTGATGGGTAATTTTAGAGGATGAAGAAGAAGAGACAAGTTTTTATTAAATCTTTAGAAAAACTTGTGAGTGTGATGGTTGCTAACCAAAAAATGTCTAGGGAAATATCTGCACAATTTATCTTAAAAATAAAATAAAACCTCTGAAAAAAAGTAAAACTCGTGTTTGAGATAAGAACTGTTTAATAATTGAAATTAGCCCTTCCACATTCTTGAGCCCCTCCTCACTGACAGAGCAGGAGAGGCTGAAAAGTCCTTGATCAGGGTAAATGCTACTGAGCAACAACTAAAGCATTGGTGTATTATCAGCATTGTTCTCAGACTAAAGTTAAAACCAGCTACTAGGAAGAAAATTAACTATCCCAGCCAAAACCAGGACATGTAGCCACTTACCCCTATAATGTGATGTCTAATAGAACAATAGTGTGTATGTCTGTTTGGCACTAAATACATGATTTTATTCACACTATGTGTGAGTTCATTCCCAACTTTGCTATTGATTTTCAGTATTATCTACCACAACTTTTGTAAGTTTACTTTCTAGTTTGTGCTAATAGTAAAACTTTTTTAGTACCTTTACTTGTATTGGAGAGGCAAAGGCATTTAAAATCTTGAATATAAGGGAGTTTGTATGAGATTTTTTTGATAGATGGAATTTGGCCAATTTAAGCTTCAAAGTCTTAGATGGGTTTGGTTGAGTAAGGTTGGTAGGATTAGATTCAGGACTCTGTCTTATATTGTTTAGTCCATTTAAGAGCTTAATTCAGGACCATGATATGTATGCAAAGTTTATGCCAAATAAAAAGACAGACTGTCCAGAAAGTGATAAAAGAACCTTTTCTCAAATGGCCCTTACCTCAGACTGAAGGCAATGAATAGCCTTACCATAAAACAGCCTGAAGAAAGAGACCAGCTAATGATACTCTTGGCACATCAGAGACAGAGAGAACATTAATGCAGTTTAATGAAATCCCAGACAGAAAGCCAAATGGCTTGTGTGCCTGACATGCATTGACAAAGCATGATCAGTCTCTTGCTGATTTATGTGCATGCGTGATCCAGATGAAGCTACAGGATTTCAACTGAGATAATGTGCATAATTAAAAAAAAAAAAAAAAAAGAAAAAGAAAACCCTCAAAAAAAAAACCCCAAACAATGCAGCAGCAGAAGTTGATGGAATCTAATCAGAAAAGCAACTGAATACGAAAAAGTAATTCTATTCCATTTTGTGCTGAGCTCTGCAGACAATTCAGCAACTAAATCACTAATCAGACAAAAGCTGGCTGACCTAGGAAAGGAGTAATCTCCCTTCTCAGCAGGATGGGAACTTTTAAATTATCTACTCAAAAGAATGTTTTAAAGATACAAAAGATGCAGAAGAATATATTGGGTTTCAATTCAGCTTATGGTTTATATGGAAACAGTTCCTCTTATAGAATAACAATGTGGTTTGCTTATTTGGAAGCTACTTTATAACGATATTGTTTGTTTTTATTTTTAACAAAAACTATTCAGCAAATGAAACTGCAATTTATTTTTGTGTGCATGTGTGTTAGTATTTAGATGAATTTTTTATTCCTTTCTCCTCTTTAATTCACTTGAGTACCTAAGTGCCAGCTCTCTGCTTCAAGGGTTGTGATGACATGTTGAAAATATGAGGCTTTGACATAACTTACCTGTGTTCTTATTCTGCCAGTCTTCATTATGTTGACTGCCTTTCTGGAGGCAGGCTTGTATTTGTTTGCTTGAGAAACTAGTGTTGTACATGTAAAATGTCTCCAGAACAAAAATTGCATAGTAATTTGTGGAAAGAATTGGATTCAGAAGAGGAACATCTGATTTATAGCTGATTATCTTGTCCTGGAAACTCAGTGAGTTTCCATCTATTCCATCTCTTTTATGGGCAGATAAGGAGGTATATACGTTTCTACCCTTTGTCCCATATATACAAATGCTACATATAGTGGTCAGAATCACAGACCACCTGTGCACTAGGATCAGGTCTCTCCTGAATGAGCAAGGGATTTGATCTACTTGAACATGAAGAAAGAATATAATGTAGAAGGATCACCTTGCGAATGTGGATGTGACAAACCCACCCTGAACATCACACTATAAATTGAACCTGCAGCTTAGAGAATGAAAGATCCTCAACAGCATCAGCTGCAGGAATCAGGTCTTTTGCATGTAACTTAATTCTGAACATCGATCACTGAAAGAATATGAAAGACCTGACTGGTATCCTACACAAAGAAGAAAAAAAACTATAGGATCTTGAAGTCTTTTTTGTGTATTTACTTTTGTGATCCAGACCAGGGCTCAGAAACTTGTATTTAAATACCTAGATAACTTGCCTGGCTTATCAGAAACACTAACCATTAATGGGGGCTTATTCCAGTGGAAGTCAGGTCCTTCACTATGAATCCTCAGGCTTTTTATTTTACAGTTGGACCATAGGGACTGCCTCATACATCTGAAAAAATAGATTTACTGTCAGATTTTTTATTAGACTGTCACAAAATGTTTTACATATTTAATTCACAGTATTTTACCCTCTGAGTAAAATGCAACTGGCCACACCGTTGAAGATAGAAGTTTGGTAAATGTACGACTTTCATCCATCAACTTCTTGAACTCAGCAGGCATTGCAACAGTACATTAGGAGAGCATTTAGTTCCCAATCCATATCATTGATCAAAGGACTTGAAAGTGTTACAGCTCTGTCTGGGAAATTTTTAAGTTCCTGTTTGACTTAAAGTCTGTGATTTTAGCTCAGGACCTTTCTGATTCTATTGCTGTTGTGTTGATGAGATGATGCCAGATATGCTATATGGCACCAGGGGAATAATAGGTGTGTCCTGTTGTTATATCCGTGCTCGGAGTGTCTGTAAAGTACATATATTCACATATATTTCAACTCTTTCATAGCTGAATCTGTAAATACTTGTTGTGTTCCAGCTGTCAAATCATGTGGTGAATGGCAAGAAAAGTGGAAGGAAACCTTTCCATTGGTAGCCAGAGGAAAAGAATAGCTGGAATAAAATCCCAGAGTGTTCTTTTTCTTCTGTGTGCATCATTCATTTACACAAAGAGTTTGTGGTGGTTATAATGAGAAAAAAATGTCTGTCTGATAACTGGAATGAATAAACTGAAATAATTTTCATTATCCTTTTTTTTTTTTTTAACTTATTTTTAATCCTAATTTCTACCAGAACAGTTCTAAACTTCCTGGAAGGTCAGCATGACAGTCTGGAATTACCACAGTCTTGTGATGTTTAAAGAGCTATTTAGGGTTTAGGGCTTTTAAAAGGCACTTCAACTTTTGATTTGCCATATTTAGGACTGGAATAATTTTTATCCTTGAGTCCTTTCACATTGCACAGCAATGCAGAGTGACACTGACACTGGAGGCACTTATAAAACATTTGCCTGAATGGTGTAAATTGACATTTATATAAATATATATGCACATTGTAAATGAAAGTGCAGTCTTGTATTTTTTGAGCTCATTAGGAGATTTATTGCTCTCTAAATAGGCTGGAATCTCTTTTCCGGAATTTAATTATAGTATTGAATGAGTATTTGCTCCAGTTCTTCAGTGCTAAAAGCCAGATAATTTTGTGACAGCATTGTTTCTTTTCTCTCTTTCCTCAGTACAACAGCACAGGGGCAGTGAAGGAAAATCTAAAACACCATGTCAGTGGATATCTATTAGACACAGTCATTGTCTGTTCTAAAGTCACTCCTTCTAATGTACTTGATGGGAACTGTACTTTGGCTTAGTCTCTCCAGCTTGTTATGATTTACTCCTATGCAGACACGCGCATCAACTGCAACTACTGGGTACCTAAGTCCAGAAAACCAGGAAGAGGCAACCATTACCTCAGTGTCTGGGTTGGGGGAAATTTTTATGAAGAGAAATGAAATTTCCAGCTGAAGTTTGCAACAGTTACCACTATTTGATTAGTTGTGGTAGAGGCCTATAATTAGCTCTTATTTAAGAAGGCATATGGCTCCAACAGATGGTAAAGGAAAAAAACCACTTTAGATAAACACAGCTATTTGCAAAAGACTTTCTGGTGTCCTTTGGTTATATTGCGCGGTACAGTTCTTAGGTTCTAGCAAGACAGCATACTGTTCATTCGAGGAATGCCCACATGTCTTGATGTTCTCTAACAAATAGCAAAATATGCATGACCTGCAAGTATTTAAGGATTTTGGTGATAGTAGAAGAAATTAGATGGCAAGAAAACTTTAAAATTAGAAAATTCATATCTGTTTTGTAGGGACTCTGAACCAACAACCAACTCTCCTTGTGAGCTAGCGGGAATTTCAGATGCTGAAGACCAAGACAGGGCAACCCAAAGTGTGTGTCTGGATGGGTGAGGGAGGAAGTCATCCGTTAGATAATTTTAGGTTATGTTTCTGACAGTACTAACCACGATGATGTGTGCTGTAGAGATCACTCACATTACAGGTAAATGGGCTACGGCTAGTCCTGTCTGAGATTTCAAAGGCAATACTGTTTATACCCATTTATTATCACCCTAGCTGTTCACCTCTATTAACAGACTGTGCAATTGCTTTCAATTTGCTTCAGGGCAAGGACATCTAGCTCAGTTTAAAATGCCTTCTGCTGTCATTTACCAACAGTTGACTTTCCACTGAAGCAGCTTAGGAAAGATCACATGGACCACTGACACAACATGTCTGAGTGGGTAGTAACATAAGGTTTGTGGGTAAGGAGGTTTTAAAATGCTCACAGCTCTTGCTCAACTGAGTGCATTGAAATGCCCTTCATCTGTCTGTGAACGAGTGACCTGGAATAATGAACCCATGCACGTTTAAAGGTAGCTTATGTTTGAGATTCTGATGTGTGGGAACCCAAGTACAGAGACTGTGATATGCTTCTTGTGGCTCTGAATTAATCTGAAACACAAATGTTTAAGTGTGCACTGTTATTCATAAAGAAATATTTACAGTGAAGCTTTGTTTACAACTGCAGTATCTTGATTTCCCCGCATTATTGAAGAGCATCACTTTCATTAAAGCAAACTTAACACAAACTTGCTTTTCCATTTATCCGAACAATGGCATAATAGTGCTGCTTTTCTCAGACAGCGGGAGAGAGTCAAGAACTTGACAGCAATTGAGTAATTATCTTGTTTCCAGTGCTATAGACGTAAAAACATTAAAGTGACTAGATCTGAAGTTAGATCTTTTTTCCATATGAATTTTTCCCTGACTGTGTAATCACTCCCTATTCATTTTAGATCTCTCAGACAATGCTCAATTAACCATAGAGAGATAATTCTGGAGAAAGCAGGATGTAAACCTGAAGTCATCTTTCTAAGAGGGAATATTCCCTGGAGTTGTAATTTCATATTTAGAATGAAAAAAATATTACTTTCATTGTCTCTGCCTTGCACGGGTGATAGAAAACGATGTCATTTCTTCAGCAGCAAAGTGTCACGACTGAGTTGTCAAACTTCTTCCTTTCTTATACAAAAAAGTAGTAATTATTAATCTTGCTTTTCTGGGCTATTGAATGGAGGACAGAGGGTAGATCCTATCTGTCAGGCCCAGAAGTTGAAATATACTAAAAACAGAGGTAACAAAGGGGTATACGTGTGAAGTTTTCCGCTGCAATTATCAACAAAGTTTTAGACAAGTCCTACAAGTTTAAGAGAAAATTTGAATAGAAAACTTGCTGCTTTAATGTGTTTCCTCTGGAGAGCACAGTTTTTCACGTTTCATTTAGGTGTCTTGTTGTGTAAGGAAAAATAACATTATTTAAAGTTATTCTTAACAAGGTACTCAATTTTGAAACAAACCAATCACCTAATTCCCAGACTACTTCATGCTTCTGGTGTCTGTTGGAAGCAGAGTTAAAAAATATGCAAAGTAAAGTAATCGTGTTCATGCTCGCTGTTCATGGCTTCTGTAGTGCTACATCTGAGCATCTCTTCCTTTCTAACTGTTGCTTTTTCTTCAGAAACTCTCTAAAACATATTGCTGCTTTGAAGGCATCCTCTGCCTTTCACTCATAGCTTTGAAGGCACCCTCCTATCATAGGAACATCACCTCATGCAAGAGTTCTGGGGTTGTGTGATTAGGCATTTATGCTTTTTAAAGCCTTAGAAAAAAAAGTAGAAACAAACCTCCAGCATTTCTCAAAGGCCAGATTGTACCAATATTCTTGGGAAAATCTGGGTCTCAGAATGGGATGCCCACCATCCTGGAAAAGGTTTGTTAGTTAACATTTATTCCAGTTTCCTTTAGCAGCTATAGACATCAGGAGGAAGCACAATCTAAAACACAGTCATGGAAAGAATCTAACTGTTGAGACGGGATCATGCTAATCACTTGTGTATCAAACAGATTGCAAACAGCAAGGGTTCATATAACTTAGGTGGCTCTGGGGAAATCATTCATCGTCAAGTCTCGGCTGTATCAAGATGTTGTTATGTCAAGGTCTCTCCTTGACAGGAATCAGAGACTGAGATATGTGTGTATCATTGTCATTTGATTCTGCCAAGAGGAGTCTGCTGTTTGTTTGCTCTGTAGAAATGTTGTTAACATAGAACAACTATGTAACTTCTTAGAAAGTTTTCACAGAGGTTAAGAAAATAAAGTGAGTGAGGGGTGGTTCAAGTAAAGGAAATGTAAAGGGAAGAAGGGAGATAATTTAGGCACAGTGAAAGCAGAGGAAGGATGCTATAAAAGTTCAGAGTTGAAAAATGAAGAAAGTGGAACATCTAGAGAGGACAATTTGGATAACTGGCCAGTGGAGTTTGGGAGAAGGAGTGCTAATCTATCCGGTGTGTGTATTAGGATCTTAGCAAGGTTGATGAAACAGTTCTGACCTGCAGAATGTTATCAACATCTGATTTTACTTTTCACTACAAATGTCTTCCTCTCCTCACATGAACAGAATTGGTGTGAGTGTGCTGCTGGGAGGAATAACACAAATTCATTCATTTTCAAATGAATGAAAATCAGGAAATCTTAAGTGCCTGCCAAAGCTTTGCAGTAGCTGAGGAGTGCTGCGAGTCTGGCCAAGCAATAGTTTCAGTTGATGTACCAGTGGGTCCTTTAAGTAGAAGAGCAAGCAATTATGGCATATCACACTCTTTCAAAGAGCAATAGAGTAGCTCATTTGTCAACTAAAGTTGATTCCATTACCAACTTTATCTAATTATACCTACTACCAACAGCAAAGCTATGACTAAGTGAGTTTGACCAGATGTCACATGTCTCGTAGGGCATATGGTTTATGCTGGTGTTCTTCAGGTTCCAGGGCTTTTTTTTTGAAGATGTTAAACAAGATTTTCTCACCCATTGGCTGCTGCTTTCTATTTTCCTACCCCAACTCTCACTGTACAACCTCTTTCTGATTTTTTTTAAAAGGATGAATAATTTCTGCATAATGTGTGACAATAACATTTAGAAATCTCCATCTATAAAAACCTGCAGGTTGGAAAATTAGGTAGCTTAGAGTGTATCTGGGGGAGCATGGTGTGCTGGATATAGAGACAGTGCGGAAGCAGGATGTGATATACTGACTGATCTGTACAGGTAGCCTATACTGTTTGTATAAAAGTGGACACAACTGCAAAGAGCCTTTTTTTCCCTTCCTTTTTGTAAAATGCCATTACCCAACAGTCTGTGAAAGGATCTATAGGGGTGGTCCTGGGATGGCAGTATATTTCTTGTGGAAAGAATAGACAGAGAGATACTCATCAACAGGCTTTTCTCATTCTCTTAAATGAATGGTTGTGAGACAGGACTGTCCTGTTCATGCTTGTGATGGTTCTTACAGCCCTGAAAGCTCTTTCACTTTTCAGATAATTTGAAGACCTATTCAACCAAAAGAAGATAAGGAGTAAATGGCCTTAGGAATAGCCACTTAGGAAGAGGAGACAGGAAAATAAGATTCCTTCTAGCTTAAGGAACACTGCTAGTGTCACAAGTAAATCTCTTATAGAAGGAAATAGAGTGAGCAAAAGCTCATTACCACAAAATTAGACTTTCCTTAATGGATTCACTAAAGTACAAGCCTTTGAAAGTGTGGAATAAAGAGCTACATGCAGGTCAATAGAGTCTTAACTCCAGCCCTCACCAGGGAGTGAGAGCTCCCAGCAGTTTCCACAAATTATGTCTCTCTTCCGTGAACTGCACGTGATTGCTGAGCAGTGCACAGCTCAGAGCTGTTTCTGTTACTGAGGTTATGCTAGAGAGAGATTTGAGAAAGCCTATAGCTTCAGGCTTCTCTCTCACACCATCCTGTGCTTTGTGCTAGAGGACAGAGGTGCTTGAGTGAACATGGGGTACATCTGCTATGTTTCCTGCCAGCAACCCTCTCTGAACAATGTCAGCCATGGAAAATCCCAACCTTATTGCCACTGTCTCTTAGCAGAAAAGTCTGAAGGTTTAGGGAGACATGAGGGTCAAAAGGCAGGAAGAAAGGGAAGTTTGTAAAAGTTACTGGGAAGATGATGTTTTCATGGAGTAGACTGAGGAAGAGTATGTTTGATGCAGGTACCACTTCTTGTTAGTGCAAGAAACTTGAGTACAGTCAAACAGCCCGGTCCCTGTCCGTATCTTACAGCACATAAGACATCAGTGAGTGCTACTTCCTGAAGGGCAATAGCTATGGAATTGCTATCCTTGCCCTTTGCTTTGAGAGGCAGGATTCCTGCATTGCTGTTAGCATTACCAGGACATCTTCATGCTGCCTGTGAGCTAACTCCTGTCACAGTCTTATGTCATATTTAAGAGAGAAAAAAGCCGACTGTGGTCATTGAAATAGGCAGGAACGGGTTGTATTTAAGGAGATGCTGTAGTTCTCTGCCAGATTTCTGCAAAGCTAGGCCTCTGCTTAAAGCAGCAATTTTTTGCCCTGTAGTGTCATATTCACTTGCACGGTTTGATACAACCCTGATCATTGCAGCATGTCTTTGACTTTGACTTTCCATGCAAGAAACAGGGCTCGATGTCACCTTGCAAATCTAACTCTTAAGGCAATTACCCAACACGAGTGGTCTGTGCAGGAGTGTGTTTGAAAAGAAAATGACATTAAACTTTCCGTTCTAGAAGAATACCAGTATATCAATACCTAAATCAAATAACATGAAGCTTCCTTTGTCTGCCAGCTAGGCATAAGAATATGTTATGCTTCTAATATGATTTTTGCAGTGTCTCTAATATGATGAGGTTTAAATTAAAATAAATACAACTGCATGCTTTTGAAGAGCTAATCAAGTTGAAACATTCGAGCCTAGCTGGTGTAGCACAAGGAAATAAGTGTGTATTTATCTAGGCTGCCTGGACTTATGCATAACTATTGTGCAAGTTATGTGACGGCATGACAAAAGCAGGGTGAAACACTCTAGGCTGTTCCTGGGTGTCCTTGGTAAAAGTCAGTAATAACAAAATGACTTGAGTGTAATCTGGATAACAGTACTATGGTCTTGCTAATTAATTAGCTCAGATCTTAGTGGGTTTATTGGTATTTAATCAACCTTTCCTCTTGCCCCATATGATTTTTTTCTTTTTTTTTGAGAAGATACTTCTCTTTGTCTGTACCATTCCTGTTCCAGCAAACTGGCGCCACAAAAACTAATCATTGTAATGACAAAATCCATTCACTTGTCTACAAGGGCCTTCAGTTCTATTTTTTTAAGTCCTTTCTCTTCTCTTATATATGTAATTTCTTTTCCCTAACCAAACTTTACCTTGAGAAATCTTTAATCCTCTGTCAGTCTTGACTCACTGACTTCTGAGTGGTAGGACAAGAGGAAATGGCCTCAAGCTGTGCCAAGGGAGGTTTAGATTGGATATTAGGAAAGATCTCTTCACTGGGAGGGTGCTCAGGCATTGAAACAGGCTGCCAAGGGCAGTGATGGAATCACTGTCCCTGGAAGTGTTCACAAACCGTGTAGATGAGGCCCTTAGTGACATGGTTTAGTGGTGGATTTGGCAGTGCTGGAGTAACAGTTGAACTTGGTGATATTTAAGGTCTTTTTCAACCTGGCTGATTCTATGGATCTATGATTTCTGCATGGAAAAGCAAAACAGTAGCCTTGTGGCAGCAGAATAGACCTGTCCTAATCTGAAATTCTTTGACAAACTGTCAGTCCCTAAGACTTTCTGACCTGGACATTTGTCTTACCACAGCTCATGGACTCGAAACAATTCTTCAAAGGCTCAAATTCCCACAAGCACCTTGTGAAAAACTGTTCTTTGTAAAAGTGCCTTCTGGTTTCCTGATGGTGATCACAGACCTGTCTCCTTTTGAAGGACTGATACTGGTACACCATTTTTAAGGACTCCTTGTCAGGAATGTTCCAGAATACCGTTTGCTAAAGGACCACATTTCAAAAGCTCAGGTTTCTACAGCACTGAATGCTGGAAAGGGACAAAACTAGCTGAGCATATTTTGCCAGAAGTTGTTACTCAAGGGCTATAGAAGTAGAATTTGCAGGGGATTCTGATTAACAGCCAAGACACAACTTGAAAGCACCTAACTCTGATGCCCAGTAGTTCATTAAATAGTCACACAAACATCATGACTAATGTTGTGAAATTCTTTCCAGGCTCCTGTGGATGGAATGCACTGTAGTAAATGTTGTTTCCTCCAGTGTGGGTTTGTACAGCTAAGCAAGTCACACTGATTTCCTGTTACCCAAAGGAGAATTACTCAAGGAGCAGTAGACTTAAAGCAAAAAATTGCCTCTATCTAAAGCATTTTGTCAGATGAATGATGTCTTAAGTTCCATAGGCTCCAATGTAACCAAAATAAAATACATACATTAGAGACACCTAAAAGTTAGGAAGGACAAATCCCACCTGAGCTCATATGAAGTTCATTTGTGATGTGATGGTGCATGATGCATCACACAGATGAAGCTATTGGCTGTTTGAATTCAGTGTAGAGAAGCTTAGAAGTATGGTTCTTGAGTTCCTGAAATTAATCCCAATTGTATGGACCAAATTGGCAGCTCTCACATAGGTCAAGTGCCTGAAGGATTCCACAGGAAATTTGGTGTCTTGAAAAAATGGCTACTTTTCCTTTTTCTTTTTCTTTTTTCCATTTTAACTGAAGATGCCTCTGCACTTCCAGGCTCTACATTCAATAACTGCTGTTGCTTATTGTCCTCCCTCCTACATAGTAACTTCCGGGAGCACCAGAGATGTGAAGAAAACCCCCGTCATGACAGATAAAAGATGAAATTTCACAAATGAACACCCACAGTCCTCATAGGTAGAAAACATTTAATGCTTTAGTTTTCATTAGAAATGAATTTATAGGGTAAGTGCTGTCACAGGGTCCGCTATTCTCATTGTGAAATCCAGCCTGCCTACAGTTTAACATGTATTTTATTTAAGTACCATGTTTGGGAACCTGCAACCCACAGTTACAATCTGTTCCATTACTATTAATTATTGAGAATGCAAGTGTTTAATTACAAGTACTAACACAACTGGCCTAGATAATCCTGAAGTAAAAACATAGGAATAAAAATAAACTCCTTGCAGAGATCCCACCAGGAGTCTGTCTGTGTTTTGTGCAGGTGATTCCAGCCTTTGCTCAGCCTGCGTTCATGAAAACACCGTTTACAGCAGAATATTTCAGATTTTGTACAGAAATGAAGAGATCGTTCTTAATGAATCGATGAACTTCAGAGTGCACTTGCTTCTGGATGGCGAAAGGGTGAGTTGTCTTGGGATGCACATAAAAACCAGGAGGGCTGGGATTCCTTTTATGTAACTCTAGGTGCCATCGCACACATATGTCCATTTGAGATATGGCAGATTCCATTTGAGAAGCTGTTATGGGGTGCCTGTGCTGACACAGGTCTCATCAATATGGCTGGTGGAGGTAAAGGGATGATTTATCTGCCCAAATACCAGCATCTGCATTAGAAGATCGACTGTCTGGTATCCATCATTGCCTATGCTGACAAGGGTGTCTGGGGTGATTTGTTTGTTTGTGAATGCTAATGCTATAAACATCTTCATTAGGTCAGATAGACCCACTGCAATGTGTGTGTTACTAAGTGTTGTCTACATCTGAGCTTTCTAGTGGAATAAGATGTTGACATACACTGATAAATCAGTGTGCCAGAAACTCAAGTGTATCAACCATAGTTTGTCTTTTGTATACACTAGATCTTTCATTCTACATATCTGTAGATCAACCTCACCTGAGAAAACCAGGAAGCTTCTGCATCTTCCTAAGACCAGCTTCTACTTCTCCCATCCATTACTGCTGTCTGCCCCTCCTCTTTTCTTGTGACTGTTTTTTGTTACAGCAATGACAGTACTGTGACCAAGCTCCAGAGTCCCTTTCCACCAGAGGTCTCCTCATCCTTCTCCTTAGTGCTCCTGATTGCAGAAATGCATGGCAGAGTTACTGGAGCTTACCTTCCTGATAGTCCATGTACAACCCCTTTGCTTTCCATCCTGTCTCAGCTAGAATGGGTTCATACTGAGGTGCTCCTGCTCATTGGGCATCCACTCCTTCAGTCAACATGAGCACGCACACAAGAATGGGTGCATGATTTGAACCACCCATCTTGTTGGGTACCATTGGCTTCCTCTTACTAACATCTTCCAGTGAGAACTTCTGTTCCCAGTAGCTACAAGAGAGAAATAATCTTAGAGTATGGAGAGTATTGTTTTACTGGGCTCTTAGACAGAATGGGGGAAAAGTGTCATAGTAGAATGGCACTCAGTTCTGGTCCAAGGTGTCATTGCTGTGCTTTGCCAGCACAAGGACTGGTACAAAATAGATGTCATTGGCACTTGCTCTCAGTGATAGCGAGAGACACATGACATGAGTTGGATTTGTAAAATCAGCAATCCATCAAAAATAGGTCCTATAAGTTATGCAGCCAGTGTGAATCAGAAGCTGTGTGTGGACCTTGGGGCCAGAGATGCTCACTTGTCCTTCCTTTTATAACTTTCTATTTGAGCATGAAGAGATTTGAATTTCTGTTTTGTCCTATTTCAACCCATATATATATGTACGTAATTAGGTTATATATAGATCTAAATTAAAACAGCTAGAGAACTTATATCAGGTTCTTTCATATGCTTACCTTTTCTGCCCACTTTTCTCTTGGTGTTTTGGTTTGAGTTTTTGTTTTGTATTTTGGGGGGGTTTGTTTGTTTGTCTGTCATCAATTTATTCCTCTCTAGAATTGTTTTCTTTGTGCTTAGTGTTTAAATGAAAAATTACCAAATGCAAGTTTCTCATTATTTGTTAGGAAACTGTTCCAACATGCTTAACTGAATATTAATTTCGTCCTTTCTCAGTGGAACATCTCTGATTAAATGTCCCTCCTCTCAAATTACAGCAGTTTCTGCTGTGTTGAGCAGGGATGATTTCTGATGACTTTTGCATTAATATTCAGGAAAGTTGTGCACCTCACAAAATGAGAAAAAGAAAACCAAAAATCCCACAAGATTCTTGTCATCAAAACTCATTCTGACTCCTGATGTGCTGTGTACATTATATTTGTCTTTTTATAGGAGGTCCCTTGGAAAATGACAGCTCCCCAGTTTTGTAATTACAGAATAGTTTTCTCTGTATGATGAAGCTGCTTTGGGTTTTCAGGGATGCAGTGTAAAAGGATAAACAGGTCTGTTGGTCCTACATGAGTGTTGAAGACACCAAAAAATCAAGCACAAAACCTGAAGGTCTGTAAAACTACTTGCATGTTGAGCAGACTACCACAATTGACCTCTGCTTGATGCTCCCAGGCCTGTTTCATCTGCTTTGATGTCTTGTGCTCCACAACTTTAAAGATGTTACATAAATATAGGAGAGACTGAAGTGTGCAACTCCATCAGGCACTATGGTCAGAAGAAACCTTTTACATCCACAACTATTGTTCAGAGATGGTTTTGCATCTCTGACACCTAGTCCATGCAATCCTTGCAATGTGGCATTGGCAGAATGCTTGCAGCTTTTTAGTGTTTTAAATATTATCTCTGTTCATAACCTTTTAATTTATTCAATACAGAACAGATTTAAGTCCTTTTTGTGCCAACTGTGTGCTATGGTGATGTTTTGGAGGTTTTTTTCGGTTGAGGGTGAAGGATTTGTTTCCTGCTTTTTCTGCAAATGGAAGTTACGATAAATAAGGAAGTCAGACTGAGTAACGGAAATATTGACTTGATATGCTTCATATGCTTGATTCCATGATTCTACGTAGTTTTTGTTGTCAGACCTAGACTTATCAATTATTATAACAAGGAAGCAGTATGCTTATCGTGTTACAGTAGTTTTGCTGCTGAGACACGTGCTGACATAGGCTCAGTACACAAAAAAACACCAAACAAAAAAACCTCAATGTGAATGCCCACATTAGATTATTTGTTACTGGTTGTTTTGAGTTTTTTTTTCCCTTTTTCTTTTTCCCTCCTCTTGCATAACCTTCAATAAGCTTAAATATGGAAATACATCTCTTTTTGTCTGGCATTAAATGGAAAAAAACCTCTATTATCCTCCTAGAAGTGGCACTAAACACATCTTTCAGAATATAAATGGTGCCTTAAAACTTTCTGATTTATCAGATGCCTTTTGCTATACTACCCAAAAATACAGCATTATTTTGAATTCACAGGGAACAATATTGCAGGGCTGAGGCAACCTTTAATGTTACAAAGAAGTCTAATTTATTTTCATAAGCTTTTGCTTTCATTCTTATTAAAGAAGGAGCTCTGCCGCTTTCATCAAGCAATAAACCAGGTAACTTGTCTGTTTCCTTGCTTGCTGGCTCCATTCAGGGACAATTTAGTAGCAGGGAGAGGACAGAGTGAGGCAAGCTGGGATATCACAGTATATTAGATTTTGTACTTTCCAGAGAAATCTAAGTGGGATTGGACATCCAGATCATTCCGCCCGACATTCTGGCTAAATGGTTAAATATTATGGACATACATCACAAAAACGCTGGAAACTTCAGTATAATCACAGCTCTTAAAAGCTAAACCAAAGATATGAAGGTAATCCTGAAAAAGTAGGATTCAGAACTGAAATGATGCAATTGATCGATTCCAGGCCAGTTTAACAGAAATTGAAATACTTTGTATATACTTTTTTGTTGTATAAAATACTTTTCGTATACTAATATTTTCTACTGTACAGATTCCAAACAGCGTTTAATGGAATTCGTTTCCCTCTCAGTGCAGTCTTTTGGCAAGAGAGGCAGTTTAAAAAAGAAAGAGGCTCCTTAGAAAACCCAGAACTCGTGACAGCACCTTCTGGAAAATTGTGAGTGCTCACAGATGACTATGGAGTCTTTCTGCATGAGCCATGAGGCCCCAAGGTGGGAGCACTAGGGGAAAGCTAGGCACCCCCCAAGCAATGGAGAACACAACACTGAATCTGAAGGTTTGTTTTCCACAAGATGATGCTAGAGCAAAAAGGTAGAGATGCAAACAATGAGGAATTAATCAAATGAGAAATGACAAAATTAATTTCATCATTTGATTTTAAAGAGGGAAAAATAATTAAATTCATGTATTATTTAGAAAGAAAGCTTTCAAAATTTCTGTTCAGAACTCTCTTCACTTAGTCTATTTTTGACTGCAGACAAGATCAGCATGTGAAATGCAATATTTCCCAGAGGGCAGATGTTCTAAGTTTCCCTTATAGTTATTTGGGTGTATGGAATATTACAGAACAGAATAATATTACTTGCTCAGTATGAATATATTTCCATAAACACAGATCTTTATTTTCTTTTTCACAAGTTGTGATTTTAATCATTAACACAGCTGAGAGGTCCAAGAACTTTGTAGAAAATTAGGAAGAACCTGACAGAGAATATCTAGGAGGACACTGCTTGGCTTAACCAAACACTGATTATATTCCAGAGAAAATTTTCAAGTTAATTTCTTAAGTTGGCTGGTGTTAAAATTTATAACTTTTCTTCAGGAGAAAAATAAATAAATAGGTAAATCTGATTATCAGAATTCTGGGCAATTACACAGTCTGTAAATTATAACTGTGGAAAACACCGTAATAGTCCCACTAGTGCTAAAATAAACAGATGATACTTAAGGACAGTATTATTTCATATAGGATCTTAAGGAATGATAAAGTTTGATTACCTCTTCTGTGTGAGCTATGGCAAGGCTATTTTATCAGCAGGTATCAAAGCTGTATAGTAACTTTCATCTTGTAATTATTGTACCTAATTCTGTGTTCTGGTTTCAGCCTTAGCAGTTATTTTTCTCCTTAGTAGCTGGTGCAGTGCCGTGTTTTGGCTTCAGTCTGAAAACGACGCTGATAACACACCGATGGTTTAGTTGTTGCTCAGTAGAACTTACCCTGATCAAGGACTTTTCAGTCTCTTGCTCTGCCAGTGAGGAGGGGCACAGGAAGCCGGGAGGAAGCAGAGACAGGACCCCTGACCCAAACCAGCCAAAGGGGTATTCCATAACACAGCACGTCAGGCCCTGTATAGAAACTGAAGGGAGTCACCTGAAAGGGACCAGTCACTGATCAGGTTGGGCTGGGTGTCGGTCAGCAGGTAGTGAGCAATTGTTTTGTGCATCACTTGGGTTTTCTGGAGTTTTATTTCTTCTCCTGTTGTTTCCTATTATTATTATTCGTATTCATTCTATTATCCCTATATTTTACTTTATTTTAGTTATTAAATTGTTCTTATCTCAACCTGTGAGGTTTACATTGTTTTGATTCTCTTCCCTATCCTACCTGGAGGAAGAGGGGTGAGTGAATTGCTGCATGGTGCTGAGTTACCAGCTGGGTCTAAACCACAGCATTCTGTTGTGTCTCAACCTGCACATAAGCCATTTAATGATGATTTCTCATTAAGAGTCCAGTGATTTTTGAACTGTTCACTTTTCACTTAATTTAATATTACCTCCATTATACAAAGGAAAACATGTAATCTGTGTAGTGAGAATTGTGATTTGATTTTATGTAGGCTTTTGCAGTATTCTGAGCAGTCTGGTTATGATACAGTTATGGGATTAAAGAAAATCCTATACTTGCACCTTAACTCACAACCCCATGCAGTGCTGAATATCTCTAAGTGTCTCAGACATCTGCTTATTGCCTCAAGGTGTTTTGAACTAGTGTCACTTGCTATAGACCGTGTTTTAAACACAGACTCAGATTTCAGTGACAGTTGCAGGTGTTCGCCAGTATTAGGCACAGACACAAGATTTCATCCTCTCTGTTGGAGGATGAGATTTGCTTTGTCTGAAGCACTCTACTTGAGCTGAATTCCTAATTTAAATTCAGACCGCAGCTTCAATAATGATTATTTCCTTTACAATTGCCAGCAACTGTGATTTTTAGTGACAACAGCTCATTAAAAAAGAAAAAGTCTTTTATTCTGAAAGACATACTTCCAGGTGTTTAGAGACAAATGCAAAAGAGAAAGCACATTTTCAGTAAACAGAAGCTGGAATTTTCTCATCACATCTGTGCCTGTGGTCATGCTAGAAGAATCATCGAATAGTTAGGTTTGGAAAGGACCTTACGATCATCTAGTTTCAACCCCCCCTGCCATGGGCAGGGGTACTGTATTTCTCCAGAAGGGTTTAATTTTACGTCTTTGATAATTTTGTCAAGGTACAATTGATCCTGGACTCAGTTTTCTTGCTTCAGCAGAAAAATGGTACTCTGTAGATGGAGTTTCACCTTTGGAGAACTTAGCTAAATATGGTTTATGTTACATATTTTAAGAATCGTACCTGTCAGAGCGTGCTAGGTGCCTTTGACATTGCCTTCAGTGCATTATTGGTATATTCTGTTATTAAGAAGTAGAATTCCTCTTGCCTAATTTAAGCCATCTAAAATTCAAGCGCATCTAGAGCAAGATATTTCTCTAGGCTCTATTTGTTATTACTGGAAAGAGGCAAGCAGAAACAGAAATCAACCGTCCTTTTCCAGTGTGTACCTCAGGATGGGCCACCTCATTGTGTGCATCTGCTTGTTGTTTTCAAATGTCAGAAGACAGAACTCAGATGTCTCACCTCACCTTTCTGTGGCAAAAAATGAGTAAAAAAAGTTGTATTTATAATATCCTCTTCCCAGTGAACAACTCCACTTTTCCAGCGGCATTCCTTCCAGCCCTGGTTGTACTCTGGTATGAAATAAAATATTCTTATGCTGTCATTTAAAAAAAAAAAATAAAAACAATCAAAACTAATTTTGTAATAAAATGGGCAAATTTTTGTTCACATTTTCATTCAGGTTGATAGAAATAAAACCATTTTTTATTCTACTAAACCTACTTTGCTGGGAAAAAAAAAAAAAAAAAGACATTTCTAAGGAGTGAAGGAAGTGCTGGTCAGCTTTATCCTTCTTCTATTCTAATTTATTTATTTTCTTTGATTATGGTTGCTTTAACTGTGCCAAAATGGGATGTGTTATCCTATGTAGTCCTTTCCAGGTGAAGGAACTGACAGCTCTCTTCATGTACTGTGTCAGAAAACCCAATTAAAGTATTTTATTGACAATAAAAGAAGAGTAATCTTGCTGGTGGGACTTATAAGATGAAGGTACCAATGAACTGGCTTCTCATCACACATGATACATTCAGTGTTTTTGGTGAGCTGAATTGACTGTTTAAACGTGTTGAGCATTCTAAACCAAAGTGAATAATTAAACTTCTGTTAATTGAAGCTTTAAAACCAGCAAGAAAGAATTGAATTTTGCAAAGAAAATGGACTAGATGAGAATCAGTGACAAACTACATCCATGAATCTGTCAAGAGCCAGAAAGAGTGACTGGAAGGCAGGAAAACCTCAGTTTGCTGAAAAACACATTAAAAGGCTAATGATAGAGATGAGAAATTGTCAGAATTATTTTAGCGTTTTCTGATCATTTTAAGCTGTAAACTTTGAATCTTGTACTAGTTACAATTAGGTAACCAGAAAGAGTCATGACTGTTTCTCAACCAAGAAAACCTATTCCTCATTCAGGCGACAAGGAAACCCAAACAAATACTCGTTCAGTGAGGGAACACAGCTTCGGAAATACTCTGCTGACTCAGTGTGCAAGGAGCAAGGATCCAACACATGCAGTACTCTGTGCATGCTGATTACTCATGTCTTGAGTGATTTCTTTGACCTGACAGGACACCTGGAGCAGATAACACCTCTGACTTCTCTGGTTCCCCCTGACTCCTCCAGCCATTATCTCAACTTGCTGTCACATTGGCTCCTTTCTGCTACTGTGGTGGGGTGCTGCTGTCGCTGCATATTTTTGCCTTTGCTCTTATCAGACAAACCCATCCACTTTTGCCTTCAGTGTTGTGGTAGACAACTCTTAAAGGTAACCTTGCCTTTCTCTTTTTGTAGGTGGAAGATGCATTAAGTGAGGCAGATTTTCAGCTCAAGTTGGACCTGCACTTTACTGATAGTGAACAACAGTAAGTGCTGTTTTAAAGCTTAATTGGTAATGTGTGAGATTTTCAAAGTTGTTAAGTGTTGTTCTATCTCTGCTGCTGTTAAAGTCAAATGGAATATGACCTCCGTGTGAGCAGGGGCTGCAGTTCATGAGCACGTTTATCTTAGGAGACAACAGAGTATTTTCTAGCTGAAGATGGGTGAAGACCATACTGAGCACTTTTCTTGTATTAAGAACCAAAACTGTCTCTATAGTTTAGGAGGAAGAAGTCTTCCCATTGAGTTTGAGTTCTTCCAACTGCATTTGATTTCCTAATCTCAGGTGAAGTGGGAGCAGCATTCCTTCCTGAGACATAGCAGAAAGTGTGATCCCAGATATTATTCAATCTCACTGAATCACAGAAAAGGCTTCCAACGACTTCAGCAACATGTACAGGAGGACAGGACAGGAGGAGTGCAAAGAAATCATCTAAGCTCTGTTTCACACCAAGACTGTCCCCCTGTGATTTAACTCATATCCATAGGGCCCTAAACAGATTTCAAGATCAAGTTTCCTTTATCTCCAAGATACAAAAAGTGAAAGCTTGTTCTCAGCCAAGATTAAAAAGAACTGAGACATTCAAGTTATGAGATTGTGTTCTTTGTGTTCCAGGCTGAGAGATGTTCCAGCGATCCCCATGATCAGCAGCCGTACACTGTGTCTCCACTTCCACCCCCGGAGAGGTCTGCACCACCATGTTCCTGTCATGTTTGACTATTTCCACCTGTCAGTGATATCCGTCACGGTGCATGCATCACTGGTAGCATTACACCAGCCTCTGATCAGGTAAAGGATACAGAAATGCCTCTTGAAAGGCAGAGACTCCTCTTGTGAGTTCTTTAGATTATGCATAGGAGAAGATAGAGGAAAGAGGATAATTTAATTTCAAGGATTTTTGGTCCTGGGCTACAATTCTGGAATCTGGTGTTTAGGGCCAGCCTCTGACACAGGCTACTTCCTTTGATAAGACAGTAAGGGTCTGATTAAAAACTAGCAAAACCTTTGGGAAGAGGTTCAGAGATTTTAATTATTCTTGAACTCTCTGTTTCCCATCTGTGACATGAGGAAAGTGGAAATTTTCTTTTCTTTGGCAGATTTTCCTCTTTAGTCTAAAACCCACTAAGAGCATTTACATTCCCCCCCTCCCGCCATTGGTTTTGTAAAGCATTTAGGACAGCTGGAGTCTAATCTCATCTGTGGCCTCTGTGCATTAGCATAATTCATAACATGGCTAGAAGGAGGCATGCATGAGTCAGGACTGGATAAGGCTGTGTTGGTTTCTGCTTTGCAGCATCATCTGATTTAACCATGTAGCAGTATAATTCTAGCTGCCATGAGGTCTAGGTGTGATTTATGTTATCTGATTCATAATGACAAGATACTAATTCAGAATTCCTTCAAACAAAACAGGGCTGGAGGTCAATATCCTCTAATATTTAGAGCAGGCGAGGGGAAGCAAAAGTCTTTCTGGCAATTTACTTTGTGGTTAATCTTGTCATTGCATGAGATAAAGAGTGCTGAGAGGGAGGGAACTCCTTTGGTCCTGAAACAAAAAGCAGTGCTCAGCATTATTCAGCTTCTCTTACTCCAGCAAGGCCTTGCTGTTTACCAAATGACCAGGAGACTCAAATTTGTCAAATATTGTGCAGAGAACACTGCATCCGAAAACAAAGATGAACCTATAGACCCTTTTTTTAGACAGGTTTTGTGTCTTGACTTTATACATCTTTGCTTCAGTTCTCCATTTGTGTAAAGGCATTGCTTGTAGAATGAATTGAGATTGAAAGAGGTTGAGTTGTGACAGTGATGTGACTCTTATTAATGGATCAGACTGACATACCTTTTTTCTTCAGCAGCTGAAGTACAGGTGTAACTGCTGTATCTCTCCCTGCTATGCGTTGACTTTTAAAATAGTGAATTAGATTGTAACAGACTCCTTCTAACCAAATAATTTTCTTCAGATAATTTGCCCATTGTTCTACTATATAAAAGGATGAAAGAACAAGTTATCATGCTTAATGACTGTTTTCAGTGCTTTGTTATCCTCTAATGAATGGGACTTGTTACTGTTATTAGGCATAAATAGCCTAATATTTTTGCCTAACTGATGAGCTACTGTTCCATAGTCAGATTATTATAGCTTTTAAAATATGATATTGTGGACATTTATGAACTATACAATATTTTTACTTAATGCAGTGGAATGAAGATTTTTGACAACGCAATATAAAGTCTCAATCGCTTAAGGCAGTAAAATAATTTTAAAGTGTGATACTGAGCATTCTCTAAATATAAAGCAGGGTGAAGACATTAGTGCCAAAGGAATTCCAATTCCAAGCATTCTGAAACAAAACCAGCCAACTGAAATCTGGTTTTCTCACGACTCAAAGCCTTCCTGCTTAGACATTACTAGGAATATAGACAAAAGGGTTTAATTGGACAATCATATCTTTATTTTTGTAACACAATAGAACCCAAATGACTGTAAAGTCTTTTCTGTTACATTATGGAAATAATAAACACCAGATAGTTACATTGTCTGGGAAAAATATCCATGCAGTATTTCACTGTGTTTAGTTTGCTACCTTGAACTGTGCCATTATAGTACGCACTTTACATGTATATACATACCGTTTCCACACTTATAGAATCATAGAATCATAGAATAGTTAGGGTTGAAAAGGACCTTAAGATCATCCAGTTCCAACCACCCTGTCATGGGCAGGGACACCTCACACTAAACCATGCCACCCAAGGCCTCATCCAACCTGGCCTTGAACACCACCAAGGATGGAGCATTCACAGCCTCCCTGGGCAACCCATTCCAGTGCCTCACCACCCTCACAGTAAAGAATTTCTTCCTTAGATCCAATCTAAACTTCCCCTGTTTAAGTTTGAACCCGTTACCCCTTGTCCTGTCACTACAGTCGCTGATGAAGAGTCCATCCCCAGCATCCTTGGAGGCCCCCTTCAGATACTGGAAGGCTGCTCTGAGGTCTCCACGCAGCTTCTCTTCTCCAGGCTGAACAGCCCCAACTTTCTCAGCCTGTCTCCATACAGGAGGTGCTCCAGTCCCCTGATCATCCTCGTGGCCTCCTCTGGACTTGTTCCAACAGTTCCATGTCCTTTTTATGTTGAGGACACCAGAACTGCACACAATACTCCAAGTGAGGTCTCCCGAGAGCAGAGCAGAGGGGCAGGATCACCTCCTTTGACCTGCTGGTCACGCTCCTCTTGATGCAGCCCAGGATACGGTTGCTTTCTGGGCTGCGAGCGCACACTGAAGCCGGCTCATGTTCATTTTCTCATCGACCAACACCCCCAAGTCCTTCTCTGCAGGGCTGCTCTGAATCTCTTCTCTACCCAACCTGTAGCTGTGCCTGGGATTGCTCCGACCCAGGTGTAGGACCTTGCACATGTATACACTTATATGTAAAACAGGAATAGTTCTAGACCTATCCTGAAAATAAGGATCACACATTATGTGCAATCAAAATTCACTGCTGTCCTGAAGTTATCCTGGAAAACAACTTTGCCTGAAGCAGAGCTTTTTGCTCACATATGCCTTGTGGACTCAGCTTTTCATATCTTGTTAGCTTTGTGGGCATATCCAATACTCTTCCCCAGAGTTCTTCCCTGTTGCCTGTATTTAAACAGTGAAAACAGCAGGGAAATCATCAAGACCGAGTTAAGCCTTTCTCTGCAGGGTAATGTACACCCACAAATAGCTCTTGCTGGGCAAACCTTGCCAGGGTACTTCCATTGACTCCTGTTTTTTGACAAGAGAACATTTTGATATTGATGTTTGTCCTGGTTAATAATTCTTACATAATAAATATTACATTAGGTTTGAGACTTTGAAGCCCTCACCTCTGACCAAACTGAGAATGAGTGAAATTCATGTTTCTGGGATTCTTTGCAGGATTCTGCACCTGAGACAGGCCAACCCCCAGTATCAATACAGGCAGCTGGGCATTGAAGCGATAGAGAGCAGCTCTGAAGAGATGGACTTGGGGGTATTGGTGGATGAAATATTGGATCTGAGCTGGCAGTGAGCGCTCGCAGCCGAGAAAGCCAGTTGTATTTTGGGCTGCATAGAAAGAAGTGTGACCAGCAGGTTAAGAGAGGTGATTCTGCTCCTCTACTCTGCTCTGGTGAGACCCCACTTGGAGTACTGAGTGCAGTTCTCATGTCTTCAGTACAAGAAAGACATGGACCTGTTGGAGAGGGACCAGGGAAGGGCCACAGAAATGATCAGAGGGATGAAGCACCTCCCCTCTAAGGAGTGGCTGAGAGAGTTGGGGCTTTTCAGCCTCAAGAAGAGAAGACACTGGGAGACCTTACTGCTGCCTTTCAGTACTTAAAAGGGGCTTATAAGAAAGATGGGAAAAGACTTTTTCGCAAGGCCTGTTGCAATACAATGAGGGGTAATTGTTTTAAACTAAAAAGGGAGATTCAGGTTGGATGTGACGAAGAAATACTTTACAATGAGGGTGGTAAAATACTGGCATAAGTTGCCCAGAGAGGTGGTGGATGCCCCATCTCTGGAAACATTCAAGGCCAGGCTGGATGTGGCTCTGGGCAACCTAATCTAGATGAAGATGTCCCTGCTCATTGGAAGGTGTTGGAACTAGATGTCCTTTGAAGGTCCCTTTCAACCCAAACTGTTGTATGATTCTATGAATCTATGATTCTATTCTATGATTCTGGATGGAAATTTTTTGATTCAGCTTTTCTAAAGAGTATAGCCCTCAGCTTTCTAAAACAGTCTCAATTCTTGGCAACTTCTAATGGCTTTATGCATTTATTAAGGAGGTGAGAGGCTGAGTAGGATGGTAATGGAGGCAGGCTTGCAGTCAGCTTACCTCCAGTTGTTGTATCTCTACAGCAATCGTATTTGGTATAGTTGTGGGATGACCAGGAGCACGGTGATGCTTTGGGGCTCAGATCATCTTCTTTCTTGGCTCCTTGAGCAGCTGCATCCCTCTGAAATGCTGCAGAGGGGACTTTGAGCAGCAGGAAAGGGGCTGGGTGTCCTTGCAGAACACTGAGCTATAACTTGGCTGAAAATTCTCTCTTTAACCTTTAGAGTTCTTTGACTTCTCTAAAAAGCACCCCAGAAGTGGCTGTGGAAGCTGGACCACTTAGGGCCAGCTCCAAAACTTCAGTTTTCCAGGCAGAAGTGTAGTAATAGGGGAGAAGAGGGGTGTAGAATACGGTGGTGGCAATAGCTGTTGTCTCAACCCAAAACACTGCTTCCCTCACCCTTGTCTTGCACTACACCCAACCTTTTCCACCAGATACAACAGCACATTTGTGACACCACTGCATGCCAACCACATGCATGCTCCCTGCAGTGATAGCTGCTGTGCAGGGCCACTGTATCTGCACTGAGTGCTTTTGGCTGCTGCAGGTCATGGAGCAGCATCTTCAGACTTTTGGGATGGGGGACAAATAGAGGAGAACCTAGAGCAGGAGCTGGGGGACGTCTCTCCTAACATCACAGAAATGAGAGCTCTCTTTGGGAAGCAAAGGAGTTGACTCTGGCAACCTCGTTTTACCCAGGGTGACAGGTGATCCCAGAAAGTCTGTCAAAAGAGAAAAGGGTGTTCAGGCTTGAGACTACTTCCCTGCTGAATGCACTGGCTTTCACAAACTGCTTAAACACCTTTTTTATTCTCTTACCTAAGCTCCAGAGGCCAAGTGTGCATAAGCAGTTGTAGGAGGAAAGTTGAGTTAGGGCTTTTGGGCTCCAGTTTTCAGTTTTGTATTGGTTTCTGGCCTGAGGCACTGACTTTTCCCTTAGCTCCCTGTCACCAGCTTCACAGCTGGTCCAGTCTATAACTGCAACCAGCAGTTATTAGCCCAGCATCAGCTGTTTTGCTCCAGCACAGTTCAGACTTCAAGAAATTTTCTGCTTTTCCCAAAGGGATATGTCCATGTGGTACTACTTAGTCTCAGGTATGCTGCAAGCTCAGTGCCTTTCTTATGTTGGACTTATTTAAGAATCAAGCAGTAAGAAACATGGTTACCTGCTTCATTAATTCCATAGACCTCCTCATCACTCTTTCCCAAGAGGAGTTAGCATATGCTGTGGTTTATAAGTAAAAATACAACTTGTAAATAATCTCTGACACAAGTACCCTAATACATCCTTTCTGCCACACACAGTTTCCCACACTGAAAACAATGCCCTACATGTTGTTTCCTATTAAGCAGCATGGACAACAGGATCTGGTTGGCATGTCTTACACTGGAAATTTATCCAGTGATTTCAGATGATTTATACCTTCTTCCCCTGAAAGCTTTCTGGAAATGTAGGAGCTGGTGTTCAGCACCAAACTGCTATTCTCTGTACAGGTTGGTCTCCCTAAAGCTCTGCTTTGCCTAAGGAGTGCAGAATCCAACTCACTTGATGGCCACAGCTTTCTGGATGCTCCTCAACTTTCTCTTCCACACTTCCATACGTACGTCTATGTGAAAAGCAAATTAGACTTTCAGTATTTTACTTGTTAACTTTGAATTCTTTACTGCCCGCATCCAAATCACTGCATGAGAATCAAGAAATCTTGGTGACATCTGAGATAGGCAAATAATGTAATAGAAATTTTTCTGGTGGAGAAACCAAGACAGAGTTGCTGAATTTTTCAGTGACTTGAACTTGTTCTGCTCTGGGAAGAGGGAACATAATCAAAGGGACACAGACTATTTGAAGGTTTCAGCCCTGACCTAGTTCTGTTCTGCTCCACTGCACTGAGGAATCAGGCCAAACCTGGCCATCCTTGAGCAATTTTCTCTCACCTAAATTCTTTTATTCCCAGTCATCCTCCTGTTCTTCAAAAGCACAACTGATATATCTATTGTGACACACACTCTGTACTACCCTGGAATCTGGATGCAGAACATGCAGGTCAATTTTCTTTATGATTGTAAAAGTAGCTGGCACGTACTTACAGGCAGTTTATATTCAAAACTGCCGAAGATGTTATTCTGGGTAGTGAATTTAATGAATTATCTTCTATCTGCATCCTATTTACAAATAAATTAATCCATAGAAAGAAATGCAATATTTATGCAGTAAAGAGCTATTGCTTCCATAATATTATTAAAATAATACTGGTTTATATTTTTTCTTCTAAGAACCCTTGCATAAGAATTAGATGTCTTTTCCTTTGAATTTTCTTTATTCACTACTGTTTGCTATATATCTGCAGAGATTAAACTCTGATACGCCGTTCTTCTAAGCTACCAGCCAAGAAGTCACATAAGAGAAACCTATTTCTGAGTCAAACATTCAACTCCTCCCACCCCCAAATCAAAAAGTAAGATAACCCCACCTCAAACTAAATAAGTATAATTACATTATTTTACTTGCTTTCAAGCTTTATAGCAACTGAGATTAAGTTCAGGACAAATGAACGAGCATTTTCCAGCAACCAAAATCACAAAGAGATTTGAAACCAGATCCCCCTGACTCTGTTTGGGATCTAGGAAGAGATAGCTCTTTCCATTACAAATTTTATATTAATAAATCTTATCAGTTTTACCCAAGGAGCTCAGAACATTTTACAATCACTGATTAACGAAACTGCTTATGTAAGGGGGAAATGTACAGGAGCACAATCTGTCAGTATCCACGTAGTATTCTCAAATATGAACAACAGGTCATCAATGTAACCTGTTTGCAAGTGCTGGTAGTAGTTTGCCAAAAGCCATGTTAAAGTTTTGAGTTAGAACACTGAGGGAAATCAGTGCTGTGCATTACATTTTACCTGATCTGTGGGAGCTTGAAGGAAGTTCCTGGCGAACAGGCTGCCCAGGGGGGTTGTGGAGTCTCCTTCTCTGGAGACATTCAAAACCCACCTGGACACATTCCTGTGTAACCTTATCTAGGTGTTCCTGCTCCGGCAGGGGGATTGGACTAGATGATCTTTTGAGGTCCCTTCCAATCTCTGGCATACTGTGATACTGTGAAATGCAAATTGTGCTGTCAGTGGAGGGTGTGAGGATTTGATTCTGAATTGTGTCATTTCTATGGGACTTACATATATTTTTTATTTTTTTAAAATCAGTAATATTTCATGCATAAGAGACTGAAGGGAAAAGAATTTATTTCTTCATACCATCTGTCCTAAATGGGAAGCAAGTTCATTTCTTCAACTTCCACTCCTGGTTCATAAAATTATAGAACAGTTAGGGTTGGAAAGGACTTTAAAATCATTTAGTTCCAATCCCCCTGCCATGGGAAGGGAACATCACAATATTACAATTTCTGGTCATTGGAAAATGATGATTGTGTGGGGGTTTTGTTTGGTTTTTTTTACAGTTCGACCATTTCACATAGTGCAAGCTACGGGATTTTTCCAAGCAAGATTCAGATTCCAATCTTGAAATTTTTCTTTTCCCATTCTGCTGAAAACTACAATTAATGAAGAAACTAAGTTTTGCTCACCAGAAAACAAAACAAAACACGGAATCTCTTCATTTGGAAAAAAAAGTGAATGAAAAAATAAGACAGATTATTTATTTTTGGAGGAGTTTAATGTCAAAGGGAATATTATGTTTTATTAAACTGGCCTATAGCATCTATTTTGAATTACTTCAATAACACATCTGAACTAACATTTATTAAGGCCAATCCATTTCTTGTGCTAGGGAACTGCCATCTTGTTTATATATTAGAGAATTGTCCACAGAAGATAAAAAATAGGGAATGATTATTTAATATCTTGCACAATATAAGAACTAAGAGGTGCCACATTCAGCTTTTCAACAGCAGGTTCAAAACAAAGTCCAGCACATATTGCAACGTGCAATTCATTCCAAATGATGTTACAGAGGCCAAAAGCAGGAATCAAAAAGGCAGATTCATTGAAGATAATCATGACTGCTGGAAATAATTGCCTGAATATAGCCTCAGAGTCAGAAAGTTCTTACATTTTGATTGCTGGTATATTGCAGGCTATACCACAGGAAAAAAAAAGACTTTTCAAGGCAACATGTCGTGGTTTTGGGTGACATGGTTTAGTGTGAGGTGCCCCTGCCCATGGCAGGGAGTTGGAACTGGATGATCTTAAGGTCCTTTCCAACCCTAACTATTCTATGATTCTCACCTGTATGTATATGTGTCCATAGAAGGCTACTATAAGAAATAGGAGACTCTTCTGAAGGATAAACTTCAGAAGGATTGGAACTGTTGGACCAAGTCCAGAGGAGGCCACAACGATGATTAGGGGACGGGAGCACCTCCAGCATGAAAACAGGCTGAGAAAGTTGGGGCTGTTCAGCCTGGAGAAGAGAAGGCTGCGTGGAGACCTCAGAGCAGCCTTCCAGTATCTGAAGGGGGCCTCCAAGGATGCTGGGGAGGGACTCTTCACTAGGGACTGTAGTGACAGGACAAGGGGTAACGGGTTCAAACTGAAACAGGGGAAGTTTAGATTGGATCTAAGGAAGAAATTCTTTACTGAGAGGGTGGTGAGGCACTGGAATGGGTTGCCCAGGGAGGCTGTGAATGCTCCATCCTTGGCGGTGTTCAAGGCCAGGTTGGACGAGGCCTTGGGTGGCATGGTTTAGTGTGAGGTGTCCCTGCCCATGGCAGGGGGGTTGGAACTGGATGATCTTAGGGTCCTTTCCAACCTTAACTATTCTATAGTTTTATGAGCCAGCAGTGGATTCTATGATTCTATAAAGATATCTCATGGATAAGGTCATCAAAAGAACAGCTAAAAAAAATAAAAATGAAAAATTGAAAATATTAATTCTGCACTCACATTCATTCTCTCAAACACACACACTTTGCATTTTTTGACCTTTTTTCTTGACTCCAAATTAAAGCTAAAGTTAGCATACAGGATAAGGATATAAATGTTTGTATTAAATCAGAGTTATTAAATATATAGTCATGTAAATAACCAAGAGTTAAGATTCATACAAATAGGCGTGATTGCAGGAATAAATAAAATAAATACAGGAATTAACCCATTTTTGCAAGTAAAAATTGTCTTCAAGCATTATGTAGTTCAGAAAACATTAGGGGAATTTTAACAGTTTGTAAGCCTCCCAGTTAAACTTTCCCTCAACAGACAGATGGAATTATGGCAGGTTTCCCAAAAAAAGGTTTTTATTTTACAGTGCTATGTGAAATCAATTTCCGTAAAACCAAGTGATTAAAATCCCTTGTCTGCTGTAAAAGCAAAATATAAATAAATTAAAAAGGCATTAAAAAGTGCTTTTCTCTCCCTTAAAGCCTTTGAAAGCTTTGCTAATATTCAAATGAGGTTTTGTGTGCAGGCAACATTTATTTAAGCTTCTCTCTCTGATACCATAGCAATAAGTTTTTATTTCTGCTCCCTGAGCCTTTTCAGCAGACCAGGGCAGAAAATATCACCAAATAACATCTGAAATTACTCAGAGCAGTTTTTGTCTCTTGGCTCTTTGAAATTGCTTTAGCTTATTTATTTATTTCTGTATTAAATGTATGAAATACGTGGAAGGACTTCATGCTGTTTAGAAGCAGTCAGCTGGAAATTTCTTGGATCACAAAAATTAATACATACAAATATATGCTACAGTTTTCTACCCCCCACCCGCTTATGGAATGTTCTTTTTGTCAATGTATAAATGCTAGGTAATATATAAGAGAGCAGTTTGACTTGAGGCAAGGCAGGGATTTATGATTAACCTTCTGACATGAGTCCAATTCCTAATTTTGCTTGAGATTTCTTTTTCTGGTGTTGCACACATTACTCAGTTTCCCTTCATATCAGAACCTCCCCTATTATTTGGGTGATAACAAATATTGCTGCATTTCCATTCATTTTGTATCCATCCTTAGCATAATCATCCTTTCTTTTGTTGTGGGCTTCTGTATAGCAGCCAGAACTCTTACCTGTCCTTAAAACCTGAATTAGGTGTAGATACCCATGAATAATAGCTGATCTGAACTGATGTCGCCACATGATACATATCTACATAGAGAAATAACCTCAGATTGAAAGTTTTCACAGAATGAATGGCACTGCCCTGTGAGTTTTAGTTCTGGCACAATATGGTTTTTAAATGTATTTTTGTGCTCTCCGTCTTAGAAACTTTTGTTCTTTCAAGGAGACCAGGTCTTCTGCATGTGATGTAATTTGGGATGCCAGGATGGATATCAGGTGCCTGTGGATGATGATCCCAGTCTGAAAACTGTAGCACAAACTCAATGGCATTACTGAGCAAATGTCTTTTTCTCTTTTCTCTGTAGTTCATTAGCTCAATTCCACCTTCACCTACACAGCATCATAGAATCAGCTAGGTTGGGAAATATCTTTAAGACCATCAAGTCCAAACCTTCACCCCAAGCACTGCCAAGGTCACCACTAAACCATGTCACCAAGAGCCTCATCTGCACAGTTTGTGAACAGTTCCAGGGACGGTGACTCCACCACTGTCCTGAGCAGTCTGTTCCAATGCCTGACCACCTTCTTTCAGTGAAAAAATTGTTCCTAATATCCAATCTAAACTTCCCCTGGTGCAACTTGAGGCCATCTCCTCTTGTCTTATTGCGTGTTACTTGGGAGAAGAGACTGACCCCCACCTCACTGCAACCTCCTTTCAGGTAGTTCTAGAGAGCAATAAGATCGCCCCTGAACCTTCTCTGTTGGCCTTCTTGGCTGCCTGGGTACAAACTGGCTCATTTTCAACACCCCCAGCACCACCTCCTTCTCTGCCAGCAGCTTTCCAGCCGCTCTTCCCCAAGCTTGGAGCACTGCATGGAGTTGTTGTGGCCCAAGTGCATGCTTTGTAAGAACAACTATGGATGCTTGCATCATCATTTAGACTAAGTAATTTGGTTTATTGTATTCACCACAAGTAGCCTGATTTCTCTCTTGAAATCTTGATGTAGTTTATGTACAGCACGTGTTATTACAGGGTCTAACAGTGTGGTTTATCTCACCAAACTTCAGCTGTTTACAAGGCAGTCATCCTAGCCTCCCTTTATAGTCCACAATAAGAAATAAGCATTTTGAGGGTGAAACGTGTCTGACCTATTTGATATTACTACTTCAGAAAGAGACGAGTCACACATTGGAAATGTCAGTTCCTCTCCAGCAAATATAAAGGCAGCCTACATCATTTACTAGGATGTAGACATTTGCTCAGATTAATCCAGAATAAGAGCCCTAGCTTTTCATCAGGACTCTGGCAGGCTCAATGCTGAGCAAACTCGAAACAAGAAGTTTCACTTTTAATGGGTCCATGCTAGAAGACAGGAGACATATAGATACAGTCAGAAGGGAACACTATAACTATAATAGTCTGCACTGAGAGGCGAAGATATCAGCCTAAACCAACTTAAATTTTGTCAGGCTTTTGAGAAAGAATTTGGACAACAGCAAAATTGTGTTGTGAATGGGTATGGGAGAACACATCCCAAATGAATGGACTGTACCCAGGAAAGTGAAATGCGGGGGCTGAAGTCTTGTATTTTTGGTGCTGGAAGCTTTATGTCATGGAACAGTGAGAAGTGGGAACTAAACTTCCAATCTGTAATAAAAGATTGGGATGAGATATAAAGGATGTTGGTAGTGTAGGGAGATTCACAATTGCACAGTTCAAAATGAAGTGTGATATGGTTAAAGCCAGAGAGAAAGATGTTGCATCACCCAAGATGTAAGCTGATGAGAAGCTGGATTAAGAGTATCATCTATGTGCATAAATGGAAAAGTAACGTTGAGAAGTTATGCTGGAAAAAGATCTGTAAGAGAGCAGAGAAAGGACTGAGTGAATGGTAATACTCAAACCACTGGACCGAATGCCAAGAAAGAGACAACAATTACTCTTCTTTAACAATGCTGCTCTGATTATTTTTCTTCTTAATTTTCTTTGTTTTAGTTTTGCTCGTCCAGGGAAAGGCTCGTGGCTTGGTAAAGGCAACCCGGAGGCAGGACCGGACCAGTCCAGTATGTCATTAGAAAACCTAGTGTTTGGAGCTGGCTACTGCAAACCCACTTCTTCAGAGGTAAGGAGGATTCCTGTCTTACTTCTATTTCACATTGTCTTCTATTTCTATATTAACATTGTCCACGTTATCTGTGAAGAGCAGGCCCTGGTTCATGTTGCTAATAGAGCGATTTTGTTGGAGGAAGAACCCTCCAAACATTTCTGCATGAACCACCTGGCAATTGGATATACAGTTCCTGGGTTCAGGCCTCACCTTTATGAACCATTTCAGAAAAACCAAGATGTATGGATATAGCCCTGATTGCCAACAGCACTTTTACAGCAGGATTCACTTGGCCAGGTATCTGCTGTAAGGTGAAATTCCTTATTCAGTAAAAGATCCTTGCTTTTGTGTCTTATGTTCAATGGCCACAAGACTTAAGTCATTCTTAATGATGTTGTGAAGGTTTGAGTTTGGAGTATAGAGTACTGTGTGTGATGGGGTGTTACATACATTCCCTTACTCAAGGCAGGTCTTATGACTTACTGCAGGTGAAACAGAGAACTTGTACAATGTTTAGTACAAAGTTGATTGTTTGGAAAACAATGGTTAATTGGGGGTTTGTAGCTTTTGGGGGGGGTTGGAGTGGTTTGTTTTGGTTGGATGGGGGGGGGGTGTTAGTCCTAGCTTTGAAGTACACCAATGAGTGCAGCATGGGAAATAAGCAGGAGGAGTTGGAGACCTGTGTTAAGTCAGGAGATTATGATCTGGTGGCAATTACAGAGACGTGGTGGGACAGCTCGCATGACTGGAATATACTCATGGAGGGCTATGTCCTTTTCAGGAAAGACAGGCCAGCCAGGCGGGGTGGTGGGGTTGCTCTTTATGTGCGAGAGCAGCTGCAATGTACTGAGCTCTGTCCAGGAACAGGGGATGAGCGAGTTGAGAGTCTGTGGGTGAGAATTAAGGGGCAGGCTGGCAGGGGCGATACTGTTGTGGGTGTCTGTTACAGGCCACCAGATCAGGGTGAGGAAGTTGATGAGGCCTTCTACAAGCAGCTGAGAGCGGCCTCACAGTCACAGGACGTGGTCGTCGTGGGGGATTTTAATTTCCCTGATGTTTGCTGGAAGGACTACTCAGCAACCCACCCACAGTCCAGGAGGTTCCTCCAGTGTATGGAGGATAACTTCCTCATGCAAATGGTGGATCAGCCAACCAGGAGAGGAGCGCTGCTGGATCTCATCCTCACTAACAAGGAGGTCGAAGCAGTAAAGGTTGAGGGCTGCCTTGGCTGCAGCGACCACGAGATGGTGGAATTCAGGATCTTGTGTGGTAGGACCAGTACAATAGCAAGTAGAATTGCAACCCTGGACTTCAGCAGGGCAAACTTTGGCCTTTTCAAGCAATTGCTAGGGGAAGTCCCATGGGCAAGGCTGCTTGAAGGTAAAGGGGCCCAAGATAGTTGGTTGGCATTCAAGAATTGCTTATTCCAAGCTCAAGAGCTGAGCATCCCGACACGTAGGAAGTCAAGGAAGAGGGCCAGGAGACCTGCGTGGCTGAATAAGGAACTGCTGAGTATGCTCAAGTGGAAGAGAAGAGTTTATAGGTCATGGAAGGAGGGGCTGGCCACTCGGGAGGAATATAAGGCTGCTGCTAGAGGATGTAGGAAGGCAGCTAGGATGGCTAAGGCCTCCTTAGAATTAAATCTGGCGAGAGGGGTCAAGGACAACAGAAAGAGCTTTTTCAAATACATAGCTGATAAAACTAACACCAGAGGCAAGGTAGGCCCACTGGTGAATGGGATGGGTGCCCTGGTGACAGAAGATATAGAGATGGCAGAGTTATTGAATGCCTTCTTTGTCTCTGTCTACTCTGCCGGAGGCAGTCCTGAAGAGCCCTGTACTCCTGAGACCTCAGATGAAGTCAGGTCAAGGGAGCGGTTTGCCTTAGTCCATGAGGAATGGGTTAGGGACCAGTTGAGCAATCTGGACATCCATAAATCCATGGGTCCAGATGGGATGCACCCGCGGGTGCTGAGGGAACTGGCGGAAGTCGTTGCTAGACCACTCTCCATCATCTTTACCAAGTCTTGGGAAACGGGAGAGGTGCCTGAGGACTGGAGGAAAGCAAATGTCACTCCAGTCTTCAAAAAAGGCAAGAAGGAGGACCCGGGTAACTATAGACCGGTCAGCCTCACCTCCATCCCTGGGAAAGTGATGGAACACCTTATCCTTGATGCCATCTTAAGGCATAACAAGGATAAGAGGGTTATGAGGGGCAGTCAACATGGCTTTACCAAGGGGAAGTCATGCTTGACCAACCTCCTAGCCTTTTATGAGGAAATAACATTGTGGATGGATGATGGCAGAGCGGTGGATGTGGTCTACCTTGACTTCAGCAAAGCATTTGACACAGTCTCCCACAGCATGCTCATAGCTAAATTGAGGAAGTGTGGCCTGGATGATCAGGTAGTGAGGTGGACTGCGAACTGGCTGAAGGACAGAAGCCAGAGAGTTGTAGTCTATGGGGCGGAGTCTAGTTGGAGGCCTGTATCTAGTGGAGTGCCTCAAGGGTCAATATTGGGACCAGTATTATTTAATATCTTCATCAATGATTTAGATGAGGGAATTGAGTGTACTGTCAGCAAGTTTGCTGATGACACTAAGCTGGGAGGAGTGGCTGACACGCCAGAAGGCTATGCTGCCATCCAGCGAGACCTGGACAGGCTGGAGAGTTGGGCAGGGAGAAACTTGATGAAATATAACAAGGGAAAGTGTAGAGTTCTGCATCTGGGCAGGAACAACCCCAGGTTCCAGTATAGGTTGGGGAACGACCTGTTAGAGAGTAGTGTAGGGGAGAGGGACCTGGGGGTCCTAGTGGACCGCAGGATGACCATGAGCCAACACTGTGCCCTTGTGGCCAGGAAGGCCAATGGCATCCTGGGGTGTATTAGAAGGGGGGTGGTCAATAGGTCGAGAGAGGTCCTCCTTCCCCTCTACTCTGCCCTGGTGAGACCGCATCTGGAATATTGTGTCCAGTTCTGGGCCCCTCAGTTCAAGAAGGACAGGGACCTGCTGGAGAGAGTCCAGCGCAGGGCGACAAAGATGATTAAGGGAGTGGAGCATCTCCCTTATGAGGAAAGGCTGAGGGAGCTGGGTCTCTATAGTTTGGAGAAGAGGAGACTGCGGGGGGACCTTATTAGTGTATATAAATATATAAAGGGGGAGTGTCATGAGGATGGAGCCAGGCTCTTCTCAATGGCAAACTATGATAAGACAAGGGGTAATGGGTATAAACTGGAACACAAGAGGTTCCACTTAAACTTGAGAAGAAACTTCTTCTCAGTGAGGGTGACAGAACACTGGAACAGGCTGCCCAGGGGGGTTGTGGAGTCTCCTTCTCTGGAGACATTCAAAACCCGCCTGGACACATTCCTGTGTAATCTTATCTAGGTGTTCCTGCTCTGGCAGGGGGATTGGACTAGATGATCTTTTGAGGTCCCTTCCAATCTCTAACATACTGTGATACTGTGATACTGTGAAGTGTTTCTTTTGTCAGAAAATGTTTCCTCAGGTCTAGAAACTCAACCCAGAAATAATACTGGAATCGTTAACTTGTTAGGAAATCCTGATTCGAGGGTTCTGATTAACATGCTGCCCTCAGCTTCCCTCAACCTTTCCTGTCAAAGCTGTTCTGTTCTGTATGAATGTTAAAAATATCCTAGCCTAGAGTGGCTGGTGTAGAGGAACTACCAGGGAATTAACCCAGGCTGAGAGAATGTTTGGCCTGAAGCTGCTATCTGAACTATTGGGTCATTGTACGCCTTTGGCAAACAAACTGACCTCAACCTCTGAATCTCTAGTAGACAGTCACATAATATAAATTGAAATAACTGATTCGAGTGTTTGTAAAGTAATCTCTGTACATCACATAAGAGAGAGGCATCTTTGTAGAGTGATTCCTGACTTTCATTATCCTCTACACAAATCTCTATTGTAAGAAGATAAATAGAACAGCTAATTCTCCACTCCCATTTTTCCTTTTACACTCCATGGAAAAATCTTGGTCTAATGTGAATTAGGAAACGTTATTTCCCTCTCAAATATTTTCATTAGATGAAAAATAGAGAAAACTAATTTCTACCTATCTCTTCTGATGATTATTCAATAGAGGTTTAATCATAAGATTTGGTTGGTTTTTTTTTTTTGCCTTTTTTTTAATATAAATTTTGTAAATTTACGTATAATATAAACTTTTTAGTATAATTGTTGTGGCTTGACCTTGTCTGAATACCAGGTGCCCACCAAGCTGCTCCATCATTCACTTCCCCAGCACAACAGGGGCAGAGAAAATAACAAAAACTTGTAGGTCAAGACAATGGCAGTTTAATAAAGCAAAAACAAAGGTTGCACACAGAAGAAAGGGAAAACAAAAGATTTGTTCTCTACTTCCCACCAGAATGTGATATTCAGCCACTTCCCAGGAAGCAGAGCTTCAGTACATTTAGTGGTCTCTCCAGAAGACAAGCATCGTAGGAATGAATGCCTTTTTCTTAGCTTCTATTGTACAGCAGACGTTAAATGGCATGAAATATCCCTTTGGTCAGTTTGGGTCAGCTGTTCTGACTATGTTCCCTCCCACTATTTTGCCCACCCCCAGACCACTGGTGAAGGGGGAATATTGGAAAGCCAGCCTTAATGCTGTGCAAGCACTGCTCAGCAGTAGCCAAAACACTGGTGTGTTATCAGCACCTTCTTAGTTACGAATACAAAGCACAGCAGTGTGAGGGCTGGTGTGGGGAAAATCAACTCCAACTCAGCCAGACCCAGTACAATAAGTATTAGAGAAGCTGTGTGGAGACCTCATAGCAGCCTACAGGGATGCCAGAGAAGGACTCTTTATCAGGGACTGTGGTGATAGGACAAGGGGCGATGGATTTAAAATTAAATGGGGGAGTGTTAGGTTGGATATTAGGAAGAAGTTCTTTACTGTGAGGGTGGTGAGGCACTGGGACAAGTTGCCCAAAGAAGTGGTGAATGCTCCATCCCTGACAGTGTTCAACGCTAAGTTGGACAGAGCCTTGGGTGACATGGTTTAGTGTGAGGTGTCCCTGCCTATGGCAGGGGTTTGGAACTGGGTGATCTTAAGGTCCTTTTGAACACATAGCGTTCTGTGGTTCTATGATCCCAGGAGGTGACCTACCAAATACCCAGATGAATGCACTCTATCATAAGCTGGCTTTGGCACTCTGCTACCCTGCAGGTCATCAGAACATCACACCCCAAACAATTATAAATAGAATGCTATACACTTCGCCTCCACGTGGTGAGATGTGCATTTGCTTAACTTCAAGGATCTCTATAAGTCATGACATCTGGTTTGATCTGAGACTTTTAATTTAATAGACTGTGATGGCTTTTTTGCATATGCTATCCCTGATGTATAATAATGAGCAAAGATTATTGTTCTTGGTTTAACATAAAAAATAATAATGCAGAACTAGAAAAGGAACTGCGCTTGGGGTGAACCCAACTCCAAGTGAGTCCAAGTGAATAATGATTTACATGGAGTATTTATCAAGCCATAAGGGACTGAAGGAAGAATAATAATATTTTTTACAGTGCTGCAATGCTTTCCCCTGAGTCAACTTCACTTCCCTTTACAAATGTGTATATTCTGTTACAAGTCATTTGAATGTGTATGTAAAATATAACTTCAATTGGATTATGGACATGTCCAGGTTTGGGGAATTTTGCAATCAGCTTCAGTGGGCATGAGAATGGGTCTTGCCCGTTTCATTAGATGAAAACTGCAGAAGACTCTACTCACTTTGGATATATATTGCATTGGACCTTGCCTACTGTGTTTCCAAATTAATAACTGTAGAATCCCTCATCTGAAGATATACCACACTTTCTGTCTGTTTGTTTATTTGTAAGCTACTCTAATTCGATGCAGCTGGCTAAATCTAGGCAAGAACAATTAATGTATCTTGTCTTCGAAGGCAAACAAAGCTTCACTGGGCATCAGGACATAGGAAAACTGTTTTTAAAGAGACTTTGGTTAGTTCCTTTTTATGTCTTAAAATGGTATGAAACGGTTAATGTTGGTCTATCCTATTGTGGTTTTTTCGTCCCTGCAAAGCTGAATTTGGATCCTTTTACTTTTCATGTCCATTTATGTATTTTCCTTGATCTGAGAAATCTCCAGGCTTAAGCTCTTCAGATACATCTCCTGGGCAAGTGTCTTCTGTCTGATGTCTTTTCTAGGGAACTGAATCTGATTATTCAGTTCTCTATAATGCTGCAAACAGTTGAGACTTTCCTTATTTGAGGTTTACCTATTGAAAATAAATCTGCTGCCAGATTATTTTTCCAGAATATTTCCATTTGAGTAGAAGCCTCTAACTCATAAGAATTCTAGATCATTCTTATTGCATCATCTTCTTCAGATCTAGGAGATGCATGTTATAACCCCAGTGAATTAGTGGTTTACTTTGTCTGAGGCTTTTACTAACTGAAGTTGATCCAATTTCATCAGTTTCATGGAAGTGGCAGAATTTCTACAAAACCAAGAAGCAGACTGGCTCACAAAAGTAAACTTTGCCCTTTCTAGTGTCATCATACTCAGTAGATGGACTAGTGTCATGGTGTGTTTGTTTTATGTGGCATGGTTTTGGTAGCTGATGGAGATCGGAGCAGTGGTGTTTTCTGTGCCCCCATGTTAGACAGAGCAAGTTCCAGCTGGCTCCATAATGGACCCATTACTAAGCCCAGTCTGAGCCCACCAGCAATGCTGGAAACACCTCTTTGATAACATATTTAAGAAAGGGTAAAAAGCACTGTGCACTAGCTGAGAGAAAGAAAAGTGAGAAAATATAAGAGAAAAAACTCCGCATACACCAAGGTCAGTGCAGAAGGAAGGGGAGAAGGTGCTTCAGTTGCTAGAGCAGAGATTCCCCTGCAGCTTATGGTGAAGACAATGGTGACTCAGGTTGTCCCACTGCAATCCATGGAAGACCCCATGCCAGATCAGACGGTTGTGCCCTGAAGGAAGAGGTTTTAGGTTTGCTCTTTTTTCTCATTTTACTCAGTTTAATTAGTAATAAATTAGATTAATTTCCCCATGTAGAGTCTGTTTTGGTCATTACAGTAATTGATAAGTGATCTCCCTGTCCTTATCTTGACTCATGAGGCTTTGTTGCATTTTTCTCCCTTTGTTCTGTAGAGAAAGGGAAGTGATAGAGTGGCTCAGTAGGAACCTGGCGGCCAGACAAGGTCAACCTACCACACATGGTTCAGACAAGATTTGAACATATAGCTTCAGTACAGTGGTGGCTGGATTTACAGTAGCACCAAGCCCCCAGCAACACCAGAATTGCACTGAAATCTGATGTTAATAGTAGTAAATCAAGTTTTCCATCCATCTGTTGAATACAAAGTAGAGGATTCTTGGTATATCACCTCTAGGTCATGCATTTCATTTTACCTCTTTCTTCCTCATAAACATGGTCCATCAGAGAGTGAATTTTCTTTTTAGGCCCATAGATTGACTGTGTCAGTTCTCATCAAGTTTGTGTAGTTCATTTGCTGTTTCCTTACTGAAAATGCAAGTGACTGCCTTCATTTCTAAAGAAAGCCTGTATCAGTCACCAATTCCCCTTGCCACTAGCTTAGGAGCTAATCTGCTGTATGTTTGTGCTGCTGAGGTGCCACTGCTTAATGATAGATCCTGAAGGCTCCTTGTTCCGCACTTCACACTTCTTAGTGCAGAGACTAATTAAATGCCAGGGGCTTTGGACTGTACATGTACATTTTCCAAGTGACTTCTGAACACCTCTGACAGTTTCCGTATCCCTTGGCTTAATAGAGTAGTTATAATAATTAATCCTATTTAAATCTTGGTGATTTTTTTTTGTTAAGTCTTCCACTCTCTTCTCTGTCATGTACTCAGCAAACAGGGATCTTCCTGTTCTGCATTCCTCCTCCCCTCCTTTTATACTAATTTCTATCTATACTACACTTTTCCTTTCAAGTACAATTGAGACAACAAAGTTATTTCTTACTGAAATAAGAATTTTTTTATATCAGATAAATATGAAGAAAGATGCTTTTGGGGTTGAAAACCCATTAGAGAATAAGAAAATGTGCTAGTAATTTCTCAAGCTCTCTTCAGCCCATAACCTCTACTCACAGAAAATATGTATCACACTAGATTAACAATACGTCCAAAATAGGATTGTGTCTACTGCAGACTCATGAGCTGTGTGTGACTGGCTTCCCTCAGAGGCATCTGAATTCCCCTTAGCGTCTATTACGTTGTTTTCCCCTCTGAGAAAGTCCAAGGGGTTGTTTTGGAGGTTACAAGGTCTGGATCTGAACATTGCACTGACTCATGCTTTCAGGTTATCTCAGCAGCAGTAAGAGCTGGACACAAAAAAATATCTACAGATCCTACATCTGCAATAAAATAAAAAGAAAATATTCCTTGCAGAACTAAAAACTGAATGGTCATTTATACTTCAAGAGATTTATGCCTTACCCTGTACCTACACCTCTTCTATATCCACTGTTGTCAGGCTGGTTTAATGTCTTTGTAATATTGTGCATCACATGCCTGCTGTGTTATAATCAAGTTGAGTCAATGACATGCTGGGGTTTATTAATAAACTATACACACAGTAATCTTATTTTCATTTGAATAGCAGTTGCACTGCAGATAAATTGACTTCTAAGTAATGAGATTGATTAATCATATGACTCCCCATTATTAAGGCACTGGTGTTTGATAAGAAGTGTTCTTCTTCCATGAAGCATTGATGTAGCTATCCCAAAAGCATAAAGCATGTGTCTGGCTTCATACAAGAGCTAGGAGTGTCATTCGAATAAAATTGGATCGATGCTGAGAGTTCTTTACCACAGTTTATTAGTTTGTTAATATTTTCGTCTTTTCAGCAACATATTAAAAACCAAGGCTTTTTCAGCCTCACAACAAAATGTTGTTCAAACCCACATTTTTTGTGTCACATAGGAGTAATTTGTGGTTTAGTCTTCTTTTCTGCTGTATAGTTACAGCTCTTTGGCCACAATACTTCACTTTTTCAGCTCTTGAATATGGAAGATTTTGTATCAGAGAATAGCCCATGTAGGATCCATTGTGGGAATTTTAGCCTGAAATCCCTGTTTAGCTGGGAGAAGATGAATATCTAGCTGTAAACTTACTTTCTTTTCAGACATAGGAACCTTAATGCAGAGTTTAATAGTATCCTTTTATTTATAGGCACAGCAGCCATCATTCTGACTTAAATCCATTGTTAATTCTGCAAAAGAACTAAAACTTTGTAAAAGACTAAAACACCAATATTTCCCTTTAAAGGAAGGGCAATGTGTATTTTCCTATTTCTTTTTTCCTTTGAAACTAGCAGAAGTTCTCTATCTCCTACTAGGAAAAAAGGGAACTGATGTATCTACAGGGCTATGAAGTTGTCAAGTGTTTTTTTATGGTTTTTTTCTTCTTAACAGTGTACCAAGAGAGATGTTTCACTAACAATGTCTGAGTTTTACAAACTTAAGGCATAATGAAGGTTTTGATTTTACCAATTTAGAAGCACAGTATGTATATAGCTGGTATGTATTATTTAGGAACAAGATTCTTTCAGTGTCTTGCTTTAGCAAACGATGATTAGTTGTGATTCGACTCCAGCAGATGTCCAACACATAATTATGGTGAAATAGTAAGAGAGCTGATATATTGTTCTTTATAAGGTGTAATGACAAGTATCTTTAATCAGTGTTCAGGGCACCATTTGTGATAATTACTGATGAAGTCTTTAATCTTCAGTTGCCTGAAGATAAATGGTTGATCTTCAGAAAGAACTAAATGATTTCCTAGCTGTAGTAGAAAACATGGTAACTAATAATGGGACAATAACTAGTTTCTTTAATCACTGTCAGTTTTCTTTCCTGAGGCTCTTACTTTTTGATCTGTCATATGCTGAGTACAGCAAGGCAATGCTCTGCATTATGACAGAGTTCAAAATAGAGATTAATTTGGGATTAGGTCTAAAACATGATGTTGAAAAAGCTTTACAATCTTTTCACTATGGGTGTTCAATGAAAATGTCATGGAATAATCTGGAAATTCTTGTGACACTCCATGCAGGATGTTGATGGAGTCCTTCAGAAGGAAGCGCTCAGGAATTGCTAATATTCGATTGATAATTGTCTCCTTTTGAAAATCAATAGAATTTGCATAGGAAGTTTCACTTTTCCTACTACTTCTTTTGCTATTTTCCTGTAATGTTTATCTATTAGAAAGAATCAGACTGCTGTGTACTCTTTACAATCTTCCTGTTTCTCTGCACCCTACTGTGAAAAAGTCAGTCAAGCCTGGGCTTGTTTAACTGAAAAGAAGTTTTTTCATAGCTAACATAAAGTAGTTGTGAAAGGAGTGGTAAAAGGAAGTATGAGCATGGAGAACTTATTTCTCTTTCACAGCTACTATTACAGTTATATACTGACAAAATTATTTGAGCCCCCATCACCATAATTTCTCACTTTGGGACTGAAATTCACTCTTGTACAGACATTCATTTGACCAACATCTTTTCATTTAAAGTTTTCCCTTTCTACAGATTTCAGCATTGATTTTTGAGGAAGCTTATAGGAGGCGGCATGAGGCAGATGTTTCTTTTTTTTCTTCCCTGAAATGGAGTGCATGAGCAGCAGGAACAGCCTTTATGTTTAGGAAGGCTAAAGCTTTAGGAAGTGGATTTGGTTGCTCTCTACGTTTTGATAGAGTGCTCTATGATTCAGTTTTTCATTCTTCTCAGTATTTTTTTCCAGTGGTACTTTATTGAAAAATTATTTTCATATGCCCTAAGGAACACTAGGCAATAATTCCCACTGACTGATGATGAGAGAGTTTTTGAAAGGAGACCTAATCAACTCTCATAGCTTCCAAGCTGACAGCCTTTCCAACAGGAGCACAGATGCCAACAACAGCACAGTTGAGATCCAACATCTGGAAGCTACCCCTTTGCTATTGGCAGGTATCCCAGACAACAGCTCGGGGACTGAGGAATGAGAAAAGAGATTCTCTATTTTTCCAACCAGTTTGTCTTGTTTTGTGGAAACACATGTTCAAGTGATAGCAAAAGCCTGTATCTCTGTTCAAAATCATCAGACTGGTCATAATAACCCAAGAATCAGTTTCTCAGCTAATATGATTTTTTTGGGGCAGTGCTTAGGAGGAACACTTCCTTAGAATCATGGAATCATAGAATAGTCAGGATTGCAAAGGACCTTAAGATCATCTAGTTCCAACCCCCCTGCCATAGGCAGGGACACCTCACACTAAACCATGCCACCCAAGGCCTCGTCCAACCTGGCCTTGAACACTGCCAGGGATGGAGCATTCACAACTTCCCTGGGCAACCCATTCCAGTGCCTCACCACTCTCTCAGTAAAGAATTTCTTCCTTATATGCAATCTAAACTTCCCCTGTTTAAGTTTGAACCCGTTACCCCTTGTCCTGTCACTACAGTCCCTAGTGAAGAGTCCCTCTCCAGCATCCTTGTAGGCCTTCTTCCTTCCATGGAAGCATATTCCTTCTGACATCAGCTTGTGCACAAGCGACTGCTCCAATGATCTCCTGGCTTCTCTGAGGATCAGACAAGTTTCAGTAGTCTGACAAACAGAAAAGATTGGGCTAAGAGAATAGAGATGGGTAAGTGTGTTATGATTCTCAAAAGTATTGCCAGACAGAGGAGAATAACATTAAAGCTTAGCTGACATACATAAAGCATTTTTTGAAGCTTCATGGCAAGATAAGAATAATTTTAGAAGATCTTCTGTAGAAGAACAATTTCTCCTGGAGTTTATTTGATTTAATCGCATGTTCAGAGTCTGTACTGGAGTGTTTTGATGATTGGAAAAAAAAAGTAATTGGGGGCAGAATTAGGTAATTCTTCAAGGAAGATCTTTCCATAACCCAGACAGTGTGTGAATATTTAGGCAGTTACACATGAGTATTTGGGTGAGAATCTAGGTCTAAAGATTTATTTAGCGTAAGCTAGACATAACCAGATGCATATGAGCTTACTTACATTACTTCTTTGACTGTTGTGAACCTTGAGAAATTATGCTTCCAGTCAGTCTGGTTTTACAGCAATATTTACCTCTGCTGTTCCCAGCTTTATAGGATGGTGTTTGAATATTGTCCAGTGTATTGATGCTGTCTGTACACTCAGTCACTGTTATCCCAGGACAACTGAGTGTGTCATGAAGTGTGAAGTATCTGCAGCATCATTCATCTGTAACTTCTGGTTTCTGATAAGTCAGTTAAGGCCAACAGCTTTTTCTCATAGTTTTCCTGCCTGTCATGTTTGCAGATTCATAGAATGGTTTGTGTTGGAAGGGATCTTTAAAGGTCATCTAGCCAAACCCACCTACACTGAGCAGGGACATCTTCAACTAGATCAGGTTGCTCAAAGCCCCATCCAACACAACCTTGAAAGTTTCTGGGGATGGGGCAACTACAGCCTCTGTTCCAGGGTTTCAGCACCCTCCTAGTGAAGAATTTATTCCTTATATCTAGTCTAAATCTTCCTTTTTTCATTTTAAAGCCATTACTCTTTCTCCTATCGCTGCAGGCTCTATTAAAGAGTCTGTCCCCATCTTTCTTATAAGCCCCCTTTAAGTATTGAAAGGCTGCAATAAGGTCTTCCAAGATGTTCTCTAACTCTCTCCATAAAGCCATGAAGTCAATTGAAGTCTGCTCTTTGATGACCCAACCCAAATGTCACTGTCATCTCACAGTTTTTTATTAGGTCTTAAAACAATCAGCAACGTCTGTTAGAATTATACCTACCTGGCACTGGTTAATAGAGTTGGCTGATGAGAAGCAAGGGCAAAAGCCTGAGCAGAGCAGACTGGTACCTCCAGGACAAGGTGAAATTATGTTCCAGGCAGTGGTAAAGCACTGTTTCTGCTCTATGTATTGTGTTTCTTTTGTAAACAAATACCAGAGCTGTCAGTCAAACCCTCTTTCTCCTCTACTGAACTCATTAGAAGCATTTTATTTAAAACCGTAAGATGATGGCCTGCACAATAAATGGTAAACTCCTCATGGCTCATGGAATTTGATTGGTTTTGGGTGTAAATTACTTGAGGGCTGGTATATGTACTATGAATTATGCATTGTACAGGAGTTATCAACTGGGCTGGGAAAATGAACCTTGGAAATGAAATACTTATGCAAATTTATACAGCTCCATCTATTGAAAAGTTCCTCATTTTGTTGCAGTAAATTACAGCAAATTAATATAGGTGTCTTAAAGTAACATACCCAGGAAAGTTTCTGATTAGCCATTACTTCTGTTTCAGTGTTAAAAAAAGAAATTGTGGATTTCTGAAATGATGAAAAAGACTGTACATTGGTTTATAATTGGCTTTGCATTTTGATGTATGTTTGCATGCATGTCAAAGAGCTATAAATGATTCATTGCCTGAGAGTGTCATAAGTGAAGACTTCAGGAAGGCAGCATAATGACAGCATTAAACATTGAGCTATTTCCTGCCAGAAGAAGGCACAGAAATCTCATCCCCCCACATCAAAGAAAAGACCAGCATTATCACACCTAGGCCAAAGCAGAGCATTTCTTGTGCAGACCGATTGTTGGCAAGAAGGAATGTGCCTGTAACCAGGGCTAGAAATGATTATTTTGGCGTGTGATTGGTTGAAATAAAAAAATGCCACAGAAAAATACCCACCCAGTTTTGAAGCATTTCTAAGAGAATGGATATTTTTTTGCCTTATTTGATTTTACAACAAACCTTCAAGTAGACTCTTGTAAGAGATCTTCACTTGATTATTTTTCACAATACAGTAACAGACAAAATTCATGCAACCTGAAAAATGGCATACTTAGAACCAATAAAATGGTTGTTTTTTCTCCATTTCTATGCACCATAAGGTAGCTGATGTAACACATTGCCGGAAGGTGCTACTGTGAACTTTGTTGGATTTGCCAGAACTGTGCAAAATGACAGCATTGATAATTCCTACAATCCTTGTTCAGAAAGGACGGGAATTGCGAGGGTTGCGGTATAAACCAATATATAGTCAATCTTGCCTTATGGCATGCAATTGCTGAAGTTGTCACGGCTTAGGTCTGGATTTTCTTTTCTTTGTTTATCTGTGTCTCCTCAGTGAGTATTTGATACTTAACTATGATCGGTTGCAAAACAAGACTTGTTGGACTTCTGCTTTGATCCAGTTCGGCAGAGCCTATAAAAATCAGTGTATTTTGCTCACGTTTTGGGGGAAAAGTGAGAAGTCAATCATGAACCAAGTGAAAAGAGGGGGATATGCAAGAACATTTGGAAATAATAATAAAAAATAATAGTGCTATCAATAGAGACATGATTTCTTCCCACCTGCTTATGACTCATAGGAACCTACTTGGTAACACTGTGCCTGTGTAACAGACTGAAAGAAACAATAAAATAAAAAACCTGCCTTAGTAACAAAATGTCAAACTGCTTAAAAAATGAACCCGTAAAGGTTGAAGCAATTTGTCACTGCCAAAAGACAGCTAAATATTTCCCCTTTAGCCATTGTTTGACAAAGTTACTAATGTTTAAATTTAACAAGCTGAGGAAGACATCGGAAATAATGTTATGATTGTTCTAATTTTTATCTTCATTTGTAAAGACAAAACTAATAAACCAGCATGCAGCAACTGCTCTGATGATAGAGATCTCCACACTGAATTCCGGGCCAAGCTCTCAAATAAATAGATTTGGGTGGGCATGTTGGTGCCATATCTCTTCTTTCCTATGAGACTCTGTGTGATCAAGAACTAAAATGACCCACTGGGAAGCTATATTCAGATAATACCTATTTTTAAAGTCATTTCAGAAGCCAATCCAGTGGGAGTAGAATGACAGTATTCAAAGCAATCTTGGCCTCATGCAGAAGTAGTCTGAAAAGTAAAAGGTACAATTCCTAAACATCCTGTTCATGGGCAGGAATAACAACATACCAGAAATCCCAAGAGGCTCATGTCCTATACCCATTCTATTAAAGTAATTCACAAGCTATCTTGGTTTCTTGATGTCTCTATGTCATATTGCGAGACAGTAGACATGTGTTCCCTACAGCTAATACCAATGGGTTTTGACTAGAGCAAAGGCTGAGGCTGTTAGATTTATAGGAAATACAGACAAAGACTGCAATGCAAAGAGATCCTGTTTTGTCTTTTTGTTTGTATTCTAGGTTCCCCAAGAAAAGGCAAAATCTCTTATTTTATATCGCATGATGTCTGAGTAATAGTCCTTAGATTTTTCTTGTGGCAGCATCAAACTCTTAAAGGTCTTTTCTCCAAAATGTGAACTGGAAATGAGGAAATTCATCACTTCATTTAAGTGGGACCTGCCTTTTGATAATTTCTTTAGTATCTTTTCTGCCCTTTTTTCCTGCCTGGTTCTTTATACATTCCTTTCTTTGGACAGGAAGATTCCTGTCTTTACCTTTGAATCTTTCCTTTTGCACAAATATCAAACATGTCCATCTCAATGATATCTGAGAAGCAAATTCTATTTTTACTTGCAAGTCTTACATCAGTCCTGAAAGAAGAGATACAGAAACAGAATCCCACTTCTTGGAGTAACCAGCAATCCATCTCCTCCCATTTCTTATTACAAATCTTCTAAATTAAGACTCCAGTCTTATGCCTTCAATAAATTTCTCCCTCTCCTCCCCCATAGATCAGGATCCATGTTCACTTTGTCACCAAATTCCCCACTTGCTAGCAGAACACTCTTTGCCTCTGCTCAGCTTATAGGGAATGCTTCTGCATAGTCAATAGGCTACTCCAATGAGCTCACCTTTCAATTCAAATACATTTCTCAGGTTGCTGCTGTGTATAACTTGGGCTTGATTTGTGTACAACCACTGTCAAAAGTACCAGTGCTTCGCATTGTTAAATTTTACTCAACCTTCAGATTTGGGATATAGTCTTCAAAGCAAACAATATTTTCAAGCTGTAGTAACACTAAAACCCCATTATTTATCTTATGACAAGTTGGTTTCTCATGTTTGTAGTCATTCTTCCTCCATATATGGACATATTTATAGCTGAGTATAGTTTTATTTTAAGACAGTAGCAGGTTGCAAAGTGCTTGGGCTTTTTAGACTTAAAAGAGCAGCTTCGTGTGTTAGTGTCTCAAGGTCTTCACACAACTCAAACACAGTTTGTTGGGAAATTGCACTAAGCCCAAGCTAAGTCTTCATTGTCATGATCTGCTGTGTGAACAAAGCAAGCTTGGTTGCTATAGGTAGGTTTCTTTAATGAGACTGCTGAGTTGAGCCTGAGCTTATGTGGCAGGGTATTAGTCAGGGTTCCTCTGATTCCAGTGATTATACTCCACCTTGAAAATAGGACTTGTCAAATGTCTTACCACTATGATAATGAATTTAAGACAATTTCTGTGAACATTTTGGAAGGACAAGAAAGGAACCAAATTTCAGAAGCCCAAATGGAGTAGCACTGGGACAAGTGATGAGTGACTTGGGTCATTTCTCAAAACTAACTGACGTGCAGAGAATGCAGTGTCAGCCTAGTTCTCCTCTTATATGCCCATTGATAATGCATATTCTCAACAAGCAGGAAAGCCCAAATACTGTGGTCAGAGACAGGATGGGGTGATGTTCAGTCCTGAGTTCAGTCCCTAAGTTCAGTCCACCACCTTTGTGGAAACTGTGAAATAGGTGTAGAATCATAGAATCATAGAATAGTTAGGGTTGGAAAAGACCTTAAGATCAAATACCAAATCCCCTGCTGTGGACAGGGACACCTTACACTAAACCATATCACCCATGTATTAGAGTAGGCTGGAAAGTATTTTCCATACGAACATCCTCTGTGCATCCTACTTTTTACTCTTCCTCAGCTTAAAAAGCTGCTATGGCATCCTGTGCTGTGTCACATGATTCAGCACATGGCAATTTCTCTAGCTTCCAAATGTACAGATGAGTTTAAGGTATGTTTTAATTTGTGTCTTTAACCTATTCGAGGGTGTGCAAGGTCTGTTATTGTGCTTAACTGACCAGTCTTTGAAATGTGAAACCACAATAAGAGATAACTTGCAATCTTGTTCAACATCTTTGTCGGTGATAGGACAGTGGGATTGAGCGCATCCTCACCAAGTTTGCCTATGACACCAAGCTGTGTGGTTCGGTTGATACGCCGGAGGGAAGGGATGCCATCCAGAGGGACCTTGACACGCTTGTGAGGTGGGCTGATGCCAACCTGATGAAGTTTAACCATGCCAAGTGCAAGGTCCTACACCTGGGTCGGAGCAATCCCAGGCATGGCTACAGGTTGGGTAGAGAAGAGATTCAGAGCAGCCCTGCAGAGAAGGACTTGGGGGTGTTGGTCGATGAGAAAATGAACATGAGCCGGCTTCAGTGTGCGCTCGCAGCCCAGAAAGCAACCGTATCCTGGGCTGCATCAAGAGGAGCGTGACCAGCAGGTCAAAGGAGGTGATCCTGCCCCTCTGCTCTCGGGAGACCTCACTTGGAGCATTGTGTGCAGTTCTGGTGTCCTCAACATCAAAAGGACATGGAACTGTTGGAACAAGTCTAGAGGAGGCCACGAGGATGATCAGGGGACTGGAGCAGCTCCCGTATGGAGACAGGCTGAGAAAGTTGGGGCTGTTCAGCCTGGAGAAGAGAAGGCTGCGTGGAGACCTCAGAGCAGCCTTCCAGTATCTGAAGGGGGCCTACAGGGATGATGGAGAGGAACTCTTCTCTAGGGACTGTAGTGACAGGACAAGGGATAATGGGTTCAAACTTAAACAAGGGAAGTTTAGATTGGATATAAGGAAGAAGTTCTTTACTGAGAGGGTGGTGAGGCACTGGAATGGGTTGCCCAGGGAGGTTGTGAATGCTCATCCTTGGCGGTGTTCAAGGCCAGGTTGGACGAGGCCTTGGGTGGCATGGTTTAGTGTGGAGTGTCCCTGCCCGTGGCAGGGGGGTTGGAACTTAAGGAAATTTCCAACCCTGACTATTCTATGATTCTATGACTATCGCCAATGTCTTTTTTTTAAAAAAAGGGTTTTCAATTCACTCAGAACAAGGAAATAATTTCTTTCTAAGCTGTCCTAACACTTTCTTTTTTCCCCGGTATGGACACTGAACTGTAAAATCAGTTATTCCTGTAGCTGTAGTGACATGTGAACTAAGACCCAAGCCTGAAGTCACTTTCTCCCTGTGACTGGCAGTGTTTAATAGAGCCTGGCATTTCTAAATAGCAAGCTGTAGTCCTTGCTACTGCTTTTATTAAATAAAGAGCATTTTAGAGTGACCATTTGTGCTGGGTCTGTGCAACAGACCCAGAAAATAACCCCGAGACAAGTGGTTTGATGCATGCAGTATGATAGAAATTCACTGTGTTTATAACATATTGCACCAAAAACTATGAGAGAAATGGCATCTGCAAGAGAACTGGTTTTACTAATTTGTTTGTCAGGTCCAAACCAGGCCACATGCTGTAAAGTATCTTCAGTTGGCTCTTGTATCAGCCATGACCATACCTTCCTGCAGGGAACACTATGTGGACAACACAAGATAGGATCTTGTACTCCTATCTCTATCTCTATCTCTATCTCTGTACTCCTGAGAGGTACTCCTGAGACCTCAGATGAAGTCAGGTCACTGGAGCGGTTTGCCTTAGTCCATGAGGAATGGGTTAGGGACCAGTTGAGCAATCTGGACATCCATAAATCCATGGGTCCAGATGGGATGCACCCGCGGGTGCTGAGGGAACTGGCGGAAGTCATTGCTAGACCACTCTCCATCATCTTTACCAAGTCTTGGGAAACGGGAGAGGTGCCTGAGGACTGGAGGAAAGCAAATGTCACTCCAGTCTTCAAAAAGGGCAAGAAGGAGGACCCGGGTAACTATAGACCGGTCAGCCTCACCTCCATCCCTGGGAAAGTGATGGAACACCTTATCCTTGATGCCATCTTAAGGCATGTCAAGGATAAGAGGGTTATGAGGGGCAGTCAACATGGCTTTACCAAGGGGAAGTCATGCTTGACCAACCTCCTAGCCTTTTATGAGGAAATAACATTGTGGATGGATGATGGCAGAGCGGTGGATGTGGTCTACCTTGACTTCAGCAAAGCATTTGACACAGTCTCCCACAGCATCCTCATAGCTAAATTGAGGAAGTGTGGCCTGGATGATCAGGTAGTGAGATGGACTGCAAACTGGCTGAAGGACAGAAGCCAGAGAGTTGTAGTCTATGAGGCGGAGTCCAGTTGGAGGCCTGTATCTAGTGGAGTGCCTCAAGGGTCAGTATTGGGACCAGTATTATTTAATATATTCATCAATGATTTAGATGAGGGAATTGAGTGTACTGTCAGCAAGTTTGCTGATGACACTAAGCTGGGAGGAGTGGCTGACACGCCAGAAGGCTGTGCTGCCATCCAGTGAGACCTGGACAGGCTGGAGAGTTGGGCAGGGAGAAACTTGATGAAATATAACAAGGGAAAGTGTAGAGTCCTGCATCTGGGCAGGAACAACCCCAGGTTCCAATATAGGTTGGGGAACGACCTGTTAGAGAGTAGTGTAGGGGAGAGGGACCTGGGGGTCCTAGTGGACAGCAGGATGACCATGAGCCAACACTGTGCCCTTGTGGCCAGGAAGGCCAATGGCATCCTGGGGTGTATTAGAAGGGGGGTGGTCAGTAGGTCGAGAGAGGTCCTCCTTCCCCTCTACTCGGCCCTGGTGAGACCGCATCTGGAATATTGTGTCCAGTTCTGGGCCCCTCAGTTCAAGAAGGACAGGGACCTGCTGGAGAGAGTCCAGCGCAGGGCAACTAAGATGATTAAGGGAGTGGAGCATCTCCCTTATGAGGAAAGGCTGAGGGAGCTGGGTCTCTATAGTTTGGAGAAGAGGAGACTGCGGGGGGACCTTATTAGTGTATATAAATATATAAAGGGGGAGTGTCATGAGGATGGAGCCAGGCTCTTCTCAATGGCAAACTATGATAAGACAAGGGGTAATGGGTATAAACTGGAACACAAGAGGTTCCACTTAAACTTGAGAAGAAACTTCTTCTCAGTGAGGGTGACAGAACACTGGAACAGGCTGCCCAGGGAGGTTGTGGAGTCTCCTTCTCTGGAGACATTCAAAACCCGCCTGGACACATTCCTGTGTAACCTTATCTAGGTGTTCCTGCTCTGGCAGGGGGATTGGACTAGATGATCTCTTGAGGTCCCTTCCAATCTCTAACATACTGTGATACTGTGATCTTCACTTCCCTACACACCACTTCTTCCATCTCAAGTCCCTCCAGTTCCCCGTTTTTCTCTAAGTTAGAGGATTTCCAAGCTCTATCTAGACACAGATAAATACTGTCTCTGGGACAGCTTGTCATCATCTTGGATCCAGCAGTTACCTCTGTGTCACGGAATGGACTCAGTCTGAGATCAATGTGATCAGACAAAAGACATTTATAATGGAACACTAACTCTTTATATACTATTGTTTAAAGTTGCTTACAATAACTTGGCACATTGTGATTAGATACATATCTTTAAGGCCCTTAACAACTAACATATAATTGGTTAAGCACAGGTGTGAGAACCTGACCTTCAAAGCTTGGGCACAGTCCACAATTTAGCAACTCAGTAAATTCCAGCTCCTTCTTATCTTGCTTTCTCACTCCCTTATTCGTGTCCTCCTTCGCTCTTGGATGACCCTGAATCCATGTCGAGCTCCACGCAGGCACTTGCTGATCTGGGTATGTGGCTGTTCTCTGCCAGAAAATCATCCGCACCTCTGGGTGAATTATCTGAATCATTATCTCTGAAGCAGTAGTACAGTTTGAGAGAACAAGATATCTATTCCAATTCCACAGTTCTCTCCCTCTGCCTGCACCTGAAAAGAGTTGCTCGAATGACCTTTCTGAGCATTAGCTTTCCCAAGTATAAACCACAGAAAATGGTACTGACTTATTTACAATGCACTTCAGCTTCTGTATATGACAACCACTTTATAAAAGCAGAGCCTGTTAATCTTTGTGTGTTGTTTTTATTGTCATTGGTATTTCAATAATTCCAGGCTAATACAGATATAACCCCCGCAATCAAAATCCTGATTCCTGCTGTAAAAGCTGGAGATTTACAGAAGTAAATTAAATTGGAAGCTGTTACCTCTAAGCCCTAAAATATCACAATTCATTAAGAAAGGACAGTTCAAAACTGTATGAATTACTTTCTGGTCTTTTTATTAAGGGCTGGGGTGAAACTTCTCTGCCTATCTCTGCATTGTCTGCATCCAGTCTTCTAGTTTAATTTTCTTTCATGTACAGTCTGTGGAAAGCAAGAAGCATTTCAATGGAATAACATACTCTAATATCAACATTTGAAACAAAGAGTATGAACTGTGCTTCAAAAATGCCTGTTTCTTTCTCTCTATACACTATGATGTGTCAGGGTGACAAGCTGAGCTGGACATGTTTACAGTCCAAATACTAAAGTTTTCCTATGTACTAATCTCACCATTCCGATGTGAGCAAACTGGGACACGTGTTAGAGCTTTGATCATTGCCACCTATGTCATTAATTGCAAACTTTTATAAACCAAAACTATTAGGATGCTTTAAGATCCTGGGAAACATATATTTATTTATTTACTCATTCATTCATTCATGTATTTAGTGTCAAACAGCACACAGTGTTAGTGGAAAGAGAAAAATTACCCCACCAGCTGCTAACCTGCGTGATTACATAGCCTAAAGCCATCTACACCCCAGCCAGGGCAGGACCTGAACATATCCTTCCCTGTTGCTATGTATATAAAAGTTGAGTCAAACATTTTTGGTATTTTCTGTTGCCCTGAATACTAATTCTAATGGCAGAATGAATAAGATCTCCTTCTATATGTGTAATTGCATACAAAGAGGCGGGAGAGACAAAAAATGTTAACAAGTGTCCTTTTAAGACCTTACTGTTTTATGCCTGCTGCCTGAAGTGATGTGTGATAACAAGTCAGCTCTTCAGCTCAGGGGTCCTTGTTTAATCACAGCAATAGGAGGGGATTTGCTTTCCTTACTTGTGAGTAAGCAGCACGGACTCTCTTTAATCAGAAAGAACAATGTACTAAGACCCTTTTTGATGTCTTCACTGTGTTATATTGCCTAGGAGATCAGAATTTGCACCATTTGTGTGTATGTGTATTTATAAATATTAAATATAAATTACTCATAAAGACCATATATATATATGCATCTGTTTATCTATATGTCTAAGCTGATCCCTTTTTTGCCTAAACAATTATTTTCAAGCAGTTTGAAAATCAAACACTGTTTTTTCCATATAAAATATTTATTCAGCATTGGTGTATCACCTCTTAACCAAAGAACACTTCAGTGTGATTTGTGACTGTTCCCTACACAGACCTTTAATAATAACAAGATGAAATATGGACTAATATGTGTCATTTTCATACATACATCCAACAGAGGGAAATGAAAGCATATGACTTTTCTTGTGCCAAATGGTTTCAGTGCTCATCTTGGAAAAAGTATGCCTCCTGTAAGACACCTGCTCTAACTTTCATAAGATATCTTCCCCAGTGATTAATTTACTGCTAAAGAAATGTTTTTATGGCTTTAATTTTCTCTGGGGTGATGCATTACCCTATAGATTAAGTGGAGGAAATGGTAGGTTTTGCCTTCTTATTTATCATCATCAGAATTGTTTGAATATTTCTATAGAATACCTGTGTGTGCTTTTACATGAGGAGCCATCATGATTGTAGACACTCGTGATGATGCATAGGATGTAACTTGACCTCTAGACACCAGGCTCAGATTTCGATGTGATATGCAAAATAGTCTGCAGACAAGCTGAGGAGATTTCAGAATTTAACTTCGTTTGTGTTGAACAAAATAATAAAACTGTGAAATGTCCCTGATTTTTCTGCTAGAAGAAATTTTATGGAAATTCATGTGACCTGTGATGCATTTTCTTTTCACTAGAATGGTATTTTTAGGTGGAAATTTTCCTGTCAAATACTTTCTTGGCCACTCTTCCTTTCTCATCTACATGAAACTGTAAAACCTGCAGTTTGTCTTTTCAACAGTAACTTACATTATTGAAACCATGAGACACAACCATTAGAGCTACCAGGATAATTCTCTTCTACTTATTCAGAGGATGGCACTTTTTCAAGCCTGATGGTTCCTGTTTTTCAAGGGTCTCAAAAAACTTCTTCCTATTAATTTTGTAAAAGTGAAAATTATCACTAAATCTGACTCTAAACTCAAATATTTCTTCTACTGCACTTTCGTCCCCGTGGTTCTGACAAAGCAATTAGATTTAAGAGCCAATATAAATGGCAAATTGTATCCTATATTATGAAATGCCAACCTACATTTCCTTACATAACAGATTTAGTGAAAGGCAAAGCATAAATATTTCCATATATTGTCAATCTCTTTACAAATATTGTCCTTTATTGACACTTTTATTTAGTGTAGCTAGTAGAAGCACTCGTAGTGCTTTCTTCCCCTCCAGTTGCAGGGAATGATGAAGGAAATAACAGGAGGAGACAACAGACCAATACCTGCCTCCGAGCCTGGTGTCACCAGCAGAGTTTTGGGGTTTTTGATCACAGGTTGGTGTACATGACACCAGGTCTGCTGGTGACAGACAGAATACGCCGTCTCAAAGGGGAAAAGGACCTTTGAGCAGGAGTTAGTGGCTTCATTGAAAGAGCTTTGAACTAGATTTGAAGGGCAAAGGGATAAAATCAGGTTCCCTAGAGATAAGCCCGAGGGCAGCACACCAATGTTTGAGGGATGATGTGCTAGCAAGGTCCTTCGGTCTGCAGTCTCAGGGCAAGTAGGAGATAGAGGTCTACATGGCATCAAAGATGCAAGGGTTCTAGATGTTAGAAACCATGGAAGTACCTGACAGTGGGTGTCTGTCTGTTCTCCCAAGTAACAAGTGATACAACAAAAGAAAATGCCCTCAGGTTATGCCAGAGGAGGTTTAGATTGGATATTAAGGAAAAATTCTTCCTTGAAAGGGTTGTGTAGCACTGGAACAGGCTGCCACAGCCACACAGCACTGACACAGGCTGCTGTGCCATCATCCCTGGAGATGTTTAAAAGATGTGGTATTTAGGGATATGGTTTAGTTGTGGACTTGCAGTTCTAGGTTAATGGTTGGACACGATGGGTTTTTTCCAACCTCATTCTGTGATTCTATGATTCTAATGTCATAAAAATCAAAGAAAAATATAATATAATGATTTTATTTTTCTTTTATTTTTGAACTTTGGATAATGAACCATCATATCATATACAAGACTAGTAAATCAATACAAGCAAGGCAATTTCTTGAACTGATAGAATACACACATTCAAGTGCATCCTAATCCAATATATCTGTTTATCTTACAAGTTTGGTTCTAGGATTCACTTTGTTTGAGGGAAGGTACTTCATTTTCCCAATTTTTCTTAATTGTTTCTCCCATAAGCATGTTGTCTTCTCATTAGATTAGTGGATATTAGAAGAATGAGAATATATGAGCTGGCTTATGTGGTTGTCAACAATCCCTCAAGAAAGTTCTGTGTTCATACATCTGCTGCTGTCAGATGGAGAACAGAGAGATGTACTGGTCTTCTGCCAGACAGAATCAAGGTTTTCCTATTACATGTGGAGTGCAATCTTTCTGTTAGATAAATATTTAAAATCCCTTTTCTTTCTTGACTGCCCATTTTCACCACATCTTTACTCATTAAATGTCTTGGGGACTTTTCCCTGTCTTTCAAAGAAGGCTAAATTCAGCCACCATTTAGAAAAGTCCCTGGGAGCACTTGCAGAGTGACACACGCACAGACAGCACGATTGAATATGCATTGTTTACTGAGGAAACAAGGCTAAGAAGAAGCAGTATGTCACCACAGAATGGCATCTACAAGTTGGCCACTGTGAACTTCTGTATCTTTGAACTGTCTGGCACAGGGATCCAGAAGTTATTTTCTATTGATGAGTGAATTAATGAAGGGGAATTGGTTTGGGTTTTTTTCCATAGTTTAATGGAAATGTAAATATACGTATATAGACACATGTAGGCATACATACAGGGTTTTATATTGTTTTTTGGTTTGGTGGTATTTTTTTTTCTCATGACATTCTCATTGAAAATACTTTATTTTGAATCCTCAAGGTTCTTTTATCCCTTTGTATTTCATGTCATTTCTGCCATAGGAACTCCTTTGGGGCATAGTTACATCATAAGCTCTTTAAGACAAAGAGAATTTCTGACATGCAACCAGTTTCAGCAAAAGAAATGGGATAAGAATTTGCTCTTCTTCAGTCAGAGGCACCCCCTGCTCAAGCTGTAGATTGTACTTTTTACTTTCACAACATTGATTTGATTAACAAGGATATATCATATCTCCCTCAACATTTATAGCCATGTGTGTCCCTTCACATAAAAAGGAAATATCTATGGGTCTACTATTGGTTTCTCAGCAAGAAATAGAAAACAAAATTAAAGGAGGGAGAGAAACATTGGCTGGTTGGTTGATTGGATTTTTAAACAAACACTTTGCTAATGTAAATGTTTGTGAAACAATTAACAAGCATAGGATAACTGGCATAACATGAGCTGTGTGACGTCACTCCTGGGTCACATGCAGGTTTGCTTTTTGTTCCTTTAATTATGAAATAGAAATGCCTCTCTTTGTCATTTGTGTTCCTACACATGTGAAAGAGTATTCTGCTTGTATCCTTTAGTCATATCCCTAACTACCAAAAATTGTTATCTTTTAATCCTCTTTCATTTTTCAAAATATGATGATGAAGTGTTAACAGTAACGTGTTAACTCAAGCTAATTTCATTTCCAACCACCAAATAACAGGGATTCTCCAGCTTAGAAAACAGTCTGTAAAGTAAGGATGAATAATCTCCTTGTCAGTGAGTTTGAAGCTATAATAAAATTTATGTATTAGGTGACCAATACAGGCATGCAGACAAATGAGCAGACACTGTGCTCTCAGAAACAGCATTCATCTTGGGATGCTGAGATTTATTCCTCTGTTTGAAGCAGATGTCTAGATCTTTGCCAGAAGTAGGAAAGGTAGGCTAGTTCTATCTGCTCATGAAATACTGCTGGAGACTGCAAAACTTGTCTATTTAGTCTGCAATAGCTTTTTAGCATCTTAAAATTCTTGACAAGCAATTTGAATTTCAATCTGAATTGTGAAATGCTGTTTTGAGTTAGATTTAATGTAAAGGATCTAATTTACCAACTATTAGTGCTATTGTTAAACATTGCACATAGTTAACATAGCTTGTGAAATTACTTTAATACAAAACAAATATAATCCACTTACTGTACGTTACAAAGCGTAAAATCCAGTTGGTCCCTTTGATATTAGATGGATATAGTACATTGGAAAAGATACTTACAAATTGTTCTCTGAATTTGTATAATGAATTGGCATGAACCTTATTTAATGCATGTTTGCTTTTCTCAAGTAATTTTCCTTTCTGTTGTTATAAAGGAAAAGTACATTTATAAAGCAATACACTCTAATTATAGGAGAAATCTGTTGACTGAAAAGAGCATTACACAGGAAACTTATTCATTTAAAAGGCTGATTTGTTTAGATTTATTCAGCAGGGATATTGTCAAGAATGTTTATTTTGTTTGAGGTTGTTGATTTTGTAGGCTATTTTACCTGGATGGGTAAATGTCAGATGGACAAGGGACAGTGATGGTCCAGTGTTGCTATCTAGGTTTTCAGAACATGATCTAATTGAACTGAAGCCTTTACATTTCCAAATCTCTAGGTAATTTTTTTTATCTGGCATTTGACTAGGTTTCTCCTTATATCATCCCTCCTCAGTAAACTGAGAAATGGAGAAATTAAGGCTATATGTACATAATTCTGCATGACGGCCTACAAACATATCTTAAGTGATGTTTCCTCCAGCCATAATATGTACACTTTGGTGCTCACCTGACACTTAGGAAAATTAGTCAAAATTAGATGCACAGGAGGTTTCCTGGAATAAGCAAACCTCAGGGAGAACCAAGAGACCTGCCAGGAGTCTGCAGCTTGCACGACAGTGGCTGAGACCTGTCACTACGGCAAGCAGCTCCACTTTGCACAGAAGAGTGTTGTAACTCAACCAGAGAGCAAAGCTATCTACTCAGCAGGAGGCCAAGCCCTCTGTAAGCTCTGCACCCACTATGACTGATGCAGTGCTCAGACAGAACCTCAGTGGGAACACTGTCCTACCCGGTACCAGGCTGCAGGGTGAGCCCTGGTCTTGTGCTGCAGCAGATCAATTCCTGGCTCTGAGCCTTGTCTCACTGGCAGAATTTGGGGCTTCTGATCATGCGTAGGTCTATACAACACCAGACCTGTGGTGACGGATGGGGTACACCTGCCTCAAAGGCGAAAAAAGGATCTTTATGTAGGAGAGCATCAGCAGGGCTCATGGGAAGATATTTAAACTAGGTTTGAAGGGGGAAAGGAGTAAATCAAGCTCACTAGAAATAAGATGAACTTAAAGTTCTCTTGCAACCTAAATGATTCTATGATTCTACTTTCAGTATAATACATTCAGTTTAATGACTCAATCCTGGTTTGTGGACCACAGCAAAAGAAGATTATCTATAGGAGATTAGACAAGGTACTATCTTATCATCCTCCCTATCTCCAGCTTTTCAAATCTTTCACTCATGGGATTAGTTCAGTTTCCGAAGCTGGTAAAGCTTTTCCTTCTCTTGAGGTCACCACTTGTAGGCTTTGGTAATATCTCTGTTGGTAACTTGCTCAACGTAAAAAGGAATCTCATTGCTCAGTTCATCAGGTGGGTCCTGGAAAACCATCTCATTTGGTGGCTGATGGGACAACTTTTTTTTTTTTTTTTTTCCATTGGGGATCTATACAGCTGATATTCTTTCAATTCTCACAGCAAAAAATATTCTTAATGCAAATCATTGCAAAGGCTGCAGTTATCAACATCGTTTGCAGTTGTTTGCATTGCTTTCCTGGCTGCTTCTTTTTCCATTGTGTCCTGGCTTTCTTGATCTATTTTGCCTCTGATGATGTTGGCACAATGGAAGTCATACTTTTCTCTCAGGTCTGTACTGTTAGCTTCTGTGCTGTCATCCGTCTTTGCTATCAGAGTTCCTTCAGATGGTAAGTCTTGAAGCCAGAATTTGCCAGGCATTCATTTGCTTCCAAAATCTTCAGAAGTAGAAAAGGGCAAAAGCCAGAGATACAGACTACTGTTACAGACAGTCTTGGAGAAGGAAATCAGTGCAGATATATTTTACAGCTGTCATAGAAAAATCTGTCAATCTACAAACTAATGAGATTAAAATAACAGTAGACCAAAAGAATTAACTCAAAAAGGTCATGAGAATCCTTTCAAAAGAAACTAATGTGTACTTTTACAATGGATATTACAAGGCCAGGGCAGCCATCATGTTTTGTGCAAGCTGTCAGCTTCAATATGAACTTTTCATCTAATAAGAGTTTTGTCTTAACCAGAAGTTAAACAGCATCTGTCCTCCTGATTCAGGAAACTCAGCTGCTCAATTTGTAGCTGTTTAACAGGTCACAGCCATTGCTGTAGTGGCTGGGACTGCTAGATTTACGGCAGTGTTTTTCCTTAGAATATCATATACTGTGTTGCTGAACTAGATTTGTTAGTATTGTAGTCTGAACCCTTGTTTCAGGCTATAACCTAGGAAATAGGAAATGTCCACCCTTGGCAGTGTTCAAGGCCAGGTTGGATGAGGCCTTGGGTGCCATGGTTTAGTGTGGGGTGTTCCTGCCCATGGCAGGGGGGTTGGAACTAGATGATCTCAAGGTCCTTTCCAACCTTAACTATTCTATGATTCTATGATTCTGAATAGGTGACCCTCAGAATAACTGCATATTATAAGATGCAATTAAAATAGTCAATGTGGAAGGTTTGCGATCTTCAGGCCATCTCAAAGGAAGATATTTCTTGACATTTCTGAGCTTACTGAACAGTGATGGATAAGTTGATTTAGCTGCAGCAGTTTATAATAAAATCATCTGACAGACGCCTGCCCTGCTGGGGTCCTTGCAGATGAGGATGCACAGACCTTAGTTCACATTAGCTTTAACTGCCCCTGAAGTGGCTTTAATAACCACTGTTAGGTCCTGCTCTTCATCCTGCATGTGTGTGGCAAGTTTCAGAAGAAACAGTCCTGTGACAACAGTAATGCCTTTAAATCAGTGAAGGATCAGAGATTCAGAGCTTGGCATCTTCTTTCTGTCACTTTCACTTTCCACCTTGACAAGATGATTTTTCAGATGAGGATGGATGTTCCCTTTAAACAACAAGGTTTCAAAGTCAGTTGCCATTTAATAGAGTTTCATCAGAATGCTTCAGCTTAATGACACAACTTACTCAATGAGTGGCATGGCTTGGACTGTGCCTGTTTGGTACAGCCTTGAATGGTGGCTTTGCAGTGCTGCTTCTCTCATACAATGGTATATTCGAAGCACCTTTCTTTTGCACAGATATTCCTCCCAAAGATATGGGACAGGAAGAGAAATTTGACTTGTCTTTTTTGATTGTACTTGGTCCTGATTCAATGAGTCTACAGTGTAGAATAGGTAGTCAGTTGTCCTATGTTTCCTTCACAATTAATTGGAAGAAGAGCCACAGTTCAGTTCCTTGATTTTAGATGTCCACATTCAACTAACTTGAGACTCTCCATGAAATCCTGGGCAGAAATGACGACTTAATAAATAGTTCTATTTTAAATCTGAGCAGCGCAAATTTCAAATACAAGTAATTTATGCGAGAAGTGATTTATGACAGAAGTTGAAACATTTGATTTATGGTGCTCTAATGCAATCTCGGCTTATGTTCTAAATGTAAATGTGTTGTTTGGGAAATTTTTGTATTAAACATGCTGTGATCTGTCCAATTACATCTCCTCCCACAAGAGATACACTAATCCAGAGACTGATTCTGGAATACAAAGTGGCTTATATTTGTTGACAGGGTATGCATCTACATTTTTTTCACTAATACACATAACAAAGCATACGCAAGTACCATCAAGCTACAACCTGTGCAAAAAGGGATAAGAGGATATGAGGAAAAAGAAAAGCTAATCTAGCCAACTTTATAGTTCTTTCCACCCCCACCTGCTGTAGCAGAGAGGGTTTGTTTTGCCCAGCATTCTCTACATTGTTGGGAGCCATTGGCTCCACAGTGGGACATGTGTGAAGGACAGAGATAGACTTCTGTGTTATATTGCTTGGGATGAGGATCTTTGTAAATGTGACAGCATTGCTGTGAGCTAATAGCTTTGGTATGGCTTGGACAAATGTATCTGTTGAATGAGATACTACTACGACTGCACATCTAGATGGTTAGGTGGATAGGAGGTAGGGGATGGTTAAAACCTCTCTTTGGTGCAAAATACTTGATTAGAAATGAAAGGCTTGCCCACAACTAGAATTTTGTGGAAGCCTCTAGGATAAATGGAGACGGTGAATTTTAATCTCTATATTTTATTTTCTTGATACTTTTGTTACACAGGGCAGCTTTTATGTCCCATCTGAAAACTGTATGCAGCATGCATACAAATGGCATAAAGACCTCTGTCTTCTGCTCTTGAATGCTCAAAGAGGACTTCATATGTATTACACCCTCATAATGAAGGAAATTCCTGATTTACCACAGCTGAAGTTGGGTAAGTGAACAGACACTTAAAATCACTGAATATTTTACTGCTGCATTTTCAATACCCAATTTAATTTAATACAGCAAAATTCTGGGGCTGTTCAGAGTTTTTATAGGACTTTTATCCCCGTTTTCTGATTCGTATTTATTTTGGCACACTGTTAAAGTTGACTGCCTTCTCAGCTTATGCAAATCCTTTTATAGGATGTAGTCTGATGTGTACAGGGTGAATTGTTGATGCATTTGATGAGGGGGTAGAGGGTGAATTGTTGATGCATTTGATGAGAGGTGAATTGTTTTGATACATTTCTCAAAATACTTGCCTTTCAGTGATTTCTGGCCTCAGTTGCTTCCAGTTCTGAATTGCCATGAAATCTGGGGAAGACTTTAGCATATTTATTTCTCTTGAGCAGACATTTTTCAAAAACTGAGAAGAGAAATCTGAAAGGTGATATGACTGTTTCTGAAACATACTCCCTCATTTACAATTTGCGATGTATTTCTTCCTTGCCAATTGCGTATTTGCAACTTGATCTTTAAAATGATTCTGATATTCTTCCCAGTTCAATTGTTTAATAGATTTTTCTGGGTTTGGCAGAAGCTTTTTTTTTTGGCTGGCCAGGCTTATTAAGTCCAATGTTCAAGTGCTGGCTGGCTGGATTTGCAGAATGAAGCACTGTAATTTGTGTTTAGTCATGTTTGCAGTGACAGCATGAACGCTTGTGTAAATGAGATGCATCCCTGACTAATTCCTGCTCTCCCACCTGTTTCTTTGAATTCAAGGAATGTGGCTCATGGTTTCACATCTGTGGGTTTCTGTCTTTGTATTTCTGTGTACAGGTTTTGAAGTTATCAGTTTGTTATGTTGCAGAGGTAATTATGTTAGGAGAGCCCACTGCATCGGCCAGCAGATTTAGAAACAGAGCAAAAAATGTTCTCCAGTTTCATTTTATAGTGCTTGTATACAAGAACTAACAAGGATGATACATTATGCTTTACAGACTTATAGGTTTGATAGCTCCTATTTTCCACTTCACGTCTTGTTTCCCAACATATATTTCCCTTCAAGATAGCCTAAAATTTATAGGGTGGGAAGATCACATACTGTGTTATTCAATCCAGCTATGAGAGGAAAAAAAAGTACAGTTTTTTATTTGCAATTTATGAGCTACAAGACAGAATCCAACATGCAACAGAACTCATGTTTCAGGCATCTTGGTTATCAGACACATATAATAGATGATTTGTGTCTCACCTGGACAGGTTTTGAGGTTGAGAGACAGCAGAATATGTATGGTTGCTAGACCACAACTCAAGAACTACCCCTGAACACGTATTGGCTTTCTAAATACAATTAGCTTGATTTTCAAATGACTACCAGTACTGAAGCAGGCACTTAATTTGCAAAGGTACTTGTTGTAACACATGCAAATTTCCTAAAAGTCTCTTGAGCAGGGTACTTTTTGCATCATTTTACTCACAGTCTGAAAATTTGCTGGAGATTTGGATTTAAAGCTAATTTTTTTGAGGCCTGTTATAAGACTTCGCAAAATTATGGGGTGTAAGATTCACCCAATATGATGAATATAAAGCAGATTTTTATATCTTTCTCCTTACAGTCATTGGGGAGAAACAGACCCATTTAGGGCACTTAAATATCTTTTTGGACAAGTAGTGCTTTCTACCTTGGGATGGCAAGAACTGCATTTTGTGCTTTGCTCATTTTTGTCCACTGACAATGTAAATGACTCATTTGGTTGTAAACATCTATATTGGCCATATTAATCTCATCATAAATTTCTAAAGATAGTTAAGATAAATCCAGGATTACAAATCTCTGCAGAGTTTCTTAATTCTTTTTTTTTTCAGCTCCTTGAGTAGTACCTTAAAAAAAATAATAGCCTAGCTTAGACATTAAAAGTGGAACAACTGTTTCCCAGGTTTTACCAGCTAAGGATGGGTCTTTTCAAGGCTTTATCCATCTCAGTCTGTCCTTTCCTATTCCTTCTTACTATTTAAGAAGAGTCATTTGGGGACTGGCCAGCTGGTTGCTCTGCTTTGCTTCTTTACAGATACCGTCAGAAAGTTCCACATTGCAAAATCAAGCTGCCAAAGTTGGAGAGTTGATTTATGTCCTCTGCCTCAGAGTCTATGGTGCATTTAAAGTGAAGTGTCCCTGTGACGGATTCTCTCAGGACTACATCAAAGCACTGCTGTTTGCTGTAGGGGTGGAGAGGTGCTTTGCACTCCTCAAGGCAGTACACAGATGCCCAATTTTTACTAGTCAGACATCTGCTATCACTTACACAGTCTTGTGCAGCACAATAGGGAGAACTTTCTTGTACATCATTTGCAATGGTGAGACTTCGCATTTGGTACTGGAGTTTTCTATAAATACCAAAAGCTAATAAACAAACTTCTAGTAAAAGAGAGCGTAGACAACGAAAAGCTGAATTCTGTTGGGTTTGTCCTGATAACAGCATTCCAGAGCTTCTGCAGGTTTAGTGGTCCAGGATACATGAACAAAAGTTGTGCCCTCACCTGCACCAGGATAAGGTGGGTTATGGAGTGACCCAATCCAAATTCTTCTGTTGGGGAAGAATATGGAATGACCTTTTTCTCGCATGAAATAAATGGCACAGCATTAACATTTCACATCTACTGTTCTTAACCCTGATCTTTTTCTTTGTGTTTTTTTTCCCTAGAGGAGTTATCTGTGGAAGAGACATTATCTCAGCTTTGTACGGAGTTGCAGGTATTTTCTTCAGCAGAATCTGTCCATACATTTTTCAGCTTCATTTTTCAAGTGCACTGAGGCAGTCCAGTCATGTATCAGAGCAAGGAGAAAAGGAATTTGGTTCCATTTGTTCAAGTTTGTTGAAGGTTTCTCTTCTATCAACAATTTCACATAATTTGTATTACTCACAAGATGTTTCTGTTACTTTTAACAAGTCACCAGCTGGATTGCTTTAACATCCTTCAGTGAGTCTAGCCCTGAGATTCAGATATGCAGAGAAAAATATATTTGGGGGTAGGTTGCAATTGCAGCTTTTATGCTGACAAGAGAAAAGATACTTTGCCAGGTTGTACAGCCATATTGCTTCACATAAAAACTCCTAAATGTGTCAGAGGGCTCATGGGAGGAAAAAAAGTGATTTAGGCACAGAAGTATTGGAACTACTTTCTTAAACTTAATTCTGCTATACTTATTTCAAGTGAGACGCAGGCAAGTCGTCAAGGGTGCCAGAAAGAAATGCAAGCGTCAGCTGATCATTGGGGAAAATGCTTTATTATCAGAGATTTAATAGATTTGATTTGCTTGGTCTATTAGCAGCAGGGACAGCATAGGGAAGAATGACAAAATAACAATCAATTAACATAGGGAAGCTAAAGCCAAACCAAACTGGACATACATTCACACTCCAGTTATGATCAGTGGGCTGATGTTTGTCAACCATGGGTGAAAAATGCTTGAAATGGTAAATTTCTTAATTTTAAGTCATGACTTAGATACGTTTGGAAGAAATCTGATTTTATATAAATTTAATTTAGAGAAACATTGGTTATTTGGCTCAGGTTTACTAGATTTTGAAGCTCAAATGCTATAGATCAGACAATACAATCTAGAGTCTCCTTTGGACCTATTTTCAATGAGTCTGGGGATGTCCAAATTGGCTTGGCATATATCAGAAAATGCCAGCATTAATTTCACTGTGTTTTTCTAACTCCTGTCCCATTCTTGCTCTTCCCAAAAGCTTATTGACTTTTTTTGCATGGCAATATTAGTAAAGCCAGACTACTCCGTTGTTTGCAAGCTGATGGAAACAGCATAGCAACAGATAGGTGAATACAACAGCTAGAACAGCTGATTCTCTGGAGTGTTCTAAAGCCTTTTGTTTTCCTCTACGCTGTGAAAATGTATTTGCTTAGCATCCTGGAATGATAGATTTCTATCCATCTCTGCATAATTTGATTATAAAGACAGTGATTTCAAGGAGACATAAGTGTTGAGATCTTCTACAATGTTGATGGGACATAGTTGCAACATTGACCACTGCTGCAGTAAAAGCACTGAAGTCATATGTACCTCCTTATGGTGGGGAGATTAGTACTGACAATGCTCTCCAAGTATTTTGCCTCTAAGAGTATGTGAACTGAAACCATTTCTTTTCAGCAGAACATATGAAAACCAGTCATTTATAAAGGAAGAAAATGTTATTAAAAAACACAGAAACAGAAGCCTGTGGGGTTAGTCTCCATTGCGTTACCAGAGGCAGGTCCATTTTAAAAATCAAATGCAAACAAAAGAAGGAAAAAAACTGAGTTTAACCTGCCATAGCTTTGTATTCAACTCACGAACACAGCAAATATTCAATGCAGGAGAAAGTGGAAGGGAACTATTTTTTTGATTGTGATTGATTTGTAAATAAAGGAGAAAAATAACTCCTCAAAAGAAACCCTGTTGATCTGCTTTGCACGACAGCATTGTTAAAGCCAGACTGCCCTGAGTGAGGCTTTAAAAGTGCAGTCACAGGTAACAGCCCAGCAGCAGGTATGTGAATGGAGTAGCCAGGATCACATTTGGTGACATTTTTAATTGCTGGCTTTTCCTTTGAGGAACTGAGTCTCTGGGGTTTGACTTAAATCAAGTGTGGCTAAGCTCTTGTCATGTGTGTGGCGGCTCAGAAAGAGTCACGCACTTAGAAGAAGGCATCACTGGTTTAGTGAGAGGTGTTCCTGCCCATAGCAGGGGGGTTGGAACTAGATGATCTTAAGGTCCTTTCCAACCCTAACTATTCTATGATTCTATGATTCTATGATTCTATGATTCTATGATTCTATGATTCCATGATTCCTTCCTTCCTTCCTTCCTTCCTTCCTTCCTTCCTTCCTTCCTTCCTTCCTTCCTTCCTTCCTTCCTTCCTTCCTTCCTTCCTTCCTTCCTTCCTTCCTTCCTTCCTTCCTTCCTTCCTTCCTTCCTTCCTCCCTCCCTCCCTCCCTCCCTCCCTCCCCCCCTCTTTCCCTCCTTCCCTCCTTCCCTCCTTCCCTCCTTCCCTCCTTCCCTTCCTTCCTCCCTTTCTCCATCCCTCCTCCCTTCATTCCTTCCCTCCTTCCCACCTTCCTTCCCTCCTTCCTTTCCCTTTTTCAAAACTAGGAAAATAGCCATATACACCTATTCCTAATATTGCTTATATGAATAATGCATCTTCTTTGAAGCCTGTGTAAGAGGTGTTTTACTGACTAAATAAAAAATAATAATAATTAAAAAAAATTGGCATACATAACATAAAATTGGGTGCAGTAAATATAGTAGTGCCCTGACTCTGCAAAGGCAAATGTTTGGGCAGGATCTTTTGTCTCCCAGTAGTATCCCTCTGATTTTTCCAATACTTGAATGGGTACTGGAGATTGTGTCATTTTTGGAGAAGTCTTTAAAACAGAATAGCACCCAAACAAGGTAAACTCGGTGACAATATCTGCATTATCCACACACACACTTTCTCTGTTTCTCTCTCTCTCACACAGACAATTTGCTTTTAGCCATGGCTTAGTTTGCAGGGTCACCGATCTACTTGCATAATAAAAGGTGAAAAATAAGCAGGCTTTCAGCTAGACTGCAGTTCTAACCAAAAAAAAAGATGTGGCCAAGAACTGATAAGTGATTCTTCTGGTGCTATTTAGGGAGTATTTCTTGTAGTATTTCCAGGTTCATAGAAGCAGGTGAACCCTAGGAACAGATGAAGCTCAGTTCTGTACTTTTTTGTGCCAAAACATGCGAGTAAAATGTTTGTCTCATGCTAAAGAAATTGTGAAACCAGGGAGATGGATACGCAGAGGCTTTGCTTCTGACATGCATTTCCTGAGCTGCAGAGCTGTAGCTGAGAATTGAAGCCTAGATCTGGATGGCACAGAGAGCTCCAGCATGTCCTGGTGTGGGAGTGAAGCAGCAGCAGACTCTGGGATGTCTGTTTTCATCATGTGTTGAGGACACAGTGTTTTGGCTTTGGGTTTGTTCATTGCCCCCCAAATCGCCAATCTGGCATCCTAGTCTGACATGGGTGAGAAAGCTTTTGCTAGCAAAAAGATGACGGGCCGCGGTTTATTTCAGAGCATCCAGCACCATCTGGTGGATGATTTGGAACCCACTGTCTTTATTTGGGTTTCTTTTCCCTGGTTGCTACATCTCACAATATCACAGTATGTTAGAGATTGGAAGGGACCTCAAGAGATCATCTAGTCCAATCCCCCTGCCAGAGCAGGAACACCTAGATAAGGTTACACAGGAATGTGTCCAGGCGGGTTTTGAATGTCTCCAGAGAAGGAGACTCCACAACCTCCCTGGGCAGCCTGTTCCAGTGTTCTGTCACCCTCACTGAGAAGAAGTTTCTTCTCAAGTTTAAGTGGAACCTCTTGTGTTCCAGTTTGTACCCATTACCCCTTGTCCTATCATTGTTTGCCATTGAGAAGAGCCTGGCTCCATCCTCATGACACTCCCCCTTTATATATTTATATACACTAATAAGGTCCCCCCGCAGTCTCCTCTTCTCCAAACTATAGAGACCCAGCTCCCTCAGCCTTTCCTCATAAGGGAGATGCTCCACTCCCTTAATCATCTTAGTTGCCCTGCGCTGGACTCTCACAGTATCACACACAGTATCACAGTATGTTAGAGATTGGAAGGGACCTCAAGAGATCATCTAGTCCAATCCCCCTGCCAGAGCAGGAACACCTAGATAAGGTTACACAGGAATGTGTCCAGGCGGGTTTTGAATGTCTCCAAAGAAGGAGACTCCACAACCTCCCTGGGCAGCCTGTTCCAGTGTTCTGTCACCCTCACTGAGAAGAAGTTTCTTCTCAAGTTTAAGTGGAACCTCTTGTGTTCCAGTTTATACCCATTACCCCTTGTCTTATCATAGTTTGCCATTGAGAAGAGCCTGGCTCCATCCTCATGACACTCCCCCTTTATATATTTATATACACTAATAAGGTCCCCCCGCAGTCTCCTCTTCTCCAAACTATAGAGACCCAGCTCCCTCAGCCTTTCCTCATAAGGGAGATGCTCCACTCCCTTAATCATCTTTGTCGCCCTGCGCTGGACTCTCTCCAGCAGGTCCCTGTCCTTCTTGAACTGAGGGGCCCAGAACTGGACACAATATTCCAGATGCGGTCTCACCAGGGCCGAGTAGAGGGGAAGGAGGACCTCTCTCGACCTACTGACCACCCCCCTTCTAATACACCCCAGGATGCCATTGGCCTTCCTGGCCACAAGGGCACAGTGTTGGCTCATGGTCATCCTGCTGTCCACTAGGACCCCCAGGTCCCTCTCCCCTACACTACTCTCTAACAGGTCGTTCCCCAACCTATACTGGAACCTGGGGTTGTTCCTGCCCAGATGCAGGACTCTACACTTTCCCTTGTTATATTTCATCAAGTTTCTCCCTGCCCAACTCTCCAGCCTGTCCAGGTCCCGCTGGATGGCAGCACAGCCTTCTGGCGTGTCAGCCACTCCTCCCAGCTTAGTGTCATCAGCAAACTTGCTGACAGTACACTCAATTCCCTCATCTAAATCATTGATGAATATATTAAATAATACTGGTCCCAATACTGACCCTTGAGGCACTCCACTAGATACAGGCCTCCAACTGGACTCCGCCCCATAGACTACAACTCTCTGGCTTCTGTCCTTCAGCCAGTTCGCAGTCCATCTCACTACCTGATCATCCAGGCCACACTTCCTCAATTTAGCTATGAGCATGCTGTGGGAGACTGTGTCAAATGCTTTGCTGAAGTCAAGGTAGACCACATCCACCGCTCTGCCATCATCCATCCACAATGTTATTTCCTCATAAAAGGCTAGGAGGTTGGTCAAGCATGACTTCCCCTTGGTAAAGCCATGTTGACTGCCCTTCATAACCCTCTTATCCTTGACATGCCTTAAGATGGCATCAAGGATAAGGTGTTCCATCACTTTCCCAGGGATGGAGGTGAGGCTGACCGGTCTATAGTTACCCGCTCAGCTCTTGAGCTTGGAATAAGCAATCCTTGAATGCCAACCAACTATCTTGGGCCCCTTTACCTTCAAGCAGCCTTGCCCATGGGACTTCCCCTAGCAATTGCCTGAAAAGGCCAAAGTTTGCCCTGCTGAAGTCCAGGGTTGCAATTCTACTTGCTATTGTACTGGTCCTACCACACAAGATCCTGAATTCCACCATCTCGTGGTCGCTGCAACCAAGGCAGCCCTCAACCCTTACTGCTTCGACCAGCCCCTCCTTGTTAGTGAGGATGAGATCCAGCAGCGCTCCTCTCCTGGTTGGCTGATCCACCATTTGCATGAGGAAGTTATCATCCATACACTGGAGGAACCTCCAGCAGTTCCCTGCCCTTCTTGAACTGAGGGGCCCAGAACTGGACACAGTATTCCAGATGCGGTCTCACCAGGGCAGAGTAGAGGGGAAGGAGGACCTCTCTCGACCTACTGACCACCCCCCTTCTAATACACCCCAGGATGCCATTGGCCTTCTTGGCCACAAGGGCACAGTGTTGGCTCATGGTCATCCTGCCATCCACTAGGACCCCCAGGTCCCTCTCCCCTACACTACTCTCTAACAGGTCGTTCCCCAACCTATATTGGAACCTGGGGTTGTTCCTGCCCAGATGCAGAACTCTACACTTTCCCTTGTTATATTTCATCAAGTTTCTCCCTGCCCAACTCTCCAGCCTGTCCAGGTCTCACTGGATGGCAGCACAGCCTTCTGGCGTGTCAGCCACTCCTCCCAGCTTAGTGTCATCAGCAAACTTGCTGACAGTACACTCAATTCCCTCATCTAAATCATTGATGAATATATTAAATAATACTGGTCCCAGTACGGACCCTTGAGGCACTCCACTAGATACAGGCCTCCAACTGGACTCCGCCCCATAGACTACAACTCTCTGGCTTCTGTCCTTCAGCCAGTTCACAGTCCATCTCACTACCTGATCATTCAGGCCACACTTCCTCAATTTAGCTATGAGGATGCTGTGGGAGACTGTGTCAAATACTTTGCTGAAGTCAAGGTAGACCACGTCCACCACTCTGCCATCATCCATCCACAATGTTATTTCCTCATAAAAGGCTAGGAGGTTGGTCAAGCATGACTTCCCCTTGGTAAAGCCATGTTGACTGCCCCTCATAACCCTCTTATCCTTGACATGCCTTAAGATGGCATCAAGGATAAGGTGTTCCATCACTTTCCCAGGGATGGAGGTGAGGCTGACCGGTCTATAGTTACCCGGGTCCTCCTTCTTGCCCTTTTTGAAGACTGGAGTGACATTTGCTTTCCTCCAGTCCTCAGGCACCTCTCCCGTTTCCCAAGACTTGGTAAAGATGATGGAGAGTGGTCTAGCAATGACTTCCGCCAGTTCCCTCAGCACCCGCGGGTGCATCCCATCTGGACCCATGGATTTATGGATGTCCAGATTGCTCAACTGGTCTCTAACCCATTCCTCATGGACTAAGGCAAACCGCTCCAGTGACCTGACTTCATCTGAGGTCTCAGGAGTACAGGGCTCTTCAGGACTGCCTCCAGCAGAGTAGACAGAGACAAAGAAGGCATTCAATAACTCTGCCATCTCTGTATCTTCTGTCACCAGGGCACCCATCCCATTCACCAGTGGGCCAACCTTGCCTCTGGTGTTAGTTTTATCAGCTATGTATTTGAGAAAGCTCTTTCTGTTGTCCTTGACCCCTCTGGCCAGATTTAATTCTAAGGAGGCCTTAGCCATCCTAGCTGCCTTCCTACATCCTCTAGCAGCAGCCTTATATTCCTCCCGAGTGGCCAGCCCCTCCTTCCATGACCTATAAACTCTTCTCTTCCACTTGAGCATACCCAGCAGTTCCTTATTCAGCCACGCAGGTCTCCTGGCCCTCTTCCTTGACTTCCTACGTGTCGGGATGCTCAGCTCTTGAGCTTGGAATAAGCAATTCTTGAATGCCAACCAACTATCTTGGGCCCCTTTACCTTCAAGCAGCCTTGCCCATGGGACTTCCCCTAGCAATTGCTTGAAAAGGCCAAAGTTTGCCCTGCTAAAGTCCAGGGTTGCAATTCTACTTGCTATTGTACTGGCCCTACCACACAAGATCCTGAATTCCACCATCTTGTGGTCGCTGCAACCAAGGCAGCCCTCAACCTTTACTGCTTCGACCAGACCCTCCTTGTTAGTGAGGATGAGATCCAGCAGCGCTCCTCTCCTGGTTGGCTGATCCACCATTTGGATGAGGAAGTTATCCTCCATACACTGGAGGAACCTCCTGGACTGTGGCTGGGTTGCTGAGTAGTCCTTCCAGCAAACATCAGGGAAGTTAAAATCCCCCACGACAACCATGGCCTGTGACTGTGAGGCCGCTCTCAGCTGCCTGTAGAAGGCCTCGTCAACTTCCTCACCCTGATCTGGTGGCCTGTAACAGACACACACAACAGTATCACCCCTGCCAGCCTGCCCCTTAATTCTCACCCACAGACTCTCAACTCGCTCGTCCCCTGTCCCTGGACAGAGCTCAGTACATTGCAGCTGCTCTCGCACATAAAGAGCAACCCCACCACCCCGCCTGGCTGGCCTGTCTTTCCTGAAAAGGACATAGCCCTCCATGAGTATATACATCTGCAGTAAAGTCTCCACAAACATTGAGGCTGTTCCTACTTCTTGCTCTCCAGTTGTGTAGATGAGACCCTTTATACTAAAATATATGTCTTTTAAAGAGTAAAAGCAAAAGTCTCACCAGCTTTATTTGGGGTAAAATAACTGAAAATGGTTGCTTTAATTATAATTCTAAATCAAGTGGGATTTTTTTGTTGTTTCCTAAAAGGCAAACATGCAAACTGATTTTCCTTCATGAAACTGTCTTGATCTCAAAATGTCCTTTCTTTCCTCCAGCTGCTGAGCAATCCAGAGAAGATAGCAGAACAGATAAGCAAGGACCTCGCCTGGCTTTGCTCTCACCTCCTGGCCCTGTGGACCCAGTTCCTGGAGGTGGCAACTCTCCATCCAGAAGTCACAGCTTATCTGACTCAGGAACATCATATGCTAAGGGTAATGTTAAGAAGTTTAAAGCAAGTTCAATAATGGTAACCTCCTAATAAACATGAATGATTTATCAGGATATAAATTTCCAATACAGTTCTGCCAGTATGGGTATTTTATTGAAATGGGGTGAGCAGGACAAGAGGTGAAGCCCAGGATTTGAAATTACAGATTTCAGTTTCTGGAATGAGGGCTGTTAATTTTATGGTACTCAGGATCCTGTGTAAAGTGGTTGCACTTGGAATATCAGAAGCAGAAATGGAACAGGAGTTGGGTGGGAAGAGGTAGGTATTGCCTGTACTTGCTAGATATACATAAGTCATAAATATTTGTTTTAAAAAGCACAAGCGTCACAAAGACAAATAACCAAAAAGATGATTTTATCTCAACTTCTTTCACAAAACTACCATGAAGTATATAAATTTGCTCTCTTCAGTATGTGTATATGTAATATATATATAACTAGTTCTTGCCTTTCTCTTAGTAATGTGCACACAACAAAATATTAATATTGTTCATGTGGAAACTGCTTCTTGTACTTGATAATAAAGGCACAAAATCACTCATCTTTCAAGCTGACTTTGTCAGATCAGCTTATCTAATTAGTTCAGCAAGTTCAGTGTCTTCTATTAGGACATTCTTGGTTATTGACCAGACATCAGTTTGGGACGTCACCTGAGCTGACCTCATAATCTGATCTAAGCATTAGAGTTGGGACAGACAGAAAGGGTAGGACTCACCTTGTTTAAATTTAGGAGTCCACAGTGTAGGTATTGATAGCTTATGATCTGGTTCTTGTCAAAGTCAGTGGAGGTCCATTTACTATCCAGAGTGACCAGAACAACTCTCCAGTTGTTCTCCACAAGAGCATGGTTTAGCTTGCAAAAAGGAGGCATAAAATTCAGGAGGAGATGACTGAGCAACTGATGCTAAGACTCTACTCTTTAGTTTGACCAGGTCATCCTTGACTCTGAGAAGACATGGGCAGCTTTCAGCCAAAGGACCCAACTCTGTATGCTCCAAGCTCCAGCAACGTGAATCCATGCTGGAAACCATGCTGGTTGATGCCAACTGCCTGCTCAGTCTTTAGCAAATTACATGCCTTTGTGTGCTTCACTTCCTCCCCATACAAACTCCATGTAATTACACTTTCCCAGGTCTGGAAAACAGTTTGAGGGCCCCAGATGAAAAGTCATACTATAATACCCAGTGTTTTTGAAGGGATGTTGGTCCTTTTATTAGAAAGGCTGTTTGTTAAAGCACAGTTGGGATTTAGGGAGATGCTGAGATGCTCTGACATACACTTTTCACCGCCATTTTCTGACGCTGTAACTGAGGTCATTTTTGCAAATATTATTAGTAACGTATGGGCTGCAGTTTAATATCTGAGTACATTCGACGGCATATTATGCTTGATTCATTTAAACTCAAAGCTTATTCCAGGGTAGATAGCAGCACTGATTTTTTTATAGCTTATTTCACACTCTGTGCTCTGCCAGCCACTTCAAAGCTGTAGCTTTTTTATAATTGATTATCCAACACTGAACAAACCTAATGTCCATGAAGAGATTTAAAGAGCTCTCAATGTAAGTATCATGACATAGGCAGGTGTGTTTCTACCATGGGAAGGCTGATATATAAGACTTGCTTTACTTCTTGGGTGTCGCTGTGGAGGTATCCATAGAAAAGATGACCAATTATAAATTGTTCTAATTTAGTAATTCGTTATGCTACTGCTATATGGTTTGCACAGTGGGAAAGAAAAATCTTCCTTCTCCACTTTAAGAGTACAAGGGAATATGGTAAATTTAACAGCTTTTAGAAAAGTAGAAGATGAATTTAAGCAAATCTTGATTTACTGTCAAGGAGCACTTCTTCCCTTCCGGCAAAATATGCAATGACACTAGCAGCTTTGTGCTAGACAGGAAAGTGAAGCAGAACTGAGATCTTTGTTTTTTTCTGTACCAGAGTGATGTAACACAGACAGAGGATACTAAGGAGTCGTGTCCTGACAGTCACTGCTTTGTTATTAGCCTGATTGTACTCCTCAGCTTTCAGCAGATCTTAAGTTTAACTTGTGTGTTTCTTCTTCAGGTGAGAAGATTCTCAGAAGCTTTCTTCTACACCGAGCACCAGAAACCTGCTGTGCTTACATTTCAGGAAGGCCTGTAAGTAACCCACTAACCTTCCCCTGCCACTGGAACATCTGAAAATGTAGTTTAAAACATTTTACAATCAAGACTGAGGTCTTTTTCTGCTGGACATGGAGGAGTTTAGTTTGATAGAAGTCACAGGTTCTGCTCTAGATCCATATTGTAAAACCATTGAAATCAGTGTAAAAAGTAAGTGACAGTGATCAGACCCCAGAAATTATTATTTTCAAGATTCCTGTATTCTAAAAATATGATGCAGGAGATCATAGAATCATAGAATGGTTTGGGTTGGAAAGGACCTTAAGATCATTCAGTTCTAACTCCCTGCCATGGGCAGGGATGCCTCACACTAAACCATGTCACCCAGGGCTCTGTCCAACCTGGCCTTGAACACTGCCAGGGATGGAGCATTCACCACTTCTTTGGGCAGCCCATTCCAGTGCCTCACCACCCTTACAGTAAAAAACTTCTTCCTTATATCTAACCTGAACTTTCCGTTTCAGTTTAAACCCATCACCCCTTGTCCTATTGCTACAGTCCCTGATGAAGAGTCCCTCTCTCCCTATCTCTTTTCTCAGGCACAGTTGGATGCATTTCTCTTCAAAGCCTATCATCATGAATACCCCCAGCCTCAGGGCAGGCAGATGTACTTTTTTATATATTTCTTCACTAAAGTTCTTAAACTCCTTACACTAGATCCATTACTGATACTTTTAATGGGAAATAACTTCTGGCAAGCAACAAAACTTTAACACTTAAGAATTTGCTTTTTGCCATCATAATAAACATTTTAGGAGATAGGTAGTCATGGATTTCTTTTGGTGTTTAGTCCAGCCCTACTTTCTATAGCAGAAAAGACTTTTAAATGCAGCCAGAAGCACTAAACCACCAGTGCGAATCTGTGAATGTTCACTAAATGCAACAGTGGAGGACAGGAATGGGGAATACCACCACATTAACTGGAGGAACCTTGAGAGTGATGGGAGTTCAGGGCTGATTATTAATTGACTGAGAACCAACAATGCAAAGCAGTTCCGAAAAAAAAACATTGCACTGGGCTCCGTCCAGAAAAACATGCTCTAAAACAATGGCAAGGTAAGTATTTCCTTCTGCTTGATGCTTCTTGCTTGGAACCGAGCTGGGCAGTATGAGGAGCCAGTTTTAAAGCTACACCAGGGCAGATCCTGCCTCCAGTTTCATTCAGTGCTCTCAAGTGGAGAACATGGATAATATTCAGCACCTGACCCCTGAAGGCAGAGTTCAAAAATGCTCAGATTGGAAGTTCTGAGTAATGAGGGATGGCCAGACTGTTTCTCTATTGAAATAGCCTGTCGTCATGGGGAGACCACAGCATCGCCAGTGTGGAAACACGTCTTTCAGAAGGGGTTTTAAGGCTATGACATCAGGTCCTATTGCAGTGATGAGGCTTAAGTGAGACATTTGCTTCTGATGTAGTGCAAAGAAGGAAACTACTTTCTCAGAGCTGTCACTAGGGACTTAAGGTCTGATTCAACGTTGATGAAAAGGGCCATGACTTCATTAGTGGATGGGTTGTACATTGCTACCTTGTTCTGCCAAATTAGAGCAGCACTATGGCTGCAGGGGCCCAGCTGTGCTCACTTAGTCCTCCCATGTCAGGTTTTAAGTGAGTGATGTACAAGGGAAAACCCATGTCAAGATCCTGGGGTGAGGGCACAGATATTCATTGCTCCATTCAAGCAAACATAACCCTGCACAGGAGGAAGCCTAATTGCATGAAGTGCTTTTATTTCTTCAGGCAGCCACAGAACTAACCATTCCTGCTGATAAACGTATTTTTTCCTCAGTGATTATCAAGGACACTGAGTAAAAAAGGAATAAAGTAGCTTATAGACTTTAAAAGTAGATCTATGTAGTAAATTCAGCCTATACAGGCCTCATGGCAGAGTCATGTTCTCTTTTTGACTTTGCTAGATGATGAAATGGGTTGCCCAAGGAAGTTGTGAAATGCTCCATCCCTGGCAGTGTTCAAGGCCAGGTTGGATGGAGTTCTTGGTGGCATGGTCTAGTGTGAGGCATCCCTGCCCATGGGAGGGGGTTGGAACTGGATGATCTTAAGGTCCTTTCCAACCCAAGCTATTCTATGATTCTATGTCTTGGAAAAACAGTCTTGGCTTCTGGAGTATTATCAATGTTGGGGGTTGCAATAGGGAGTATTAATTTGGTTCGCACAGTAAAGGGAGATCAGGTCTCAGCGTGCTGATGCTGTACAACCACCTCAAACAGCATCAGGTTTTATTCCCCTGGTTGTTTCTTCATTCTTACAAGTCAAGAACCTTGGTTTTGCTTCCTGTGCTGTTGTTGTGAGCTTTTTTATGAGGCCGTGCACCTCCGTGCCTGGCAGCATTTGACTGCTTAGACAGATGAGGACACACCATTTTCAATAGGCTGGGTATCACACAGGGTGGGAACGTCTAGCGGTTGACTTATCCTTCCAATATTTTACAGGAAAAAATAATAGGTTCTCACACCTTTTAATACCAAGTATTCATCTTTTGTGTCAGAGTTTGGTCTCAAAACAAGTTTAGTTTATTATTTTTAGATGTGGTCTTTAATAAAATGCTGATGCTGTTAATGAATGTGTCAGAGAGAACTTATTATGCTGCCAAGAGTTAACTCTAAACACCTAGGTGTTGCTGCAGGCAAGAATGAGCAGTTAGCTGTCTGTGACTCCTCTCTGAGTCATATGTTAACAACCAGTGACTTGTTTATCTTTGAGGAAAAAATAACTAGCCTACAGATATGAGCAAATGATAAACAGCAACAATTATGTTCTGAAGTTGAAGCTGATGTGCTGGCCTGAATAAGCTATTTGTGTCTGGACATAGGAATATTCCACACTGGCATGAATTACAAACCTGCTGTTTGAGTTTTGCTTCATAATGTAAAGTGTGTTTTTTCCAGTTCACTGCCATATGATGATTACCTGCTTTTTGCTAATGATAATTTGAAATATTGCCACTGTGCTGTCCTATGGGATTCGTGCAGAATTGCTTTCAGCTGATCATCTAAGAGAAGCTTGCTGCCTTCCTCTATTTCTTAGTATAAACAGATTAATTCATCAAAGTCAACACAAATAAACAAACTTTGCATTTTATGTTTCCCCCATCGTTTGAGGATGATGCTTACATAGAAAAGCTCATAAGTAAAATTATTGTGTTTATTATAGCTGAACCCACATTCATGTTCTAGTTGAATGTCACATTCACTGATGCAAGCCAGGTAGCATTTCACATGGCCTGAAAGATGGAGACTGTTATTCTAATTCTGCCCACAAGCAGTGGCTGACCTAGAACCATAGAATCATAGAATGGTTTGGGTTGGAAAGGACCTTAAGATCATCCAGTTCTAACTCCCTGCCATGGGCAGGGACACCTCACCCTAGAACACGTCGCCCAGGGCTCTGTCCAACCTGGCCTTGAACACTGCCAGGGATGGAGCATCCACCTCTTCTTTGGGCAGCCTGTTCCAGTGCCTCACCACCCTTACAGTAAAGAACTTCTTCCTTATATCCAATCTAAACTTTGCCTGTTTAAGTTGAAAGCCATTACCCCTTGTCCTGTCGTTACAGTCCCTGATAGAGTCCATCTCCGGTATCCCTGTAGGCCCACTTCAGATGTTGGAAGGCTGCTATGGGTTATGCTATACATAACTTTCTGATGTATATTAGCTCTTCTGAATGCACACATATGTGAGATAGCACAGTGAGTCCTCTGAGAACCGATATACATAAAATTGAGGGCCTGCCATGCATCATTCTTGGCCTTGTTCCTCCCTGTACTGCTCAACCAAATCTTTGATTATGGCTTCCTGCATCTGGCTTTTAAAACTCTTGCCACAGCTGGAGGAGATACACTGGAAAGCCAGCTGAGGGATCCGGTCTTATCTACAGTGACCTCCAGGAGGACAGCAATGAGTTATGGTAGTTAACAGGAGCCCATGGCAGCAGCAGCTGGAACAAAGGTTTTGCAGTATGCAAGTTGTAGGTATTTCTAACTCAGAGATCTGAACTGAAATCAACTCACAGGAAACCTCCTAGGTACCCCTCATCATGCTGTACTGCCTCCTCTCCTGTTAAACACATTGCCTCTGCTCTCTAAGCACACACCCAGTTTTGCTGCCAGGCTTTCAGGAGTGATGGGGAAACAGGACAGTAACTACTCAAACACTCAATTTCTTCCCTACTTTATTCCCAGGATTCAAAGTCACGGTCAGATTTCTACAGAAATTCGTAATTCAGAGTACTTCACCAGCATGCCCCCGCTTCCAGCAGAATGCCTCGACATAGATGGGGACTGGAACACGCTCCCAGTTATCTTTGAAGATAGGTACATAGATATGCCTTGCAAAGGTGAGTGAAACACCACAGAGAGACAGCTTGAGCTGAGGGAGGTTCACTCCCCCAGCTCAAGGCAAGCTATTTTACACCCCTTGGGCTGAATCTGCCTTGGATGAGACTATGATCTGCTGTGTAATACAGCTGAATTCTTCTGTTTCACCTAGAACCAGAGTATTTCTTGTAGCTTCATATTTTTCACCTTCAAAATAAGCTCCTTTTTTACAAGAGCTGGAGGCAAAATGTAGAAAGAAGACAAAATCTTTCAGATTTTTGTTAACAGTACAAATTTAAAGGAAAACCAGCACTGTGAATTTCATCCCCAGTGTGACATCTAGTGGTAAGAAAACTCAGAATAAACGCCTCAAATCTCGGCAGAAAGCCCACGCTGCCTCTGAAAGGCAGCATTGCTTTCAAAAACACTTTCCTCTTGAGCACCCAAATCAGATTCTTAATTAAGGAATTATTTAGTTCTTCAGATTGATAGTAAAACCTCATAGCCCTTGATTTCATTTTCTTTTTACTCCACTGTTAAGATGAGCAAGGAAGCAATATGTATAATATTAAAGGTACCATATTCTAGTAAATATGAACCGTGGTCCAAAATTTCCACTCTTCTAGAGTTCCCTGACTGCCTAAATTTTGGCAATGCTCATTACAGATATTTAAGCTATTAAACTGAGTATTAATCTCGCTCATAAGCAAGAGCTGTAATGTGACCAATGTCATATGACAGCAGGAATACAAATAAATATCAGCTTTGTTTCACTTGAGTGCACTGTAAAAACTAACAGGTTAGACATAGTTATACTAAGGAAAGTATATTTTATTCATGTTGGGTTTTTTGCTTGACTATAATAGTTTAGTGAGTTTAATTCTGGTTAAGTGCACTCTTTATGCATGTGTAATATGCCTCTAATGTAGGTATAATTTATATAATATAAATGTACATACTTTTTTAGGCTTTACAATAGCTTTTCAAAGTCCCACATCACCTTAGGGTAATTTGTTGTGTTCTTGCAGGTATTACTTTCTTTTTTCTTTCTTTCAGATCAGAATCTGGAAGTTTTCCCAGATTTTGAGGTTCCTGCAAACACTCGAATAGATGACAATGAGGATTTTGCATCAAATGATGCCACTGCAGTAATGAAAGGAGACTTTGGGAAAGGTCCTCTGCTAATACACACAGATAGGATAAATGGGAATCCCTCCTGCATATACAGTGGTACTGAAGGTGCTGCACATACAACTAAGAGTTTAAACCAGCGCTTCACATCTCAGGTATGTACAGTGAACAAAGAAGGCCAAAGGAAACCTGAAAATATTTTTGCTTCAAGTCAGGAAACTACTTCTGACTCAGAGTCAGGCAATACAGAATGCACAGCAGATGACTTTAAATCACCCGAGGAAGCATTATTAAAACACAACAGGCTTGCAGTGGATGTTACCTGTGGAGATACAAACCCTAGCAATAAGGATTCCCACAAAAGTGAGCCTGTGTTAATTGTCAGTGCTCAGCATGAGTGCGGAGCATGTGGAACTGATGGCTTGGAAGAGAGGACTGAAATACATAAACCAGATGAACCTAGGCATCCTGAGAATGATTTCACTTCGTCTGAGACTGCACTGAATGAATTAACCAGTCTTGAAAAAACAGGAGATCCAGACCCCAGGGCTCTGCTCCCTGTTTTAAAAGCTTTGCCCACACACAGCTTTGAAGTGAAATTGTTCACAAAGGAACAACGAGGTGAGGAGTGTGAAGAATTCACCCTTATGTCAGGGGTCATAAAAAGATCTTCCTCTATAATATCAGATTCAGGCATTGAAAGTGAACCAAGTTCAGTGGCATGGTCTGATGCTCGTAGCCGGGCACTGGAGCTGCCCAGTGATAGAGAGATCCTGCACCACTTGGTACGGAGACACGTCGTCCACAGAAACTCCCTGGAGGGTGGCCACACGGAAAGCAATACCAGCTTGCCCAGTGGGATCCAAGCATCACTCACATCCATCAGCTCTTTGCCCTTTGAGGAAGAGGATAGGGAAGTGGAGCTTACCAAACTGACAAAATCTGTCTCAGCTCCTCAGATCAGTAGCCCAGAAGAGCCTGCGGAAGAGGTAGATATATCCAAACACAGTGAAGTAACCTCAGGAGAGTCAGGAGGAAACTCAAAAAGTTGCATAAAAACAGAGGGTGGAGATGGAAAATTAATTGTGGACTTTTCTGAGTGTAAAATCACCACTGGAAGTGAGCAACCAAGAGGTTCCCAAAAACCCTCTATCAAACACAGTAGCAGTAGCACTGAGTTACAAGGGGAAGAGGAGAAGGAAGGTTTTCCAGAGACTCTCTGTAGTTTGGAAAATGTAGGACCACCCATTTGTCCAAAGAAGCTCCAAGATAATATCTCTGAGTGCCAGTCGCTGGAGAGCAATGGTGAGTGCAGCTTAAAATCACCAAGGGCTTGCAATTACTTGGACAAAATTATAGATAAGTTTGATGCATGCACTGAGGATCCGAAGGACAAACTTAAGCTAGACAATTTAGAAATACAACAAGACTTTTACTCCAATAGCAGAACTTCAGGAGAGGAGAGTCTTTCCCAAAGCATAAAGCTGGTACCAGATTTTTGCTATCGTGTTCCAGCTCCTTCAGAAACCTCAACTGAATTTGGCTCAATGCAAGGAGAGTGTGGTAGCTCTCTAGCTGATGAGAGCTCAGCAGTGTATGCAGAAATGCAAGGGTTACAAGAAATTGAGCTCAACGACTCACCTGCCTCAGCAAACTGTGCTGCAGGATCCTACCAGGCTGAGCATCCTCAGGAGCCCAACAGCCAAGAGCATAAACTTGTTGCAAATGGCGCTGGGTTTCATCCAGCGACGACGGAAGGAGTAGCCCTGGAAAGTAGGAAGACTGTTGATGTGGTTAACTTGTCCGTCTCTTGCACAGCCACTTGTCTTCCCTTTTCTTCTGTGCTCAAAGAGACCCCAGCTATGGTCGGCTTCTCTGCAAAGCAGGCTGTGTTTCCCATCACACGCCAGCCTCTGGGCTCCTTTGGAGTTGTCTCTTCAAATTCAGATGAGATGGATGAAGAGACGAATGAAAGGATGCTGAAGTAAGAATGTCTAATTACTTTTTTCATTAGTGTTACTGTAATGTCATGAGAACCTGACAAAGTTCTGGGCTCTGATGCAGTAAGCATACTGTAAGCTTGCATTCAAAGACATTTGCTGCCTGAGGAATACAGTATAAATAATCCAAATAGACAAATGTTTCATACAGAATAAATAATCTAAATAGACAAGAAAGATGAAAACACCAAGAGACTGAGATTGTAAAAGATATTAGGTCCTTAATCTTCATGAAAAAGAGTGGGATTTAGGTGTCTAAATAATCCTTAAGATCTGTCCCTCCTTCATGAAGTCAAGGTTACCCACTCTGGAGTATTGGTCCCAGATAGTTAGTTCACTATGGCAGTGCTATAGCTCTTCTATTTTGCTTAAATAATTGCAGTCATAAGCTAAACTATGAAACAGGAGCAGCAGCAAGTAGGGTCTTAGATGCAGGTTCTGGAAAATGGGAGAATCTGCATCCTGGATAGCTGGAGAAGAAGCTTTTTGGGGTATTTTTTCTTGCTTCATTGCCTATGCTAAATGTGCCACAGTGTGGCTCACAGTGATCCATTCCACAGATTGACATGCTAGCACATGTAACTTCTGTTATATTTTGGTGTCTTTGCTGCATTGAGGGAGAACAGTAGCATGGGAATTTCTCAAGCTGCCCAAAATGTTGGCTCTCTGCATGTGCATTCATGACCCAAGGCTTTATTTCTTTTTGTTTGAAAGCATCCTGAAACTTGTTTTATAGACCCTGTTGTGTGTCCTGCTTAATCTAAGCATAAAATTTGGTCCTTCTTTGTGAAGCAAAATATTTAAGCATGTATTCATGCACATGAATCCAGGGCCTCCAGGTCCACAGCCCATTTTTTCATTCCTTTGCCCCTTTAAAGTCAGTTAGGTTGTTGTAAGTAATTGCTCACCATTATATCAAGTGGCCTTAAGCTGTCCCCAGACTTTAAAGGTTTATATCTCCTAACCTGGTCCATCCCAGTTTTCTTCCTAATTCTATGCTTTTGTTGTGATTATTAATTCCTAAAAGCTCTGGATAAGTTTTGCTAAGTCAAAAAAACACTGAAGAGGTTGGCATCTTCAGCCAACAGAATGCCTTAGGGTGAATTCATGTGTCGAATTTCAGGCTTTTAGTGGGAAAGAAGCTAGCTTCATTCTCTCAGCACTTGAACTGCTGTTCCTCTTAGCTACTAAATGTTTTCAAAAGAACCCAAAACCAAACCAAAATATCTACCATACAAGGTGCATTCTTTAACTGCACAGCCTGAGGAATGGGAAGAACACCTTTTACCTGCTTATAAATGCATCTGATGTTAGCAAAATCATGCATTTTGCATTTCAACATCTATAAGACTGATGATATTGTTAAGATGATAATTCTATATCTTAGTCTCAGTGTTATAGGCTACCAGTAAATAATTTCTTGCAAATCCTTCATTCCGCTGGAATGTGTGAGGTGTTAATCCGCTTTAGCTATTCCCAATATGCATGTAGCCCAATCACTCAGATTTTCTTCACTGCATGTTGATTTCTCTCAATCAGAATAGATAAGAAATAGTATCCAGGTCTCTACTTGAAGGCTAAAAACATAACTTCTTGCTAATAGCAGCCTCCTTGTTTCTAATTGGAAGGTTTGTTGTTGAACACCCAGTTCTGCTGTGATTAATTAATGTATTCTCCAGTTTCTATCAGGCCAAAGAAAAATTTAAGAAAGAGATGAAGATTGAAGGATTTCTGTACAGTGACGTATCTGTACTAGCTTCTGATATCCCATATTTCCCACCAGAGGAAGAGGAAGAAAATTTGGAAGATGGAATTCATCTGGTTGTCTGTGTCCATGGATTGGATGGTAAGGCCAGGAGGACCTGCTGTAAAGGGCAAGTGTTCATCAAGCGTGAAAGAATGGAGAGTCCAAGGAAATTATGTATCCTAGCTCAGTATTTAGTCCTTATTGTGTCATTCAGTCTATTGTAATGAAGGATCTAGGGGAATATAAAATGTTTACTCTGAGGAATGGGTGCTGAAACTTTCTTTGTTGCTGTTTAAGCAGAATTCCTCACCAAAGCACATCAGTTCTACTGTACACAGGAATGCATTACAGTAACTCTTTTCTTTCCACAGTTGTTTGTTTTCAGTATGTCACCAGGATAAAAATGCTATTTAAACACTGTTACAGGGTAAATAGTGGCCAGCTTTCCAAAGTGAGAGAATAAAAATCATTATTCACTGCAGAGGAAGCATGACCTGGAATTTTTTATATCTATGCTTTCTAAGTGGAAACCAAATATGTTATATGAATCTTCTCTTGACAAATTACTGGTATCAATGGGAAAGGTGTAGATATTAACCTTGAAACTACAGAGAAGGAGGGGTAAAAAATGCCAAGCATTCTTGGAAAGGTGGGAAACAAATATTTGCTGGCTTGAGCAAGGACAATTTGCCATTCAATGTCTCTGTGACAGTAACGTCCTTCTCACAAGGTGAAGGTACCCCCTTTTCAAATAAAGCATTTCAGAAGACTTTGGAATTTCCTAGTATGAAGTGGGGCATCTCCCAAAATATTAGGAGCCTCACAGTATTTTAACATTGCCTTCAACTGTGAATACTGAGGGGCAGGCTACTCTGCCTCTGAAGGTACAACTCCATACCCGAGCACGTGTCAATGTCCCTGGTAGGGCTGAGGCGTCCCCTGGGAGCCACACCAGCCGTGAAGGTGGAAAGACAGACCTCAGTACTTTGTCTTACCTCTGCTGTTCAGCAAATAGAGTTATTTTATTCTGGGCAGAGTTATTTTATCCTGGGCCTGATTTCTTTCCCACCATTTGCCCAACATTCATCAGGGACTGTAGAAACAGGACAAGGGTCAATGAGTTTAAACTTAAACAGAGGAAGTTCAGGTTAGATATAAGGAAGAAGTTCTTTACTGTGAGCGTGGTGAGGCGCTGGAACAGGTTCCCCAAAGACGTGGTAAATGTTCCATCCCTGTCAGTGTTCAAGGGCAGGTTAGACAGAACGTTAGGAGACATGTTCTAGGGTGAGGCACCCCTGCCCGTGGCAGGGGGGTTGAACTCAGATGATCTTGAAGTCCTTTCCAACCCAAACCTTTCTATGCTTCTGTGATTTATGCAGTCCCCAGTAGCAGGGAGGTGAGGTCCAGCCCCACCTGTGCAGGCTGTGGGTATTCTTGCTCTCCAGTTGTTACAATGCATGATCTTATGTTGTAGTGAGGTGTTTTAGCAGTACTTAGCAAGAGCTCCCTGGTGTCAGGGTTTATAGGAAGATGAATATGTTAAATTAACTCTATATTAGTTATTTTTCAGTTGAATTACATCTTATAAAGCACCATTTATTTTTAGGTAACAGTGCAGATCTGCGGCTGGTAAAGACTTTTATAGAACTGGGACTCCCTGGTGGAAAACTGGACTTCCTAATGTCAGAAAGAAATCAGGTATTAAGGTGCTAATTTCCATCTTTATATCTGCTACAAGCCATTGACACTGCTGAAACAGGACCTTCAGCAAAGCCTTTTCACCATCTGAATGAAACAAAAGCACTGGAGAATTCAGGGAATTCTACTTAGTGCAAAAGCCTGGTCCTGGTCCTGTTTAATGTGATAGGGTGTTCAAATCCATCAGACAATATTCTTAGCATTAAAGTCAAAGGCAATGACGTTAGCACTTACAGGACTAGACCTTAGAAGAAGAAAATTGATTTAGCCTCTCAGTTTGCAAACTTTGCAACCTGGTGTCTCTGCCTGTTGGATGCCAGGCAACACAGCACCGACAGAAAGCAGGAAGATAAGTTATGCTAAATTCACCAGAGGATATGGATTATCCAGCATGTGTTCTCAGCTTGCTTTGCTTCATCAGCCATTGTTTCTTCTGTTGAAATACGTGCAAGATTTATTTCCTTGAAGGATAAAGAAATGTCTTCCAGAAAAATTCATTGCTAGCCTAGGCAGAGAAACAGAAATGAATCTGTGCTTTGCTCTGCAATGGACCCATATTTATGACACAGAGGCCTAACTTTATGCACAAGATAAGGTTTTCCAGTGCCCAGTCAGAAATATTATTCTGATTTATGAGCAGCTGAGAAACTTGATTCAAAACTTCCAAACCTTCTTTTTTCAACAGCTTTTATATTATGAAGTTGCTAGTTGGTGATAACCTGTCAACTTGCTGCTTCCCAGGGTGGATCTGTCAACAGCAGGCCTGCACAGGGAAACAAGATGAAAATAATGAGGAGACCATTTCAGACTTGCATCGAAGCTTCTTTTCATGTTTTCAGAGAATGCAACATCTTACAAAATCTCTATTTAACATTTTCCAGGGCCCATTAAGGGAACTTTCAGTCAGGGAAGGTGAGGAAGTTCCCATGCATGGCACTGGAAATAGAACCTGTGTGGTTCTATTTGGGTGCTGCAAAGCATCCTGTCACACTTTTTTTCCTTCTTTGAGAACCACATTCAAAGTTATCCGGAAAACCAGTCCTTTAGCTGAAGTTTGCTTTACAAAGGAGAATGCAAATCGCTTTTCTTAGGCCCTCATTTGTGATACATTTGACAAGCTCAATCAGGCTGAGACGATACGAAATGATGGAAATATAAGCAGGTGAAATATGTCACTTGATGTGCTCTGTTTATGATTAATGTTCAGGCTGATATTCTTCCACTTTTAAACAACTTGAAAGATTTGGGTTAATAAGCCTAAGAGGAAATGAATAATTATCAATGCAGGCAAAACAAACACGTAGAAGGTTAGTGGACTGTTTGTGGTTTATGAGAACATTTATTTTAAGGCCATATTGCAAAGTGAATATGCTCGTGTTTTCCTTTGCGAAAGCTGCAATTAACAAGATGAGTTGTGCAACAAAAGCATTAATTACTGATATGTTTGCTCTGAATAGCTGTCCCAACATTTCGTGATTGTTTTTATAGCATCTCATTAGTTACGAATTTGATTTAGAGTCCTGTTGAATTGCCACATGACACAGTTCTGAAGAAGATCTGTCTGCAGTCTTATAGACTGGACAATGAATTATTTGTTTTATTGCATTAGAATTGGACTACTGTTGTAAGCAAGAAATTGTTTCTGTCAAACACTCATTCTCTTACTGATAACTGTTGAAGAACCAACACACAGCATTTCATTAAGATGGTCAAATAATCTTGACTGCATCCTTAGCATCAGCATAACCTGCATGTCAGTGTATATCGCTGTAAACTATTTTAGCATAATAATCCATTAAACTCTAAATGTCAAAAGCTTTACTACCATGTGCAGAATTTGGTATATGCAGTGGCTGAGCATTCTCCACAGTGTCAAGTCAGGCTGCTTTAAGACCATACTTAGAACTTTTGAATCACTCAGCAATTTCTCTCAAAGAAGAACTTAAAATTTTAGAGGACCTGGAGACCTTGAGCACATATAAAGAAAGTTTAGACTGATTATTATGCTTCTGCTTCCATTTTACTTTGAAAACAACATCAGTCTGCAATAAGTGCAATGTATTTTAATCCACTCTCTCATTCTGTTTTTCACCAGACTGATACTTTTGCTGATTTTGATACCATGACTGACCGATTATTGGATGAAATTATTCAGCATATCCAGTTGTACAACCTCTCCATATCCCGAATAAGGTAAGTGTTCTGACAGTTAATAGTCTGTAAATGTTTGAGTTACATGAGCAGCATTCAGTGAAATTAGCTTTTCCAAAAGTGCTGTGTGTCAAAAGCCATTAAATCAGTGAGATGAATTTTTATATTGTTATAGATGGAAGAGTATCTACTAGGCTGAAAAAAGGTGAAGTGATACCAAAAGGACGTTACTGCAAGGCCTGATAAGAGTCCCCTCAAGAGCAATTTATGCCACCCTTATGTTTTATATAAATAAAATATGGGTGTGTTTTGTGTTAATGTAAGTCTGTCTTTTCCAACAGTTTTATTGGACATTCCCTTGGTAACGTCATCATTCGATCTGTACTAACTCGCCCCAGGTTTCGCTATTACCTCAACAAGTTACACACCTTCCTGTCCCTCTCTGGGCCGCATCTGGGAACCCTTTACAACAACAGTACTTTGGTTAGTACAGGTAAGAGTTGATGGGAAAGCTATGATGGGCTGCAGGCCGTGGCAGTGTGCATGACAGAGCAACACATGGAGGTAGCAATAAACAGTAACAACATGACTTGTACACTGAAGTTGTGCAAAATATTTACTTGAAGACTTCAAACCCACACAGAAAAAATGCAATGAGAAGAGTTTTCAGTATCTACTACAAGGTCCAGCACAGTGCTCGCTGGAAAACCTTGCTTCCACTGTATTCTTCCACTTCTCTGTACACTGCCAATAAGCAGAGGCATCTCCAAGGCTGAAGAAGACACTTACAGTGCTATGGGAATGGAATTTCCCTTCAGCTTTTCTGAGTGTCTATGCTCCATGTGGATAATCACAGAATCTTAGGATATTTTGGGGTGGAAAGGACATGTAAAAGTCATGTAGTTCAACCTGCAATCAACAGGGACATCTTCAACTGGAAGATGGGGCATTGTCGTGGTTTAACCCCAGCCAGCAGCTGAAGTACCACAGTACCACACAGCCGCTGGTTCACTCTCCCCTAAGGGGGGATGGGGAGGAGAATTGGAAAACGGTAAAACACGCAGGCTGAGATAGATAAAAACAGTTTACTAGTTTACTAATAAAACTAAAATATAATTACAATAATAAAAAATTAATAATAACAACAACAATAATAATAATGATAAGAAGAAGAGAGAGAGGAATAAAACTCAAGAAACACAAGTGATGCACAATAAAATTGCTCACCACCTGCTGACCTGATGCCCAGCCAGTTCCCAAGCAGTAGTCAGTGGCTTTCAGCCAGCTCCCCCCAGTTACTATTCTGGGCATGATGTGCTGTGATATGGAATACCCCTTTGGCTAGTTTGGGTCAGGTGTCTGGTCTCTGCTTCCTCCTGGTTTTCCATGCCGCTCCTCTCTGGCAGAGCATGAGACTGAAAAAGTCCTTGATCGGGGTAAGCATTACTAAAACATTGTGTTATCAGCACTGTTCTCAGACTAAACCCAAAATACAGCACTGCACCAGCTGCTAGGAAGAGAATTAACTCCATCCCAGCTGAAACCAGGACAAGCATCTACCACCTCTCTGGGAAACCTGTTCCACTGTTTCACCACCCTTATAGTAAAAAATCTTTTCCTTATATTTAACTTAAATCTACCTTCTTTTAGTTTAAACCCATTAGCTGTTTTGAGTGAGGACCTTAGACTTTTCTCCCTGTTGATTAGAAATACAAGAGGAAGCCAGAATTACCATGCTACTCTTACTGTAGGCACACATCTTTAATCCCCTTGGTGGATAATTAGCAAACAGGATAAAAATATGGACTGATTTTCATTCCAGGTCTTTGGCTTATGCAGAAATTGAAAAAGTCAGGGTCGCTTTTGCAACTGACCTTCAGGGACAATGCGGATCTGCGCAAGTGTTTCCTCTATCAGCTCAGCCAAAAAACGGGTGAGTAGGGCTTGATGAGGCTTGTGAATACCAAAGGCTATTCCAAAGGATTTTGCTGGATTGCCATGTCCTCCAGGGAGTAAAATAAATCTGCATTTTGTTAATGATCTTTCTTTAAGCACTCTTGCTTTTGAGAAGGGCTGGTCTAAAATCTAGCATCTATTATCTATTTTATCTGTGCTTTTTTTCCATGCCAGTTATCAGTGGATATATTTTCCAGACTGTTAGCACCAAATAAGACCTCTATGCTGTAGCAAACATGCACCTGACTTTATATTCTGCAAGTGAGAAATATTATTTGTGACAGGCCACCATTGCTTAATTTATGTTACCAGATGAGAAACATTTTTTTCTTTTTTATTATTTTAGGAGGTTGAACATTGCTTGTCTCTAGGAAATATGACTCTGTGAGATGAAAAGCAAATTTTATTCATGTCTATTGTGACACCTTTGTACTGCAGAAAGAGATGAATGGCCTCACACTGGAAAAAATCTGTCTTAATAGAGATCTTTTCACTGTTTCCTTGGTCTGCCATGAATAAATGAAATAAAACTGGCTTTTCTAAAGAAAAGAAAGCAAACATGATCCTTCTGTTCAAATAAATGTTATTTTTAATTATTTTTATTATGGGGTGTTATGGTGTTATTTTTAATATGGGGTGTCAGCAAACTTGTGCTAACTAGGTAATCATGAGGTCAGTACTAGATACTTAATTTTTTCTCATACTTTTTTACATTGCTAATAGGAAACAAAGACTATCTTAAGATGAATATGACTTGGTAATTCTTAGTTGGACAAACATAAAGCTGTTTCATACTTTTATGAACACACTACATGACAAACAAAGATGGTTAGATGTTGTATCTTGACATTATCTAAATTTCCTTAATTGAATTTTCCCTTTCTTTTTATGGCTTTGATTTCTGTAGAGCACAGCTGATATCTGCTTTACTACTGTCAAGTTCAAATAAAATTAGGTCCACACAATTTCTAAGCAAAGAATCCCCAAGCATGTGTTTTGAGTGAAAGGAATTAATTGTTTGTTAGTTTGATAGACTGGAGATCTAACAGGCTGTAAAAAGTGTTCCTTCAAAAGCAAAAATCTGAGTGTGAAAAAGGTTGTATGTAAAGTCTGAATCATCCATGTAGATGTTTAAGCAAAAAAATATGAAATAGGTAGGTTCAGATGGGTACATATGAGCTTGCATGCTAAGTCATAGAATCATAGAATCATAGAACAGTTAGGGTTGGAAAGGTCCTTGAGATCATCTAGTTCCAACCCCCTTAAACCATGTCACCCAAGGCCTCATCCAACCTGGCCTTGAACACCGCCAAAGATGGAGCATTCACAACCTCCCTGGGCAACCCATTCCAGTGCCTCACCACCCTCTCAGTAAAGAATTTCTTCCTTAGATCCAATCTAAACTTCCCCTGTTTAAGTCCAAATAGAGGTGTCCCTAATCTAGCACCCTGCCCTCAAAATTAATTTAGTAGTTCAGGTGAGGGTTTCTCCCTACAGAGGGAGAAATATCAATAGCAGCATTGTACCAACATCCCCAGATAACTCTTTAAGTCTTCACCAATTTCTTTCTTCTTAAACTAGAAGTCCCTGGTACTTTTCATCCTCTTTAATAGTTCCTTGTGCTTGTCTTGAAAGAAAAAAGTCAATATTAATCCGTATTGAACTCTCCACTTTAGATTTTAGCTATGATGACACTCACTGTCTCATTTCCTGACTTTTACCTCAGTCTGGAGTCACAAACTCAGTTGGTATGATTGCACAAGAAAACGATGAACAGCTTCAGCCAGGCTTCGCAAAGGCAGCCAGCAAGACTCTTTGAGACTCCTTTGTGTTGGTGATGGTCAACTCTCCTAAGAAAATCTAGAAATCAAAGGGCTTGGTTCTGAACCCCTTCCCCATAAGAGGGAGGAAAAGGTGAAGATTGAACCCACAGCTCTTTGTGTTCAGGATACTCTCTGGGCCAGTAGACTAGATCATCTGTGTCAATTTTCCTACTTTTCTCTTGAATGTGGGTGGTGAAGGGTCAAGAGACCACAAACAGGGCAAACATGGAGCCTGTTTCCATGGTCCATCAGTGGCCTCATTGCCCCCAGAGAAGAGGGAGGATTACTGGATTCCAATCCATGTACCAGTAGTGTGCGTGTATCAAGGTGCTGTTGAATGCAGGGGCTGGATCCCAAGGCTCTTTCAACAATGATGTAATAGTGTGACATCATACTGAAGTTGTTATGTCTCCTTCTCTCTATTTTGTTTGAAAATTATACTATTTTATTGTGTTGGGTTTGGATTTTATCCTCATTCTTGTGGACATTTATTTATCCAAAACCCTTCATTAACCATAGTGGGCTGTAGATGTGTTTCCAATGTTTAGAGGCATAAGTATTTGCAGGATTAAGGTTTTAATCAAACACTTATGTAGAATAGAGACAGTTCTTAAGTTTTTGATTGCATACAATTAACCTGTATGGGTGTTCATAAACCAGTTTGCAGAAGCAGCAGAAATGGGATTAAACTATTATAAATCTTTTTAAGCTTGTGATGCATGTTTTAATTTTCATGTATTTTGCACTGTAGAGTTTCAAAGGTGTTTGAACATGAAGTAGTCTTGCTGACATTGTATGTATTTCATTGCTGTGCATCTTTGTGATAAATGTGTAAATGCATTTGACACAGGTCTTCAGTATTTTAAAAACGTCGTGCTAGTGGCCTCACCCCAAGACAGATATGTGCCCTTTCATTCAGCAAGAATAGAAATGTGCAAAAATGCACTTAAGGACAGACACGCAGGTATGTTTAAGATCCTTTTTCTATTTAGAAAACTCTTGAGGAATTGTATTTCTGTGTAACTGAGATTATTGCATGAGAAGGGCTCTTCATCAGCATGATGAAAACTCAAATGTTTATTTGATAAGGAAGAAAGTGTTCTCTTCCCACAGGAACTTACTGATATCAATAAAAGAGGCTTTTTAAGAAGCTTTCTGATGAAAACAAATTACATTCAGGTTGTAATCAAAAGTTTCTTACTGCTTCTTCCCTTTTCCTTTTATTTATTTTTTTGAAAGTGATGATAATAGAACTATCTCTTGACAATGTTTTTCTGTAGTCTACTGATTTACTGTCTGATTTATTGTCTCAGCTTTGTTCCACATAATGAAATCTCTCTCAGCACATCCAAAGTTGGGGGGGGTTTGCCTTTGCTTTCAATAGCGTTTCGATGATGGTGAGGCAAATTAAGGGACAGATTTTTAATCATCTTGCTTTCTAATATTTGTAAAATGCATAAGGACTTCTGTCATCAGAGGCTTAACCCTCTTGTGAACTCAGACTGTGTACTGTCCCAGGTATTGCCTTTGGTATTAGCAGTCTCCCTCATTTATAAAAGGTTTCATGGCTTCAGTTTGATACCACTTCCAGAAATCATGCTCAGTATAATTTCATACCTATTTCACATGTGCAGCTACCTAGAAATGACGGTACTCTTTCGAAGCAGCAAGACACATCCAGGCCTAATAATAAACATGGTTGCCTTCACACATATTACCTAAATTGCAGCTTTTTCTATCCTACCTCAAATATATATTAAAAGATAATTCTCTAACTCCCTCTTCCAGTGGTTGTTTCTCAGGGAGATGTTTGACCTAGATAGATCTACATTCAGTGTAGACCATTTATGAGTACAAGTTTCCTGAGCCATTGTTTCTGCCCTGTAAACTCCTTAACTATCTGTGTGATGTCCACCTTGCATTAGACTCCCAGAGAAAACCTAACGTCTTGCCAGACCCTTTTGCATCTGAATTCACAGGCAGCATGACTCCAACACTCTTTCCTGAAGGAAACAATAGTATTCCCTTCTATCGCAGAAGAAAGGAACCTCAACACTGAGGAGTATCCCACCCTTCATGCTAGCAACTTCAGCAGACTCTTCAGATGGCCAGTGCCTCCATTAGATTAATGCCTGACACTTGGCAAATCTCTGAAGTGAACTGTTACCTCTTGCACTTTGGCCTTGCTTCCATTTTCCTTCTCATTGTGACTGTAATTAAACAATATAGGGAGGAAAGAGGGGATATGGCAGCTTTTGCATGTAGGTGTGACATCTAAACTCTTTTGCAGGTCCTGTTTATGCAGAAATGATTAACAACCTGCTCCAGCCTTTGATTGGTGCGAAAGACTGCACTTTGATCAGACACAATGTGTTCCATGCTCTACCAAATACCGCCAACACGTTGATAGGCCGGGCTGCTCACATTGCCGTGCTGGACTCTGAACTTTTCCTGGAGAAGTTTTTCCTTGTGGCAGGACTCAACTACTTCAAATAGTGCCTGAAGTACTGGATAAATGAGGCAAACCTTTTCACTGAGTGGAGGAGAATCCCTTAGCCAACAGTGCAGTGTTAGAAATGAGATCAGGTGGGACTTTCAAACTCTCCATTTCCATTTCTGTTTCAGAGAATAAAGTGCTATGGCTTTAAGGCATTCAAGCTTCCAAATATTGGTGCTTTTGGAAGAAGTAAATACTCCTCTTCAGTTTGTATGTCCTTTGTCCACATAATGACATGAGCTACTTCTGAAGTACAGGATCAGAATAAGAAGGCTAATTCTCTAAACCTGATTGGACTAATGTGTTTCCCATTTCTTCTGAATATTAACCCAGGAAATTGGCTGTACTTGATTTAATGTTTATTTACATGTTAACAAAGTTATACACTTGTAGCACTTTTGGGGTAATTAGCAGAAGACGAAGCGAGCATATATGAACTCAGGTTAAAACCTTTGTGATGAACTGAGAAGTCTGAAAAACATTTGTGAAATTTTCAATGTTCCCTTTGTTGAAAGAAAGTATTTGGATGATTCCATTTGTGGTAATAATTTTCAAGATGTGTACATTCAAATAATGCAAAGAAGTGAGATATTTAACAAAGAATGAAGAAATTTTGGTATCTGACTTTAAACCCCCCCCCACCCCCCCAACTTTAAGTTGAGAAGAATTTTGTTCAAGTTAGAAGCTGCCGAAACAAGAGGAGTTTACTGAATTACATGTAAAGTATCAGTGGCATCTGTTAACATTTCTTCCATTTACATTTATAGAGTCATTATTGTGCTTGTTATAACCTTAGAGGTACAAATTTTACTTTTCCATTTGTATCTCAGTACATTTACCCCAAGAAATTGTAATGTTTTTAAAATTCATAACTCTGATATGAAATTCAAAATCTAGCCAGTAATACCTTTAAAATAAACAATCAGAGGAATATAGGCTGTGGAAATAAAGTGCTAAGGATTGTGAAAGGTTAAAAGATATAAGGATCTCTTCTTAGATTCCTCTGCAATACTGTATTGATGTTTTATTAATGCCCATTTGCAGTGCTATATACAGTTCTGATTATTATATGGTTATAGCTGGTTGAAACATTTAAAACTTTATTCATACAAAGACATCTAAATTGTTTTTAAGGGCTTGGAAAAGAACCCATTTTTCACATTTTTAGTTTCTTTTCCAATTTTTCATTAATTTTTTAATTAAAATCTTATCAAAGTAAGTTATTTCAATAACTTTCTATACCTTTTCATAACATTTTAATAGATTTTCAATGTCACATCAGTTTTTCCAAAAAAAGAAAAAATGAATTATTCTTCACAATTGTTTATGTTTTGAAGGAAAGCAATTTTTTGATAATTTGTTTGAAACCACAAGCAAACATCCCTCTATATCTTGTGACAAGAACTATTAAAAAATGACAAGGGTGAGTGTCAGGGTTCTTATCAGTAAATTAAGATGAAGATAACGGAGATTTCTGAAGTCAGAGATTTGAAAAATGAAAAGAAAAAGCTCACAACAACAGGGAAATATTTGTACATGCAAAAAGTAAACTCTTTTTTTGCTTTTTCAAAAGAAGAAAAGTGGAAAACTTACATAAATTAGTTCAAGAAAAGAGTCGCTAGCAGACTGGTAAAGCTTGCTAAAGAACAAGGTTGGTTTGATAATATAGACATGTTTCTAATATAGGAAGGAGAAAAAAAGAGTATCCAAAAGGGTGAGATTAAGATCACCTTTACAGGAAGTTATATTGTACCTAAAAATCATCTGTCCCTTTGAGAGGCAGAAATTATAGAGAGACAGTGACCTGTTGTATTTAATATTGACAACATTTTAAAACATTGAATATTACCTCAGTACTTGAATTAAATAATAGATAGTATTTTATCTTTTTTTCCCTTTTATAAATTGACAGTTTAAAGCTAAATCCCAGATTTACCCAGTTAACAAATAAACCTGTCAAGAATTAAGAACTTCTGGATCCCGCTTCTCACTTGGGAAGCCTTTATCACTTTTCAGCGTTAACATATTAGTGTTTATATATTACTTATATATCACAACTTACTTCTTCCTTGGTAAATTGTTTACAGAATTTTAAATATAATGGGACATGTCAGTTAAGCTGTTATACAGTGCAACGGTTTTGAGTCACAGACATCATTTTCTAAGGAGTATGTGATAAACAAGAAAGAAATCAATCTCCATCAGCAAGCTTCAGTGTGCTGTATGAGAGCCTGCTCCTCTTTCAGAAAGTATTCAGGAGTCTGCTAACAGAAAAATTTGACAAAATTTAAGAGAAAAGTTAGTTTGCACCTATATGGATGCTTAATATATGTGCATGTATTTGCATATATGATCTATACAAAGTGTCTCACTTCAAGGTCTCACTCCAACTTTTTAAATCTTGATTACACTGAGTCTGACAACATACCAGTGTAGCTGTTCAGATTGGTGGTTTCTTGCCTTGCCTTGCCTTCTCTGTTAGACAGCATTCCAAGCCTTCTGTTTACACGATTGTGAGAGAAGGAGAATGTCAAAAGGTCTCTTTTATGTTGCTGTAGAACCTGGCAGGCCTTTTGGTATGTTCACTTTCACATTCAATAGTGACACCAGCACTCTGACCAATGGATAAATGCATCCAAGGTTTTCTGTGTTCCTTTATGTATAATATTCTTCCATAGCTCAGAGTCTGAGTTCAGAATTGGAGTTGGATTGTACATGGAGTTGGATTAGGTCCACACCACTTGCTCCTTGTGGGGCATGGCAGAGCTTCTATGGAGCCTCAGAAATATCTGGGAGGTGTCACTCCTGTGAAATTACGAGACACACATTTTATCTTCCTTATGCTGGCAGAACATTGTGGAAAATACTGGCAGTAGCAGCCTAGCTGATCATTCATTCTAAGGTTCTCAGAATAGCTTCCTCCTCTTTTTCTTCTCTTATTCTTTTTAATGGGATGTTGCCTTGATAATGACTCTCAATACTGTAATTCCACTCTAGTTGTGTAGATTATGTTGCAAAGAAATCTTCGTTACAATATAAATAACATCTAAGTGGTAGGATTTCATCAAATTGTAGCAATCAACATGGACTTATTTTCTGAATTTTTTATTTATATATAGAAAAATATTTGTTAAGAATTACTTTCGCAACAAATAGCAAAACAACTGCATAGTTAGCATCTTTGTTTATGTCTCAACCTTTGAGATTTTAATATACTGACCTTTCACATAAAGCCTTTTAAAATACATTTAAGTACTCTAGCAGTGTTGCTACAAGGATTTCCCTTCAAACTGCGCAAGCTCCTCTTGGCATGATATATCTAAGGGACCACATTCACAGAAAATAAGGCAGTTTTTCAAGAACTTGGACAAAAGAGGGATTTTCAAGGAGGTGGTTTTAAATCTCCAGATAATATTTGCATGCTGACCTAAATAAAACCTAGAGAAACTTCTGGAGAAGTTTCTACTTTGAGGATAGGTCTAAAGTCATCATCTAATTTGTCCTTAAAATATAGTTGCAAAACGAATCTGTTCTACTAAAATAAAAGTGTTAATTTCTCTGTGTAGTTAATGAAAAGAGGTAGCTACTACTGAAAGTCTGCAGGAATGATCCTATTTTCTGCTTTGGTGGTTACTCACCTCTCTTCCCTGACCAGATAACTTAAGCCTCACTTTTCAGGTGTCTAAGATGTAGACAAACAGGAGAGGCCCAGTATCCATGGACTGGAAGACATCCTTAATTATTAGCTCTTTTTTTATTCATACTTAGTTTTGACCTTGGTCAAAAGCAAACACTGAAGAGACTAATCAAGCTCCCTTAAAATCTGTGTCTTTTCCCAGCCTCCAATCTATACCCATTTTGTCTTCAATTAAATTGTTCATTTGTTTTCAAAATCAGGTCTGTCCACTGACAATGGAGGAAGTCGAAAAAGTTCAGCTTTAAAGGAATGTGTTCTAAAGGCTTGAAACCTTAGCACAGAGCTTTGGAAATTATTAACAGAAATACTGAGTGCTATTTCACTTCAAAGCACTTCATAAGTATCCACTGATCCTCTTCACTCTTCTCTTGCCAGAGAAGAACTGTGCTTGAGAAAATTATCACAAGCTGATGTAGAAACTAAGAATTCAAACCAAAGCTTTCATTAGAATTTGTACATTCTTTTGGTGCTTTCTGCATGTTAAAAAACCCTCTCTTCTACCTCTGAATTTGAAATAGCTAAGTGGTGGTGTAGGAAAAAGGTGAGAACTTCTAATAAGAAGGTTAGACCCTTGTGAAGGTTTATGCAAGTATCCCATGAAATTTAATATATAATGAATAGTCATGGGGAACTTCTTCAGCAGTCTCAGCATGCCAATATGTGTCAGGCTCGCTGAATGATTAGTTTCTTTGTGGACTTAAATTTCCATTTAAAAATTAACATCAGAAGAGCCTAACATATTTCACTCCAGCTGGTCATTTAGATGCTAAAGGTCATGTCCATGGAGAACTCTTACAGACTATTTTGCTTTATTTCAATACATATTCTCAGCAATTTTGACCTTGAATGTTGTTATTGACCATTTTTAGCTCACACTTTAATATTTATTTAGCCCCTTCTCCATATTTGTAGTATGTATTTAATTATTGAACTGTTTTCACATATAAATTCTATATACTGTTTTCACAGTATAAATTCAGGTGTGCTGGAGACAGAGTTCAGCTCTTCAATGCAGTTGCTTTATGGCAAGCTATAGTACCGCAGCCTCAGGAGATTAATTAAACGTAGCACAACTGTGTGCACAGATAATCACTGAAGTAAAAAAACAGCTCACTTTTCTCTAGTTTGGTTTTGCCTTTAGGATGGAATGTGACCACAGGAATATTATGTCTTTTGCTCTGTTTGTTCATGGTTCCCTTAATCACAGAATCACAGAATCCCGAGGGGTGGAAGGGACCTCAAAAATCATCTAGTCCAACCCCTCTGCGAGAGCAGGGTAACCTAGAGTACATCACACAGGAACTTGTCCAGCCGGGCCTTGAATAGCTCCAGCGTAGGAGACTCCACAACCTCCCTGGGTAACCTGTTCCAGTGCTCTGTCACTCTCACAGTAAAGAAGTTTTTCCTGATGTTCACATGGAACTTCTTATGCTCCAGTTTACACCCATTACCCCTTGTCCTGGGCATCACTGAGAAGAGCCTAGCTCTATCATCCTGGCACTCACCCTTTACATATTTGTAAACATTGATGAGGTCACCCCTCGGTCTCCTCTTCTCCAAGCTAAAGAGACCCAGCTCCCTCAGCCTCTCCTCATAAGGGAGATGTTCCACTCCCTTAATCCTCTTTGTGGCTCTGCGCTGGACTCTCTCCAGCAGGTCCCTGTCCTTCTTGAACTGAGGGGCCCAGAACTGGACACAATATTCCAGATGCGGTCTCACCAGGGCCGAGTAGAGGGGGAGGAGAACCTCTCTTGACCTACTAACCACACCCTTTCTAATGCACCCTAGGATGCCATTGGCCTTCTTGGCCACAAGGGCACATTGCTGGCTCATGGTCATCCTCCTATCCACCAGGACCCCCCGGTCCCTTTCCCCTTCACTACTTTCCAGCACGTCAACCCCCAAACTGTACTGGTACATGGCGTTGTTCCTCCCCAGATGCAGGACTCTACACTTGCCCTTGTTGAATTTCATCAAGTTCCTCCCCGCCCAACTCTCCAGCCTGTCCAGGTCTCGCTGAATGGCAGCACAGCCTTCTGGTGTGTCAGCCACTCCTCCCAGCTTAGTGTCATCAGCGAGCTTGCTGAGGGTACATTCAGTTCCCTCATCCAGGCCATTGATGAAAATATTAAACAGCACTGGTCCCAGCACCGACCCCTGAGGGACTCCACTAGTAACAGACCTCCAGCTAGATTCTGCCCCATTGACCACAACTCTCTGCCTTCTTCCTTTCAACCAGTTCTTGATCCACCTCACTACCTGATCATCAAGCCCACACTTCCTTAGCTTATCTATGAGGATGCTGTGGGAGACAGTATCAAATGCCTTACTGAAATCAAGAAAAACCGCCTCTATCGCTCTACCATCATCCATCCAACTAGTTACTTCCTCATAGAAGGCTATAAGATTGGTCAAACATGACTTCCCCTTGGTAAAACCATGTTGGCTACTCTTAATGACCCCCTCATCCTTGATATGTCTAGAGATGGTGTCAAGAATAAGTTGTTCCATCACCTTTCCAGGGATGGAGGTAAGGCTGACCGGTGTATAATTACCCAGGTCCTCCTTCTTGCCCTTCTTATAGACTGGCGTGACATTTGCCATCCTCCAATCCTCAGGCACCTCTCCCGTTTCCCACGACTTACCAAAGATGATGGAGAGAGGTCTAGCAATGACCTCTGCCAGCTCCCTCAGCACCTGTGGGTGTATTCCATCTGGACCTATCGATTTATAGATGTCCAGATTGCTGAACTGATCCCTAACCCAATCCTCATCTACCGAAGCAAACTCCTCCTTTATCCTAACTCCTTCTGGGGCTATAGGAATCTGGGGCCCCTGGGGAGAGTCTGCAGGAGTAAAGACAGAGGCAAAGAAGGCATTCAGCACCTCTGCCTTCTTTGTATCCTGTGTCTCCAGGGCACCCTCCTCGTTCAGCAGTGGGCCTATACTGCCTCTTGTGTTAGTTTTATCCGCTATGTATTTGAAAAAGCCCTTTCTATTGTCCTTAACCCGACTTGCAAGATTAAATTCCAAGGAGGCCTTAGCTATCCTAATTGCCTCCCTGCATCCTCTAACAACTGTCCTATATTCCTCCCAAGTGGCCAGCCCCTCCTTCCATAATCCATAGATTCTCTTTTTCCACATGAGTTTGCCCAGCAGTTCCTTGTTTAACCATGCTGATCTCCTGGCTCCCTTACTTGATTTCCTACCCATTGGGATGCTCTGATCCTGAGCTTGGAAGAAGTGGTCCTTGAATGCTGACCAACTATCTTGAGCCCCTTTACCACCTAGTACCCTTTCCCATGAGACTTCCCTTAGCAATTGATTGAAGAAGCCAAAGTTGGCCTTTTGGAAATCCAGAACTGTGGCCTTGCTAGGTATTCTGTTCCTCCCACACAGGATCCTAAACTCCACCATCTCATACGCTGTACTTTGAGTAGCCTAAATTGCCCTAAGCTACTGCTTTGCCTAGACATTCCCAAATTTGCCTGGTCTGCTTCCCATGATCTGATTATGCCTCCTGCTTTCCTTTAGCCTGTGTCTTCCATAAATTATGATCCCTCCTATTCTTATTCCCTATCCTGTCCTTGACATCATGCAAAGCTACAAAACTGTCTGCCTATTCAAACAAGGCAGTTACTTTCCGCCATCTTCTGACGTACTGTCAGTGGTTTTAAATTTTTGTACTGATTTTGACTGGGATGCATCTAAATTTCATCATAGTAGCTTATATGGGGCCACATTTTTGTTTCATGATGAGAACAGTGTTGATAACACAGGGATGGGTTCTTTTATTGCTGAGCAGTTATTACACAGCAACAAGACATTTTCTGCTTCTCACCCCACCCCACCAGCTAGTAGGCTGAGGAGTCTGGAAGGATGACCCCAACTGACCCAACGGATATTCCAATGCCTCATAGTATCATGCTCAGCAATCAAGTTATGCGTGTGGGGTGGAGGTTGGCCAGGGCTGCCGTTGCTCAGGCAACGGCTGGTCATCAATCAGCTAGTGATTAGCAATTGGGGTTTTTTGCATCCTTTGTTTTTTGGTGGGTTTGTTTGTTTCTTTTTCTCTCTTTATTGCTTTTTCCCTTCAGGTTATTTTTTATTTATTAAATTGTCTTTAACCCAACACACAAGTTTTCACACTTACACCTTTCCTATTCTCTCCCCTATCCCACTGATAGGAGGTGCGAGTGAGCACCTGTGTGTTGCTTAGCTGCCTACTGGTGCTAAACCATGACTGATTTGTAGAAATCCAGTCCCTCAAGCTGCATTTTATGTGTGAGGCGTGAAGTTTTGAGTAAGTGACCCAGCAGAAGTTTTTCCAGAGTTGAAGCTTATCCTTTATGAATCCTCAATGCAAAGCTCAAATACAGATCCCCTAGCTAATTAGGGCTTTGTGATGGACAGGAGATATTTTGTTGATTCTGGGTAGATGTTGTACTCAAGTCACAGTTTACTCCAGTCTGCTGCGCACAGTGTGTCAGCATGCTTTTTCTGCATCATCAACGTATGCTGCCAGTTGTAACTTCCTTCCTTCCTTCTGTCTGTCTGTCCTTTCTCTCCTTCCTGTCCTTCCATCCTTTTGTTCTTCCATCCTTCTGTCCTTCCTTGTTGCTCAGAACAGAACTGGAAATTAAAGAAAGAAATTTTGCACAGGTGATTAACAGCTCTTTAAAATGACAGAAGTGAGGGATATGACCTTTTAAAGAAAAATAATGATTTTTTTTATTATTATTTGTACTTAAATTATTATTGTTAATTATTTGTACTTCAAATGTTTTATAGGCCTGGTCCAGCTCATTCTGAAATAAACTAAAAGTTCTCAAAATACCTTTAGGAGTGCTACATATAGCCACACATGGAGCTTCTTGCCACAGTGAATATTCAGTTGGTAGCATTTGAGACTGTGAAGTCAGTGCAGATGTGCATTCACAAATATATTCAGCACTGCTGTTGCATTTATCCAGGAGTGGTACATCATGTTCATGCATTCATTTCAAGCAATTTTCTCAGCTTTTTATGACAACTGTCCATCTATCCGAACATGTTAGAGGTAACAGAAGGTACAAATGGAAGTGTCCCAGTCCAATTCCTGTTCAAAGCAGGATTATCATGAGCATCATGTTAAGGTCAGCTGTATCTTTGTCTTGCTGACTATTGGAGTTATCTAGTGATAGACATAGATATTACAACTATTCTGGATTACTTTTTCGACTGCTGTAATGTTTTCTAAAGAAAAAAACAAACCTCCAATTTGAACTTTCCATGCTGCAACTTCTTGCTGTTAAATTTTATTATACCACCTTGTTATTCCACAAGGGAGTTGTTGTTTCTTAACTCCCTTTTCAATACCTGCGGACAGCTCTTAGACTGTCACTTGGTCTCTTCTTTGCAAATTAACTCTCAGCCTCTTCTCAGAAGCCACGTGCTTGGGCCCCTCACCATCTTGGAAGCCTTTTTCTGAGCCCGTTCTGGTTTCTCAAGTTTGAACTGGATTGAGGAGGCTACAGACACTGGCAAAATTCCTTGGATGATAGCTCTGCTGCAGACCAGTGCTTTTATCCTGCGCTGGAGGGACTCACTGGCTGTTTGCTCTCATTACATCGTCTTCCTAATTCATCCTCTTCTAGTCTGAAGAGCTGGATCTGTTCATCCATTTCCAGAATTTGCAAGCTTCCAGATTACATCCCACTATGAGCTCATCTTTACTTCTTGCTCCTGCTTTGTCTTGGTTAAGGTAACAGCACTAGCAAGTTGTGACCCATGGCATATCACCACCATTTGTGGGCCTCTTTTTCAAATACACAATACATCTGGCCTCAGCTGCACTTTTGGCATGCTCGCTGCCATGCTAACATTTTCCGTCCTGGTTTTGTACATCTTTTTGAGGTGATCGCAGTCACTGGTAAGCTTTATGCACAGAGAGTGAGGAAGACTGGAGTAAATCTACTCCAGCCTTTTATAACAGACAGGGAAGATGTGATCATCAGGTCCACAGCACGCTGCTTCCTGGCAGTCGCTGATCTGAAAGATCTGCTCTTGCTGTTTCTTCACTATCTTAATGAGACTATATAATGCATATGCACTTCCCTAAGAGAAATCCATGCACTGAATAGAAATGCTTATGAAAACAGCTTAATCAGTGTAGGCCTGTGTGGAGAGTGAAGGCCTGCTTTAAATGCAGATGAGTCAGGCTTTCCCCAGATAGGATAAAAGCATAAAGAATAAATATGTATAAACTCTTCTTATGCAAAAGGTCAGATTAAGTTAACTTCTGTTATAACCTTGAAAACCAATTTCTCTGCTTTTGAAAATTCAGCTTTCTACTTTCACCCAAACTCCTGCAAGGTCATATTATCCATGTAGCAAGCAAACCACATCTATCTGAAGATGATTTGCGCGCATACATGGATGTGCCAGAAGTCCATTGGCTACCTGCACTGACCTGCGCATATGAAAGTAGCTTTTACTTCTGAAAATATGAAACAGTGAACAGAACTACTCTTACTGCAACCCAGCATGCCTTTCTGTCTTTGAAAATTATCAGCTGCAAACATAGCCTATCCAAAGGAACAAAAAAAACCCTCCACAATGCGTCCAGTCTCAAACAACTCTTTTTAGGAGTAAGTGATATAAGTACTGCAGCAGCCTCACTTTATTCTTCTCATAAATGGGTTTATGATAATAACAGCTTCTGGTGCTGAAAGAGCCAATATTTCAATTTTCATGACAGTTTCTAGCAACTAATTAAAGAAGTTTTTGTTCCTTCCTGAAAGAATAAGAAAGCAGAAGTAGAAATCTACCTGTACCAATACAGGAGAAATGCTCACTTTTTCTTTGCTATTTTGTATGGATAAGACTACCTGCATCATTCCCAGCTGTGCAAAAATATCAGGGCATTTCTGATACACGATCATATATGCAGCTACATGCACGGGAAAAGTTGCAGAAGAGACTGTGGGAACCTTTTAGATCTAAGGTGTGTTATCACTTTCAGTAAAAATTATAATACAAGATATAGTTCTTATATGCCATATATACCATATGTGCAGTATATATGTGTGGTATACCCTACATACATATGTACAAAGAGGATGTCTTTTCCTTTATGCAATGTATATTATGTTCCCTTATGTATTGAATGCATGTTCCCATATGCAGCGTACATATACCATACCACACTTAGAAGCTAGTGGTGTTTATTGAGTCTAATAGATTTCTAGTTTTGGGGGGGAGTTTATTCTGTTATCCTCCAGATCTCCTGTGAAGGAGCCCGTTTGCTGGCTTCATCTTCCTCATTGGAGGAGACAGATTGCTTTGTACAGTGATTTGTCAACCTTTTGGCACACGATTAGTTGACCTTATCTAAGAGGTCTTGTATTTGATGTGTGTTATCTAGCACCTCCATCATTTTTCCATGGTCAATACAACGCATCAAACCAAGCTGCCCTATCTCCTGAGACAGGAAGCTTGTCACCAGTTTTTAATTTTCCTTGACACCTATTCTCTTCAACCAAGCATTCTTTTTTAAGCTGATAGATCAATGATTTATCAGCTTTGCCATTCTGCTTACTAATTTTAGTCTTGTATATGTTTGACTATGCATCCACCTTGGGAAATTAGCTATTTCCTTTTTTTGCCATTAAATCTTCTTATGAAGTAAGAAGTGTCATTTAGGGTCTCCAGGTGAGTAAGAGTTCACATATAGCTCTGATAGATTAACGATGGAATTAAAAAAAGATGCAGGGTAAGCGCTTCTTCTGTCTATGTTGTGACAAGAATATACTCCCACCAAGATGGCTGTAATGACGGAGAAAGCAAAAAGAACATTTTCCCAAACCCTATCCACTTCAGCAAAAGAATAATTCCAGAATATTATTGTATGTTTGGAAAAAGTATTGGTTCAAAATCAAAACACAGATCATTATATTCCAAAACAAAAAGTTCAGTAATAAATAAAATTTTATGCCTATATTTTGTTATTAGATGTGTTTCTAATAGTGAGATTTCTTAAATGCTGAAGAGTTTAACGCCGCACTGGATTTTCTGGACTTGAAAATTTAATCCCTTTTATTATTGAGTTGTTTTTTTTTAATCACAGTCTTAAACTAAAGCCTCAATCATCTCCATAAATCCCTTAATAATTACTAAAGTCCTTTAAAAAAATAAATTATCTGACTTTAAGTCTTCATCTTTCCACTTATGCTTAGTGACAGCATCTGAGGTATTAGAAAATTAAACTTTCTCTGTGGACAATATTATCTTTAAAGAACAGTACAAGCCTTAGCTGGGAAGACTTGCCTGCTGCAGGACCTTCTTTCTTGTTTAAGGGAAGGTTATGGTAATGGTCTAATTTAATCAAGAAAGTAGGTGAATCCTGCCCTCTTCCTTATCCCTCTGTTCCATGAAAATTCTGGTTTATATTCCAAACAAATTGTATCTGTGAGGCAGGTCTTAACTGATGTCTTATCTTTCCCTGTGTGCAGCACACAAACACAATTACTCTGGTTTTGATGCTTGAACAATTACCTTCGGTTGAGAGTCTAGGAAACTTTGAAGAATTTCTCTTTAAAGTGTATTAAAAATGTAACTCTGAAAATCAGGTTCTAGCTTTTTAATAGTTAAAGTTGGCAATGTCATCAGGAGTAACTTCTCAGTTCTCCATTATCTATTCTAATATAACACCTTACAGCGCCAGATTAATTCTCATCTCAGTGGTAACACCTAAAATTAGATCTTCACTGATTTTAACTGACGTGGAATAGAATTCAGTGGACAGAAGCATACTTCTGTGAAGTTCCTTATTGTATGCTTTAAAGAGTTAATTATGTTTTACTTATTTTATGAAACACAAAGAAAATACCTCTTGGAATTAAAACTTACTATTTCTTGTAAGTAACGAGCTCTGAAAGTGGTTTTCTTAAGCACACTTCAACAGCTTTTTGTTAAGAAGGGAAAGGCTAGAAAATATGTAAAAAGAAATAAGACGTATTTTTCACATAAGCAACTGACAAATACTGTTTGGCTTAGTTTCAACTGATTAATTTCAACTTTAAGAAGTTGGTTTTATTTTTTTTGTTTTTCTCTTTTCATAAAAACATATAAAAAAATCAAGAAGGTGACCCCTCGAGTTACTAACCATTTGTACTCATGCATAGTAAGTGTAAAATACTATCATTGGTGTACATGCCCACATTTACGCACAGAGGCTGCAAAGCAATGCATCAGAGACGTATCGTTCTTCAGGTACTTCCTGTTCAGGGCAATCAAAATGCATGATGTAACTGGTGCATGTGACAGTAAGTGCAACCTTCTGCAAATTTGGATTTAAAGACAGTAGCTTGAGGCTGAACTTTGCAGATGAGTAGTCAGTGGCATTTTAAATTATAACTATTTCTGTGGACTGAATATGAGTACAAATGATCCTCTCATGTGGCACTAGAGGTTGCATTTTTAAATGAGACATTATAACACTTGATTGAGGCAGTTATGTTTCTCACAAATTGCATTCCAAATCAGATAGAAGAGGCAATAATTAGAGGCTGAGAGCTTGGAAAGTCTGCACTATTTATTTATTTATTTTAAGACATCATGATTTGTAACACATACTCTGTCTGCCTCTCTCTAATTTACTTCCCTTTCCATAATGAACATTTGTCAAGTGCCATACACTTCAATTTCTTTAACTATGTTTGTCAAGATTTAAGCTAGATACATAAAAAAGCATAAAATGATCTCACAAAATAGAAACAAAAGAAGTTGAGTCAATTCCATGACATTTTAGGGAAAATGGAGGTGCAAATCAATTTTCTTGAAATGTAGGCTCTGACTCAATGGCATTCACAAGGTCTTGACTAAAGGTCTGATGCTGACAAATGCTGTTCAAATGCAGTCTTTATATAATGGGCCAAATCCCCAAATGGATTAACCTGGTAGAGCAGTTTATATAGCCTACGGATCTTGCTGAATGGCAGCCAGTAGCATATCACAGGCATCTCACAGTTGGACCACCAGAAGATAGTAAATGTCCTGGGTTCTCTTTAAGGCCAATTTTCCAGTTGGTCAATTGTGTTTTAAAAGTAAAGTCTTTTTAGACAAATGCAGACCTCTCCAAGGGATCAAGTCAGTGGTTTAATGTGGACAGATCCTTATAGGTTAAGGGAAAGGGCTTTTAATTTTTAAAACTACTACTTTGAATCATGATCATACAAACAAGCTGAAGAAATCTGACATGGTCCCTTGTATAAACAAGATCATGAATGTAAAGCTTATAATGCCACTGTGAAATTTTAATGCTTATTTATTATGGTAATGATGAAACCTGTATAATAAGATGAAGATAATAATATTAATAATAATAATAATAATAAATAGTCATCAGTGCCAATATGATTCTACTATTTTTCTACATATGCTTTATTGTGGCATTTTGTGTAGCTTGTGTTCTGTGTAAAGAAATGTCAATAAAATCTTTGCTTCCTTTTGTCTGTACTTTGTGTGGTTCTTAATGCTTAGACAGGAAGTTCTCCAACTCCTTTTGCCCAAGTAGCATGGGGCAAACATGATGATAGTGATAAAGAGAAGTAGAATAAAATATTCTTAAGTATGAAGCAAGTAAATAGATGAACTATGTGAAGGACTGTGTCTGATGCCCCATCTCTGGCAGTGTTCAAGGCCAGATTAGATGGGGCTTTAAGCAACCTGGTCTAGTGGAAGGTGTTCAGGGGTTGGAACTAGGTGAATTTTAAGGTCCCTTCCAACCCAAACCATTCTATGATTCTATGATTCAGACATAATCCTTCTGTTTGAAGAATGCAAAACAGCTCTCACTTACTGAATAAGTAATTATTAAATAACCTAATTAAGGCCTAAAGCCCTTTAACATGGAGCTTTTTTTGATCGATTAAATGAATGAGATCTTGAAGTACAAAACCTTGAAAGTAGCAAATTAGTAAATATGGGAAATGAAAAGGATGGAAGTGAAGTAGAGCAAAGTCCCAGAAGAAATTTCCTGGCTTTAACTAGTGCACCTTTATGCTATTTCAGACAATTCTTGTGGAAAAAGAAGTGTTCAAAGGTCTCTTCCACAGAGGCTCCAAAAACCAGCAAATACATGGAGAATCTGATGTGATCCGTCACAAACAGGGAGGGAGTGCAAAATTTAGGGGATTTTTTGCTTCATGCTGCAAGCTGATTAGTAGCTGACAAAAGACTGTGGTATTGTGCCTATGTCTGCATAGACAGGTTTTTTCTCACTCATTTCTTAATCATATCAAACTGCAAAAGGACCAGCAGCAGGGAAGGTATAATTAGTGCATTTCCCTTTTACTTTTGATTATAATTACATTCCACTCTCACAGGCGGAAAATGAATTGGCCTTACCTTGATCCCAACGAGTCATTTGTCCTCTAAATGTTACAGGAGTTGGCATATTTTCTGGGGTTTGGCAGAATGCACGTCAAAGCAATCAGGACAAGCAGATACTCTGGTCGATGTCAGGAGAAACTCATCGGCACAACTATGCTGGAAAACCACAACAATGCCAGTTTTACCCTGGCTGGTCCAAACTGGTATTTTCAGTCTAGTATTTAAAAAAAAAATACTAAATACACCTTATTATTCTTGCAGGTCAAATTGTGGTACCAGATGGTAAACTATATCCTTGTCAGATTCTAGCATTGTTCTATGGACTCTCAATAAAGAAACATCATAAGTTGTTGTTATAACTGTCCACAATGAAGCAGTTATTTTCCAAAAGATCTATTGTACAGTCCACACCCTGGTTAGATTTTAGTCCGTGTTTCAGAGACACACAGGTTTCCTAGACCAATGTAGTAAGATGAGAGCAACACTTGAGAAAACAGATCTCTGTGTTCTAAAAGGCAATACATGAATGCCTATAAGGACGTAAAGGATCTGTTTGTTTGGCCCTTTGGATACCTTCTTAGGAGAGTATAACAGCAAGGGACATGCATGTCCTTTAGACATAGGGTGAATCACAAATAACTGCATGGCAGGCACAAGTGATGTGAAGCATAGAACAGGGCACACAAGCTTTTAATCTCTTTTCAAGGCCTGGGACAGTGCTTTTTTCTGTATGGTTGGAGAGCTAAAAGCAAGTAGGCAGGTGGGTAAAACGTTGCTCTATATAGCCCAAAGTGAATCTGGTCACTTTGAGTCTGGTGACTTAAACACCTGGAAGCACAGTGCATTCTGCACTCCTAAGGGTGGAGTTTGGTCCTGTTCTTCTAGACATGACACGTACCTATAGCTGCAACCTCGGTTACTTCCCATAATCTTTGTATCCCAATTTTTCTTTCCTTTTGTTCTAACTTGTGCCCCCAACACAAACACTGTAACTGCCTGTTACCAAAGATTGTACATAGCATGGTGGGCAACTCACTGTAAAAGTCAGGAGGCAAATTTAAAACTAAAGAGACTGAATTAGTGCAGACCCAAAACCTGTTGACACAATTAAAATGCAATTAGCAAACAAATAAGTCAAAACTGGTCTGCTGGACTTTGAGTACATTGCTGTGCCGGAACAGAGGCCAAATTAGTCAAGAAAAGTGTAAGTGTGGGCTTTCTTCATTTCATCCTTCCAGGTATCATTGACCAGGCACTGATATGTACAGAGTGGTGGTATTAGCAACCTATTCTTCAACTTGGATGGTTCCTGAGAGCTCACACTGGCCTGATCAAGTTTTCATTACCATGCCCCAGAGATGATTCATCCCTAATCTGAGTCAGAGAAAGAGTGAATCATATATTCATACATCCTCTCACACACATGCACTCACGAACAATTATAACATTAGCATTCATCTACTTTATTTACAGTTGATTCTGTTGTGGGCCTTTGCTCAAATAGGCAACTAATAGCTTCATAGTCATGCAAAATTGCACACAATTGAAGAGATGGATGAAACCTGGGCTGTGCTTTTTTTTCTTGAGCCATGAAAGCGCAAATAGGAATCAACACCCAAATTGTAAATGTCTTTCATCATTGCTTGTCTTTTCTCCTTCTCATTGTTATGTCTGCTGCATTTTGTATTCAAACTCAGCCATTAATTAACCATTAGTAGCAATTGTTGCTCCTGCATCTAGAATGAGTTCATCCTGTAAGCAGCATGAGGTAAAGTTTCAAAACAATGCTCACTGTAGGGAGTGCAGAGAGTGACAATGCTACTCTATTTGAAATACAAGAAGTGTGCCTTGCACTGTGCAGTAGGGATAGATTAGCTCAGGAAACACTGACAGTGCTCTATCAGTTTGTTAGATTTGATGATTTCTCAGGAAAATTTCAACTTATTTTGATGGTCTTGGACATCAAAGTCGTAGAATCATCTCACTTTAGATTGTACAGCCTCTTGCCACAAGCATACGTCTTGCATGCTTGTATAATCCAAAACTGCCACAAGGTTTTTAGCTAGAGAGTTATCTATGGATTACCATGTCTAATCTTAAATGTGGAACATATACAACAACACCTCTTTAGTGCTGCACACTACTGTGCCAACTGTAAAGAAGCAGCAGGCAGCTCAGAAAGAACATCCCTAAGAAGCTTTGATAAATCATAAAAGCAATCTCTATGTGGCAGGGAGACACATCTAATCAAAATGAAAGCTATTCTAAATCACCAGTAATAGTAACTGGAGACTTTCCATGTCTGGCTCAGTCTGGGTTTGATACGAACGCTCCCAAGAGCATTTTGTGCTACATGGAGCTGGAATTGTGAAATTGGCATGCTGCCTTGTCTCCTTGGGAATGTCTTTGACAAGCAGTGTCTTTGGCAGGGCTAAAGAGGCAGCGAATCTTTGCCTCTGTTCTCAGCAGCAACCTTTGGGTTCAACCTAGCACCTGCATGGCCACGTCATTTCCTCCTTAGTTAAAATGCCACTGGCTACATAAAATGAATCAGTGGGCTGTCATGACTAGCCCCAAATAACTCACACAATCATTTTGTACATAACATGAAGGATGACTCTTGCCATTGAGAATTTTCAGAAGGAAAACAGGAGAGAAGACTCAGATTTTGTTACTATTATGTCAGCTTCCCAAGCTGCAAATCACTAAGGGGCTGTTAGTCCTACAGTTAGTGAACAGTCACAGTAGAAGCCTGAAGAAGAGGTCTCCTCTCCTTGCCAGGCAGGCACACAGTGTCAGTATTGGTTCATATGATTATAATGAGTTGTGCATTTCCATGATTGTCATTGTGTACCCAGCAGGACTGTGACAGGCCAAAGTTATGATGTTAGAAGTAACTCCAGGCAGGTGGCGCACCATGCTCAGGCACAGAACCAGGCACACAACAGGATGGTCATAAAGACAAAGCTGTGTGTTCTTCTGATGTGTAATTTTGCCTCTGGTAAATAACTTCCATCTGATGGTTACCATCATGTATCCTGAGAGTATATGAATCACTGCTTCCTTATGTTTTTTCAGTTGCAGATGAAGTAAATTGGAGATTCAGACCCAACACATGGCTTAATGCCCATAGGTTTGCTTTGTGTTTTAACTCAAGACTTTCTTAGAAGTTGTCCACAAACTTCTTACAAATCTGATTTCTTTATTGTCTGTTCAGGACTCACTGCTACTTATTAACGAAACTGTGAGCTCAGATGAGGCTCTTCTACTGTCAAAAATCACAAGGGCACAGAGCCTGCTGGAATTTAACCGGAAGATTGCCATAGGGCATTAGTCAAATACCATCTTTGTGTTTCTTACAGGATTTCATTGAAATGTCCAGTGAATATTTTATATGGACATGTCCTCCAGCAGAAGGGAATACTTGTCTGACATGAAATTTGTCAGACAAAGCTTGAATGTATTTTTCCCTTGGAGAACATACAAATACTGAATTGGAAGTGAAACAGATCTGTCACTTGGCTAGTCCGTTACTGGATTTCTCTGTCAGGGCTGGACATCTTTAACCTTTTAAAGGAATGATGCTGGAGAACTTGTATTGAAAAGCTTAATCCATTCTACTGGTAACATGTCAAAGCTCAACTGAAAGCATGCACTAGATACGTTCTATAAACCACCCTAGGTTTCTGGTGTTCTGTATTTCCTTTTCTACGATATGATTCATACACAGAAAAAAGATCAACACTGCATTAGAACAACTCTGTTGTTAATGTTATATAAATTCATGTTTTTTCTGTGCCCATATTTTTTGACAGATTGAACACAACAGCAAAAAGACAAATCATACTTAAATACTAAAATCCTCCTAAACCTCTTTTGTAGGCAGCCAGATGTTGGAGCTGTTATAGTTAAGCAGCAAGTTTCTATTTTAGCTTAATGTTAGATTTTTTTAGCATGATATTTGTTTAAAAGTCTTTCAGTGTGGTCCTCTCTGGAAAAACAAATGCAGCAATTAAGCCACCTATCTACTATTCATCTGCTGCCATCAGCCACCACCTTGGCTAAGTGTATCACAACAGCTATGTCTCTCCTTTTCTTTTTGTTAAAATAGATGGAAATTTATGGCTGTTAGAAACACTGAGGTAGGTAACTGAGTAGGTACCTACTAGGGTAGAGTTCTAGAAAAGCCTTGATATTACTGACTTTTCTGCTTAACATGGAAGAAGTCCACTTGCCTAATTTCCTTAGCTCAGGTCAGATTGAAACTTTACAGTAAACAGCTGTGATCCAGAAATTAACTTGGAAGTGAAAATGTGTCAGATCTAAAGTGGAAGTACTTCAGCCTTTCTGACTTCCTTAACAAATGGCAGGATCACACTATAACACCTTTCTTCCTCTTCTATTGCTTCTTACTCAAAGGAAGGGAAGGAGAATTCAGGTAACAGACACTACCTTCTTCATTACTCTGGACTCTAACGGCAAGCATGAAATTACTTCCATGAGGAACAAGTGAAAGGATTTCTTTTAGCTGATCTTCCTTTTAACCAGCTTAAAATAGTGAATGCCACAGCCTTCCTATGAAAGGCTTTCATACTTTTTTTTTCCTAAACAAATAAAAGCAAAAAATAAGTTTAAGCCATGATAAATACTCCCAAGTACACAATTCTTCTACCTGCCCTTGAGCCATACTGCAATCCCCTTCAGTTTGCGAAGAAAGTTTCCACCACATAATAAAGGTCCCGTTATACAGACCTGTACACCAAAATATACCTCCAACCCTGTCTCGCTCTATAGGACTTGACTCACCAGCAGCATCTGCTGAATGCCCCTCCTGTCCAGTACACAACCCATAAGAGTGGAAAGTACTCATTAATATTAATAGTCCAGAGGGGAACTGAGTATGTCAAGCAGAACAGTTTTTACTGTCAAAGAGCTTATCAGTTTTATTCCTACCCTTTACCCCAGGAGTACAAAGTCCACATGGCAGTCCATGGCTCTTATAAAAGTTAGTGATACAACTTCAGATCTGCACCGAGCAAGCTCTGCTTCCCTTAACTTACATTTGATAGGATATTCTTGTAGGTCCAATCAGTGCGATATCTTCAAGGATGACTCTTCACAAAAGAAAGAAATACACTGTTAGGCTGAAGTGTTAAAAGTAAAGTAGGAACAAAAAAAACCGAACAATGGAGAGACCCTGCAAATACTCGTACCAGTCACAATGTTTTAACCACCTGATCACTCTTCACTAGGGCAATTTCTCAAGCAATATTCTTATTAGACAAGAGTACTTATAGGCTTTGTAATTTAAAAGCTTTTAACATAAATTCTTTGATGGTTCACCAATCAGTGCAAATATTGACCCCTCCTTTGAACAAGACAAAATGGAGAAGTGGAATCAATTAGACACATCTTCTTATTGCCAATATACACAGGAGAGTTTTGCAATCAATCCTAAAGGAGTAGTGTGGTGAAGTGTCAATGCTGCACTTGTTCTCTCAGAGTAAAAGTGTTTCAATATTCCCTCAGCTATTTCATAGACTATTTTGTTGAGGAAATAAGTCCTGCTAGGCATTTCAGCTGGAGTCTAATTTCACCTAAATCTGATGGGAGGATAGGATTCACCAAGGTATTAAGTTCTTACTGCTGTAAGCTGGAGAATCCATTGGGAAAAAAAAAACAACATAGTGAAGTGCAAGCTTGGTCTTTATTAGGTATGTTAATCTGCCCATTTCCTTCTAACAGCAGAGTACCTCAGCATTAGTATAGACTTAAGTTTATAATCATAGAATCATAGAATGGTTTGGTTTGAAAAGGACCTTAAGATCATCTAGTTTGTTGCTATGAAGCTTAATTTTCAGTTGTTTTAACTGTCAGTAAAAGATACCATTAATAACCGAGTTAATAACTGAGCTGCCATTGTGCTCATCTGAGCACTAAACCAAACTTAGGCTACACTATATATATTAAGAGGATTAAAATCTTGTGATGTTAAAAAGATGTATACATATGAGGAAAGGTAGAAGAGGTAACAAGTACAGGCAAAAGACAAGCTCCAAAATTTCTCTCAGATTGATGTCCTGTGTTGCTGCATTCAGTGTAGGCTCACAGGTGACTGTTTTTCACTCTGCAGTAATTAAAAAGGCTACAGAATTCACTAAAGAACTTGTTCATCTTCACCAGTGACACAGGCAGATCAGTGTGTAACATGAACTTTATGGGGTTATAAACAAGTACATCAAATGCAAATAGGAGAAAAAGAAGTCCCAAGGTACCTGTCCTTTCAGGCAACCCACTCTATTCACTGCAGTAGCTATGTGTTTTCAAACAAAAATATTTACTTTGTGTTGGAAAGGCTGATGGAAACCAAAGCCTCATCTCACATGTCCTGCGATCACCACAGGCAGATCAGCACTGTCAGCTATAAATTTGTGTTTCTTAGCCTGATCTATTGTCCCTTCCCACCAGATGGAGGAGGATTTGTCCTGAAGCCAAACCACAACTAAGTGACAAAACCCACTACTGCTTTGTTATTTGGTTGTCATCATGCTATAAATGATGACTTCTGACAAGATGCCTGTGTCTGTTAAAGCTCTCAAATGCAGAAGACCCAATAAGCTCATAGCATGGGCACCATGGTGTTTGTATAATGGGCAGTTAGTTTGGCTTTCCTGCTGTTACTTTCTACAGTACTGTGGTGTGATGAATAGCAAATTGTCCATGTTATCTCTTCTCTTCTGTGGCTTCTTTATGCCTAGCAATAGCTATGTTTGCTGTCAGAGCTGGCTGGGCCTTCCCTTAAATAAAATGATATTTAGGGGAGGATCATAAGTTGTTCAGTGTTAGATCTAAATTATATAGTATTCTTGCTTCAGCTGAGCAGAATATGACTCTACCTGTCTGCTCCTGTTCCTCTGGCCAGGAAGCAGAATTATTTTGTTCCATCCATGCTGTTACAAGGACCATGTAATCATTACAGCATCTAGTCTGTTCAACACTTCCAGCTGGCCCTGGTCCTCATGCTGTCAGGCTTCCTGCAAACTTAGCTTTGAATACAGTGGAAAGTTCATAAGTCAGTCGGTGTCTGAGGACACGTAAGATGTGACTCGGAAGTCAATAAGGCCCCAAACAACTGGCTGATTCTTCAGTTCCTCTCGTTGTGAGGATTCATATATTATAGGCAGTTGGTTCATACATGTTTAAAAGAACAACTGTGATGATTCTGTCAGGAGAAAAGGGGATCAAGGAGGGAAGGAAAGAAGAAAAGGAGGAAGAGGTGAAGACAAGGAGGAGAAGTGAGCAGATAAAGGATGATAACAGATGATCAAGGAAGATAGGTTTTAATATGTGGAGACTATCATATAAAAAAAAGTCTATAAGGATGGATGTATAAATTATTCGTTTTGGAATACTCACTCTAGAGGCAGAAGAGCAGGTTTTCTAGTGGCATATGTTCTTCTCCTGTGGGAAAAGAAAGGCATTTTCTGGCATGATCCAGAGAAGCATGTATGAGCTGCTCAGAGTGTGCTGTACTGTACGTCCTTGATGCATGTCTTCACAGGACAGAAGTGAGTCTGGAGGCAATGGAGTGACTGAAAAGATTTAGACCCATTTGTTGCATCTGATTAGCATGCAATGTTTGAAGGATTAAGAATAAAGATATGAGAGCTTGCAAAGCCAAAGTAAAATTCAATAGAAGTCAACAAAAAGACAAGACAAAATAACAAAATTAATTTGAAAGACAGAGAAAAAGTCATAGATCTTCTCTGTCATACTAGGTAATAGTGAAATCTCATCTGAAATTGAATGGACACTTCTGTTCAGTCAATGTTCAAAAATGATTAATTGAAATAAGGAGCTGAAGGAATGTATAAATAAACTAATATAAAAACAGAAGAGAAGGAAAACTTTTCAAGACCTAAAGAACTTGTCTTTCATTTAAAAAATAATCATGGTAAAAGGGGCAGTAATGTACCTGTAAACATTAAGGAGGCAACACTTAGGGAGAAGAGCTCTTTTTGTTGAAGGAAAAGTGATAGAACATTAAAGAGAAATTCTGATAAACTATGAGTGTAATTTGGCTGAATATAAAAGGTTTACAGCTACCAAGCACTATGGTCTGAAACAGTCTTCTGACAAGAGTGAAGGGGAATGGAAGCTCAGCTTGCCTTAAGGTGTTGGTCAGTGATTTTGTAACTGAGGTTTCAGGACACTATTTTCAGCAATAACGTTGAGCTGAGCTCTGCAAGCTAAGAAATGCCTTTCAGTCAAGTATCATTCTTCTAAATAGACCTGTGTCTCCAAATCATAATTTGATTCTCATCATATCTCAGAGCAATGGACCTTCATCCAGTCAACAAATCCTTCTCAGGAGTTAAAAAGAAAGGTCAAGAATAGAGAAAGAGAGTGAGAGTGGAAGTTGGTACTTGACTACTTACAAAAATGATCATGGTCAGCTACAAATGAAGAAGAAAGAACAGAAACATTCACAGTTAGCAGACATAAAATTCACATGTAAGTTGAGAAGTGATATTTGCTTCAAGAGGAAAATAGGATTTTTTTTCTGGAAATATGTTAATGGCTTAAATTTCAAAATAGATGAATAATTTAGCTCAAATTCCGTCTTCAGGTAATTATTTGAAAATCAAAGTTCCATTTGCCTTCAAAAAGATCCAGAAACCTACGTTATTCAAATACCTCAAAAAGAAAGAATTTCTCATTTATGCTGTTGTCTTTCAGAGTATGTTGCACAGGGCAGAAAAACTGTGAATATGAGATGCTGACTTGAAATATTCCTAACTCTTTGCCACTAAGAAAACTGTCTATTTACAGTAATTTCAATCCATATTAGCGCAGTACAGTATACAAAGAAGAAAATTACTATGCTTGCTAAAAACATGTACATATCCATGTGGTACTGTTGTTATTGATCTGCCACTTAGCTTGGACATCCTAAACTTTCAAGTTTGAATCTTTATCTCAGAATCTGAAACTCTAACTTCCCTTTTGAATCAAACATCCATGAGGATACTTATTTTACTGCACATGCATATCATGCATGTAATACTGTTAAATTTAATCTTAAAGAGCTGAGTTTTGAACTCATTGACAAATACTATGCTCAGTAGGAGCCACTGAGTCCCCACAGAGTCTCTACAGTGAATATTTTATCAACAGGAGAATTTCATCTGCTGCTGAAATGCATTATGTCCTATTTTTGTTCACCCTTGGACCACACTATGTTAAACACTAAAACTTAACAAAATTACAAGGAATAACCAGCAGTTTCTGCCCTTGAGTCCCTGCAATTTTGAGGCATGACCAAAAGGTGACTGGGAACTTTCAGAAATGGAACAATCTACGCAGGAGAAAACTGCCAGCTTTCATGGGCTCGACATGCAATTAAATTACCTTCTTGAGTTTGATTTCACTTCACTGGGTCCAAAACAGGATGCAATTTGTAGTCGTTGAGAGAAAAGCCTCATCAGCACAATGAAATGGGAAAATAACCCTGAAAATAGTGCTGAGGTAAAAGCCCTTCCGCTCCTGCTTATCCTTCCAAATGCTGGGGGTGAAAAAGAACATGTTGATAACTGTGTAATGAGGCACAGATTGAAAATTGCTTAAAAGCCTGTGCACAGTAACGGGGAGGATTTTACCCAGTGGCACTCTGAAAAAATTATTGTAATTGCACTTTTTAGTTTTTATCAACTTGGTCTCCAGGACCTCAGTAAGTGCCTCTAGACATCTGCTGTGGGACTATTCTCAGCAAATAAGGAAGCTGCCAAGTCCTTAACAAAATATAAATAAGTGGGGAGGACACATTGTATTTTTTTTCCTGTAGATGTGCCTCAAAAATACCATTATGGAGATGCTTTTTTTGTTTGTTTTTGTAAACTTCAATATTATTATTATTATTGGAGTAAATTGGCATAATCCAATTGCTGTACTGAGAGCTTTTCAGGTGAGTTGGATAGAATGTATTCTGCTCATTTTAAGACTTATAATAGCTGAATATCTGATGAAGATGAATTTTTTAAGAAATTCAAGGAAATATGTTATAAGTTGATACAAGTTGAATATGTAGATTTCTTGTTTTCAGATTCACTTCTGCCACAGTTCTTCTGGCTGCTCCTGTAAAAAGAGGGTGAAATAGAAAAGGGATTGAATCCAGACAGGAATGGATGGATTTAAAGAAAAAAATCATTCTCTATTGCAACTGTTAGGAATTTGATGCCCAGATCCAGGTGTGGTGTTCACAGTACTGAGCCTGTGATAAGGTTTCAGGTACTGCTTTCACCTGTGTGCTGTAGAATTGTTGAGGATTACCCCTGATGAGCTGCTAAACACTATACAAATGCTCACTTATGTTCTCCCTCCAGCCTGCTGTGGGTCAAGGAAATAGGAAAGGAAGAGTAAAAGCAAGAAAATTGTATGTCAAGATAAAAATTGTTTCATAAGTGAAGGAAAAGTAGAAAGGAAAAATCAAAAAAGAAACAAATGATAAAAAATGCATTCACCATCTCCCATGGGTAGACTGATGCCCAAGAGGTCCCCGAGCAAGAGATGGCTAACTTCCCTGATGCCCTGTTTTAGTGCTGAGCATAAAATATCTAGTTGGTTAGTTTGGGTTATCCACCTGGTTGTGTCCCTCCAAACCTTTTGTGTACCTCCAATATATTCACAGTGAAGAAAGAGGGTGAAACATGGAAGGATTTGATGCCAAGAAAACACTGTTCAGCGATAGATAAAACAAAATATGAGTGTGGTATCTGTATTTTTTTGGTCACAAATGTAAAACACTGCACCATATGAGCTGCTGTGAACAAAATAAACTCCATCCCAAACAGACCCTGTACAAAAATATTAAGAAGGGAAAGCTTAGAAGGGCAAGACCTGAGTCTTAGGCTCTCTTTCACTGAAGCTCTCTCATATTCCAAGGGAAAATCTCAAAGCTATCCCAAAGATTTGTCAGGTCCTGAGTAGAGATGCTACCATCCTTCCTGTGGAGGAATCTGAGCTACTGCAGACATGGGAATGCAAAGTGCAAGAGGAAAACAGTCACGAAAGAGCACAGGCTCATAGTGAGGATAATCAGCTGGAATGGGAGCATGCAGTCTTCATCCTTGCTCTTGGATTATTTGAGATTGGTAGCCAATGCTTGTTTAGCAGAAATGAGTGAAGGCTCCATGTACACTATTAAACTAAGTGCGCCGGGACTTTCCTCTGGCACTGATAATACTGGCATGGAGTGGTCAATATCTACACTATTAAACTCTCTTACCTTCTAAAACAGGATGGCTGCATCTAATATGCTTCTTGGAAATGGTCCATGGCCTACATTGACTGGTTAAGTGCCTGGGAATTGTCTGGAGAGCGCTGGTTGGTCCTGACCAAAACTGTGCCAGACATTATTTTAATAGATCAACAATATAGTACAGCAAGTTTCTGTCACTGCCTAAGTGGAATATAGGCATAGTCAAATGGCTCAACAAGCACATGTATATTTGCCCAACTGTGGCCCAATTATGTAGGTAATCTTAAATGTATTTCTTTAGGATCACCAAACATCTGGGGCAAACAGAATATACCCTGTCCAAAATGGACCCACCTCAGAGGAGATGGCTCTTAAACAGACCCAGCTTCAACAGTCCTTAGACTACAAATGGTTTATCAGACTAACGCTGAGCAAGAAAGGACAGGAATCTTCCTTTGCAGATGGTGTCCTCCTTTTGCAATAGCCACACTGAAGAAAATGAAAAGCTGGAACAGCAGGAGGACAGGGAGGGATTCATCTTTCAAAAGCATCTTATCCCCTTCCCATGTACACTCAGTTGGTTGCCCAAGCAAGGCAACAAGGTAGGGCAACAACAAATAACTGCTCCATTCTTGGAAGAAAGCTTGCTTTGTTCCCCTCTGCTCAGACATTGTATATAAACAAAGAAGTTAACTCAAACCCTCTCACAGAAGTAGACCCTCAGCCTCCTGCTTATTCCTAGCTTTGTTTTTCTTTTGGAGAGGCCTTACCTGGGAATCAAACATAAAGCTACTCTTCTGTATGCTTTGAAACTTGGTAAGACAAAAGAGAAGGTCTTGAAAGCAATGGTAACTGCAAAAGAGCAAGCAGCTATTCACTTGCAAAGCAACCCTCTTCGGCTGTTTCTTGTGCTTTTTCTTCTCAGTTTCCCTCTGATCAAAGAGCAGTCTCCACAGTCTGCATAATACATGAAGCTGAGATAGCTAACAGCATCCTCTGGCTTGGAGAGCTCCAAAGCGTGTGGGGAGACTTTGATGTCTGCATGCTCTGAATGGCCCTAATGGCTGCTCTTCTCCCGATTGCCCTTGCATCCCTCAAACCCTGCTCAGGAACAGAACTGAAGAATTACAGTTTCCTTACTTCTTTCACTAGGATGGTCTCTCTTTTTCTCTTGAAAGAAACCACCCCGACTGAGGCTTCCTGGTGCCTAATGAAGCAAGCAGAGGACAAGATTCCTCTCAACACTGTGAGGGATAAAGGGAAGAAGAAAACTTGTTCAGTGACACCTGTGGAGTTGGGTAAATACAGGGCAGCATCTCAGAGTGCAGCAAAAAACATCCCCTACCACTGCAAGAAAGAAAGGGATTAGCTTTCAGCACTGAAGCACAGCTTTATGGTAGGCTTCTACATGCTTTGAAGCACAAGCCTGAGAAATTGAAAAGGAAACAATCCTTAATCCAACTTTTATACGATTCAGTGATAAAGTCGAATCCACTTTCCTGTAAGTAGCTCAGCTGATTTTTAGAAGCCAGGCTATTTCCTGTGATGCAAGGCTTTGCTTATATAAAGAGATCGACATTGTTTAGTGGGGCTAGGGGAAGAGTAGGCGGTGGCGTGTGGCAGAAGTTTGGATGATCTTTATAGGCAGCTGCCTTTTTTTCATTTCATTATTGGTATTCTTATTATTTGTTTGCTAAATGATTTGGGATATGGCGGATAGAAAGGGAAGAAGAAAAGTGGAAGGAAAAGTGTTTTGTTCATTTTTATAAAACATCCTGAAAGTCCATTCAACAGGTACAAGTTTTCACTTCCAATCACACGAACATTTCTTTCAGAAGAAAGAAAAAAAGTCCGTTGTTCTCATCCTGCCCGACATGAATGATCAAGTCTTAATTCCATGCCTCCCATCTTGCCAGAAAAGCCCTTCCACTTATTCTCTGCACAGCTGCTGAGCACACAGAGGATCTTAAAAGCACCACGCCAGTGCATTTCAAGGTCTAGCCCAATGAACAAAGCTAACTGCAAAAGAATAGATAGATCTAAAACAATAAAGTTGTGCAGAAACACCATTAACAATAATTGAGTTTTTAAATGAGGAAGCTTTTACTGATCCACCTTAACACTGGAGGTTTAGATACAGTAAAGAATACCTTGCAACAAATGGAAAAGGAAAAGCCACTAGATTAGATGTATCCCATGATCAGTCCACTTGTAAATTTGCAGTCCTACTAACGGCCCTAGGCTCATATTATTCATTCTAGAAAGATACTAAAGATGACTAGTTAAAAAATGAGTTTGCCTTGGTTAAATAATACCACCTTTGTTAGTAATATCTATCAAAAATTTTAAAATGCAAATTGAAATGGAAGAAATTACATAAATGGCATTCTACCTGCCTGAGAGCATTTAGAAACAAAATAAAAGGTTGAGATGCAAGCCGTAAATAAGGACACCGTACATTTTCACATTTTGGCAAATTATTTATTTTTAAAGAACACTATTATCTGCTTGTTTTCAATTTATAATTTGCAAGGATCTTGGATTAAGATTTCTTTCATCAATCAGGAAACAACACATTTCAAGCTACTGAGTATCCAACAAAGTCACCACTGAGTCACCAAACAGAAGAAAATTAAATGAAGCAGTAACATTTTAAACAGCTTCCCATGTTCATTTTTATTGCTATCAGGAAACTGTAGTACAGTCTCTTTACAGATGTATGGTACTGCAAATATCAATTCAACAGCATTCCCCAATGCGCCTATTAGATTCTGTTGTTGATAATGCCCTATCAATACATTCTTAGCTTCTCCTCACACCCACCCTCGTACCTTTTGGTCATCCTCCTCTGAACACACTTGAATATTTTGATGTCCTGATATTGAGGTGCCCAAAGCTGCACATAGTACTTGAGGTGGGGCCACACCAGTGCTGTGTAGGTTGAGACAGTCACACTTGACTGGCTAACTAACTGTGCTGTGCTTGATGCACATCAGGACACAGTTGTCCCTTTTGGCTGCTAGGGCACACTGTTGACTTGTATTCAACTTGCCACCAACCCAAACCCACAGATCTCTTTCTGCAGAGCAGCTCTCCAGCCTCTGCTCCAAAAAATTATTTATCTTTTCTGCAGTATGTATCATCAGATTACACCATCAGGTCAACATCTGCTCCATTTTCTATGTGGAAAGTGTGTGGAAAAAGGCAATAAAGTTTTCTTTTAGTTATACAAGAAAATAGGATCATGCACTGACAAACAGCATGCACTAAGCCTATGACCTAACTCTTGGTCTACTAAAGTAGGACCTGGCATCTTCTTTTCAAAGGACAAAAAATATCTGCAATTCAGCTGAGAACTGTGTAGTGCATAAAAATGCATATTTCACTAAAATATAAATATATATTTTCAGGTAGGTGTCAGTGCTGTGAAATGTCAACGATTTTTTTTTTTGTTTTCTTTTACAAGACTTTTAAATATTATCACAGCAAAACTGCTGTTTAATTGACATTCCCTTTACTGTTGCTTAGACAAACAGAAGGATTAAAACATCAATTAAATTGTGATTATGACTGTGCTATTCATAGAATCTGAAATTAAATTCTTAAGAATAAACTTTTGTAGAAGAAGTTGTTGAGGAACTATTTGAGGAACCAGTCCTGAGTTTAATATCTGAAAATCTTGTTTGAAGCCATGTTTTATATATGTATTATGAAGAAAAGAGATGTTTTCTTCTATTTTTGAGAGTACATATATATGTATGTGTCTATGTATATGTATGAATACCAACAAAATATGGTATATTCAGAAAACAAGGATAAGACTCAGGAACCTAGGTAAACTCCAGATGAAACAGCATTTTTCCAAGGTGATATCCCCTATAGGCAAGAACTCCATTAGTCTACACAGTTTTTCTGGGGAGGAACAGTCTTTGGTTGGCTCATCATGGTAGCTTCCACACCAGGGCAATAGTCCAGTCCTTCTCCTTTGATAGTCTGTATTGGAAGCTGGTTCACCAAATGAAGCTCTGGCTTTCACTGAATAGGTTTTCACTAAATTAGTCATGTTCCTTTACATATCATTGTACCTCTGATCCTTTCCAGGTCCTTATATTTAATTTGCTTAGCCTTTAGTCAGATAACAGTATCAATGCAAACTCTTCACAGAAAGTACATTTTATGTTTCTACACAGCTGCTGTCCCAGGCTTGGGTCTTTTGTAGCCTAATATTGTTACCAAATTGCACTCCTAGCTATGTCACTGGTTTATTGCATATTCTTAAACATCTTAAGTTATTTCAGTGTCTGCTCTCAACTGATAAAACATGACGAATACAAGCTCATGCAGTTGACATAATAAAGAAGTTCTGTTTCTAATCCATTACTAATGTGCAAACATAAGTATTAAGGTTAATTTCTAATGTTTTGAAGACTTCATCATAATCCTTTCATTGCCATTGCCTCTACATTAATATCTCAGCAGCTTTCTGGTGCCCAGGTTTTCGTAGTGCAGCCTGTTCTCTTTCTGTGTTACACTGTTAAGAAGTCACTTACTGTTTCTCCAGAATTTGATGCCAGCTTCTGTTCAGATTTGATAAGTGCTGTCTGATAATGCATGTTTTGTGTACTTCATGGGTGACTGGAGGTATGGTAATTTTTCTCTTGCTGGAACAAACCCAGGGGGTGTTCAGAGATGATAATGCAGGAGTGGTGCCTGCAAGTTCTTCTGTGTTTTGACTCCATCCACACTGTGTGTGGTAACTGTGAGAAAACAAATCATTTGGAAGCCTCTGCCTCAATTTTATTTGAAAAGAAACATTGCCCTGGACTTGTTAAGTTTACAATATGAAATATGCCTTAGGGTAGAGTGGCTGTAGTCAATGACTTCAATGTCCTGAAAGTCTAGTGAGAAGATCCAGTTCTCAAAACCATCTGTGAGTCTAAAACAGGAGAAGGATAAACAGTAGGAAGGGGGAAGACTGCTCAGGAGGAGCGCATCCTGTTATTCCTGTAGGGATTTCAGTAACATAAATAAATGAGAATTGTTGTTACAGCAGATCCTCCCTAAGGGAATGATCAACCCTGAGGAACTTTAAAGGAATGCATGTTTTGGCTTTTTTTTTACCAACACAATTCATGTGTTCCCATAGCAACACAAATATATTTAATGAGACAAAAGAAGGCTTCAGCTCTCTGAGAACGCTGATTTGGATAACTGCATGAGCCATACAGCATCCACTACACAAGGATCAGCACATCAGGTAAATATGGATGAAAAATCTGTAGCTCTTTCTCACATTGCTTCAGGTTAAACTAAGTTAGGTTAAGTTAAGCTGTGATTTCTCCAGGTATATAGAGTTTAGGATTTAGACCATACCAGGACCATAGATGACAATACTGGCATGAAGTTACACACTGTGCAAAGCAGTGAAGGGAAAACAAACCCTCCTGTAGGGCTTTGAGGAGCTGTAAGTGGAAGCACTCCCACCACTCTGTTGAAGCCCAAATTTAGCCAAACCATTCTTACAAACACATGCTCATATGCACATGCACATAGATACTCATGTGAGCAATGTGGAACACAAAGCACATGCAAGAATGGAAAATGTTAAGAGAAAATTGCTGCTTCATGTAAATCCTGTCATGCTGCATGGAGCCTCTCATCATTTTTAGAAGGGGCCATGACTGCAGTCACAAGCAACCAGGCTCCCACGTAGTTTGGATTCATTCTTTTTTCCTGGAACATTTTAAGTTGTTTTTCAGATGACAGCAATTGCTCTCTAGCAAAATAGGATCCCACAGCACATGGAAGTCTGAAAGTAAGCAAAGACTTTAGAAAACACATAGGCTGGAGAATTTAAGGAATATAATTTATTCACCTTAATTAGCATTTATCTATGAAAAGAGAAATAAATATAATGCTCAACTGAGTATAGATGATTGAAACATGTTAAATTCTAATAATTTCTGATGATAGTATCACTAGTTATGCAATGCAAAGAATTCAGGTAGCAGAGTTGCTACCTCTCTTCTGCTCCTGGAAGCAAGCCTTTTGATCAATGCAGACGAGAAGGGTTCATGTCTGAAACCATCCCCAAATCCATCTCCATGGGTTTCCTATTTCTCTTGCTTGTTTCCTTTTTTTTCCCTAAAAAAAATCAAGAAGATTAAAAACTCCACTATTTTTCATGTTTTCAAAGGTTGTGAGTGATTGTGAAGGAAAGACCACAAACATTATTAACAAAGTGGAATTTCAGTTTTCCTGTGACAGTAAAGAGAATCTGGTTGTATAATGACGTGATTTACCATCTTATTTATTTAAGAAATAAAATACCCACCCAAAGAGCCTGATATTTGTTGTCTTTGCTGCCACTAGCACCTGCCAAAAAGGTTATATACAGAGAAATTCCTATTCAATCTGATTTCAGTGTGGTAGCATGAATGAGTAGCAAATATGTGGATAATGTAAACTATTAAAAAAAAATATCATGTTTTGGACAAACAAAAGCAAAATTCAAAAAGATTTTTCCTATCTGTCTAACCTTTCCCTTTCATGACTCCATTGTTCATCCCATTTATTCACACATAGAATAGACAAAAAAACAGTAGTAGTGACCTGTTTCTCCATACACTACGTGACATATGACAAGTTTTATCCAGTTCCCACTGAACCAATGCTCTTGTCTCTAAAACCATCATTATGCTTGTCATGGAGAGGAGTGTATCCTTGCATGACTGTTGAAATAGGCAAAGACAGCTGTTTTAATGCTGATAAAGCAATTGCTTATCATGAATGCCTTGAGTTCTTTTCCTTTGAACTGACAGAGATCATGCCTGTTTTCTCTTCTTTCTCCCACTGGCAAACCATTTTTTACCTAAGGGTATTTTCCAGGGTACAAGTGGGCACTAATCAGAGAAGGTGTCTTCCCAGGGATCTGGGTCTGAAGACATGGGAGGTAAGAAGACACACATGAAGCCCTGGTAGGGTGTTTGATTATCTTTCCTCTCCTATTTTTCACTCAGTCCTAATTTCTTTGCTGAGTTTTCAGCAGCTTGATTTTCCTTTCTAAATGAATTATAATGAATGCTGGGTCTTCTGGTAGCAACTGACCCAATTCTGTCTGCAACGTGAGTCTGTATCTGTAATTGCATTAATGGTGTCCTTCTCTCTTCACAATAGGCTCTTTCCTTAGTTTTAAATAAGAAATGTTCTCTGGAATACCTTTCCTCTTTATGTATTCATTACTCTCTTTCCCTCTCATTTTCACACTTGGCTAAATAATTGTAATTCTTCCCTTCTCTGTCATTGGTTTACTAATTCTGAGAAGCTTCTAGTCCTCCTACAGCATTTTATATCAGCAAGGGATGTGTTGAAGGGTATTAGTATCATCTCAGTGCTGTTCACACCTTTTTGTAGATGCAGGTCTCTACTCTCACTGTACTGTCATAGCTGTCCATCACGGTGACCTTACCATCTCTTCCTTCTAAAAGTAGCTTGTAAGTCCATTCATGTAGAGGGCTCTAGTATGGTTAACCCACAATGCCTCACCTTATTTAACCATACTCCCATTTGCTATAAAATTTCTTCTTCCTGAGTGGCAGAAGACTGCTCTAAAACACCAATTCCACTCAAATAAATGGAAAGTAAATTCCAAATGGGATTTAATACTGGCAGCATGCCGTGTTTGTGTTGTATTTTTGTTTTCTGCTATTACATGTGCTTTGTTTCCAATTTCCCTCTATCAACAAATTTCTTTAGGGAAGTAATTTGCTCTTAGTGATCTTTTTCTCACATTTTCCTTTCCATCTTTCTTTTTGTAGTATCTTAGGACTCAGGGAATAACAAGTGTCCTTTACCATCCTAGCACAGCATTCTAGGAGTGATACGTAGGTTTGAATTATATGGTGTCACTGTAAAGGTATGTATGTGTGTACACTGTACATATATGGTTCTTGTAGGAAAGATTGAAAAAAATGTAAAGATAGGAAAATGACAAACATAAAGAGCTGATTTGTTTTTACATGGATATCTTGAAGATATTTGTGTCTAAAAACATTACTAGTTTGAAACAGGGTAAAAAATCACTGAGACTAAAGACAAAGGTCTTCTGCTGCATTCTTAATCTATATCAGTTCATGCCACTACCTCCCATGAAGCTCTGTATAGCTGCTTCTAAGGTGCTGGGAAACAGCTTGAATTAGGGAGAGTTGTACCCCTCCTCAGCTGCAATTCAGTGTGGCGTCATAGCTGAAATTGAAGATAAGAGTTTGAAAAAAGGCAAGACTTATTTATACTAGTAAATGCTGTCTTTCATGAGCTATCAAAGCGTAAAGAGATTGTAATATTCGTAGTAGTTGTTAGTTCTGGGCTGAAGATATTTTCTATAAAT